>NC_091952.1:47609525-48967385 GCF_031021105.1 Erythrolamprus reginae
TTCATTTATTTATTAGATTTGTATGCCGCCCCTCTCCGAAGACTCGGAGTGACTCACAGCAATAAAACAGTACAAATCCAATTGATTAAAACAATTAAAAAACCCTTAATATAAAAAGCAATCATGCATCTCATATAAACCATACATAAAACAGAAACGGCCCAGGGGAATCAATTTCCCCATGCCTGATGACAGAGGTGGGTTTTAAGGAGTTTATGAAAGGCAAGGAGGATGGGGGCAGTCCTAATCTCTGGGGGGAGTTGATTCCAGAGGGTTGGGGCCGCCACAGAGAAGGCTCTTCCCCTGGGTCCCGCCAGATGACATTGTTTCCTTGACGGGATCCAGAGAAGGCCAAATCTGTGGGACCTAACCAGTCGCTGGAATTCATGGGGCAGAAGGCGGTCTCGGAGATATCCTTCTAAACTGCTGGAGCAGCTGGTGGACAATTTCATTTCTATCTCCCATCCCCCAATCCCTTTCAGGGCAGCTTCCAGAACTGACAGCTAGGCAGGCAAGCCAAAAGGCAATCCCAGCTGCTTGCAAATCAACAAAGATGCTTCAAAGTGATTTTTGTTTGGATGCATCAGCAGCTGCAGGCCTTAGGCCAACAACATGTATTCTTTGACATGATTGTGTTTCTATTGTCTGGATCTCTCACTGCCGCACATCTATCTTTCTGCAGACCCTTGGTCTACACTTTGGAATATGAAATTATTATACAGTAATCAGATTGAAGAGTTATCTCATCCGGTTGGCACATCTTTCATTCTGGAGCATTTTTACTCTGATTTGCATATATTTCCTGTTGGATCATTTCTAGTTGTCTGTTTATTTGAATTTATTTAGTCATTTATTCTATTTAATTGAAATTTGGAAATATCAGTCTTATCTGAACAGGTTGGAGGGAAATGATTTTCCTGCCAACTATGGAGATTTTTCTATGTACAGTAAACAAGTTAGTAAAACTACAGATACCAGAATTAGTCTGCAAGTATCTGAATAAGCACTAGGTGGCAGCAATGAGAGAAAATAATTATTTTTTGCCATCTAGTGGTCAGGAATATTTTTGTGTGCCCAATCTGGTAGCATTAGTGAGAAAGCTCATTGGCAAAAAGCTTTAGCTGCAATTTCTTTTTCCTTGATGAGAGCTATTAAAGTTAATTCCTAAATGGTAGGCAGATATTCAACAGGTTTAGCACATTAGTGAAGCAAACTTATTCCTTTCATGAAACTGGTGTATGCTCTCTGCTGTTTGCCTTTTATATTTTAACTATTTGGGATCAGTGTTCCCTCTAATTTTTTTGGGGGGGTGGGCGGAAAAGTATAGTGTCTGAGCGGCAGTCCCTTCGGGACTGAGCGGCACAAAAATAATAAACAAACAAACAAACAAACAAACAAACAAATAAAAAAACCACCCTGTTTTGCCTCAGAGAATTTCAAAATAAAATACTGTACTGTGTGTCTATAACAGTGAGCTCATAATAGGGCAACTCTATCAATATCAAAATGCCACTTAAATAGTTGAGCTAGTTTCAAACTAGATTTTGATTTTCTTTCTCACTTCCTTACTCCCATTCTTTTTCTTTCTCTTTTCCTTCCTCTCTTTTTTCTAACTGTTTCTCTCTCTTCCTCTCTTCCTCTCTCTCTCCTTCCCTCTCACTCTTTCCCTCTCGGCTTCTGGGCAGGTTTGGAAAACTCTGAGTTGATGATGATTTTTAAGTGAGCGATTGCTCACTGCTCAGCTTAGAGGGAACTATGTTTGGGATTGACAACTGGCAAGATAATATACTGTAGTGGGTTTTTTTCTCAGCAGTTGACAATTTCTGCCTGGGTTTGAAAGCTAAACATGGTGACATTTGAATGGAAGGACACCAGGGAATTCCATGGCCATAGTATTTTTTTTTTTAAAATGTAATGATGCCAAATCATTTTCCATACTATCAGCAGGGACCAAGTTCAACTTGAAGGAAATTTTACTTTCTAACTAGAAGTATCAAGTCCTAGTGCAGTGGTTCTCAACCCGGAGGTCAGGACCCTTTGGGGGGGGTCAAATGACCTTTTCACAGGGGTCACCTAAGACCATGAGAAAAGACAAATTTCCCATGGTGTTGGGATCTAAAGCTTCTATTCTGGTGCCTTGGAACATATTTTTACAATCCGGCCAATCAGATGTTTACAGTGGGGATGACCCTCTGAACTTCCTGCCAATCAGATTAAAGCTCTGTTGAGAGAATTGGCGCTAGACTTATGGTTGGGGGTCACCACAGCATGTGGAACTGTATTAAGGGGTTGCGGCATTAGGAAGGTTGAGAACCACTGTCCTAGTGTGTTTTTAAGGGTAGACATAATGATTGTGGAATAATCTCTGGAAGAAATACGGAGCATTGAGAAATTTAAAGCTGTTTTCTTAACACTTTAGGTCCCTTTAAATCCTTGCAAGTGATGAATGTGACCTTACAAGCAAGCCAAGCATAACTCTTTTCTGCTTTAAATGCTGGGAGTGTAATTCATTTATTGGCCCTGTGTCACTCAAGATGTGTCATAATGACCTGAAGCTATTCAGAATAAGAACAGGGGATGTCTGTGGGATGACCACACTGCTCCATCTTCTGCTGTGATAAGACTGGCTAAAACCACTCGGTTTTTATAGACACAGGACAAAAATAATGCGGTAACATCCAAAGAGAAGAGAAAACAGTAGCAAAATTCAATCAACCCCCTTTTTGATCATTGCCTCAAAATATATATATGTGCCTTTTTGTCCCTGACAAAATGGGAACATCCAGATACCCCGTTGCACTGTTGTAATGTAGCTGTATGTCTCTTTGTCCAATTTATTTAACCTCATGCCATCATTTGTCTAAACAATGTCGTCTGGTGGGTCCCAGGGGAAGAGCCTTCTCTGTGGTGGCCCCGACTCTCTGGAACCAGCTCCCCCCGGAGATTAGAACTGCCCCCACCCTCCTTGCCTTCCGTAAACCCCTTAAAACTCACCTCTGCCGCCAGGCATGGGAGAATTGAGGCATTCCCCCTTTCCCCGGGCCTATACAATTTATGTATGGTATGTTTGTGTGTATGTCTGGTTTAATAATGGGGATTCTTAATGCTTTTTAAATTTATTAGATTTGTTGTGAATTGTTCTATTGTATGTTGTGAGCCGCCCCAAGTCTACGGAGAGGGGTGGCATACAAATCTAATAAATAAATAAATAAATAAATAAATAAATAAATAAATAAATAAATAAATAAATAAATAAATAAATAAATAAATAAATAAATAAATAAATAAATAAATAAATAAATAAATAAATAAATAAATAAATAAATAAATAAATAAATTTGTCTTGTCTATTTCAGGGGTCTCCAACCTTGGCGACTTTAAGACTTGTGGACTTCAACTCCCAGAATTCTGCTCTGTTTTATTCATCAGTTATGTTAAGTTCAAGAAATAGGCAGAGATTTTGTAGTATTAGGGTACTTATTGCAGTAGCCGACTGGAATGATCAGAATACCATTTTAACTTTGTAAAAAATGTAAATGTAAGCAATGGCTTCTTTTAAGGATGGGCATGCTAGGAGGCGTGGTTTGACAGCGCTTTGAATTTGCCGGTCGCGTCTCAGCCAATCAGCGACTGGCATGCAAATTCACGGGCGTCGCTCCTTACACAATACCGTGTTTTCTGATTGAGTTTAGAGTACTGTGTTTCAATATGAGCAACTTTAAGGTATGTGGATTTCAACTCCCAGAATTCCCCAGCCAAGCATGCTTCTGGGAGTTGAAGTCCACACATTTTAAAGTTGGTTGAGAAACACACCCGTAGAGCAGTCAGAACTCCCCAAAAGGGGATATTTTAATTCACAACCTGAAATGCCACTGATCTTGTGTGCAGGGCATTCTCCCACACTTCCTGTTAGCTGCCCTAGCAGAATTTTATGCCCATATGATCTTTTCAACACAGGCTATTAAAAATGCACTGAAGGACACTGCATCTCCTCTTATCAGCAGTGGGTTCCTTAGTGCAATTTGCAGGCCGCCCAACTCCTTACGGAATCTGGGCGGCTCACAACAATATAAAAACAGCAATATAAAAACAATGAAACTAATTTTAAGAACCCTTAATTAAAATATTCATTATGTTGTTCATTATTACCGCATGAGTCCCAGCGACCGGTTTTGTCCCACAGAGTTGGCTTTCTCCAGGTCCTGTCAACTAGACAATGTTGTTTGGTGGGACCTAGGGAAAGGGCCTTTTCTGTGGGGGCCCCAGCCCTCTGGAACCAGCTCCCCACGGAGATCCGTACGGCCCCCCTCCTCACCTTACATAAGAGGCAAGGAGGGTGGGGGCAGTCCTAATCTCTGGGGGGAGCTGGTTCCAGAGGGTCAGGGCCGCCACAGAGAAGGCTCTTCCCCTGGGTCCCGCCAGACAACATTGTTTAGTCGACGGGACCTGGAGAAGGCCAACTCTGTGGGACCTAACCGGCCGCTGGGATTCGTGCGGCAGAAGGCGGTCTCGCAGATATTCTGGACCGGTGCCATGAAGGGCTTTATAGGTCATAACCAACACTCATCTCAGGAATACAAATTGTTTCAACTACAGTGATCTTTTAATGCTCTGCTCCTCTACTATTCTTACACCAGCTTGTTGCAAAGTCTAATAAATGAATTAGTTCTCCTTCAATTAGCCCCAGCTTCACCAATCTCTATTTCTATGTATCAGAGAGCTGATGACAATACATAAAGTAGAACAGTTATTAAGACAAGTAGGCACAAGAACATTTGTTTCCTGAACTCCTTCATTCTGCCAAACAAATAATTCCCTCACCACTGTCAAACTATTCACTAAGGCTGCATTACTATTACTATTAGTCTTCTCATCATTCCTATTACTCATCTCCTCCCACTTATGACTGTATGACTGTAACTTGCTGCTTGTATTCTTATGATTTATATAAATATTTATTTTTTCTTGAGTGCTTATTTGACCCCTATGACAATCATTAAGTGTTGTACCTCATGATTCTTGACAAATGTATCTTTTCTTTCATGTAAACTGAGACCATATGCACCAAAGACAAATTCCTTGTGTGTCCAATCACATTTGGCCAATAAAGAATTCTATTCTATTCTATTCTGTTCTGTTCTGTTCTGGTCTGTTCTATTCTAAAAAAAACCCCTAGTGGTTCCCTTACTTACACAGTTGAAAAAGAATGAGTGTTGCACAGAAAGAAATGCACCACTTTTTTCCCCTCAGCCTACAGTAATGATACGAATGCGAAACATGAGATTTGCATTATTGGAATTGTCAGGAGTGCTTGTGTAAATTTTGCATTTCTTCAGACAGATGGCATAGCTGCAGCAGTGTTTTGAAATGGTGTCTGTAAGTGATGTATGTTACAAGCAGCGTCTCCTCATTGCATTTCTCACTGGGAAGAAATAACCTGTTGGAAAGATTCACAAACGTTATGGAGAATCTGCAGTCGACAGAAGTACGGTTAGTCGCTGGGCACAGAGGCTGAGGGTGAAGAGGTGATTCACACAGTGCAGAAATGGCTTTGTGACCTGAACACGGAGTGGTACCAACAGGGCATACTTGCCCTTGTGTCTCGCTGGAGGAAGGCCATAGAACGGGAGGGAGATTAGGTGGAAAAATAGGGAGTGTAGAAGAAACATCATTCTTTCTTGTGTGTAAGTTTCATTGTGTTCAATAAATAATTGTTGAAGAAAAAAAATATGGTGCATTACTTTGTGGGCCACCATTGTATATCCTACCATTTCTAGTGAGTATTTGTGATAGCAGAATCTGTAATGTCCTCTCTGGAAAACGTCTTCAGCTGAGAGGAAGGCTGGATTTGAAGCCCATCAAATCTGATGACAACAGGAGATGCCCCTGAAGCCTTGGGAGAGTCATCCCTCCGTACAGTGCTGATTCTCAAGGCCTGACTGTGGAAGAGAGGGTGTCCAAGCCGTGAGAAGGACAAAGGGCGGGGAAGTAATACCAGATTGCTCTGAGGAATACCTTGGCAATAGTGGCCTCTTGGGGAATAAAGGTCAACTCTGGCCCACCACAAAGCTAGACTAATTATTTTATGTGGATTTTGGCTATGGAGAAACTTGGTGGGAAACGCTGACAGGGAGAGAATGGGAAACAGGAAGCTGTCAAGTTAGTGGTGGGAAATACACTGGCTTAGCTGCTGCCACACCACAAATAACAAACCATCAAGTTCATATTCTTGGTTCCCATAGTTTAGCTTCAACGCATTCCTGCGCAAAATTACACAGATCGGAAAGCACCGATGGAAGTGAAGTAATAATCCTATCTTCCACCTGACTGAAAGAAAATATCAGCTATCAGAGAAGATCAGAGTAAGCCTACAGGTTTTCTTTTATCTCATTTTCTGCCTTGATTAACCGTTTCTAGCTGGGCATTACCCAAGTTGAAGTTCAGCAAAAATGAAGGTGATCAGATTTGCTGGGCTGAATCCTGCCTTCCTCTCAGATGAAAACGTTTGTTACTCCTTTTAAAAATGTACAAACCGGCCTTCTGTTCTCTTTTTATTGTATGAAAAGGATGGAAAATGCAAAATGTAGCAAGTTCAAACTTAGATGTAATTTTTTTAAAAAATTCATCCCTTCCCAACAGCATATCTCAAGAAGGAACTACTCAATACCTAGTGATGGCACTAGATCCATTAATTTGAATTTCTGCACTTTTCCTAATAACACTACAATTTTGTAAGTGTGGACCTGTAAAAGGAATCCCCACCTGAAGCCACATTCTTCTCCCAATCTTCGTTTTAGGACTCCAGCACGTATTCCTTTTTTTCCTAGAATTCATCTATATTAACGGAACAAGCCTGGTCACTTTGTCAAATAGTGGCCTTTTGGCTCAGATCAAGTATGAAACCTGTAAGAGTTTCATATTCATAGTTGCATATTCAAGGTTTGGAATATGTTTTACAAATGGATAGAAATAGAAGGGGGAAAGGATGTATAAATGTACATAGTTATAATCATAAGGGTGAAGGAAAATAAACTTCTCAATCAAAGAAAAATGTTTAGGTAATGATATATAAGGAATAGATATAATCTTTAATAGGTAAATATTAATTAATAATTAAATAGAGTGATAGATGAAAACTGTAAAGGAAATACAGCTTAAGAAGTGTGACATCCAAGCAATTTACCATACAAAGAAGTGTTACAAACGTTTTTATGTGTTTTTGTACGGTTTTCTATTTTGTTTGCATTGTATGGTCTTAAGTTTGTATTTTATTTATTTATTCATTCATTTATTCATTCATTCATTCATTCATTTATTGGATTTGTATGCCGCCCCTCTCCGCAGACTCGGGGTGGCTAACAACAGTAATAAAACAGCATATAATAATAATCCAATACTAAAAACAGTTAAAAAACCCATTATTATAAAAACCAAACATACATACAGACACACCATGTATAAAATTGTA
Source organism: Erythrolamprus reginae (assembly GCF_031021105.1). NCBI lineage: Eukaryota > Metazoa > Chordata > Lepidosauria > Squamata > Dipsadidae > Erythrolamprus > Erythrolamprus reginae. The sequence continues at coordinate 47,616,994 of NC_091952.1, forward strand.
AAGGCCTAGGGGGAAAGAGCATCTCAATTCCCCCATGTCTGGTGGCAGAGGTGGGTTTTAAACAGCTTACGAAAGGCAAGGAGGAATCAAAGAAACAATCACATTTTAATGCTTTAAATGTCTTTTTTAATATTTATATTCAATTAAAAAAAATTAAAAAAGAAACTTGTAAGAGAGTATAATAAAAATATTCCCCTGGAAGGTATTGGCAGCAGAATTACACTTAGCCACCGAGTAAGGCTGGGGGTTGTTTGTCCAGAAGAGAGTTTGACCAACTATTGACCCTCTGAACTCAGACAGTATGGCCAAAAATATTCAATTGTGTACTATCAATAGATGAGAACATTTGTGGCTCAGGGTTAAATGTGGAGTCCTTGGTGCTGTCTGACCTTGGTTGTTGCGCTTGTAAACTTTTATTTCCTATTTAGATAACATAGTTAGGTGCTAGTGAATGTGCAGTTTGCCGCCGGTTTATATACATTTGCCCTACCAGGGTTGTAGTTCACGTCTTGGTGGTTCCTTGATTGAAGTATTGTTTTCTGTTTGATTGATGTCTGGTGCTAAGCCAGGGAAAATACAATGTTCCCTCGCCACTTTGCGGTTCATCTTTCGCAAACTCAGTGCATTGCTGATTTTTATAAAATATTAATGGAAAAAATATATTGCAGATCTTCGCTGCTTCGCGGGTTTTCTACTTGCATATATGAGCTTGTAAACAACACATGATTGGTTGATTGATGGAAACGTGACCAACCAGAGAGTGCTGCTTTGTATCCCAGAGCCTGATTGGCTCAGTACAGTAGCTGTGGTGTTGTGATTGTTTTTTGTGAAAGTTTTCGGTAAAGACTGAATACATTCAAGCCCTACCATGCCACCCAAATGTCCGGCAAGTTCTGTGGCTTCTGGCATTGAGCCTAAGCATGAGCGAAAGATGCTTACAATAAAAGAGAAAGTCATGCTGCTGAACATGCTGAAGGAAGGGAGATCGTACATTGCAGTGGGCCACCATTACAGGATACAATAGCCCTACAATTCCCCAATCCCAAAATCTTCATCCTTACATTATCTACAAGAGACCTCTCCCCTTTTCTAAGAGGTGTGTAAGGGGCGTGCATAAGTGCACCTTTGTGCCTTCCGTTCCTGTCCTTATCTTTATCTCTACTTTATACTTACATTGTGTTAAACATACTACAATACAATACTATATTTGTATGGCAAATAAAATAAATAAAATAAATAAATACATCCCAATTGTCCCTACTTCACGGATTTTCATTTATCGTGGGTGGTCCTGGGACGTAACACCTGTGATAAACGAGGGAACACTGTAATTCGAGATTAAGAGGAGGAATTTGCTTGCCGCCTTAGACAGAAGTGAATTTTATTTATTTTTATTTTATTTATTTATTTTGTCCAATACAAATTGAAAGTTAAGGAGAATAAAAACGTGTAGTAGTAAATATCAGGGAAGGGATAGAAGAAGAGAAATGAGAATAGAATACAGTACATCAATGAAGAGTAGACGAATGATATATGGATGGGAGAAAAAATATATAAAATATAGGAGAGACAATTGGACAGGGGACGGAAGGCACACTAGTGCATTTATGCTCGCCCCTTACTAACCTCTAAGGAATCTGGAGAAGTCAACCGTGGAAAGTCTAAGGGAAAAATGTTGGGGGTTGGGGGTTGACACCACGGAGTCTGGTAATGAGTTCCATGCTTCAACAACTCGATTGCTAAAGTTATATTTTTTACAGTCAAGTTTGGAGCGGTTGATATTAAGTTTGAACCTGTTGCGTGCTCTTGTGTTATTGCGGTTGAAGATGAAGTAGTTGTTGACAGGCAGGATGTTGCAGCATATGGAAGGGTATTCCAGATAGTAAAGGAATGTGGCAGAGAGGAACACTGAGGACGAATTCTCCAAGTCATTTCAGCTATCAGCTGCAAATCTTTCTTTGTGTTCACACGTTCTATTACACTGTAAAGCAGTAGAAAGTCTCAGTTTGGCCTCATTACACTTAGTCAGTATCGGGTTCCTACTCGGTATGGGCTACACTGCACACCAGTAGTAAAATGAAAGCTGTGCATGCGCAGAAGCAAAGAAAACCCTCAAATCACTGAAATCTCGCAGGTGCAAATGTCCTCGGGTGAGATTTCAGCAATTTTTGCTGATTTCTTTGCTTCCACATGTGCGCAGAAGCAAAGCCTCGCATGGGGTGCGTGGGGTATGAGCAGATGTGCACGCATTGCTGTTTCCACTACTGGATCGGTGATCCCAGGGGCACCAGAGGCAGCCCAATACTGATATCAGTGTTTTAAATGTTTTAATGTAAAAATAGCCCTATTTTGAAGGAAACAAGAGTCCTACTTTTGTCCCCCACTCAAGAATAGCGAAAATCCTAATTCAAAATCATTCATACACTTTCCTCCATTAATTCCCAAATAGGAAAATCAATCAGCTGCTGCTGTTGGTACAAACACCCCTCACCCATTTCTTGGAAACTGAAAAAGTTGTGCTAAATTCTCTGAATCTGCAGATCTGGGACAATGGAATCGACTGAATAGAACAAACATTGGGTGTTTTGCTTTCACTTTTGCAACGACTATTTAGCCCTTTCCAAGAGAATGGCAGTACTGTTTATGCCCTCCAAATGTTCCGGGGGCCAATTGTATGCAGCTGCAGAAAAGCTCTTCCGACTGGATTTTCCCAGTCCATCTTTTGGTTTAGAATGAGTGGAAGTTTGTGTGTGTGTGTGTGTATGTGTGTGTTCTGATGACTGATACTTGTATAATATTCTTCATGGCTGGTTGAAACTGTACTGTACAGAAATCTTGTTTGATAAAAATGATAAGACTGTGTCATCAATTTCCAGATAGGTGCTCAAAAACCACTAGTCCAAAACAGATGGCTTGGAATAGTTTGCATTGTAAGTGACTTGATAAGGTGTACTTTTTCCATGGAATCAAAGAAACAACCACATTAGCTTACCGGAACTCTGTATCCTGAACTGGGGATTTCCAGCCAACCAAAGTTATTAGAAACAGATGTGTGTATGCCAAGATGCAGATGGGATCTTGAAAAAGAGTGCCATTGAAATGTTCTTCTCCCATTAAGAAATCACCTTGGTCCCTGCTATCTGCCAACACCATCTCCCTGGATATTATTCATATGATTTGGAAGGTTTTATCATGGCTTCTTGGATTTATAATTACAATTAAACGCCTTCTTCATAACGCAGTTAAAATGTTCTCCCTTTATCTAAGCGATCAGAAAAATAAACTGGCATAGATTTTGCTTTTCCCAAACAGTCCAGATTGCTTCTCTTTTAGCTTTCAGCTGGAAGATGGAATCCTAAACAGTTAGACTGTTTAAAAACATGGGCTTAGCACTCTTTTCAAATGAGGAAGATCATTTTCAAACAGTTGGATTGACACGTGGCTGGTATTTAGGTGTTGTTGTGCCACTGAGTATCAGAGAAAGTTCTCTTTCTTTGGCTTCATGGTGCAGTTCATGTTTGTTTGTTTTATTTTATTTTATTTTATTTTATTTTATTTTATTTTATTTTATTTTATTTTATTTTATTTTATTTTATTTTATTTTATTTTATTTTATTTTATTTTATTTTATTTTATTTTATTTTATTTTATTTTATTTTATTTTATTTTATTTTATTTTATTTTATTTTATTTTATTTTATTTTATTTTATTTTATTTTATTTTATTTTATTTTATTTTATTTTATTTTATTTTATTTTATTTTATTTTATTTTATTTTATTTTATTTTATTTTATTTTATTTTATTTTATTTTATTTTATTTTATTTTATTTTATTTTATTTTATTTTATTTTATTTTATTTTATTTTATTTTATTTTATTTTATTTTATTTTATTTTATTTTATTTTATTTTATTTTATTTTATTTTATTTTATTATTTTATTTTATTTTTTGGACTCCGGGCGGCTAACAACAGTGACATACCATGCATAAATTGTAGAAGCCTAGGGGGAAAGATTATCTTAGTTCCCCCATGCCTGACGGCAGAGGTGGGTTTTGAGAAGCTTACAAAAGGCAAGGAGGGCGGGGGCTATTCTAATCTCTGGGGGGAGTTGGTTCGAGAGGGCCAGGGCCGCCACAGAGAAGGCTCTTCCCCTGGGCCCCGCCAACCGACATTGTTTAGTTGACGGGACCCGGAGAAGGCCCACTATGTGGGACCTAACTGGTCGCTGGGATTCGTGCGGCAGAAGGCGGTCCCTGACATAATCTGGCCCGGTGCCATGAAGGGCTTTATAGGTCATAACCAACACTTTGAATTGTGACTGGAAACTGATCGGCAGCCAATGCAGACTGCAGAGTGTTGGAGTGACATGGGCATATTTAGGGAAGGCCATGATTGCTCTCGCAGCTGCATTCTGCATGTTTGTTTGCTTGTTTGTTTGTTTGTTTGTTTGTTTGTTTGTTGTCAAGTATGTATTTGTAGTATACAAAGAAATAACATTGTTTATAAACATGATACTGGTACTAATAAGAGAGAAACCTAGGACAGGGATGATAGGCACGCTGGTGCACTCATGCACGCCCCTTACTGACCTTTTAGGAATCGGGTGAGGTCAACAGTGGATAGTCTAAGGGTAAAGGTTTGGGGTTTGGTGATGAAACAATAGAGTCTGGTAGTGAGTTCCATGCATTAACAACTCAGTTGCTGAAGTCATATTTTCTACAGTCAAGTTTGGAGTGGTTAACTCTGAGTTTGTATCTGTTATGTGCTCATGTATTGTTGTGGTTGAAGCTGAAGTAGTCGTTGACAGGAAAAACGTTGTAGCAGATGATTTTATGAGCTATGCATAGGTCAGACAAACCTAAACCTAGGATTTCGAGTCTAGTTGTGTATAGTATTCTGTTGCGAGTAGAGAAGTGGAGGATCCTTCTATTACTGGTCAGCTGCTGTTTGAGTGATTCTACAATCCAAGCTGATCTGGATATGGAAGGAAATATCAATTTGAAAAGTAAGCAGATGGGTTCCAGAGGATAACTATATCCCAGAGGGAAGAAGATATGGCTGCACTAGCAATAACATTAGCACTTAGACATATACTGCTCAAAAAAATAAAGGAACACTTAAACAACACAATATAACTCCAAGTAAATCAAACTTTTGTGAAATCAAACTGTCCACTTAGGAAGCAACACTGTTTGACAATCAATTTTACATGCTGTGGACTCAGTGTTCCCTCTAATTTTTTGGGGGGTGGGCGGAAAAGTATAGTGTCTGAGCGGCAGTCCTTTCGGGACTGGGCGGCACAGAAATAATAAATAAATAAATAAACAAACAAACAAATAAATAAAAAACCCACCCTGTTTTGCCTCAGAGAATTTCAAAATAAAATACTGTACTGTGTGTTTATAACAGTGAGCTCATAATAGGACAACTCTATCAATATCAAAATGCCACTTAAATAGTTGAGCTAGTTTCAAACTAGATTTTGATTTTCTTTCTCTCTTCCTTACTCCCATTCTTTTTCTTTCTCTTTTTTCTTCCTCTCTTTTTTCTATCTGTTTCTCTCTCTTCCTCTCTCTCTCCCCTTCCCTCTCACTCTTTCCCTCTCGGCTTCTGGGCAGGTTTGGAAAACTCTGAGTTGATGATGATTTTTAAGTGAGCAATTGCTCACTGCTCAGCTTAGAGGGAACTATGGCTGTGGTGCACATTCAACTTTGTACAGAACTAAGTATTCAATGAGAATATTTCATTCATTCAGATCTAGGATGTGTTATTTGAGTGTTCCCTTTACTTTTTTGAGCAGTATAATTGTTCAGATAGAGGGCAACACTAGCTAATGATTTTACCATTCTGTTAGTAATAGAATGGAAGGAAGGAATTTGGAAGAAGCCACGGTCACAGTTATTTGCATTCAGCAGATCCTCAACCAACCTACCCTGCCATGCTTCCTTTGTAATCTTTCTGAGGTCAAGGATTCTCAATCTCAGAATACTCTGACCTCGGAGGAAGCCAAATTTCCTCCTCTAATGTCAGCAATCTTTGTCCAGCTGCAAATGGACAAAGAGAAATATCTTATGCCTCTTGAGTCCCTGTCATGTAATTTCCCGTCTTAGTTTTTTACTGTAGAAGCAGCATCGAAACCATGTTCAATTGAGCTTGAAATTTGTGGGTTATTTTCCATGTTTGGCACTCACCCATTTCAGATAAGTAAGAAGGGGGAAATATTTCTGCTACAATTAGGCGCAAGTGCGATAAAAGGTTTGTCTATTTTTCTCGCAGAAATTGCAAAACTTAGAAAGTAGGTTAAATACATCTGTCTAAGAATGAGAAATGGACATTTCCAGAGTAAACAAATGTTCCACTCCCCAAAATAAAAGCTCCTTTTTCAAGAAAAGGGGGAAAGAAAACTGTCCCTCTTCTTCTAGATTTTGCTTCTCTGCCAGTAAGGAAGTTTACACAAGGAATAAAGAATGCTTAAAAACAAAGCAAAACTTGAACAACTGGTTTGTGAGATGGAAAGGGTGCAGAATCGTGTCATGGGCTACCACAAAGAGGAGGAAGTCAAACTATTCTCCAAAGCACCTGAGGGCAGGACAAGAAGCAATGGGTGGAAACTAATCAAGGAGAGAAGCAACTTAGAATGGTTGTAAGGAATATCCTTCTGGGTTCACTTCCAAGTGGGAAAAAAGACACTGGATTCATGGAAGTTGCTTGGAAAGAAGGTTTAATGGTGGACAGGAGCACATGGCTTGAGTTCCTGAACAGAAAAGGTGGACCACATGCTTCCAGATATTGGATGAAGAGAAAAAAAGACCTGAGATGCTGATTGCCTGTTTTATACCCTCTGTTGGGCCCCACCTTAAGAGTTTCCTGTTCCTGTACAGAAATGTATCTCATTGGCTGTCAGACTCCCAGGGGCATGCTGGGACAACTAACTGTAGGTTGCCCTGAGGCCCAGGCTTGGTTGATGCAATCTTCCCAGGTACCATTGCTGAGATGGGTAATGGGCTACTCTTATCATGTCCTAAAGATATTTTTTTTTCAAATGTTAATAGTTTATTGATCATTTATTTATCAAATATTAATAGTTTATTGAGCCGTCAGGCATGGGGGAACTGAGACATCTCCTCTTGCCTATGTAATTTTATGTATGGAATGTTTGTGTGTATGCTTTTATATAAGGGGTTTTTTAGGTTTTTTAATGTAAAATTGTTATTTCAGATTTTAATATTAGATTTGTTATTGTATATTGTTTTTGTCACTGCTGTGAGCCGCCCCGAGTCTGCGGAGAGGGGCGGCATACAAATCTAATTAATAATAATAATAATAATAATAATAATAATAGTAGTAATAATAATAATAATAATAAAAGAAAGGGTAAGGAAGATGGGAGGAAGGGAAAAAGGGAAGAGATGCATAATAAGGGAAGATCTTGTATTATACATAATATGATATATATCCACATATTATAAAGATCTCAATCCCATCACCCTGGGGCTGAAGGAGATAGATCTTTGTTGTGTAGAATAGACTGGTCCGGGCTGTTAACAAAGGTGGGGGCTGTTAGGAGTGAGTCTCCTGCCTAAAAGTATGTTTCTCCATTTCTCTAGGGATATTCTATATAATATTCTGCCTTTTAAAAATATTTCCTAAAATAGTTTATTCCTCTAGGAGGGAGGGAGGTGCTAACATCCTACAGAACTAAGGGGAAATTTCCTGGTATAACAATTAATCAGTGGAACAGCTTGCCTCCAGAAGTTGTGAATGATACAACACTGGAAGTTTTTAAGAAGATGTTGGATAACCATTTGTCTGAAGTGGTGTAGGGTTTCTTGCCTAAGCATGGGGTTCGACTAGAAGACCTCCAAGGTCCCTTCCAACTCTGTTATTCTATTCTATTCTAGAGAGAGGGGGGGGAGGGTGAGGGGGAGAGAGAGAGAGAGAGAAAGGGAGGGAGAGAGAGAGGGAGGGAGAGGGAGAGAGAGAGAAAGAGAGAGAGGGGGGGAGAGAGGAAGCGAGGGAGAGAGAGGGAGGGAGCGAGAGAGAGGGAGGGAGAGAGAGAGAGAGAGAAGGAGAGAGAATGTTACCTGATGATAAGCTCCAGCACTCGGAAAAGCTTGAAAGAATAAACTTCTATTCTCAGATTGCATCCTGCAACATTATCCTAGGACAAGTATATTTACCATCATTCACAAAAGTAGACATGAATGAATTAGATTTTGAAATCTGAGCAGGATAAAAAATAGTGAGGCCTCCCTCCCCACAATCTCCTGCATCCTTTTTCTTGGTTTTGCTTCTTTATGTAAACACTAACCCTAGGCTTGAATTTCAGAGGAGAGGGCTGCAGAGAGGTATCTGGTTTATAAAAATATGCCCCCCTCCCCGCTCTCCCCTCCACACACGCATTCCTGATTGTGAAACGGTGCATTGTCAGAAATGAACCATCTCGCAGTCCTTAGGAGTCACTGTTTTCCCTGGAGGTTTCCCGACCTTAGCAATTAGACTGCAGGTTTGGGTAACCACAGCCTCACACTTCACCTCATTGACGTGAGGGCGGATATAGACTTTGCTGACAGAGAGTCTGCGGGACAGTATGGGACATGCCAGTGGTTAGGCTTAACTGGATGTGGCCCAGCTGCTTCCTTAATGCAAAGGCTTGGGATGTGGCGCCGACAGCATCTGTTTCTGATCAAATGTCACCTCTTCAGCATCGCCTGGGCTCCTCAGGTGGAGAATGCCCTGTGAAGTGGTCTCCAGAACGGGTTTTTACCAGCATAGCAAGCAGGGAAAGCTATTGGTCACCTAAAAAGCTATTCTGGATGCTGCAAATAAGATGGATTTGAATAAAAGAGACTCAATGCCTGTGGTTAAGAGTCAACCATGGCAGTATGTATGACTAGAGATGAGATTATACAATACTCACTGGGGTGTGTGTTGTAATTTACAGAGACAGACAGTGAGAGTGCCCTTCGCATCGAAACCAACCTGTCCAGCTGCTGTCTTAAAGCAGCTTTCCCACCTGATCCAGATAAAGCTGAAAAGGTGATATGCATTTTTTTTATCCTGCCTTTATTATTTTTGATAATTCAAGGCAGCAGACATACCTAATACTCTCCCATCAGGGGTGGGCTGTTGAGGGTTCACAGGAGTTCGGGAGAACCTATTTTACTCATATATTTTACTATGAGTATATCCTCTATAACCTTCATCATGTATTTTACTATGTGTATACCCACTAAAACCCTCATTGTGTATTGGACAAAATCAATAAATAAAAAAATAAACTATCTATAACTAAAGTTCTTTGCAGTTCAGAGAACCCCCAAATCCTATTCCTGGTTGGCCCCTTCAGAGAGGGGCAGCATACAAATCTAATAAATTATTATTATTATTATTATTATTATTATTATTATTATTATTATTATTGTCATTGTCAGTGTCAGTGTCAGTGTCAGTGTCAGTGTCATTGTTATTGTTATTTACTGACCCCTCGCATCCTGGACACAAACTGTTTCAACTCCTACCCTCAAAACGTCGCTACAGAGCACTGCACACCAAGACAACTAGACACAAGAACAGTTTTTTCCCGAACACCATCACTCTACTAAACAAATAATTCCCTCAACACTGTCAGACTTTCTACTAAATCTGCACTTCTATTTCTACTAGTTTTTCTCATCATTCCTATCATCCTTTTCCTCCCACTTAGGACTATATGACTGTAACTTGTTGCTTGCATCCTAAGATTTTTATTAATACTGATTGTTTCTTCATTGCTTATTTGATTCCTATGACAATCATTAAGTGTTGTACCACATGATTCTTGACAAATGTATACTTTATTTTATGTATGCTGAGAGCATCTGCACCAAGACAAATTCCTTGTGTGTCCAATCACACTTGGCCAATAAAATTCTATTCTATTCTATTCTAATCTATTCCCCTACCCCGCTCCTTCCAGGAGTCCCCACCAGTGATGGGCTCCTACAGATACGGTCAGGTACACAGAACTGGTAGAAAAGTTTTAATTTTTTTTCTTCTTTTCCCTTCTGGGCTCTGGGTATGTTTTTCCTATTGCAGTAAATGAGGTTTACTTTTAGAAGAGCTGTGCGTGCATGTGTCTACGGAGAGGGGCGGCATACAAATATAATAATAATAATAATAATAATAATAATAATAATAATAATAATAATAATAATAGGACGATCCAAAGTGCAGACTCTGTAAAGAAACAGATGAAACAATTGATCACATACTCTGCTGCTGCAAAAAGATCACACAGACTGACTACAAGCATAGACATGATGCTGTGGCACAGATGATCCACTGGAACCTCTGCCGGAACTACCATTTACCATTGGCAAAGAACTGGTGGGATCATAAGCCCGAAAAAGTGGTTGAAAATGAGCAAGCAAAACTACTGTGGGACTTCCGACTTCAGACTGACCGAATTCTGAAACATAACACACCAGACATCCTGATTGTGGACAAAAAGAAAGTATGGATCATCGACATCGCAATCCCAGGCAACAGCAGAATTGAGGAGAAGCAGCTATTGAAATTAGTGAAATACGAAGATCTAAAAATTGAGCTGCAACGACTCTGGCATAAGCCAGTGAATGTGGTCCCAGTGGTACTTGGCATGCTGGACGCAGTGCCAAAGGATCTCAGTGGACATTTGAAAACCATCGGAATTGACAAAATCTCCATCAGTCAATTGCAAAAGGCCGCTTTACTGGGATCAGCAAACATAATTTGCCGCTACATCATGCAGTCCTAGATGCTTGGGAAGCACCCGACTGGTGATGAAATACGAAATCCAGCATAGTGGTCTTGTTTGCTGTGTTGTACTGATATAATAATAATAGTACATACACTTTATATAATAGATAATGTATATTTTTGAGTTCCTGTGTGTAATATGTATGCACACATATGACATATATATATATAGAATTAAATAGTATATTTTTGATGTTCAGTAATATGTAGTGAGGGCTCTTTGAGGCTAAGAGAGGCCTGGCACCCTAACCCTAATCCAAACCCATGATGTGAGTGATGTCAAGTTGGCCACCTTTAACCCAGTTACGTGACCTTTAAGCCACCCCGCCAGCCACATGATCATCAAGCCACTCCCACCTGGTCACATGACCAGTAACACCCACAAAATAAGCCACACCCACAGTATGGCAGTAAAGTTTTTGCAGCCCACATAGCCCATTTTGGATGCCAGGTAAGTGCAGGGCACAGGAGGCTCAGTGAGGGTGAAAAATGGGCCTTCCAGAACTTTGGGAAGGCTGGAAACGATCCATTTCCAGGCTCCAGAGGGCCACTGGAGCCTGGGTAGACTGTTTTCACCCTCCTGTAGGCTCAAGAAAGCCTCTGGAGCCTGCGGCAAAAATGCCTCCCCCTGTGGTTGTGATGCAGGAGGCCAATTAGGCCACACCCACCATGGCCATGCCAGCAACTAAGCAGAGAAGCCCTGGTTAAAATTTTGGAAGCCTACCCCTGGCTTTCATCCTCCTATATTCCTAGCAATGACGACCCTGTGAGGTGGGTTGGGCTGTGGGAGAACAACTGGCCTCCAAAATCACTCCGCTGGCTTTTATCAACTTCCCAGATTAAAAAAAAGATCCTGTAGTGGCTCTGAGAAAATGCACCAGTTTCCGCAAATTCCTAAATATTTCTGCTGAAGCTCCCTGAGGAAAAGGCAATAGATACCTCATCATAAAAATCTCATCATAAAATTTTTAAAAAATCATATTCTTGAATGTACGCAAAACTAAGCGGACAGCAAAAGATTAAAAAATCTATAGTGCAACAATTCTGTAACTGGAATAATTCATCTTGAAAAATGAAAAAAAAAGTTGCTTTGAAATACTGAGGGGGCAGAAGAACTGACCTTTGACTCTTCCTTCTCAATGGCATTGTTGGAAAAGGTATGCGGTACAGCAAGTCTGAGTTGGTGCTTAAGATGGAAGATAAGCCTGCAGGTTCAAACACATTCAGGATCTACACTTTGATCTGACAGCCAATAGATTACTTTAGATTTGTTTTTCACCCTCTCCCACATCTACAATGTATGTAAATGTTTTTAACAGAGGGGAAAACCACAGAAGTAAATGATGCTTAAATTGCATCTATGTTCCAATCGCTGCAAAATTTATAATGTGAGCTAATGTGAGATAAACAAACAAAGCAGCAACAAATTAATATAATTGTCACCAGCATTCTGATTTTTGGATTCGTCAAATGCCTCGTTTATGGCCAAGAAAGCGTTCAAACACCTGTTCTCTTTCTTATAACTTGCCACCAAGAATGTGAGAAAGAATCTGGAAGTTTTTGTTGGAAAAAATAATAATAAGTGCCTACATTTTCCTGCTCCTGACTTAAAAATTACAAGCATTGATGATACTCTAATGTTCCATTTCCATTTGATCTGCATGGGCTCAAGTATTTGTGTTTCAAAGCATTGGCATATTTAACACAAAAGTGGGTGTTGGGTTTGGTGAGTGAAGAGACTGGAGACAAGTTTCATACAACAGCTCTTTATTCAAACTCTGTACAAGCCAGTCTGACAGCTAACTCTTTTATAGGCAGCTCTCAGATGGATCAACCAATCAGCAATCTCCACTTTCCCGTTTAAACAGAGGACCTAGTAGTAACCAGGCTGACAGGGTATGTAACATTGGGCACCTAAGGTTGCCCTTGTCAATTTTGAGTTTATGAAAACAGGCCTAGAGATCCAGGGACTGTTGAACTAGTGAGGAGGTTGTTCCACTATTCTTAAATCCCTTCGTATGTTTTTTTTTTAAGTATGGTTTTTATATTTCTTAATATATTTTATTTATTTATTTTATTTATTTATTAAATTTGTATGCCACCCCTCTCCGTAGCCTCGGGGCGGCTCACAACAGTAATAGGAAACAATATATAATACAAATCTAATAATTAAAACTAAAAACCCATAATTTAAAAAACATGCATGCAACATACCATACATAAACAGTATAGGCCTGGGGAAGTTATTTCAGTTCCCCCATGTCTGATGGCAGAGGTGGGTTTTAAGGAGTTTATGAAAGGCAAGGCGGGTGGGGGCAGTTCTAATCTCAGGGGGGAGCTGGTTCCAGAGGGTCGGGACTGCCACAGAGAAGGCTCTTCCCCTGGGACCCACCAAATGACATTGTTTAGTCGACGGGACCCAGAGAAGGCCAACTCTGCGGGACCTAATTATTTAAAGCTATGTTGTATATTGCCCAGAATCGCTTGTTTGTGTGATATTGTTGTGTGTGTGTGTATGAGAGAGAGAGAGAGAGGGGAAGCTATTTAATAAATTAATAAATTGCTGCATAAATCCCAGTGGCCGGTTAGGTCCCACAGAGTTGGCCTTCTCCAGGTTCCGTCAACCAGACAGTGTCATTTGGCGGGGTCTAGGGGAAAAGCCTTCTCTTTGGGGGGCCTGGCCCTCTGGAGTCAGCTCCCCCCAGAGATTTGCACTGCTCCCACCCTCCTCGCCTTCCGCAAGAGTCTTAAGACTCACCTATGTCACCAGGCCTCGGGAAATTAGATCCCGACCCCCTGACCAATAAATGTGATGCATTGTGTGATTGAATTGGGTGATTGATTAATAGATTGGGTTTTTAGCTGTAGTTTTTAAAAAAATATATATTAGATTATTATTTTTTTGTGGTTAGCTCTGGCCCAGTTCCTGCCCCAAGGAATGTGCAGGTGGATGTGGGGGAGACATCCACATGCCGCAGGCCTGTTTTGCTCCTGATGGAATCTGCCGATGAAGCCTCCTCTGACCAAGGCAGCATGAGTGACAGGGAAGAGGGGAGTTTGGCAGACAGCCCAGGAGGAGATCAATAATCTGTATCATCTTTGGATTCTGAACAAGAATTAATGACACATCCACGCATGTGTAGAGTGATGCATAGGAGACAACATCTAAAGGATTATTACAAGAGAAAATGAAGCCACCTGTGGTTGAGTGGGCCTCCAGTAATTAGGGCTGCTGCTATAAATAGCAGCATGTGGGTTTGGCCGTTGTGAAAGAGTATCTGATTGCAGTTCTTCAGGAATTCTGTGTTGCTGTTTTCTGGACTTTGTTGATTTTTCACACCTTTGAAACCAAAGCAGAGCAACGTGTGTGTGTGTGTGTGTGTGTGTGTGTGTGTGTCTCACTTCGTTGGAAGAAGGGGTGTGAAGTTTCTTCACAGCTGCTAGCTAAGTACTTAATGACTGCTTAAGGGAAATTGTACAGACTACCCGGTTGTTTTGGGACGAGTGCTCTTTGCAATTCCAAAAGAGTGCTTAGTTTATTTTGAATTTTGTGATAAAGAACATTGTTTTGAATTTTCAAATGTGTGTGTGTGTCTGCAATTTGTACCCTTGAATTTTCAGGGGGCTCCTACCAGAGAGCCCGGCAGAACAGTTTTATAAACTTTGTTTTTTACACTGTATCCTGTGAGCCAACCTGAGTTTTTACAGAAGGGCAGCATACAAATCTAATAAATAACAATAACAACAACAATAACAACAATAATAAATTGGCAACCAAACTATTGTTCCACTAGTAACTTACACTCCATTATAGATAATGCAAATGTGGTAAGGCTTGTAATAATCCAATTTTCTTTTCTGTATCCCCAGTGCCCAGCAAAATTTGGCGAGTATCTGTATGGTTTATTGAACTCGAGTGTCTGTAAAAGGTTTCACTGCGATGGAATGGAAAAACCATCTTGGTTGCATCTCCTTGGGGACCACTTTAGAGGCATTTCATTGCTGTATTACTTACCTTATGTGGTCAAATCTTCACAACGCTTTTTCGGTAAGAGATTTATTGATTTGAAGATGGAGCGAAAATGCATTAGCCATTAAATGGTGAATGCACAATACTGTAGACATTTATACAGCAAACTGAGTCTGTCTTTGTTTTATTATTTTCAGCTTACAATGTTATGGCTTTGATTTATTGCCTTAAATTATGCAATTCATTGGAAGGGTAGAATATGAATCTCATCAGAACTGTTTGTCCGTCTGTCTGTCTATCAGAAATCTTTCTGTGGGTTTGAGCAATAATTTTTCTATTATTTTGGAAACTGGCCAACATCTTCAATAATTTAGGATATGATCAGCTGTTCATAAATTCTAGTTTACAATGTGTACTATTGGGAATATAAAGCCAATTACTGCTCCAGTCAGAGTCCTTTTCCTGATATGTCACTGTTAACTAGTGGCAGGTATATATATATATGTGTGTGTGTTTTTGATCATGAAAAAACTGAGACACACATGACTCAACTCTTTCTAACTTAGGAATAGTTGAAGCATGGCTTGTTGATGGCACTAATATTGTATGAATATATATGACATGTACATTTATATGTGTGTGTGTGTGTGTGTGTGTGTGTGTGTGTGTGTGTATATATATATATATATATATATATATATATATATATATATATATATATATATGTATGTGAAATGTTTTTTTTAGCTGGAACTTTTTTAAAATTAAGGGAGACTAGGATGGTCCCATTTCGGCCTTGTTCTGGCCTCATCAGCTAGCCACACCCTTTAGATCCCTTCCAGCTCTGTATATATATATGTTTTCGTAGATTTTCACGGGTACAGGTATGACAATCTTGGTATATCAACAACCATTAACTAATCAGCATACCTCAGCTACATCAACGACCCCAGATGTTACCCCACTGACTCACCAGGAAGTTTCTACACAGCAGGCAATTGCTGAGCCATCAAACCACACCCAGCCACCAGTATTTATAGAAGGAAGGCAGCTTAGGTCTCGCAGTGTTCGCCTTAGAACAAGGACAGAAACACCAGCCTGAAGATGATGAGTGGGACTTATAAGGATTTACAGAAATCCAAATAAAGTTGTCTCCGTATTTAATTGTAACTGAATAAATCATTATTGAATTTTGTCTAGGGAGACAAAATTTACTAGCGAGAGAGAAAAAGACAGAGAGAAAATTAGTAATAAACTGCTATATAACATACAACGAATTTTCCATTTAATTTTTCTTTGAACTTTACTAATTTGATCACCAAGTGGAGCTGTCCAGCACAAGATCCCCAGTTTTATAAACATTCTATACTTCATTTGCAAGTATCATATACCTCATAGCATGGGATGTAAAATGGCGACAATCAAGACTGGGGAGATTATTTGTGGCTTTAAAAATTACTGTTTCGCAAAAATTTCCTGTAGGTTTTGGTTTATAAAACCTGTTTCTTTTTTGGCTGCTAGTTCTTAGACTTGACTTTGAATAACAAAGGAGCTTTTTAAAAAGTTGTCTCTGCAATTGACTAGTATACAAACCAGCAATGGGTTGCTCCTGTTTAAGACAAATTCTTAGAACCGATAGTGCTGGCGGTGGGAGGCTCCATCCACCCACGATGCTTCAATGCATGTGCAGAACCTTACCGCTTTCCGAGGAAGAGGAGGACGATGGGAGTTGGAGCTGGGCATGCAGCTTCATTTATGCTGATGGAACTGTGTTCCACCCCATCCTGCCTGCTTCCCACCCCTGGTTGGGGGCCTTGATCTAATTGCCTGGTGACATAAGTGAGTCTTGAGACTCTTGCAGAAGGCGAGGAGGGTGAGGACAGTGCGAATCTCTGGAGGGAGCTGATTCCAGGGCCCCCACAGAGAAGGCTCTTCCCCTTGACCCCGCCAAATGACATTGTCTGGTTGGTGGGACCTGGAGAAGGCCAACTCTGTGGGACCTGTGGGATTCATGCGGTAGAAAATGCAATAGGACAAGAATAGTTGTCATCCTCTCATTCAGATCTCACCACATCTCTCAATGCTGTTTCTCTCCCATGTTTTAAAAGAAAATAATATTATTGCTAACATGGGTGGAGGAGTAATTGGGGGGGAAAGTAGAAAAAAGGTATGGTTATATAAAGTCAATATAAAGTCAAATGCACAATTATCTCCAACATTAAAAAATAAATGTACAATCTGGATTATATGGCTTCAGTAAGGACCACCTACTATTCTATCATAGGCTCTCTTTTAAAGGGGTTAGAGAAAACTTGTAACTCTGATACAGCAATCTGGGATTCATTAAGAAAAGCCACATCTTCAAATAGGTTGAGTGTCTAGAAATTAGCGCAAATACTCAGGGTTAGCCTGATTTACATTGTAAGTATCCTCACAATGAGTCACTAGAAAGCATCTCAGTCAGTCAGGGCTTCTAATTGCAGCATACCAAAGAGTTCTACAATGATAATTGTTCATATTTACTAAACATATGTGTGACTAGTATACAGACAGGCAAAGGGCCAAACCTTAGAATTTGGGATACTTTGGAGAAATGATGTGACTCACATAAAACTGTGACTCACATCAATTGACTCTGAGCAACTACTCAAAATTCACTACCTCTCTGTTCTGGTATAAGGGGGTTAAGATGACTGAAACCATGATTTTTCTAGAAAGAAATTTAAAGTAGATTGCAGAACTGATAATCAAGCACTGAGCGTGCTACATCTTAACACTGGTGTGCATAAGTGTTTTATGTGTATAAAACATCTCTCACAACTGAAATTCTAAGCTACTCGTGTAGCAGGACTTTACATTTAATTTCAAGAACAATATCTGTACCATATTTAACTACGCAAAGACCTCCTCATCTGTTCTGAAAATCTCTAGCTCCAGTTCCTGATGATTTAGTGCATGAGAAAAGTGGTGGCTCCATTTTTAGTCCTGATATTCTCTTAGAATAATAGAATAATGCTAACATTAAAATGTAATTCTGAATCTAAGCCTGTCTTAAAATTTATCCTGGTTATCCTAGTATTTTTCCTTATTTTGGCTTTTTAAAATCCTTATTGCATCTATCTATCTATCTATCTATCTATCTATCTACCTACCTACCTACTTACTTACTTATTTGATTTTTATGCCGCCCTTCTCTTTAGACTCAGAAATAAGAAATAGATACCTGCTTCCTGGGCAGTGAAGGGCTACCAAAATTTTTACTACCACACTGTGGGTATGGCATATGCAGAATGCCCTGCATTTTCTTTCAACATCTTTCAGTGCAAATTGGGTGCTCTGGGGTGCAGCTCCATTTTCGCTAGCCCACTGCGTACCCCCTCATCTGGGCAGCAGCCCACCCCTGCTCCTGGGGAAAAAATGAGTAGGACCTCATTTTTTTCTAAGTTAGTTGAGATGACCTCAATAGGGTAGGATGTATAGCCTATCTGTCATCTATAGTACCTGTATAGATAATACTCATACTACTAAAAACTAAAGGAAAAAGTCTGACTCATTTCAATAATTACTTATTCTCAGACCTTGATTGCAATCTCACAATCAGATCTTGTAATCAAGATCTAGAAACCTCCAGTTTCTTTTCTCAAACTACAAGCACTTACTGGTATCTCTCAATTTTTGTTTATTTCTCTTCGTCCTCTCCTAAGAATAGGATTCCCCATTCCATGAATGCTCAGTGATGTGGTCTCTAGTAAAATATGCTCCCTCTCTGCTTGCCTGGTTTGATTGCAGTTTGAGGCCTGCAGTTTGATTGCAGTTGATTGCAGCAATCGCCACATGTCTAAAAGTCAACAGATGAGGAAGCCTGGTTTCAGATGCAAGTGATCAGATCCACACGGGTAAAGTTCAAGGCTAATTCCCTCCTTGATACCTCCTCTCTGTCTGTCTGAATCTTTCTCAAAACCTGAGATAAAATAACAAAGTGAAATTTCACTTGTTTTATCATCATATGTATTAATGTCTACATAATGTAAGTATAAAGTAGAGATAGAAAAGATAAAAAGACATTAGGACAGGAACGGTAGGCACAAAGGTGCACTTATGCACGCCCCTTACAGACCACTTAGAAAAGGGGAGAGGTCTATTGTAGATAAAGGTGTAACACCTTTAGTTGGGGGAAAGATCAAAAGCAACATGAGAAAATATTATTTTACTGAAAGAGTAGTAGATCCTTGGAACAAACTTCCAGCAGACGTGGTTGGCAAATCCACAGTAACTGAATTTAAACATGCCTGGGATAAACATATATCCATTGTAAGGTAAAATACAGGAAATAGTATAAGGGCAGACTAGATGGACCATGAGGTCTTTTTCTGCCGTCAGTCTTCTATGTTTCTATGTTTCTAACACTTAACGATTGTCATAGGGTACAAATAAGCAATCAGGAAACAATCAAATACCAGCTGCTAAATGGAGCACAGTGGGATGGAACTGACATCAGATTGGCACAAATGCCGTGTATGCTCTAAAATGCCCAAAAGCTCATAAATGTTTAATATTTTTATAGCTCCCATGGAACCTCAGCCACATTTTCACTCAGTAACCACTCCGAATACTCAACCCATAGATTCATATCATTGGAAGGAATCCAGTTAATCACGCAAGCCGCCTAGTGACTTCTGGTAAAGCTTTCTGTGTGCTAGGCACCATGCCTGTTGCAATACTCGGCTTACTGAAAACCTTCTCAAAAGGATATTTCACAACTTTTAAGTGTGCCATGGAGTGCAAGTGGTAAATTGAAGTCAACGCTGATACTGAATTTTATAGATTTTACAGTTTGGAGTAATATTGCAGGATACTGTTTCTCCATACTTCATACCTTACTTGTTTTATACTTTAGTGGCAACCTTATAATCTTCTTGCCATTTCCTGCTGGGTCAGAGCAAGACATTTCCCAAACCCATAACCCCACTGTGGCTGTGATTCTTGGCAGCTGGCCTGGGCTGAGTCAGCAATCAAAGAGATAGGTCGTCAAACCCAGATGGGGTAGAAGTGTTGACATCCTCAACCTCCACCTTTGCCTGACAGATATCTAGTCAGGCTTTAGTGTGACAATCATCCACATCCCAATTTTGTGACCAACAGAATCAGAAGTGTCATTCCACTAACACGGCAGATCTTTCATTGGGTTCACTCACCATAGTAAGCTATGTTTTGTTTAATTATGGTTTATGCTTTACATACCACAATAGCTGCATTTACACAAATTGGAACCAAACTACATCTAAGTTAATAGTACAAATTTAGTTTTGATCTCAAAAAATGGAAAGCTGACAGTATGAGTTAACAATAATAAACTTGGATTAAGTATTAACATAGTATAATTCAGAACCAAATTAGGTATATACCATTACTTAGTAATGGAACAGAACTAACTCCCAAAAGAAGATAAGTTCAGAAAAGATATAAAATCTTTTTTATCCCCTAGGTCAGGAAAACTTAGGAAATTATTTCTGGTAAATCACTAACTAGCTGGCCATACTCAGCAATAGAAATTGCAGGCTTATTGAGTTTCTCAAACTGAAAATTTAGAAAATAATGTATGTTCTGTCGGGCTCTACGGTAGACTCCTCCCAAAAATTCACAGGTACAAATTTCAGACACACACACATTTGAAAATTCAAAACAATGTTCTTTATAATGAAAATTCACTTAACCTAAGCCCTCTTTTGGTATAGCAAAGAGCACTCGTCTCCAAACAAACTGGTAATTTGTACAGGTCCCTTATCAGTTCTGTGATACTCAGCTTACAGCTGTGAGGTAATTCACAGTCCTTCTTCTTTCACAAAGTGAAACACACTTTGCTCTGGTTTAGTTTCAAAGCGGGGAAAAATCAGCACACAAAAGGTCAAAGTCAGTAAAGAAGTCACGAAACACAACGATCAGATAATCCTCCACAATGGCCAAACCCAGAGGCTGCTATTTATAGCAGCCTCACTAATTAACACAGCCCCACCCAACCACAGGTGGCCTCATTTTCTTTGATAATAATCTCTCCGTTGTTGTTGCCTATGCATCGCTCTCCGCAAGCGTGGCTGTATCATTAACTCTTGTTCTGAATCCAAGGAGGAGCTAGATAATTGATCTCCTTCTGAGCTGTCTGCCACACTCTCCTCCTCCCTGTCACTCATGTCTTCTTGGTCAGAGGAGCCTTCATCAGCAGATTCCACCGGGGGCAAAACAGGCCTGCAGCATGTGGATGTCTCCCCCACATCCACAGTCCTTGGGGCAGGAGCTGGGCCAGAGCTAACCACAACAATGTAGGCAAAATTTAGAAGAGAAGAAGGGGAAAGAAAGAGAGAATGTAACTGTTATTTAAGAGACAAAAAATTAATTTATCTTTTGTTTCCTTCCTCCAAAATGATTAGGATGTGAAAGGCTGAAGAGCCCTTTGTAGGGTGAGTGTGAGCAGGAAAAAATAAAGTTGGGGGGGAGGGGAGATGTTATAGTAATCATATACCATATTTTTTGAAGTATAAGATACACTGGAGTATAAGATGCACCTAGATGTTAGAGGAGGAAAAAAGGGGGGAAAGTATTCTGAACCAAATGATGTAATAATATATTATTTAATAAAATACCAGTGTAGCAGAATACTTTTTACAAACATGTATACGTTTTATAAACTTCAAACTGGACAGCTTTAAAACTTGTGGACTTCAACTCCTGAAAACCCCTCATTTTTGCTCCTTCAGTCTGCTGCTGGTTTTAACATGGTGTGTAGAAATAACATTAGTTAAAAATAAAGGCTCCTTTTAAAACATCTCTTTTCTGATTTTCATCTCTCTCTTTTTGCTTTGGTCACTGCAATGGCTTGTTCATCTATTTGGGTTGTAAACATTGTAGGAAGACCATGTCTATGTTAATCTTTGGCTGCCAAAAATCTGGAGTCTGATAGCGCCTTTTCAGGCTAACCAGTTTTATAAAGATCAATAAGCTTTTGTCAGATACAGCTCCCTCCCATCAGATACGATAGACTCCCTGTAATAGAATGAGTTGTTCTGTAGCTCACAAAAACTTGTGCCTTTGAATAATATTGTTAATCTGAAAACACACATGGACCCACCAGTTTATTCTTCTATCAATGAACATATTTGGGGATGGACGGACCAGATTTTCCCTGTACTACTGGTGAACGTATTTATTTATTTATTTATTTATTTATTAAATTTGTATGCCGCCCATTCCCAGGGGTCTCAGGGTGGCTTACAACAATAGAAATAATAAAACAATATAAACAATTAATAACCACAGTAAAAGTAATATAAAACCCTATAAAATCTCATTCATGAAGTCATACCATATCATACATCCCAAGTCATGTCTTATTGAGGCCGGAATAAAAGGAAGTGTCAATTACTCACAGCCCCTAAGCCTGCCAGCAGAGCCAGGTTTTCAAGGCTTTTTCAGAAAGCCAGTAGGGTGGGGGCGGTATGAACCTTGGGAGGTAGTTGGTTCCAGGGAGCGGGGGTTACCACAGAGAAGGCCCTCCCCCATGGCCCCGCCAACCGGTACTGCTTGGTCAACAGGACCCGGAGAAGGCCCATCCTGTGAGCTCTAATTGGTTGCTGGGAGTTATGGGGCCAGAGACAGTCCCATAAATAGTCTGGTCTTAAGCCATGTAGGGCTTTCTAGGTAATAACCAACATTTTGAATTGTGACCAGAGACCAATTGGAAGCCAATGCAGCACATGGAATGTTGGTGTAAGGTGGGTGTACTTGTGCAACAACTAAACATTTATTGCAGCAGTGAAATCTACTTACCTTCCCTACTGGTTTGGAAGTGTGTGCTTTGCGCACTTGTGCATGTGCCTTTTCACCCTCTGAGCATGCACAGAAGGCTTTGTGCGTGTGCAGAGGGTTAAAAACAAGAAAATGCTGATGTCCGGGCGGGTGGGCGGAGCCTTGTGTTGCTGCCACTTCCAGTTCTCCAAATCTACCGGTGGCCATTGCTACAGGTGCACCCGAACCAGGCTGAACCTGTAGCATTTCACCCCTGGTTTACTGTGACCAAAGGCCAGCATAAAACAAAACAATATAAAAAGATCACTGAAGTATAAAACTACAATATTAAATGCAAAGGATTATACAATGAGAGGGAAACTTACATGACACATCATAGGGAATTAAGGACTAAGCAATGATATGTACCATGTTTTCCCGAAAATAAGACACTGTCTTATATTAATTTTTGCTCCAAAAGTTGTGCTACGTCTTATTTTCGGGGGGGGGGGGTGCCTTATATTTATCAAATAAGACAAATTCACAGGCAGAAAAGCTGACACCCCCAAAGAAAGTGTACCGTACGGTACACTGATTATGGTACGGTACCTGTCAGTATGGCACACACACACACAAACGACAGCACTTATACGGTACAACAGTATACTCCCGCTATTGCAGCTTCCGTGCCTTATATTTATCAAATAAGACAAATTCACAGGCAGAAAAGCTGACACCCCCAAAGAAAGTGTACCGTACGGTACACTGATTATGGTACGGTACCTGTCAGTATGGCACCCACACACACAAACGACAGCACTTATACGGTACAACAGTATACTCCCGCTATTGCAGCTTCCGGCCACCAGAGGAACGACAGTCTACGCACTGTAGTGGAGACTGTAATGACGGTGAGACAGCAGCAGATTGTGTCTGCTGTACTGGATGGTACAAAGCGATGGAAGGGGCCAGCAGGGGACGCCACATTATTACGGTACCGCTATGAACAGCTTTGAATGGTACCGTATGTTTTTCCACTGTACCGTATGTAAACTTGACTACGCCTTATTTTTTTGGGGTGCCTTATATTAGCAAATTCTGCAAAACCTCTGACATGCCTTACTTTCGGGGTACGTCTTATTTTCAGGGAAACAGGGTATTAAAATATACATTTTAATAATATGTAAAACATTATTGAAATGCATATTTTACCCCCCAAAATCCCTATATGTACTGTATAAAAGAATAAGAAAAGAAGTATTAAGGAAAGTGAATATAAATTCCAGTGGCCGAAGCAGAAGGAAATAAACATATAATGAAATGAAGAACAAAAGCTGAGTGGAGGAACTGTTTTATTATCGCGTTTTGGCCAAGGTGAACTTGTAACAAAAGCAGGAGAGTCTAGGAAATGGAGAGCAGAGATTCCTGGTCAGGGGGAATACCCAGTGCACAGCTACCAGATGGAGTGTAGATGTTTGCCTACCACGAAGTGGAGCAAATGAGCTAGACCGTCTCCGACTTGAGGCAGCACAAGTCAGAAAACAGCACTTTCAATGTGTAGCAGTAAAGGGCGAGTGGAAGTAACTTTCCCAGTGAAATAGTAATTAGATGATGATATGGTGCCTTCTACCTTCAAGAAAGAGTTAATGACCTGTGCTGTGCTGGAGCAACCTGACTTTGCAGGTTTCTCCTTAATCACACAAATGTGTGATTCATTGTTTTGTTAATCTGAGTAGAGGATTCAGAGAGCAGACTGGGACAACTCACTGTGGCCAACTCGCTGCGGGACAACTCACTGCAGAACAATTCAATAATTCAATTTAATTATTTAAAATAATTATTTCAATAATTTAATTATTCAAAGTAACTCAACAAGTTATTTTAATTTTTGTCATTCACATTCTGAAGCAAAAACTTCAGAAGAGAAGGATTTAGGGGTAGTGATTTCTGACAGTCTCAAAATGGGTGAACAATGCGGTCAAGCGGTAGGGAAAGCAAGTAGAATGCTTGGCTGCATAGCTAGAGGTATAACAAGCAGGAGGAGGGAGATTGTGATCCCGCTATATAGAGCGCTGGTGAGACCATATTTGGAATGCTGTGTTCAGTTCTGGAGACCTCACCTACAAAAGGATATTGATAAAAGTGAACGGGTCCAAAGACGGGCTACAAAAATGATGGAAGGTCTTAAGCATAAAAGTTATCAGGAAAGACTTAATAAACTCAATCTGTATAGTCTGGAGGACAGAAGGGAAAGGGGGCACATGATCGAAATATTTAAATATGTTAAAGGGTTAAATAAGGTTCAGGAGAGAAGTGTTTTTAATAGGAAAGTGAACACAAGAACAAGGGGGCACAATCTGATAAGAGAAAATATTATTTGACTGAAAAAGTAGTAGATGCTTGGAACAAACTTCCAGCAGACGTGGTTGGTAAATCCACAGTAACTGAATTTAAACATGGCTGGGATAAACATAGATCCATCCTAAGATAAAATACAGGAAATAGTATAAGGGCAGACAAGATGGGCCATGAGGTCTTTTTTCTGCCCTCAATCTTCTGTTTCTATGTTTCTATTTCATTTTGTCCCTCCTTTGGCATGCTTTCTTTCTTTTGTTTGTTTGTTTGTTTGTTTGTCTGTTTGTCTGTTTGTTTGTTTGACTTCTATGCCACCCAATCCCATAGAACTCAGTGATTAATGATTCTATTCCACCATTTCTTCAACATTAGTGAAACTCTTGTCCTGCAATGAGTTGTCCTGTTGGCCATGTCAAGTTGGATGTAGTAAGTTGGACTTGGTGAATTGACCGTTGTGAGTTGTCTTTCCTAGACCCTTCACGGAGAAGTCCATAGTAGGGTAACCCCATGACAATGTGTACATGATGTTTGAACTCAATAGAACATTTGTTTCAATCCGGCTTAAGTGGGACTGAACATCTCATGATAGTATCAGGAGTTAGGTATGGCCATCATTCATTGACTCCAAGAAGGTATTATTAAAGCACCATATCATTGCTATTTTATTCCAATCATTCTGAAGCAGAGGGATCCCCCCACTACTGTATTTCAACACTAATTATGTGCCATCAGGTTATTTTGGATTTTATCCACCATGATCTAACTCTATTTCAGCATAAAAGAGCTCAAAGAACTATTTCAGAAGAATACCACTTCTGGTTATTGAAAGGGATGTCCACGTGCCGCCTCTATGTTGGTTGAGGCAGGCAGGAGTCCCTTGAGTACCATTTGTTGGGGGTCAGGGGAAAGGGAGGGTCTTGCCTTCTCTTTCTGCTCAAGATCCCCAAGGACAATTGGTGGGCCACTGTGTGACACAGAATGCTGGACTCCATGGGCTTTGGCCTGATTCAGCATGGCTCTTCTTATGTTCTTATGATGAGTTTGGAAACGATTTATTTTGCATCATTGGTGTGCAATATTTGATCTAATTTTATGAAGGACAAGTCAAATAGCTTTAACCTTCCCTGAAAAATATTTCTGCCTTCCCTTTAGCTTAGATTTACCAGTTATCCCTTGCTTAGATGTCGCCAGCAAAAGTATGCAGCTAAAGAGGAAGCCCAGAATATTTTTGGCATCTTAAATAAGTGCCTAAATTGTATATATTTAGACAGGTCAGATTGGCTCCTTCAAGCCAGCCTTGACATATGACAAAAACTGGAAGCAGATCCTTTTCCTTGCTATGGTGGAGCCATGAAAGAAACGGAAAAAAGATAAGAAGAAATAGACAAGAGACCTAATTGTGTTATGAGATCAGAAGAGCTGTTCAATCATTCTTGCCAATCTTTTAGCTGGATGTGAAACATCCTGTCTAACTATGGCCATAGTGTGCCTGCCCATCTCACAAGTTTGTAGTGATGGGGGGGGGGGGGAAGAAGAGGAGGAGATCTAAAAAGTTAGAAATGGCCTGAACTTTGTGTAACTACACTACTTTCAATCATCTATTCCATCATGATTTTTAAGATGTTGATTGGAAAGAATGAGACTTTTAGGAAAGTGGAGCGTTTTAGATTTGCTCCATTCTTTTCGCATCATCAAAAGTTTTTTTTACTCCCACCTATAGTGCTACTTTATAACTAAAAATGTTTTTTATAGCTGGTACTTAATTTTGCCTACTGCGAATATACATAGTCCATTCCATTGAGTAGCCTTAGCCTTAAAAGCTAAGCTAAAGATGACACAATTCAAACAACTAGAGAAGGGGGAGATTCTACATATATTTATGAAAACAGAAGTATGTTCAGGAGAGCAATTTGGTTTTAATCCACTGTCTCCCATTAAGGTCACAATATAATCCAGGATTCTACATTTGATATTTTCTTTAAAAAATATTTACATTAATAAAAGCATTTTTCCCATGCAACTAGGAAGTGGAGGATTTTCAGTCCGAAACAGGACAATAATTAATAGGTGGTGACTAAGTCTTCCTTACCACAATCACCCATTCTTCAGATTTTGACTCACACTAAGTGGTATTTTGATGGTGCAGTGATTAGAGTACAGTTCTGCAAGCTACTTATGCTGATCACCGGCTGCCAGCAGTTTGGCAGATCGAATCTCAGTAGGCTCAAGGTTGACTCAGCCTTCCATCCTTCCAAGGTCAGTAAAATGAAGACCCAGATTGTTGGGGGCAATATGCTGACTCTCTATAAACTGCTTGGAGAGGGCTGTATAGCACCGTGAAGCAGTATATAAATCTAAATGCAATTGCTAATGCAATTACCATCGTTTTTTTCACATATGGGGAAATGTTTTCAGCTAGGCCAGTGATGGCAAACCTATGGCACGGGTGCCACAGGTGGCACATGGAGCCATATCTGCTAGCACATGAGCCATTGCCTTAGCTCAGCTCCAATGTGCATGTGTGTGCCGGCCAACTGATTTTTGGCTCACACAGAGGCTCTGGGAGGGCGTTTTTACCCTCCCCTGGCTCCAGGGAAGCCTTTGGAGCCTGGGGAGGGCGAAACACGAGTCTACTGTGTCCACCAGAAATTGGGAAACAGGCCATTTCTGGCCTCCAGAGGGCCTCTGAAGGGTGGGGGAAGCTTTTTTCACCCTCCCCAGTCATTGAAGTATGGGTGTGGGCACTCGCGCATGCGTAATAGTGCGCACACATACTTTTTCAACACCCAAGAAAAAAAGCTTCGCCATTACTGAGCTAGGCCATTCTGTTGCTGACACAGAAGTATCTACTTGGGGGAGGAGGAATCCAATCTGAAAGTGTTGGGAAATAATGTATCAAGATCATCACTTCTATTTCATGAACAATGCAGTCAGGCGGTAGGGAAAGCAAGTAGGATGCTTGACTGCATAGCTAGAGGTATAACAAGCAGGAAGAGGGAGATTATGATCCCGCTATATAGAGTGCTAGTGAGACCACATTTGGAGTACTGTGTTCAGTTCTGGAGACCTCACCTATAAAAAAATATTGACAAAATTGAACGGGTCCAAAGACGGGCTACAAGAATGGTGGAAGGTCTTAAGCATAAAACGTATCAGGAAAGACTTAATGAACTCAATCTGTATAGTCTGGAGGACAGAAGGAAAAGGGGGGACATGATCGAAACATTTAAATATGTTAAAGGGTTAAATAAGGTCCAGGAGGGTAGTATTTTTAATAGGAAAGTGAACACAAGAACAAGGGGACACAATCTGAAGTTAGTTGGGGGAAAGATCAAAAGCAACATGAGAAAATATTATTTTACTGAAAGAGTAGTAGATCCTTGGAACAAACTTCCAGCAGACGTGGTTGGTAAATCCACAGTAACTGAATTTAAACATGCCTGGGATAAACATATATCCATCCTAAGATAAAATACAGAAAATAGTACAAGGGCAGACTAGATGGATCATGAGGCCTTTTTCTGCCGTCAGTCTTCTATGTTTCTATGTTTCTAACTGAGATATTGGGTTTTCACTCCAGGATATATAAATTACTGCAACTTATCAGTGCCCAGCTGTTTAACAACATTGCTTTTGCGGATGGCCACTGTTTATCACTTAATTACCATTTCTGGAACTTCTATATCTAAGCATTGCCAGATGGAAGCAAAAAGTTTTCAGAAATCTATAACCCTTTGGTGCCCTCTAGTAGCCTTTTTCATTTTTGACTTTCAATTATGTTAGCCCTACTACTGTCTATATGTACCACATTTTCATTTCATTCCGAAGGTGGTGATATCCCTACCTCCATCATGCTTTGTATACCTGCATCTTAGAGAAAGTATCAGCCTTGGAAAAGGTGAAATCTAAATGCTAATTATGAGAAATATAATTAAGAGCAAAACAATAAACAGATTTTGAAAAAGGAAACACAATAGCAGGTCTGTCTGACACAGTAATCTAGACATAGTTACAATCAAGGGATTTGCAGATTTTAAAAAAACCACCTCTCTTGAATTCAAGTTTAAAGCCCAGATCCCTGCTGTTCTGTTCGGGTCGTATGTGACCCGAAGCCAAGTTTGAGTCCCTGTAAAAAAATTTCCCTGCATATCTGAAACTTGAAATTTCATGTAGGTTCATCATTTCAGGGGTTCTCTCTATGAGAATTTTTTTTGGGGGGTGGGGGGCTTAGTTTTTGCTGGGCAAAAAAAGTTACAAATCTTATGTTCCTGGGTCACCCTGACCCGGACCGAAAACTCTTCATTTGCAGTGCTTATGTTTGGTCTTTTTGAAAGCTTTTTTCACTTGGAAAGTAGTCTGAACATTTCTGCACACAATGATATGAAAATTGAAATGAAAAAAGTAAATCTTATTGGTTTATTTTGCGGATATAATGCACGCCCCCCCCGTTTTTGTGAAATTTTTTTCAATTTATGGATAGTTTTGCTTGCAAAATGCATTCTATTTTACTAAAGTTGGTGTGGGATTGGTAGCTTGAACATTTCTGAATATAAGAAAAATATAAAGGAACTGAAAAAAATGATTCTTATTGGTTTTTTAACATCAGAAATAAGGCCTCCCCCCCCCCCCTTGGCTGCTTGCAACCATTTTCACTTTTTATTTTTTTATGCTCCAAATCCGAAATATTCTTTAAAATCTTAGGCATTCATTTACTCAATTTAACAATGCTGATCATCAAAAAATATTTTTGGGGTGGTGGCTAATTGTTTTCTGGGCAAAAAAAAATCATAACTTTGAATCTGTTTCTGTTCGTATGTGACCGGACCAAAAATATTTTTTTTAGGTACTTGAATTTGATCTTTTTGAAAACTTTTTCAACTGGAAAACTAGTTTGAACATTTATGAACATAATGATATGAAAATTGAACTGGAAAAATTGAGACTTATATTTTTATTTTGATCAAAAAGCCCCTCCCCCCATCCTTTTTTAATTTCGTGTCAATTTCTATTTTTTAAGGCTACAAATCCCTAAGGAATTTTCCCCCAAAAGGTTTGATATACTAAATTGAACATTTCTGAATATAAGAAAAATATAAATGAACTGAAAAAAATGGTTCTTATTGGTTTATTTTTGCCACAAAAGGGCCACCCCCCCTCGGCCTTGCTGTGTGCCATTATTGTCACTGTTTATACATATTTGTCTAGAAATATTTGGAATATCCTTTTGAAAATCAACCACATTGTAGCCAGAGAACTAATTTTATGAAACAAATCCATTTTACTAAAAAAAAGTATGTAAGTTTGAAATTAACAGCATAATGTTTATATAAATTGAAATAATTGAGGCATACTTTATGTGCAAAATAAACCAATATGCATCAATTTTTCCAGTTCAATTTTCATATCATTATGTTCAGAAATGTTCAAGCTACCAATCCCACACCAACTTTAGTAAAATATAATGTATTTTGCTAGCAAAACTATCCATAAAGTGAAGACTATTTAAAAAAAACGGGGGGGGGCGTGCATTTCATCAACAAAATAAACCAATATGCATCAATTTTTCCAGTTCAATTTTCATATCATTATGTTCAGAAATGTTCAAGCTACCAATCCCATACCAACTTTAGTAAAATAGAATGCATTTTGCAAGCAAAACTATCCATAAATTGAAAAAAAATTCACAAAAACAGGGGGGGCGTGCATTATATCCGCAAAATAAACCAATAAGATTTACTTTTTTCATTTCAATTTTCATATCATTGTGTGCAGAAATGTTCAGACTACTTTCCAAGTGAAAAAAGCTTTCAAAAAGACCAAACATAAGCACTGCAAATGAAGAGTTTTCGGTCCGGGTCAGGGTGACCCGGGAACATAAGATTTGTTACTTTTCTTAAACAGAACAGCAGGGTTTGTGCTATCCCATGGTTGTGGCTATTATTTTAATTTGTTTTTACTCCTGTACGGACCTCCCAGTATTATGAATAAAGATGCCCCTAGTTTATGAGTTCACGAGACGACTTTGGACACACCTCTTTCATCCTCACTCCTGTTTCTGCAATATGGAAGGTATGCTGTTGCTTTTGTTAATGCTTATTGTTGTTAAAATACAGTGGTAACACAACTTACGAACTTAATTCATTCTGTGACCAGGTTCTCAAGTAGAAAGGTTTGTAAGAAGAAGCAATTTTTCCTGTAGGAATCAATGTAAAAGCAAATAATGTGTGCGTTTGTGGAAACCACAGGGAGGGTGAAGGCCCTGTTTCCTCCCAGGAGATTCCTAGAGAGGCCCCACGGAGGCTTCTCCCCGCCTTTTCCAGCCCTGTTTCCTCCCAGGAGATTCCTAGAGAGGCCCCATGGAGGCTTTTTCCCGCCTTTTCTGGCCCTGTTTGTTTGTTTGTTTGTTTGTTTATTAGATTTGTACGCTACCCCTCTCCATAGACTCGGGGGCCTCAGGGGAGGGGGGAGGCCCTGTTTCCTCCCAGGAGATTCCTAGAGAGGCCACGTGGAGGCTTCTCCCCGCCTTTTCCGGCCCTGTTTCCTCCCAGGAGATTCCTAGAGAGGCCCCAAAGAGTCTTCTCCCTGCATTTTCTGGTTACAGTTTCTGAGGCTTGGGTTTGTAAGTGGAAAATGGTTCTTGAGAAAACGCAAAAAAAAATCCTGATGTAGAAAAGAAAAAATTCTTATGTAGAAAAGTTTGTAAGTAGAGCCGTTCTTAGGTCAAGGTACCACTGTATTGCAATTTTCCCATATTCTTTCATCTAGAATAAAGTAACATGAAGAATGTGCTGGCCTGGATACTCGAAAACGAGGCACACACAACACAGTTAACAGCATACTGATAGCAGCATCTATTCCCATCAGGAAACATCACTAAACACACATATAGGCTTTATCAGGAACGTCTTCCTGGTAGCAATGACTTCCACAACACTGTCAAACTATTTACTAAGACTGTATTACTATTATTTTCTCATCCTAGTATCTATTTCCTTTTCTACTTATGACTATAACTTTGTTTCTTGTATTTTTACTATTTATATTGTTTATTAGTTCCTAGTATGATTTATGTTGTTTATTAGTATCCTATGACTATCCCTAAGTGTTGAATCTTATGATTCATGATGAACGTGTTTATGATTACTATGATCATGATTTATCACTTATATATTTTATGTACACAGAGCTTATGCACCAAAGACAAATTCCTTGTGTGTTCATTCACACTTGGCCAATAAAGAATTCTATTCTATTCTATTCTATTCTATTCTATTCTAGGCGCCCCGAGTCTGCGGAGAGGGGCGGCATACAAATCTAATAAATAATAACAATAACAACAACAACAACAATAACAATAATAATTCTACTCTACTCTACTCTACTCTACTCTACTCTACTCTACTCTACTCTACTCTACTCTACTCTATTCTGTGAGTTATGTATCTCCTCACCGTATGGCAGCTGTTCCTGGACTCCAAGGAAGGATATCGTAGTAAGTGGAATTTGTTAGTAATTCATTTGACTGCAAACTGGCAAATAGAGCCCCCTGCTGGCTGGCTGCAGAAGAGACAGGTTCTCCTGCTTTTCCGTTTGTGCAGAGATTTTGTTTGACTTTACTTTTGATCTTAAATCTCTGCTTTCATTCATAATGAAAGCTATTAAGCTAACATTCAGTGGGCTTAGACAATGTGCTATAAAATATGAAGAGTGAATAAAATATGGATCGCAAGATGCACAGCACATAAATTTAAAGAAACAAATAAATACAGTTGTATATACTGCATAGATCTTGTTTCTTGTGCTTTCTGTTGCATTACTATGAAATTCAAAGTATTCTGGAAGGAAGAATTAGGTGTGAGAAGGGTAAAAATTTGATTAAAATTGCACTTACCCCTGCAACAATCAAGGGGCTAAAATGAAACATACTGTTTCCTATTTTTTTAAAAATCTGTTCAGTATTTCCAGGATACCCCTTTAAGATGCTCGTTAATTTTATGCTTTGTAAAAAGTACCAAACATTCTTCCTCCCATAACAAGGCATCTTGAAACGTGCCTGTTAAAAAGAAATATTGTAACTGGAACCAAATAACAAAACCTTTGTTAATTTCTAAAGCATGAAGAGAGAAGATTTTTCAGGAGGATACATGATCTAACATTTGAAGTGAAAGATGAGAAGAGGACCTAAGACAAATCTTTAGCCAGATGCTGCATACTAGCACTGGGCAATTGTAACTTAAGCATTATAACGGAAGGGATGTAACCAGGGGTGGGCAGCAGGCAGGACGGGTTGGAACGCAGTTCCACCGGCGGAAATGAAGCTGTGTGCCCAGCTCCAGCTGACTATCCCCCCTCCCATCCTCCTCCTCTTCCTCGGAAAGCCGCAGGGAGACCGGCACCAGCAGAAGTTGCAGGTGGGCCATTTCCTCCCCCCTCTTTTCTCAACAGTTGATTGGCACCCATTCACCTAGCTACCCAACCTAAGACAGGGGGCGACTCAGGAAGGAGAGCATGGGATACGTGAAGCAAATTGTCACCCCAGAGAGCGACCCTGGTGAGGATGTAAATCGAGGACTTAACAGTTCACATGAATTATGATGATCGTTTAAGCCACTCCCACCTGGTCACATGGCCATCAAGACACTCCTACCCACTCACATGACCATCAAACCACACCCACAAAATAAGCCACACCTTAACTTTGTCCTATATTGCCTTTGGTGGGACATCTGTGCAAGTAGGATGATCTTTCTCATCTTCTATCCCAATTGACCTCAACTTTGTGGTGGCCCATTGCCATTGGCAATCAACTGAGATTAAACCATTGAAAACCAAGAGGTCTTTATAAAATAATTAGAAACCCCCCTGGGATTAGATGTAGACCTAATTGAATGAGTGCTACACATTTGCTCATTTTGAAGAAATCCAACTGCCACAATCTCTTTAGGGTCCCCTGTCTCTCAGAAAGGATATAACGCCTTCTTGACTTCCTGCAATTGAAAATATGCTTCATTGGTATCTGGTTTTAATATTCTTTAATTGCTGTCTCATGTTATGTGGCTATGTTAATTTTTATACCACTTTAGAATAAAACCTTAAGTACTTCTACTGTCGTGGAATACAGCATGACCCAGTCATTGCTGAAAAAAGATTAAGCCTATTTTCACACCTTTTATTTTTCACATAACAAGGGTTGGATAACTTTGGGAAACATTTTATTTTATTTTATTATTTTATTTATTGATTTTGTCCATTGCACAATGAGAGTTATATTGGGTATACATATAGTAAATATAGTATACATATACATATAGTAAATTTTGAACTGTTGCCTTCTGGCAGAAGATACAGAACAACTAGAACTCGGACCACACGTTTCCTGAATAGTTTTTATCCCAGAGCTATACTTGCACTTAACAACGAACTAAAGGGTCACTATCAGTGAACTGTTGGACAATATTACTCGGTTTGTCATGTAGATGGTTGAGTGGTTCAGGGTGGGGAATTTTGTAGAGGGTGGGACATTTTATTCTATTTTTTATTCTATTTTTTATTCTATTTTTAAATGTACCTATTCTGATTTTATGTATGGTGGGACTGGTCTCTGGGTGTCACATGACTTTCGTTGCCAATGACAATTTGTTGCTTTGAAAATGACAATAACTTTATTATTATTATTATTATTATTATTATTATTATTATTATGGTTATAGAGGATATACTCATAGTAAAATATATCTAAGAAAGAAGAGAAGAGAAGAAATAGGAATAAAATATATCAATGAAAGAATATAATAAATATAGGAAAGAAGAATGGTATAGGAGATATAAGAGAGCAATAGGACAGGGGACGGAAGGCACTCTAGTGCACTTATGTACACCCCTTACTGATCTCTTAGGAATCTGGAGAGAGACTATCATGGATAGTCTAAGGGTAAAGTGATGGGGGTTTGGGAATGACACTACAGAGTCCGGCAATGAATTCCACGCTTCGACAACTCGATTACTGAAGTCGTTTTTTTAACAGTCAAGTTTGGAGTGGTTAATATTCAGTTTAAATCTGTTGTGAGCTCTTATGTTGTTGTGGTTGAAGCTGAAGTAGTCGCCGACAGGCAGGACGTTGCAGCTTATGATCTTGTGGGCAATACTTAGATCATGTTTAAGGCGTCGTAGTTCTAAGCTTTCTAGACCCAGGGTTGAAAGTCTAGTCTTGTAGGGTATTCTATTTTGAGTAGAGAAGTGAAGGGCTCTTCTGGTGAAGTATCTTTGAACATTTTCAAGGGTGTTAATGTCTGAGATGCGATATGGGATCCAAACAGATGAGCTGCATTCGAGGATGGGTCTGGTGAAAGTTTTGTAAGCTCTGGTGAGTAATGAGAGATTGCCAGAGTAGAAGCTATGTAGGATTAGGTTTACACCTCTTGAAGCCTTCTTGGCTATGTTGTTACAGTGGGCTTTGGCACTTAAGTCTTTTGTTATTAATATACCGAGGTCTTTAACCGAGTGGGGGTTATCTGTGATAATTTGATTATTTGGAGTTCAGATTCTTTTTCCCAATGTGTAAGACGGAGCATTTGCTGGTTGAGATTTGGAGTTGCCATGTGTTAGACCACTCAGAAACAGCGTCAAGGTCTTTTTGGAGAGTAGTTGTGTTATCGGTGGTGTTGAAGAGTTTCACATCGTCGGCGAAAAGGACACAGTTGCTTGTGATGTAATCACAAAGGTCATTGATGTAGAGAATGAAGGCTCATACTTGAATCCTCCTAACGCAACACAAGCATGCACTGATAACAGGTTTTATTTGACACTCGCACATTCCTATATCTCATATTCAGCCTGCAGTTAAGAAAGCTTAAAGCTCATAGTGTTCTCCTTCGGGGACACAGGTTTTGCCATCAGTTTATCATAACCTGGCATGCTTAATTGACAATGTAATTGTAAGAAGTAGCCAGAAGCCGAGCCATATGGTGCTTTATAACGTAGGCTAATAGTTTGAGCCCAGCAGCAATTAATAAAGGATCTCAAAACAGGTGCAATATGCTCACAGTGGTTTATGGTTGTTAGCCAATGAGCCATTGTAGGTGTAATGGTTAACCATAAATCAGGAGACTCCCACACTAGTCCAAGGATCAGATCAAAGGAGTTCCGGGAGAAATTCAACTAAACAGCATCTTAACAACTCAGTTTAACAACTCAGTGAGGACTCAAACCCCACTGCCAGTGTTCCCTCTAATTTTTTTTTGGGGGGGGGGGCAGTCTGAGCGGCAGTCCCTTCGGGACTGGGCGGCACAGAAATAATAAATAAATAAACAAACAAACAAACAAACAAAAAACCCACCCTGTTTTGCCTCAGAGAATTTCAAAATAAAATACTGTACTGTGTGTCTATAACAGTGAGCTCATAATAGGGCAACTCTATCAATATCAAAATGCCACTTAAATAGTTGAGCTAGTTTCAAACTAGATTTTGATTTTCTTTCTCTCTTCCTTACTCCCATTCTTTTTCTTTCTCTTTTCCTTCCTCTCTTTTTTCTATCTGTTTCTCTCTCTTCCTCTCTTCCTCTCTTCCTCTCTCTCTCCTTCCCTCTCACTCTTTCCCTCTCGGCTTCTGGGCAGGTTTGGAAAACTCTGAGTTGATGATGATTTTTAAGTGAGCGATTGCTCACTGCTCAGCTTAGAGGGAACTATGCCCACTGCCTCAAGAAAAGTGCCTATCGTAGCAAGGTGGTTTCATGTACAAAAAGTGGGAAATTCAACATTACCCACAATGGAGGAATGGGTGGCAAAAAGGATGGAACTTGCTAAAATGGCTGAATTGACCTCTTTGACCATAGAAACATAGAAGAAACATAGAAGACTGACGGCAGAAAAAGACCTCATGGTCCATCTAGTCTGCCCTTATACTATTTCCTGTATTTTATCTTACAATAGATATATGTTTATCTCAGGCATGTTTAAATTCAGTTCCACATCTGCTGGAAGTTTGTTCCAAGGATCTACTACTCTTTCAGTAAAATAATATTTTCAGAACAATATTTTCATGTTTATTGCTGACGGGAAACACCTTATAGATTTTTTTGCATGAATTAGAAAAATATTAACGTATGGTTTAGGTGATTAAACAGGATAGATTATAGAAAGAAAAGAATATGTGGTAATCCTAAAACAGAAGGGAAATTTATAACTGTACTTGTAACTGCTGTAAAGTAGATAGGAAGTGTTGTGAGTGGTACAAAGCTACTATTTTGTATCGTTCTTCTTTTCTATTGTTCTTCTACTTTTCCCTTTCTTGTACGTTTAGTTTTTTCTTTTTCTTACTTTTGACAGTTGGTATAAATTTTTACCTCTTTTTAAAGTGTTGGTTATGACCTATAAAGCCCTTCATGGCACCGGACCAGAATATCTCCGGGACCGCCTTCTGCCGCACGAATCCCAGCGACAGGTTCGGTCCCACAGAGTTGGCCTTCTCCGGGTCCCATCGACTAAACAGTGTCGTCTGGCAGGACCCGGGGAAGAGCCTTCTCTGTGGTGGCTCCAACCCTCTGGAACCAGCTCCCCCCTGAGATTAGGATTGCCCCCACCCTCCTTGCCTTTCGCAAACTCCTTAAAACCCACCTCTGCCGTCAGGCATGGGGCAACTGAAACATCTCCCCCTTGCCCATGTTGTTTTGGTGTTAGATTGATTGTGTGCTTGTTTTTTAATATTCTGGGGTTGTTTTTTATGAATTTTTTAGCTTAAAATTGTAATTGGATTGGTGGGTATTGAATTTGTTATTATGTATTGTTTTTACTTTGTTGTGAGCCGCCCCGAATTTGCGGAGAGGGGTGGCATATAAATCCAATAAATCTAATCTAATCTAAATCTAAAAGCCATGCTGCTCTCCAGTAGCTGCAGTAGGTTCAGCGCACAAGGAGAAGGATGCTTTATCTGTGCATAGAAGAGACCAAAGGTCATGGGTGTGATTCCTGCGTCATGCAGCACTGAAACTTCAATGTCTATTATTTGCCCTCTCGCTCTCTGAATACTTCCCTTTATCCTGTGTATTAATGCTCCTTTGAACAGAGGGGCAAAGTCTGAACTTGAAAACATGTTCCAGGCATAGACACAACTCTTTCTGTGGTCTTCTTCCTGATTCTGTGTTTAGCAGGCGAAAATCTTGTGTTTGTTCTATCAAACCACCTGTTTACCACAACAATTCAGAAGGTAAGTTGCTTTATTAAATCCTACTTCACTCCCCTCTTGATGGAATAACAGCACTGCTTTCTCAAGTTCACTTGTTCCATATGTAGAGCCAAACCCAACCTCAAAGAATGTTGGTCTTTTCAATAACCTTTAATGGATCTTGACTAATCTTTGTTAAGCCAGGTTGCCTAGATTAGTAATTGGGAGACTATTGACCAGATTAGGAAATTTACGATAGTTTTTTAAAAACAAGAAGGGTCTATGTAACACAGAGAAGAAAGCCAACTAATTGACTGGAGGGTATCTTTATCTTACAATAATTTTATTCTTTACAATAATTTAAGAAGGGTGAAAGAAGGTCTTGGGTAGAAAGGAAAAAATATAAAAACCTCGAGGCCATGAGATGTATCAGTACTAGCAAGTACGTACAAGGAAGAAGACTTTAAAATTATTTGCATATAAAACAAATTGGTTGGTGGGGGATTTTATGTTGTTGTTTTTGCTTATTAAAGGGAATGACTATCCTGTGATATTTTTTTTAGCTTGATGGCAATAGCAGTTTTACATACAGGAAGCCCTGAAATCTGTCTCTGGCATCTCCAATTAAAATCCAGGCTGTATGCCAGAAAGTTTGGGGACATTTCTTTATTTATTTTGTTAGATTTATAAGCCGCCCAACTCCTGACGGACTCAGGGTGGCGTACATGAATAAAACAATGTGTTACAATTAAAATCCAAGTACAAATGTTCATTCTATTCAATGTTCCCAGTACAAACATTCATCCTATAACATAAAACCTGCTACCCGTCAGTTTAATGATCAGGGCTAGGTCAAATGAATTGACTGTGCTATCAAAGTTCCTGGGAAAGTGATATTCTTTAGAGTTATGATTAAATTTAGCTTAAGGTCTGGCTATTTAGAATGTTGAGAAGAAATATAATGTTTCAATCGCAATAGCAGAAACGATTTCTAAAATGCAGGTCTTGAATATTTATTTATTAATCCAATTTCTATGGCTATCCATCTGTTAGAAACTCTGGCTGGTGAACAAGACTGTAAAATCTGAGTTCAGAATGGAAGATCGCTTCAGCCATAGGAATGGTTCTTACGGAGAGTAAGTCTATATATTGAAATTTTAAAAACATTTTTGTTAGTCTATAATATAGCATACAAAGAAAATACAAAAGTAAACAGTTGGGAAAACAAAGAAGGGAAAAGGGAAAGGAAAAGTGAGGGAAAGAAAAGAAAAAAAAGAAAAAAGACATTGATTTCTGCCTCTTTTTGGTGGAGTAGAACAAGGCATTAAACCTTAACCTTTTTACTTTTATTTATTTATTTTTTATTTATTCATTTGTCCAATACACAAATACATAGGAAGAAAGATAGACATGTGATAATATAAAAGAGGGTGAAAGTAAACTTAGAGGAGAGGATATATGAAAGGAAGAGAATATATAGGATAGTTGAAAGAAAGAAAGACAATTGGACAGGGGGCGAAAGGCACACCAGTGCACTTATGTATGCCCCTTACTGGCCTCTTAGGAACCTGGCGAGGTCAATCGTGGAGAGTCTAAGGGAGAAGTGATGGGGGTTAGGGGTTGACACAATTGAGTCGGGTAATGAGTTCCACGCTTCGATAACTCGGTTGTTGAAATCATATTTTTTACAGTCAAGTTTGGAGCGGTTCGTATTAAGTTTGAATCTGTTGCGTGCTCTTGTGTTATTGCGGTTGAAGCTGAAGTATAATTACATAATTATATTGACTAGCCCTTCTATAACAATGAATCTATTTAATTGGTAAAGCCTAAAATCAAAGTTTTACTTTTTTCCCCACCTCAAACACAAAATTCAGAAGCTGTTTCCAAATAGAAATAAAAGTGTATATTTGTTCCCTTTGATCAAAACAATCAATTTAGCTATCTCTGCTAACTCCATCAGCTTTTGTAACCATTCACCCATTGTGGGGATCTAGGTGAACTTCCATTTCTGTGCATAAAGAAGTTTCTGGTTCTTGATGCTACCAAATGGTTAGGATGTGAAGAAATGGGAGGCTATGGACCTCTGAGGACCCACCCGTCATTTGATTTCCTGGGAAAATCTGCATCATCAAACCCCGTCCAAGCTCACCGCCTACTTGCCCGTCATGTTGGAAGATGATGAGGATTGCTATGGGAATTATGACAACCTTCTGAGTCATGCATGCAAGTCGCCACCTCAACCTCTTCTCAGCCACTGTCTTCCCCAGAAATGGGTCCCTTGCAGGCTTACGGAAACAATGCAGAGCAATGCACCCATGTCCTATACAGCAATTCCTTTGAGCTGGGCCTCCAGTTCTCTGAAGAGGAGAAAAGGTTGCTGTTGGCAGAGCAGGCTGGTGGGAATCCTTGGCACCTGTTTGTAGAAAATAATTTAATGCTGAAAATGGGGCCTGTAGATAAAAGGAAGGGGTTGTTTGCCTGCCAGTGACAACTGCTATTCACAGAAGGACCACACCTGTACTGCGTTAATCCTGTCAACAAAGTCCTAAAAGGAGAGATTTCTCGGTCCCTGGAACTCTGACCAGAAGCAAAAAACTGTAGTCAATATTTGTCCACAGAGGAATCATTGAGTCTGTCATCTGCACCTCTATAACTGTCTGGTTTGGTGCTGCAACCCAACAGGACCGGCACAGACTTCAGAGGATAATCAGAACTGCAGAAAAAACAATTGCTGCTAACCTGCCTTCCATTGAGGACCTGTATACTGCACGAGTCAAAAAGAGGGCGGGGAAAATATTTACTGACCCCTCACATCCTGGACACAAATTGTTTCAACTCCTACCCTCAAAACATCGGTACAGAGCACTGCACACCAAGACAACTAGACACAAGAACAATTTCTTTCCGAACGCCATCACTCTACTAAACAAATAATTCCCTCAACACTGTCAGACTTTCTACTAAATCTGCACTTCTATTCTACTAGTTTTTCCTCCCATGTTGACTGTATGACTGTAACTTGTTGCTTATATCCTAAGATTTTTATTAATATTGCTTCCTCATTGCTTATTTGACCCCTATGACAATCATTAAGTGTTGTACCACATGATTCTTGACAAAAGTATATTTTATTTTATGTACGCTGAGAGCATCTGCACCAAGACAAATTCCTTGTGTGTCCAATCACACTTTGCCAATAAAAATTCTATTCTATTCTATTCTATTCTATTCTATACCTAACAGCACATACTACCTGATGGACCAAATTGAGAATGATCAAGTGCAAAAAGATTCAAGAGGTTCAACATATATAACATTAAAATTCTGATTTTTTTCCCCCTGGGTCTTTTTTCATTGAATCCAAAAGAAAAGTTTCTGGTTTTGTCTTTATATTCATGTTAAGAACTTTCCATATTAAACTATGAATCCTACTGCAATGTTTCTTTGCTTTATCACAAAAAACCCCCCATAAATGATAAAAAGTCCCTCCGTTTGCATTTATATTTCCAACATTCATTTGAAATGCCTTTATACATTCTTGGCAATGTATCTGGAGTTAAATACCAGCGATCTATCATTTTATAGAAATTTTCTTTTAGGTTATAGTTTGATGTAAATTTTAAATCTTTATTCCTATATATTTCAATTATACTGAAAATTTGCCACAACAAACTAGTCACTAATCTACACACAGATTCTAGAAAGTCTTTGTCAAAAGTCTTTATCAACAAGATTTGGATTCTAAACATTTTAAGTGAAATGTAGCTGGCACTGCATCTCAAAGAGCAGATCATTTCATTTTGTCCAGAATCAATGAATTTTTATATGAATTTTTATTATTGGAACTTACTAAAATTCCTGATTTAGTAGTAGCAGAGGGTAGGGAGAGGAATATAAGCAGTGGCGGGATTCAAAAACTTTACTACCAGTTCTGTGGGTGTGGTTTGGTGGACATGGTGTGGCTTGGATTGATGGGCGTGGCTTGGTCGGCGTGGTAGGAGAAGGATACTGTAAAATCTCCATACCCCGCCCATTCCACTCCAGGGGAAGGTTACTGCAAAATCTCCATTTCCTCCTGATCAGCTAGGACTCGGGGGGCAGAGAATAGATGTGGCAGGGCCAGTCAGGGGTGGTAATTACCAGTTCTCCGAACTACTCAAAATTTCCACTACTAGTTCTCCAGAACTGGTCAAAACCTGCTGAACCCCACCTCTGGATATAAGGGAATATAAGTGAATAGCAGACCTTTAAAAAAATTAAATCCATGTGTCTTTTTTTCTTTTCTCCACAGTGACATTGGAACGGATTTCAAGAGAGCCAACAGCATGTCCAGGCCAAGTGGCGTAGCTATTTACCGTAAGGATAGCCTGCTCTCCTCTTTCCAAATCATTCAAATGGAATAATATCCTGGGAGCTTATAATAAGTTTTTAAAAAAATAATCAGAGGAACTATCACCTACACATTGTTTACTTTCATATATAGGAGTATAATTCCTTTATATCAAGAAATAGCCTCGAGCAGGGATAGGCAAAGTTGGCTCTTGTATGACATGTGTACTTCAACTCCCAGAATTCCTGAGCTAGCATGATTGGCTCAGGAATTCTGGGAGTTGAAGTCCACAAGTCATAGAAGAGCCAACTTTGCCTACCCCTGACCTAGAGGGAATCAGATGAATCATATGATTGATGGTGATGGTGATGATGATCACACTCAGACGTTTAGACTGGATCTAATATTTTTATCCACCTATCAAGTCCTTCCCTAGGATCTGGGATAGGCAAATATTCAGGGCAGGGCTGCTGCCTGGACACGGGGGGGGGGACGAGGGAGACGCAGTGGGGTAACAAAACTGGAGCTCCACCCTAGAGCACCCAATTTGCACTGAAAGATGTTGAAAGAAAATCCAGGGCGTCCTGCATAAGCCACGCCCACAGTGTGGTAGTAAAACTTTTGGTAGCCCTTCACTGCAGATATTTTTTGATTACTAAAATTGTTGCTCTCTACATGGGGCTACCTTTGAAAAGTGTTCAGAAACTTCAGATCGTGCAGAATGCGGCTGCGAGAGCTATCATGGGGCTTCCTAGATTCGCCCACGTTTCTACAACAGTGTTGGTAATGACCTTTAAAGCCCTACATGGCATTGGGCCAGAATACCTCCAGAACCGCCTTCTACCGCACAAATCCCAGCGGCCGATTAGGTCCCACAGAGTTGGCCTTCTCCAGGTCCCGTCGACTAAACAATGTCGTTTAGCGGACCCCAGGGGAAGACCCTTCTCTGTGGCGGCCCCGGCCCTCTGGAATCAACTTCCCCCGGAGATTAGAATGGC
Source organism: Erythrolamprus reginae (assembly GCF_031021105.1). NCBI lineage: Eukaryota > Metazoa > Chordata > Lepidosauria > Squamata > Dipsadidae > Erythrolamprus > Erythrolamprus reginae. The sequence goes on from NC_091952.1 coordinate 47,660,369, forward strand.
CCCCACCCTCCTTGTCTTTCACAAGTTACTTAAGACCCCCCTATATCACCAGGCATGGGGGAACTAAGACATCTCCCCCAGGCTTATTATATTTCATGTTTGATGTGTATGTGCTGTATGGTTTTTAATTGTTGAGGTTTTTTATATATTTTATTATTAAATTTGTTCCATTGTTATACTGTTTTTATTACTGTTGTGAGCCGCCCCGAGTCTTCGTAGAGGGGCGGCATACAAATCTAATAAATTGAATTGAATTGAATTGTCACAGGATGTAAACTGTTCCATGGAAAACTGCCTTTTGCAAATGACTAAGGATGATTTGTCAATGCTGATGGCGTTCATATCTTGCCCCAGATGTTTTGGAATTGCGCCCAATGCTTCCATGACTATCTTTGCTTTTTCCCCCCACTGTTGTTCCATTTCTATTTGCATATCTTTGTATATCGTGATTCTTGCCAATATTCCAGTGCTTCCTTGTTGCTACTTGATCATGGCATCGTTTGTAGTCAGTCTATGTGATCTTCTTGCAACAGCTAAGTAGGTAGCTCACTATTTCTCCTGCTTCTTTACAGAGGCGGCATTTGCTGTCTGTTTCTGTCTTCACAATTCTGCCTCTACATGTTTATTTTCTTAAGGTCAGGTCTTGTGCAGCCAGAATTAGTTCCTCTGTCTCTTTCCTCAACTTTCTTGCTCTTGTTCATTATCAGGTCTTGTTGTTATCTTCTTTGTCTGCTATTTTTAATAATACTTGCCTTTCCATGTCTCTTTTCTATTCTTTATTTGGTCTTACTTATATGCCAGTTCTATCTATCCAGTACTTGGTAATCCTCCATTGTATGCTAGCTTCAGTGCATTGTCTTCACCATCCATCAAATATTCTTCCAATGCCTTTTTTATTTCTCCAACCCCCTGATACCATTTGGACAATATTCCATGCCCACTTATGCTCCTTGGTAAATAAAGTCTGTCAATGGTGCTTCATGGACGAAGGGCATGATTAATTGTCATTATTTTTCTGGCTATCCCAGACATGTTGTTCTGCTTGAGTCCAGTCTACTATTCCAGCTATGTATCCAATGACTTGCCCAGGTGGGTTTTTAAAATTCTTCTTCTTCTTCTTCTTCTTCTTCTTCTTCTTCTTCTTCTTCTTCTTCTTCTACTACTACTACTACTACTACTTCTTCTTCTTCTTCTCCTCCTCCTCCTCCTCATTATTATTATTATTATTATTATTATTATTATTATTATTGATTTTATAGAATATAAACACACACATAACATACAAAAGGTGCTCTGTGATTGGTGCCCATCACCAGACAAACATTCACAGCCCACCACCAAATTGGGGGGGTCTTTCTTATATATACCATTTTAACTCAAGAGTAAAATATCTATTTACATATTATAAAGTGATTCCAATTTATTCCTTGTAGCTTGGTCTCGGATTCTACTAACCATATATCGTCTTATCTTGTCCCATCGTCCCATCAGTTGTTGCAAATCAGTGTCATTAACCAAGTTCATCCTTTTGTCCATAATCTCAAATTGAATATGATCCACCATGTACCGGTACCAAATTTGCATTGTCCATTTTGTCGCATCCTTCCAACCCAAGACTATTACCGCCTGAGCGCTTTCTATCGCTGCTTGTTTTATTCCTCTAAATTCTCCCATCGCATTGCTTTTAACTAATACTGTCATTTCCTTGGTAATTATCCATTGTATATTCTACATCCTATTAATATCCTCTTGCAATTTTTGCCAAAAGTTCTGCACTACTGGGCATTCCAAAAAAAAACATTATTATTGATATGCTGCCCAACTACCAAATCTGTTTCTGGATCCTTTACAAATCATTGAAAACATTTAAAAATTAAGGAAAGATCACAAGCAATAACACAACACAAAAAGAAAGAAATGTGGCAGAGAAAGCAAAGCCAAATAAGGACAAAGAAATGGAAGAAGAGGGATTCCAATGCTCACCAAGGTCTAGGAAAATAAGCCTTTGAAACACCAGTATTGTGTGGGGGCAGGAGACATTTAAATCTCAGAGGCACCTCCCTCCACAGAGCAGGCACTGCACCAGAGAAGCTGTGTTTCTGAGTTGCCAATAGATGGCATTGTTTAATCAAAGGTACCCAAAGCATGCCAATCTAGTCAAATCAGAGCAGCCAGGGAAATAATACGGGAGATAGGAGATCCCCCAAGTAACCAGGCCCTGTGCCATGTACTTTGTCCTTCTGAATCAGAGAGAGGAATATCAGCTGACCCTTAGGCATAAACTAGTTTAGAGAAGTGAAGGCTTTCTTTCTTTCTTTCTTTCTTTCTTTCTTTCTTTCTTTCTTTCTTTCTTTCTTTCTTTCTTTCTTTCTTGATTGTTAGAGTTGAAAAGGACCATGTAGGTCATCAAGTCCAACCCCTGCCCGAGCAGGCATCTTAAAGCACCCCAGCCAAGTGGCAGTCCAATCTCCTCTTGAAAGTGTCCAGAGTTGGGGAGTTCGCAACCTCCGCAGGCAGGTTGTTCCACTGGTTGATCGCTCTGACCGTTAGGAAGTTCTTCCTTACTTCTAGGTTGAATCTCTCCTTGGTCAGCTTTCAGCCGTTGTTCCTCGTTCGGCCCTCTGGTGCTCTGGAGAATAGAGTGGCCCCCTCCTCTCTGTGGCAACCCCTCATATACCTGTATACAGCTATCATGTCCCCTCTGGTCCTCCTTTTCTCTAGGCTGTCCATGCCCAGTTCCCGGAATCTCTCTTCGTAAGTCTTGGTTTCAAGTCCCCTAATCATTTTGGTTGCTCTTTTCTGCACCTTCTCCAGAGTTTCAATGTCTCTTTTGAAGAGGGTGTAGAAAAGAGCAACCAAAATGATTAGGGGACTTGAAACCAATCTGTTATCTTCTCTGATGTAAAAAGAAACAACCCCCTCCCCTTATTAATTTCCTCTGATTGGCACATAAAGCAATCCTGGACAAACCAAGATAAGTGGAGCCAACTCCTGCCCTCCAGGATTGATTGATTGATTGATTGGTTTAGACAGACAGACAGACAGACAGACAGACAGACAGACAGACAGACAGACAGACAGACAGACAGACAGACAGACTTCTATGCTGCCCAATCCCGAAGGACTCAGAGCGGCTTACAACAATATAATATTACCATATAAAATAACAATAAAAAGAAGTCAAGGAAAAAAACAAATTCTAAATTCTAAAACCATAATTAAAACTCATAACAGAGCAACTCAACAACACAGGTTTTGAGTAATCACTTGTGTGCAGTAATGGAGGGGCAGTGGGGGTAGTAAGTTTATGCACTATTTATTGAATACTTAATAGTATTTTATTGTCCTCCCTTCTCTAGTATCTTAGTATGATCCTTAATTACTTTTAAAATAGGAAATAATTAAATAGTATGTTTTTACCCATAAATGCTTTCATCATTTTAATCATTATCTAGAACTGAACTTTTATAGCAATTAAAGAAAATTGAGCTGCTTGCCTAATCTGTTATCATACTGATCCTTGTGGGTTCAGTACAAAACCTTAAAATGTTACTGTGCTCCTCCACAAATAATGCTGTCTCTCATTTGTCTTTTTTGCGGCTATTCAAATAATCAACTGAAAAAGAGTCTAAGCCCCTGTTTGAAAACTTATATTGCTCAGTAAATCATCCCACCCAGTCACATGAGCTTTAAGCCACCACCACCCCACACGGTCAGATGATTATCAAGCCACTCCCAGCTGGTCACATGTCTGGAAAGCCACTCCTACTCGGTCACATGACGATCAAGTCACATCGATAAAATAAGCCACGCCCATAGTGTGGCAGTATGGCAGCCCATAACTGCTTATGTGGTACAATCTGTGATCTGATTGCCATCCTAATGAATACTTAAAGCAAAAACTGGAGTTGAATTCTGCCTCTTTTTTCCTCCCCTTCACAGGTCAAAGGAAAGAGTACAGCAGCAATATAATGAAGGCGGAGTATGACTTCCGGTATCGGGTGGAGGTAGGAAAAACCTTTGGAAGCCCAGGAAGGTCCCTGCCATTCTGCTCAGTTGCAGGAGATGGGTACACTTATCAGTTATGCTCTAGGCAGGGGTGCCAGATTTAAAGCCAGGGGGACAGATTCAGCCAATGGGGTGATTAGATCTGGCATGCAGGGATTCCCTGAAAATAGCAAAGAACTGTCCGTGGTGCTTCTGCCAGTGAAAACTGAGCTAGGGAGGGCTCCATTTTTGCTGGCAAAGGGTTGCAAAAGGCTGCCACACCCAAAAACAGAGCACAAGAGCCCATTTTCTCTGGCAGAGCACTTGGGCCACACTGAGCTGGCCGCTCTCATCCTGGCCACACCCAGTCTGCCCCCCCTCAGGTTAAACACAACCCTGATGCAGCCCTCAATGAAATACAGCTTGACAACCCTGCATTATGTAAACTCATCCATTGCTCAATGAAAAAATCGGGGGTCCTTTTGTGCTGATCTTCCTGAAGAGGAATCTGGCCATTGGTTCAAAATTATCTGATTCTGGACTTCCTGCATTGCACATAGAGTTAAATAAGATTTTGTCTTATTCCATAATCCTGTTCTTCCCATGAGGACAATTTTATCTTTACCTGTTCTCTGATCCTAATCTCTTAAAGGTGTTCAAATGATTTTACAGAATGAGGAAGAACAGAAACTCAGATCTTTAACTTTTGCATTTTAAATTTACCGTTCATTCATAAATTAGTAAAGTTACAACTTTCATTATACAGGTAGTCTTCAACTTACAACCCCAATTGAGACAGAAAGTTCTATTGCCTAAATGAAGCGGTCATTAAGTGAGTTGGGCTCTCTTTGATGACCTTTTAGGCCACAGTCATTAAACATTAAACAACAATGATTGTTAAGTAATTCATGTGGTTGTTAAATGAATCCATCTTTCTCCATTGCATTGGTTGCCAATCAGTTTCCGGTCACAATTCAAAGTGTTGGTTATGACCTATAAAGCCCTTCATGGCATCGGACCAGAATACCTTCGGGACCGAATCCTGCTGCACAAATCCTAGTGACCAATTAGTCCCACAGAGCTGGCCTTCTCCGGGTCCCATTGAAAAAACAATGCTGTCTGGTGGGACCCAGGGGAACAGCCTTCTCTGTGGTGGCCCCAACCCTCTGGAATCAACTTCTACTGGAGATTAGGACTGTCCCCACCCTCCTTGCCTTTCACAAACTCCTAAAACCCCACCTTTGCCACCAGGCATGGGGAAATTGATTCCCCTCGGCCGCTCCATTTTATGTATGGTTTGTTTGGGTTGTATGAGTGTTTTTAAATCAAGGGTTCTTAACTGTTTTGCTTTTTTGATCATTGGATTTGTATTTTGTATTGCTGTTGTGAGCTGCTCTGAGTCTTCAGAGCGGGGCGGCATACAAATCTAATTAATGACTATGACTATGACTATGACTATGATTATGATTTAACTGATTGATCACCTGAATTTTAATCATATAAATTTAGAAGTGTTTTCCTGTAGAGGGAATATTAATTTTCCTACGTTTAATGTTTAATCTTTTTCATTCTTTCGCACAGTAATATATCAACTCTAAAATTACTTGTACATATTAAATGATATGTAGATAATGATGTTATCTACATAGTTTAATGAGTTACACATTGCCTCTGTTGAACAAAATTCCCACCATAAATTAATCATTTGAAAAATGTTGCTGTTTATTCTACTGAACCAATTGAAGTTAATAGCATATGCTCTATATGCTATGTAGTTGGCCCTTCCCTGCAGTACTTCCTGGTCCCTCTTACACACTGATCCTTTCCCAACAATTCCACATACACTCAGATTATGCACTAAAGAAACAAAGTCCATATTTGATCCACAGCATCTTTTGACGTGTGCTATTGACGGCAAAGAAATCAACAATGTAGAGAATTGCATTGAGCGACTCAAAATGATGGATGCCCAAAGCCAGGTGTGGGGCCAGGACATGCTTTTGCAGATCAAGGAGAACAAATTGTTGCTGACAGACATAGAGGCTGAGGTAAACAGAGCTTCTGTATATTTTATTTCACACCCAATTTGCATTGCCATATTTTCTTACAAGCTGGGATGGGTACCTGGGACAACTGATAAATATCTGGACAGTAGCCATGATACTGCTATTAAATAAGACATTTAAAATGCCAAGGAATGGCAAAGAACTATTGTATACTCATCTTCCTCATGGATTGTTGGCATAGAAAAAGTAGGCCTTCTTAACTCCCACACATTTTATTTCTGTCAAGCATGTATTAGATCAGTGTTTCCCAACCTTGGCAACTTGGAGATATTTGGACTTCAACTCCCAGAATACACTCCAAGACCAGGGAAGTCTTAATACCACTCTACTATGCCCTGGTCAGACCACACCTGGAGTACTGTGTTCAGTTCTGGTCACCACACTTCAAAAAAGACATTGAAATTCTGGAGAAGGTGCAGAAAAGAGCAACCAAAATTATCAGGGGTCTAAAAACCAAGACTTACAAAGAGAGACTGCGGGAACTGGGCATGGATAGCCTAGAGAAAAGGAGGGCCAGAGCGGACATGATAGCAGTCTATAGGTATACGAGGGGTTGCAACAGAGAGGAGGGGATCACTTTATTCTCCAGGGCACCGGAGGGCCGGACGAGGAACAACGGCTGGAAGCTGACCAAGGAGAGATTCAACCTGGAAATAAGGAAGAACTTCCTGACGGTCAGAACGATCAACCAGTGGAACAACCTACCAGCGGACATTGTGAACTCCAATACTCTGGACATTTTTAAGAGGAAATTGGACTGCCATTTGGCTGGGATGCTATAGGGTTCCTGCTTAGGCAGGGGGTTGGACTTGATGACCTGCATGGTCCCTTCCAACTCTAACAATAAATAATAAATAAATAAATAAACAAACCCCCAGCCAGCAAATGCTGGGAGTCGAAGTCCAAATATTTTCAAGTTGCCAAGGTTGGGAAACACTGTATTAGATAATAGATATAAGAATAAACATGATTATGAATACAAGAAATGGATACAAATAAAGGGGAATATTAGGACAGGGACGGTAGGCATGCTGGTGCTTTTATGTATGCCCCTTAAAGACCTTTGAGGAATTAGGTGAGGTCAACAGTAGACAGTCTATGGTTAAAGTTTTGGGGGTTTGGGGAAGAAACCACAGAGTCACTCCAGGCATTGACAAACTCTGTTACTGAAATCATATTTTTTGCAATCAAGTTTGGAGCAGTTTACCATAAATTTGTATCTATTGTGTGCTTCTGTATTATTGTGGTTGAAGCTAAAGTATTCATTGACAGGCAGGGCATTGTAGCGGATAATTTTATGTGCTACAGTTAGGTCGGATCAAAGATGGAGAAGTTCTAAATTGTCTAAGCCTAAACTTTTGTTGCAAGCAGAGGTATTTTGTTGCAAGCAGAGGAGTGGAGGACACTTCTAGTGAAATACCTCTGGAATCGTTGCATTGTATTAATGTCTGTTATGCAGTGTGGGATTCCAGACAGTTGAACTATATTCAAGGATTGGTCTAGCAAAAGTTTTGTATGCCCTAGTTTGTAGTTCAATATTGCCGGAGAAAAAGCTACACATATAGAAAGTTGTGTCCTTTCCTTTGGACCTGGAAGATGGCAACGTGGTTTTTTCTGCTATATCCTGTGTGTTTGGGTTTTTTTGCCTACAGGAAGAGCTGGATTGTTATCCCTTGGAAGATATCCAGGATTGGGTCTCCATCCTTAACGGTTGTATTTACAACTCCATCTTGGCCATTACTGTGAAAGAACTGGACCAGCACAAAACTAGTATCTTGCTGTTTCAATGCGAACAGATTGGGGTAACTACACCATGTCTTTAATTTGGAGGGGACAGATTTGAAAGCGGCCTAAAGGCAAACTGCAGGCTCCTCTGACATCCATTATCACATGCAATATATCTGAAATAGACACCTTTGCATAAAATATAGCAGTCCTAACAAATCTAATTTGGATCGACTGTGAGAGTTAGGAAATTGCTCTCCTCTAGCAGCAGGAAACTGATTGTCAGATTTTAATAAACATGTGGAGAACCTTCCATAGTCCAAATCCTACTGCATATTCTCTTCCTAGTGTTTAACATAAGGTGAATAGCAAAAATAAATTAGTTTGTTATTATCTTATAGGAGTGGGAAATAATTTGCTCAGGTATGAGTCCTACATCCTACATAATTATCAAACGATTAGCCAAAGCTAACATTCTGCAGTGCTTCCATCGTCCTATATAATACTGAATAACAGAATTATAGAGTTGGAAGACACCCTGGTGACCTTCTAATCCAACCCTCTGCTCATTTCTTTGAAACCTTCATCATGTATTTTACTATGTGTATACCCACTAAAACCCTCATTGTGTATTGGACAAAATTAATCAATTAAAAAAAATAGTTAATTGTTCTATTAGGAAATGTATCCTTAGTTTTAGGTTGCTTTTCTCCTTCCATCCATTTCTTCTTGTCCTGCTTACAGGTACAGTGGTACCTCTACTTAAGAACACCTCTACTTAAGAATTTTTCTAGATAAGAATCAGGTGTTCAAGATTTTTTTGCCTCTACTTAAGAACCATTTTCTACTTAAGAACCAGAGCCTGGAAAAATTTCCCAGGGAATTTGAGAGCGGCACGAAGGCCCGGCCAGTTTCCTGCCATTCCCCCTTTAATCTCGGCCATCTCGGGCTTTTTTGGGCTGTCAGAGGAGCCTTTTGGTGGGGCTTAAGGAGGCTTTGGCAGTCCAGAGAGAATGAAGCATTTTCCTTTCTCTGGGCACTTGGAGAGGGAATAAACTTCTGCCAGCGCCCAGAGAAAAGAAACAGTCCATTCGCTCTGGGCAGCCCAGAGCGAACAGGGTGTTTTCCTTTCTCTGAGCACTTCCTCAGAGCCCCTCTTTTTTTTTTAAGCCTTAAAGTTTTGGATTTTTTTTTATTCCCCTCACCTCACCTTCTTCCTTCAGCAGCGACTCTCCTCCTCCTCTTCTTCTTCCTCCTCCCACCCAAATTCTGAGCTTTTATTTCTTTCCTAATGGGTTTGCATGCATTATTTGCTTTTACATTGATTGCTATGGGAATAATTGCTTCTACTTAAGAACGTTTCTACTTAAGAACCTGGTCAAGGAACAAATTAAGTTCTTAAGTAGAGGAACCACTATACTTTGGAGAATAGGTGGACTCTCTCTTCTTTGTGGCAACCCTTTTAGTTATGGGAGCACTGCTATCATGTCACCCATAGTCCTCTTATTAGACATAAATTCTAGCAACTTTTCTTTTCATGTTTTAGCCTCCACTACCTTCATCATCTTTGTTTATTTATTGTTATTTATTTTATTTGTCTTCTCTGTATGTTTTCTAGAGTCTCAGCATCTTTTTTTACACTCACAATGGCAGAAAAAAAATTATATCAGATAATAATACTGTATTAGCCATTCCAGATTAAACCTGGAAGGTCTGAAATCTAGAGAAACCTGAAAACTGCTTCTTCTTCCTTTTAGGCTGATTTGTTGAAAACCAAAATACAAAAAGCTATCGGGGAATGGAGAACTGAACGTCAGAATCATGATTTGCTCAGGTAATAGAAAAGTTGGACAGCTGCAATATTTTGATTGCAGGTGCTTTATTGGTTATCTCAAAACATGATGATGATGATTTGTTATAATTTAGACTGAACTTGGAGAACATGTTTAATCAGCAAAACAGAGCTTCTCACATTGGCAACATCAAACGAATTCCTCACGATTTTCCATTGGACACGGAGCCACAATACGCAGAATTTAATGGTAATTGTATAATTCCTTTTTTTCTGCAATGTTGCCTACTAATGGAAGACATGCATGCTAAATAACATTAAAAGATGGAGGGAGGGAGTGTCTATTGTTATAATATACAGCACATAGAAATATGTCCAAAGGAAAGAATTACATTATTTACATGGGATAGGTGTTCTGCCGGTGTGTTTCAACCACCCGTAATTACAGGGTAATTAGTCCAGGAAGACACACACCACACGATAAAAGGAAATCCCAAAAGTTTTTATAAACAGAAAAACAGAAACAGCTCCCTTTTTAAATGTCAAAGGGATTTTCTGGTACACACAAGGCACAGGTTAAATGCAATCCAATTGCTCACCCAATAACTGGGAAATTGAGTCCAATTCTAAAGTCCAGAGAGTCCACACACAATCTTGAACAGCACAAAACCCACGATCTTGACGAAACAATGAATCAGATAAACTGCCATGAGGCTAACACACCAGGCTGCACTTTTATCTGTAGCACTAATTACAGCAGCCCCACCCAACCACAGGTGGTCTCGTTTTCTATTGTAATAATCCTTCAGTTGTTGTCTCCTATGCATCACTCTACGCATGCGTGGATGTGTCATTAATTCTTGTTCAGAATCCAAGGATGATACAGATGATTGATCTCTTCCCGGGCTGTCTGCCAAACTCCCCTCTTCCCTGTCACTCATGCTTCCTTGGTCAGAGGAGGCTTCGTCGGCAGATTCCATCGGGAGCAAAACAGGCCTGCGGCATGTGGATGTTTCCCCCACATCCACCTGCACATTCCTTGGGGCAGGAGCTGGGCCAGAGCTAACCACAACAATAGGTGTATAATAAGCTTGAATTTTTCTTGGATTGTTTCCAATTTTGGATGCTCTGAATGGGGAATAGAGTAGAATTGTAGCCTAGTGCTTCAAGTCTAGGAATTCTTGCTCAACAATAGGCCATTTGCTTGTTGTTTCCTTAGTATTCTATCTTATCTTCCACTGGTTTTCAATTTATGCATGGAATTATTGGGATAAATGTTCTGGAAAGATCAGATTTAGTGTCACCAGTAAATTGATAGCCACTGGTAATATGTTTCCTTTTAAAAAAAGAACCAGGGAAGCTGTTGAAATCATTGTCAGTTATGAGTAAGATAAGGACAATCAGATTCAAGCTTTTTTAAAAATTAAAAATAAACTTTATTTATAACACACAAAAGGAAACACAAAAGAACATTTTAAAATGTTTAAACATTTTTAATCAGATTCAAGCTTAATGCAGAAAAAGATGCTTCTATTTAGTCAAAAAGCAAGTCAGGGAATTGAATTTTAGTTAAAAAAACATTCAAGAATGCAATCTGGGTATGTTTTCTGATTGAGCCTAGGATCTAGAAGCCAAGATTCAGTAGCAGTGGCTTGGAATGGATTTTCACAGCTTCTGTTTTAAGACATCTAGGGTTAAGTGATATCCATTCATTGTGTAATAATAGCTACCTCTTTTACCCCTTGGTATCCTCTTTAGAAGCATCTGTGGTACACACATTTGGGGCAAGGAATTGAACTGGAAAGTCAGGTAGCTGGGGCATTAATGACACATTGTAGTCACATTGATTATTGAACATTGTAGAAGCTGAACAGCGATTTGACCGGCAGCAGAAGTATGAAACGCATCAAGAAGATCCTAAACCCTCCCCCATGTCACAGGATAAACAAATAGAAATTGTAAGTACTCCATCCTTCTTTGGATGTCATTTCTCTGCTGGCCTCATACTAAAGCATATTTCCCTGTCGCGTCTCTAGGGCAGGGATCCCCAAACCTGGCAACTTTAAGACTTGTGGACTTTAACTCCCAGAATTCTCCAGCCAGCTATGCTCTCTTTTATGAAGAGAGATTGTAATCATGAAGCACCACTTCAAAGAAAGTGTGATAAGAAATTCTAGAAATTGTGTGGAAAGACAGCAAAGAACTGTAGTAAAGGAAGATATTTAGCTAGAAACCAGGATTACAAACCAGAATAAGAGATGCCTTATCTGGAGATCAATCACCTTGACATGAGAGAAGATGTCTCTGTACAGCTAATTAACTTCACTTTCAAGGGAAGGAAATTAAATCATCTTCAAATTGAAAGCATGACCCAAATGCTAAATCTATAAATGGCAAAATGTACAGTGATACCTTGTCTTACAAACTTAATTGGTTCCGGGATGAGTTTCTTAAGGTGAAAAGTTTGTAAGACGAAACAATGTTTCCCATAGGAATCAATGGGAAAGCGATTAATGTGTGCAAGCCCAAAATTTACCCCTTTTGCCAGCCGTAGCGCCCGTTTTTGCGGTGCTGGGATTCCCCTGAGGCTCCCCTGCAAGGGAAACCCCACCTCCGGACTTCTGTATTTTTGTGATGCTGTGATTTCACTGAGGCTCCCCTCGCTGGGAAACCCCACCTCCGGACTTCCGTTGCCAGTGAAGCGCCCGTTTTTGCGATGCTGGGATTCCCCTGCTGGGATTCCCCTGCAGCATCGCAAAAACACGGAAGTCCGGAGGTGGGGTTTCCCATGGAGGGGAGGCTCAGGGGAATCGCAGCAGCGCAAAAACAGGTGCTTCGCTGGCAACGGAAGTCCGGAGGTGGGGCATCCCAGCGGCAGCGGTGGGTTTGTAAGGTGAAAATAGTTTGTAAGAAGAGGCAAAAAAATCTTAAACCCTGGGTTTGTATCTCAAAAAGTTTGTATGACGAGGCGTTTGTAAGACAAGGTATCACTGTACTCTGTTAGTGATTTCCCCCCAAAAAACTTTCAATAATACTGTATTGGATTTAGTTTCTTTTTTTCCTCTGTTGTGAGCAGGAGATCCTCAACCATGTTCTGGATGACATAGAATGGTTTGCAGGAAAACTACCAAGGAATGGCACCCTGAGTGTCAACCAGAAGAAAAAGAAAAAAGGGAAGAAAAGTGATATTGATCAAGGTAACTTCGCCAAAGCAGCAATGATTAGGCAATGGTAAATGTCTAAATGTCCATGGTCTCATGGAAAACAGAGGCGGGATGAAACTTTGACTCAAGCCTCTGAACTCAACTGCCTTAAGAAACGGTGTCTTTTCAGAGTATTTTGCAAAAGAGAAAAATGATAAAAAAGGAACAAGCAATATGAGACGTGCAGTGATGAGTGAACCCAACGGTGTTCGGGTTCGGCAAGTTCGGACGAACTTTACGCAAAATTCGGCCGAACCCGAACCGAACCCGAACTCGAACCTGAACGGGGAATCCCTCCCACGAAGAGATTCCGGGGGCAGAGCTTTGACGTCACCAGCAGGTTGCTAAGGACGCCAAGGTGATCACTTCCTGGATTCCATGGAATCCAGGAAGTGATCACCTTGGCGTCCTTAGCAACCTGCTGGTGACGTCAAAGCTCCGAATGCTGAACACGACCCCGAACTTTGCCCGAAGTTTGAAAAAAGTTCAGGTTCGTGTTCGGCATACCGAACACTGCAAAATTCAGTACGGATCCGAATTGTGCGGGTTCAGTTCGCCCATCACTAGAGACATGCAAAAAACTCTCTACTCCGAAGTTCACAGTGGGCATTGGACATTTGAATAGGATATGCAGTTAGTCAGGAACAATTCTACTGCCAATCATTTGACTGAATTAGCTAACTCTTAGGACAGTGACGGTCAACCTTTTCCCCCTGGGGTGCCGAAAGTATGCATATGTGTGCACATGTACTTGCCTACCTCCATAATTCAAAGCCCCATGCACCCTGCACATGCGTGTGTGACCCTCCCAGGATGCAACCCCCCTCCATTCCCCCATGCGTGTGCGCACAACACCCCTTCCCACATCCAGTTTTGGGCCTAGCAGGCCTCCCTGAAGCCTCTGGAGGCCAGAAACGGCCCGTTTCCTGACTGTAGGCCCATTTTTCAGCCTCCCCAGGCTCCAGAGGCTTTCAAAAAAATCAAACATTTTCAATTTTCAACTGAAAATCAGCTGGACAGTGCTCTGCTTGACCAGCTGGTCACCCAATGAGGCAGTGTTCAAACACACACACACACACACACACACACACATACATAGGAGCTTGAAAAAGACGAAGTTCTTTTTATGTACAAAAGTGGCTTAGAGCCTCAGCCACTGCAAAGGAATGTTAGTTTATGGTCCAGTGGTCAGGGTTAACGGCTCAAGATGGCAATAAACAATCTCTCTGGCTTGCTTCTGCCAAATTACTCACTTGGCTAGAGTGTCATAATTCCAAAGCTGTCCAAAAGAAAACTAAACCAGGAAGCTTCAAAGTCTCTGTCTCTCTCTCTCAAATCTGAATGATAATTTCCCACACTGCCTTTGGCAGCCCTTCCCTTTTTAATCCTGCTGCGGCGTCCTTGATTTCTGACAGCTGTGACTTATAATCTCCGTCTGCATCTGTGCAGCTGCTCCTGGCATCCCAGCATTCTTCGCACCCTGACGTTTAGAATGGGATCATCCATTACCCCTTCCTTGTCTGACTCAGAGGAGGCTCTGACTGGAGATCCCACAGGCTCAGCAGATCTCTCTGTCTCACCTCCTACATCAACCTCTCTGTTCCCTTCACTGTCTGACTCATCATTAAGCCAGACAGGTCTTCTTCGATCTGACGGACCTGGCTTCTCCAAGTCAAAATCATTGACCAGAGGAGCTGGCCATGAGCCAACCACAACAGCCAGTATGTGCATGCATACTGGATCTGAGCTAACGCAACCGCTTACATGCCAGCAGATATGGCTCGGAGTGCCATCTGTGGCACACATGCCATAGGTTCGCCATCACGGTCGTAGGACATTACCATCCTACTTAATCATAGACTTTGCCTCATTCATTTATCCATTCATTCCAAAGATGCTTTTTCAGAAGGGGCAATTGGACTTTCTTGTTGTTGTTTTTTCTTTGGAAGATGTTTTGCTTCTCATCCAAGAAGCTTCTTCAGCTATGACCGTGTCAACTGCTACAGTCAGTATTTAAGAAAAATAAAATTCAGAGTCCTTTTTAAGGTTCAAAAGTGAATTTATCATAAATCAGAACTGAAAGCAGCCAAGGTTAAAGCAAAGACTGGAGAAAAAGGTGTGATGCATGCATATATCAAACCGCTTTTTGACACACATAATCCCTAGTGTCCATGACCATCAGGTGGATGCATCTTCAACCCACGTCACATTTATGGAATGTAACTTCTAACAGTCTCCTGGTCACCTGGTTTCAAGGAAAACAAAACTTATTCCACTTCACAGAGCCTCCTGCATACTTCCCACCCCCAATACCCAAGACCCCTCTCCGTAACTATTGACAACCAAGCGTAGAAATGATGCAGAACTATAGCGAAGGTTGACAGACAGGATAGTGGGGCGTGGAAGGATTTATACTGCTTATAGATAGCTGGTCATTTGCATCCTTTAATTTAGAGGGTTGTTGAAGCACTTGGATAAAAAGGATGCAAATAATCAGTTGTCTGCAAGGAATATAAATCCTTCCATTCCCCATCATTCAGTCATGCATACGTGGGTGTGGATAGTGCATGAGTGGGGGGCCACTCAGATTGCATTTTGGGGCCTCATGCGTTGCCCCAGCACCAGAAGTGGGCTGCTAAGGTGAAACGGTGATGTGTGCTCGCTCCCGTGGCTCTGAGTGCTAGCGGAATCCAGGGCAATTACGCTACCGCCCAGGTGCATTGGACTCCGCTAGCACTCAGAGCCAAGGGGGAGAGCACACATCGCCTGGTGCAACAGTTGCTGCCCTATTTGGACCAGGAGTCACTGCTCACAGTCACTCATGCCCTCATCACCTTGAGGCTTGACTACTGTAACGCTCTCTACATGGGGCTACTTTTGAAAAGTGTTCGGAAACTTCAGATCGTGCAGAATGCAGCTGTGAGAGCAATCATGGGCTTTCCCAAAAATGCCCATGTTACTCCAACACTCCGCAGTCTGCATTGGTTGCCGATCAGTTTCCGGTCACAATTCAAAGTGTTGGTTATGACCTATAAACCCCTTCATGGCACCGGACCAGATTATCTCAGGGACCGCCTTCTGCTGCACGAATCCCAGCGACCAGTTAGGTCCCACAGAGTGGGTCTTCTCCGGGTCCCGTCAACCAAACAATGTCGCTTGGTGGGACCCAGGGGAAGAGCCTCCTCTGTGGCGGCCCCGGTCCCCAGAGGTTAGAATTGCCCCCACCCTCCTTGCCTTTCATAAGCTTTTTAAAACCCACCTCTGCCGCCAGGCATGGGGGGACTGAGATACTCTTTCCCCCTAGGCCTTTACAATTGTATGCATGGTATGTCTGTATGTATGTTTGGTTTTATAATAAGGGTTTTTAGCTGTTTTAGTATTGGATTATTATTATATGCTGTTTTATTGCTGTTGTTAGCCGCCCCGAGTCTGCGGAGAGGGGCAGCATACAAATCCAATAAATAAATAAATCACCGTTCCACCTTAGCAGCCCACCTCTGCCCGGCACCCTATTTTGGCTTCCAGGTTTGTGCTATAGGCCTTCCAGGCCCAAAATGAAGCACCGAGGAGAGGTGCGCGGAGTATGCAACGACAAAAAGGTTAGCCATCACTGGTCTAGATCCATACAATTTAAATCGTATGACTTTATTCTTCTCAATGCTAGAATGGCACATCTTAGGTTTTCATATAGTTTTCATGTGTATAAAAAGTATGCTTTATATATTTCACTGATCTCATCCATAGAATCTTCAAAGTTAGACTGCCTTTTAACTAAGCAAGAAGCAAGAAAGTTGGAATTAAATCAGTTTATTTAACATTATATTCTGATTATTTTGACATAACTGGATGCAAATGTGTTTGCGCTCTCTCTCTCCCTCCCTCACCCCCTCTCAAATACCACTATCAGACCTGAATCTCCTGTATGTGGAGATACTTGTCAATAACCTTTTTTTTTTTAATCTTCTGGATTAGTTTTCTAATGTTTCTCTCTGCTTTGGCAGCATTGCCCTCGGAATCCGAGTTTGGAGACTGCTTCCAGAAGATCAAGTACAGTTTCAATTTGCTGGTAGGTTTGCAACTTGTTTGACCTTGGCAGAAATTTCTCTATTGCCAATACAGTTGGCTATATTTCTTATGAAAAGAACTTTTCATTAATTCCGCAACACAAAATATCTAGGGCAGCAGCAGCACAAAGAGCTCCATTCTGTTTAGTTGTAGCTGTTTGTTGCCACTGTGGAATTAATGTAGGAATATTTTAAGCAACTGAAAAAATATGGTAGTCAGGTAATAAATTAGGAAACTAAAGGAGTGTTGAAAATTTACCTACCGTATATATTCACCAGATGTAATTGTATGTCCAAAGATACTTCACCAGAAGAACCCTTCACTTCTCCACTCGAAATAGAATACCCTATGAGACTAGACTTTCAATCCTGGGCCTAGAAAGTTTAGAACCCACAAGATCATATGCTGCAACGTCCTGCCTGTCGGCGACTACTTCAGTTTCAACCACAACAACAGAAGAGCACACAACAGATTTAAACTTAATATTAACCGCTCCAAACTTGACAGTAAAAAATATGACTTCAGTAATTGAGTTGTCGAAGCGTGGAACTCATTACCGGACTCCATAGTGTCATCCCCAAACCCCCAACACTTTACCCTTAGATTATCTACGTTTGACCTATCCAGATTCCTAAGAGGTCAGTAAGGGGCGAGTACAAGTGCACTAGAGTGCCTTCCGTCCCCTGTCCTATTGCTCTCCTATATCTCCTATACCTTTCCTCTATTCCTATATCTCTTCTTCTATTCTTTCATTGATATATTCTATTCCTATATCTTCTTTTCTATTATTTCTTAGATATATTTTACTATGAGTATCTCCTCTATAACCTTCATCATGTATTTTACTATGTGTATATTGATATATACCCATTAAAACCCTCATTGTGTATTGGACAAAATAAATAAATAAATAAACAAACAAACAAACAAACAAACAAATAAATAAATAAATAAATAAATAAAAGTTATCTAACTGTACCATATGGGCTTGTTGGTATTTAATCCAGCTTTTCAGATGGGAATTGTTTTCCAAAGAAAGCCTCAATTAAATCGCAATTAAAATTCTATGTACATTTATTCTTTCAAGCATGATGCACAAATGTGCGTTGCTAGAATTATTCCCCAGTGAAAACAACTGGAACAATCTGGATTAGGATCATTTTGGGAAAGAGTAAAGACTCCTAAACATTATATTTCTATCTTTCCTATGATCCATAAACAGATCGATTCCTGCCCTATCTCTTACCTATTGTAAAAAGCCACTCACTAAACTAATTTTCTGATGCTTTTTTTTAACCTTCTTTCGTTTGATCTTAAGATCCTAAAAGTGATCTGATCTGTAACTCCCATCATTTTGTCCTATTTCTTTATTTCATAGCTACCATAGTTGACTTCTTCCGCAAAGTTGGGTCATCAATATTCTTTCCTGTATCCTATTCTATCTGTTTCTTTTTTTCTCATAGACAGCTAAAATGGCTGGATGCAGGAATCTGGCCCTGAGAAATGAAAGGAAGGGATAGGATTAAGATTTCCCCCTTTCTTTGTTAAACTGCATAGTATTATGTTTCTACTGCTAAAAAAATACTGATAGCAATACTAACATGGTTAGATATGTGTCATACACTAGACTTACCTGAGATTGTTTTAGGTTGTTGTCAAAATCTAGTTGGTATCTTTTATTAACTGCTCAATATGTTGAGCAAGAAATAACACCACAGTTCTCAATCAAGGATCGTGTGACATAGAAACTTAAAAACATAGAAGATTGACAGCAGAAAAAGACTTCATGATTCATCTAGTCTGCCCTTATACCATTTCCTATATTTTATCTTAGGATGTGTTCTGTCTGGGTGTCCCCAGACTTCAACACCAACTGGAAAAAGCAGCCAGACACGCTGGTAAAAGCAAAAGCACTTTATAGTTTGAAAAATAAACACAGAGAAAAACCTGTTCTTCCCAACAGGCAGGCTATGAGACTTCACAGCAGAGTCCTGATGGCCAGACAATACAGCAGACTTCTTGCTGGCACACCCACCACTGTAGAGAATAAGACCCACACCTTTTCCCCCCAAGGTTTCAGTATTCAAAGTCACAAACCAGAATTCCAAGACGCCAAAGATCACAGCCAGGTCCCAGGACTCCCAAAGATAATACTCCACAAGCCAGGAAGGGTGGGTCTGCCTTTTCAGCCTTTCCAGAGAGCACCACACCCAAACCCAGCTGTTGCCTCTTTAGTGCTGAAAGTACCTGGCTAATTGTCCCCTTCGTTGTGTTGCTCTTCTCTGCCGGAGATCTATGATTGCTTGTGCATTTTCATCTAAGGAATCCAGGCTGCTTGCTGGGGAGAGCTCCCCCGAGGGGGACTCTGGCTGTCCTCCCTCTCCCTCAGCCTGAGATTCCTCCTCCCCGTCTGCCTGAACCTCCTGTTCCTCATCCTCCCCCTCTGAGCAGGAAGCCGGCAGAGGATCAGCCGTTCCCTGAGGGGCCTCAGACGGAATCACAACAGGATGGATATATGTTTATCCCAGGCATGTTTAAATTCAGTTACTGTGGATTTACTAACCACGTCTGTTGGAAGTTTGTTCCAAGCATCTACTACTCTTTCAGTAAAATAATATTTTCTCACAGTATGTGCTGGTGGGGCCATAGAAAAGTAAAGTATGTTTTTCTTTGAGAAAGGAATTAAGCATCGTCTCAGAAGTCTTCAAACTTGGCAACTTTAAGCCTTGTGGATTTCAACTCCCAGAATTCTCCAGCCAGCATAGCTGGGAGTTGAAGTCCACAAGTCTTAAAGTTGCCAAGTTTGAGGACCCCTACTTTAGATGAAGAAGCAAGTTCAAAAGTATTATTAGAGGGTCATACTCTTTACCAATGTCAAGGCAGGTCATTGTAGGTTCTTTGCCCAGATTCTAATCAAACCTATTCCACCTTCCTTCTCCATCCATTCTTGCACCCTCTTAATGGTTGGCATCGGGGTTCCCAGAATTTCGAGCCTATATAGCCACTTGAAAAGCATCAAGTTTTGGAAAGTTGATTTAGTGCCATCCTTTATTTAGATTTACCTAATATGGACATTACTTAAGGGGGGACATGATCGAAACATTTAAATATGTTAAAGGGTTAAATAAGGTCCAGGAGGGAAGTGTTTTTAATAGGAAAGTGAACACAAGAACAAGGGGACACAATCTGAAGTTAGCTGGGGGAAAGATCAAAAGCAACATGAGAAAATATTATTTTACTGAAAGAGTAGTAGATCCTTGGAACAAACTTCCAGCAGATGTGGTAGATAAATCCACAGTAACTGAATTTAAACATGCCTGGGATAAACATATATCAATCCTAAGATAAAATACAGAAAATAGTATAAGGGCAGACTAGATGGATCATGAGGTCTTTTTCTGCCGTCAGTCTTCTATGTTTCTATGTTTCTAAGTGGTGTAGTGATTAAGGCATTAAAAGCAGAAACTGGGAGACCAAGAATTCTGGGCCTGTGTTAGAATTCATAAATAAATTAATCATCAGTTCACCCATCATCTTGGGCCTCTCTCTCTCCCCCTCCCTCCCTCTCTCTCCTTCTCCCTCTCCCTCCCTCCCTCTCCCTCCCTCTCTCTCCTTCTCCCTCTCCCTCCCTCTCTCTCCCTCCCTCTCTCTCTTTCTCTCCCCCCCACCTCTCAAGGAAGAAGATGATTGCAAACTACTTCCAAATTTTTGCCAAGAAAATTGCAGGAGGTAATCTAGGCAATCACTAGAAGTCAACACTATCTTGAAGTACAAAAAATAACCCCATAACCTGATGTGGTCTAGTTAATGGTTTAACTTCAATTACTTCCCTCCTTCTTCAGTCTGTGAATTGGTTTTTCAAAATAGAAATAATAATTGCGGGACTGTGTTTGTTTTCTGTTCTGTCGAGGTCTCTGGTAGAATCCTCCCGAAAATTCACAGATACAAATTCCAGACACACGCACGTTTGAAAAGTCAAAACAATGTTCTTTATACTGAAAATCCAAATGAACTAAGCACTCTTTTTGTATAGCAAAGAGCACTCGTCTCCAAACAAACTGGTAATTTGTACAAGTCCCTTATCAGTTCTGAGATACTTAGCTTGCAGCTGTGAGGCAATTCACAGTCCTTCTTCTTTCACAAAGTGAAACACACTTTGCCCTGGTTTAGTTTCAAAGCGAGGAAAAATCAGTACACAAAGGTCGAAGTCAGCAAGGCAGGCACGAAACACAAAGATCAGATAATCCTCCACAATGGCCAAACCCATAGGCTGCTATTTATAGCAGCCTCAATAATTACCACAGCCCCACCCAACCACAGGTGGCCTCATTTTCTTTGATAATAATCTCTCAGTTGTTGCTGCCTATGCATCGCTCTCCACATGCGTGGCTGTATCATTAACTCTAGTTCTGAATTCAAGGAGGAGCTAGATAATTGATCTCCTTCTGAGCTGTCTGCCACACTCTCCTCCTCCCTGTCACTCATGTCTTCTTGGTCAGAGGAGCCTTCATCAGCAGATTCCACCAGGAGCAAAACAGGCCTGCGGCATGTGGATGTCTCCTCCACATCCACAGTCCTTGGGGCAGGAGCTGGGCCAGAGCTAAACACAACATTTTCTTTGGTTTCTTTTTTTTCCCAGGGGAATCTTGACCAAACCATACAACAGCCTAGTGCTCCTGAATTGATCACCCTCATTTTCACCACTCTAAGAACTGTGAGTACAGCAATCGGGCAAGAAATTCCAGAGGCTTCTGGTGACTGTCTTTTTTTAAAAAGGTTCATTTGTAAATAGAGAGCATTTTTCCCTATATAGTTTTATTGAATGTTTTTACAACATTAAAAGATAAACAAGAAAAATATATAGAAGGAAAGCAGATAAACGGGGAAATTTAAGCAGCAGCTTCCAATCTTCTTTGCAACAATTGCAAACAATTTGACCACTTCCTCCCTTCATAAAAGGAACAATAAAGTCCTTTAAAAGTTTTCAGTCTTTTGTAAACATGGTTATTGCCTATGTTATTAATCAAACAATTCAATTTTGTCATTTTTGCAAGTTGTACCATCTTCACAGTCAACTCCTTCATTGTGGGTATTTTTTCCATCTTTGTCCGTATGGTATTGTGTAGTGTATAGTTACTACCATGCTGTGTGCGTGGCTTATTTTGCGAGTGTGGCTTGCTGGGCATGTGACCAGGTGGGAGTGGCTTGACGATCATGTTACAGGGGTTGCTTAAAGGTCATGTGATTGGCTTAAAAGTGGCCAACTTGATGTCACTCATGTCAAGGGTTTGGGTCAGGGTGCCTGGCCTCTCCTCGCCTCAAAGAGATACAATTTCTCTATCTATTTACTATTACTGAACTTCCAAAATATACTATTTAATTCTATGTATATATGCCATGTGTGTACATACATATTACACACAGGCACACAAAAATATACATTATCTACTATATAAACTGTATGTGAATGTACACACACACACACACACACGCACACACAGCTCTTCTAAAATTATACACATTCAACCTCATTTACTGCAGTAGGAAAACATATTCAGAGCTCAGAAGGGAAAAAAAGAAGAAAAAAACAATTTTTTTCTAAATATGACTTCAGCAATAGAGTGATCAATGTCTGGAATGCAGTGCCTGATGGTGGTTTCTTCCACAAACCCCAAAAACTTTAACCTTAGATTGTCTACAGTTGATCTCTCCCCGTTTCTAAGAGGTCTGTAAGGGGCGTGCATAAACGCACCACTGTGCCTACCATCCCTGGTCCTACTGTCCTATTGTCCTCTGTTATTGTTACTTTTTACTTATGTTTATACAAACTACAGTACTACTATCCTATACATGTTTGACAAACAAACAAATATTGCATTTCTTACCTCCCCCTCACTTCCTAAACACAATTTCAATATATAGGAGGATAGACATATCGTAGCTATACTGTGCCTTCTGAACATTAAGCAATAAGAACTTTAGCTCTATTTGGAAGCATTCAATGAATCAAAACCTGGGTCATAAGAAAGTGCAACAATAAACCCGTGGCTTCCACTTGCAAACATTTCTGTTCCTCGAAGGCTTGATTACTGTAATAATCATGTTGTATTCCCTGAATAACATGTATTCTCACTCCTCAGATTATATCCAAGTGTCCCAGGATGAACCTGGCCTCTGCAGTAGTCTTACCTTTGCTGACACCTGCAGCTATTAACTTGCTCAGGCGCACCTTGAAACATGATGAGCAGCTTATTTGGAAGAATTTGGGACCTGCTTGGAATAAAACTAGGTAAGAGTTGTCAACCCTTGTGCAATACATTTGCTTCTATAATATGATAACTAGGTCAAATGAGAATACCACCCATTGCATAGCGTACTATAGCCAGAGCTATTCCATTGGCATCATGCAAAGCCATTGCCAAAGAAAGCAACATGGATTTTGAGTCAAATCTAGCAGAATTCTTCATGAAATTATGCTTGTTAATCCCTGCTAAGCCTTCAATTTGTATAACTGTATAATCTTCAATGACCCTGTCATTCAAGTGGATTTGTAACACAAATTCTGAAGGAAACACCTTGATGATCTAGATCTATTGTAGCATGATCCACATTTTTATTATTCAATAAGTTGCCGTCTTACTTACAGGGAAGAATTTCCAAAGGAACAATCCTTCCCTCCCTATATACCCACATTTTCAGATGGATGGGTGCCTCCCAGGTCTACTTGGGGATCCAATGATATGGCTCAGGTGAGTCACTCCTGAATAGCAGGCAACAACAGGTAGAGCAGAAGTAATAGAGAGCCACTTTATGGAGAGCAGTTGCCTGGCCATAAGCTTCTGAAGCCAAAGCAGTATCTTGCTCCTTCTATACAAGGTCAGCACAAATTCATCACAAATAATTCAATTTTTTACAGTTTCATATATTGTTCAAGGGCAATGTTAATTCTCATGGCAATATTCATGTAGCAAATGATCTACATTTCTGCCCATCTGTACAGTTCATCTGTTCTGTACTTGGTGCCTACAGATAAGGAGAACTGCAACTCCCAGTATCTTGGGATAAATACTCATGGATGCAGCACAAGTATAGCTGTCTAGGCCTTATGGGAGCTGAACTCCCAACATATTTGGAGATAACCAGGCTGCTATAATTTGCAAATTAGTATTATTATTTTGTATGCTGCCCCTCTCCAATGACCTGGAGGGGTCAATTACCGGTAGCAATTCCAAAGAAAAAGCTTCAATGCCATCAAACATGCAAAGTCACATATCACACACAATGCATTAGTAACAACACAATTCTCCAGCAGATAAAATTTTATTGTTGCTACCAATACAGTGGATTCAAATATGTAAGCAAATAATACAACTATTGTCACTGGATATGCTTGAAGCCATTCATTTATTAAAACGTTGTTTAATGTGTACTTTTGATTAATTTCACTTAAAGTAAGCTATATTATTTTCTTGTAGGCAAATGGAACGCAGAATAATTCCTCAGATGGGTATGTTCTCTTGCCAGACTTTTAAGTGGATATACAGGAAATATTTCTGGGGAATTAAACTTACTTGTGGGACCACATAGAAATTATTTTGACTCTAAAAGAAAATGGCAGAGTCCCCTGCATCCAATTCACTCTAGAAATTGCATTCCATGCCGTTACACTGGCAGAAATACAATTAGGAATTAAAGAGTTGCTAAAATTCTGATAAAGGTATTCTGGGAGGAGGAGGAGGAGTAATAGTAATAAATTAAATATATATGTTATTCAGCTCCAGCAACTCTGGGTGGTTCACAGTTATTTAAAACATTTAAGAACAAAAATCTGTGCAAAAATGCCACAATACAAACATTCCACAAAAACAGAATAAGATACAATACTTTTGAATCGTATTGGAATTATGTTTTTCTTTAATATACATCAGTACGTTCATCTAGCCATGTTGTGGCTTTTGTTGCAACAAATGTACATAATTACTTCTCTGAAATTGGCATAAATCAGGACTGAAGGAAGAAATAGAATCCTAAATTCACCAATAACAAATTCCTTGTGTGTCCAATCACACTTGGTCAATGAATAATTCTATTCTGTTCTGTTGTTCTAAATATCAGAACCTATTTGCTAGAGCTGCTTTAGCTCCATAATATTCTCAGCTTCCAGGTGTGTTAACTTTGGGAAGTGGGAGTCGCCTTACTCAAATCCTGTAAAGGCCCAGCCAAAGTGTTTGGCACCCATTTGCAGAATCTAGTAGACATTGCATCACAAGGGATGTGGCCATGTAGAGACCAGAAGGCAAACTCTTTTCAAGGGAGTCTTTTACATAAACAAAGAAGAAGGAAGAACAGGCTGTTCATTTCCCAGACTTTTGTTCTCAAGAGCAGATTCATTTCCTTTTCAGGGCCTCCCATGCTCCCCAACTCATGAAAGCCACAGCTGATTTCCATGCACGGAATTCCCAAGAGCTCACTGTAAGAAGAGGAGACCTATTAGAGGTAAGACTGAAAATCTGTTCCTTTAGTAGATAGGCAAGTACAGTGCTTGTCTCTTGGCATCCTGTATGTCATCAAAAGCTATCTTGCTTCTTTACATAAACACCACTAGCTACTGGTAGTTCACATCATTAAATAAAATAAGAACTGAAGACTGCAATAGCCATCTTTGTCTATGTTCTGTAGGCTGCTATTTATAGCAGCCTCACTAATTACCACAGCCCCACCCAACCACAGGTGGCTTCATTTTCTTTGATAATAATCTCTCAGTTGTTGTTGCCTATGCATCGCTCTCCACATGCCTGGCTGTATCATTAACACTTGTTCTGAATCCAAGGAGGAGCTAGATAATTGATCTCCTTCTGAGCTGTCTGCCACACTCTCCTCCTCCCTGTCACTCATGTCTTCTTGGTCAGAGGAGCCTTCGTCAGCAGATTCCACCGGGGGGGGGGGGGGGAAACAGGCCTGCAGCATGTGGATGTCTCCCCCACATCCACAGTCCTTGGGGCAGGAGCAGGGCCAGAGCTAACCACAACAGTCTAGAAGTCATCAATGCTACAAATGATTAGCATAGGCTCTTGAGCTAGAACCTGAAAGGAACAGTGTAGATTTTCAAATCTGTAACTTTAAGTTACATTGATTTCTGTAGACCTTAGGATGCCCTTTACCCAACACAATACCAAGCGGCATTATCCAAGGGATAGAATCAAGATTACATGATATATCAATACTACTCTATAATACCTTAGTAAGATCCCACTTTGTATACTGGATCTAATTTTGGTTGCACAATAGAAAAAAGAGACTCTAGGTAGAGTATGGAGAAGAACAATAAAGTTGATGAGGGGGCTGGAGGCTAAAACATATAAAGAACAGTTGCTGGAACCGGGTATGTCTATCGGGGTAGGCAAAGTTGGCTCTTCTATGACATGTGGACTTCAACTCCCAAAATTCCTGAGCTAGCATGATTGGCTCAGGAATTCTGGGAGTTGAAGTCCACAAGTCATAGAAAAGCCTACTTTGCCTAGTTTAATGAAAAGAAGGACTAGGATGGACATGATAGCAGTGTTCCAATATCTAAGTGGCTGCCCCAAAGAAGAGGGAGTCAAGCTATTCTCCAAAGCACCTGAGGGTAGAACAAGAAGCAATGGGTGGAAACTAATCAAGGAAAGAAACAATCTCGAATGAAGGAGAAATTTTCTGACAGAGCAATTAATCAATGGAACTGCTTTCCTCCAGAGGTTGTGGGTGCTCCAACATTGGAAGTTTTTAAGAACTATCATTTGTCTGAAATGATGTAGAGTTTCTTGCCTGAACAGGGGGATTGGCTGCCAGTCGGTTTCCGGTCACAATTCAAAGTGTTGGTAATGACCTTTAAAGCCCTACATGGCATTGGGCCAGAATACATCTGGAACCGCCTTCTACCGCACGAATCCCAGCGGCCGATAAGGTCCCACAGAGTTGGCCTTCTCTGGGTCCCGTCGACCAAACAATGTCGTTTGGCGGGCCCCAGGGGAAGAGCCTTCTCTGTGGCGGCCCCGGCCCTCTGGAATCAACTCCCCCCAGAGATTAGAACGGCCCTCACCCTCCTTGTCTTTCGCAAATTACTCAAGACCCACCTTTGTCGCCAGGCATGGGGGAGTTAGCATATTCCTTCCCCTAGGCCATTACAAGTTATGTATGGTATGTTTGTGTGTATGTTTGGTTTTTATAATAAGTGTTTTTAGTTGTTTATTAAATTGGATTGTTACATGTTGTTTTTTATCATTGTTGTTAGCTGCCCCAAGTCTGCGGAGAGGGGTGGCATACAAATCCAATAAATAATAATAATAATAATAATAATAATAATAATAATAATAATAAATAATAATAATGATTGAACATAGGAGATCTCGAAGATCCCTTTAAACTCTGTTAATTCTGTTAAATTGAACTCTGCTTTTTTTTCCAGATTTTGGACCAAAGCAAAAGATGGTGGCTTGCCAGAAATGCCATGGGGGAGAAAGGCTATATTCCTAATAATATTCTGGAACCTAAGAATCAGACATCTAAACAACACAATCCAGAGCAAGTGGGTACAATTTTCTTTTGCGTCATGTGGCATTGCAGAGACAGATGCTTTGTGGTAGATATTATTTTACTTCTCTGAGTCAGATTTCTATTGGCAGTGTGATACAAAATCAGAAAAAGTATATGTTATCTGGGAAAGTGGCTCTCTGCATACTTTGTTGGAACCAGACAGAATGGCTCTCATTTGCTATGTCTCATTGGAAGCCCACATACTGAATCACTGGGGAAATCCCATTTTCTTTACTATCGGTTCTGTGGGCATGGCTTGGTGGACATGATGTGGCTTGGTGAGCATGTCAGGGGAAAGATACTACGAAATCTTCATTCCTTCCCCACTCCTGTGGGGAGAATACTGTAAAAATTCACAATTCCCTCGCCATTGCAAATCTCCATTCCCACCCCACTCTGGGGCCAGCAAGAGGTGGTAGTTTCCGGTTCTCTGAACTACTCAAAATTTCTGTTACCGGTTCTCCAGAACCTGTCAGAACCTTCTAGATTTCACCCAGAAAATTTCAACTCCTCAAATTTTCAGCCATTTATTAGAAAACAAGATTGAGATCAAGCCCAGTTGTTGAGACTTTATTGTAATTACACTTGTTTCTAAATAGAAGTTTGAGCAATTAATATACTCTTTCCCTCTGAATCATGTTCCTGTTGTCTCTGTACATAGGTTTCAACAGGTTTCACTGATATCCAGCCAAGTTCCTCTCCAGCAGAAGTCACAGTTTGGCTCAGGACAAAAGGTTTTTCCAAGATGTAGGTGTCACTTTAATAACTAGTCCAATAAATCTGATTCTGGTCATGACTGCTTTGGTTGTTCTAATGCTTGATGTTTGTGAGACGAAGAGTTGTGCAGAGTAGTAAGCGCCTTCTTCACTTTCAACTCTGTTTAGTCCTTTGACACTTAACCTTTCTGCAGATGTTACTGCAGCTACTAATCCCAGCAATCATACTATCATTATGACCAAATATGTCAAGTTGGAGATATAATTCTAGGTGCTGATAGTTTGGAGAAACTGTGGGTGTAAGTTTGGTTTTAAGCAAAAATAGAGCAAGATTAATACGATAATGCTAACTTATACTGGAAAGACCAGATTCTGCATTTACAGACAAGCACGACAAGCTCACAGATCATGAGAACTAGAAGATCCATGTTCCACTTCTCAGTCATGCAGAAATTTTCAACTCTTAAATATTTAGAATGGTTGAGAACCCCAGATTGTTCATTTTCAACGACAATAAAAAGGATGCACTGCAGCATGGCCCAATAAACGAAACATATAGAATCAGATCCAATCCTGCTTTCTTCTTCAGTCTTCCTCAAGATTGACTCATTTGCCTATGTGTGTACCTTTTGGTTATTTCAACAGCACAGTTAAAACCCTTGGCATCTTAAATGGTAGACAGCTACTTGGGATGAGCCCAGAAGAACTGAAAATAGCCTGCCCAGAAGAGGGAAGAAAATTATTTTCAATGCTTACAGGAGTTAAATCCCCACCGTAGGTAAGACAATGTCTAAAACTTAATCATCAAATCCATCTCAGCAATAATCTGCTGAATATATGCTAACCATATTGCCAATGTAGCTGTGTGTTGGAATTCAGCCTCCCTCTTTTTCAATAGTATCACTGAATGAAGGAACAATTGAAACATTAGTTGTCCGGACTGTTTGGGATTTTTATCTGATTGATATGGTAGGCAAGAGATGTCCATTCAAAAAGGAATTTTGGCCTCTGAAGCCCACAAGGGATTTGGCAGATAAGACCTTCTGCCAAAGGGGACGGACCCTTTCTGGAAGCATTGTGGTGATGGGAATTAGAAAAATATGGTACTTAAACTATCAAGAAATCTGGCTGCGTGATTTAAAAGAATAAGGCTCAGGTGTTATAAATGCACTCCTACATCCAAATCATGAGACAGTCACTCCAAAATGCAAAATTTAACAGTGGATCATTATTACCATTCATTTCCTGGCATCTTACTCTTAATATCATAAACTCATGTGGTACAGTGGTACCTCATTTACAAACCTAGTCCATTCCGTGACCAGGTTCTTAAGTAGAAAAATTTGTAAGAAGCCATTTTCCCCATAGGAATCAATGTAAAAGCAAACGATGTGTGCAATTGGGGAAACCACAGGCCCTGTTTTCTCCCAGGAGATTCCTAGAGAGGCCGCACAGAGCCGCCCCGAGTCTACGGAGAGGGGCGACATACAAATCTAATAAATAAATAAATAAATTCTCCCCGCCTTTTCCGGCCCTGTTTCCTCCCAGGATATTCCTAGAGGTCCCACGGAAGCTTCTCCCCACCTTTTCCGGCCCTGTTTCCTCCCAGGATATTCCTAGAGAGGTCCCACGGAGGCTTCTCCCCACCTTTTCCGGCCCTGTTTCCTCCCAGGATATTCCTAGAGAGATCCCATGGAGGCTTCTTCCTGCCTTTTCCGGCTAGTTTTGGAGGCTCAGGTTTGTAAGTGGAAAATGGTTCTTGAGAAGAGGCAAAAAAATCTTGAACACCTGTTTCTTATCTAGAAAAGTTCATTAGTAGAGGCGTTCTTAGGTAGATGTACTGT
The DNA here is from genome assembly GCF_031021105.1 of Erythrolamprus reginae. NCBI lineage: Eukaryota > Metazoa > Chordata > Lepidosauria > Squamata > Dipsadidae > Erythrolamprus > Erythrolamprus reginae. Next base: position 47,690,339 of record NC_091952.1, read on the forward strand.
TTTGTGGAGGAAAATTGCACAAAAAGCACAAAGGAATATTCTGCTGGCAATTTTTTATAAGCAGACCATTGCAAGAGAATGACTGTTAAACAGAAGAGAAGTGAGGCAGCTAGAATACAGTGGTACCTCGAGATACGAGTTTAATTCGTTCCGGACCTGGGCTCTTAAGTCGAGCAGCTCTTATCTCGAACGACTTTTCCCCATAGGAATTAATGTAAATAATTTTAATTGGTTCCAGCCCTCAAAAAACTCACAAAGTTAGTCTAAATTATGCAGAAAGACATGTTTTTAATGAAGAAATGTACATGTACATATAAATGAATAATGAAGTTTCTTTCACTTAACTTGTAAACTTTCTTAAACTTTTAAATTTACATATGTTCAACTTCTCTGCCACCCAATCCTGTAGGACAGAGGTCCCCAACCCTTTTTGCACCAGGGACCGGCTTTAAGCGATCAAGAGAGGAATGGGTGAATGAATGGACGGAGGGTGGGAAGGAAGGAAGGAAAGAGGGAAGGGACAGGAACAGAGGAAGGAAGCAAGGAAACTTATGAAAGGGGAGAGTAAGAGAGGAATGAGTGAAGGGAGGGAGGGAGGGAAGAAGGTGGGAAGGAGAAAGAAAAGAAGAAATAGAGGAAGGGAAGGTAAAAGAGAGAAAGAAAAAGAGCAAGAAAGAAAGCTGCAAGCACCCCCCCGAGCCCCCCAGGCCGGCTGCAACCTTTTAAAACATGCGCGCCGCTTCGCAGCTGTCTCCTGAAGCCGAACGCGGAAGTTAGCGTTTGGCTTCAGGAGACAACTCCTTGGCGCTTGTATCTCGAATTTGGGCTTGTAAGTAGAACAAAAATATCTCTCCCCTCCCAGCTCTTATCTCGAGTTGCTCTTAAGTAGAGCAGCTCTTATGTCGGGGTTCCACTGTACAACCTTAGGTATTTTCTAATCGGGATTGCTATTGTACTTCCTGTTAAGGATACTGTACTTCTATTTAAATAATTGTAGCACAAAAATGTGCTCTAAAATTTCTTCAAAGGTAACATTTTCATTGTTCTGGCGCAGAAGCATATACTGTATTCCTCCAGGTCAGTTATTTATCTTGGGGGAAAAGTAATTTTAAAAAAACCACCCGATAATGTGCAAAGCAGCAAAACACTAACCAACTATTGGTAGGTAGAATTTTGGGTGCTCACTTCAGTCTGAAATTTACTGAATAGCCTTATATTTGCCTCTATTATGAAGCACACCCACTACAATATTGCTGAGGATAAAAGTATATTTACTTTTACATGATCCTGAGCTCTTCAAGGGATATGACTTAAGCCAGAATTTGTTTGTTTGTTTGTTTATTAGATTTGTATGCCGCCTCTCTCCGTAGACTCGGGGCGGCTCACAACAAGCAATAGAACAATGCATAACAAATCTAATAATTTAAAAACATTTTAAAAACCCCATTATTAATCAGACATACATACAAACATACCATACATAAATTGTATAGGCCCGGGGGAGATATCTCAATTCCCCCATGCCTGGCGGCAAAGGTGGGTTTTAAGGAGTTTACGGAAGGCAAGGAGGGTGGGGGCAGTTCTAATCTCCAGGGGGAATTGCAGAATAGTGAATTCTGAACTCACATAATACCAAGATAAAATTAAATCATACAGCATTGTAATTTTTCATGAAGTCTTTAAAAATTGCTTGTTTATTTAAATTAGGGTTTAATCTCTGTGCTTCTTTTCACAGTAATGGTCCTCGGCATTAGCTTTCCCAGCCCTCCCAACCCATTCCATCATCTATTTTGAAGAGATTATCGTTGCATCAATGGTACAACTCATTGAAAATGTTATTAGCTGCATGGTAATCTTCAGTCCGCTAATTTTCCAGTTAGTTTGTAACTGCTGTGTTTAAGAATAGCTTTCAAGAAGACTTTAAGATGCTTCTGTAAATGCTGTAGATTTTTTTGCTTATCATTTTTGAATGAACTCAGGAACATCTGTAAATGACTGTTATTACAGTGGTGACACACTCTTCTATTATTGGGCTATAGCTTTCAGGATAGGGACAACCATTTTTATTGTGAAGGGAGACTATATCAAGTAAATATTTATGATGGATAGAATCTGAAATGGATCATTTAGATCTTAGAACTTTGAAAAGATAACTTTGAGGTAGCCAGGATGTTCTGAATAATGAATCTGATTTGGAAATACTCTTATCTTCTCCAATTAAGGATAATTGGAGTAGGGGACAAAAGATTAAAAGTGTAAGAAGTCTATATTATACTGTATTAATAGTTACAGTGGTACCTCTACTTACAAACTTAATTCATTCCGTGACCAGGTTTTTAAGTAGAAAAGTTCATAAGAAGAAGCAATTTTCCCCATAGGAATCAACGTAAAAGGAAATAATGCATGCAAACCCATCCCAAAGTCACCCCTTTTGCCTTGCGCCACTGGGAATCCCCGCCTCTGGACTTCCGTTGCCAGCCAAAGTACCCGTTCTTTTGCTGCTGGGATTCCCCTGAGCCTCCCTTTGCTGGGAATCCCTGCCTCCGGTCTTCTGTTGCCAGCCAAAGCACCTGTTCTTTTGCTGCTGGGATTCCCATGAACCTCCCCTCTCTGAGATTCAAAGCGGTGCCGGCAAAAATGAAGGTAATCCCAGCGAGGGGAGCCTTAGGGGAATCCCAGCAGCAGAGGAATGGGCACTTTGGCTGGCAATGAAATCCGGAGGTGGGGCATCCCAGCGACGACGGCGGCTCGGGTTCATAAGGTGAAAATGGTTTGGAAGTAGAGGCAAAAAAAATCTTAAACATCGGGTTCGTATCTCAAAAAGTTCATTAGTAGAGGCATTCGTAAGTAGAGGTACCACTGTATTCCATCCCCAAATCTGTAATTAAGACACAGATTAATACATTTGGAAAACAATAATTGAACTTTTAACAAGGATTGGCAGATTATCCATTTAATGAAAGTGGAGCAAGCCAGACAATTATTTTCATCTTCAACCCAACCATTTGAGAGCTACTCACAGATAAGCACTTTATAGATGATAGAATAGCACTACCATTTAGATTTATATACCGCTTTGCAGTGTTTTGCAGCCCTCACCGAACAGTTTGCAGAGTCAGTATATGGCCCCCAACAATCTAGGTCCTCATTTTACCGATCTCGTAAGGAGGGAAGGCTGAGTCAACCTTGAGCCTGGAGAGAATTGAACAGCCAGCTGTCAACAGAAGTAACCTGCAGTACTTCATTCTAACCACTGCACCATTGTGGCTCCTCATAATGTCTTTAGAGCATTCACCTACTTTCCAGCTTTGTACATAATGTACCATTCAAATCTACAATTTTATGAGTGTATTATGAATATGAGTATATTAGGTTTACTTTAATTTCTCCATTTGTCAGTTTAGAAATATTTTCGCTGATTCATGCTAGAATATGGTAAGAGAGAAAAATGAAGTAATTGTTTAAAAAATAATCAATGAACTTCCCTTCTGTGAAAGTAATTATGTTTCAATTTATTCCAAATTGTGCACGGGTATTCATGTGAGATTATTCCCAGGATTTGACAGTTTGTAAATTCTGGGTTTGCAAAAAATATTGGACAGTTGACTCATTATTCAATTTTCAGGAACATGCTATAAGTAAATCAGCATACAGTTTTCAGATGCTACTAACGTTCATCTAACTTATTATTTTGTTTAATATCACTTATTTAAATATTTCTCATATGTAATGGAAAATAAAATTAGTAGTCTTTTATATTTCTTCTGTGCTGTTCTCATTTTAGCCAAAGGTCAACAAGTGCCAATCAGCTTTGAGCACACATGAAAGCATTTCTTCATAAAGACACATTCGTGTGAATTGCATTAAAACACAGTGATAAAATAGGAGGTGTGCGAGATTACACGTCAAAAAGTGTGATAGTGTACCAAACACTATCCCTGCCCACACCCTGACTCCCTTGGGATCTGGCAGTATAGAATTTGAATTAATAATAATAATAATAATAATAATAATAATAATAATAATAATAATAACAACAACAACAACAACAACAACAACAACAAAAAATAGGACCACATTACAAAGTAATTCCAAGATATTTTATTATTTTCTACTACTGCCTTCCAAATACCTAAACATCACAATTCTACAGAAAGACCTTTCTTTTTCTTATCAACTCCACCCAAGGCAAGAATGGAGAAAAATATCTCTTCCAGGGAAATATCTCATCCAGGAACAAAGATAATTTCCCCTTTATGTTTTCTTGTTACCCCATTTGGCCATCTTGTTGTTAACTGGAGTTTTCATAAAGCGGCTGGAACTCATGTAAGCAGCAATTTTCTCCAGGGCCTGAAGACACAGACAAAAGAAAATATTTAGGAGATTGAGAGAAGTCATTAGTAGGCCAAAAGCTCAAGGACGCATACTCCTACCGATCGCCCAATAAACCCACCATCAGGGTAAGCACACTCATTTATTCTACACTAAAAATACATTCTAGATGAAACCATATTAATGGTGTGCCCTCCACATGCCTTTTCCCTTCAGCCTCTGTGGCCATGCCTTGTTGGGAAAGATGATGGGGATGAAGTCCCTAAATATCTGAAACCATCAGTCAGGGCAGGGGTCCCCAACCCCTGGGGCCACAGAATTGGTGGGGTGAACATGAGTGCATTTCCATTTCTGCGACCAGAAGTTGAGCATGTGCTCCAAATGGAACTGCATACATCTCCTCTCCCACTCCACCACCACACACAAAACCAGAAAGCTTGAGGAGCTCTGAGTTAGCGAATGGCTGCTAGATTTAATGCCAATTATATTTTGTTTTCCATCCAGAATTGGAGGGAAAACCTTCGGTTTTTAATACTCTGAGCTGGCGATTGCCTTTTTGGCTGCCAAAAACACCAAAAAACAGAGACAAAACCAGAGACTCTGCAGGCTGCTCCGCTCCGACGTGACATCAAATTGGAAGCTGCAATATTTTAAATCCATAGTCTTGGGGAGGATCTCGACTACTGCAATGCTCTCTACATGGGGCTACCTTTGAAAAGTGTTCGGAAACTTCAGGTCATGCAGAATGCAGCTGCGAGAGCAATCATGGGCTTCCCTAAATATGCCCATGTCACACCAACAGTCCGCAATCTGCATTGGTTGCCGATCAGTTTCCGGTCACAATTCAAAGTGTTGGTTATGACCTATAAAGCCCTTCATGGCATCAGACCAGAATATCTCCAGGACCGCCTTCTGCCGCACGAATCCCAGCGACCAGTTAGGTCCCACAGAGTGGGCCTTCTCTGACTCAACTAAACAATGTCGTTTGGTGGGACCCAGGGGAAGAGCCTTCTCTGTGGCGGCCCCTACCCTCTGGAACCAACTCCCCCCAGAGATTAGAATACCCCCCCATCTTCCTTGCCTTTCGTAAGCTCCTTAAAACCCACCTCTGCCATCAGGCATGGGGGAACTGAGATATTCTTTCCCCCTAGGCTTCTACAATTTATGCATGGTATGTGTGTATGTATGTTTGGTTTCATAATAAGGGTTTTTAGTTGTTTTAGTATTGGATTGTTACATGCTGTTTTTATCACTGTTGTTAGCCGCCCCGAGTCCACGGAGAGGGGCGGCATACAAATCCAATAAATAAATAAATAAATCTTGGGGGGCGGGGTGCAGCTTAAAACAAATCTGCATTTACACTGGTAGTCAGTAGATTTACCACCTGCACCTTCGGAAATCATTCAATTGTGGTAGTCTGTTTTACTTATCGCACATGTATACCAATTACAAGTTTACCACTTGGTAGTAGACCTTAAAATCCTTGCAGTGTTAGCAACCAGTTCTTCTTAGGAAAATGTACATCAAATAAAACGTATGGAAGGGAATCTAGCACCAAGCCTTCTGATGAGAGTTTCATATACTGAAGGGACAGTCATTCATTCCATAAGGATGGTATTTTTCATATATTCCTGCCCATGCCAATTTGGGCATCCAATCTAAATGCTGTGGGTTAATCTGTCACTTCCTGCCAAATTTCAATTTATTAGATTTGTATGCCGCCCCTCTCCAATATACTTAAGTCACCCAGTATACTTAAGTCACAAGTTCCACAAGCCAGCAATTTTCATGAAGCCAAAGCTAACCTCAAAACGGCTCAGAAAATCTTGAAGATTCTTGAATTGATCCAGACACTTGGGTTCAAACATGCGGTTTTGATCAAGTACATCATACATGAGAAAATCCACAAATGTGATCTGGGGAAGAGAAAAATCAATAGTGAGTCTCCAAAAAGATCAGAAGCGCCCAAGGATACCCAGGTAGAGCTATGCATGTACCTTATCCCCAGCAAACCACTTTCTATCCCCCAAAAACTGGGAGAAGAGTTTCAATTTCCCTGGTAACTGCTCCAAATATCCAGGTTTGAGTTTCTCCTGCAAAACAATCAAGTAGAAAAAAAACTGAATTGAAACTGTTGCTTGTGTCTACTCAACAGTTTTGGAATTTGACATGCTCCATCCAAGAGCCATCAGAGGAAGCCAAATTTACTCCTTATGTTCTTTTGGCATTAGAGTAGTACTGAACTATTTGACACCGCCTTTGGATCATATAAAATGCATTCCTTCCAGCTTAACCACTATAGCAATACAGTGTTCCCTCGATTTTCGCGGGTTCGAACTTCGCGAATAGCCTATACCACGGTTTTTCAAAAAATATTAATTAAAAAATATTTCACTGTTTTTTTTCTATACCGTGGTTTTTCCCGCCCGATGATGTCATACATTACCAAACTTTTGTCTGCCATTGCTGATTTTTTATTGCAAAAAAAATAAATAATATTGTTAATAAATAATTATGTTTATAAATATCAGGATCACTAAGTGTCTTATTCAATTGTGAGTACCAGTAATAATGGTGAGTAAATGGGAATGGTAATTTAGGGGTTTAAAGTGTTAAGGGAAGGCTTGTGATATTGTTCATAGCCAAAAATGGTGTATTTACTTCCGCATCTCTACTTCGCGGAAATTTGACTTTCGCAGGCAGTCTCGGAACGCATCCCCCGCGAAAGTCGAACACTGTATATGCAATGTGAGCAGAAAGTCAAAAGGGAACACTGTATATGCAATGTGAGCAGGAAGGATTAAAATAAACTGTTTTATGACCAGCAAACATAACTCATAGCTATACAGTAATTCTACTGAAAAGTGATCAAAAATTCCTTGGCATTTTTACTTTTAGAGAGCTAGTTGACATGTTTATTATTTGGCGCATTATGCAAACACACAACATAATTCCCCATTGCAGATATTCAAACATTGATTTCAAATATCAACAGATATCTAAGTTTAACATGGAAGTGTGTGCAAAGATCAATATCATGAACTGGGAGGTTCGTATCTGGAGGTTTCACATGTACTTTTTCAAAATACAGACAATAGCCCTTAAAAAAACCCTCTCCATCTTGATTCCCAGAAAACTGACAGAGATATTGGCAGATGCTTACACGTCATTTTTAAACACTTGCCACCAGAAACCTTCAGAGACGCACCTAGTAACTATGTTTTCTGTTTTATAACTGGATCCAGTTTTTAGTTCATACAGCATTACAATGGCATCATTTCTTTATTCTGGTTTACTAGAAAATGGAGACTCAACTCACAAAGTCAGGATTGTAGCAAATCATCACCAAGCCCATACGGAAATCCATCACCTGATTCTCCAACATGTCCACTCTGATAAGTTCTTCCTCAGTTTTGCCACCTTCAGATTGAATAGAGAGAGATGAGAAATGCTGGTCAGCAGAAACAGGTCTTAATCATCTGGTTCAGCTTCCAAAAGAGCTCAAGTATTACTTACAAAGATTGTGCTTGCGTGCGATGTACCTGAGAATAGCATTACTCTGCGTCAATTTGGTCTTGCCATCAATTAAGTATGGAAGCTGGAAAGTAAACAGAATGAACCACTTAAGAATAAATCTTTGCCTCTCCATCTAACTACCCTGGAGCCATCCTCTTTATCCAAGTCCTCATATATGAATAAAATAGAGAACAGCATATTGAGAAGATATTCTTCCCAACCATTACACATATAGTTACTTACATTAGGAAAGTCCAGTCCCAGTTTTTCTTTTTCGCTGATCCATTTACTTTTATCATAATCCGGAGCTGGTAGAAAATGGGAGATAGAAAGTTCAGACAGCCAGAAAATTTTAATTAATTAATTGATTAATTAATTAATTAATTGGATTTGTATGTTGCCCCTCTCCGCAGACTCGAGGCGGCTAACAACAATGATAAAAAAACAACATGTAACAATCCAATTTAATAAAACAACTAAAAACCCTTATTATAAAAACCAAACATACACACAGACATACCATGCATAACTTGTAATGGCCTAGGGGAAGGAATATCTTAACTCCCCCATGCCTGGCAACAAAGGTGGGTCTTGAGTAATTTGCGAAAGACAAGGAAGGTGGGGGCTGTTCTAATCTCTGGGAGGAGTTGATTCCAAAGGGCCAGGGCCGCCACAGAGAAGGCTCTTCCCCTGGGGCCTACCAAACAACATTGTTTGGTCGACGGGACCCGGAGAAGGCCAACTCTGTGGGACCTTATCGGCCGCTGGGATTCGTGCGGTAGAAGGCGGTTCCGGATGTATTCTGGCCCAATGCCATGTAGGGCTTTAAAGGTCATTACCAACACTTAGAAATAAACTGCTTACCTTTCACTAGACAAAGCCATCAATTTTAGGAAATGCCAAAAAGTGCATTTTTTCCTGACCCTGTTATAACAAGTACTATACCAAATGCTGACAAGTTTACTGCTGCGATTTAATGACTGTTTGCATGATAAGCATAGCTTGGCTATTTAATTAATCAAATTTTTGGAGTTTGTCCATTGCACTAAACCATAAAGTAACTGAATGGGCTAGGTTTATATAACACATCAAATCACAAAACAAAAATTAACAGAGGTAAGCAAGCCAAGCTTAGCATGCTGTTAACAGCCATTAAGCCTTCAGTTTACCCGGTTAAATATATTGTGAGACTTCTGTGGGTCATCTGAATTCTTGGTTTCATACCAAGAATATTCCCCAGAACATCATGTAACATTCTACAAGTTGTTTCAAGGAAGTTCAAGCCACATGAAGAAATCATTCCCCACATGTGGATAAATGGAAAACCCCATAAATATTTGGTACAATAAATAATTAGAGAGGTTTATTTCTCAGATTTAAATGTCCTGTTTGAAGAGGAGAATTTGGTATCAGTGGTGGGCTACAATTTGTTTAACAACAGATTCTCTACCCTAATGACTGGCTTAAAAACTATTTATGGGTTTTCCATTTATCCACCTGGGTAGGCGTGGCCAGGGGCGTGGCCAGGGGCGTGGCCAGTGGGTGTGACAGCATTCAGTCTCCTGCAGCACTCTGCCAGTCAAAATGGGATGTGGGAGTTAATTGTGTGGGTTTTGCTTTGTCACATCCACATTCAGCGAGCAAGAGATGTGAAGTGCACAAAAAATACACTTTTGTTTGGTTGTGAAGGAATATCCCCAAAGTCAGATGTACACAAATGTAGACTAGCGTTTAGCTACACACCTTCCCAGCAAACAGCAAATTTTGAAGCTCCAGGTAAAGAGGATTCATTTTATTTATTTATTCGATTTTTATGCCGCCTTTCTCCTTAGACTCAGGGTGACTTACAACCAATGTTCCCTCTAATTTTTTGGGGGGGTGGGCGGAAAAGTATAGTGTCTGACTATACTTCAGGACTGGGCGGCACAGAAATAATAAATAAATAAATAAACAAACAAACAAATAAAAAACCCACCCTGTTTTGCCTCAGAGAATTTCAAAATAAAATACTGTACTGTGTGTCTATAACAGTGAGCTCATAATAGGGCAACTCTATCAATATCAAAATGCCACTTAAATAGTTGAGCTAGTTTCAAACTAGATTTTGATTTTCTTTCTCTCTTCCTTACTCCCATTCTTTTTCTTTCTCTTTTCCTTCCTCTCTTTTTTCTATCTGTTTCTCTCTCTTCCTCTCTCTCTCCTTCCCTCTCACTCTTTCCCTCTCGGCTTCTGAGTTGATGATGATTTTTAAATGAGCGATTGCTCACTGCTCAGCTTAGAGGGAACTATGCTTACAACCTGTTAGCAATAGCACTTTTTAACAGAGCCAGCATATTGCCCCCACAAACCGGGTCCTCATTTTAGGATGAGTAACCACAGTTTGCATGTTGGAGATTTCTAAAGGAATGGCGTGAAACTCTGTATTTTAAAGAACATTTTAGGGAGGGGTGCAGAGAACAGCCCTTCTCTGCCTGAGGCTGTAGAACCCTGGCAGCAATCAAAACACTGTTAGTGAAGCAACTGATCAACAAGACAGAGTAATCCACTGGTATATGAAAATAAGGGCAAACTCCACTCCCTTCTAGCACTGATGAGGTTACCTGGCTTGGTAATGAAACATCTGCAAGAAAACCATCAAACGCAGAGAGTTGAACCCCACAGTTCAACCGTGAGCTACAAATATTCTCTTCTATCGATAAACCACTTTTGGTTAAATTTCTTTATAAATCTTGATATGATTTCTATAAATAAGGAATGTAGAATTATAACGGCCGAGTATTTGAGCCTCCATAGATTAAAAAAAATACAAAGCTAAGAGATAAACAAATAAAAAACAGATTTGAAAAAAGAAAAGGCTCAGGAAAGAAAAAGAGTTCAAGTGTAAGAAAGGAAGTAGAAGGAAAACCATAAAATAATGACTCCCAACATTCTTTGCTACAGATATAAGTAAGCATATATCAAACTCTTACTCTAAGATTATCATTTGTCTACATTATTTCCATAATCCCATATTACTCATAAAAACCCAGATCAACTTTTAATTTCAGTTTCTCACAAAATAAATCCATATAATCCATGGTTCATATAACTTTAATCACTATTTGTTAGGGAAACCACAACTGATTTAATTGTGCCAAGCTCTTAACTAAAACAGGAATCCTAAGCTGTGGTGTAGTCCCATGCTTCTCAACTTTGGCAACTTTAAGATCCATGGACTTCAATTCCAGAATTCCCAAGGCAGCATGAAGTTCGCCCATCTTAAACTTGCCAAGACTGAAAAACACTGATCTACAGATAGGGATTTTTCCATTCCTCTTTTATTGGTTCTTACTTACTTATGAGCAATCACAATTCAAAATCCCGACTTCCACCCCATTCCAGACCAATGATAATGCAAAATCCCAACTTCCACCCCATTCCAGACCAATGATAATGCAAAATCCTGACTTCCACCCCATTCCAGACCAATGATAATGCAAAATCCTCACTCCCACCCCATCCCATTCCCTGACTAAGCTGTTTTCTAGCTCTGTTCTCCTGCATGCAGGGCAACAAAGTTCAATCAGACCTTCCAACTTCTCAAGGGAAAAAAAAGATCTTGCGAAGTTGGAAAGTCTGAGTGAACTTTTTAAAAACTGGTGGTCGCATGGTCTTCTTTTGGGCTGCAGGGGATGGCACCCTCTCAGGTGATAGGCACCGCAGGTTCATCCACAGCCTCCCAGCTGTTCAGTGGGGCCCCCAGTCAGGCCCCTGCAGCTTCCTGACCCTAAATGGCAACCCCGGGGGGCAGGACCAGCCAGAGGTGGCATTTGCTATTTCATTGAACAAAGCAGAATCTTAACATGCAGTTCACCCGAACCTGTGCGAACTGGTTGCAGCTCACCACTGGTGACAATATAACACGCTACGGACAGGGTCAGCATGCTCAGAACTGCTGCTGTGATGACCAACTATGACCATTGCCTAACAAATCATCCAGGGAGCCTATCAAAATCTAATTCTAGACATACGCCAATTCATTAGATGGAGATCCAGGAACTATAGACCAACACTATAGACCAGTGTTTCCCAACCTTGGCAACTTGAAGATATTTGGACTTCAACTCCCAGAATTCCCCAGCCAGCGAATGCTGGCTGGGGACTTCTGGGAGTTGAAGTCCAAATATCTTCAAGTTGCCAAGGTTGGGAAACACTGCTATAGACCAACTATAGACCCGCCCTGAGTCTACGGAGAGGGGCGGCATAGAAATCTAATAAATTATTATTAAATTATTAAATTAAAACTGCAATGAGGGACCAACATGGAGAACATCAGAGCTACAAAGTAACTCCAAGTGCCAATCCTTTGTACCGTTTCCCTATCAATTAGAAACTAATCTTTCTCGGATGTGTAAGCCCAGTATCATATATAACGGAGGATGGGTGGAGGGAGCACCTCAAGCTATCACAGAATATCCTGCAACACTAAAATCTCTCCCACATCTTTCATACCTATTTTACTAAGGTTGACCTGAAAGTAACTTGCAAATAAAACTAAGAAATCTTACAGAGCAGTGCATAAAAGATCAAGGTTAGAGAGAAGGAACGGAAAACAGGTAAGGCCCGCAAGTGCCTTGGCATCCAGGTAGAGAGACCAAGAATCAACAGAGACAAAATGGAGATATTCTGCTGGGTTAGAAGCCTGCAATTGTAGTGATAAAGATTATGCAACATCCTTGAACTTTCATTAGAAGAATACTGTAATACTCCATAGGGCTTGCCTAAAGCCAACTCACGAGCACTGAAATGTGCAATGCTGAACAAAATTATTATTTAGTAATTTGGGTGATTTTTGGCAGCAAAGAGATATTAGAATCATTTACTGATAGCCACCCACACATCATTATGAATGAGCCAGAGGTCTCTCTCTAAGGAGATGACAGTCTGGATGAACCTAGTTCTAATGGCAACATATGCCAAAGTAAGAGAGCTCTGCAAGATGATAAATAGATATCAGGAACCTCCAGGACTTGTTAACTAGACAATGCCGCTTGTGGGGGGACCCTGGGGAAAGAACCTTCTTTGTGGGGGCTCCACCCCTCTGAAATCAGCTCTCCCCGGAGATTTGTACGGCCCCCACCCTCCTCGCCTTCCACAAGAATCTGAAAACCTATTCATGCCGCCAGGGTTGGGGTCACTAGACCCTAGCCTCTGGCCAACGAGTCTGTGGTATGTTTGTGGTTTGAATCTGAATGAATGATTTTTAATGTTTTAGCCTTTTTTTAATTGCTTTTAGATTAGTTATTTATATTAATTGGATTTCAGATATGTTATTGGTTTTTTTTTATATGTTGTGAACTGCCCTGAGTCCACGGAGAAGGGTCCAATTAATAAAATAATAAATTAATAAAATAAATTAATAAACCTGTAGTTATATAAAGGAAAAACATCTTAAGTTAATGGCTTTGGAAAGAGGCCCATAATATTGCACTAGACTGAGTTCATCTGGAAACGTTCCAATACAACAGTTGTATAACAGCCTAGTTCAATGAACAGCTCCATTTAATTATTGTGCGCACCGCCCTGTCTTAGGTAACTTAAGGAATGTTTAAATAATTTACTCTGCTTTTCTTCTACTCTTTTTTTTGTAACTTTTTATACATTTGTGTAGAGCAAGATCACATTCCCCACATTCTTGGGAATACTCAAAAGCTAGAAATGAAGAGAGTTTCTTTCTAATAAAGAGCCGAGCTAATATTTACATTCAACAAATTATATTAACGGAAGAAAAGAAGGGGGAGGAGAGGACTCGGCAAGGCACACAAACCTTCTCCACAGCTGTATAACTTATCTTCGTAAGGTGTTCCAGTGTATTCAAGCAGCAATCGAATGCTATGGGCAAGCTGTAAAGGAAACAAGCAAAGCAGCCATCAGATGGATGGGGTAATTGTTCACAAGATGCAAAGAGATCTGATGAGAGCCCTTAGAGGTAAACAGGGCCAAGTAATGGATACAGTAGAGATTTGTCAGGAATGTTCTTTATTCTTACGGGGTAGAATGACAGGCAGTTTGAAAGCCTCTATTTTTCCTCACTACTCCATCCCATACCAAGCAAAATCAATGCAGGGTTATTTCAAGTTTCTTCTCAATTTTTCTCCCCCACTTTGGGACCGAACTCCTCCCACAATGATTTGTACATTCCTTCTTCTTTGCCAAGACCAGGTCTATATGATTTAACACTTGGTAACTAACAAATGTGGTGCCTCTGTGGCTGGCTCTGTGGCTGGTTTGATCAGAAAGGTCAGCAGTTCAAATCCCTAGTGCAGTGATGGCAAACCTTTCATCCCATGGGTGCCGAAAGTGTGTGCGCACACGCTGTTGTATACGCGCAAATGCCCACATCCATAATTCAATGCCTGGGGAGGGTGAAAACGGCCTCCCATCCCTCTGGAGGCCAAAAATGACCCATTTTCCAACTTCGGGTGGGCTCGGTAGACCTGTTTCCCAAATTCTGGTGGACTCTGTAGGCCCCTTTTTTGCCCTCCCCAGGCTCTAGAGGAGAGGGCAAAAATGCTCTCCCCCCATCCTCCCGGAGGCCCTCTGTAAGTTGAAAACTCCCTCCAATAGCCTCCGTGTGAGCCAAAAATCATCTGGCCGGCATGCACAAGAATGTTAGAGCTGAGTTAGGGCAATGGCTTGTGTGCCAGCAGATACGGCTCTGCGTGCCACCGTGCCATAGGTTCGCCATCACTGCCCTAGTGTTGCATAACAGAGTGAGCACCCGTGATTTGCCCCAGCTTCCGCCAACCTAGCAATTTGAATTTGCATGAAAAAATGCAAGTAGAAAAATAGGGACCACTTTTGGTGGGAAGGTAACAGCGTTCCGTGCGCATTTAGTCATGCCGGCCACATGACCATGGAGAGGTTTTTGGACAGCGCTGGCACTTTGGCTTTGAAATAGAGATGAGCATCGCCATTTAGAATTGGGATCAACTAGCACATATGTGGGGAGGAACCTTTACCTTTTAACTAGCAAAAGATCCCCATGGGCCTCAAGAAAGAAGTGATTCAAAACTATGAAGGTTTGTTTATGTTCGGTAGAAACATAAAAACAGTTCCCCAATTCAGTGTTCCCCAACCAAAAGCTTGTTATGGGTTATTTTTAAACTCTACCAATTAGACTCAAGAGAAGACACAACACCATTGATCCTGGACAGGTGGGGGGTTTTTCTACTCTCCATAAGGCAAGATGTTTTATTTTTTAAAAAATGTACATATGAAAGTATCTTTATACCATTGCTATGATAATTACTATACGATTACTATTCCATATACTATAATTTATACTAATGATATTCAATATATTTTATACTACAGTATTACCATTCAATTAATATTGCCTAGTTCTCTATTATGATTATCTTTATAGTATGCTCTATATTATTACTACCATACACCATTTCTTTCTTAAGCCAGTTCTCCTTTTAAGTCCCCTCCTTCCAAGATTGTTTTTCTTTTTCACTTAATGGCAACTTAATGGCAGCATGTAGAGCTCTTCCACCTTTATTATATTCTGCTTTGCTGAAGTGTGCTGCTATAGGGTTTTCTGTTTAGTTGCAGGGTGGTATAGGATTTTCTGCCTCAGCAGGGAGGTTGGACTAGATTACTAGAAGACCCCCAAGGTCCCTTTTATTTTAATTGGTTGTATGTACTTCTCTCTTTTGGACTGTCCACTCCTTCAAAAGGAAAAATGTCTTTTGTTGTCCGCTATAACAGTGTTCCCTCGATTTTCGCGGGGGATGCGTTCCCAGACTGCCCGCAAAAGTCAAATTTCCGCGAAAGAGATGCGGAAGTAAATACACTATTTTGGCTATGAACATATCACAAGCCTTCCCTTAACACTTTAAACCCCTAAATTACAATTTCCCATTCCCTTAGCAACCATTTAGATTATTACTCACCATGTTTATTTATTAAAGTTTATTTAAAAAAATATTTATTAAAGGCAGACGAAAGTTTGGTGCTGACATATGATGTCATCGGGTGGGAAAAACCATGGTATGGGGGGGGAAACGCGAAGTATTTTTTAATTAATTTTTTTTTAAACCGTGGTATAGACTTTCCGCGAAGTTCGAACCCGTGAAAATCGAGGGAACACTGTATTCCATTTTCTGCTGGTGGCAGAGCTCCAAAATACGCCTCCTCTGTTATCTCCCACACCCATGACCAGGTTACAGCTTTATTGGCAACTCTGCCAAGCACACTCTGGGGAAAAGGTCCCTACCATTTGCTAAGCAACCTGCTCCTACACTTTGTCCTCCAGTTAACCTCACATCAAAACAATTCTTGTTCTCCTTACCCAGCATAGTCAGGCAGAATTAGAGAAACTGTAGTCCAACATATTTGAAGGACCCCAATTTAGGCTGGATAAACTCAAGCCACTTGGACAGGAAACCCAGCTCCTTAAATCCTATTAATGGTTATTTGAGCTCCTTCAATATTTTCCAATGCTTCCAACAAAACTTTTTTTTAATATATCAATATAATTAAAAGGGGGAACCAAGACGAGTAATGGTTCACACAGATGGCTAATATATTCTTCAATCTCAACAGTATTAATAAGTTAGATTCCTGCTCCAAACACATTTTAAACACATAGTAGTCACCATTCTTTCAACTGCAACAATATAGCCAAGAAGGCTTCAAGAGTTGTAAACCTAATCCTACCTAGCTTCTGCTCTGGCAATATCACACTACTTACCAGAGCTTACAAAACTTTTGCCAGACCCATCCTCGAATACAGCTCATCTGTTTGGAACCCATATCGCATCTCAGACATTAACACCCTTGAAAATGTCCAAAGATACTTCACCAGAAGAGCCCTTCACTCCTCCACTCAAAATAGAATACCCTATGAGACTAGACTTTCAATCCTGGGCCTAGAAAGTTTAGAACTAAGACGCCTTAAACAAGATCTAAGTACTGTATTGCCCACAAAATCATATGCTGCAACGTCCTGCCTGTCGGTGACTACTTCAGCTTCAACCACAACAACACAAGAGCACACAACAGATTTAAACTTAATATTAACCGCTCCAAACTTGACTGTAAAAAGTATGACTTCAGTAACCAAGTTGTCGAAGCGTGGAACTCATTACCGGACTCCATAGTGTCATCACCAAACCCCCAACACTTTACCCTTAGATTATCTACGGTTGACCTATCCAGATTCCTAAGAGGTCAGTAAGGGGCGAGTACAAGTGCACTAGAGTGCCTTCCGTCCCCTGTCCTATTGCTCTCCTATATCTCCTATACCTTTCTTCTATTCCTATATCTCTTCTTCTATTCTTTCACTGATATGTTCTATTACTTTATCTTCTTTTCTATTATTTCTTAGATATATTTTACTATGAGTATCTCCTCTATAACCTTCATCATGTATTTTACTATGTATATATAAATATATACCCACTAAAACCCTCACTGTGTATTGGACAAAATAAATAAATATATAAATAAATAAAAAATCCCATTGCATTCATATTGCGACAGGGCAGGCAACTCCTTTGGACCAAGAGCCACACTAAATGCCCTTCTTGGGTGGCGGGGGTTTTTTTTGTGAAAAAATAGCAAAGAAAAGGATTTCCTACTGCACTTTTAAGCTGTTGTTTTCAGAAGTCATGAGGTGATAGGCAGTCTGGAAAGTGGTTTGCTTATTAAATTTATTGAACTATAATGTTCCCACCCTTTATCTACAGGATAGAAAAAATAAAGAGATATCTCCAAGAATGACCAGCTCATTTCATGACTAGAACCAAGTGTCAGAGAAATAAATGTAAAAAGGAGAAATAAATTTTTAAAAATGTTCCAACTGAAAATATAATAATTAAGAAAAATTTAGATTGTGCAGAACTAGACAAAATAGCAATAGCATTTAGACTTATATATCATTTCATAGTGCTTTTACAGCTCTCTCTAAGCAGTTGACAGAATGACAATGGAGTTAAATGAAAAGGATTCGGAATATTATGAAATTTGGAATTTGTTCTATGATTGACTTGAAAGGAGAAAACAAAATAAAACCATCAGTGTTTAACTTAGCAATACATATAGGATTTTATTAACTTTAAATTGTCCTAAGTATATATATATATTAGGTAAAAATTGCATTGAAAATATAGAATTATGTTGATTTACATATAAGTATGAATTGATCGATATACTGTATGATAATCCTAGAAGGTGTATATGTATAAATGTTATTGTATCATTTTGTCTTGTCTAATGTTTGTGTGCCTTTTAAAATGTATATACAGTACAGTGTTCCCTCAATTTTCGCGGGTTCGAACTTTGCGAAAAGTCTATACCACGGTTTTTCAAAAATATTAATTTAAAAATACTTCACGGTTTTTTCCCCTATACCATGGTTTTTCCCGCCCGATGACGTCATATGTCATTGCCAAACTTTCGTCTGCCTTTAATAAATATTTTTTAAAATAAACTTTAATAAATAAACATGGTGAGTAATAATCTAAATGGTTGCTAAGGGAATGGGAAATTGTAATTTAGGGGTTTAAAGTGTTAAGGGAAGGCTTGTGATACTGTTCATAGCCAAAAATAGTGTATTTACTTCCGCATCTCTACTTCGCGCAAATTCGACTTTCGCGGGTGGTCTCAGAATGCATCCCCCACGAAAATCGAGGGAACACTGTAATCACATTTTTAAAAAATTTAAACAAAATGAAAAAAGCCACCTTTGCAAATGTTAGATCTGCTTTAACCAGTGAATATTATCATGCCCATCTTCTCCTCTGTCCCAAATTTTGGCAACATTTATTTAGATACAACTGCCAATGCAGCATGTAGTAAAATACATAAACCGATAGTTAAGGTTTAAATATAATGGATAGTAGATTTTGAAAGGGGGAAAAAAGAGGGATGAGGTAAGATTTAAAGGAACATCTTTATCTGTTAGGTAATGGTTATAGAATTATCCACTTAGGGAAGGACTTAGAGCAGCCCACACCCCACAAGGGGGCAATGTGATTTTTGATGGGGACAATTGGAGCCTTTGTTTAAACAAAGTTAATGAACTTTTAGACTTCCTCTGCATGTGTAGAGTTCACTTTTTGAATAGTAAGAATTATATGTCATGGGGGGAGGGAGTCAGGATTTTAGAGATACTCAGGTGGGGCATGGGCAAAAAAAAGGCTGGAAACCATTGACTTAGAAGGTGGGTGGGAAATAGGAAAGGAGGAGAGAAAGGAGAGAGAAAGCAGAGAAAGAATAGGAAAAAGAAGGAGGAAGGAGAAGGAATGGTAGTAAGGAGGGAGAAGGAGTAAGAAAGTGGATAGTAGAGGTAGAATAGCCGCCAGAGATACAAAGAGGGAAGTAGAGAGAAGAAACACAGGTGAAATAATATAAGATAAACCCGAAATATGTTTTAGTCTATTTAGTGTATTTAAAAAATGATACAGTATACAGTATGTATACTAAGGTGTATTGAAGGTATACACTGCTCAAAAAAATAAATAAATAAATAAAGGGAATACTTAAACAACAGAGTATAACCCCAAGTAAATCAAACTTCTGTGAAATCAAACTGTCCACATAGGAAGCAACACTGATTGACAATCGATTTCACATGCTGTTGTGCAAATGGAATAGTTGTCCAAATGAAATATTCAACGAGAATATTTCATTCATTCAGATCTAGGATGTGTTCTTTGAGTGTTCCCTTTATTATTTTTGAGAAGTATAAAATGGAATGCTGAATGTGCCAAAACAACCCTTTTTTAATTTAAATATCTTTATTAAATATATACGTTAAAATGAAACAGAGATAAATATAAATATAATACATGACATATCAATCATATATGTTATATTAGAACAGAAATAAAAGAAAGGAAAAAAACATTTTTGCTATATACTGTACAACTGCCCATTTTACTCCATAGCTTTGGGGCACGCCGCTCTCTTCTTCCCGAGGACAAAGAACGGACTAGAAAAACGAACTCGTTTCGGGCAGCGGCGCTCGGTGTCGCCGGCGCTGGAGACCGAAGCGGGCCTCCTCTCCCTTCCCCGCCTCCCGAAACCAATGCCCGCGTGCCAGGCAAACCCAGCCCGGCCTCGCCATAGCAGCTGGCAATGCCCCACCGGGAACCGGAGAAAGGTCAGGAGAGAACCGCCGCTTCTCTCCTTCCCTTCTGCCCGCAGGCAAAGGCCTTTCACTAGGGGCGCGGGGGGGAGTAACCTCCCCGGTCTTTTCAAACCGGCCGCTTCCCGAGCGTCCTCGCAGGAGAGGCGGCCGGTTTCCTTTGACACGCCTCGGCTCCAACGTGGGAGCTCCGCCGGCGTCGTTGTGGTGGGGAACCGGTGAGGGAGCGGCAGGTCCCTCATGGCAAACCACGGGAAAGGAAAGCCGGCCCCGGAGGGTTTTGTCTTTGTTTGCGCCCCAGCCACTCACCCCTCGAATGTCCCAGTAGCCCAGAATGGTCGTCATGGCGCTCGCAACTCGTCGGCTTGGCGGGGAAACCTGGCCTCCTGCAACTTACAAGAGGTAGACGCCGTCTGGGAGGGGCTTCGGAAACGGCTTATAAAGGCAAAAACAGGCCGCGGGAGTTTAGGGGTGTGTGTGTGTTTCTCTTAAGGGGGCGGGTGGGGTGTGCCGGCAACCCAATACCAGAAGGGTTACTTGCAACTCTGCAATTTGGTCTTTCGGCCGCCGCCGGCTCCGTCAGAAGAACGTCTTTTTTTTCTTTTTGCTGACTGGGATTTGAGGTTGGATGGAATTTGAACGGTCCTTCTGAAGTTTGGACCTCTTTTTAAATTCGGCTAGATCCGGCATTGGTAGTAGAGGTCTTTTGCAGGTCAGGTTGTAGAATAGAATAGAACAGAACAGAACAGAAAATAGAATAGAATAGAGAATAGAGAATAGGAATTAGGATTAGGAATAGAAATAATTGGAATAGAAATAGAAATAATAGGAATAGGAATAAGAAATAGAATTAGGAATAGGAATAAGGAATATAATAGAATAGAATAATTCTTTATTGGCCAAGTGTGATTGATCACACAAGGAATTTGTCTTTGGTGCATATGCTCTCAGTGTACATAAAAGAAAAAGATACATTTGTCAAGAATTATGAGGTACAACACTTAATGATTGACATATGGGTCAAATAAGCAATCAGGAAACAATCCATATTAATAAAAATCTTAAGAAAACAAGCAACAAGTTACAGTCATACTGTAACTTGTATTGTAACTTGTAACTTGTCCAGTGTACTGTAGAGACGAATGAGAAACAGCACTAATGGCCTCTAAACTTGCCGAAACTGATAACGATTGTTTAATGTGAGGTCCAGGTACATGGACCGAGATGAACTTTGAGCAGGTGGGTGGGTGGGTGACTTCAGTATGAAATGCAGAGCAAGAGATTGGTGAATACGTTGATGCTTAAGCTTTACAGAGTCAAAGATGAGACCGGGATCTGTGGCTGTCCAATCTTCTCTCTCCCTAAACAGGATTTCTGGCTGAAAAAAGCAAAGGCTGAACCCCCGGTCTAAAACCTGACTTTTTGAAAGTTGTTGGCAGGGGCCATGATGGTGTGATCCAATGCAAAATACAAAGGAGAATATTTGTAAGTCAGGATTGACATGAGGAGTCCTGGGTGCTCTCTGAACATGTGTACCATTACCTCAAACTAGGTAACATCATCAGTGCTACCTAGTTTGGGTAAGGAAGCATCTGCAAGAAACCAAGCAAGCTCAAGAGAGCACCAAGCTCCCCTCTGGTCTGACCTAAACACCATCCATGTTTTATGTATATTTGGCGCCATGGTGGTCTGGTTGTGAAGATGTTCACCTCCCATTTTGAAAGTTCAATCAGTTGAGAGTTCAATCCTAGGTAGCAGCAGATGTTTCTCTACTTGGGTGCTAAATCATATCCAGCCAGGAAATGATTACCTCCGTCCACTCACCCTGATTCTACCCTGAATTTAATAGACTACCACAGTGATGGCGAACCTTTTTTGGTTCATGTGCCAAAAGGGTGTGTGGAAGGGTGCTAGCATGCCCCCATATATGTGCACCCCCACCTACTTCACCTGCGCATGTGCACAGGCCTCACTGAAGCCTGGAATGTGAAAAAAATGGTCAAATGGGCAAACCGGAAGTTCGGAAAATGCACTTCCGGTTTGCCTGTTGTGCTGTTTTTTTGCACTCCGGGGCTTCAGGAAGCTTCCCTGAAACCTCCGGAGTGCAAAAACAGGACAACGGGCAAACCAGAAGTGCATTTTCCAAATTTCCAGCATCCGGAGGGCAAAGCGGCCTTTCCCAAGGCCTAAAATCAGCTGGAGCTGACATAGGACAAGCTCTCACATGCCCTCCAAAATGGCTCCCCATGCCACATAGGTTCAGCATCATGGGACTACAGGGTTATAAAAAGGGAGTAGATCTTTAATGCAACATTAAAAATAAAGAAGCAGAACTTCAATTGCTCCATTGTAGCCATTATCTTGACTTTGGGTTTTTTGCATAGCCTGCAGACATGCACTTAACCAGGCTTGGCTGTTTAGCTGCATTTTCTAAATCAAGAGTTTCTAGGCGTTGTCCTTTAATGTGACACTTTAAATAAAGGATATTTTCAAATTTGTTTTTACGTATCTCATTCTTCCCATGTCTGCATGATTCTACTTTCATAACCGGACCAGATTATCTCAGGGACCACCTTCTGCTGCACGAATCCCAGCGACCAGTTAGGTCCCACAGAGTGGGCCTTCTCCGGGTCCCATCAACTAAACAATGTCGTTTGGCGGGGCCCAGGGGAAGAGCCTTCTCTGTGGCGGCCCCGGCCCTTTGGAACCAACTCCCCCCGGAGATTAGAATTGCCCCCACCCTCCTCGCCTTTCGTAAGCTCCTTAAAACCCACCTCTGCCATCAGGCATGGGGGAACTGAGATACTCTTTCCCCCGAGGCCTTTACAATTTATGCATGGTATGTTTGTTTGTTTGTAAGTATGATTGGTTTTAAAATAAGGGTTTTTTAGTTGTTGTAGTATTGGATTTACATGCTGTTTTTATTATTGTTGTTAGCCGCCCCGAGTCTACGGAGAGGGGCGGCATACAAATCCAATAAATAAAATAAATAAATAAATAATAGCAGCTGAAATGGAATTGTTGATTTTTGGTTCTACTTTTTCATTATTTAATCCAAACGTCTGTACATTAGAACTCTGGGCTGCATAAGTTCTTATGCTTCTAAGACAGGATCTTGATTGTATCCCTCTATTAATGCAATATAGTGTGTTGGCTTTTTTGACAGCTGAACACACTCCTGACTCATATTTGAATGTCCAGTTGGACTCCCAAGATCCCTCTCGCAGTCACCACTAATAAACCAGCTTCACCTATTTTATACCAGCGTGTTTTTCTTGCCTAAATGTAGAACCCTAAATTTTCTCACTGCTGTAGTTCATTTTTCATGTATAAAGTCTTTCATGGCACCAGACCAGATTATCTCCAGGACCGCCTTCTGCCACACGAATCCCAGCGACCAGTTAGGTCCCACAGAGTGGGCCTTCTCCGAGTCCTGTCAACTAAACGATGTCGTTTGGCGGGACCCAGAGAAAGAGCCTTCTGTGTGGCGGCCCCAGCCTTCTGGAACCAACTCCCCCCAGAGATTAGAATAGCCCCCACCCTCCTTGCCTTTCGTAAGCTCCTTAAAACCCACCTCTGCCATCAGGCATGGGGGAACTGAGATATTCTTTCCCCCTAGGCTTCTACAATTTATGCATGGTATGTTTGTATGTATGTTTGGTTTTATAATAAGGGTTTTTAGTTGTTTTAGTATTGGATTGTTACATGCTGTTTTTTATCACTGTTGTTAGCTGCCCCGAGTCTATAGAGAGGGGCGGCATACAAATCCAATAAATAAGTAAGTAAGTAAGTAAGTAAGTAAGTAAGTAAGTAAGTAAGTAAGTAAGTAAGTAAGTAAGTTAATTAATTAATTTTGTTAGATAGGGTGCAGTGTTCAAGCCTGTCAAGATCCTTCTGTATCTCGAGCCTACCTTCTGAAGTGTTGGCTCTTTATTTATTTATTTAGGGATTATGGGGGATTTGAGACACCTTTCCCCCAAGCTTATTATAATTTATGTTTGGTATGTATGTGCTGTTTGGTTTTTAATTGATAGGGTTTTTTAGTTTTTTTCTTAATATTAGATTTGTGCCTGTACAATATTGTTTTATTGCTTGTTGTGAGCCGCCCCGAGTCTTCGGAGAGGGGCGGCATACAAATCTAATAAATTATTATTATAAATTATTATTATTATTATTTATTTATTATTTGGATTTGTATGCCGCCCCTCTCCAAAGACTCTTCCTGCAAGCTGGGTGTCATCTGCAAATTGTATGAGTACCCAATCACTCCTCTCATCTAAATAGTTTATGAAGATATTGAAGAGTTTTAGGCTAAGACAGAGACGTTATTTAAACTGGTTCTTCTGTATCAACCTTCCCCCTGTTTACTTGCACAGTCTACCAGCAGTGTTGGTGAACAATACAAATTGCTGTTCATCACTTTATACAATGTGGCACAAGATTACAATGAGGTTATTATTTCATCATGTTTTGGCAGAGAGACAAAGATATGACTTGGACTAAAGAGACTAAAGCAAAATGCAAAAAAAGGGAAAGGGGTGGAAGGAAGGAAGGAAGGAGAGAGAAAGAAAAGAAAGAAAGAGAAAGAAAGAAAGAGAGAAAGGAAAGAAAGAAAGAAATTAATTTTAACTGTGTTTTTGAAATTCTAGAATATATTGAGTGGGGGGAATTATCTTCCATTTGAAAAAATAATTGTTTGGGGTTGGGAGGAGGGAGAAGGGGATAGATACTTTCTGCTATATTAAACCTAAACTGCTGGTAAACTCTAAATCATATTATGTATCTAATTGACCATGGTAGATATGTCCCACCATCCAAAGCCGATGCCATATCCCCAACAACTTTATAACGTGTGCTCCACAAAAAGTGTGTGTATGTGCATTTTATAGTCTTTGGGAGAGATTTCAGAGTTCTCAATCCCTGTGAAAAAAATGGCAAATCACCTCCTGTTTTCCCATTATGGAATCCAAGGGCTAACTACCACTGTTGTCATGAAATTAGCAACCCTACTGCCAATCCCAGTTTTTCAGGGTTGCAGGCTCAGAAGAGACTGAGGAGTTGAGTGGACTAACATGTGAGGGAGTTAGCTTTCTCCCCTGGCTCTGTTGCCATCACTTTCTTGCAGTTCATTAGCCAACAAGGTGAATCTCCCCCTCCCCCAACCATTAGAGTACAACAGCAGGAATGGGAAGTTATCTGGTTACAAATCTTTCCCTAATCCATCTAGATGGGTTGGTTTGCCTCCTTCCACCACACATTTGGGCACCTCCCAGCGTAAAATACTGTATTTTTCAGAGTATAAGATGCACCTTCCCCCCCTAAAAGAGGGTGGAAATGTTGGTGCATCTTATACACCCAATGCAGCCATTTTTGTGGTCCCAAAATCCCCCCCCCCCGCACCTGCAGAGAACTCCTGGGTACTAAGGGAAGGCAAAAATGCCTCTATTTTGGGAAACAATGGGTGGAAAATGGCTCCTTTTTTACAAAAAATTGGGACATTTTTGCCATCCACCAGCACCCAGGAGCTCCCTTCTGGCTTCCCAGACTCTTTGCCTTCCCAATTTTTGTGAAAAAAGGGTGAAAAATGGCTCATTTTTCAGAAAAATTGGCTTGATTTTGCCTTCTAGTTACACCATCTAGCATGATTAGAGGAGGAATTCCAGGAATTGAAGTCCACTACTCTTAAAACTGTCAAATTTGAAGACCTCTGGGTTAGGAGTGCAAGAGTCTTCAAACTTGGCAAGTTTAAGACTTCGGGACTTCAATTCCCATTCCTGAGCTAGCATGACTGGAGGAGGAATTCTGGGAGCTGAAGTTCAGAAGCCTTAAAGCTGTCAAGTTTGAAGTTTGTGAAAAGTGTACATATTTGTAAAAAGTATTCTGCTGCACTGGTATTTTATTAAATAATATATTACTACACCATTTGGTTCAGCATACTGTTTTCCGTGCTTTCCACCTCTAAAATTTAGGTGCGTCTTATACTCTGAAAAATATGGTAATGAGAAATAAAAGAAGCCTGCTGTGATGGAGCACGCCTTAAAGAGGCCAGCAGATCTGCAACATCAGCATCATTGGCTCAGCCCTGGGGAGCCGTCAGCACATGCCAAAAGGGCTTCAGGCCGAATATGCAAGCGGCAGCTGCTTTGCATGCCGGAGCTGCTATTTGTTCAGCTCTGGCGCTTGCTGGGCTGCCTTCTGAATGGGGAATCTCCCATTATTGTCCCCTGCTGTAGCTTCCCATCTTCAGAGGCCTTGGCACACCTGCACTAAAGGACTTCCAGGGCCGGTGGCTTCTTCATTGCTTCAGGAGAATAGAATAGAATAGAATAGAATAGAATAGAATAGAACAGAATTTTTATTGGCCAAGTGTGATTGGACACACAATGAATTTGTCTTGGTGCATATGCTCTCAGCGTACATAAAATAAAATATACATTTGTCAAGAATCAT
This sequence comes from Erythrolamprus reginae, assembly GCF_031021105.1. Lineage (NCBI taxonomy): Eukaryota > Metazoa > Chordata > Lepidosauria > Squamata > Dipsadidae > Erythrolamprus > Erythrolamprus reginae. The sequence continues at coordinate 47,716,776 of NC_091952.1, forward strand.
GTGGTACGACACTTAATGATTGTCATAGGGATCAAATAAGCAATGAAGAAGCAATATTGATAAAAATCTTAGGATATAACTTAGGACCATGATGGCGAACCTATGGCACGTGTGCCACAGGTGGCACGCGGAGCCATATCTGCTGGCACATGAGCCGTTGCCCTAGCTCAGCTCCAACATGCATGTGTGTGCCGGCCAGCTGATTTTTGGCTCACACAGAGGCTCAGGGAGAGTGTTTTTGGCTTCCAGAGAGCCTCTGGGAGTATGGGGAGGGCGTTTTTATCTCCCCCAGCTCCAGGGAAGTCTTGGGAGGGCAAAACATGAGCGTACCGCGTCCACCAGAAGTTGGGAAACGGGCTATTTCTGGCCTCCAGAGGGGCTCTGCGGGTGTGTGGGAAGCTGTTTTCGCCCTTCCCAGGCATTGAATTATGGGTGTGGGCTCTCATGCATGCAAGATAGCGCACACGCACACTCTGTTGGCACTCAAGGGAAAAAAGGTTCGCCATCACTGACTTAGGATATACCTGCTGTATCCAACTTTGAAGCTCTTTGGATAGCAGAGTAGATCAGGGCTGGCAACTGGAGGCCTCCACTCCCCGCTTCCCTCTTCTTCTGAAGCTTCAGAACATCTACTGGCAACAGAATACCCAACACAACTAGACTTATAACCCGAGGTTTAGCAAGCTTAGAACTATGTTACCTTAAACACGACTCAAGCATAGCCCATAAAATCATCTGCTACAATGTCCTTCCTGTCAAGGACTACTTCAGCTTCAACCACAACACACAACAGATACAAACTTAAAGTAAACTGCTTTAAACTTGACTGCAGGAAATATGATTTTAGTAACCAAGTAGTTGATGCATGGAACTCACTACCAGACTCTGTAGTATCATCACCTAACTCCCAAAACTTTACCCTTAGACTCTCCACTATTGACCTCTCTCGATTCCTAAGAGGTCAGTAAGGGGCGTGCATAAGTGCACCAGCGTGCCTTCCGTCTTCTGTCCTCGTGTTTCCCTCATATATATAAACATTGTTATATTTTTGCATACCACCAATATGTACTTGACAAAACAATAAAATAAATAAATAAAACTAGCGAATCCAATTAATTCCTTCTTATCTCTCAGTAGAACAAAGGCAGGGTGGGATTGATGCTACTTTGTCAATAGGCCCTTTCTCTTGTCTGAACTGCTTAGTTTGCTTTCCTTTCTGCAGAGAGAGAGAAGGGGGCCTTTTCCCTTTGTTGCAAGAACTAGGGCAGTGGGGTGGGGGTTTGTGGCGTGCTCCTTTTCTCAGTGCTTCTGAGTTAATAAGTGAAGACAGATGTCTTTTATTAAACCAGTAGTGTGCAACATTATTCTAGAGAAAACAAGGACTCTGGGGACTTGACAGCAGTATTCCAGTATTTGAGGGGCTGCCACCAAGAGGAGGGAGACAGCTTGTTTCCCAAAGCACCAAAAGGCAGGACAGCAATGGATGGAAACTACTGTATTTTTTTTTAGTATAAGATGCACCTTAGTTTTGGGGGAGGAAAATTGGGGGGGTGAATCTGCCTAGCAAATATTCATCTGGCTAGCATCCTTAATCTGGCCAGCTTCAGCACATTATTCTATCCCCTGGTTAAGGCTGGAAAAAAAAACCTTTGGAGAGAGTAGGAATGAGTAGCCTGCACAGACATAGGACTGGAAAAAAATCTTCTTCGGAGGAAGTAGGAATGAAAAAATCCTGCAAGCTGGGAAGATTGTTAGCACCTGTTAGGGCTGGGGTGGGGGGAAGGGTCAGCAATTAAAAAAAACAGGCAAAGGGAAAATCGCTTAGCTAGCTGTTGTGGTTAGCTCTGGCCCAGCTCCTGTCCCAAGCAATGTGGAGGTGGATGTGGGGGAGACATCCACATGCCGCAGGCCTGTTTTGCTTCCAGTAGAATCTGTCTCCTCTGACCAAGGAAGCGTGAGTCACAGGGAAGAGGGGAGTTTGGCAGACAGCCCAGGAGGAGATCAATCATCTGTATCATCCCTGAATTTTGAACAAGAATTAATGACACATCCACGCATGCGTAGAGTGATGCATAGGCGACAACAACTGAAGGATTATTACAAGAGAAAATGAGGCTACCTGTGGTTGGGTGGGGCTGCTGTAATTAGTGCTACAGATAAAAGTGCAGCCTGGTGTGTTAACCTCATGGCAGTTTATCTGATTCATTGTTTCATCAAGATCGTGGTTTTTTGCTGTTCAGGATTCTGTGTTTGGACTCTCTGGACTTTAGAATTGGACTCAATTTCCCAGTTATTGGGTGAGCAATTGGATTGCATTTCACCTGTGCCTTGTGTGTACCAGAAAATCCCTTTGACATTTAAAAAGGGAGCTGTTTCTGTTTTTCTGTTTATAAAACCTTTTGGGTTTTCCTTTTATCGTGTGGTGTGTGTCTTCCTGGACTAATTACCCTGTAATTACGGGTGGTTGAAACACCCCACAGAACAGCTAGCAAAGTTTGGAAGAATGTATTAGGACTGAAAAAAGCTACATCCGGAGTATAAGACCACCAAATTTTCAGCTTCTTTTGGGGGGAGTATAAGACCACCAAATTTTCAGCTTCTTTTGGGGGGAGGAAAGGTGCATCTTATACTCAAAAAAATACGGTAATCAAGGAGCGAAGCAGCCTGGAATTGAGGCAAAATTTCCTAGCAGTGAAGAACAATTAACTAGTGAAAAGGCTTCCTTCAGAAGTTGTGGGTGCTCCAACACTGGGTTTTTTTAAGACTTCGACAGTCACTTGTCTGAAATGGTATAGGGTCTCCTACTTGAGCGATGGGTTGGACTAGATGCCCTCCAAGGTCCCTTCCACCTCTGTTCTGATTGAAAGTGCTCCTCATGAGCTTAATCTGCATTTCCCCTATCGCAGGCAGCCGAGTCTCAGGAAAAAGACATGGAGTTACACAGTTTGTTACCTAAGCACCATTTAGGAACTTCTCTATTCACGTTATCCAATGCAAACTTTAAATTTAAAATGGGGAAACAGAGATTAAGAGACAAACTTTTTTTTTTCAGTTTCATATATTCTTTATTAGGTGAGCATGTGCCTTAGAATCGTAACCAAGTTTGGAAATGTGGAGGACTAATGAAGACCCCTCATTCACATGGCAGCTCCAGTTGTTACCCTCCTGAAACTTGTGGTCTCTTCTAGATTTTGTTGCCGCCCCACAGGGCACAACTCCAAAAGATGGGACTCCTGATGCAGCGACTTGATTTCAGGTAGGGAGCAATCTTCTCCAAGGCCTACCGAGAAAGCCAAAAGCAGGACATTTGTCATTGCACAGCACCAGGGGTGAAATGCTTCCGGTTCGCTCGTGCCTGTCAATCGCTGGAGAGACATGGAGGCAGAGAGAGGCTACGCCCACCCACCCAGATGCCGCCATTTGGGTTATTTTACCCTCTGTGCATGCATAAAGCAGTTACCATTACTGTGTATAGGAATTAGAGAGCTGGAAGGAATGTAGGTGGCTCCATTTTTCTATAAATATTCCCAGTTTCACCCCTTAAACTGTGGCAGGCTGACTTTGCTGCAAAGATCCTGGCTTACATGCCACTTGAGCACTATTAGATTCACACCTTGGCTTTATTGGGATGAAAAAAATCACATTCACTTTACATAGAAACATAGAAACATAGAAGTCTGACGGCAGAAAAAGACCTCATGGTCCATCTAGTCTGCCCTTATACTATTTCCTGTATTTTATCTTAGGATGGATATATGTTTATCCCAGGCATGTTTAAATTCAGTTACTGTGGATTTACCAACCACGTCTTCTGGAAGTTTGTTCCAAGGATCTACTACTCTTTCAGTGAAATAATATTTCCTCACGTTGCTTTTGATCTTTCCCCCAACTAACTTCATGTCTCCAGAACTGAACCTTATTTAACCCTTTAACATATTTAAATGTTTCGATCATGTCCCCCCTTTTCCTTCTGTCCTCCAGACTATACAGATTGAGTTCATTAAGTCTTTCCTGATACATTTTATGCTTAAGACCTTCCACCATTCTTGTAGCCCGTCTTTGGACCCGTTCAATTTTGTCAATATCTTTTTGTAGGTGAGGTCTCCAGAACTGAACAAAGTATTCCAAATGTGGTCTCACCAGCGCTCTATATAAGGGGATCACAATCTCCCTCTTCCTGCTTGTTATACCTCTAGCTATGCAGCCAAGCATCCTACTTGCTTTTCCTACTGCCCGACCACACTGCTTACTATTGCAAACTTTCAGTAATTATTGTAGAGATTCATACATAAAGCAGAATGCATCTCACCTCAAAGCGATGAAGAAAGTCCTTCAGATTTGGGAACTGATCCATGCATTTTGGATCCAGCATTTGATGTACATCTAACACATCGTAAGCAATGAAATCTATGTAGGTGAGCTAGAAAAATTAACAGAAAAATATTTTCAAATGGAAGAATAAAATGTGTCAAATAGCATAGTTTGATGTAAATTGTCTAGAACGGGTACATTTACTTAGCAATTTACGGGACCGTCTTTCCGCCTCGTGTCCCAGCGACCGATTAGGTCACACAGAGTTTGCCTTCTGGTTTTAGTTGTGTTTTAGCTAAGTGTGTGTATTGCCTACTGTCTGTTCTTGTTAGTTGTACAGTATATGGTTTGCTGTCATGCCCTTTGCTAAAAGGGCATTATAAATATACGTTGTTATTATTATTATTATTAATTATTAATTATTATTATTATAATTATTATTAATTATCCGGGTCCCTCAGCCAAACAATGCCGCCTGGTGGGTCCACAGGGAAGAGCCTTCTCTGTTGTGGCCTCGATCCTCTGGAACCAATTCCCCCTGGAGATTCGTACCAACCCCACTCTCCTCGCTTTCCAAAAGGCATTAAAAACACATTTATGCTAGCAGGACTAGGGCTGTGAGTGATAGTTCTGCTCCGGCCAGTAGTGTGAATGAGGGATGATTGATTGTTTTACATTGGGTTTTGATTTTTTTACTTTTCTTAATGTTTTAACTGTATTGTACATTTTTAAAATATTTGTTTATATTTTATCTTGTAAGCCGCCCTGAGTCTACGAGGAGAAGGTCGGTCTATAAATCTAATAAATAAATAAATAAACATCAATCAATACCTTTCTTCCTATAAACCACTGCCTGTTTCCCAGAAATTGAGACAACAGCTTGAGTTCCTCGGGTAGTAATTCCAAATACCCAGGCTTTAGTTTTTCCTGCAAAAAAGAAAAGATTATGTAACAGGCTGGCTTCTAGCCAAATCGTTGTGAAACTTTGAACTTAGCAACGTCACATTATTTTTTTCTTTTTTGTCCCTTTCCTTCAGCTCAATCACTAATACAGAACTTTTCTCTCTCCTTCTTATCCAGGAATAGAGAATCAAATTAATCTATCCCAGAGGCCTACAAACTTGGCAACTTTAAGACTTCAACTCCCAGAATTCTCCAGCCAGCTATGCTGGCTGGAGAATTCTGGGAATTGAAGTCCACAAGTCTTAAAGTTGCCATGTTTGTTGACCTCTGATCTCTGATCTATCTGCTCACCCCAAGCAAGCCCAAACTGATCTTCAAGACCATCAGTTACAGCATTTGGACGGAAAACAGAAAGCACAACACTCACAAAATCTGGACTGTAACACAGTTTTGCAAAGCTCACACGGAAATCCATGAGGTGGTTGTCCAGTGTGTCCATCATGATAATTTCTTCTTCAGTCTCACCACCTGTGGCAACACAATGTATTACAAAACTAAGAATCTGCCATTTATTTGAAGGAAGTAGTATTTAAAGCAACACTGAAGGGAAGTCTGAACCACTTACACATCTTGTGCTTGCGTGCAATGTAGCGAAGGATGGCATTGCTTTGGGTAATCTTTCTTTCACCATCAATAAGATAGGGAAGCTAGGGAGAAAGGGAAAGAAGAAGAGTAAAGAAGCAAAGATATTAGGTCCAAACAGGCTTTTTGAGCAATTCTTAAATTCTAGCAATGAACCAAGAAGAGGATTTTCTGAGAGAGGCTTGGATTCATGTTTTTATGACCACACATTTATTTATTTATTTGTTTGTTTGTTTGTTTATGTGCTTAAAACTAAGACGCCTTAAACCTGATCTAAGTATTGCCTACAAGATCATATGCTGCAACGTCCTGCCTGTCAACAACTACTTCAGCTTCAACCACAACACAAGAGCACATAACAGATTCAAGCTCAATATGAACCGCTCCAAACTTGACTGTAAAAAAAATAATAGAGTTGTTGAAGCGTGGAACTCATTACCAGACTCCGTAGTATCATCCCCTAACCCCCAACTTTTTATCCATAGACTATCCATGGTTGACCTCTCCAGATTCCTAAGAGGTCAGTAAGGGGCGTGCATAAGTGCACTAGAGTGCCTTCCGACCCATGTCCTATTGTCTCTTCTATATTTGTACGCTGCCCCAAGTCTTCGTAGAGGGCCGGCATACAAATCTAATAAATTATTATTATTATTATTATTATTATTATTATTATTATTATTATTATTATTATATCCCATATATCTTCTCTTCTATCCCTATATCTTTCTTCTGTTCTCTCATTGATTTATTTTATCCTATATTCTCTCCTCTATTCTTTCTCTAATTCTATTTCCTCAAAGGTACACCTTCATTGTGTATTATTGTGTACTGGACAAAACAAACAAATAAACAAACAAATAAATTAAATAAATAAATAAAATTTATATGCCGCACTTTTCTGTAGACTCAGAGTAGCTTACAGAACATACATACATACAAATATATATATATATAAAAAAAAACATAAAATCTAATACTAAAACCCCCAGATAATTAAAACAGACATCCACATTTAACCTATTACACTCAGAGCAGAATGCCAGCGCTCAATGGCCCAAGCCTGCCAGCAAAGGTGAGTTTTTAAAACCTTACAAAAGGCCAGGGGGATGGCTGGAGCTAACACAAAGAAGGCTCTTCCCCTAGGCCCCGCCAGCTAGCATTGCTTAGCTGACAGGATCTGGAGAAGGCCCAATCTGTAGACCTGACCGGCCACTGGGATGCATGAGGCAGGAGATGGTCCCATAAATAACCTGGTTCTAAGTTATGTAGGGCTTTATAGCCAACACGTTAAATTGTGTTAAAGTGTTACCCCATGATTGGGGTATAACACTTTTGCACAGTTGCCAGTGGCCATAAGAATAACTTATGGGCTCTGCCGAGATTAAACTGAAATATCCAATGGGAAAAAATATTATTTATCCCATTCTTGTTCTCTTATGTCTCTCCTGAGAAATTCTTTTTGCATATACAGCAGCATTCTCAATTTTTTCCCAGTCTTTTCACTTTTTTTCCATACAGAATTTGAGCACACTTAAACTTCCAGCTAGTTAAAACATACAGTATTTTGCTTTGAAAATTCTCAGCCTCTTAGGTTATTTGTAACTCTGCTCACTACCCTGTTTTCCTCAAAATAAGACACCCCCCAATTGGGCTTTTGAGTGCATGGCAATAAGGCCCAGCACTTAATTCCAGGATTCAAAAAAATATAAGACAGGGTCTTATTTTCGGGAAAACACGGTTGGAATTGTGGTCCCAAAATCAATCACATTGATTGTTTTTCTTCTTCTCCCACCATCCTTTTATTACTTACTTACTTACTTACTTACTTACTTACTTACTTACTTACTTACTTACTAACTTACTTACTTACTTACTTACTTACTAACTAACTTACTTACTTACTTACTTACTTACTTACTTACTTACTTACTTACTTACTTACTTACTTACTTACTTACTTACTTACTTACTTACTTATTGGACTTTTATGCCACCCCTCTCCGAGGACTCGGGGCAGCTCACAACATATACCATAATAAAACAATATATAACATTTTGGGTCCAATTAATTAAATCTAAAAACTAAAAGCCATAAAAGCCAGCCATTCCCGTTCAATCAACTTTCTCTTAGCCCATTCATCAGCCAGGGGGAAAGAACCTAATGGCCCCAAGCCTGGCGGCATAAATGAGCCTTTTGCCATTATAGACTGTGGTTGCAATCAAGCAGACTTCAGTCAAGACATTTTGTCTATATAACATCTCAGGACTTTTTCCTCGTTGCTATCACCTATGTTAACAAGAACAGTAGCAACTTGATCCACTCTCCCCTCTCAACCCACAGGAATGTACCATTATCTATTCCAGTGTTTCCCAACCATGGCAACTTGAAGATATCTGGACTTCAACTCCCAGAATTCCCCAGCCAGCATTCGCTGGCTGGGGAATTCTGGAAGTTGAAGTCCAAATATCTTCAAGTTGCCAAGGTTGGGAAACACAGATCTATTCCACAACTGCTACATACATTTGGGAAGTCCAAGCCCAGCTTCTCCTTCACACTTGTCCAGTCAGTCATATCCACATTGAGGGCTGCAAACAGATACATGTATGGTTAATGCAAGTCCATTTAAACAGATTGAGCAAAATGGAGGTTTTGTGGATGCAACAGCAGCAAAGATATAACAACATGGTTTTGACATCCCGACAGCAAAATGCAATTGTGGCAGATCCTATCAAAGGCCATTCTCATTTAAGGTTCATTTGTCATGTCCTGATTCTATTGTTACATCTCTCACGCTGCTCTATCTCCTCACCACAAAAGCCAAAAATCTGGGAGAAAAAGGCCAAAAAGTCAATTGTTCGTCTTTTGGGGGTCATGCAGTACTGACCTTTCCAGCCAGCACACTGAATTCCTGCACATCTCAGCAGCTTTGGAACTGCAGAGAGGGACTGTCATGATTGCAGTTGGCCTTTCCATTCCATGCTGGGAATGGAATGCTTCCCATTTCCCTTGGATCAGGGATGGAGGCTGAAGGTGGATAATCTGAAATGGTATTCCTAGCGTTGCCTTGAACACAGTATTGCTCCCTTGCTGGCAAACCTGAAGTCTTCGTTTTACAGCAGGCTTAGATCCTATTCAAGGTTGGGCTCTACTTACCTTTGCCAGTTCACATCCTGAGGTTTTGCGCATGTCCCCTGTGCAAATCTGCTTCTGTGCATGCTCATAGTTATAATTAAGCCCGAAACTCAGCTGTGCTTCGGGCAATGAATAAAGGTAAGTATAAACCCAGGAGTGGGCAGAAGGGCCCTTTTTCAAGCAGCAGCAGAGGGAAAAAACCTTCCAAACAGTAAAAAAATTCAGAAAAAATTCCCCAAAAAGTTGGCGGCGCCAACAGACCGGCACCGACCAAACCAGATCTGTGGCACCATCAGCAGGTCGCTACTGGTTTGGGTGATCCAGTCCGAACTGAGATGAACCCACCCCTGGTCCTATCCTTTCCTACTAATTAAAGCTGGATAAAGCTTAGCCCTATTGCTTTATGTAGCTTCATGGCAGACAAATTCAACTATTAGGATGTTTCCAATATGAAAATATGGTGAATGACCCCTTCCCTTTACATCTGACATACAGAGAAGTTCATACATGATTTCCTATTTTATTTGACAGTTGTGTTCCAATATTTAAGAGGCCTTCCACAAAGAAGAAGGCAGGACAAGAAGCAATGGATGGAAACTAACCAAGGAGGAAAGCAACCTAGAACTAAGGAGAAATTTCCCGACAGTTGGGACTATTAATTAGTGGAGCAAGTTGCCTCCAGAGGTTGTAGGTGCTCCAACACTGGGATTTTTAAAGAAGGGATTGATCAACTGTTTGTCTGAAATAGTATAAGTTTTCCTGTCTAAGGGGGGTGGACTAGAAGACCTCCAAGGTCCTTTCTAGATTTGTTATTCTGTATTCTGTTATTAGAAAAACACATTTTTGTTCCCATCCTATACTCACCAAAGCCAAGTCTTTTAATACCTTTAGAAGTATTTTCTGATTTCACTTCATTGTTTCCCACTAGGATGAGATGCATTGTGTTTATATTTAACAGTCATCAGCATTGAGATATGCACTTCAAGATATAATTGTATACTTATCAGTAGCTATATATTTTTATTACATATGCTATTTTGCAAATACTGAATAGACAGCTTAAACAATATAAAATGTACAGTCAGTAAATGTACTTTTTACATGCCTCTAAATACTATGATTTCACCCATTGTTTGTGCAGGACACAAATCCTTTATAAAAAATAAAACAACCCCCTCCCACAACTACTCCAACAATGGTAATTATTATTTTATACATCTTCCCAGGAAGATCTCTTTACAAATAATACATAGCCAAGTGATTATGTTATCCCAAGTTGTCAATTTTGCTTGAAACTAAAAACCTAATTCTGTATTCATTTCACCTTCCTAGAGTAGCTTGTGGGGTGGGGGCAGGAAAAGTGATCAATCATGAAAGGGTCATGATTTTATCAGTGAACCTACTTCAAACCATTGGCAGAGAAGATCAATGCCTGAAAAACCTTCTCCACTGACAATCCTGGTTCTGTGCCTAGAATATACCTTGCTAATTATTATCCTGATCAGTGAATGTACATCTGCTCTCCAAAAAAACCTCGACTTTGTCTCCCATTGGTCTAACACATGGCAACTTCAAATATCAACCAGCAAATGTTCTACCCTCCACATCGGCAAAAATAATCCGAACCTCATATATAAACTGAATAAACAAAATCTCACAGCCAGCCCCCACTCAGTAAAAGACTTTGGAATACTAATATCAAATGATCTAAGTGCCAAAGCCCACTGCAACAATATCGCCAAAAAGGCTTCTAGAGTTGTTAACCTGACCCTACGCAGCTTCTGCTCTGGCAATCTCACACTACTCACCAGAGCCTACAAAACTTTTGCCAGACCCATCCTTGAATACAGTTCATCTGTCTGGAACCCATACCACATCTCGGACATCAACACCCTTGAAAATGTCCAAAGATACTTCACCAGAAGAGCCCTTCACTCCTCCACTCGAAACAGAATACCCTACGAAAGCAGACTGTCAATCCTAGGTCTAGAAAGCTTAGAACTACGTCGCCTAAAACACGATCTAAGTATTGCCCACAAGATCATATGCTGCAATGTTCTACCTGTCAATGACTACTTCAGTTTCAATCGCAACAACACAAGAGCACGCAACAGATTCAAACTTAATATTAACCGCTCCAAACCTGACTGAAAAAAATATGACTTCAGCAAATGAGTTGTTGAAGCGTGGAACTCATTACCTGACTCAGTAGTGTCAACCCCTAACCCCCAACATTTTTCCCTTAGACTATCCATGATTGACCTCTCCAGGTTCCTTAGAGGTCAGTAAGGGCGTGCATAAGTGCACCAGTTTGCCTTCCGTCCTCTGTCCAATTGTCTCTCCTTATCTCATTTATCTTTTCTTCCTTTCAAATATGTTCAGCTATACTTTTATACCTTTTCTTCTATTCTTTTCTTTACTTATATTATTACATATCTATTCTCTTCAATGTGTATTATGTATTGGATAAAATAAATAAATAATAAAAATAAATAAACTCATTACAAAAAGCTTTTCCTCTGCTTGGGCTGCCATTTTCTTTCAATATGTCACCAACCAGCAGAAGGAATCTATCAATCAGGTCACTGAAGCCAGAATGGCTTGGGTCTTTGGTACTCAACCATCTCTAAACTGGTTTTCTACAGTTTGCAACTCCCAAGTAAGAAATAGAGTAAGATAAAGAATCATATTGAAAAACAGCAGCCACACGTAGGAGGAAGAAAACAGAACCTGTTGTGATGCTATAACTATCTAGGTTCTGTCCTGTAGAGATGAAACTGACTTGATTTTGGACAATCAGCTATCTCACTTGGAGCAGATGGAACATAATTGAAAGCACAATGTTTCCTTATATTCTTTTCTTAGTGGCGTGGATGCTGGCTTGTTCCAGACTCCCTCCCCTTGTTGAAAGCCTGAAGATGTGAGAATTTGCAGCGGGGGGGGGGGGCAATGACAAAATGTAAGTTACAAGTCTACTGTCCCATTGACAATCCTGGTTCTGTGTCTAGAACATCTATTGGCATCAGACGTTGGGGTGCAAATAATAAGGGCAGTAATTGTGAAGATGGCACAATCATCCTTTGGAGAACAATAAAGATTACTGTACAAGCTGCCTCTTGAAGAAAAATTGGGTAAGAGTTGGTGACAGATATGAAAGGAACTCATGAAGAAACATGTTAATGGCGAAAGGACAAAGACAGAAAGGCTTGATGGGCATCTGGGTAGGGATCGGAGAAGAGTGAGTAAGCTCACACACATATCCAATATTTGCTCAACATTTCTAAGCCTGAAAAGCTGCCAGTTTGGAAAATACTCTGGTGAGACCAGCATCCTACTTCCAGAAAGTTGGACAAGCCTCCTTGTGTTTAGGTCCTTACCTTCTCCACCAAGAACATACTGTTTCTCTTTATAGGGCGTCTTGGTATACTCTAAGAGCAGTCTAATGGTATGAGCCAACTGTGGGAAAAGAATATCATGGTGAGTAAGACAATCCATAGGTTGCCCCTGAGCAGCCTTATAAAAAATTGAAATAGTTGGATTAGTTTCCAGTATTTAGTGAGGAGGAGCATGTTGCTTTGTTCCTGTGCTGCTGGAATCTATCTATCTATCTATCTATCTATCTATCTATCTATCTATCTATCTATCTATCTATCTATCTATCTATCTATCTATCCATCCATCCATCTCTATATTTATTTATTTCTATCTATCTATCTATCTATCTATCTATCTATCTATCTATCTATCTATCTTATCTATCCATCCATCCATCTCTGTTTGTTTATTTATTTATTTGTTTGTTTATTCAATTTTATGCCACCCAACTTCTTAGGGACTCTAGGCAGTGCACAACCAAAAATAAAAAAATACAAATAACATTAAAAACTCTAAAAGCAATTGAAAAACAATTGAAAGCCAACAGTTAAAAACCATGCGTACAATTTATGGCCGGATTTTGATGGTTACACCATCAGATCAACAGCCCCAGGCCTGCTGGAAAAGCCAGGTCCTTCCTGCTTTCCAGAAGGCCAGTAGCGCGGGGGCAGTCCAGATCTCAGGAGGTAGCTGGTTCCAGAGAGTTGGAGCAGCCACAGAAAAGGTCCTCCCCCATGGACCTGCCAGCTGACACTGCTTAGCTAATTCAACCCGGAGAAGACCAACTCTGTGGGTCCTTACTGAGCTATGTGGTAGAAGCCTTCCAACAGACACCTAAATTTCAGGACCCAATCTAAATAAAAACTTGGAAGACAAAATCTCTGGTCCTTGTGACTGACCCAGATTGGATTCTGCAACATTATCCTGGGACACGTATCTTCGCCTTCATTCGTGAGACACCTAAATTGGCTGCTGTGAGTAGAAGAGAGTGACAGGTAGGTTGGTTTGGGAGCTGACGGCAGGAGCCTCTAACAGCAGAAATTTGCTGTGGTTCAGGGCAGTGTTTCCCAACCTTGGCAACTTGAAGATATCTGGACTTCAACTCCCAGAATTCCCCAGCCAGCGAATGCTGCCTGGGGAATTCTGGGAGTTGAAGTCCAAATACCTTCAAGTTGCCAAGGTTGGGAAACACTGGTTTAGGGAAACCAAATTGTTGTGATTCCGTCTGAGGCTCCTCAGGGCACGGCTGAACCTCTGCCGGCTCCATGCTCAGAGGGGGAGGATGAGGAACAGGAGGAGGAGGAGGAGGCTCAGGCAGACGGGGAGGAGGAATATCAGGCCAAGGGAGAGGGAGAACAGCCTGAGTCCCCCGGGGTGGAGCTCTCCCCAGCAAGCAGCCTGGAGTCCTTAGATGAAAATGCACAAGCCATCATCGATCTCAGGCAGAGAAGAGCAGCACAACGAAGGGGACAATTAGCCAGGTATTTCCAGCCCTAAATAGGCAACAGCTGGGTTTGGGTGTGGTTCTCCCCAGAAAGGCTGAAAAGGCAGACCCACCCTTCCTGTATTGTGGAGTATTATCTTTGGGAGTCCTGGGACCTGGCTGTGATCTTTGGCGTCTCTGATTCTGGCTTGTGGCCTTGAAGGCTGAAACCTTGGGGGGAAAGGCGTGGGTCTTATTCTCTACAGTGGTGTGTGTGCCAGCAAGAAGTCTGCTGTATTGTCTGGCCGTCAGGACTCTGCTGTGAAGCCTCATAGCCTGCCTGTTGGGAAGAACAGGTTTTTCTCTGTGTTTATTTTTCAAACTATAAAGTGCCTTTGCTTTTACCAGCGTGTCTGGCTGCTTTTTTAAGTTGGTGTTGAAGTCTGGGGGCACCCAGACAGAACACAAATGATTGGCCAAAAGGAACAGGCAGGTTCCCCAGTATTCCTCCCATCAAGGTTTCTCATCCTGCTGTTCTATTTGTGGTTGCCACAAACCTTATGAGGTTTGAGTTTTGGTGACCGGCTGGTGACCGGCTGGGTTAATCTTGGCAATTTTCTTGGCAAGATTTCGGAAGTGCACAGTGGCCTAGAAGTGGAGCTCTTGCCTCACCGTCAGGAGGTTGTGAGTTCGATCCTATGCAGATGTAGGGTCTCCTGCTTGGGCAGGGGGTTTGACTAGTTAACCTGCAATGTCCCTTTCAACTATATTAATCTGTTAAAGTGTTTGTCATTGCTTGCTTCCTAGGACTGAGAAGAGGTGGCTGGCCCAAGTCAACTTGCCAACTTTGAGACTGGTTTAACTCCCAGAATTCCCCAGCCAGCTATGGCTATGCAAAAAGAGATGAGCATGTACAGGCTGGCTTCTAGCCAAATCATTGTGAAACTTTGAATTTAGCAACATCCCTTTTTTTTTTTTTTTTTGCTCCTTTCCTTCAGCTCAATCACTAATGTGGAAATTTCCTCTCTCCTTCCTCCCAGAAATAAAAGATCCAATTAATCTATCCCAGAGGTCCCCAAACTTGGCAACTCTGTAAGACTTCAACTCCCAGAATTCTCCAGCCTGCTAAGCAAAAAGAGATGATTATGTACACACAATGGTTCTCAACCTTTCTAATGCCGCGAACCCTTAATACAGTTCCTCGTGTTGTGGTGACCCCCAACCATAAGTCTAGCGCCAATTCTCCCAACAGAGCTTGAAGCTGATTGGCAGGAAGGTCAGAGGGACACCCCCACCGTAAACGCCTGATTGGTCGAATTGTAAAAACATGTTCCAAGGCGTCAGAATAGAAGCTTTAGTTTCTAACACCATGGGAAATTTGTTTTTTCTCATAGTCTTAGGTGACCCCTGTGAAACAGTCATTTGTCCCCTCAAAGGAGTCATGACCCCCAGGTTGAGACCCACTGATGTACAGGCTGGCTCCTAGCCAAATCATTGTAAAACTTTAAATTGAGCAACGTGATTTTTCTTTTCTTTTTTGTTCCTTTCCTACAGCTCAACCACTAATGCAGAATTTTCCTCTCTCCTTCCTACCCAGGAATAGGGGATCGAATTAATCTATCTCAAAGGTCCCCAAATATGGCATTTTGGAAGACTGGTGGACTTCAACTCCCATAATTCTCAAGCCAGCTATGCAAAAAAAAGAGATGATCATGTATAGGCTGGCTTCTAGCCAAATCGTTGTGAAACCTTGAATTTAGTAGTGTCCCAATTTTTATCTTTTTTGTTCCTTTCCTTCAGCTCAATCTCTAATGCAGAAATTTCCTCTCTCCTTCCTACTCAGTATGGAATTAATCCATCGAGGTCTCCAAACTTAGCAATTTTAAGACTGGGGGACTTCAACTTCCAGTATTCTCCAGCCAGCTATGCTGAAATCCCCGAGCCTTAAAGTTGTCAAGTTTGAAGACCTATTGCTCTACCTCCGCGGATGATTTACCCCTCGGATATTCCAGTAGCCCAGCGTGACTTCCATCTTCTCCGCTTGTGCTCCGGTGCCGTCTCCCCTCGCAAGCAGAAATCCCGCTGCCTTTCCGCCACCTGCCCGATCCCGAGAGCTGCTTTTTATACCTAAGCGGGACGATGTCCCAATGAGAAGGAATGTGACGAGTCGCAACAAAGGGCAAAGCGCTGATGGGAAAGCCTTCCCCGAGGGGCGGCTTTGCCTGTTCCCGCCCCTTAACGTGCCTCTCAAACCCGGTTTTCAAACAAGTCCGTCCTTTCTTCAGCTCGTTTCAGCCTAAGGACAATCCCCACCACCACAAGATTTAAGAGACGCGTCCTGATGCTTTAACGCAGAGGTCTTCAAACTTGGCAACTTATGGATTTCAACTATCAGAATTCTTCAGTTATTCTTTGTGTGTTCAACCACACTTGGCCAGTAAAGAATTCTATTCAATTTCTATTCTATTCTATTCTATTTCTATTCTATTCTATTCTCAATTCTATTCTATTTTCTATTTTCTATTTTCTATTTTCTATTTTCTATTTTCTATTTTCTATTTTCTATTTTCTATTTTCTATTTTCTTTTCTTTTCTTTTCTATTCTATATTCTATTCTATATTCTATATTCTATTCTATTCTATTTTCTATTCTATTTTCTACTGAATTCTTTCAGATGAAAATGATCCAGTCCGTTCTGAATCTGGCTCGAGGGTTTAGTTTAGTTTGTTTAGTTTAGTTTAATCAGATTTGTATGCCGCCCCTCTCCGCAGACTCGGGGCGGCTCACAGCAACAGCAATACAAGACAAATCCAATATTAAATTAATTTTAAGAACACCACAAGTTAAAAACCAATCATACACACTAGCATACCATACACAAATTTTATAAGCCTAGGGGGAAGGAACATGTCAATTCCCCCATGCCTGACGACAGAGGTGGGTTTTAAGGAGCTTACGAAAGGCTAGGAGGGTGGGGGCAACTCTGATATCTGGGGGGAGTTGATTCCAAAGGGTCGGGGCCGCCACAGAGAAGGCTCTTCCCCTGGGTCCCGCCAAACGACATTGTTTAGTTGACGGGACCCGGAGAAGGCCAACTCTGTGGGACCTAACTGGTCGCTGGGATTCGTGCGGCAGAAGGCGGTCCCGGAGATATTCTGGTCCGGTGCCATGAAGGGCTTTATAGGTCATAACCAACACTTTGAATTGTGACCGGAAACTGATCGGCAACCAATGCAGACTGCGGAGTGTTGGTGTGACATGGGCAAATTTAGGAAAGCCCATGATAGCTCTCGCAGCTGCATTCTGCACGATCTGAAGTTTCCGAACACTTTTCAAAGGTAGCCCCATGTAGAGAGCGTTACAGTAGTCGAGCCTCGAGGTGATGAGGGCATGAGTGACTGTGAGCAGTGACTCCCGGTCCAAATAGGGCCGCAACTGGTGCACCAGACGAACCTGGGCAAATGCCCCCCTCGCCACAGCTGAAAGATGTTTCTCTAATGTGAGCTGTGGATCGAGGAGGACGCCCAAGTTGCGGACCCTCTCTGAGGGGGTTAGTGACTCCCCCCCCAGGGTGATGGATGGACAGATGGAATTGTCCTTGGGAGGCAAAACCCACAGCCACTCCGTCTTATCCGGGTTGAGTTTGAGTCTGTTGACACCCATCCAGACCCCAACAGCCTCCAAGCACCGGCACATCACTGCAGAGTGTTGGAGTAATATGGGCATACTTAGAAAAGATGGTGGTGCCCAGTGAATTTTTACTACCACATTGTGGGTGTGGCTTATGCATTTTCTTTCAACATCTTTCAGTGCAAATTGGGTGCTCTGGGGTGGAGCTCCATTTTTGCTACCCCACTGCGTCGTTGTCCCCGTCCGGGCAGCAGCCCACCCTTGGCAGCGCCTATGGTGCCATCATGAGAACCAGCTCGAGAGTGTGGCAGGCCTGGGTTCCTACCGGTTCCAGCAACCCTGGCCACCAAGTTACTACTGGTTCTATAGAACCGGTCCCGACCTGGAGAAATCCACCTCTGTCTTTGGGGAGGGGGGAGGGAAACGTTTTGTTAAAAGTTTCTCTGGAAAGAGTGGAGCTAAGAGTCAAAACCAAAATTAAATATGGTGCAATTTCCCTGACATTTATTCAAGTTGTAATTAATATAATTCTCCAATCATGTCTTGACTAACTTTTCACCTATTTCTGTCATATACACTGCTGAAAAAAATTAAAGGGAACACTTAAACAACACAATAAATCAAACGTCTGTGAAATGAAACTGTCCACTTAGGAAGCAACACTGATTGACAATCAATTTCATTGTGTTCTGAGCACATTCCACTTTGTACAGAACAAAGTATTCAATGAGAATATTTCATTCATTCAGATCTAGGATGTGTTATTTGAGCGTTCCCTTTATTTTTTTGTATATATTTGCTTTCTCAAGAAGCCTGTGACCCCGATAAGCCAGCAGGAGGACAGTAATGAATCATCTATTGTATGCCAGACAAGGGAATATTAGAATTAGCAATGGAAAAGTAAGGAAATAGTATCATATTAGGGGTGGACTAATGCCCGAATGGGGGAGAACACAATAGGGTAGCGAAAATGGAGCTCCACCCCAGAGCTCCCAATTTGCACTGAAAGATGTTGAATCAAAATGGAGGGCATCCTGCATAAGCCACGGCCACAGCGTGGTAATAAAAAATTTGGTAGCCCTTCACTGGCTGTAACCCTCCTCATCGCAATAGCTGATGTAGGAATGGGAGGTGTTTCATTAGGTATATTAACCTGCACTTAGCTTTTGTTAAGTGTCTCTTCCTTGCAGGGGAGGTACCACGCTTAGCCAATCGTTTTTAACTCAGAGAGAATAAATCTTTTGTGTTTTCTTCGCCCAAATGTCTCGTGTGAGTTCCCTTGTCAAAATTCAGTGCACAATATGATAGGTGTTATGCTTGAGCTGGCTCGGTTGAAGCTTGCCTTCAGAGCTAGAGCACTGCTTGTTATTCTACTCCAATAAAAGAGCTGTTACCAACCCGTGGTCTCCAGCCTCTGATTTAACAATGGGCACATGTATATGTGTGTATAACATATATTATGTTGGTAATGACCTTTAAAGCCCTACATGGCATTGGACCAGAATACCTCCGGAACCGCCTTCTACCGCACAAATCCCAGCGCCTGATAAGGTCCCACAGAGTTGGCCTTCTCCGGGTCCTGTCGACCAAACAATGTTGTGGCGGCCCCGGCCCTCTGGAATCAACTCCCCTGGAGATTAGAACGGCCCCCACCCTCCTTGTCTTTCGCAAGTTACTTAAGACCCACCTTTATCGCCAGGCATGGGGGAACTAAGACATCTCCCCCAGGCTTATTATATTTCATGTTTGATGTGTATGTGCTGTATGGTTTTTAATTGTTGAGGTTTTTATATATTTTATTATTAGATTTGTTCCATTGTTATACTGTTTTTATTACTGTTGTGAGCCTCCCCGAGTCTTCGGAGAGGGGCAGCATACAAATCTAATAAATAATAATAATAATAATAATAATAATAATAATAATAATAATAATAATAATAATAATTATTATTATTATTATTATTATTATTATTATTATTATTATTATTATATGTACAAATAACATATACACAAATATGTGTGTGTGTATAATACACACACACACACAAATACTTTGATGATTTAAAAAACTCTTTTTAAAAAAATCTTTGATGACTAGAAGCAAATATGGCCTTCAGGCTGTTGACTGACTCAACAAAAGTATTTATTTGGGGAAGAATAAACCATAGTAGCTGATCCAGCTGAAACATCTGGTGCTGATCCAAGAAATCCTATGCAATGAAATAAATAAGTGAAATTAATAATATAAAAAACATTTAAATGGAACAATAAAAGGTGTCCGATGTCATGGATTCTCTTTGGTCACACATAGCTGTTCTCCAGAAATTGAGAATATGATTTGAACTTCCTGGCATTAAATCCAGATATTCAAGTTTCTGTTTCTCTCCTGGTGTTTTTTTTTAAAGTGTAATTTACATGCTGACTAGTTTCCAGAAAGTTGTTATGAAATCTTAACCTTCCGATTTCTAGGCCTCTTCTGGCTTCCTTCCTGCTCTTTCCTCAACTTAATGACTTGAGACAACTATGACCTAGATCAGAGGTCTCCAACCTTGACTACTTTATGCCTGGAGGACTTCAACATCCAGAATTTATTGATTTATTGATTTATTTATTTTATTTGTCATACAAATATAGTATTGCATTGTAGTATGTTTAACATAATATAAGTATCGGACAGACCTCTTAGAAAAGGGGAGAGGTCTATTGTAGATAATGTAAGGTTGAAGATTTTGGGGTTCGGGGAAGAAACAACCGAGTCCACTAGAGAATTCCAAGCGTTGACCACTCTATTGCTGAAATCATATTTTCTGCAGTCTAGTTTGGAATGATTTACATTTAGTTTCTATCTATTGCATGCTCTTATGTTGTTGTTGTTAAAGGTGAAGTAGTTGCTAACAGGGAGTACATTGTGATGTATGATTTTATGAACAACAGTTATATCAGTTCAGAGGTGGCGTAGCTGTAAATTTTCTAAACATAGCAATTGAAGTCTGGAGGAGTAAGGTAATTTGTTGCGTGAGGAGGAGTGGAGGACTCTTCTTGTGAAGTATTTCTGGACTCCTTCAATTATATTAATGTCTGTTATGCAGTGTGAATTCCATACAGGTGAGCTGCATTCAAGAATTGGTCTGACAAATGTTTTGTATGCTCTGGTTAGTAGATCGATGCTTCTAGAGAAGAAGCTGCATAAAATTAAGTTTGTGACTCTTAGTGCTTTTTTGGCAATGCTGTTGCAGTGGGCGCTGGCACTTAGGTCATTGGAAATGAGTACTGCAAGATCTTTGACTGAGTGAGGGTCTTCTGAGTATTCAGTTTGTGCAAGTGTGTATTTAGTATTCGGATTCTTTTTACCAATGTGTAGGACAGAGCATTTGTTGGATGAGATTTGCAGTTGCCAGTTGTTAGACCATGCCGCTACATGATCAAGGTCCTTCTGAAGGGTAGAAGTATTATCGCAGGTATTAAATAGCTTAACATCATCAGCAAAGAGAACACAATTGCTTGTAATATTGTCACAGAGATTGTTTATGTAGAGCAGGGGTGGGAAATTAATTTTGCCATGGGGCCGCATGAGAAATTGGGATGGTTTTAGAGGGCCGGATTAATATAATTACCGGTAACTCAGTTCTACCCAATACTGTATATTGGGTAGAACTGAGTTAATTATATTATAATTATAAATTGTAATTATAAATTATATTATATATTATATTATATTATATTATATTATATTATATTATATTATATTATATTATATTATATTATATTATATTATATTATATTATATTATATTATATTATATTATATTATATTATATTATATTATATTATATTATATTATATTATATTATATTATATTATATTATATTATATTATATTATATTATATTATATTATATTATATTATATTATATTATATTACCGTATATACTCGAGTATAAGCCGAGTTTTTCAGCCCAAAAAATGGGCTGAAAAACACAACCTCGGCTTATACTCGGGTCATTGACAAAGTCACCACACGAGGGCGCCATTGCTTGAGCCAGAGCAAGGAGGCACGAGCTTTTGTCCCCTCTCGCATGCCGTAGTTCCTTTCCCTGGCTCAAGCAAGAGGCAGCCATTTGCTCCAACCAAGAGGGGGAAAAAGCAATGGTGAGTAACTATTCCTTGCTCTCTCTGCATTGCCCTTAGTCGGATTAAAAAGGCCCCCTGCTGTCAGATTCTCCTCCCCCTCCTTTGAAAGGATTTAAACTGTTTAAAAAATGGTATTTTGTGGTAGTTGCTGTCCTTGCTTGGATAGGATCTAATAATGTGTTATGAGGCAGAGCTAGACAGGAATTCTTTTTCTATCTGTCTATCTTTCTATCTATCTATCTATCTGTATCTATTTCTATCTATCTATCTATCTATCTATCTATCTATCTATCTATTTTTCTATCTGTCTGTCTGTCTATCTATCTTTCTATCTATCTATTTTTCTATCTATCTATTTTTCTTTCTATCTATCTATCTATCTATCTATCTGTATCTATTTCTATCTATCTATCTATCAATTTTTCTATCTGTCTGTCTGTCTGTCTGTCTATCTATCTTTCTATCTATATCTATCTATCTATCTATCTGTATCTATTTCTATCTATCTATTTTTCTTTCTTTCTATCTATCTATTTTTCTTTCTTTCTATCTATCTATCTATCTGTATCTATTTCTATCTATCTATCTATCTATCTATTTTTCTGTCTGTCTGTCTGTCTATCTATCTATCTTTCTATCTATATCTATCTATCTATCTATCTATCTATCTATCTATCTATCTATCTATTTGGTTTTCTATGCTGATAACCTCACAGCAGCTAATGCTGAAGCTCTTCTTTGGATACACTTATTTATTTGTTTGTTTGTTTATTTAATTGGATTTGTATGCAATCCCTCTCCAAGGACTCAGGGTGGCTCACAGCATATATAAAAACAGAACAATAATGTAAATCCAATTAATGATGAGAAGGAATCCAGTTTTGAAGGATTTTAACTCTTAGGTTTTAGCTTTGTTCCTGATCGAGCTACTTTTTTTACTTTTTAATTTATTGTTAATATTGTTAATTTGTTTACCCTCTTTTAAATTTACAGAGCTAGTTTACTGGTTTTCTTTAAAATAAATATTCTAAAACATGTCTCAATTAATGTAATTTTATTGTTTTCCATTTTTATAAGTTACCAGTAGCCACTGCATTTTCTAACCTCGGCTTATACTCGGGTCAATACGTTTTCCCAGTTTTTGTGGCAAAAATTGGTGCCTCGGCTTATACTCGGGTCGGCTTATACTCGAGTATATACGGTATATTATAATTATAATTATAATTATATATTATATATTATATATTATATATTATATTATATATTATATTATATTAATAAATTAATTGCCCACCCCTTCCTTCCTTCCTTCCTTCCTTCCTTCCTTCCTTCCTTCCTTCCTTCCTTCCTTGTTCCCTCCATTTCTCCTTCCTTCCTTCTTTCTCCAGATGGAGAGAGGTGTGGCTGCCATATCATGTTCGGATAGGATTCAATATCTGGACTTCTAACATAAATGTCTTATACACTTTTATTCCATTAGCCAGGAACAGGATTGCACGTAGGTCACAAAGTGAGTCTGCATTTCTGGTGAAATCTGCTTGGAAGTGACTGGCCATAAAGCAGTTCAAGGCAGCTCTCCTCGAATAACAAGAATGTGCCAGCAGGATGAGAACTGTGATAAAAGGATGCATGTTTACATTTCCTGGGGCACACCTGACGAAAACAGCAATAAAAAGACCTTGCTTTGTGGTAAACGGGAAGCTAACCATATTCACAACAAAGGTCCCAGGAAATTGACCATAAGAGACATTTGTTCAGTAGAAGCTAGTTACGTGCCATATGTAGATAGGAAAGGCTCGGAAGTTGTGTCATATCTTAGAGGTATGTTATTGGATGTTTGTATACCACTTGACATATACATATAACCTTACCCAATTTGCATATTCCCCTCAATAAAAGGGCATGCAAAGCTCTATACTGTGTCATTTCACCCAGAGAGAAATGTGTCCAAGTTTTCTTTCTAGGATTCGAATTCGTGAGTGACCCCACGCGTCTGGGTTGCCCTTAGTCCCTCTGAAGACGTTGTCTTGATCAGGGACTTTGCGGCATCTGCAGAGAAGCTTCTGTCTCTCTGATTTTCTCTGCCTTTTATTTGTGCTTTTGGGCAGTTGTTTACTTCTCTTTCAAAATATTCCTTTCAGGTGCCTCTCTTCAACTGACCTACATTGTCAGTTGAGAAAACATAGTGGAGGCTTTGCCTGAAAGTAGCTTTGGCTTCCTTTTGTTCCTCTTCCTCCCTTTTTTCCCCCTGAGAGGTGGGGTGGGGGGGTTGCTTTAAATTTCTTGGAAAGGCCAATGAAACCAATGAACAATTAAAAAATGAGCATTTATTGGACTTTTGCAAAAGGGCATGGAAAGAGAATTTTTCCTTCCTTCCTCCCTCCCTCCATTTCAGCTTCTTTCCTTCCTTCTTTCCTCCTCCATTTCTCCTTCTTTCCTTCCTTCCTTCCTTCCTTCATTCCTCCCTCCATTTCTCCTCCCTCCCTTCCTTCATTTCTCCTTCCTTCCTTCCAACCTCCGCGGGCCGGTCACAGACAGCGGGTGGACCGCATCCGGCCCCAGGGCCACCCTTTGCCCAGATCTGATGTAGAGTATGAAGAGAATAGATCCTAGAACACTGCCTTGGGGAAATTCCAGCTATATATCAACTACAGAGTGCATGTGTGTGCTGGCCAGCTGATTTTCGGCCTTCTGGAGGGCATGGGGAGGTGTTTTCATCCTCCCCAAATGGATGAAATTCCGATAGGTCTGTTGGGCCCGTTTTTCACCATCCCCAGGCTCTGGAGGCTTTCCTGAAACCTGGGGAGGGCAAAAAATGGCCCAATGGGCTTACTGGAAGTCCAGAGGCTTAAGTGAGGCTTGCAGGCAGGCGCAGGGGGCCAGTGGGTGTTGTGCACGCATGAACAGGGGAGAGAGCCTTGCATTATGGGTGTCGGGCTATCACACATGTGCCCTTTCGGCACTTGAGCAAAAAAGGTTTGCCATCACTGTCCTATGCTATTTAACATCAACATGAATCCTCTGGGGAAACTTTGGCGTTAAATGCCACTAAAGTGTTGGCATTACCCAATTTTATATCACCATGACCCAGTAAAGTTTAGCAGCAATTGTCGTATTTTACTTCTGTCTTGTGTACTGTAGCAGCCAATTGTGCTCATCTTGTTACTTTCATCAACTTTATATTTGATCTGGCTCCTGTTTGTTTTGTGGTTCAATGCCCCAAAGATCCACATATAAATAGGTTGGAAATAACTGGCAATGGGTTGTACAGTGAATTTAAATCATCAATCACTTATTGCATAAAATGCTCACAAAATTCAGGACCTAGTCGAATCCTCTATGTAGCTTAGAGATCCTCAAATTATTCTCTCAACTTTGAGCATTCTTTAGAAATTGGGTCAGTTTGCAGAGTCACCAGGTGGTATGCTTGGCTGGGGCAGTCATATTGTCTGGGCACCACTACTCTGATTTATAAAACTGTTTGTGGCCAACTGTGTTTTGCAAATTCAGCAAACTGATTTATTTTATAAACTAGTTACCTATGAATTAGGTAATATTGGGATAGTTTATTGGATGATCCCCACCTCTGAAGTTTATAAACATGGCTTGTGACTGATCAGATAGAGTTTAGGGTATCATATTTTAGTGTAATATACAATCAAAATCATTGTGGCTTCAAACTGTGTAAACTATGCAATAGTGACTTACCTAAAAAATCTTCCAGGTTTACATTATCAGTGAGCAAAACTACTTTGAAAAACTGCTTTTAAAAATGCATCTATTTTCATTCAAGCAACCATTTCCTGAAATTTTCTATTTTTAATAGCATTACTGTAAATGGTACAATTTTTTCTCATTAGAATCAGATTGGGAAGAGAACCATGATTTTATGTTTCTAATTGCTCATAGGTCAAGTTCTCTATCTGTGAATAGGTCATGAAGTTTTAGGTTTAATTTTTAGATTTCAGTTTGTTTCAAAGCTCAACTGCAAATCATATGTGCTTCATTTCAAATCATGATATTTTATTTCATCTCTGTAACTCCATCTTCTGGTCATTATTGGTACAGTATTTTGCCATTATTTCCCCCCCCCAAACTTTGTCTCCCTTTTACTATTTATGAAACTTTTTTCATAAATAGTTGGGAGTATGAAGAGCAAGTTTTAAGCAACTTGCATGAGTCTGCAATACCACAACTGGTTTGAACTCAACATCAGCACTTTAACTCCAAGGTTCTGTTTGCAAAATAATAGAATATAGTAACTATATACTGTATTTTTCGGAGTATAAGATGCATCTTTTCCTCCCTAAAAGAGGCTGATAATTTGGGTGCTTCTTATACTCTGAATGTAGCTCCCACCCCCAGCCCTAACTATCTGCTAATGATCTTCTTGCAGGCTCTTTTATTGTTACTCTCTGCAAAGAATGTTTTCCAAGCCCTAAGACTTTCCCAGGTTATTTTTCATTGCTTTACTTGCTCTGAATGTTTCTTTTCAGCCCTAACCAGGTGCTAACAATGTTTCCAGCTCTTTCCAGCTTGCAAGCTCTTTCATTGTTACTCTCTGCGAAGAATGTTTTCCAAGCCCTAAGTCTTTGCACGGTATTTTCCATTGCTCTAGTTGCTCCAAATGTTTCCCAGGTTATATTTCCTAAGACTTTCCCAGGTTATTTTTCATTGCTTTACTTGCTCTGAATGTTTCTTTTCAGCCCTAACCAGGTGCTAACAATGTTTCCAGCTCTTTCCAGCTTGCACTTCATTATTAGTCTCTGCAAAGAATGTTTTCCAAGCCCTAAGTCTTTGCAGGGTATTTTCCATTGCTCTATTTGCTCCAAAGGTTTCTTTCCAGGTGCTATTGATGTTCCCAGCTCTTACTTGTTTGCAAGTTCTTTGATTGTTACTCTCTCCAAATAAAGTTTTCTTTAAAGCCCTAACCAGGGGATAAAATAATGTGCTGGCTAAGGACACTAGCCAGATAAATACCTGGTAAGTAGATTCTTTTTCCTATTTTCCTCCCCCAAAACTAAAGTGCGTCTTATACTCTGGGGCATTTTATACTCCAAAAAATAAGAGTAATTGTCAATATAATCACATAGCAAGTGAAGAAAGCTGCATTAGTATAAGGTTGAATTTATCATAGCAAATAGTTAATAGTTCGGAGAGGGGCAGCATACAAATCTAATAAGTAAGTAAGTAAGTAAGTAAGTAAGTAAGTAAGTAAGTAAGTAAGTAAGTAAGTAAGTAAGTAAGTAAGTAAGTAAGTAAATAAATAAATAAATAAATGTTTCAAAACAATGGCTTACTTGCCCAATAAAAAACATGGAAAACTATATATTGGTAGCAAAGCTGTCTTTGTGTGAATGCAATACCTTTGTGTTCATTAGGGGCATTCAGAGCAAAACATATGCAGACTTTCACGTGGATTAAGGCAGTGATGGCAAACCTTTTTTTGTTCAGGTGCCAAAAGTGTGTGTGTGCGCATCATCGTGCACACCCACATGCCCACACCTATAATGCAATGCCATCCCCTCCATGCTTATGCACCCCCCCCTGGTGCTGCCCCACTGCGCATGCATACAGGCCTCATTGAAGCCTCTGGACTTCCGGTAGGCCCACTGAGCCATTTTTCACCCTCCCCAGGCATCAAGAGGCTTTCATTTCTGAATTTCCGGTTGGCCCATTTTTCACCATCTACAGATTCCAGAGGCTTTCCTGAAGCCTGAACCGGGTGAAAACGGCCTCCACACCAGCCGCTGGAAGGCTGAAAATCAGCTGGCCAGAATGCAGGGGTGGGCAGCAGGTGGAACGGGGTGGAACGCAGTTCCACTGGCAAAAATCTTTTTTAAAAAAATTAAAAATTTTATTTTTTTATTTTTTTTAAAACCATCTGCGCATATGCAGGGAGAGTGATTGACAAGGCAGCAGGTCCCTAATTTGCTGGCTCGCCAATCACTTCCCTGCCCATGTTGCTTCTCTATACATCCTCCTTTAGAGGAAGGTTTTGTTTTTCTAGCTTTAGGCTTGCAAGTTGCCTTCCTTACTTTTTGCAGTCTCTTAAACTACTTTACAAATTCTTTGGTTGGCAAGAGGAGGACCTGCTGTGCCAGTAAGGAAAGTTTTTAAAAAATTTATCAGGGTTTATTTCTTTATTGTGCACGTGGGGTGAGGCATCGGATAATGGAGGAGCCCAGCCTTTGAATCTGCGAGTGTGTGCAGAATTAATTTTTAAATTTCTAGGAGGGCAGCATTTCAGAGGATATTTGGCATACAGACTCATGAATGAGGACTAAATACATCCAGGCAGCAGCAAAGGATGTAGAGCATCATTTTTTCTCAGCAGTATGCTTAGAAGAGCAAAGGGGCAGAAGGGCAACCTTACCAAAGGCACCTTATACCATTCTGCCCCGACAGTAATCAGTCACATGACTTGCAAGCCATCTGGTCACATGACCTTCAAGCCATTCCCATCTGGTCACATAACATCTGGTCACATGGCCGGCAAGCTACTCCCACCCAGTCACGTGGTATGTAAGCCATTCCTACCCAGTCACATGACCTTTAAGCCAGTGTTTCCCAACCTTGGCAACTTGAAGATATTTGGACTTCAAATCCCAGCATTCGCTGGCTGGGGAATTCTGGGAGTTGAAGTCCAAATATCTTCAAGTTGTCAAGGTTGGGAAACACTGCTTTAAGCCATACCCTGGTCACATGGCCTGCAAGCCACTCCTACCCGGTCACATGACCAGCAAGTCACACCCACAAAATAAGCCACGCCCACAGTGTGGCAGTAAAAAATTTGGCAGCCCTAGCCTGCCAAAATGTAAATGTGCGCTGGAGCTGACATAGAGCAAAGCCTTGTGGCACAGGTTTGCCATCACGGGATTAAGGAAAACAGCATATCTTCACCAGGGCTGGGCTTCAAAAATTTTAGCAAGGGGTTCTCTGTTCATTTGTTGGGCGGGTGTGGCCATGGTGGGCGAGGCGCCAGTGTTTCCTCTAATTTTTTTGGGGGGGTGGGCGGAAAAGTATAGTGTCTGAGCGGCAGTCCCTTCGGGACTGGGCGGCACAAAAATAATAAATAAACAAATAAACAAACAAATAAATAAATAAACAAACAAACAAATAAACAAACAAACAAACAAACAACCCTGTTTTGCCTCAGAGAATTTCAAAATAAAATACTGTACTACTGTACAGTATTTTATTTTGAAATTCTCTGAGGCAAAACAGGGTTGTTTGTTTGTTTGTTTGTTTATTTGTTTGTTTATTTAACAAACAGTGAGCTCTATAACACTGTCTATAACAGTGAGCTCATAATAGGGCAACTCTATCAATATCAAAATGCCACTTAAATAGTTGAGCTAGTTTCAAACTAGATTTTGATTTTCTTTCTCTCTTCCTTACTACCATTATTTTTCTTTCTCTTTTCCTTCCTCTCTTTTTTCTATCTGTTTCTCTCTCTTCCTCTCTTCCTCTCTCTCTCCTTCCCTCTCACTCTTTCCCTCTCGGCTTCTAGGCAGGTTTGGAAAACTCTGAGTTGATGATGATTTTTAAGTGAGCGATTGCTCACTGCTCAGCTTAGAGGGAACTATGGCGAGGCCTAGTCAGCCTCCTGCACCACAGTGGCGTGTGTGTGTGTTTTTGTCATCCCTGGGTTCCGGAAGCTTTTCTCAAGCCTCCGGGCAGGCAGAAACGGCCTCCCTAGGCTCTGGAGGCCCTTCCTGAACTTCTGGTAGGCCCATTTTTTACCCTCCTGAGCCTCCACACGGGCCCTGCACTTACCTGTATCGAAAACAGGCCGAGTGGGGACTCATGGGAGGGGAGGGGCCAGCCAGGAATGAGATTTGGGGATTCTCCAAACTGCACAGAATTATAGCTGGAGGTTCTGCTGAACCCCTGCAAACTCCCAGCAGCCCACCCTGTGTGGAAACAACTTGGAACACTCTCTTTATGTTAATCATCCTCTCCAAGAGAAGAGGTGTGGAGGAGCTATTAAACTCAAGCTTATTTAAAAGAAAAAACAACAATTTTGGCTTCTCCAGATAACTGCTTCCTAGAGGAAGAACGCTCCTTCTTCAAAATCCACCCTTGGAGAAAAAATTTTTTTTTATTATCTGCCTGGAAGCCAAACAAGGAGGGAAAATTGTTTTAATCAAAAGTACAAAGACTCAGTTTACTTAAATAATCCATCTAGTCTGCCCTTATACTATTTCCTGTATTTTATCTTAGGATGGATATATGTTTATCCCAGGCATGTTTAAATTCAGTTACTGTGGATTTACCAACCACGTCTGCTGGAAGTTTGTTCCAAGGATCTACTATTCTTTCAGTGAAATAATATTTCCTCACGTTGCTTTTGATCTTTCCCCCAACTAACTTCAGATTGTGTCCCCTTGTTCTTGTGTTCACTTTCCTATTAAAAACACTTCCCTCCTGAACCTTATTTAACCCTTTAACATATTTAAATGTTTCGATCATGTCCCCCCTTCTCCTTGAATCTGATTAAAAATGTTTAAACATTTTAAAATGTTCTTTTGTGTTTCCTTTTGTGTGTTATAAATAAAGTTTATTTTTAATTTTAAAAAAGCTTGAATCTGATTGTCCTTATCTTACCCATAACTGACAATGATTTCAACAGCTTCCCTGATTTTTTTTAAAAGGAAACGTATTACCAGTGGCTATCAATTTGCTGGTGACACTAAATCTGATCTTTCCAGAACATTTATCCCAATAATTCTATGCATAAATTGAAAACCAGTGGAAGATAAGATAGAATACTGAGGAAACAACAAGGAAATGGCCTATTGTTGAGCAAGAATTCCTAGACTTGAAGCACTAGGCTACAATTCTACTCTATTCCCCATTCAGAGCATCCAAAATTGGAAACAATCCAAGAAAAATTCAAGCTTCTTATACACCTATTGTTGTGGTTAGCTCTGGCCCAGCTCCTTCCCCAAGGAATGTGCAGGTGGATGTGGGTGAAACATCCACATGCCGCAGGCCTGTTTTGCTCCCGATGGAATCTGCCGACGAAGCCTCCTCTGACCAAGGAAGCATGAGTGACAGGGAAGAGGGGAGTTTGGCAGATAGCCTGGGAAGAGATCAATCATCTGTATCATCCTTGGATTCTGAACAAGAATTAATGACACATCCATGCATGCATAGAGTGATGCATAGGCGACAACAACTGAAGGATTATTATAAGAGGAAATGAGGCCACCTGTGGTTGGGTGGGGCTGCTGTAATTAGTGCTACAGATAAAAGTGCAGCCTGGTATGTTAGAATCATGGCAGTTTATCTGATTCATTGTTTCGTCAAGATCGTGGTTTTTGTGCTGTTCAAGATTGTGTGTGGACTCTCTGGACTTTAGAATTGGACTCAATTTCCCAGTTATTGGGTGAACAATTGGATTGCATTTCACCTGTGCCTTGTGTGTACCAGAAAATCCCTTTGACATTTAAAAAGGGAGCTGTTTCTGTTTTTCTGTTTATAAAACCTTTTGGGTTTTCCTTTTATCATGTGGTGTGTGTCTTCCTGGACTAATTACCCTGTAATTATGGGCAGTTGAAACAGGCCGGCAGAACAGCTAGCAAAGTATGGAAGATCGTATTAGCACCTCATTAGGACTGAAAAAAGCTTAGTAAAAGCTACATCCAGAGTATAAGACCACCCAAATTTTCAGCTTCTTTTGGGGGGAGGAAAGGTGCATCTTATAGTAAAAAATATACGGTAATCAAGGAGCGAAGCAGCCTGGAATTGAGGCAAAATTTCCTAGCAGTGAAGAACAATTAACTAGTGAAAAGGCTTCCTTCAGAATTTGTGGGTGCTCCAACACAGAGGGGGGGGGGGTTTAAGACTTCCACAGTCACTTGTCTGAAATGGCATAGGATCTCCTACTTGAGCGATGGGTTGGACTAGATGACCTCCAAGGTCCCTTCCACCTCTGTTCTGATTGAAAGTGCTCCTCATGAGCTTAATCTGCATTTCCCCTATCGCAGGCAGCCGAGTCTCAGGAAAAAGACATGGAGTTACACAGTTTGTTACCTAAGCACCATTTAGGAACTTCTCTATTCACGTTATCCAATGCAAACTTTAAATTTAAAATGGGGAAACAGAGATTAAGAGACAAACTTTTTTTTCCCAGTTTCATATATTCTTTATTAGGTGAGCACGTGCCTTAGAATCATAACCAAGTTTGGAAATGTGGAGGACTAATGAAGACCCCTCATTCATATGGCAGCTCCAGTTGTTACCCTCCCGAAACTTGTGGATTTCAGGTAGGGAGCAATCCTCTCCAAGGCCTACCGAGAAAGCCAAAAGCAGGACATTTGTCATTGCACAGCACCAGGGGTGAAATGCTTCCGGTTCGCTCGTGCCTGTCAATCGCTGGAGAGATGGTCATGGAGGCAGAGAGAGGCTCCGCCCACCCACCCAGACGCCGCCATTTGGGTTATTTTACCCTCTGTGCATGCATAAAGCAGTTACCATTACTGTGTATGGGAATTAGAGAGCTGGAAGGAATGTAGGTGGCTCCATTTTTCTATAAATATTCCCAGTTTCACCCCTTAAACTGTGGCATGCTGACTTTGCTGCAAAGATCCTGGCTTACATGCCACTATTAGATTCACACCTTGGCTTTATTGGGATGAAAAAAATCACATTCACTTTACTATTGCAAACTTTCAGTAATTATTATATTATATTATGTATTCATACATAAAGCAGAATGCATCTGACCTCAAAGCGATGAAGAAAGTCCTTCAGATTTGGGAACTGAGCCATGCATTTTGGATCCATCATTTGATGTACATCTAACGTATCATAAGCAATGAAATCTATGTAGGTGAGCTAGAAAAATTAACAACAGAAAATGATTTTAAATGGAAGAATAAAATGTGTCAAATAGCATAGTTTGATGTAAATTGTCTAGAACGGGTACATTTACTTACCAATTTACGGGACCGTCTTTCTGCCTCGTGTCCCAGCGACCGATTAGGTCACACAGAGTTTGCCTTCTGGTTTTAATTGTGTTTTAGCTAAGTGTGTGTATTGCCTACTGTCTGTCCTTGTTAGTTGTATATGGTTTGCTGTCATGCTCTTTGTTAAAGGGGCATTATAAATAAACATTATTATTATTATTGTTGTTATTGTTGTTGTTGTTGTTGTTGTTGTTATTATTATTATTATTATTATTATTATTATTATTATTATTAATTATCCGGGTCCCTCAGCCAAACAATGCCACCTGGTGGGTCCACAGGGAAGAGCCTTCTCTGTTGTGGTCCCGGTCCTCTAGAACCAATTCCCCCTGGAGATTCGTACCACCTCCACTCTCCTCGCTTTCCGAAAGGCATTAAAAACACATTTATGCCAGCAGGCCTAGGGCTGTGAGTGATAGTTCTACTCTGTCCAGTAGTGTGAATGAGGGATGATTGATTGTTTTACATTGGGTTTTGATTTTTACTTTTCTTAATGTTTTAACTGTATTGTACATTTTTTAATATTTGTTTATATTTTATCTTGTAAGCCGCCCTGAGTCCACGAGGAGAAGGTCTGTCTATAAATCTAATAAATAAATAAATAAACATCAATCAATACCTTTCTTCCTATAAACCACTGCCTGTCTCCCAGAAATTGAGACAACAGCTTGAGTTCCTCGGGTAGTAATTCCAAATACCCAGGCTTTAGTTTTTCCTGCAAAAAAGAAAAGATTATGTTGTGAAACTCTGAACTTAGCAACGTCCAATTTTTTTTTTCTTTTTTGTTCCTTTCCTTCAGCTCAATCACTAATGCAGAACTTTCCTCTCTCTTTCTTATCCAGGAATAGAGGATAAAATTAATCTATCCCAGAGGTCTACAAACTGACAGAAATAGAGATAAATTGCAGCCCGCGTGGACCATAATAAATCATTTCTGAGAGTCGATGGATTAAAAGAGAGAATCTGCGTTCAAAAGAAGTTTCTTTTATTACAAAAGTAAAAAAATATAAGGAATGCCTTAGGAGGCATATGAATTACGTCTTACATCATGGCAGCTAACAGAGAATATAACAATACAAATATGGAGGATCTGGAGGGGACAGAAGTGATGCATGAATGATGTGGCAGGATTTTACATCATAATAGGAGGAGCTAACAAAACACTAACTATTTAATTACTGAATAACTCTGAATGTCTCAGAATGTCTCTGGGGCTGCCAATACTCAGTGTGACACAAACTTGGTAACTTTAAGACTTCAACTCCCAGAATTCTCCAGCCAGAATTCTGGGGATTGAAGTCCACAAGTCTTAAAGTTGCCAAGTTTGTTGACCTCTGACCTCTGACCTATCCGCTCACCCCAAGCAAGCCCAAACTGATCTTCAAGACCATTAGTTACAGCCTGATAGCATTTGGACAGAAAACAGAAAGCAGAACACTCACAAAATCTGGATTGTAACACAGTTTTGCATAGCTCATACGGAAATCCATGAGGTGGTTCTCCAGTGTGTCCATCATGATAATTTCTTCTTCAGTCTCACCACCTGTGGCAACACAATGTCTTACAAAACTAAGAATCTGCCATTTATTTGAAGGAACTAGTATTTAAAGCAACACTGGAGGGAAGTCTGAACCACTTACACATCTTGTGCTTGCGTGCAACGTATCGAAGGATGGCGTTGCTTTGGGTAATCTTTCTTTCACCATCAATAAGATAGGGAAGCTAGGGAGAAAGGGAAAGAAGAAGAGTAAAGAAGCAAAGATATTATCTCCTAACAGGCTTCTTGAACAATTCTTAAATTCTACCAATGAACCAAGAAGAGGATTCTTCTTCTTTTTTATACGTAGGGTTTTAAATTGCTTTTTTATTGTTGGATTTGTATCATGTTTTGTGTTGTGAGCCGCTTCGACTCTCCGGAGACGGCCAGCATACAAATTGAATAAATGAAATTAAATGAAATGAAATTTTCTGAGAGAAGCTTGAATTCATGTTTTTATGACCACACATTTATTTGTTTGTTTGTTTTTGTTTGTGTGCTTAGAACTAAGATGCCTTAAACATGATCTAAGTGTTGCCTACAAGATCATATGCTGCAACGTCCTGCCTGTCAACGACTACTTCAGCTTCAATCACCACACAAGAGCACATAACAGATTCAAGCTCAATATTAACCGGTCCAAACTTGACTGTAAAAAAATACGACTTTAGTAATAGAGTTGTTGAAGCATGGAACTCCTTATACCAGACTCCATAGTATCATCCCCTAACCCCCAACATTTTTCCCTTAGACTATCCATGGTTGGCCTCTCCAGATTCCTAAGAGGTCAGTAAGGGGCGTGCATAAGTGCACTAGAGTGCCTTCCAACCCCTGTCTTATTGTCTCTCCTATATCCCATATATCTTCTCTTCTATCCCTAAATCTTTCTTCTGTTCTCTCATCAATTACTCTTATCCTATATTCTATCTTCTATTCTTTCTCTAATTCTATTTCCTCGAAGGTGTCCTCTATTACCTTCATTGTGTATTATTGTGTACTGGAATGAATGAACGAACGAACGAACAAACAAACAAACAAACAAAATTTATTTTATATGCCGCCCTTTTCTGTAGACTCAGAATAGCTCACAGAACAGGGACATATGCAAATATAAAAAGAAAGAAACCCAAACATAAAATCTTACACTAAAACCCCCAGAGAATTAAAACAGACATCCACATTCATCCTATTACACTCAAAGCAGAATGACAGCGCTCAATGGCCCAAGCTTGCCGACAAAGGTGAGTTTTTAAAACCTTACAAAAGGCCAGGGGGATGGGGGTGGTGCGAATCTCCGAAGGGAGTTGATTCCAAAGGGCTGGAGCTAACACAAAGAAGGCTCTTCCCCTAGGCCCCAGCAGCTAGCATTGCTTAACTGACGGGATCTGGAGAAGGCCCAATCTGTGGACCTGACCGGCCGCTGGGATACATGAGGCAAGAGATGCTCCCATAAATAACCTGGTTCTAAGTCATGTAGGGCTTTATAGCCAACACGTTAAATTGTGTTAAAGTGTTACCCCATGATTGGGGTATAACACTTTTGCACAGTTGCCAGTGGCCAGAAGAATAACTTATGGGCTCTGCCGAGATTAAACTGAAATATCTAATGGGAGAAAATATTATTTATCCCATTCTTGTTCTCTTATGTCTCTCCTGAGACATTCTTTTTGCATATACAGCAGCATTCTCAATTTTTTCCCAGTCTTTTCACTTTTTTTCCATACAGAATTTGAGTGCACTTAAACTTCCAGCTATTTAAAACATACAGTATTTTGCTTTGAAAATTATCAGCTTCTTAGGTTGTTTGCAACTCTGCTCAGGTGAAACACTACCCTGTTTTCCTCAAAATAAGACACCCCCTGATAATAAGCCCAATTGGGCTATTGAGTGCATGGCAATAAGGCCTAGCACTTATTCCAGGATTCAAAAAAATATAAGACAGTGTCTTATTTTGGGGAAAACACGGTTG
The DNA here is from genome assembly GCF_031021105.1 of Erythrolamprus reginae. Classification (NCBI taxonomy): domain Eukaryota; kingdom Metazoa; phylum Chordata; class Lepidosauria; order Squamata; family Dipsadidae; genus Erythrolamprus; species Erythrolamprus reginae. Next base: position 47,752,805 of record NC_091952.1, read on the forward strand.
GAATTGTGGTCCCAAAATCAATCACATTGATTTTTTTGTTCTTCTCCCATCATCCTTTTATTATTTACTTATTTACTTATTTACTTATTTACTTATTTACTTATTTACTTATTTACTTATTTACTTATTTACTTATTTACTTATTTACTTATTTACTTATTTACTTATTTACTTATTTACTTATTTACTTATTTACTTATTTACTTATTTACTTACTTACTTATTTATTTATCTATTTATCTATCTATCTATCTATTTATTTATTTATTGGACTTTTATGCCTCCCTTCTCCGAGGACTCGGGGTGGCTCGCAACATATAATAAATCAATATATAACATTTCGGGTCTTACTTACTTACTTACTTACTTACTTACTTACTTACTTACTTACTTACTTACTTACTTATTGGACTTTTATGCCACCCCTCTCCGAGGACTCGGGGCGGCTCACAACATATAATAAAACAAAATATAACATTTTGGGTCCAATTAATTAAATCTAAAAACTAAAAGCCATAAAAGCCAGCCATTCCCGTTCAATCAGCTTTCTCTTAGCCCATTCATCAGCCAGGGGGCAAGAATCTAATGGCCCCAAGCCTGGCGGCATAAATGAGCCTTTTGCCATTATAGACTGTGATTGCAATCAAGCAGACTTCAGTCAAGACATTTTGTCTACCGTATATAACATCTCAGGACTTTTTCCTCATTGCTTTCACCTATGTTAGCAAGAACAGTAGCAACTTGATCCATCCTCCCCTCTCAACCCACAGGAATGTACCGTTATCTATTCCAGTGTTTCCCAACCTTGACAACTTGAAGATATCTGTACTTTAACTCCCAGAATTCCCCAGCCAGCGAATGCTGCCTGGGGAATTCTGGGAGTTGAAGTCCAAATATCTTCAAGTTGCCAAGGCTGGGAAACACTGATCTATTCCACAACTGCTACATACATTTGGGAAGTCCAAGCCCAGCTTCTCCTTCACACTTGTCCAGTCAGTCATATCCGCATTGAGAGCTGCAAGCAGATATATGTATGGTTAATGCAAGTCCATTTAATCAGATTGAGCAAAATGGAGGTTTTGTGGATGCAACAGCAGCAAAGATATAACAACATGGTTTTGACATCCCGACAGCAAAATGCAATTGTGGCAGATCCTATCAAAGGCCATTCTCATTTAAGGTTCATTTGTCATGTCCTGATTCCATTGTTACATCTCTCATGCTGCTCTATCTCCTCACCACAAAAGCCAAAAATAAGAAAAAGGCCAAAAAATCAATTGTTCGTCTTTTGGGGGTCATGCTGACCTTTCCAGCCAGCACATTGAATTCCTGGACATCTCAGAAGCTTTGGAACTGCAGAGAGGGACTGTCCTTATTGCAGTTGGCCTTTCCATTCCATGCTGGGAATGGAATGCTTCCCATTTCCCTTGGATCAGGGATGGAGGCTGAAGGTGGATAATCTGAAATGGTATTCCTAGCGTTGCCTTGAACACAGTATTGCTCCCTTGCTGGCAAACAAGAAGTCTTCGTTTTATAGCAGGTGAGGCTTAGATCCTATTCAAGGTTGGGCTCTACTTACCTTCGCCATTTCACATTCTGAGGTTTTGCGCATGTCCCCTTGTGCAATTCTGCTTCTGTGCATGCTCATAGTTATAATCTAGCCCGAAACACAGCTGAGGAGTTGATCAGCTGTGCTTCGGGTGAATGACTAAAGGTAAGTATAAACCCAGGGCCCTTTTTCAAGCAGCAGCAGAGGGAAAAAACCTTCAAAACAGTAAAAAATTCAGAAAAAAATCCCCAAAAAGATGGTGGCGCCAACAGACCGGCACCAACCAAACCAGGTCTGTGGCACCATTGTGACATCATCAGCAGGTCGCTACCGGTTTGGGTGATCCAATCCGAACTGAGATGAACCCACCCCTGGTCCTATCCAGTCCTACTAATTAAAGCTGGATAAAGCTTAGCCCTATTGCTTTATGTAGCTTCATGGCAGACAAATTCAACTATTAGGATGTTTCCAATATGGAAATATGGTGAATGACCCATTCCCTTTACATCTGACATATAGAGAAGTTCATACATGATTTCCTATTTTATTTGACAGCTGTGTTCCAATATTTAAGAGGGCTTCCACAAAGAAGAAGGAGTCAGCTCATTTTCCAAAGTACCTAAAGGCAGGACAAGAAGCAACAGAGGGAAACTAATCAAGGAGGGAAGCAACCTAGAACTAAGGAGAAATTTCCTGACAGTTGGGACTATTAATTAGTTGAGCAAGTTGCCTCCAGAGGTTGTAGGTGCTCCAACACTGAGATTTTTAAAGGAGAGATTGATCAACTGTTTGTCTGAAATAGTATAAGGTTTCCTGTCTAAGGGAGGACTAGAAGACCTCCAAGGTCCTTTCTAGATTTGTTATTCTGTATTCTGTTATTAGAAAAACACATTTTTGTTCCCATCCTATACTCACCAAAGCCAAGTCTTTTAACACCTTTAGAAGTATTTTCTGATTTCACTTCATTGTTTTCCACTAGAATGAGATGCATTGTGTTTATATTTAACAGTCATCAGCATTGAGATATGCACTTCAAGATATAATTGTATACTTACCAGTAGCTATATATTTTTATTACATATGCTATTTTGCAAATACTGAATAGACAGCTTAAACAATATAAAATGTACAGTCACTAAATGTACTTTTTGCATGCCTCTAAATACTATGATTTCACCCATTGCTTGTGCAGGAGACAAATCCTTTATAAAAAATAAAACAACCCCCTCCCACAACTACTCCAACAATGGTAATTATTATTTTATACATCTTCCCAGGAAGATCTCTTTACAAATAATACATAGCCAAGTGATTATGTTATCCCAAGTTGTCAGTTTTGCTTGAAACTAAAAACCTAATTCTGTATTCATTTCACCTTCCTAGAATAGCTTGTGGGGTGGGGGCAGGAAAAGTGATCAATCATGAAAGGGTCATGATTTTATCAGTGAACCTACTTCAAACCATTGGCAGAGAAGATCAATGCCTGAAAAACCTTCCCCACTGACAATCCTGGTTCTGTGCCTAGAATATATCTCCCAAAACCTTGCTAATTATTATCCTGATCAGTGAATGTACATCTTTATCTACTCTCCAAAAAAACCTCGACTTTGTCTCCCATTGGTCTAACACATGGCAACTTCAAATATCAACCAGCAAATGTTCTACCCTCCACATCGGCAAAAAGAATCCGAACCTCATATATAAACTCAATAAACAAAATCTCACAGCCAGCCCCCACTCAGTAAAAGACTTTGGAATACTAATATCAAATGATCTAAGTGCCAAAGCCCACTGCAACAATATCGCCAAAAAGGCTTCTAGAGTTGTTAACCTGATCCTACGCAGCTTCTGCTCTGGCAATCTCACACTACTCACTAGAGCCTACAAAACTTTTGCCAGACCCATCCTTGAATACATTTCATCTGTCTGGAACCCATACCACATCTCGGACATCAACACCCTTGAAAATGTCCAAAGATACTTCACCAGAAGAGCCTTTCACTCCTTCACTCGAAACAGAATACCCTACGAAAGCAGACTATCAATCCTAGGTCTAGAAAGCTTAGAACTACGTCGCCTAAAACACGATCTAAGCAGTGTTCCCCGTAATTTTTTTGGCGGGTAGGCGGAAAAGTATAGTGTCTGAGCGGCAGTCCCTTCGGGACTGGGCGGCACAGAAATATTAAATAAATAAATAAATAAACAAACAAACAAACAAAAAACCCATCCTGTTTTGCCTCAGAGAATTTCAAAATAAAATACTGTACTGTGTGTCTATAACAGTGAGCTCATAATAGGGCAACTCTATCAATATCAAAATGCCACTTAAATAGTTGAGCTAGTTTCAAACTAGATTTTGATTTTCTTTCTCTCTTCCTTACTCCCATTCTTTTTCTTTCTCTTTTCCTTCCTCTCTTTTTTCTATCTGTTTCTCTCTCTTCCTCTCTTCCTCTCTCTCTCCTTCCTTCTCACTCTTTCCCTCTCGGCTTCTGGGCAGGTTTGGAAAACTCTGAGTTGACGATGATTTTTAAGTGAGCGATTGCTCACTGCTCAGCTTAGAGGGAACTATGGATCTAAGTATTGCCCACAAGATCATATGCTGCAACATTCTACCTGTCAATGACTACTTCAGCTTCAATCGCAACAACACAAGAGCAGGCAACAGATTCAAACTTAATATTAACTGCTCCAAAATTGACTGTAAAAAATATGACTTCAGCAACCGAGTTGTCGAAGCGTGGAACTCATTACCTGACTCAGTAGTGTCAACTCCTAACCCCCAACATTTTTCCCTTAGACTATCCATGATTGACCTCTCCAGGTTCCTTAGAGGTCAGTAAGGGGCGTGCATAAGTGCACCAGTGTGCCTTCCGTCCCCGGTCCAATTGTCTCTCCTTATCTCATTTATCTTTTCTTCCTTTCAAATTTGTTCACCTATACTTTTATATCTTTTCTTCTATTCTGTTCTTTACTTATATTATTACATATCTTTCTCTTCAATGTGTATTATGTATTGGACTAAATGAATGAATGAATGAATGAATGAATGAATGAATGAATGAATGAATGAATGAATGAATAAAATATTGGCATCAGAAGTTGGGGTGCAAATAATAAGGGCAGTAATTGTGAAGATGGCACAATCATCCTTTGGAGATTAATAAAGATTTCTGTACAAGCTGCCTCCTGAAGAAAAATTGGGCAAGAATTGGTGACAAATATGAAAGGAACTCGTGAAGAAACATGTTAATGGGGAAAGGACAAAGACAGAAAGGCTTGATGGACAGCTTGGTATGGATCGGAGAAGATTGAGTAAGCTCACACACATATCCAATATTTGCTCAACATTTCTAAGCCTGAAAAGAGTCAACATGCCAGTTTGGAAAACACTCTGGTCTCAGCATCCTTCTCCCAGAAAGTTATACAAGCCTCCTTGTATTTAGGTCCTTACCTTTTCCACCAAGAACATACTGTTTCTCTTTATAGGGCGTCTTGGTATATTTTAAGAGCAGTCTAATGGTATGAGCCAACTGTGGGAAAAGAATATCATGGTGAGTAAGACAATCCATACTGAGCAGCCTTATAAAAAATTGAAATAGTTGGATTAGTTTCCAGTATTTAGTGAGGAGGAGCATGTTGCTTTGTTCCTGTGCTGCTGGCTATCTATCTATCTATCTATCTATCTATCTATCTATCTATCTATCTATCTATCTATCTATCTATCTATCTATCTATCTATCCATCTATCTATCTCTGTGTTTGTTTGTTTATTTGTTTGTTTGTGTATTCAATTTTATGCCACCCAACTTCTTAGGGGCTCCCGGCGGTGCACAACCAAAAATAATACATACAAATAACATTAAAAACTCTAAAAACAATTGAAAAACAATTGAAAGCCAACAGTTAAAAACTATGCGTACAATTTATGGCCGGATTTCGATCAACATCCGGAAAGCCAGTAGCGTGGGTGCAGTCCAGATCTCAGGTAGCTGGTTCCAGAGAGTTGGAGCAGCCACAGAAAAGGCCCTCCCCCACAGACCCACCAGCCGACACCGTTTAGCTGATTCAACCCGGAGAGGACCAACTCTGTGGGCCCTTATTGGTCGCTGGGAGCTATGTCATAGAAGCCTTCCAACAGACACCTAAATTGCAGGATCCAATCTAAATAAAAACTTGGAAGACAAAATCTCTGGTCCTGGTGACTGACCCAGATTGGACCCTGCAACATTATCCTGGGACACGTATCTTCGCCTTCATTCATGAGACACCTAAATTGGCTGCTGTGAGTAGAAGAGAGAGACAGGTAGGTTGGTTTGGGAGCTGACGGCAGGAGCCTCTAACAGCAGAAATTTGCTGTGGTTCAGGGCAGTGTTTCCCAACCTTGGCAACTTGAAGATATCTGGACTTCAACTCCCAGAATTCCCCAGCCAGCGAATGCTGCCTGGGGAATTCTGGGAGTTGAAGTCCAAATATCTTCAAGTTGCCAAGGTTGGGAAACACTGGTTTAGGGAAACCAAATGATTGGCCAAGAGGAACAGGCAGGTTCCCCAGTATTCCTCCCATCAAGGTTTCTCATCCTGCTGTTCTATTTGTGGTTGCCACAAACCTTATGAAGTTTGAGTTTTGGTGACCGGTTGGTGACCGGCTGGGTTAATCTTGGTAATTTTCTTGGCAAGATTTCGGAAGTGCACTGTGGCCTAGAAGTGAAGCTCTTGCCTCACTGTCAGGTGGTTGTGAGTTTGATCCTATGCAGATGTAGGGTCTCCTGCTTGGGCAGGGGGTTTGACTAGTTAACCTGCAATGTCCCTTTCAAGTCTATTGATCTGTTAAAGTGTTTGTCATTGCTTGCTTCCTAGGACTGAGAAGAGGTGGCTGGCCCAAGTCAACTTGCCAACTTTGAGACTGGTTTAACTTCCAGAATTCCCCAGCCAGCTATGGCTATGCAAAAAGAGATGAGTATGTACAGCAGTGTTCTCTCTAAATTTTTTTTGGGGTGGGCAGAAAAGTATAGTGTCTGAGCGGCAGTCCCTTCGGGACTGGGCGGCAAAGAAATAATAATAAAATTTCCCTCTCGGCTTCTGGGCAGGTTTGGAAAACTGTGAGTTGATGATGATTTTTAAGTGAGCGATTGCTCACTGCTCAGCTTAGAGGGAACTATGATGTACAGGCTGGCTTCTAGCCAAATCATTGTGAAACTTTGAATTTAGCAACATCCTTTTTTTTTCTTTTTTGCTCCTTTCCTTCAGCTCAATCACTAATGTGGAAATTTCCTCTCTCCTTCCTCCCAGAAATAAAGGATCCAATTAATCTATCCCAGAGGTCCCCAAACTTGGCAACTCTGTAAGACTTCAACTCCCAGAATTCTCCAGCCTGCTAAGCAAAAAGAGATGATTATGTACACACAATGGTTCTCAACCTTTCTAATGCCGCGAACCCTTAATACAGTTCCTCGTGTTGTGGTGACCCCCAACCATAAGTCTAGCGCCAATTCTCCCAACAGAGCTTGAAGCTGATTGGCAGGAAGGTCAGAGGGACACCCCCACCGTAAACACCTGATTGGTCGAATTGTAAAAACTTGTTCCAAGGCGTCAGAATAGAAGCTTTAGTTTCTAACACCATGGGAAATTTGTTTTTTCTCATAGTCTTAGGTGACCCCTGTGAAACAGTCATTTGTCCCCTCAAAGGAGTCATGAACCCCAGGTTGAGACCCACTGATGTACAGGCTGGCTTCTAGCCAAATCGTTATAAAACTTTGAACTGAGCAATGTCCCTTTTCTTTTTTGTTCCTTTCCTACAGCTCAACCACTAATGCGGAATTTTCCTCTCTCCTTCCTACCCAGGAATAGGGGATCGAATTAATCTATCTCAAAGGTCCCCAAATATGGCATTTTGGCAAGACTGGTGGACTTCAACTCCCATAATTTTCAAGCCAGCTATGCAAAAAAAGAGATGATCATGTATAGGCTGGCTTCTAGCCAAATCGTTGTGAAACCTTGAATTTAGTAGTGTCCCAATTTTTATCTTTTTTGTTCCTTTCCTTCAGCTCAATCTCTAATGCAGAAATTTCCTCTCTCCTTCCTACTCAGTATGGAATTAATCCATCGAGGTCTCCAAACTTGGCAATTTTAAGGCTGGGGGACTTCAACGTCCAGAATTCTCCAGCCAGCTATGAATTCTGGGAGTTGAAATCCCCGAGCCTTAAAGTTGTCAAGTTTGAAGACCCATTGCTCTACCTCCGTGGATGATTTACCCCTCGGATATTCCAGTAGCCCAGCGTGGCTTCCATCTTCTCCGCTTGTGCTCCGGTGCCGTCTCCCCTCGCAAGCAGAAACCCCGCTGCCTTTCCGCCACCTGCCCGATCTCGAGAGCTGTGGCGAGTCGCAACAAAGAGCAAAGCGCTGGTGGGAAAGCCTTCCCCGAGGGGCGGCTTTGCCTGTTCCCGCCCCTTAACGTGCCTCTCAAACCCGGTTTTCAAACAAGTCCGTCCTTTCTTTAGCTCGTTTCAGCCAAAGGACAATCCCCCCCCCCCCAAGATTTATTAAGAGACGCGTCCTGATGCTTTAACGCAGAGGTCTTCAAACTTGGCAACTTGTGGATTTCAACTCTCAGAATTCTTCAGTTATTCCTTGTGTGTTCAACCACACTTGGCCAGTAAAGAATTATATTCTATTCAATTTCTATTCTATTCTATTCTATTCTATTCTATTCTCAATTCAATTCTATTTTCTTTTCTATTCTATTCTATATTCTATTCTATGCTATTTTTATTCTATTCTGTTCTATTTTCTATTCTATTTTCTATTCTATATTCTATTCTATTCTATATTCAATTCTATTCCATTCCATTCCACTCCACTCCACTCTACTCTATTCTATTCGAAAGAAAGAAAGAAACAGTCAGGAGTGCAGGATGGGGTTTGGGAGCCCGTGTGAATGCAGTCTCTAGGCTTTTTTTTTTAATCACCCTCCTATCACCAATATGAGAGAGTAAATAAGAGTGATTTAATTTGCACAAGGAAAACTCTTGAAGCATGGGGGAACAATGTGCTTGAGCATGAGCAGCTGAAATTGTTACAATATTTTTTAAAACAAAGCCTATTATGAGCTACCCAAGAGTGGCTGGGTGAGGCGGGCAGTCACATGGATCAAAATAAAATAATTAAAATTGTTCATGTTTTTAATTCACTCGCAACAATCCACTCCTATGTGGCCTATCTTCTGAGCCTTTCTCTTGATGGAGGGAAAGGCTGGAAGAGATCTGTATTAGTTGAGATCATTCACAATGCAGGACCAAAAGCAAGTCAATAATAATATATAGGACACGATGGGTGGTGAAAGATAATAAGAATAGGAAGAAAATTAAAGTTAAGAAAATAATAATAATAATAATAATAATAATAATAATAATAATAATAATAATAATAATAATAATAATAATAATAATAATATAAAGTCTACAGATGATCCAAAGTGCAGACTCTGTAAAGAAACAGACGAAACAATCAATCACATACTCAGCTGCTGCAAAAAGACTGCACAGACTGACTACAAGCACAGACACGATGCTGTGGCACAGATGATCCACTGGAACATGTGCCAGAACTACCATCTACCAGTGGCAAATAACTGATGGGATCATAAGCCCGAAAAAGTGGTCGAAAATGAGCAAGCAAAACTACATCCTGATTGTGGAGAAAAAGAAAGTATGGATCATCGACATTGCAATCCCAGGAGACAGCAGAATTGAGGAGAAGCAACTAGAGAAATTAGTGAAATATGAAGATCTAAAAATCGAGCTGCAATGACTCTGACATAAGCCAGTGAAAGTGGTCCCTGGGCGCAGTGCCAAAGAATCTCAGCGAACATTTGAAAACCATCGGAATTGACAAAATCTCCATCTGTCAATTGCAAAAGGCCACTTGGGATCAGCAAACATAATTCACCGCTACATAACACAGTCCTAGTTGCTTGGGAAGCACCCGACTGGTGAAGAAATATGAAATCCAGCATAGTGATCTCGTTTGCTGTATTGTACTGACAGTAATAATAACAACAACAATAACAACAAAAACAGTAGTAATAGACTTACATAATGCTGTAATGCACACATATAAACTTATTTTCCTTTTTATTCTTTTTAAAATATATGTTGGTCTTGTATATATGTACATTTTGTAGTTTGTATTTATATGTTGTATGTTATTTGTTTTAAATTCAATAAAAACTATTTTTTTTAAAGGATGCAAGTGGCACCAACTCCTCCCACCCAGGCGGATCCACTACTGAATTCTTTCAGATGAAAACGCTCCATTCCGTTCTGAATCTGGCTCGAGGGTGTGGCAGGCCTGGGTCTCTACTGAGACCTACAGAGAAAGCAGACAGAAGGGTCTTTGTTATTAATTAGCAATATCATTGTACACAGTAATCTGAACTAGAATCTTGAGGCAGGGGTGGTTTCCGGTTTTCTTCAATGCCAGTTTGCCACGTGAGCGCCCACAAATGCACAGTGCTAGAACAAACATTCTGCACATCCGCAGGAGAAAAAAACAAGATTAGATTAGATTAGGTTAGATTTATTGGATTTATATGCCGCCCCTCTCCGCAGACTCGGGGCGGCTCACAACAATGGTAAAAACAGTACATAGTGACAAATCTAATACCCACCAATCCAATTACAATTTTAAGTTAAGAAATTCATAAAACAACCCCAATATATTAAAAAAACAAGCACACAATCAAACACCAAAACAACATGGTCAAGGGGGAGATGTTTCAGTTCCCCCATGCCTGACGACAGAGGTGGGTTTTAAGGAGTTTACGAAAGGCAAGGAGGGTGGGGGCAATCCTAATCTCAGGGGGGAGCTGGTCCCAGAGGGTCGGAGCCACCACATAGAAGGCTCTTCCCCTGGGTCCCACCAGACGACATTGTTTAGTCGACGGGACCCGGAGAAGGCCAAATCTGTGGGACCTAACCGGTCACTGGGATTCATGCGGCAGAAGATATTCTGGTCCGGTGCCATGAAGGGCTTTATAGGTCATAACCAACACTTTGAATTGTGACCGGAAACTGATCGGCAACCAATGCAGACTGCAGAGTGTTGGAGGAATATGGGCATACTTAGAGAAGATGGCGGTGCCCAGTGAATTTTTACTACCACATTGTGGGTGTGGCTTATGCATTTTCTTTCAACATCTTTCAGTGCAAATTGGGTGCTCTGGGGTGGAGCTCCATTTTTGCTACCCCACTGCGTCGTCGTCCCCGTCCGGGCAGCAGCCCAACCCTGGCAGCGCCTATGGTGCCATCATGAGAACCAGCTCGAGAGCGTGGCAGGCCTGGGTTCCTACTGGTTCCAGCAACCCAGGCCACCAAGTTATTACTGGTTCTATAGAACCGGTCCCGACCTGGAGAAATCCACCTCTGTCTTTGGGGAGGGGGGAGGGAAACGTTTTGTTAAAAGTTTCTCTGGAAAGAGTGGAGCTAAGAGTCAAAACCAAAATTAAATATGGTGCAATTTCCCTGACATTTATTCAAGTTGTAATTAATATAATTCTCCAATCATGTCTTGACTAACTTTTCACCGATTTCTGTCATATACACTGCTGAAAAAAATAAAGGGAACACTTAAACCAGTGATTTTCAATCTTTTTTGAGCGGCGGCACATTTTTTACATTTACAAAACCATGGGGCACATTGAGGGGGGGGGGCTAAAAAAAGTTTGGACAAAAAAATTATCTCTCTTCCTCCCTTTCGTTCTATTTATCTCTCCCTCTTTCTCTCCCTCTTTTTTTCTCTCTCTCCATCCCTCTTCCTTCTTTCCTCTTTTTTGCTCTTTCTCTCTCCCTCCCTACTTCCCTCTATGTCTTTCTCTCTCTCTCTCTTGCTTTCTTTCTTTCTCTCTCTTTCTCTCTCTTGCTTTCTTTCTCTCTTGTTCTCTTTCTCTCTCTCTTTCTTTCTTTCTTTCTCTCTTTCTTTCTTTCTCTCTATTGCTTTCTTTCTCTCTTTCTTTCTTTCTCTCTCTCTTGTTCTTTTTCTCTTTCTTTCTCTTGTTTTCTTTCTCTCACTGAGCTTCGCGGCACACCTGACCATGTCTCGCAGCACACTAGTGTGCCACTGGTTGAAAAACACTGACTTAAACAACACAATATAACTCCAAGTAAATCAAATGTCTGTGAAATCAAACTGTCCACTTAGGAAGCAACATTGATTGACAATCAATTTCATTGTGTTCTGAGCACATTCCACTTTGTACAGAACAAAGTATTCAATGAGAATATTTCATTCGTTCAGATCTAGGATGTGTTATTTGAGCGTTCCCTTTATTTTTTTGTACATATTTGCTTTCTCAAGAAGCCTGTGACCCCGATAAGCCAGCAGGAGGACAGTAATGAATCATCTATTGTATGCCAGACAAGGGAATATTAGAATTAGCAATGGAAAAGTAAGGAAATAGTATCATATTAGGGGTGGACCGAACGGGGGAGAACACAATAGGGTAGCGAAAATGGAGCTCCACCCCAGAGCACCCAATTTGCACTGAAAGATGTTGAAAGAAAATGGAGGGCATCCTGCATAAGCCACGCCCACAGCGTGATAATAAAAATTTTGGTAGCCCTTCACTGGCTGTAACCCTCCTCATCGCAATAGCTGATGTAGGAATGGGAGGTGTTTCATTAGGTATACTGTATTAACCTGCACTTAGCTTTTTTAAAGTGTCTCTTCCTTGCAGGGGAGGTACCACGCTTAGCCAATCGCTTTTAACTCAGAGAGAATAAAACTTTTCTGTTTTCTTCGCCCAAATGTCTCGTGTGAATTCCCTTGTCAAAATTCAGTGCACAATATGATAGGTGTTATGTCCGGCTTGAGCTGGCTGAAAGCTAAACGCTGATTGGTTCAGACGCGGCAAGTCAAAATAGGATTGCAGCCAAAAACAAATGGCTGTCAAAAGTTACCGTGTTTTAAAAGAGTATAAATAGGCACGGCTTTCGCCGCTGCCTCGGTTGAAGCTTGTCTTTGGAGCTAGAGCACTGCTGGTTATTCTACTCCAATAAAAGAGCTGTTACCAACCCGTGGTCTCCAGCCTCTGATTTAACAATAGGCATATGTATATGTGTGTATAGCAATGTGCATATGTATATGTGTGTATAACCAGATGTTTCAGCTGGATCAGCTAATATGGTTTATTCTTCCCCAAATAAATATTTTTGTTGAATCAGTCAAGAGCCTGAAGGCCATATTTGCTTCTAGTCATCAAAGATTTTTTTAAAAAAGAGTTTTTTAAATCATCAAAGTATTATACACACACACAAATACTTTGATGATTTAAAAAACTCTTTTTTAAAAAAATCTTTGATGACTAGAAGCAAATATGGCCTTCAGGCTCTTGACTGACTCAACAAAAATATTTATTTGGGGAAGAATAAACCATAGTAGCTGATTCAGCTGAAACATCTGGTGCTGAGCCAAGAAATCTTATGCAATGAAAAAAATAAGTGAAATTAATAATATAAAAAATATTTAAATGCAACAATAAAAGGTGTCAGATGTCATGGATTCTCTTTGGTCACTCATAGCTGTTCTCCAAAAATTGAGAATATGATTAAATCCAGATATTCAAGTGTCTGTTTCTCTCCTGGTTTTTTTTTTTAAAGTGTAATTTACATACTGACTAGTTTCCAGAAAGTTGCTATGAAATCTTAACCTTCTGATTTCTAGGCCTGCTCTTTCCTCAACTTAATGACTTGAGACAACTATGACCTAGATCAGAGGTCTCCAACCTTGACTACTTTATGTCTGGAGGATTTCAACACTCAGAATTTATTTATTTATTTTATTTGTCATACAGATATAGTATTGTATTGTAGTATGTTTAACATAATATAAGTATTAAGTAGAGATAGAAAAGATAAAAAAAAGACATTTGGATAGGAACGGTAGGCACAAAGGTGCACTTATGCACCCCCCTTACAGACTTCTTAGAAAAGGGGAGAGGCCTATTGTAGATAACGTAAGGTTGAAGATTTTGGGATTGGGGGAAGAAACAACAGAGTCCGGTAGAGAATTCCAAGCGTTGACCACTCTATTGCTGAAATCATATTTTCTGCAGTCTAGTTTGAAATGATTTACATTTAGTTTCTATCTATTGCATGCTCTTATGTTGTTGTTGTTAAAGGTGAAGTAGTTGCTAACAGGGAGTACATTGTGATGTATGATTTTATGAACAACAGTTATATCAGTTCAGAGGTGGCGTAGCTGTAAATTTTCTAAACATAGCAATTGAAGTCTGGAGGAGTAAGGTAATTTGTTGCGTGAGGAGGAGTGGAGGACTCTTCTTGTGAAGTATTTCTGGACTCCTTCAATTATATTATTGTCTGTTATGCAGTGTGAATTCCATACAGGTGAGCTGCATTCAAGAATTGGTCTGACAAATGTTTTGTATGCTCTGGTTAGTAGATCGATGCTTCTAGAGAAGAAGCTGCATAAAATTAAGTTTGTGACTCTTAGGGCTTTTTTGGCAATGTTGTTGCAGTGGGCTCTGGCACTTAGATTATTGGAAATGAGTACTCCAAGATCTTTGACTGAGTGAGGGTCTTCTGCGAGTTCAGTTTGTCCAAGTGTGTATTTAGTATTCGGATTCTTTTTACCAATGTGTAGGACAGAGCATTTGTTGGATGAGATTTGCAGTTGCCAGTTGTTAGACCATTCAGCTACATGGTCAAGGTCTTTCTGAAGGGTAGAAGTATTATTGGAGGTATTAAATAGCTTAACATCATCAGCAAAGAGAACACAATTGCTTGTAATATTGTCACAGAGATTGTTTATGTAGAGCAGGGGTGGGCAATTAATTTTGCCATGGGGCCACATGAGAAATTGGGATGGTTTTAGAGGGCCGGATTAATATAATTAACTCAGTTCTACCCAATACTGTATATTGGGTAGAACTGAGTTAATTATATTATAATTATAAATTATAATTATATATTATACTATACTATACTATACTATTATAATTATAAATTAATTGCCCACCCCTTCCTTCCTTCCTTCCTTCCTTCCTTCCTTCCTTCCTTCCTTCCTTCCTTCCTTCCCCAGATGGAGAGAAGCTTCTGTCTCTCTGATTTTCTCTGCCTTTTATTTCTGCTTTTGGGCAGTTCTTTACTTCTCTTTCAAAATATTCCTTTCCGGTGCCTCTCTTCAACTGACCTACATTGTCAGTTGAGAAAACATAGTGGAGACTTTGCCTTAAAGTAGCTTTGGCTTCCTTTTGTTCCTCTTCCCCCCACTTTTTCCCCTGAGAGGTGGGAGGGGTTTGCTTTAAATTTCTTGGAAATGCCAATGAAACCAATGAACAATTTAAAAATGAGCATTTATTGGACTTTTGCAAAAGTGCATGGAAAGAGAATTTCTCCTTCCTTCCTCCCTCCATTTCTCCTCCCTCCCTCCCTCCTTCTTTCATTCCTTCTTTCCTCCCTCCATTTCTCCTTCTTTCCTTCCTTCCTCCCTCCATTTCTCCTTCCTTCCTTCCAACCTTTGCCCAGGTCTGATGTAGAGTATAAAGAGAGTAGGTCCTAGAACACTGCCTTGGGGAAATTCTGGCTATATATCAGCTCCAGCCTGCATGCATGTGCTGGCCAGCTGATTTTCGGCCTTCTGGAGGGCATGGGGAGATGTTTTCATCCTCTCCAAATGGATGAAATTCCGATAGGTCTGTTGGGGCCGTTTTTCTGGGAAGCTCAGCAGTGATGATGCAGGGGGGGTTCCCTCGGCCGCCGAGCAGCTCAGAAGCTCGGCGGCAGCGCGGCACCAACGTGGGCGGTGGAGGGAAATCTGGTGGCTCGGAGGGTTCCCTTGGTTTCTGTGTGGCTTGGCCTCAGTGCCGTGAATCAAAGGTTCAGCGTGCTGGGGGTTTAACGGTGGTTGAGGGGAACCCGAGGCAGCAGCGGTGGCTGAGGGGAGTCCCTGGTTACCTTATCTCTCGTGGTGACGTTTCCTCGTCGCCAGATGTTAAATCCTTACAAGAATCAACTGCAGACTCTCTGAGTAAGTAACGGTTCTTTTTTATTAGAGCAGAAGGTAATGGTTCACAGAATGGAAACAAGACAACAACAACATGGCCGTGCCTGGCAGCTATATATATCCCGGGCTGCCAGGCTGAGCCAACCAATCACCTGGCAGTATTTTCCCGCCCAAGGAATATGGGGCAGGTACAGGGCCTAACTGTCCTCTGGACACAACACCTGGGCTCTGGAGGCTTTACTGAAACCTGGGGAGGGCAAAAAATGGCCCAATGGGCTTACTGGAAGTCCAGAGGCTTAAGTGAGGCCTCCAGGCAGGCGCAGGGGGCCAGTGGGTGTTGTGCACGCATGAACAGGGGAGAGAGCCTTGCATTATTGGTGTGGGGCTATCACACATGTGCCCTTTTGGCACCTGAGCAAAAAAGTTTGCCATCACTGTCCTATGCTATTTAACATCAACACAAATCCTCTGGGGAGGGGCGGCATACAAATCTAAATAATAAATAAATAAATAAACTTTGGAGTTAAATGCCACTAAAGTGTTGGCATTACCCAATTTTACATCACCATGACCCAGTAAAGTTTAGCAGCAATTGTCGTATTTTACTTCTGTCTTGTGTACTGTAGCAGTCAATTGTGCTCATCTTGTTACTTTCATCAACTTTATATTTGATCTGGCTCCTGTTTGTTTGTGGTTCAATGCCCCAAAGATCCACATATGAATAGCTTGGAAATAGCTGGCAATGGGTTGTACAGTGACTTTAAATCATCGATCACTTATTGCATAAAATGCTCACAAAATTCAGGACCTAGTCGAATCCTCTATGTAGCTTAGAGATCCTCAAATTATTCTCTCAACTTTGAGCATTCTTTAGAAATTGGGTCAGTTTGCAGAGTCACCAGGTGGTATGCTTGGCTGGGGCAGTCATATTGTCTGGACACAACTGCTCTGATTTATAAAACTGTTTGTGGCCAACTGTGTTTTGCAAATTCAGCAAACTGATTTATTTTATAAACTAGTTAAGAAATTGTAACTTATGAATTAGGTAATATTGGGATAGTTTATTGGGTGATCCCCACCTCTGAAGTTTATAAACATGGCTTGTGACTGATCAGATAGTGTTTAGGGTATCATATTTTAGTGTAATGTACAATCAAAATAATTGTGGCTTCAAACTGTGTAAACTATGCAATAGTGACTTACCTAAAAATCTTCCAGGTTTACATTATCAGTGAGCAAAACTACTTTGAAAAACTGCTTTTAAAAATGCATCTATTTTCATTCAAGCAACCATTTCCTGAAATTTTCTATTTTTAATAGCATTACTGTAAATGGTACAATTTTTTCTCATTAGAATCAGATTGGGAAGAGAACCATGATTTTATGTTTCTAATTTCTCATAGGTCAAGTTCTATATCTCTGAATAGGTCATGAAGTTTTAGGTTTAATTTTCAGATTTCAGTTTGTTTCAAAACTCAACTGCAAATCATACCTGCTTCATTTCAAACCATGATATTTTATTTCATCGCTGTAACTCCATCTTCTGGTCATTATTGGTACAGAATTTTGCCATTATCCCCCCCCCCAAAAAACTTTGTCTCCCTTTTACTATTTATGAAACTTTTTTCATAAATAGTTGGGAGTATGAAGAGTAAGCTCTAAGCAACTTGCACGAGTCTGCAATACCACAACTGGTTTGAACTCAACATCAGCACTTTAACTCCAAGGTTCTGTTTGCAAAATAATATAATGTAGTAAGTATATACTGTATTTTTCGGAGTATAAGATGCACCTTTTTCCTCCCTAAAAGAGGCTGATAATTTGGGTGCTTCTTATACTCTGAATGTAGCTCCCTTTGTGCTGTCTTTGTGTGAATGCAATACCTTTGTGTGTAGGTATTCATTAGGGGCATCCACGTGAAAGTCTGCATGTTTTGCAGCATTTCAGAGGATATTTGGCATACAGACTCATGAATGAGGACTAAATACATCCAGGCAGCAGAAAAGGATGTAGAGTATCATTTTTTCTCAGCAGTATGCTTAGAAGAGCAAAGAGGCAGAAGGGCAACCTCACCAAAGGCACCTTATACTATTCTGCCCCAACAGTAATCAGTCACATGACTTGCAAGCCACCTGGTCACATGACCTTCAAGCCATTCCCATCTGGTCACATAACATCTGGTCACATGGCCGGCAAGCTACTCCCACCCAGTCACATGGTATGTAAGCCATTCCTACCCAGTCACATGACCTTTAAGCCAGTGTTTCCCAACCTTGGCAACTTGAAGATATTTGGACTTCAACTCCCAGCATTCCCCAGCCAGCGAATGCTGGCTGGGGAATTCTGGGAGTTGAAGTCCAAATATCTTCAAGTTGCCTAGGTTGGGAAACACTGCTTTAAGCCATCCCCTGGTCACATGACCAGCAAGCCACACCCACAAAATAAGCTATGCCCAGTGTGGCAGTAAAAAATTTGGCAGCCCTAGCCTGCCAAAATGTAAATGTGCGCTGGAGCTGACATAGGGCAAAGCCTTGTGCCACAGGTTTGTCATCACGGGATTAAGGAAAACTGCATATCTTCACCAGGGCTGGGCTTTTTTTTTTTTTTTTAATAAATTTTATTGATTTTATAAGTTTACAAAAAACAAACGTATAACAGTGCACAGTGCATGTGCCCATCACCAAACAACACACACCCCCCATCACCCCCACCACCCCTATAGAAGGATTCAAAGACTTTTGAATTATTTGTCTCTCTATTAATCCTTGGCTCTATCTTGAACGCTTTTTTTTACTAAAAGAGTGATTGTAGTTTATTTTTCGTATTTACATCACAGATTCTACTTAACATATAATCTTTTACCTTGTTCCATCGCACCATCAGCTTCTCTAGTTTATTCTCATCAAAATTATTTAATCTTATTTCCATAATTTCAAAGTGTATGTAATCCACCATGTACCAATACCAATTCTGTAGTGTCCATTTTGTAGTCTTTCCATCCTAATACTATCACCGCTTGAGCACTTTCCAATGCTACAGTTTTAATTTCTTTAGATTCTCCTAGTTCCCTATATTTAATTAAGATTGCTGTTTCTTTTGTAATTATCCAATTAATATTTAACATTTTATTAATTTCATTCTGGATTAGCTTCCAGAATTTCTGTATTTCTATACATTCCCAGATCATGTGCATAAAAATTCCTTTTTTCTGGCATCCATGCCAGCATTTACCTTTCTCTTTCCCCTGGTAATGTGCAAGTTGTGCAGGTGTATAATACCACTTATGTAAGATTTTTCTTCTCATCTCTTTAACTCTCGTATTTTTAATCTTATATATATTTACTATTATTTCTTCCATTTCTCTTTCGTCTATTTTTAAGTCATCCTGCCAACATCTTGTTAGACTTTTAACTACCTCTTCTTGCCTCTGCAATAGCATTCTATATATGTTACTGGCTTGTCCTTTACTTTCATTTATCTTTACCCTTATTATTTTTTCCAAGTTATTTTCTTCTCGTAAAAAGGTTTCTTTATTCTCCCTTTTATTTAAACATGTACATATTGCATTAATCTGCAACCATTGCTGTTTACCGATCAGCCATTCCAATCTAGTTCTACTAACTCTTCCATCTTTCTCATATAGCTGTTCCATTCTCATTACCCCTTTACTATTTAATATTTTAATGATTCTAATTAAATTAGCCTCATCCCCTATATTCAGTGCATGCAACGTTGATAGCTTGGATAACTTACCAGGGCTGGGCTTCAAAAATTTTAGCAAGGAGTTCTCTGTTCATTTGTTGGGTGGGTGCGGCCATGGTGGGCGTGGCCTAGTCAGCCTCCTGCACCACAGTGGCAGGGGTGTGTGTTTTTTTGTCCTCCCTGGGTTCCGGAAGCTTTTCTCAAGCCTCCAGGCCGGCAGAAACGGCCTCCCTAGGCTCTGGAGGCCCTTCCTGAACTTCTGGTAGGCCCATTTTTTACCCTCCTGAGCCTCCACACGGGCCCTGCACTTACCTGTATCGAAAACAGGCCGAGTGGGGACTCATGGGAGGGGCGGGGCCAGCCAGGAATGAGATTTGGGGATTCTCCAAACTGCTCAGAATTATAGCTGGAGGTTCTGCTGAACCCCTGCAATCTCCCAGCAGCCCACCCTGTGTGGAAACACCCTAGAACACTCTCTTTATGTTAATCATCCTCTCCAAGAGAAGAGGTGTGGAGGAGCTATTAAACTCAAGCTTATTTAAAAGAAAAAACAACAATTTTGGCCTCTCGAGATAACTGCTTCCTAGAGGAAGAACGCTCCTTCTTCAAAATCCACCCTTGGAGAAAAAAACAATTTTATTATCTGCCCGGAAGGAGGGGAAATTGTTTTAATCAGAAGTACAAAGACTCGGTTTACTTAAATAATCTTTAATGGTGGATCATGCTTCTATTTGCAGAAGATTTCTAACAGCACAGACAAGCATAGAGTTTCATCCAAGGTACATAAAACAGCCAAGTGAGAGGACGATACACATGATTGCTAAAGGAATACCAGCTTCAATTCTGACACCAAAGCAAAAACTAACATGATGTATCCCATAGGCAAATTAATGGCAAGGAGAAAGGAAGAAAATGAAAGATGAAGCAGGGAGGGAGCTTATGTTTCCCCTTCAGTTCAACGGATTATACCATTTCTTCCTGGAACCATGCATTGGACCAAACCCTTCGATTAACAAGGCATCCAAACAAATGCAAAACAGCCCTATTGCAAAACAGCTTGGGAGAGAGCACTGTGGGGGGAAATGGAAGGAAATTACCATGCTAGTAGTAGGTGAAGTGCCAACTAGACAGGCTTTAAAAAAACGGCTCCTTTTTCTTGGATGTATGACCCTCAAAATAATGACACAAGCTATAAACAAATAGCTTCTTCCAGAAACAACATGAAAAAAAAGCAACCTATTTAGTCTTGGTGCATATCTTTAAGCAGACATTGGTTATGACTCTCAGATTTTAGCCACAGCCACCTAGAGCAGTGTTCACTTCTTAACAGTGCTGGAGCACAACTTGAGGATGATGTGAGCTTTAGTCCAACGTGCCTGGGGAAAGGCAAGTTGAGGTAGTGAAATTTAGAAGGAGGGCATCACAAGCTTCCGGGTTCACTTTAGATGCGTTCCTTGCTATCTACTCACCTCAAGTTTAACAAATGTATTTCCCTTTGTACTGGATCGGATTGCAATAGTAAGATCACCCGTTATTGGCTGCAACTGCGGGCAAGAACTAGGGAACAAGACTGACTTTTAAACAGACTGCATAACATTTGCCCAAGAACCTGCAGAGAATGAGCAGAGTCTGAACTTGGGTTTCCTACCTCGGAGAGGCCCACAAGCGACGTCCAAATTATGACTGATGGCACAACAACCATTAATAGGATGACAATAGCCTGCTAGTATTAAAAGTAGCACATCAAAAGCTGTCAGAAAGAGAAAGAGACAGACAGAGGGAGGGAGAGAGAAATGAGTGGGGAGGTCAAGTTTAACAAGCAGTTTGAATCTGCTGCATTCTAACCAGTCCAAAACAATGTTCATCTCCCAAGAGCTTCTGCATCAGATGTCAAACATGGCTGCCGGGCATGGTGGGAACGATCCGCCAACATGGGGAACCCACCCAAAAAAACCCCAAAACTTTAAAACAGCTGAAGGAAGAAGCAGTCCAAAAACTGGAACAACACTGCCAGAATACATAAACTATTCTCCCACGGATAATGATTCTGCTCTAAAATTCCTTCCTCCTGTAACTGCACCATTAACTCTGTAGGGAACAAAATGCGATCATTCCTGAGCTAGTAGCAACTTTGGGAAAGTAGGTTAGACCCAATAAATGGCTTAATGCAACTCCATGTATCGTTCCACACCAATTGCTGACGAGTGTCACTGATCCAATCACAATTATTTAAAAGTTTGCTTTAAAAACAACTGATCTTAAGATGTCCTTTATCACCTCCACTTTGAACCTGATCTATAATTAATAACAATCATAATAATTTCTCCTAAACTCCTTCCATGCTAGGCAGGTGTCTTGGCTTCAAGCCTTCCAGGAGTCACTTTATATTTTCAGTGCCAGAATTGTCTTCAATCCCCTTGCTACATTAATAACTCCATGAAACCTCTTTATAATACTTGGTTGTAGAGGGAGAGCAAGAGTTTCACACAAAAGATACAGGACAAGTTTTAAAAAAACCCAGTATTTGGCATGCTAACAACAATGCCTCTATTATCTGAAGTCCACAGTTGTTCAACTTTAAAGCATGGAGGGAATCAAAGATTAGTGCTTTCCCTGAGCCAAAAAAGACAAACATTATTGGGCTTTGAAAGGAAATGAAATCTGTTCCTTGCCCCACTTCAAGACTAGAGAGTGTTTCTCAACCTTGACAACATTAAGATGTCATGACTTTAAGATGTAATATTGGCTGGGGAATTCTGGGAGTTAAAAGTCCAGACTTTGTAAAGTCTACCACACTGTGCTAGAGCTTAACCCTGAAAAATGGAATCTCTTGCCTAGTGAGATTGACAACAACGTTCTGCCCAGAGGGCAAAAGGCAGAATTGGTTCCAGCCTCTCAGGGATGCTTGACCAGCCTATGGGAACCCTGCAGAACAAAAGCGAGGTAGTGCAAAGCACCCCCAGAAGGCTTTAGCCCTGGCAGATGTTGCTCTGGATATATGTAGACATGCTGGTGTTTCTTTTTGCCACCGGGCAAAATGTATATTCACATGGCAAGACTTCCAGAATTTATTCTGCACTGAACTGGCAATATGTTTCTTTCTACCTCTTTGGCTCTCAAACGGTCTGACCAGCCTTCCCATTCACAGATGCTTCCCTTGGTTCCTGGACCTGCACCCTGGAGACCAGGCTTCTAACTATTCATCTTCCAGGTGATGAACCATCCAAGTGCAAAGGAATCGTGGAAACGTTTCCAAGAGATACCGATGGAAAGACGCGCACGCAACACACACACACACAACAGGAAAGTAGAAAAGTCTCTGGGTTGAGGGAGGTGGATGGTCAGGCTCTCTTTGCGCTCACGTAACAGACCCAGCTTGTCGAGCCAGTGTGGGGCCGAAAGGGAGACCGATCCCGAAGCAGTCTCTTTCAGCAAGTATCCCGGATTGAGCTCATAGTCAGGTGGTCGTCTTCTTCCTGGATGGTCTCCAGCATCTCAGTCTGCACAGCCTGGGTGATGAGAGTCAGCTCCTGGGAAAGGGTCTCATAGCGATAGGCTACCCGGATATCTGGCACGTTGGTACGGCGGATGTCATTGCCCTCCGACCCCTCCTTCAGGTAGTTGGGCCCAAGCCAGTAGCTCTTCACCTGGGGGAACAAAGGCAGAAATCGACCCAGGGTTAGGCCAAAGGTTCCAGCTGGACATTCAAGGACAAAAACATTAATGAAGGATACGGTATAATTCATCGCCACTCTGGGAGTGAAATGGGCAGTCTAAATTTAATAAATAAACAAGAGCTACCACCGACTATACCTCCCTCTTTCTTTCTCTCTCTCTCTCACCCACACACACACATGTAAACTAAAATATTTGCTCATTCACTTATGTTCCACTTTAGTGCTTCTCTGGACTTTTGCCTAGCAAAGTATTGCATTAATTAATTTAATTTAATTTAATTTAATTTAATTTAATTTTTTAATTTAATTTAATTTAATTTAATTTAATAATTTAATTTAATTTAATTTAATTTTTTAATTTAATTTAATTTAATTTAATAATTTAATTTAATTTAATTTAATAATTTAATTTAATTTTTTAATTTAATTTAATTTAATTTAATTTTTTAATTTTTTAATTTAATTTAATTTAATTTAATTTAATAATTTAATTATTAAATTATAATTAAATTTAATTATTTAATTAAATAATTAAATATTTAATTGCAGGCTCTGGGTGGCGTGCAACAAATAAAAATAGTATAAAAAGGAACTTAAAACCCCCAAAACAAAAATATTCGTTACGTCTAGGCCTGAGTTAGATGGTGTTACTCAATGGCCCCAGGCCTGCAGGTAGAGCCAGGTTTTCACCAATTTCCGGAAGGCCAGGAGGGTGGGGGCGGTGCAAATCTCTGGAGGTAGCTGATTCCAGAGAAACGGCGCCACCACAGAGAAGGCCCTCCCACATGGCCCCACCAGTCGACATTGTTTGGACAACCAGGCCCTAATCAGGGGCTGGGAAGTGTGAGGCAGAAGACAGTCCCATAAGTAGCTTGTCCTAAGTCATGTAGGGCTTTATAGGTGATGACCAACACCTTAATGGCTCAATAGAATCCCTCACCCCATTCAGTCCATGAGACACCTTAGTAGAGGCACAATGACACTACAATGGCAAAGATAAAAATTGTGGGATAGGTATTTCTGCTTTTTGCTCATTTGGAGTGGTTAAAACTGTCAGAGAAAAGGCCTGAAATATCCAAGACTCACTTATGTCGCCAGGCTTAGGGCAATTAAATCTAGACCTCTGGCCAATAAATGTGATTTATGGCTGTGATTGAATTGTTTGATTGATTTTAATATACACTGTTCCCTCGATTTTCACGGGGGATGCGTTCCGAGACCACCAGCGAAAGTCGAATTTCCGCAAAGTAGAGATGCGGAAGTAAATACACTATTTTTGGCTATGAACAGTATCACAAGCCTTCCCTTAACACTTTAAACCCCTAAAATGCAATTTCCCATTCCATTAGCAATCATTTACATCATTACTCACCATGTTTATTTATTAAAGTTTATTTAAAAAATATTTATTAAAGTTGGATGAAAGTTTGGCGATGACACAAGACGTCATCGTGCGGGAAAAACCGTGGTATAGGGGAAAAACCCGCAAAGTATTTTTTAATTAATATTTTTGAAAAACCGTGGTGTAGACTTTTCGCGAAGTTCAAACCCACGAAAATCGAGGGAACACTGTATTGGGGGTTTTAGCTTACGTAGTTTTTTAATTAATTAGATTTGTTTTTGTATTCACTATTTTATATTGTATGCCGTGAGCCGCCCTGAGTCTTCAGAGAGGAACAGCATACAAATCTAATAAATGATGATGATGATGATGATATAATAATATAATGATATATTATTATTATTATTAATTAATTAATATGTTAAAGGGTTAAATAAGGTCCAGGAGGGAAGTGTTTTTAATAGGAAAGTGAGCACAAGAACAAGTGGACACAATCTGAAGTTAGTTGGGGGAAAGATCAAAAGCAACATGAGAAAATATTATTTTACTGAAAGAGTAGTAGATCCTTGGAACAAACTTCCAACAGACGTGGTTGGTAAATCCACAGTAACTGAATTTAAACATGCCTGGGACAAACATATATCTATCCTAAGATAAAATACAAAAAATAGTATAAGGGCAGACTAGATGGACCAGGAGGTCTTTTTCTGCCGTCAGTCTTTTTTATTATTATTATTGTTGTTGTTGTTAATAATAATTATTAATTATTATTAATTATTATTAATTATTATTAATTATTATTATTATTATTATTATTATTAAAGTGCTATGGCTAATTTCCCAGAACTGCCATGACGCTGTCAGAATAAAGGCTACTCTTTTCCTGCAGATGGGATCAAGGGAAGAGGGGCGTTGGAGATGCTTTCTTCAACATTAGTCCTCAAGGGATCTCCTTCCCTTGACTATGGACATGGTTGAAGAGGAGGCTGCATGTAGGTGTTAAGTCTTCTACACCAAACAGGCTGGTTCAGATGAATAAGTCTCTGTAAATCCCCTCTCCTTGAACCTCAGAGCATGACTTTGGGAGGACATAGCCTGGAGTCAGAGAAGATCCTACATTACCTTGTGGGAGAAGCCACTCATCAGCACACTGTTCCGTGCAAGTTCACACATATCACAGGAGCTGAGCTTCCAAACCTGTGTGGCAATGCTGTACTCTTCCATCAAGGGTTCCTGGAAGCAACACTGTCAGTCAGAGCCAGATACGTGTAAATGGAACATTACCAAGCAGCAAAATAGGATACAGGACTGGCTTCAGCAATGTTAATACCTATCAAATTAGTTGTGCACAAATGCAAACTGTATGCAGTGGGCAGCAACTGAGAAGTCCAGAGCTATAAACTAGATTGAAAAGTGAAGAATTATCACAGTCAACCACTTCCACGTCAGGACAAAAACCCAACATTGGTAAGGAATGGAGCAAGTTCCCTTTTAATAACAACTTGAGCAGAAAACATTATTTTATCTCTGATAGATAAATTGGAGAACAGTGTGTGCCTGGAATAAGTGAAAGATATACGGGTAGTCCTTGACTTATGACCACAATTGAAGCCAAATTTTCTATTGTTAAATGAGATGTTTTTTAAGTGAGTTTTGCACCATTTTAAGACCTTTCTTGCTGCAACTGTTAGGTGAATCACTGCAGGTGATAAGTGTTGCTATCTGGCTTACCCGTTGACTTGGTTTGTCAGAAAGCTGTAAAAGGAGATCAGGTGATCATTGGGCTGATAGAAAAGTCATAAAACTGAACAATGGTCATCAGTCACTTTTTCAGTTCTATTGTAACTCTGAACAGTCATGAAATGAACTGTTGTAAGTCCAGCACTATGTCAAACCGGTGCAGAAGTTGGCGATAAATGAGCGGCTTGCCACGCTATCTACAAGGCCTGATGTTGATGGGAACTTTGGAGGGGTGATTTTCATAAAGGAACAGATGCAGCCACAAAGCATTCTTTCGAGTGGTTCAAGGCCATCCTGTGCCTATCCACCAGGCGGAAGCAGAAGGAGGACTTGCCACGCTGGCACAATCTGAGTGGGCAATGTTACAAGTTTGGGGAGGTGGATACAAGGGATGTGAACTTTCAACTGGGTGGGAAACTCATTCAGGTTTCCCAGTGTAGGTGCCAGGATGGCTCTGGCAATAAATTGGTACTTTGAGGAGTACTTTGACTTGGACTCTGATTTAGTGTGGATGCTGCCTGGAACCTTGACACACTACTTGTAAACTGCTAAAACAACATCTTACTTTTCCAAAAACAGTTGGTGGGATGTCTGTCCCGAGCTGCCACAAATATTTCTACAGACTGAACCAAAGACAGCATGTTCTATTTACCCCATTTTTACTTTGGTCCTTGTGGCCAAAGTTTGATCTTTGAGCCACTAGGTGGAGACATTACAATTACACTGGACAATGAAGGTTTTGCTTCCTAACACTTTCCCCTGTATCTCATATAGATGTTTGGCTGCTAATCACAAAAATAACTTGGAATTTAACGGAAGTCCGGAGGTTTTGAGGACTTCCGTGTTTTTGTGATGGTGCGATTTCGCTGAGGTTTCCCTCGCTGGGAAACCCCACCTCCGGACTTCCGTTGCCAGCGGAGCGCCCATTTTTGCGATCCTGGGATTCCCCTCCTGGGATTTCCCTACAGCACCGCAAAACGCGGAAGTCCGGAGGTGGGGTTTCCCATGCAGGGGAGCCTCAGGGGAATCCCACCAGCACAAAAACAGTCGCTTTGGTTTGAAAAAGGGGAAAATTTTGGGCTTGCACGCATTAATCAGTTTTCCATTGATTCATATGGGAAACATTGTTTCGTCTTACGAACATTTCACCTTATGAACCACCTTCCGGAACCAATTAAGTTCGTAAAACAAGGTATCACTGTACACTGCTCAAAAAAAAATTAAGGAAACACTCAAATAACACATCCTAGATCTGAATGAATGGAATATTCTCATTGAATGCTTTGTTCTGTACAAAGTGGAATGTGCTGACTACAGAATGAAATTGATTGTCAATCAGTGTTGCTTCCTAAGTGAACAGTTTGATTTAACAGAACTTTGAATTACTTGGAGTTATATTGTGTTGTTTTAAGTGTTCCCTTTATTTTTTTTGAGCAGTATACAACAGGAACATCTGCAGAGATCTAAAAGTGATGGTTCTGCTGCCTGAAATGAAACATTATGCAAATAAACACCCTGCCCACAAAAGTGCATATAGTCAAGGCTATGGTGTTCCCAGGTGGCTGTAAAAGTTGGACCATAAGAAAGGCTGAGCGCCAAAGAATTGAGGCCTTTCAACTATGGTGCTGGAAAGACTCCTATGAGTCCCTTGGACTGCAAGGCGATCAAACCAGTCAGTCCTAGAGGAGATCAATCCTGGCTGCTCTTTAGGAGGCCAGATCCTGAAGATGAAACTCAAATACAGTGATACCTCGTCTTACGAACTTAATTCGTTCTGTGACCAAGTTCATTATTAGAAAAGTTCGTAAGACGAAGCAATTTTCCCCATAGGAATCAATGTAAAAGCAAATAATGCATGCAATCCCATCCCAAAAGTCACCCCTTTTGTCTTACGGCGCTGGGAAACTCCACCTCCGGACTTCCGTTGCGCTGGGATTTCCCTGAGCTGCCCTTCACTGGGAAACCCCACTTCCGTACTTCCGTTGACAGCCGAAGTGTCCATTCTTGCATTGCTGGGATTTCCCTGAGCCTCCCCTCACTGGGATTCAAAGCAGCATCAGCAAAAATGAAGGGAATCCCAGCGAGGGGAGGCTCAGGGAAATCCCAGCACTTTGGCTGGCAATGGAAGTTTGGAGGCGGGACATCACAGCGGTGGCGGCTCGGGTTCGTAAGGTGAAAATAGTTCGGAAGAAGAGGCAAAACAATCTTAAACACTGGGTTCATACCACAAAAAGTTCGTATGAAGAGGGGTTCATAAGACGAGGTATCACTGTACTTTGGCCACCAAAGGAGAAGGAAGGATTCACTGGAGAAGAGCCTAATGCTGGGAAAGATTGAGGGCAAAAGAAGAAGGGGACGACAGAGAATTAGATGGCTGGATGGTGTCCCTAAAGCTTAAATGGATTCTGGAGGATGGTAGAGAACAGGAAGGCCTGGAGGAACATTGTCCATGGGGTCGCGGTGGGTCGGACAAAACTTTGCAATTAACAACAGGCAGAGGAAAAGCTTATACAGCTAGGGTTTTCTTTCTAGTATTTTGCCATATTTTATCAGCTAAAAAAAGAGTTTCCGCTCCTGTGCCATCTTTCATTCCTTTGGGTGACACCTGCTACATGACACTCACCTTAGTGAAGTGGAACTGCAGGGGGTCATCTGTGGACAGGGAGACCATGAGGCCCCGCGACAGGTACTCGGGTAGCGGATTACGATGGTAGCTTAAGAACAGGCTGTTGTTGCTTAGTGGAGACATAGCAATGCCAATCTGAGCCAGGTAGTAGAGATACTGCAGCACCGGTGCCTAGAGAGAAACTCAATTTTAAGGCACGGGGTATCTCTAAATCTAATTAATAAATCTCAAGCAAACACTGAGCCCCGCTTAATGCTTGCTTCTGGATAAATATACATGGGTTCCCCCTTCCTTCAATCCATTTGGAAAGAATCACAAATAGAAACTCTTTCCAGAGACTGCAAGTTATCACCAGGATGCAGGCCCAGTAATGATCTATTCACATTTTATTTTTAGGAGCATGGTGGCTCACGTAGTTAGGGCACTGGGTTGACAAGCAGCAAGTTTGAAACCCGAATGCTGCCATGGGACAGGATGAGCCCCCGTCACTTGCTCCAGTTCCTGCTGGCCTAGCATTTCGAAAGCATGCATTCAAAGTAGCTAGACAGGTATCACTTTGGTGAGCATGTTAAGAGGGATATGAGAGGAGTCCCCAACTGGGCGTCCCCCAGAGAATGGTGATGTCACTGGCTAATCCAGGGGTAGGCCAAGTTGGCTCTTCTATGACTTGTGGACTTCAACTCCCAGAATTACTGAGCTAATCACGCTAACTCAGGAATTCTGGGAATTGAAGTCCACATGTCATAGAAGAGCCAACTTGGCCTACCCCTGGGCTAATCCTTTCAACCCGGAAGTGCCTTGGTGCTTCCAACATGAATGCAATGTGATTTTTGTTTTGCCTTCTGCCTAGCTTCCCGCACAGCCTGTTTACCACAGCAGTAGCCTTTATCACAACACCAAAGGGTATGTGGTGGTTTAAGCAGCAACTTTGCTTCTAAGCAATGTTTCTGCTTCATCACATACACAGACCCGTCCCCAAGTCCATGTTTCTAGATGTGGCATCAACTCATTCGCATTCCCTTACCTTACGAAGAAGGAGGCCGTGAGATATGTTCTCTGATAGCATAAAACCCGACACCAGGTGATGGATGGGTCCTGCCTCCCCACAGTGAGGTCGCAGCACGAAGGTGTGGAAGCCCCTCTTCCTAGGAAAAAAAAAAGGAAAACAGAATATACAGCTCAGTCAATCAAGTGAATGGCATTTGGAAAAGGAGAAGTCAAAATGCCGGTAAGATGGAAAGGGGAGCAGGAATGAACACCCAACTTATAGCATCAAAGATATGAAGCTGATGAAATGGAATAGTTGTGCAAATGGAATAGTTGTGCAAATGAAATATTTGCACAACTATTCCATTTGCACAATGGCATGAGAAATTGATTGTCAATCAATGTTGCTTCCTAAGTGGACAGTTTGATTTCACAGAAGTTTGATTTACTTGAAGTTATATTTTGTTTTTTAAGCGCTCCCTTTATTTTTTTGAGCAGTGTATATATGTATATATATATCATTCATTCATTCATTCATTCAATTTGATTTCTATTTCGCCCTTCTCCTGGGACTCAGGGAAGCTCACAGCATGTAGAAATCTAACATTACATATTAAAATCCTCATAATTAAAAGTTAACAACACATTCATCCATCATCCATCACACATTCATTCATTGGGTGAGACAAGGTGATAAAATTTCAAAGGGCCCCAGGCCTGTTGGCAGAGGTGGGTCTTTAGTTGTTTACGGAAGGCAGGGAGAGTGGGGACAGTACAGATCTTTGAGGGGAGCTCATTCCCTAGAGCCGGGGCCGCCACAGAGAAGGCTCTTCTCCTAGGCCCTGCCAGATGGCATTGTCTGGCTGACAGGACCCGAAGAAGGCCGACTCTGTGGGACCTGACCAGCCGCTGGGATATGTAATATGTTACTATTATTACCAGAAAAGTGAGAAAAGGGTGTTCAAAGCCTTAAAAAAATTATTCTGGGGGAGACTCAAATTCAGAAAAGGTGGTTGAGGAGGGAGATAAGAAGCAGACCACCTACCTACGGAGATGATTCAACACTGCCATATTAGCATAGGTATAATAAAGGTAATAGGAATACGGAGGGTTATCTTCTTCCATCCAATTGCCAGGTAAGGGACTGTCCAAGTTGAAGATATGGTGTTCTGGCTTGGACTCATCGTCTACGCTATCGAAACCATCCACCTACCCATTCAGAAACCAGAAGACAGAAAGGGAGTGGATGAAAATATGCCTGGGGATTTTTGAAGCCTCTTGCATCTTCGTTCATTTTATGCAAATCAGCCAGTGATCATGACAATTATTTAAGACTGACATATATCAAACGGATTGAACCCAGAGAGGGGTTGTATTGATTTTGGTCCAAATTTCTATTGTGTATATCTTTATTTTGATTTATATTAAGAGATTTTAATAGGTCTTTGTTTTATTGTCCTTAAAGTTGGATAGCCATCTGAACCATTTCTCCCAAGCCTTGTAGAACTCTGAATCATTTTTGTTTTGAGTTTCCATTGTTAATTTTGATAGGTCGGCACATTCCATAATTTTACTAATGATGGTTAAATTTGTCAGTGTGTCTTCTTTTTTCCAGTGCTGTGCATATGTTAATCTGGCGGCCGTTAGTATTTGAATAATAATCCATTTGATAATTATTAGAAATCTACTAATATTGCAACCTACAATTACTTCTCACTAACAAAAATAATAAATATAATCAAACTAAGTCGTCACAATCCAAATACCTGCTAGTTTGCAGGTACCACCCCTCCCCTTTTTCTTCTTTCTCCTCTCTATCTTCTTCCTTTCTTTCCATTCTCTTTCCTTTTCTATCCCACCTCCAACCATCTCTTCTTTCTACGCTATTCTTGGACCATTAAATACTACAGCTATAAGATTATCCAAATAAGAATATTGAATACAAAATACCTACATATAGACAAATATTTGGAATGTATATACAATAATATATATAAGTTGCTGTATAAAAATACTGTTTACCCCAACCCCCTCCCACTTCTCTTTTTTGTATTCCCATCCCCCTTTTCCGTTTTCGTTTTTTGATAATCTAATAAAGTATATTTTTTTAAAAAGACTGACATATATCAACCATTCTGCAATATGCTAACTAAATGGTCTTCCAGATCGAGCACATACAAGAATCACATATATAACATTGGTCCTTCACTCTGCCCCAAATGCAGAGCTACTTTTAGGTATCCCTTTAACAAGTACCAGAAATTAGGGCTGGTTTTTCCCACCCCAAAATCCCTACTTACATGCTCCAGGAAGAGATGCAATTCTGGGTGGCTAGCAGGATTGATGGTGGCTTCAAAGAGAGGTAAGAAAATGTTCTCCAACATTTCCTGAAAGTTGGCCAACTGTTTCTTTGTTTTGTATACGTCGCTGTTAAAAGTCAAAAAACAAAATGTGCTTCATCAAACATAAATCTCTTCATTTGGGACAGTTGACAATCATGTTTATTTATTTTATTTTATCTATTTGACTTATATACTAGCAAATCCCGTGGGACTCAGGGCGGCTTACAACAATAAAGCAATACAAAAAAATTAAGTCAAATATTAAGCAATATTAAGTCAAATATTAAGCAAATATTAAGCAATAATATTAAGTCAAATATTAAGCAATAAAACCCCATTAAGCTAGTCAATCCATATTGAAGGAAGAATCCATTGTGTATAAAATAATTTAAGTTTTATTTTAAGAATATCAGTATTTGCTGTCTGTCTGTAGTTAACAAGATTAGGATTTCCTGTTTTTCCTTATCTTGTGACTGTCACTTTGGGATCTGTTTTTAACAAGATAAATGTTTGCTGTTTAATAAGATAAATGTTTGCTGTTTATGATAAGTTGAGGAATTCTATGTACCTTTGTGATTTGTAAAAACCTATATAACCTGCTCTTTAGCTTCTGTACAAGTGTCTCTTCCCTTGGGAAGAGTACCCGCTTTGCAAACCGTTTTTGATATACCCAGAGAGAATAAACATTTCTGTTCTCTTTGTCCAAACGTCTCGTGTGAACTTTTTCATAAAATTTCAGCGCACAACTTGGGGGCTCTCCCGGGATTCCATCTTGTTGACTGTCCAGGGAGGAACGTCTTTAGGTGCACCCTGTCCCATTTGGACAGAAGACGAACCTCCATGGATAGGCAATTGGCTCTGGTAGACCCGTAAAATTGGCTAAACGAGATCACTAGGACAAGGAGACAGAAAGAGGAAGAGACAAAGAGATAAAGAGAAATAATAGAAGGCCCCTCGAGGACCGGGCAACCCTGTGCACAGGTCTGGTAAGTACCTGTAATTTGCTATGGCATTTTACAACTAAGGGACTACTTACTCAGACGGTTATTGGGCGGGTAGGCTAGGTTGTTTGGAGACTATTGAGTGTGTGTGGTGAGACGTCCTTTTGAGGGGTCCTATTAGAGGATCTGCAGGACGATGTGAGAGTTGACTCCTGATTTGCGGTTCCATCCTCCCGCGAGGGAATTGGCCAGAAAAGGAGGCACGAAAGTTGGTGAAGTGTGAATTGAAAGTCTCAATAGTGCAAAACTCCAACAGGGAAATCCTAGTGGGAAAACTACCATTAACGTCCAAGGGCGAGATAATTCTTGGAAAGGTGGGCTAGGTAGCTTGGAGACTAAAAGTACTCCAATCTCCTAGTGGTAAAACTGCCTCGGGTGGGCTAGGTAGCTTGGAGACTAAAAGAGACTTCAATCTCCTAGTGGGAAAACTGCCTTAAAAATCCAAGATCAAGAAGTAAAGAAAATAATGGGAAATAAAGAGTCTGCAGACATAAAGAGAAAAAGAGAGAGAGAGAGAGAAAAGAGCCTGGTTCAGACTCTGAACCTGAAGAGAAAGAGTTGTTAAAACTTTTATTTAAGGAAGTAAAAGAGTTAAAGGGGCAGATAGCCCAGAGTTAAAGAGTTAAAGAGCTGTGTAGTAACAAAAGGAGGAAAGTTAGATTTTGAAAATGCCTGGAAATTGATTTAGACCCTCCAACTACTATGCAGATTTCAGGAGAATGGAAATTCCCCAAAACATGAAGTTTACTCCAAGTAAGAAAAGAGGCTGAGTGATTAATAGGGGATTTAACATAATAAGGATGTGTAGAATTGGATTGATTGTGATATGTTTGACTGGCCGGCAAATGAATGATGTGTGTGTTTGTGTGTAGAATGGAACTCATTAGCTTATGAAAAAGCTCCCTGGAATAATTGTAGATTTATTTGTATGAAATGGAATTTTGATATGAAAATGATGTATACAAGCAGTAAGAAAAAGTTGGTGTGAATGCATTTTTGATTATTTAAAACAGTAAGCTGTAACTAAATGTACCGGTATGTTATTTTCTAAAGCTAGAAGGAGGAAAAAAAAATTGTTGAGAGAATGATGAGTGGAGAAAAGTATTACATTTCTGTATAAATATATATACAGTATATGTAACATTTTCCTTGTCAAGGATTCTTTTGCCTTGAAGGAGTAAGAGAGAGAAAGGATAGCCCCCCCTTTCAGTGTAGCTGCTCGCTTTTAACAGTTTCCCCCCCTCACTCCCCCTTCTCCTTGCTTGAGAAAGGAGGGGTCAATGGGCAGCTTATTCATAAAGCCTTTCACTGTTTGGATTTGATTCTTTTTTTAAAGATAATTTGAGGTTTTTAAAAGAATTTTAATTAAACAAACACACACACACACACACACACACACACACACATATAAATATGGAAAAGATTTTGAAAAGATTTTGATGTTTTAATCTATGAGAATTTGCTTCCATTTGAATGGAAGTTGAATCTGATTCATTTTACTAAAAGCAAAGCATTGATTCTAAAGTTTGCCCCAAATATATTTCAGAGCATTTATGTCTCTGTGTGGGACACATTGATTAATAATAATAATAATAATAATAATAATAATAATAATAATAATAATAATAATATTAGAAGACAGGGTGCTCCACTTTAGGGCTTTTTTTTTTTTTTGTTAACAGCACAAGTTGTTGCCCTTCAGAAATTGTTACAGAACTGATTTAAATATTTTCAGTGTTACTGAAAGAAAGCATAAAATTAATTGTTGGAGGAGCTGTGGTAGTTAGCACCTCTCTTTTTGGTCTTGAACCAAAAAGCCAGTAGAGGGATTGAAAGAGTTTGAAATATGGATTGAAAGAGTTTGAAATATGAGAGAATACTTATGGAGCAAATGATTAGTGTTAGCAACTGATGTTAACTTGAATCCAGCTTAGTTTTTAAGAGGAGATTTAGAAGAAGAAGCAAATAAAATTAATGAGATGAAGTAATTAAATTACAGACCAGAGTTAGATCTGACTTGATGGATGTGTCCTTGAGAAAAGGAAGAGAAGGAGAGGTTTTGTTTAAGCCAATTAGAAAGATGTTGGAATGTAAGAGACGGGGCAGAGGATGATTTAAACAGTAAAGAAGGATTCTGAAGTTTAGTGGAAGAGAAAGGAGAGGTTTTGCTTCCCGAGGCAGGGACAGAGGCAGAGGCAGGGACCAAGATAGAAGATGGGGATTTGGAAGTGGACAAGGAGAAAGGATGCTTGGAATGTGATAGATGGATCTTCAAGATTAGTGGAAGGACATTGTTGCAATGGATATGCCATTATTAGGATAATATGATAATATGAGAGAAGAACAGGGATGGTAGGCACAATAGTGTGCTTTTGCATGCCCCTTACAGATCTCTTAGAAAAGGGGAGATATCAACAGTAGATAATTTAAGGTTGAAGATTTTGGGGTTAGGGGAAGAAACAACAGAGTCAGGTAGTGAGCTCCAGGCATTGATCACTCTGTTGCTGAAGTCATATTTTCTGCAATCAAGTTTGGAGTGATTTACATTTAGTTTGTATCTATTATTGTGTTGTTGTTGTTGTTGAAGGTGAAGTCACTAATAGGAAGGACGTTATGGTGTATGATCTTATGAACAACAGTTAAATCAGTTGTTCGGAGGAGACGTAGTTGTAGATTGTCTAAGCGTAGTATTTGAAGTTTGGAGGAGTAAGGTAGTTTGTTTCGAGAGGAGGAGTGAAGGACTCTTCTTGTGAAGTACTGTATTTCTGGACTGTCTCAATTGTGTCAATATCAGTTATGCAATGTGGATTCCATACAGGTGAGCTATATTCGTGTATTGGTCTGATGAATGTTTTGTAAGCTCTGGTTAATAGTTCAGTGTTTCTGGAGAAGAAGCTATGTAAAGTTAGGTTTGTAACTCTTAATGCCTTTTTTTTAAGCAATGTTGTTACAGTGAGCTCTGGCAGATAGGTCATTGGATATGAGTACTCCAAGGTCTTTGACAGGGTGAGGGTTAGCTATGAGTTCATTATTTCCAAGTATGTATTTAGTATTTTGATTCTGTAAGACAGAGCATTTGTTGGTTGAGATTTGAAGTTGCCAGTTGTTACACCATTCAGCTAAATGATCAAAGTCATTTATTAGAGGAAAACTTGGTCAGTGATTAAAAGAAGAAGAAGAAGAAGAAGAAGAAGAAGAAGTTACCCAATCACTGATCTGCACAAGTGACCGAATTATATGTTTTATTGAGAGCTCTAGAATTAAGTAGAGAAAGGATAGTAAATATTTTTACATTGATTCAAAATATGTTTTTGGAGTTGTACTCACCTTTGGAAAAATTTAGAAGGAAAGGGGATATGTGACAAGTCAAGAAAAAAATAATAATACATTTTGAGTTAATACATCAGGTTTTAGAAGCCTTAAAAGGGCCACAAGAAATTGCTGTGATTCATATTCGAGCACATCAAAAGGGGGAAGAAGAAGATAAGAAAGGAAACAGATTAGCGGATAGAGAAGCTCAAGCAGTGGGCCAGAAGGAGGAGGAAGGAGTGTTTGTTCTGATTCCTCAAGTATTAGATCCTGAAGAAATTCTATTTAGTGAAGGTAAACAGGAAAAACTAAAGCAGATAGGAGGGCAGGAGGGGAAGGATGAGAAATGATTCCTCCCAGATGGAAGACAAGTATTAAACCAACCTTATTTTAGGAGAATAATGGAAAGATTACATGAAGGGAGTCATTGGGGAACTCAAGGATTGATAGACACAGTATTGAAAACATTTACTGGGATAAAAATATATACTACAGCACAATAGGTGGTGAATAAATGTGTAAGCCAAAAGGTAAACAAGAACTATGTAAGACAATGACAATGAGAAGGAAGATCACTTGTATTATATCCCTTTCAGAATGTACAAATAGATTTTATAGAAATGTCACAAGTGGGAAGATTTAAATGTTTACTGGTAATAGTGGGTCAGTTGATAGGATGGGTGGAGACTTTTCCATGTGTAGATGAAACAGAACAAGATTACTGCTAGAACAAGTTATACCTAGGTACGGGTCAGCACAATAAATTGTTTCAGATTAAGGTAGACACTTTATTGGGAGAATTGTGCAGGGAACTATGAAACGGTTTGGGAATTTATTGGGATTTACACAGCCCTTGCACCTTTCTGGGAAGGCTGAAAATATGAATGGTAAAATAAAGCATTGTTTAACTAAGTTATACATGGAGACTGGGCTAATTTGGATCAAAGGATTATCTATAGCTCTGTTGAGAATTAGAATTCAGCCTCAAAGAGACACTGGGTTAACGTTTTATGAAATGTTGTTTGGAATGTCTTTAAGGGGGGAGTGGATTAAAAACAGGAGATTTCCATATAAAGATCTGATACAATATTTGCAATCATTGTCCTAGTCTTTTGAATATTCCAGATTAACTAGCCTGTTGTTGCAAACATCTGTCCTGAGTTTTAAAGT
This sequence comes from Erythrolamprus reginae, assembly GCF_031021105.1. NCBI lineage: Eukaryota > Metazoa > Chordata > Lepidosauria > Squamata > Dipsadidae > Erythrolamprus > Erythrolamprus reginae. The sequence goes on from NC_091952.1 coordinate 47,790,265, forward strand.
AAAGAAATTGGTGATTGGATTCTGATAAAACGGTGGAAGCTCAAGAAACTCCAACCTATGTGGGAAGGCCCGTTCCAGGTGCTGCTGACTACAGATACCACTGTTAGAACTGCAGAACGAGGCTGGACTCATTATACTCATGTGAAGAAAAGCAGTGCTCCCAATACATGGACAAGTCAACCTGTCGGACCCTTGAAGCTGCGGATAACCAGAAAATAAAATGCTTATTTTTCCCTTTCAGCCTGGATGCCTGTACACCCACAAGAAGAGAAATGAAGGATGGGTAATGCTATTATGGCTAGGGTTGATAATGAGAAAAGCAGAGGGTTATCGGATTTGTATAAGTGCAAAAGGTGGACAGGGGAGAGAAATGGGATGGGAGCCCTGAGAGAAATGTACTTATGTGTTTAATGAAATGGTAACTGAATGGCCCAAAGATGAGACACATCCTTGCCATTGGGGTGGTCTCTGGGAGGAATTTCAGGAATTTCAGTGTTATGTTATAATTGGAGCTGAGGATCCATTATGTAAGGTGAATGCAGAATTACAAAAATGGGCAATGTGTGGATGGTGGAATAAGACTATCCCATTCACCTTTATTCACAAGATTCCAGTCAATATAAAATGTGGAAATCAGTTGTATTCAGATTTACCTATGGGATGGACAGGCCGGTGTGCCTTGGACACTAAAATAACAAAATCAACCAGAATATTAAAAACAGGGAGTTTTTGGATGACTGATGAAAAGAAGGTGCAAAATAATAATAAGAGGGAAAATAGACATAAGGGAGAAGGGAAATGATTGCTAGAAGTGCATAAAAGAGTACAAGCAGGGAGCAAGATAGGGCAAACTTTGGTTTACCAAAGCAAATATGAGTGTACAGGAAAAGCTTTGCAGTGTCAGTTTAGGGTTATAGCATATCATGTATGAAAGCAACAAGGCAAAATGACATGTTATGATCCAAAGGAAAACCCAGTTCAATATTGGTTAGAAGTAAAGGAGGGAAATGATCACGGAAAGCTTCATTCTAAAGTGTGAATAAGAAATCCTACTAATAAAACTTTTAGAAGCTTGCCAGTTGGCCAAGGTACCCACTGGATATGGGAATATGGATTGGCAAAGAACATATATATATATATAATGACAAATATATCTGTCCTCAAAAATGGGAGGAGACTAAAGAACAGTGTTTTAATACGGATGAAAAATACTGTCCTTATTGGAATTGTGTAGGTTGGGCCACATGGAATACTAACCCTGGAGCCAGTGGATACCTTACCAAAGTAAATGTGCAAAGTAATTGTGAGAACAATAAGTGTAATTTTGTTAATTTTACCATAAATAATCCACAAGAGTTTATAAGTAAATGGGGAAGCCAACATGGAATAAGAATATATGGATCTGGGATTGACACTGGAGGTTTATTTTATTTAAAAATTAGTAAGTTAGTAGAAGAAGGAAACCCATTAAGTAAGACCTTCTTCTCAGACTTTTGGGAAAAGATTGAGAAACCTTTTAAGTACCAGAGGGAGCCAGAAATTTGCCAAAATTATTGCTCAGACATTAAATGTGTCCAATTGTTATGTGTGTGGGGGAACAAATGTAGGGGACCAATGGCCCTTAGAAGCAGTAGAATGGAATATAAGCATAGCATATGAGCAGAAAGTTAATGGATGCTACAAAATCCGATTGTGATTAGATGGTGTGTAAATAGAATAAATCTCCATGCCCCTAATATTGGATATGTCCCTTGTGAAATAATGATAGTTTTAAATATTACTGCTCGAACCAATAAGACTGTGCCTGAGAATATTACCATGCCTGAGAATAATCTATGGACTAATGATGTTACCATGTCTTATTTCCTTAATTAGAAGTTTTGTCCAGAGTTCCATTGAAAGTATTGTATCCGGTCAATAATCAATTAAAACTATAATGGTAATGAAAAAGATTGGGGACGAGTTGAAATTACTGGAGAATGAACAGCAAACTATTCAGGAAGAGAAAATGAATAATGAAGAAAAAAGCAAGTTGTTAGAAATAAAACAAAATCTTAAAAAGCTTTGTATTAAAACAAAGAAGAGAAATGAAGGAATTGAAGGAAGAATCCATTGTGTATAAAATAATTTAAGTTTTATTTTAAGAATATCAGTATTTGCTGTCTGTCTGTAGTTAACAAGATTAGGATTTCCTGTTTTTCCTTATCTTGTGACTGTCACTTTGGGATCTGTTTTTAACAAGATAAATGTTTGCTGTTTAATAAGATAAATGTTTGCTGTTTATGATAAGTTGAGGAATTCTATGTACCTTTGTGATTTGTAAAAACCTATATAACCTGCTCTTTAGCTTCTGTACAAGTGTCTCTTCCCTTGGGAAGAGTACCCGCTTTGCAAACCGTTTTTGATATACCCAGAGAGAATAAACATTTCTGTTCTCTTTGTCCAAACGTCTCGTGTGAACTTTTTCATAAAATTTCAGCGCACACATATTAATAACAATAAAGCTCCTAGACTAGACAATACACTCATACATACCAATCAAATCATGACCAATCAAAGTTCCTCAAACTTTGCTCTGAAGTGAGTGTTGTAATTAACACTTGGGTGGTGTGACACCACTCCACATACTCACATCCTTTGAAAAAGAGTGGCGTATTTAGCATATTTCCCAATTCATTTTTTCCCCTTCCTTAGTCAATGTACAAGGTGGTACCCAATTCCCTGTTCTCTGGGCAGAAAAAAAATCTCAAGCTGCCCAGAGTCACCTTATATAGAAGATGGGTGGCATAAAAATATTTATTAAAAATAAATAATTTTAAGAAATAAATATGTTGCCCAGTCAAATTGATTTTCCTCTGGTCCCAGAAACCTGCAAACACTTCTTCCCATATCTCCGCCTCCCCTGACATTAAAGTTAACACAGAAATTATGAACAAGCACCTAAGTGTGCCTTGAAATAAGCTGCTTTGTGGTTAAGGCTTGCACAGCTTCTGGGAATGAGAGTCAGATCACTTAAGTAACCCAACTGTTTCATCAATCCAATTCCCAACAGTCTTCATTGCAGGTATCATACAGCAGAGATAGTTGGAAGAAATAACCATCAGAATGGAATGGAATGGAATAGAATTGAATTCTTTATTGGCCAAGTGTGATTGGACACACAAGGAATTTGCCTTTGGAGCATATGCTCTCAGTGTACACAAAATGAAAGTTTTTCAGTTTAGACATACTGAATGCTATTATGTCACTATGGTTATGACTGGAAGTTATGGGTTATGTAACGTCTTTTTAAATGTACATAAATTCAATTAAAATATTTTTCCAAAAAAATGAAAGATACATTTGTCAAGAATCATGAGGTACAACACTTAATGATTGTCATGGGGTACAAATAAGCAATCAGGGAACAATCAATATAAATATAAATTGTAAGGATAGAAGCAACAAATTGCAGTCACACAGTCCTAAGTGGCAGGAGACGGGTGATAGGAATGATGAGAAAAACTAGCAGCGATAGTAATTCAGCCTTAGTGAATAGTTTGACAATGTTGAGGGAATCATGTGTTTAGCAGAGTGATGGCATTCAGGAAAAAAACTGTTCTTGTGTTTAGTTGTCTTGGGGTGCAGTGCTCTGTAGAGACGTTTTGAGGGTAGAAATTGGATCTTGGATCTTATACTCAAAGGTGCTCCCCCCCCAAAAAAAAAAGATATGCAAAAGTTATGTTTCTCATCCTAAAAGCTTATTCAGTCCTGAAATGAAGAAGCTTCATAGATGAGAAGCAAAATGTTTTCAAGGAAAAAACTAAGAAAGCCCCATTGCCTTTTGGAAAAAGCACCTTTGGGACAACCATGAACCGGATGATATTTGTATTTGTATTTGTATTGTATTTGTATTTATTGGATTTGTATGCCGCCCCTCTCCGCAGACTCGGGGCGGCTAACAACAGTAATAAAACAGCATATAATAATAATCCAATACTAAAAACAGTTAAAAACCCATTATTATAAAAACCAAACATACATACAGATATACCATGCATAAAATTGTAAATGCCTAGGGGGAACGAGTATCTCAATTCCCCCATGCCTGGTGGCAGAGGTGGGTTTTAAGCAGCTTACGAAAGGCAAGGAGGGTGGGGGCAATTCTAATCTCGGGGGGAGTTTAAGTTTAAGCAGATTTGTATGCCGCCCCTCTCCGCAGACTCGGGGCGGCTCACAGCAATAGCAATACAATGTAAGACAAATCCAATATTTAAATTAATTTAAAAAACCACCACAAGTTAAAACCAATCATACACACTAGCGTACCATGCATAAATTTTATAAGTTGGTTCCAGAGGGCTGGGGCCGCCACAGAGAAGGCTCTTCCCTTGGGTCCCGCCAAGCAACATTGTTTAATTGACGGGACCCGGAGAAGACCCACTCTGTGGGACCTAATTGGTCACTGGGATTCGTGCAGCAGAAGGCGGTCCCTGAGATAGAGAATCTCCACAGATAACTTATCTAACGCAGTAGTTTATTAAGAGAGGACGCGTTTTGGGGAAAACGTGCAAGTTTTATGACCATATATCAAATACTTTCAAAGTAACTTTAGCCCTGGTGCTTCTGTTGTGGGGAACAGGTCTAACCCCATCCTCCCCTGACGCCACCAACAGAGGGGTGTTTTGTTCATGCATGGTAGACAGAAATCTGTTGCAATCCTTTCCAGCTCAGAGTTCATTACTCAACTAGATACTGTAACATCATTAGTGCAAGTCTTACCACTTTAGCTTATAAGTTGATATTGTACAGCAGCTGCGTCCAAAGGGTGATTTGCCACTAACTGGGATTACAACTGGAAATCAAAACTGAGACCCAACCACAGAAAACTATAGAATGGTTAAGATATTCATGAACTAGGAGAGCCATGTTTAACTGTTGTGGTTAGCTCTGGCCCTGCTCCTGCCCCAAGGACTGTGGATGTGGGGGAGACATCCACATGCTGCAGGCCTGTTTCCCCCCCCCCCAGTGGAATCTGCTGATGAAGGCTCCTCTGACCAATAAGACATGAGTGACAGGGAGGAGGAGAGTGCGGCAGACAGCTCAGAAGGAGATCAATTATCTAGCTCCTCCTTGGATTCAGAACAAGAGTTAATGATACAGCCACGCATGCAGAGAGCGATGCATAGGCAACAAAAACGGAGAGATTATTATCAAAGAAAATGAGGCCACCTGTGGTTGGGTGGGGCTGTGGTAATTAGTGAGGCTGCTATAAATAGCAGCCTGTGGGTTTGGCCATTGTGGAGGATTATCTGATCGTTGTGTTTCGTGACTGCTTTACTGACTTTGATCTTTGTGTGCTGATTTTCCCCCGCTTTGAAACTAAACCAGAGCAAAGTGTGTTTCACTTTGTGAAAGAAGAAGGACTGTGAATTGCCTCACAGCTGCAATCTAAGTATCACAGAACTGATAAGGAACTTGTGCAAATTACCAATTTGTTTGGAGACAAGTGCTCTTTGCTATACAAAAAGAGTGCTTAGTTTATTTGCATTTTCGGTATAAAGAACATTGTTTTGAATTTTCAAACATGTGTGTGTGTCTGAAATTATATCTGTGCATTTTTGGGAGGATTCTACCAGAGAGATCGACAGAACATTAACAAGGCCAGCCAATAAACAGGCATAGCAACTAAGTCAGCCAATGGGAGCTAACCATTTCTGAGTCTGTGCAGAGAATCAAAACTGAAACTGAATCTTAAGGCTGGGTGTGGCTGCAGTCCTGTCTGCTCTCTGTCCACTGCTAAAATGAAACTAATGTCTGCTTGTGTTTACCTGAATAAATAATTTGCTAATTGTATTGTAAATTCATCTGTTGTTATGTTTATAAAGAAGTTTATGAATCCAGATGAATCAGTCATCTGTGTGTGCTTCTGATTTTGATTTTTGCAACAAACGTTAATAAGAACCCTCCATATTTCTTATCAAGATAGTTGGTCTCCGTGACAGTCAAAAAATACAGTGGAGTATAAAAAGCCCTCTGTAAATTGGTAGTACAATTTCCACCAAGGATACCCAGATTTATAATAAGGCACAGCAATCTCACTGATCCTAAACATGAACGCTCTGAAATTGGTTTCAGGACTGCAGCCTCTAAGGCAGAAGTCTTGAAACTTAGCAACTTTAAGACTTGTGGAATTTGGGGAGTTGGAAGTCATCAAGTCTTAAAGTTGCCAGGTTTAAGGACCCCTGCTCTAAGGTTTAACCTTAATTATACCTGTTCAAACAACATGGTTTCTGTTAAGTCTTCTTTAAAAAAAAGAATGGAAGGGCAACATTTATCTTCTTTAGGGTGTGATCTTGGTGCTAGAAATATATCAGTGATGGTGAAGCTATGGCACGGGTGCCACAGTTGGTACGCGGAGTCATATCTGCTGGCACACGAGCTGTTGCCCTAGCTCAGCTCTAGCATGCATGTGTGCCGGCCAGCCTATTTTTGGCTCACACAGAAGCTCTGGGGGGGCGTTTCTGGCATCCAGAGAGCCTCCGGGAGGATGAGGGAGGGCACGAGCCTACTGGGCCCATCAGAGTTGGGAAAAAGGCCATTTCTATCCTCCAGAGGGCCTCCAGGGAGTGTGGGAAGCAGTTTTCACCCTCCCCAGGCATTGAATTATGGCTGGGGGCACTTGTGCATGCACGATAGCCCATGTGCATGCTCTTTTGGCACCCAAGGGGAAAAAGTATCCATCACTATCTTAGGTAGGTAGGTAGGTAGGTAGGTAGGTAGATAGATAGATAGATAGATAGATAGATAGATAGATAGATAGATAGATAAAGAGACAGAGAGAAAGTCCTGTGCCCACTTTTTAGTAGAGAGAAGCAGCTGCTGAGCATTAATAATACAGCAACTAATGTATGCAAAGCCCTCTGTGATTCTGCGAGTCTCTGCATGCTTTTGAAACTGCAAAACCAAGAGAGAGGTACTTACAATAGCCGAGGCACCTGCACCAGCCAGCGTATGTTATTGGAATGCACTCGGTGGGTAACAGCCCACTTGGCTAATTTATCCCACTCATCCCGTGCTCGGCCGTAGATCGACAGTCGCAATTCTGCATTCTGATATTTGCTCTCTTCTAGGTCAAACATTACTTCCTACCAGGACGGAATGGGTTTGTTAGTGTACCTTTGTAGCTGTAGTACAAAGAGTCCTCTATAAAGCAGTAGAACAATTTCCCCCCTGGATACCCAGATATATAAATAATAATAATAATAATAATAATAATAATAATAATAATAATAATAATAATAGTAATAATTTATTAATTTGTATGCCGCCCCTTCCCGAGGACTAAAGCAGAGTGATCTCACTGATCCTAAACATGAATGCTCTGAAATTGGTTGGACCTAAGGGAAGAGCCTTCTCTGTGGGGGCCCCAGTCCTCTGAAGATTCGTACTGCCCCAACCCTTCTCGCCTTTCGTAAGAGTCTAAAGACTCACCTATACTGCCAAGCTTGGCGTCATTAGATTCTGTCCCCTGGTTGATGAATGAATAGTGGGTTTGTTGACTGAATGGATATGTCCGTGCTTTAATTGGTTCTTTGGTTTTTAGATGTAACTTTTAATTAATTAATTGGATTTCAATGTATATTGTCTTTTTTATATGTTGTAAGCCGCCCTGAGTCCTTGGAGAGGGGCGGCATATAAATCCAATTAAACTTAAACTTAAAACTTGTTAGCACTTTAAGAATAGAAACTCTTTCTTTAAAAAACAATAGAAATACATGTTCTTATACCCTGTCTTTTGTCTGAAAAGTCTGGGTGACTTAGATGGGGCTCTCCACCTCATTTTCTTCCCAAACAACAGTCCCATGAGCCAGGTTGAGTGACAAAGAGGTTGGTTGAAATTCATTCAACAAATTAGACAGTTAAATAGAGAAACTGACTGCAGATTGCTTCATCCACCTTTGTTATATTAGCCATAAGGTTTCTTAGGTTCATAAAACACACCTGGCCGCAAAGCCTCCTTTATGCATAATCCTAAACCCAAAATTAGCCCACAGAACAGGCTAGGCATACCCTAGTTTCCAACTATAATGACTAGGTAAGTATTGTAGCATGGTGTGACACAAATATATTGGCTTCAACTTCTGATAATTGAGGGACAAATGTATAAACATTTAAGAGTGGGCGTCTAATGTTCAGAAGTGAGTTATGGCCATTACTGGGCATTTAGTAATCAAGAAATAACCATTATACACCCACCACCCCTTTTTCCTGCTCCACCCACCCCGTATGACTTTATTACGTACCGCAGGGCTGTCAAACCCACTGCCTGCAGGCCAGATGTGTCATGTGTTGGCCCAATTTAGCAAAGGGGGGGGAGTTGCAATATGTCATGTGACACTGCCATGATGACACGGGTTTGATACCCCTGACTTAACATATTACTTCTATTACTTCTCCAAAACCAACCTGCTTGATTCTCAAAAGCTTCAAAGCCCCAAAAAATAGCTATATTTAAGTCTGCATAACTTTGTTCAGCCCCCACTGTCTTTAAGATAGTATGTATCCTTGCCTTCCGAAAAAGTTTAAAAACTCATCTTTGCTGCCAGGCCTGGGGTTCCTTAGACCTTCTCCCCTGACCGATGAATGCTTAGTTTGACTGCTGAATGAATGATATTGATAGTTTTTAATTAGAATTTTAAGATTGTTTTTTAAGGTATAATTGGATTGTTATTATTGTTTCCTGTTTTTCTGTACATGCTGTGAGCCGCCCCGAGTCCTCGGAGAGGGGCGGCATATAAGTCCAAACAAACAAACAAACAAACAATAAATGAATAAATGAATGAATAAATAAATAAATAAATAAACAAACAAACAAATGAGGCCAACTTACAAGGTAGTCCAGATGTGAGGCACAACCAGATGGATTAATCCTACTTTATTATAAAGTTACATTAACAGAATCTTGCAAGTCTTGAATATCCATTTCTCCCCCACTGGCTTTGCAGCCTAAAAATCTAGGGAGGGCCCCTTTTGAGACATCTGCCATGCCCACATTCCTTCTGCAGGCTGACTCTTGTCCAACTCTTCCCCTGGCTGTGCCAATTCCCTGCCTCTCAAGGACACTGCCACATACCATTACAGCAGCCCTCACCTTAATGATGTGAGCAAAGTATTTTCCAGAGACTTGGTTGTCTGTTTTAATGAAAATCTCCCGCAGAACAGACTCTCCTATGGGGTTGTATTTGGCATTGAACTTATCAAATCGATGAAAGGTGTTACGATCCTGTTAATAGAGAGAATGCCAAGATCAATCATAGTAAACCTCACTTAGCACTACTGATAAAGATATATTTCTTTAATCAGAATTCCCTCCATCATCCCCTTTTGATTGGAAACCAGTGCCTTCTAAGATCAAAAGATGCTACGCACCATATTTTTGGAGTATAAGACACACCTTTTTATCTCAGCAATTTACCTCCTTGCAGCAAACAGAACAGAGTCTGTTAAGCCAAGCAACTCATTATCAGCTTCCCCAGCGGATTTGAGGCCAGTGCTAAACTGAAAGTGAAACTAGGTGCAAGGAGGCAAATTGTGATTTTGTGATTGTTTTCCTTTTCACAGCAAACAGTGTATATCATCTGTGCTGTTTGCTGTTAGGCAAATTGCTGGGAGGCAGAGGCGTTTTTTCCTTGTTTCCCTCCCCCAAAACTTATACTTCAGTGCATCTTATACTTCGAAAAATACGATATCTCTTTTAATGAGCACTTTCTTCTCTTTGATAAATACTACCAAATTATTTGTTGTAGTTAATTAAGATCAGGTTCTCTATTGCTTATAATTAAGGCAAGTTTAGAGCTGGGTTCCAATAGACCTGAAATAGTCAGGAACTACCATTCTGCACGTGAGACCTGTTCTACTGGAAAGAATAAGAACGTTTTGTCCAGGCTGGTGTCCAAAGTTAAGATCGCTAATTAATCCATTAGGAAAATCAGTTTCTAATTCTCTTTATAAGTCACAGGAAAGCTACCCTCTTTGATGAAGGCATCTGGACATACCGCATGGACATCGAGGGTGTCCACACTCAGATCGTATGCTGTGAGATTCATGGTCTCAAAGACCTCTTTGAGGGTTTGCTCCTTGCCCTTTTCCACATGAACGATTTCCTCCAGGTGTTTCTTCATAGCCCGTTTGATAAAGCGTAGCAGATGCTTCTGATTCATGCAGGATGAGGCATGGATGTGGGTGTCCACCTGATCAAAGGATTAGCGGATAAGTATACAAGCTAGGAAGAGGCAAGCTCAAATGTTATCTTAGACATCAGACAAGAAATAAGTTATTCTAAGATTGAACTCTAACAGTAGAGACCTTCAAATTTCTAGGTTCTATCATATCTCAAGACCTAAAATGGTCACCTAACATCAAAAACATCATCAAAAAAGTACAACAAAGAATGTTCTTTTTGCGCCAGCTCAGGAAGCTCAAACTGCCCAAGGAGCTGCTGATACAGTTCTACAGAGGAATCATTGAGTCTGTCATCTGCACCTCTATAACTGTCTGTTTTGGTGCTGCAACACAACAGGATCGACACAGACTTCAGAGGACAATCAGAACTGCAGAAAAAGCAATTGCTGCCAACCTGCCTTCCATTGAGGACCTGTATACTGCACGAGTCAAAAAGAGGGCGGGGAAAATATTTACTGACCCCTCACATCCTGGACACAAACTGTTTCAACTCCTACCCTCAAAACGTCACTACAGAGCACTGCACACCAAGACAACTAGACACAAGAACAGTTTTTTTCCGAACGCCATCACTCTACTAAACAAATAATTCCCTCAACACTGTCAGACTTTCTACTAAATCTGCACTTCTATTCTACTAGTTTTTCTCATCATTCCTATCACCCATTTCCTCCCATATTGACTGTATGACTGTAACTTTATTAATATTGCTTCTTCATTGCTTATTTGACCCCTCTGACAATCATTTAGTGTTGTACCACATGATTCTTGACAAATGTATACTTTATTTTATGTATGCTGAGAGCATATGCACCAAGACAAATTCCTTGCGTGTCCAATCACGCTTGGCCAATAAAATTCGATTCTATTCTATTCTAAATGGAAATAATAATGTTTTTTTCCAAGATTGTTATATTCATTAACATAATTATTTGGATTTTGTTTTTAAAAAAAGGCAATCCATATATACCAATCCAAAATGGACCAATGGATGCAAATCTCAATACAAAACTCAGCATTTCTGCTACCAACTTAAAGAAGGATCTGCTAGTGTTCTCTTACCAGTACGAAGAGGTAAAGAGCTGTACTGGGGAAGCTTTGTACACTAACTCCTGATCTTTCTAGGTTCAACAATCTGTGACACTGACATAGTCTGTAGCTCTAACTACAGCATATATTTTCAAATTATATAATGCTTCTACCTTCCGGATATTGTAGAAGTCACGATGTGGCACCTTTTTCTGAGCTGCCAGTTCTTTCATCTCATTCAAGAGGACATGCATCTGGAACTTTGAACTTAAGTATTGAAGTCTTCTATAGCAGAAGGATTTTCTGTCCAAAGGTGAAAAGAAAACAATTTCCCATTTGCACACCCTGATTAGAACATTTTCCATTTGATATCTAATTTTATTATTATCCCAGAAGCCGTCTCAGCACAATAAATTGAAATAAGAACAATTTCCAGAAAGTTTTATGTGGGTGGAGGAGCTAGGTCCTTCTTTCTCAGAAATAGAATATGGGAATTATTAAAGATAGCATAAAATTGAGCCTATGCCATGTCAGCCTAATGGTGAGTCTACAGTAGCTGCTGCCTATTTACAAAAATACTAAGAAATTGAAAAGCAAAGGAGCCGTTTTTGGCTCCTGGAACTCAAAATTGTTTTCCCAGTCTTCAGAGAGGGGCGGCATACAAATCTAATAAATTATTATTATTATTATTATTATTATTATTATTATTTATTTATTTATTCGACTTTTATGCCACCACTCTCTGAAAACGTATAACATTTTGGATCCAATTAATTAAATATAAAAACTAGAAACCAAAAGCCATAAAAAACAGTCATTCCCATTCAACCAACTTTCTCTCAACACATTCATTGGCCAGGGGGCAAGAATGTAATGGCCCAAAGCCTGGCAGCACAAATGAGTCTTAAGACTCTTGTGGAAGGCAAGGAGGGTAGGGGCAATACGAATCTCCGGGGGGGAGTTGATTCCAGAGGGCTGGGGCCCCCACAGAGAAGGCTCTTATTATAACTTGGTGGACACTATCTACTTTCAAAGAAGTCCAATAAACTTTCTTTCAACCTGAAGAATACCCTTCGATTATCCCAGAAAACAATCAACGTATGAACTAGGTAAAATTGACAAAAAAATATGTGTCCCATATAGTTTTATGACGACAAGGTGTTTTACATAATAGATTCTAGGATCATAAAGTAGGTAAGCCACACTTGTAGAACGGTTATTTGGAGAGGAGTTTTGACACCTTGATTTTGCATGCATAGATCAACTTACATGGGGCCATTGATGATCAGAGCCATCAGAACATTCATGTCAGCCACAAACTCCTGCAGGTCAGGATACGGCAAGTCCAGTTCAGTGGTCCTTTTAAAAAAGGCAATAAAGAACAGACCCCAAAGATATGAGCAAAGTCGCATCATTAAAAGAAAGCAAGGAAAGAACCACCATCACTGTCTAGGTGTGCATAGAGGATAGTTTTTTGAGTAAGCCAATAGATACAAATCTGTCAAACCAAGAATAGCCTCACCAATAATCTAGGGGAAAAAACCTATATTATTGTCACTAGTACTTTGAAAAATCGGTATTTTACGAGAAAAAAATAGAGAAACAAGATGATCTGAATGATTTGTCAGCCTTGAAGTAGACTAAACCATTGCTTTAAATTTGAATTGTCAAACCATTTGCTCCACGATTAGTAAAGAATAACTACTGATTTCCTACATTAGGCAGAGAGCAAATGAAGAATGCAAAATATACTGTACCTTCGGAGTATAAGACACACTTCCCCCCCCTAAGAGAGGCTGAAAATTTGGGTGCATCTTATACTCCAAGTGTAGCTTTTCCTAAGTTTTTTTCCCCAGCCCTATCAAGGCGCTAACAATCTTCCCGAAGAACGTTTGTTCCAACCCTAAGTCTTTTCAGGCTTTTTTTCATTGCTGCTCCCTCCGAAGAATGTTTTTTTCAGCTTTAACGGGGGGGATAAAATAATGTGCGGAAGCTGAACAGACTAAGAATGCTAACCAAGTGGATACCCAGTAGGCAGATTTTCCTCTCCCAAAACTAAGTTGCATCTTATACTCCGGTGCATCTAATAATCCAAAAAATACAGCATGCAACTGCTGTAACAGATGGTTTAGAGCAGTGGCCCCCAATTTTTCCACCTTTGTAGACCGGTGGTGACAACAGTGGCAGTGACAATGAGAAGGGAAGAGTGGATGGTTCCAGGTTGTGCAAGCAATGGGGGCACGCATGTGTACAATATGTAATTAGATCAATATATTTTTATCAAATACACATCAAATACCTGCAATCTGCAACTGTAACAATGACATGAACTAAGTTTCCTAACAATATATGTTTGTATGTTATGTTATATTTTTGTGTTAAAATAAAAAATAAAAAAAGACAGAAGCATTTATGATTCCTACCCTGTTTCCCCGAAAATAAGACGTACCCCGAAAGTAAGGCATGTCAGAGTTTTTGCAGAATTTGCTAATATAAGGCACCCCCTGAAAATAAGGCCTAGTCAAGTTTACATACGGTACGGTGGAAAAACATACGGTACCATTCAAAGCTGTTCATAGCGGTACCGTAATTATGTGGCGTCCCCTGCTGGTCCCTTTAATTGCTTTGTACCGTCCAGTACAGCAGACACAGTCTGCTGCTGTCTCACCGCCATTACAGTCTCCACTACAGTGCGTAGACTGTAGTTCCTCTGGTGGCCAGAAGCTGCAATAGCGGGAGTATACTGTTGTACCATATAAGTGCCATCGTTTGTGTGTGTGAGTGCCATACTGACAGGTACGTAATCAGTGTACCGTACAGTACACTTTCTTTGGGGGTATCAGCTTTTCCGCCTGTGAATTTGTCTTATTTGAGAAATATTAGGCACCCCCAGAAAATAAGACGTAGCACAACTTTTGGAGCAAAAATTAATATAAGACAGTGTCTTATTTTCGGGGAAACACGATAGCTGCAGAGAAAAAGGAGGATCAGAAATCGTGTACAGCTGGACATGATTCATAGATAACATAGATAATTGCCCCCAATGTTATTTCTCTCCCAGATTTTCCCTAACAACCAGGTTGTTCTCATGTCTTCAGCCACCTACTTACTTGTCAGTGATGTCCTGCTTGGTGTACACATGAACTACTCCATTGACCATCCTGAGGCCAAACCCAAGATCTCCAGGCATTGATCCAGGATCACATTTCTCATAAGGATGCTGGTTTCCAAATGGAGGGTGCACTGGAGCATCTGCAACAGAGGAAAAATGCTTGCGAGAAACCACCCATCTGATCTTGGCTGTTGCAGTTAAGAGTTTATTGGAATGCTAAAAGAGAAATCAAATGCTAATTCACCCTGGCCCATATCACAATTCCCCTCCCATTTTGGGGGTTGTTGCGTTCCCATCCTCTTCCTCTAAGAGTGCATGGGCACAAACCCAGTAAATCAGTTATGCAAAGGTTGAACAAGTCCAGCTAGTCCTAGGATGGCAATTAGGATTGGAATTTCCATTGCTAAATGATGTGGTTACAAAGTGTGACTGTGTCACTTAGGGATAACAATCTCTGCAGCCCCGGCCATTGTTAATCAAATCCCATGGCTATTAAGCAAGGCAAAGTCCTGCCAGTATCCACAACCAAAGTCAGTGGAGAAGCCGGCAGGAAATCTCAGGCTATCAGGGAAGTAAGTGGGCATTTGTTAGAATATGTATGAATGAGAGAGCCAGTGGTAACCAATCAGCCAATGAATAGGCATAGCAACTAAGTCACAGCCAATGGGAGCTTGAACACTTCTGAGTCTGTGCAGAGAATCGAAATTGAAACTTAAAGATTAAGGATGGATTTGGCTCTGCCCACTTTGCTCTCTGCCTACTCTCTGTGCTTGTCTGCTCTGCTGAAATGAAACTAACTCTCCTGCTTGTGTTTATCTGTAACTGATTTATATGTGTGTGTGTGTGTGTGTCACAAGTTTTTTTGCTGAATTTGAAAATTAAGGGAGACTAGGATAGATCTATTTAGGCCTTATTTTGGCTTCATCAGCTAGCCATACCCACTGGGACTTGAACCTGCAACCTTTGCCTTGTAAGGCGGAGAATTATCCTCTAGGCTACAGTATCCAATCCCTTCAGCTCTGCACCAGGGAAGGGTTACATATTTTTGTGTCGAATCACCTTGGTGTGTACCCGTGAAAATCTACAATATATTTGTAGATTTTCATGGGTATAGGTATGAAGGTCTTGGCATATTTGAGTTTCTTCCCGTGTAAGTTTCAGAGATTTCTGGTGATGTTTCGACGAGGTCCCACTCATCATCTTCAGGCTGGTGCTTTGTCCTTGTGTTCGACCTAGCACAAGGACAAAAGCACCAGCCTGAAGTTGATGGTGGTAGACCCAGTTGACAAAATTAGATTCTGAGGAGGCATGATTAGATTAACAGTATATACCTAGAATAAAGAGTTACATGTATAGAAACGATATAAAAATAATGATTTAAAAGAGACACAAACAGTTTAAAGATATATGGGAATATATAACCAGTCTGTTAATATAAGATTATCTATCTATCTATCTATCTATCTATCTATCTATCTATCTATCTATCTATCTATCTATCTATCTATTCATTTATCTATCTATCTATCTATCTATCTATCTATTTATTTATTTGTGTATTTTCTTTCATTTATTCATTTATTTGACTTGTATGCCACAGCATAAAATAGGTGTAAAATAGATGTTGATTCATGACTGATTGGATAAAAATGTAGAACTATGTTTGTTACTGATACCTTTTAAGGTATATGCATAGATGTATATATGGAAACTGTGGAGAAAAAATAAAAAACTTATTAAAAAAAGAGCACAATGTTAAGGAAGCCTAATTATTTTACACCCTTCCCATTTACCTCAGAATCTGTTTAGATTGCATGTTTCTATGGAAATACAGAGAACGCGCAGCTTTGGATGTACAGTAGTCTAAAATTTCGTCTACATGTAAAATTCCTTTGTTATTCCTGGAGAAATCTGCCCTTTCCTTTTTCTCTTTAATTTTAGAAGTAAATTTCTATTTGGCTTTAGAGCAGAGGTGGGTTTTAGCAGGTTCTGATAGAAATTTTGAGCAGTTCGGAAAACCAGTCAATACCACCTCTGACTGGTCCCGCCCCCATCTATTCTCTGCCTTCGGAGTCTCAGCTGATCAGGTGGAAATAAATGGGGATTTTGCAGTGACCTTCCCCTGGAGTGGGGAGGGAATGGAGATTGCACAGAATCCATCCCCTGCTATGCCCACCAATTCACACCCACAGAACTGGTAGTAAAAAAAAATAAATTGAAACCCACCACTGCTTTAGACATAGCTTAAGACAGTGATTTTCAACCTTTTTTGCGCCGCGGCACATTTTTTACCATTTACAAAATCCTGGGGCACACCACCAACCAAAATGATACAAAATGACACTCTAACACAGTATAGCTGAGGCTGAGGCTTCATCTAGTGGTGGCAACATTTACCTCCAGTCCTGACCAGGATTAGAAATTGGGACCATGGGGAGGAGTAGCAGCTTCAACTACTCACTGTGGCCGCACAATGACAAGCGCGCGGCAGCCCAAGCGGGGACCTTCCTGGGTGTGGATGAGAGGCGGCCTGCTATTGGTTCATCGCTACGGGTCAGGATGAACCCTAGAAGGTGATTGGTCAGTGAGCGTTGCCTGTACCTCCACTCTTCCTGTCGCTGATAGCTGGAGGGATTGTGAGGGGAATGTTTATGTTCGGATGGAGGCGGCGGGCCAGATAAATGGCCTCCACGGGCCGTATCCTGCACACGGGTCGTAGTTTGGGGACCCATGTTTAATTTCCCCACGGCATACCTGGCCATGTCTCACGGCACACTAGTGTGCGGCGGCACACTGGTTGAAAAACACTGGCTTAAGATGCATTGGAAACTCCTGGGAGAGCTAACAAAGATCCTCTCCCTCCTTCACTTCTTTGCCTTCTCCTTTATTAGCAAAATCCAAATAGAAAATACAGAACACGGTAGATACCAAATAAGCGAATGCAAGATTTAGCACAGAGCTAGAATTTCCTTCATGCTTTTTAAAATCTCTCTGGTGGACCCCTCATAAAACAAAAATATCTGTAGTTTACAGAAACCTTGTGGAATGTGTAAGCATGGAGAGATAAGAGTGGAGTTCCTTCAGCTATCCAGTCTAGTCTACCCCAGTAGCAGATAATGCAGGATTTGTTATTGCAACTGTCACCGATTGTGAAAGACGTTGTTGTGCCTCAAGGTCTTCTCCTTCCAAACTATTTGCCAGTTTCAAATAGTTTAAACAAACAATCTAAAAATCCTATTAAAGTCTCTTTTTCTAACTATCATCTTAGCCATCTCTGTGTCACTAGAATTAGGGAAATGCTTTTTTATTTTCCAATCCATGCCCAGTTCAAAATTTCGTCTACATGTAAAATTCCTTTGTTATTCCTGAGAAATATGCCCTTTCCTTTTTCTCTTTTAATTTTAGAAGTAAATTTCTAGTTGGCTTTAAACCAGAGGTGGGTCTCAGCAGGTTCTGACAGACGTTTTGAGTAGTTTGGAAAACTACTCCTTACCTGCAGCCACAGGAGTCTCAGGTATCTCCTCATACGTCCTGGGAGCTAAGGGTTTTTCTGAAAGGTCCTGCAGGAAGAGTGCGGTGGTTTTACAGAAGCTTTGCAGAGAAAGCCCCATGTACTTCTCCCGGATGAATAATGCCTTGACCACACTTTTAGCGGCGTCCAATAGGTCTGTGAAGGGCACCTGTATATGGCAGAAAAAAAGCAGTTTATTCAACTGAGTGGGTTGCCAGAGCCTCACTGTGGAAAGTTTCACACGCTATAAAACAGAAGTCATCGGAGGAAGTACTTCGAATACTTGAAGGTAGAAAGCAAAGGTTTTGCAGAGGTCTTCAGACTTGGTAACTTTAAGAGCAGAGGTCTTCAAACTTGGCAATTTGAAGACTTGTGGACTTCAACTTCCAGAATTTTTTAAGAAGATGTTGGATAACCATTGGTTATGCTGGCTGGAGAATTCTGGAAGTTAAAGTCCACAAGTCTTAAAGTTGCCAAGTTTGAAGATCTCTGTACTAGAGTGATTGTCAAAAAAAAAGCCACAGTTAAGGAACAATGCCAAAATGCTTTCTAATATTTTCTCTGTGGTCTATTTTTTTTCTTTGCAGGAAACAGCATTTGGAGATCACAGGAGGCTTAATCCGTGTTTTATCTCAAATGCATACCATTTCAGTCAACTGAAGCTATTACAACATCTCAATAATCAACAGACAAAGGTTATGATGCAGCCAACCTTACATCTGGCAGGACTGCAAAAAGCCAAGTCAATTTGGTCGTTCAGCAAAACCCTCATTCACGCATACATATTTCCTCAGGGATTTATGGCAAGTTGACTTGAGTCTCCAAAGGGAGGGTTTAGGAAGCTTTCTCTAGGCGTGGACACTGGCTCTTCACTAATAGCATCAGTGTAAACTGTGCTCCAGTGTAACTGTGAGAGGGAAGGATACGGAAATTACAACAATATTTGTGGCTGGCTCCAGGGTTGGGGTTTCTCTTACTAGATTCACTGGCTTCCCTCTCTTTTTTGCTTTAGTTATCTATTTGTTTGTTAATTTAAATTTCTCTCTCTTCTTTCCATCAACAAAATTATTCAAACTGGACTGCATTCGTGAAAAATAAGGAACAATGAGTTTTTTAAAAAATAATGGGCCAAGATGACAATTCTGTCAAACTTTTATTCTCCCTCCACCCCAAGCTCTGAAACATTGGGCAACAATTCCAGAGCAGCACAACCCAAGCACAGCTAAATAGCTAAACTGATCCCCGGAAAGCTCAAAGGTTTGGTCCCAGCCTCAGCTCAACAGAGGGAGACTTGCCCAGCTGGAGTCCTAGGAATGCCCCCTCTTGGTGTGCTGTATCCCAGATCTCTGGCTGATGTAGCACCTCCAAGAACACATCCTGACTTGAACTTGGCTGAAGGGCGGCTCAGTTGGCAGAGTGGCTCTTTTTCTTGAGGTTCCCGGGGAACTTATTTCCCAGAACCCTGCAAGGCCTTGAGTTTTTGGTAAAAACAAACATTCCTGTTCCCAGAAACAGCAGTTTTCCTCCGCATTGCCCTGGAAGTCAACCCAAATCAGCATGGAAGAATATACAAAACAAAAACCACATGCTTTTGAGGAAGAAGCAGTTTGTGGGTTTTTTAAATTTTATTTTTTTCTTTCTTTCTTCAAATTCAGCTTCTGAGAAAACACTAGGAAAAACAATTAGGAGCCAGTTGAATGTTCCTTTAAAACAAGGGTGGACAAGAAATTTGAAGGGATTCCACCCCCTTTAAAATGTTTTTTTTAAATCACCAAGGTCTCTAAAATGAGAAAATTTGAAGTCTTTTTGTGAAGGGGAAGAGCAGAACATACAGTAGTTGGTTATTTTTTAAGGTACTCGAAAATAACAGAGCTTAATTTTTCTATTTTACTGCCTGTCCCAAAAGTGCTTTTCCAAAAGGCAAGTGGATTGGGTTTTTTCCCTTGAAGATATTTTGCTTCAAGAAGCTTCTTCAGTTCTGAAGAAATTCAGAACTGTCACTGTTTGTCAATTTCTGACAATCAGAAATCCAGTGACGATCGAGAATCTCTATAGATATTTTAATATAATACAGTAATACCTCGACTTATGAATTTAATTGGTGCGGGAAGGAGGCTCGTAAGTTGAAAAGCTCGTGTGACGAAACATTGTTTCCCATAGGAATCAATGGAAAAGCGATTAATGCGTGCAAGCCCAAAAATCAGAAACCGGCCGCCACCACCGAAGGAGGCTTGAGCCTCCCGATCCTCCCCGCCCCTTTGCCATGCATGTCGTCCTGCATGCAGGATGACATGCAGTCAGGAAGGTCATCCTGCTCCCCCCCCAGCCAAAAACACAAAGGCGGTCTGCCAGGCGGCTCCCCCCGCTCCCCCCGTGGGGAAGGAGGGAGAGAGCAGCAGACGGGCAGCAGCCGCGGCAGACGCCAAGCCTCGCTCCGGGCTGTGCCCCCTCTGAGCGCTCACCGCCTGTCCCTGTCAGCGGCCCAGCCACCTTCACCTGCCCGGACAACCGCCAGAGGGGTTCTTCTGGAGGGGCTCCTCCAGAGGGGCGCATGGGGAAGGGCTTGAGACGCCGCCTTCTCCTTTCCCCGTGGGAGTGCCGCACCTCTTGTCTGCCCGGCCCGACAGGCACGAAACCAGTGCTCATGCCGGGCGCCCCGCCTGGAACGCCAGCAATGCCGCTGGGCTGATTGCCGAGCAGGGACAGGGCGCGGAAGGAGGCGGAGGCAGCGCCGCACCGGCCCCCTCAGGGTGCTTCGTCCGGGATGGGGCTCCTCCAGAGGGACGCACAGGGGCTCCAGAGGAGCCCCATCCCGGGCAGAGCGGCCTGAGGGGGTCAGTGCGGCGGCGCCTCCGCCTCCTTCCGTGCCCCGCCCCCGCTCGGCAATCGGCCCGGCGGCATTGCTGGCGTTCCAGGCGGGCCGCCCGGCATGAGCACCGGTTTCGTGTTTCTCGGGCCGGGCAGACAAGAGGTGCAGCACTCCCATGGGGAAAGGAGAAGGCGGCAGCTCAAGCCCTTCCTCGTGCGCCCCTCTGGAGGAGCCCCTCCAGAAGAGCCCCTCTGGCGGTTGTCCGGGCGGGTGAAGGTGGCTGGGCCGCTGACAGGGACAGGCGGTGAGCACTCGGAGGGGGCACAGCCCGGAGCGAGACTTGGCCTCGGCTCGTATCCCGAATTTGAGCTCGTAAGTAGAACAGAAGTATCTCTCCCCTCCTAGCTCGTATCTTGAAATGCTCGTATATAGAGCAGCTCGTATCTACTACTGTAATAACAACAGAGTTGGAAGGGACCTTGAAGGTCTTCTAGTCCAACCCCCTGCTTGGACAAGAAACCCTACACCACTTCAAACCAATGGTTATCCAACATCTTCTTTAAAAACCCCAGTGTTGGAGCATTCACAACTTCTGGAGACAAGCTGTTCCACTGATTAATTGTACTAACTGCCAGGAAATTTCTCCTTAGTTCTAAGTTGCTTCTCTCCTTGATTAGTTTCCACCCGTTGCTTCTTGTTCTACCCTCAGATGCTTTGGAGAATAGTTTGACTCCTTCTTTGTGGCAGCCCCCGAGATATTAGAACACTGTTGTCATGTCTCCCCTGGTCCTTCTTCTCATTGTGCTGCTAGTTTTCTTTTTTAAAAGCAGAAAATCATACTGTGGGGTTAGGTTTGTCAGATTTTAGCAGAACAGAGAAGCTGTTAAACAGAACCTGATCCCATGCAGCCCACTTGCTACTCCACAGCCCACATTTTAAAAAAAACTCACAAAAAATTGGCTTCAAGCAGATGCCGTAGTAGGCTCTCTGCCTGGGGCATTCAAGTAATTCCAGCAATTGTCAAGGAAATTAAGTTGTAGGACTGAACTCCTCACACAGTAGCTAGCTGGTCTGAAACTCTTTGAATTCTGTCATTTTCAAGGAATGTATATATTATTTTGGAAATGTAGAAAGCTTTCTGCAATGTGATTAGCGTATTTACTAATTTACTACCTTACCCTATTAAACACTCCATTATAGGGACCTTTAACCAAAGAAGTCTGTTGCTTGCAATCCACGTCCATTATCTCCAACCTATGTTTTCTCCCTAACTCAAAACAAGGGCATTAGTTCAGCTTGTTCTGTAGCAGGAATAGGCCACTAAGTATCTTTCAGATGTTTTCACCCACAATGATCAGATTGTTGATTATGGTAATCAGAGCTTTGGGGCTTGCAATCAAAGTTAGCTGCTAAACAAATAATTCTGTCACTACTGTCAAACTATTCATTAAGCCTGCATTACTCCTGCCTGTCGGCGACTACTTCAGCTTCAACCACAACAACACAAGAGCACACAACAGATTTAAACTTAATATTAACCGCTCCAAACTTGACTGTAAAAAATAGGACTTCAGTAACCGAGTTGTCGAAGCGTGGAACTCATTACCGGACTCCATAGTGTCATCCCCAAACCCCCAACACTTTACCCTTAGATTATCTACGGTTGACCTATCCAGATTCCTAAGAGGTCAGTAAGGGGCGAGTACAAGTGCACTAGAGTGCCTTCCGTCCCCTGTCCTATTGCTCTCCTATATCTCCTATACCTTTCTTCTATTCCTATATCTCTTCTTCTATTCTTTCATTGATATGTTCTATTACTATACCTTCTTTTCTATTATTTCTTAGATATATTTTACTATGAGTATCTCCTCTATAACCTTCATCATGTATTTTACTATGTGTATATAGATATATACCCACTAAAACCCTCATTGTGTATTGGACAAAATAAATAAATAAAATAAAATAAATAAATACTATTACTATTACTATTACTGGTCTTCTCATCGTTCCTATCACCCATGTCCTCCCACTTATGATTGTATGACTATAACGTGTTACATGTATCATTACAATTTATATTAATATTGTTTCCCGATTGCTTATTTGTACCCAATGGCAATCATTAAGTGTTGTTCTTCATGATTCTTGACAAATGCATCTTTTCTTTTATGTACACTGAGAGCTTATGCTTTTATGTGATTATGTGTCTAATCACCCTTGGCCAATAAAGAGTTCTCTTCTGTCCTTCGTGTGAGAGTTTGTGAAAGACCTTGGAATACTAATATCAAATGATCTAAGTGCCAAAGCCCACTGCAACAATATCGCCAAAAAAGCTTCCAGAGTTGTTAACCTGATCCTACGCAGCTTCTACTCAGGCAATCTCACACTACTCACAAGAGCCTACAAAACTTTTGCCAGACCCATCCTAGACTACTGCTCATCTGTCTGGAACCCATACCACATCTCAGATATCAACACCCTTGAAAATGTCCAAAGATATTTCACCAGAAGAGCCCTTCACTCCTCCACTCAGAACATCCTATGAAAAATAGACTAACAATCCTGGGCCTAGATAGCCTAGAACTGGGGCGCCTAAAACATGACTTGAGTATTGCCCACAAGATCATATGCTGCAACGTCCTACCGGTCAATGACTACTTCAGCTTCAACAGCAACAACACAAGAGCACGCAACAGATTCAAACTTAATACGAACCACTCCAAACTTGACTGTAAAAAATATGATTTCAACAATCGAGTTATCGAAGCATGGAACTCATTGCCGGACTCAATCGTCTCAACCCCTAACCCCCAACATTTCTCCCTTAGACTATCCACGATTGACCTCGCCAGGTTCCTAAGAGGCCAGTAAGGGGCGTACATAAGTGCACTGGTGTGCCTTTCATCCCCTGTCCAATTGTCTTTCCTTTCTCTCACTTTTCATATATATTTTCTTCCTTTCATATATCCTCTCCTATAAGTTCACTTTTACCCTTATTTATATTACTACATGTCTATTTTTCTTCCTATGTATTTATGTATTGGACAAATGAATAAATAAATAAAATAAAATAAATAAGAGAATCAATGTGTACAAGTTGGGGGGAAATGAGAACAACCTAAATCAAACAGACTTACCCCACACGTCTCTTCTCCAGAGATGGCGACCCTCTGGAACTCTCGGTCCAAAAACACATCTCGACCTTTGGGAAGGTGATCTACTAGGTCTTCACCCTGTTCATTAAATAATCTGGGGGGAGAAGAAAGGGGAAAAGAGTGGGAATGAAGGATCCACCATGAGGAACAGTCTCTGATCAATTCTGTCAGTCTACAGGAGTCCCCATTTCCAGCAGGCGTGTGAAGACACAAAATCGAACACACAAAAGCACGGGCAACACAGGGACTTTCAGGAATATCCTCCAATGGCAGCACTACGAACTATGGAAAGGGGTGAGGAACAGCAGTGGGCAACAAATACACACAGCAGAACTAGTAGGAAAATGTTCCTGAGCCCCAAATTTACCACACGCTTGACTCCTCATTTCTATACTGAACAATCAAACATTTGGGTTAAATGGGGGTTTTCAAACTTTTGCGGGCTACAAAAATTCTTAGATTAAAAATCCTAGAACCCACAATAAGGAGGCAAACCTCCAGAGATTAAAAAAATGGACTCCGCTAGAATAGTTCTTTCTTTCTTTCTTTATTTCTTCCTTCCCTCCCCTTCCCTTCTCTCCTTTTCTTTTTCTTCATGATTCCACCAAACAGTTTGAAAAAAAAAACCTGTTCTAGAGCAGTGTTTCCCAACCTTGGCAACTTGAAGATATTTGGACTTCAACTCCCAGAATTCCCCAGACAGCATTCTCTGGCTGGGGAATTCTGGGAGTTGAAGTCCAAATATCTTCACGTTGCCAAGGTTGGGAAACACTGCTCTAGAGTATCAGAAGAATAGATTTCCCAGGGCAATGGCTTGTCCTGGCAAAACTGCAGGAGCTGCTCGTCTGCCTAAAACAATGAGAAACATTCTACTTGGCTGAGCTTCTGGGTTCACTAGGATCCAAGTTGCTCCGTCAACCGATGCACAATGAAAGAGGGACCGGGTAGAAGGCAAATCTAAAACAGAGACAAACTGCTCTATCCACTATGCCTGCCTTAAAAATAATCGCTTTAAGAAGGACAGGAGGGAAACAGATCTCAGAAAAAGGAACAAGGGAAAGCAACCAATAGTATGGAGTGAGGAATCCCCCCCACTCACCGGTGTTGAGATTTATGGGACTGGATGATGCAAAAAAAATAAATAAAAACAAGGTTTGGTTTAGCCCAATAATATTTGGTCTGGTCCAAAATAAAATGGTTCCCCTATTTTCTACTAGTTTTTACTATTTCTACTATTCTATTTCTACTAGTTTTTCTCATTATTCCTATCATCCTTTTCCTCCCACTTAGGACTGTATGACTGTAACTTGTTGCTTGTATCCTAAGATTTGTATTAATATTGATTGTTTCTTCATTGCTTATTTGACCCCTACAACAATCATTAAGTGTTCTACCCCACATGATTCTTGGCAAATGTATCTTTTACTTTTATGTGTGCTGAGAGCATATGCACTAAGACAAATTCCTTGCGTGTCCAATCACACTTGGCCAATAAAATTCTATTCTATTATTTTTCAACCTTAGATAAGTTTTTTTTCCCCTCATGGGAATTTGCTTTAAGTGACATACACCGAGATAAGCGTATCAGTAAGGCAACTGGTTTTAGCCTTTCCTTTCCAGCGGTGCCTTTGTTCAGAGGTGGGCTGCTAAGGTGGAACAGTGACGTGTGCTCGCCCCCATGGCTCTGAGTGCTAGCAGAGTCCAGCGCAGTTATGCTACTGCACCTGGGCAGGTAGTGAAATCGCACGCGGACACCTTAGCAGCCCACCTCTTTTCTCAGAGGACAAATTCCCTTTTGGGAGTACAGTGGAACCTCGACATATGAGCAGCTCTACTTACGAGCTACTCGAGATAAGAGCTGGGAGGGGAGCGACATTTTTGTTCGCCTCCCGAGCTCACATTCGGGATACGAGCGCCAAGGAGCTGTCTCCTGAAGCCGAACGCTAACTTCCGTGTTCGGCTTCAGGAGACAGCTCCTTGGCGCTCGTATTCCGCGTGTTTTAAAAGGTTGCAGCCGGCCTGGGGGGCTCGGAGGGGTGCTGGCAAGCCCCCCAGGCCGGCTGCCACGTTTTAAAACACGCGCGCCGCTTCGCAGCTGTCTCCTGAAGCCGAACGCTAACTTCCGCGTTCGGCGGCAGCGGTTTTTTTTTGTTGTTGCACGGATTAATTGACTTTACATTGTTTCCTATGGGAAACAATGTTTCGTCATACGAGCGTTCCGACTTACGAGCCTCCTTCCGGAACCAATTATCTCGTAAGTCGGGGTTCTACTATACAGTGTTCCCTCGCTTTTCACGGGGGGTGCGTTCTGAGACCGCCCGTGAAAGTCGAATTTCCGCGAAGTAGAGATGCAGAAGTAAATACACTATTTTTGGCTATGAACAGTATCACAAGCCTTCCCTTAAATTGCAATTTTCCATTCCCTTAGCACCCATTCAGATTATTACTCACCATGTTTATTTATTAAAGTTTATTAAAAAAAATACTTATTAAAGGCAGACGAAAGTTTGGCGATGACATATGACGTCATCGGGCGGGGAAAACCCACGAAGTATTTTTTAATTAATATTTTTGAAAAAACGTGGTATAGACTTTCCGCGAAGTTTGAATCTGCGAAAATCAAGGGAACATTGTAACTCCATTTCCATTCTAAACTCTGGTTCTATGTGACCATTCGGAAATCTCCCAATGTTGTTACTCAGCCTTTCTCCAGCCTGCTCCCCGTTAGGTATTCCATCATCCACCCAAAACAGCAGGAGAACAACATGTTGGGGGCGGGGGGGAAATGCCTTGATTTAATGTGGATTAAGGTTTCCTTCGCAGTCTGTGAAATTAATTTTAACGGCAACACCCCCAGCAGTGGTACAATTGCATGTGGGACACGATGTGAGCAGGGGATCAGAACTTGGCAAAAGAGAATGTCACTCACTCTGGATGAGTCAAGGTGGGAATAAGGAGAAGAGTCAGCCTGCAGGATAAGGTACTACATGGGGTTACCTTTGAAAAGTGTTCGGAAACTTCAGATCATGCAGAATGCAGCTGCGAGAGCAGTCATGGGCTTCCCAAAGTATGCCCATGTTACACCAACACTCCGCAGTCTGCATTGGTTGCTGATCAATTACCGGTCACAATTCAAAGTGTTGGTTATGACCTATAAAGCCCTTCATGGCATCGGACCAGAATATCTCCGAGACCGCCTTCTGCTGCATGAATCCCAGCGACCGATTAGGTCCCACAGAGTTGGCCTTCTCCGGGTCCCGTCAACTAAACAATGTCAGTTGGCGGGCCCCGGGGAAGAGCCTTCTCTGTGGCAGCCCCGACTCTCTGGAACCAACTCCCCCCAGAGATTAGAACTGCCTCCACCCTCCTTGCCTTTCGTAAACCCCTCAAAACCCACCTTTGCCATCAGGCATGGGGGAACTGAGATATCTCCCCCGGGCCTATACAATTTATGTATGGTATGTTTGTACATATGTCTGCTTAATAATGGGGTTTTAAAAAATATTTTAAATTGTAAATTATTAGATTTGTTATGAACTGTTTTATTCTGTTGTGAGCCGCCCCGAGTCTACGGAGAGGGGCGGCATACAAATCTAACAAATAAATAAATGAATGAATGAATGAATGAATGCATGCATGAATGAATGCATGAATGAATGCATGAATGCATGCATGAATGAATAAATGCATAAATAAATGCATAAATAAATAAATAAAATAAATAAATAAATAAATAAAAAAATAATCCTGCACCCACCCCTGAGTCAAGGGCAGAGAGAGAATTAAGGCCAGGCACTCACTGTAGGTCGGCATCACTGTCAATTTTCAGGAAGTCCTGTTTGGCTCTGAGTAAAATTTCAGGTTCTAGTCTGAGGACAAATGGGAAGTGGAGGCGAAGGCCAAGAAAGGGACAAACAGTCAGAGACAGGAGAAAGAAAGAGGAAGAGGAAATGGTACAGAAGATGAGGAGAAAAAGAAAAACACTGGCATTAATGCAGAAACCAATATCAGACATGGCAGACACTATACAGCAATATACTAGAAATGGGATCCAAAAAAAGAGAATGAATGTAAGAGGTCCATGTAAGATACCATGACTGAGCTATAGTGTGCCTATTATTGGGAAAGCACAGCTGGTTCCCACGTTGTATTTTTCTTTTGTTTGAATTTCCTTCCCTCCTTTCCACCTGCTCGACTACCAACAGCCACTTACTAAACCCAGTGGTTCTCAATCTGGGGGTTGGGACCTCTCTGGGGGTCAGATGACCGTTTCACAGGGGCCGCCTAAGACCATGGGAAAAGACAAATTTCCCATGGTGTTAGGAACTAAAGCGTCTATTCTGGCGCCTTGGAACATATTTTTATAATCTGACCAATCAGGCGTTTACAGTGGGAGTGTCCCTCTGACCTTCCTGCCAATCAGCTTAAAGCTCTGTTGGGAGAATTTGCACTAAACTTATGGTTGGGGGGTCACCACAACATGAGGAACTGTATTAAGGGGTCACGGCATTAGAAAGGTTGAGAACCGCTGGCCTAGACTAAGCTACCCAAACCCCTTTCACAAGTTCTGACTTAAGAGATAAATAGCTCAACTACTTTCTCTTCATGGGGTCAAATCTCATTATATATGTATGGCCAATATAATGCCTCTTTCCCACTGAAGTTCAAAGACTTTTGGGGCTGTGGGGATATTTTCACTGGAAGAGAAGGAATCTTTTATCTTCAATGTTGCTCTGATAAAAGAAAGTCCTATACTCTCCTTTAGAAGTTATTTTCCCGGATTGTTATTGTACACTGTCTTATTATTGCTGTTAGCCGGCCCGAGTCTCCAGAGAGGGGCGGCATACAAATCCAATCAATCAATCAATCAATCAATCAATCTCTATTTGTGCTTCTCTTCCAGGAACCTACTTTTCCTGGAGTGACACAACATTTTGGAGTGGGAAAATTGGGCTTCTAAATAAGAGTGGAAATGAAGCCCCCCCCTCCCCTGAATAGACTTGCCTCTTATCTCAGAGGTCTTCAAACTTGGCATCTTTAAGACTGGTGGACTTCAATTCCCAGAATTCTCTGCCCAGCCAGCTAGAGAATTCTGGGAGTTGAAGTCCACCAGTCTTAAAGTTGCCAGGTTTGAGCACTATGCCTATTGTCTTCTTGTCTTCCTTTTCCCTACGTTTTCCATTCCAATGGATCTTTCCTTATTCTGTCTCACTTCTGCCACCCCCTCTCCCTTCTTCAGAGCAGCACAAGTGCATCATCGGTTGCCAGGCACCAGGTAGGTAAATAGGCCACAGGTGGCTTCCATTCCTTCTGCCTAAGCACCGTCCCCCTCATGTCGATGCCCTGGCTTGAACCACGGAAGAAATAACTCTGAGACTTCGCAGCCCTTCCCAAGTGAGGTTTCTGGTTAGGAGCAAACATTTGCAGAATCCTAATGGCCATGATTCCACCATGCTGTTTCTTTTCCCTGTTCTGGTCTCCTAAATGTCGCCTTCTACCACATAGCTCCCAGCGACCAACAAAGGCCCACAAGGTTGGTCTTGTCCAGGTCTTATCAGCTAAACTTTTAGGGGAGCCCGGGTGACGCAGTAGGTAGAGTGCTGCACTGCCGGCCACTGAAGCTGACTGTAGATCTGTTAAAAAATGCTATTGCTAACAAGTGTTAAGCCGCCCTGAGTCTAAGGAGAAGGGCGGCTTAAAAATTGAATAAATAAAATAAATAAACAGTGTTGGCTGGCGGGCCTGTGGGGGAGGGCCTTCTCTGTGGCTGCTCCAACTCTCTGGAACCATTTACCTCCTGAGATCCAGACTAGCCTCACCCTACTGGCCTTCCAGAAAGCTGTAAAGATCTGACATTTCAGGCAGGCCAGGGGGCGTTGATCTGATGATGATAACCATTGAGATCCGGCCATGAATTATATGCATGGATTTCACTGTTTTATTTTAATTGTTTTGAAACAGTTTTATAGGTTTTTAGTATTATTCGGATGTTATATTTTTGGTTATAAGTCCCCAGGGAGTTGGGTGGCGTAAAAATCGATTAAATAAATAAAATAAATAAAGGACAATAGAGAAGAACAGCAAGATGGGGATAGATAAACCCCAGACATTTTCTACCTGATGTAAAGCTGCTGATTGCAAAGGAATCTTGCCACTGACAATTATGTAACAGTAAGAAAACTGTGTGCAGGACAAGAAAAGTGTAAAAAATATCAGCCACACACATTTATGCACATAGACAGATGACTGTATGGATGCTTCTTGTGACACGATGGTTACTATCACTGTAGAAATAGAAGCAATGAAATGACATTCCTGGATTTTTTCCAAAGTCTCTCTATCACGCTTTTTCTAGAGTGTAACTAAAAGCTTTGATTCCTTCCCATCTTTCCCAGTTTCAAATACTCTTGTTGTGGTTAGCTCTGGCCCAGCTCCTGCCCCAAGGACTGTGGATGTGGGGGAGACATCCACATGCTGCAGGCCTGTTTTGCCCCCCGGTGGAATCTGATGATGAAGGCTCCTCTGACCAAGAAGACATGAGTGACAGGGAGGAGGAGAGTGGGGCAGACAGCTCAGAAGGAGATCGATTATCTAGCTCCTCCTTGGATTCAGAACAAGCGTTAATGATACAGCCACGCATGCGGAGAGCGATGCATAGGCAACAACAACTGAGAGATTATTATCAAAGAAAATGAGGCCACCTGTGGTTGGGTGGGGCTGTGGTAATTAGTGAGGCTGCTATAAATAGCAGCCTGTGGGTTTGGCCATTGTGGAGGATTATCTGATCGTTGTGTTTCGTGACTGCTTTACTGACTTTGACCTTTTGTGTGCTGATTTTTCCCCGTTTTGAAACTAAACCAGACAAAAGTGTGTTTCACTTTATGAAAGAAGAAGGATTGTGAATTGCCTCACAGCTGCAAGCTAAGTATCACAGAACTGATAAGGGACTTGTACAAATTACCAGTTTGTTTGGAGACAAGTGCTCTTTGCTATACCAAAAGAGGGCTTAGTTTAAGTGACTTTTCATTATAAAGAACATTGTTTTGAATTTTCAAACATGTGTGTGTCTGAATTTTGTACCTGTGAATTTTTGGGAGAAGTCTACCAGACAGCCCGACAGAACAACTCTTATGCTGTTTTTTCTCCCAAGACTCCAGTGAAATGTTCCATCCTGCCTTTGAAATATCCAAAGGAGTTAGGAGAAGCTAGGAAAAGTTCAAAAATTGTTGGCAACTTACTTCACATCCTGGCTTATCTGCCGCTCCAACCGTTGGCGCCTCTCTTCTAACTGTTCGATGGGGCTGTCTTCTGGGAATTCGTAGGGAGCACTGCGCATTTCACTCTCGGCCAATGAGTGACAAAACAACTCCTGCAAGCATAGAAGCACGGTGCTACTGGGATATCCATGCAAGTGTTTGCGTGCAACTTCAATGAAGGTCTCAATCATTCTATGAAGTTAGATAGGACGGACATGCTCCTCGTCCCTTCCCTTAAACATTGTCACCTTATGGGAACCAAAAAGTGGGCCTTTTCTGGGGCAGCCCCATTCCTCCCTCCCCAAAGCTCAGCAGGCCTCTATTCTCTTAGCCTCCCAACAAGCACTGAAGTCCTGGCTTTGCACCTCATGTGCTGGGGTAGGATGAGGTGACGGCAAATTAGAAGCAAGCAAGTGACGGCAAGTTAGACGCTTGACTTGGTATTTATGATTTTAAGCAGAGGTCTTCAAACTTGGCAACTTTTAGGACTTGTGGACTTCAACTCCCAGAATTCTCCAGCCAGCTATGCTTTAAGACTGGTGGACTTTAAGACTGGTGAACTTCAACTCCCAAAAATCTCCAGCCAGCTATGTTTTAAGACTGGTGGACTTTAAGACTGGTAGATTTTAAGACTGGTGGACTTCAACTCCCAGAATTCTCCAGCAAGCTATGCTTTAAGACTTGTGGACTTTAAGACGGGTGGACTTTAAGACTGGTGGACTTCAACTCCCAGAATTCTCCAGCCAGCATAAGTCTAAAAGTTGCCAAGTTTAAAGACCTCTGATTTTAAGAGTTTTACTATGGTTTTTATGTGTTTTTAATTCTTGGTTTGGAGCTACTCAGAATTTGGTATGAGATGGGCAGACACATGTAGTCCTTGAGTTATGACCACAATGGAACTTGTTCGTTACAGTTGTTAAGGGAGCCTCAGCCAATCTCATTGTATACATGTTGTACTCTGACAATAATGGTTTGAATTTGAATCTGAATAAGTCAGGATGAATTTGAATAAGTGACTGACTTGATTTTATGATCTTTTTTTGCAGTATATGTTAAGCAAATGCCATAGTTGTTAAATTAGGCAATGATTTGATATAAACCAGTTTTGCCAAAACCTAGAAGTAAATGCTAGTTTTTCGCAAAATGGTTATAAAATGCAGTCATGTGTCTACAGGAAGTTTAAACCATTTCCTGGGTGCCAACAGTACAGTCACATGACTGAAGAGAGTGGTTGGAATTTCAAATTTGGGTCATAAGTAACTTTGGGGGGAGTTGTCGTAACTTTGAACAGTTATTAGGCAATCAGTCGTAGGTCAAGGAGTACCTGTATATACTGTGTTTTTCAGGCTATAAGACACATTAGTGTAGAAGACACACAAAGATTTCAAAGAGGTAAGGTAAAAAAGTTACTGCAAAAAATGGGTAAAAAATGGGCCAGGGGTTTTTTTTTGCAAAAATTGGGTGTTTTTGCCGTCCCCCAGTCCTCAGGAGCACCCTGCAGGTCTTCCAAACCCTCTGTACACCCAATTTTTACAAAAAAAATGGGCCCAATTTTCAGGAGGCCGAAAATGGCTGTATTCGGTATATAAGATGCACTGACATTTCCACCCACTTTTGGGGGGCGAAGGAGTGTCTTATACTGTACAGTGTTCCCTCGATTTTCGCGGGGGATGCGTTCCGAGACCGCCCGCGAAAGTCGAATTTCCGCGAAGTAGAGATGCGGAAGTAAATACACTATTTTTGGTTATGAACAGTATCCCAAGCC
Organism: Erythrolamprus reginae; assembly: GCF_031021105.1. NCBI lineage: Eukaryota > Metazoa > Chordata > Lepidosauria > Squamata > Dipsadidae > Erythrolamprus > Erythrolamprus reginae. The sequence goes on from NC_091952.1 coordinate 47,823,129, forward strand.
TTCCCTTAACACTTTAAACCCCTAAATTACAATTTCCCATTCCCTTAGCAACCTTTTAGATTATTACTCACCATGTTTATTTATTAAAGTTTATTTTAAAAAATGTTTTTTAAAGGCAGACGAAAGTTTGGCAATGACATATGAAGTCATCGGGCAGGAAAAACCGTGGTATAGGGGGGAAAACCGCAAAGTATTTTTTAATTAATATTTTTGAAAAACCGTGGTATAGACGTTTCGCGAAGTTCGAACCCGCAAAAATCGAGGGAACACTGTACTCTGAAAAATACAGTAAATATTTAAAATAAATAAGAGATTATCTTATTTATCCATAAGAAGCAACAACCGGAAGACTCCATTAAAAATTGTTCTGGGACAATCTGCCAGGGCTAGAATCTCATACCGACATCAGTGAAAGTGTCGTTGCTCAGTGGATTGGAAAACTATAACACGATGTACTCTTGATAGCAATTTACATTGAAGTCATAACTGCGGTGGTAATTTAAAACTGTTCCAGTGACAGCCGTTGCATGAATCTTGTAACTGCTGCTTCTCATTGTCCAGGTCATCAAAGAACACATCAATGATTAATAAACTCAAGGACACACCCAGGAGCATGCCTCCTCCAGTATGCATTAGAGTAGACACGCCGATCTGTCAACAACAAGAACTGCCATTGCCAAGTAAACAAGCTCTTACTTGCTTCCTGTGAAACTAAAACAGAAGCATAGCCTAACACAGTTTCTCAGTCTTCACAACTTAAAAGGTACGTGGACTTCAATTCCCAGAATTCTCCAGCCAGCATCTGCTAACACTTCCATCTCTACACCAAGCCTGAGAAACACTACACTACAAAAAACCCCCACATGACCAGGCTGTTTAGTGATGGGCAGTTCCGGCAGCGATGACGGCACAGCTCACTGGACGAGGCCAAAGCCAGCAGGGAAGTTCACAAATTGCAATCACGTGACTGTGGGATGCTGAGATTTTTGTAACTGTGAGCCAGGTGATAGCCGTAACTACAAGGACCAGTCTTAACTACCATTCATTCAGCATCAATTTATTGAATGAGTGGTTATTAAATGAGGACCACCTGTTTTAGATTACAATCCTACCACCTCCAGTGGCTGGTGACCAGTGCATATTTTGGAGAGTTCAGAGTAAACAATGAATGGGCAAAAATCACTGTTCTGCTTTTATTTCCGGGATCCAAAAATAGTGTATTTTTCGGTATATAGGACACATCTTTTTCCTCCCTAAAAGAGGCTGATTATTTGGGTGCTTCTTATACTCTGAATGTAGCTTCCCCACCCCCTCCCAGCCCTAACTAACTGCTAATGATCTTCCCAGCTCTCACCTTGCAGGCTCTTTCATTGTTTCTCTCTGCAAATAATGTTTTTCAAGGCCTAAGTCTTTGCAGGGGTTTTTTTCATTGTTCTAACTTGCTCCAAATAAGTTTCTTTCCAGCCTTAACTAGGTGCTAACGATGTTCCCAGCTCTTACTTGCTTGTAAGATCTTTCATTGTTACTTTCTGTGAAGAATGTTTTCCAAGCCCTAAGTCTTCGTAGAGTTTTTTCCATTCTCTATTTGCTTCAAATTTTTCTTCCCAGCACTAACCAGGTGCTAACAGGTGAAACTTATTCCCAGCTCTTACCGGCTTGCAAGCTCTTTCACTGTTACTCTCTGCAAATAATGTTTTCCAAGCCCTAAGTCTTTGCAGGGTTTTTTCCACTGCTCTACTTGCTCCGAATGTTTCTTTCCAGGTGCTAATGATGTTCCCAGCTCTTACTGGCTTGCAAGCTCTTTCATTGTTACTCTCTCCGAATAACGTTTTTTTAAAGCCCTAACCGTAATTTTATCCAGGGGATAAAATAATGTGCTGAAGCTGACCAGACTAAGGATGTTAGCCAGATGAATACCTGGTAAGCAGATTCTTTTCCATATTTTCCACTCCAAAAACTAAGGTGCGTCTTATACTCAGGTGCGTCTTATACTCCGAAAAATACGGTATGTTGCTTCAAGAGCAATCCTTTAATTTAAATCTATTTTCTCCAGTCAGCTCTTCTCTCCTATAAATGCTTAGAGAATCACACAGATTCAAAGCAATTTTCTCAAAATAGAATTTACACACTGTCTTTCTTTTTAATATTAAGAAAAACAACCCAAGGGGAAAAAAACAAGACTTTTACATATTCATTTTCACAGCCTTTTCTACAGGTAAACATCTAGTGAGGGAATAAGCAGATCTACCTCAGCAAGCTCTTTGTACTTGCCATCCATGGAGGTCCGGAGGTCAACAGGAAAATGCTTCAGGCAATGGGAAGGTCCAGGGAGAGAACGTGCCGGCTGCAATTGCCGGGACCTCGGCCCTCCGTGAATCTCTGTAGATGCAAGGGAGACAGTAATCAGGCAGACAGGAAAAGCTACCAGATCTGAGAAGCAGGAGGAATGAGAGAGATATTAATAACACCCTCTTTCTCCTTAGATCATACATAAATTTGCAGTACTAGACCTCAGTTTACTCAGACTCACCTGCAGATTGTGGAAGTCAGCAGATTTTCACTGAATTAATGTTACTGCAAGACAATTAGCTTTTTCATAATACCACCCCAGTCCAGTTGGCATATTTAAGGGATAGCTTGCTGAAGTTGTATCACACATCCCCTTCTGTTCACCAATTCAATGTTCTCCCATAATAGCCTTAGAAATCAGTTCAGAACTGCTGACTATGCCAACCAGGGTGTGAACGCATTCCATAATGTATTTTAGAAAAGTCCAACATTAGTTCCTTCAGCTCCTCCTCCTTAAGAGAGAAGCAGGCTTGTTATGGATAAACAATTTCCAAAAACTATTTATATTTTCATGTTTTAAAAAATATACTTAGGATTCATGTCCCAGATCTGACAGAGGTCTGATCCTAAACACAATTTAAGTATTCAAAATGGTTAGGAGGTATCTTGTGTCTAGTAACAAATAGATATTAAAACAAATATGAACATCTGTGTGAAGCATGCTTGGTTTTATTTTCATTTCTGGCTTCATATTGCTCAATGCAGGAACCCATGCCAAGTTTGCTTGTTACATATTGAGTCCACATTACAAGGAAGAAATAGTTTCCTAAAAACAACAGTAGAGTCCTTGATGTCCTCTGAGCTTAATTGTTTGCTTGCAAATGTTTCATCACGTGACTCAAGAGCATCATCAGTGGTACTCATGGAATTTGCTCCCTGTTTATATAGATTAGTTTGCCCTGCCAGTGTTGGTGGTGGTATGGTCGTCTGTTTGGAAGTTTCTTCAGTTGGGTATTGTTTTCTGTTTGATTGTCTGATTTTAATCCTTGCATATGCTCCTGGAGATAATGTGTTTGGCTCTTTGTGTTTCCTTCTTATATTTTAATGGACTATGTGTCTACTGATGGTTGATTTGTCTGAATGCCAGGTTTCCAGGAATTCCTTAACATTTTGCATTTAGCTTGGTCTTTGTTGTTGTAAGTTTTTATTTTATTTATTTATTTAGTCCAATACATAATACACATTGAAGAGAATAGATATTTAGTAATATAACTAAAGAAACAAATAGAAGAAAAGATATAAAAGTACAGTGGTACCTCGACATACGAGTTTAATTCGTTCCAGACCCGAGCTTGTAAGTTGATCAACTCGCATCTCGAACGAATGCCTTTAGACTTTGTTTTTCGCGCCGAGATAACTGGAAGCAAGGAGATTCTTGCGTCACCTAGTGGAAGCTCGGCTCGTATCCCGAATTTGACCTCGGGTGTCGAACAGAAATTTTGCTCGCGTCTCGGCTCGTAACTTGGAATACTCGCATGTGGAGCAGCTTGTAGCTAGAGGTACTACTGTATAGGTGAACAAATTTGAAAGGAAGAAAAGATAAATGAGATAAGGAGAAACAATTGGACAGGGGACGGAAGGCACCCTGTTGCACTTATGCACGCCCCTTACTGACCTCTAAGGAAGCTGGAGAGGTCAATCGTGGATAGTCTAAGGGAAAAATGTTGGGGGTTAGGGGTTGACACTACTGAGTCAGGTAATGAGTTCCACACTTCAACAACTCGGTTGCTGAAGTCATATTTTTTACAGTCAAGTTTGGAGCGGTTAATATTAACTTTGAATCTGTTGCGTGCTCTTGTGGTGTTGCGATTGAAGCTGAAGTAGTCATTGACAGGTAGAACGTTGTAGCATATGATCTTGTGGGCAATACTTAGATCGTGTTTTAGGCAACGTAGTTCTAAGCTTTCAAGACCAAGGATTGATAGTCTGCTTTCGTAGGGTATTCTGTTTCAAGTGGAGGAGTGAAGGGCTCTTCTGGTGAAGTATCTTTGGACATTTTCAAGGGTGTTGATGTCCGAGATGTGGTCTGACCCACCGTGACCCCATGGACAATGTTCCTCTAGGCCTTCCTGTCCTCTACCATCCTCTGGAGTCCATTTAAGTTCTCACCTACTGCTGCAGGTGTATCCAGCCACCTAATTCTCTACCATCCCCTTCTATTGCTCTCAATCGTTCCCAGCATTAGGCTCTCCCTCAGTGAGTCCTTCCTTCCTTCCTTCCTTCCTTCCTTCCTTCCTTCCTTCCTTCCTTCCTTCCTTCCTTCCTTAGGTGCCCAAAGTATTTCAGTTTCATCTTCAGGACTTGGTCTTCTAAAGAGCAGTCAGTGTTGATTTCCTCTAAAACTGATTGGTTTGTCCACCTTGCAGTCCAAGGAACTCGCAGGAGTCTTCTCCAGCACCATAGTTCAAAGGCCTCAATTCTTTGGGGCTCAGCCTTTCTTATGGTCCAACTTTCACAGCTATATATTGCAACTGGGAAAACCATAGTCTTGATTATACACACTTCCTGAGCTATATACTGAGTTCTTACTCTGCATATTGTGGATGACCTCTGTTTTTTCTTCTTGGGGTCTTATGGTATACTTAACTTGCTTTGGAGGGCTTTTATTGGTTTGTGTATTATGGTGATGCCATGTGTTGTAATAATCTGTTGGTTGTTTCTGAGATGCTTTTGATACGTGGTAGTATTGTCCTTTACATAGCCTGAGTGGTGATGTTTTAATGAGTTAAGTGATCAGGCACTTCTTGATTATTATTATTTATTTATTTATTGAATTTGTATGCCGCCCCTCTCCGTGGACTCGGGGCGGCTAACAACAGTGATAAAAACAGCATGTAACAATCCAATACTAAAACAGCTAAAAACCCTTGTTATAAAACCAACCATACATACCAACATACCATGCATAAATTGTAGAAGCCTAGGGGGGAAGAATATCTCAGTTCCCCCATGCCTGATGGCAGAGGTGGGTTTTAAGGAGCTTACGATTGTTGGCAGCCTGTTTTCATTTTCTGGCATTCTGGATTGCCACTATTCATTTACGGTATACAGTGATACCTCGTCTTACAAAGGCCTCGTCATACAAACTTTTCGAGATACAAACCCAGGGTTTAAGATTTTTTTGCCTCTTCTTACAAACTATTTTCACCTTACAAACCCACCGCCGCCGCTGGGATGCCCCGCCTCCGGACTTCTGTTGCCAGCACCCGTTTTTGCGCTGCTGGGATTCCCCTGAGGCTCCCCTCCATGGGAAACCCCACCTCTGGACTTCCTGTTTTTGTGATGCTGCAAGGGAATCTCAGCAGCGCAAAAACAGGCGCTTTGCTGGCAATGGAAGTCCAGAGGTGGGGTTTCCCAGCAAGGGAAGCCTCAATGAGATCGCAGCATCGCAAAAACACAGAAGACCGGAGGTGGGGTTTCGAGGACTTCGGTGTTTTTGCGATGCTGCGATTTCACTGATGCTCCCTTCACTGGGAAACCCCACCTCCGGACTTCCGTTGCCAGCGAAGCGCTTGTTTTTGCGATGCTGGGATTCTCCTGCTGGGATTTCCCTGCAGCATTGTAAAAACACAGAAGTCTGGAGGTGGGGTTTCCCATGGAGGGGAGCCTCAGGGGAATCCCAGCAGCACAAAAACGGGCGCTTCAGCTGGCAAAAGGGGTGAATTTGGGGCTTGCACGCATTAATTGCTTTTTCATTGATTCCTATGGGAAACATTGTTTCATCTTACAAATTTTTCACCTTAAGAACCTCGTCCCAGAACCAATTAAGTGTGTAAGACGTGGTATCACTGTATTCGTTTTTTTTAAAGTACTTACAGCCTCTCTTCTGAAAGATTGAGTTACTACTTTGGTAAAGGAGCTCTTGGTTAGTGTGGGTTGTTTTCCAATAGATTTGTGTTTCTAACTTGCTATCATTTTTTATGATGATTAGATGATGATTAGTTCTTTTTTCCCTCCTGATTTTTATTCCTTTGAAGATACTTGTTTTCATGTGTCTTCATGTGTCTTCTTTAATCCTTCCATCTTTATCATGATGCTAAACTACATTCTGGATTTATACTTCTGGTTGTATGAATGGCAGTGTTATAGTTTCTAGATACTGCGTTACTCTCTTTGCTATGAGTCACGAGAACCCACAGATGTTCTTCTAATTTGTTGATAATATTTGCCCATCAAATTGAAAGCACTGAGGCAGAGGTTGATAGAACCATGACTTTTAGTATTTGAATCTTAATGTGCTGGCTAGGTCGGGTATAATGTCTAGTACTGTTGCTATGGATTTTTTCCACTAGTTTTGGGATGTATTGGACATAAAGAGTGCTGTGACTCCGAATGAAACCATAATTTCGTCTTCATCAATGTTTAGGTCTTTGATTTTTCTGGATGCATTATATTTTCTAAAGGCACTTTTGTGCAGAGGCACTGTATTTTCTAAAGGCACTTTGATTTTATGAAGACAATTAAATAAACAACCAAATTCAGAGAGCACAATATTGTTGTGGTTGGCTCTGGCCCAACTCCTGCCCCAAGGAATGTGGAGGTGGATGCAGGGGAAACATCAACATGTCATAGGCCTGTTTTATTGCCAACAGAGTCAGGTAGTGCAGTTTCCTTGGACGAAGAAGGTGGGGGTTACTTGGAAGAGGGGGGCTTGGCACACAGCCCAGGAAGCCAATCTCCATTATCTTCGATTGATTCGGATGAAGAAGTGTTAGACCCACGCAGGCGCAGACGTATGCATAGAAGAGACCAATTGAGGAAATATTATAGGAGATAAGAGAGGCCACCTGTGTTTGGGTGGGGCTCCAGTAATTAGAGCTGCTGATATAAATAGCAGCGTGCTGGCTTGGGCCGTTGTGGAAGATTATCTGATCGTTGTTCTTCAGGACTGTGCCTTGCTGTTTGTTGATTTTTCACGACTTTGAAACCAAAGCAGAGCAAAGTGTGTGTGTTTCACTTCGTGGAAGAAGGAGGGCTGTGACGTTCCTTCACAGCTCCTAGCTAAGTACTTAAGGACTGATTAAGGGGATTGTACAAACTACCAGGTTGTTTTGGGACGAGTGCTCTTTGCAATACAAAAAGGGTGCTTTGTTTCTTTTGAATTTTTGTGATAAAGAACATTGTTTTTGAACTTTCAAGTGTGTGTGTGTCTGAAATTTGTACCCTTGAATTTTCGGGAGACTCATACCATAGAGCCCGGCAAAACACATATATTCCATTCTATTGGTCCCAAAAGAAGTGACTCACCAGATATCAACAAGGGGATAAAACTTCAGTTTCAGAAATCAAAATTCTTGACCACAAAAATACCAGTAATTAGCAGAAATGTAACAAGTCTATAAAGGCTGTGAGACATGATAGTCAACAAAGAGATTGACTCATCTCTGTTGTATATATGTATAGTTTCTTTCTCTTTTTCTTTCTTCTTTCTCTTTTCTTCTTCTTCTCTTTCCTCTTCTCTTCTTTAACTCTTCCTCTTTACTTTTTTTTTTGTTAATGTGTTGTGCTGTTCTCTCCTTTCTATTCAATTAAGACATTAACTACATATTATGATATATGTTCAATGCAAAAACTATATATTTGTTCTTGTTTTTATATTCCTCATGCTCAAGTTTCTCTTTTGTGATTTGTACATGTAGACACATGTACATATTGTGATGTTGTTCTTTCTTCAATAAAGATTTTTTTAAAAAAGAAGTGCTATCTGTATCCAGATCAGATCTGTCCATCTGCCCTTAAGGAGCCATCATTAGAAATAAAATGAGCTCCAGAATCAAATGACAGCTGTCAATGAGTGTTCTGTCGGGCTCTCTGGTAGACTCCTCCCGAAAATTCACAGGTACAAATTTCAGACACACACACGTTTGAAAATTCAAAACAATGTTCTTTATAATGAAAATTCACTTAAATTAAGCCCTCTTTTGGTATAGCAAAGAGCACTGGTCTCCAAACAAACTGGTAATTTGTACAAGTCCCTTATCAGTTCTGTGATACTTAGCTTGCAGCTGTGAGGCAATTCACAGTCCTTCTTCTTTCACAAAGTGAAACACACTTTGCTCTGGTTTAGTTTCAAAGCGGGGGAAAATCAGCACACAAAAGGTCAAACGCAGCAAAGCAGTCAAGAAACACAACGATCAGATAATCCTCCACAATGGCCAAACCCACAGGCTGCTATTTATAGCAGCCTCACTAATTACCACAGCCCCGCCCAACCACAGGTGGCCTCATTTTCTTTGATAATAATCTCTCAGTTGTTGTTGCCTATGCATCGATCTCCTCATGCGTGGCTGTATCATTAACTCTTGTTCTGAATCCAAGGAGGAGCTAGATAATTGATCTCCTTCTGAGCTGTCTGCCATACTCTCCTCTTCCCTGTCACTCATGTCTTCTTGGTCAGAGGAGCCTTCATCAGCAGATTCCACCAGGGCAAAACAGGCCTGCAGCATGTGGATGTCTCCCCCACATCCACAGTCCTTGGGGCAGGAGCTGGACCAGAGCTAACCACAACAATGAGTATACAGTATCTCTCTCTCTCTCCACGAACCTATCATCATTTGAAAACCATCTTAATAACCTACTTCTTCTGTTGGCTGCAGCAGCACTCAGATAGCAGAGAGAAAGCTACGGATTTCTAACCTTTGCATTTTATGTAAGCTGGCAATCCCCCTGCTAATAATGAGAACAGCCTTCCGCATAATTCTTCCATGTGAAAGAACCTCGTTTCTTTCATCATATGATCATGCACTATTTTTGTAGATATCCTGTTTCCCCGCAAAATAAGACATCCATGATAATAAGCCCAATCAGGCTTTTGAGTGCATGGCAATAAAGCCAAGCACTTATTTCAGGCTTCAAAAAAATATAAGCCAGGGTCTTATTTTCGGGGAAACGTTGTAGCACAAAATGTACAAGCCTCACCTGTTCAATAGAGACCTTTGGGTCGGAGGCAAGTCAATTGAAAAAAATGGACTAGCCTCAGACAAGATGCTGGCTCTGTTAAAAAGTGCTATTGCTAACATGTTGTAAGCTGCCCTGAGTCTAAGGAGAAGGGTGGCATAAAAATCAAATAAATAAATAAATAAATAATAATAATAATAAATAAATAATAGTGATTGATCAAAGCAATTACTCCCTGTAGTGCTGGCCCTGATCCACCCAAGACAGATATTCTCCAAATGTTCATTTCCTTTTCACACCCTTTTTGGTCATCACCCAAATATATTATTCTAAACATGTATTAGTCATTAGTAATAATATGTAAAACATTCAAGGAAGTTCATTAGTGGCCTGAAAGGTTTGAAATTGCATCAAGTAGTTATGGGAGAAGGAGAAGTAAGGTCAAGGTTAAAAAAGGAGGGTGGGTACATGATTGTTGCAGCACAGAACAATTTATCTCTTGAAGTTACCTCTATAAATCTCTCAAAAATCAATACCAAATGCAATTTACTTAAACCACAGGGAAGCATTAATTAATCTACATAGAAATGAAGCTTTTAGTCAAAAGCAGTTTGACAGAAGTTACCTTCAGCCTAATTTACTATTGGCTTACTAATATGAATGACCAGCCATGCCAGAATTGTATGTGCCCCCACCCCCACTCCCCAGAGCCTTGGTTATAATTCCAAATCCCCACCAAGTACTATGGTCAATTGTTATTTTTAATGTAGCAGAAAGGAAAATTATTAAGCACATGTGGAGTGATTATATTCAAAGAACTTTACTGTTCAAATAACTTTTTTTCTAATTTTTCTGTAGATTTAATTATGTTTTTGTCCTAGCCCTGAAACTTTTGGGGAAAGAGTAATGTACAAAATGTAATGCCGACCCCCAATTTGAAATGAATGTCCTTCCAGAATATCTGTGATCCTGGGACTTATACAGAGTTGGAAGAGACCTTATAGGTCATCTAGCCCAACCTCACACCCCCACTCAAGCAGGAGACTCTACACCAGGGGTCTCCAAACTTTTTATACAGGGGGCCAGTTCACTGTCCCTTGGACTGTTGGAGGGCCAGACTATAAAATAAACTATGAACAAATCCCTATGCACACTGCACATACCTTGTTTTAAAGTAAAAAACAAAATGGGAATGTACTATTTAGATGGGGGGAAGAAGTCTGAAATTCATATATGTTTATGTTTTGTTTTTAATTTTCTTTTGTTAACATCTGATTGGCTATACAAGATTTTCCTGGCTTATAGAAAAATGTATAAAGAAAGAAGGAAGCACTTTGGCATAATGGTTAATAAGTTAGAAAAATAATTGGTGTTGTACTTTTTGAAAGAACATTGAGGAGGGAATTTAATTTAAAAAATAAATGTAACTGGATGACAAAATTAGAAAAAAAACTTCTGCAACTTTTTTGATGATTGATATTAGTTACTAAGAAAATACCGCATTTTATTCATGGAAAATTAGATGGTACACTGTATTGTTTGAATGTATGTTAAGAGAAAAATTTAAAAAAATTACCCCCCCCCCCCAAAACAGTCCTTCCTTCCTCGGTCCCTCCTTCCTTCCTTCCTTCCTTCCTTCCTTCCTTCCTTCCTTCCTTCCTTCCTTCCTTCATTCATTCATTCATTCATTCATTCATTCATTCCTCCCCACTTCTCTTTCCCTCCCTCTCTTTCCCTTTTCTTTCTTTCTTGCTCTCTTTTCCCTGTCCTCGTGTCAATCACTGGCGGGCCGGATAAATGGCCTCAGCGGGCCGCATGCGGCCCACGGGCCGTAGTTTGGGGACCGCTGCTCTACACCATTGTTTTCTTGGAAGATGAGATAAAGTTACTCTCTTTTGGGCAATCATAGCTGCACTAACTAGCATTCTTACCTTGGTGTCTCAGCCAGCTGCCCTTTCCTTCCCCCTCCCTTTCCTATCCACCCACCCCTACCCCCAACAATTGAGGTCAGCTCCATCCCTCTCTACATTTCACACGTCCCTCAAGACTGGGCTCTGTTATCATGCCTGGGGGTCCCAGCAGACCAGGAAGATTTCGCAATGGCTCTCCTACTGTGGCCAATATCACCTTCTCTTGTTTGTGTGTCTTTTTATAATTATGTTTTCATTGCGACTGTTCTTGTGTGTTGATTTTCCTTTTCTTTTTTTGATAAAGTGTTATAGGTCACCCAGTCACTTTTATGTGAGATAGGTGGTTATATAAATACGACAGAATAAACAAACGAACAAAACAAATAAATAGGACTAGGCAGTTTTGACTGCGCCCTAGAAAGAGCTGCAGAGCGGTGGCTGATGAGGTCATTTTTGAGCGGGCAGGTTTTCCAGGCGCAAAAATGGCGTAAACCTTACTGCTATTAGTAGCCTATTCCTCAGAGCTTCAAGTAACCCCATTCCTACTCTGTTACAAACCACAGAACAGGTTTGGCTAGCGCAGAACACTCAGACAGAACAGTGGGGCAATGCAGGGACAATTAGCTTGGCCTCTGAGCTCATACCTCTCCAGGTCCACTAAAGACACGGGAGAATTTGATGAGTCTGTACAAGCCTAACATCAGGCTGGGTGATCACAGGAGAGCATCAGGCCATGCATCCATGGCCATAAGAACATAAGAACATGCTGAATCAGGCCAAAGACCATCAGGTCCAGCATTCTGTGTCACACAGTGGCCCACCAAATGTACATGAGCAGAAAGAGAAGGCAAGACCCTCCCTTTCCCTTGACCCCCAACAAATGGTACTCAAGGGAACCTTGCCCACTTCAACCAACTAAGACATTTCCCCCAGGCTCTCTTATATTCTATGTTTGGTATGTATGTTTTGTATGGTGTGTGTTTTTTTTTAACAGTTGGTTTTTTTTATATAATTCTTATTATTAGATTTGTTCCATTATCTATACTGTTTTTTATTGTTGTTGTGAGCCGCCCCAAGTCTTCGGAGAGGGGCTGCATACAAATCTAATTAATAATAATAATAATAATAATAATAATAATAATAATAATAATAATAATAATAATAGAGGCGGCACATGGACATTCATTTTAATAATCACCGATACACTTGGCATCCACGAATCTGTCTAATCCTGCCTTGAAGCTATCCAGGCTGACAGCTGTCACGACCTCTTTTGGAAGTGAATTCCATAAACCAACGACCCTCTGGGTGAAGAAATATTTCCCTTTAATTGTCCTGGACAAATATACTGGACCTGGAAAGGGGGGCTTGGAGGCTCTCTCATTTTTCCAAAGACTCCACATCCCAGCCCATAAATCCTGCCTTTTTCCTTAGACATTCCAAAACATCAGGAAAGCGTAGTCTCTGGCATTTCCTCTTTTGGACTCTGCCCCTACCTTAGGTAGATAGCAATGGCGATGCAAGGATTTGTAATCATGGTCAAGAAGAAATGGATCAGGCATGTGACAACTTCACAAAAAGGATTTCGTTGTTACCTCCGGAATATTTAAAACTAGAGGGAGAATCTCGCGGCTGCGTTCTGCACGATCTGAAGTTGAAATGTTTCTCGCAGGGACCAACCCGCCTCTCTCTAACTCTTGATCCGAGCACAGGGTAAGTTCAGATAAACTCCATCATGCTTTATTAATGACCATCACATGTCTCCCTAATGTGATCTCTGTGTACACTGCAAACAGCCAGTTCATTAAGAGAAACCAGCAGGGCTGAGGAAGGGCTGTGCCAATTAGCAGGATAAAGCTTGGCAACCTCTATCAAAGCCAGCATCTGTCTGGATCTCATGAGGGGCCCAGTCGAGTACAGCGGGTCCTGGGAGCTTCAAGGACAGCCTGAGCAACACAGATTTCCCACCACTCCCATTCTGCCCCCATTCACAGCAGCTTCAGGATAGGGCTTCACATTGGCCGAGCAGTCAGTCACAGTTGAAAAGGCACGGATGCTAAGCCCAGACGGCCAACAGAGCTACACCCTTATAATTTTGCAGCAAAAATGGGGAAGGGTGTGTGTTAAACGTTGTTCTACATATTTGCCCTCAAAAAGCTTAGAGAAATGAAGACAAAACTTTCATATTTTACTTCCTGCCCTATCCACAGCATGATCAATTCCAGGCTGCCTCTTCCTGGTGCCCTCTAGAGCAGGGGTCTCCAACCTTGGCAACTTTAAGACTTGTGGACTCCAACTCCAAGGATTCCTCGAATTCTGGGAGTTGCAGTCCACAAGTCTCAAAGTTGTCAAGGTTGGGGACCCGTGCTCTAGACCAGTACAGTGGTACCTCTACCTACAAACGCCTCTACTTATGAACTTTTCTAGATAAGAACCGGATGTTCAAGATTTTTTTGTCTCTTTTCAAGAACCATTTTCCACTTACAAACCCGAGCCTCCAAAATTGTAACCAGAAAAGGCAGGGAGAAGCCTCTGTGGGGCCTCTCTGTAAATCTCCTGGGAGGAAACAGGGTTGGAAAAGGGGGAGGGGGAGAAACCTCCATGGGGCCTCTCTAGGAATCTCCTGGGAGGAAACAGGGCTGGAAAAGGAGGGGAGAAGCCTCCGTGGGGCCTCTCTAGGAATCTCCTGGAAGGGAACAGGGCTGGGAGAGGGAGGGAGATGCCTCTGTGGGGCCTCTCTAGGAATCTCCTGGGAGGAAGCAGGGCTGGAAAAGGGGGACAGGGAGAAGCCTCTGTGGGGCCTCTCTAGGAATCTCCTGGGAGGAAACAGGGCTGGAAAAGGAGGGGAGAAGCCTCCGTGGGGCCTCTCTAGGAATCTCCTGGAAGGGAACAGGGCTGGGAGAGGGAGGGAGACGCCTCTGTGGGGCCTCTCTAGGAATCTCCTGGGAGGAAACAGGGCTGGAAAAGGGGGGGAGAAGCCTCCATGAGGCCTCTCTAGGAATCTCCTGGGAGGAAACAGGGCTGCAAAAGGCGGGGAGACACCTCCGTGGGGCCTCTCTAAGAATTACCTGGGAGGAAACAGGGCCTCCACCCTCCCCGTGGTTTCCCCAATCACACACATTATTTGCTTTTACATTGATTCCTATGGGGAAAAATGCTTCTTCTTACAAACTTTTCAACTTAAGAACCTGGTCATGGAATGAATTAAGTTCGTAAATAGAGGTACCACTGTATTTCTCAACCTTGGCAATTTTTAAATGGATGGACTTCAATTTCAGGAATTCTGCCCATTTTAAAGTTGCCAAGGTTAAGAAAAATTGTTCTAGATAATTATGCTGACTGGGAATTCAGGGATCTGTACCCCCAATATACTGTATGTAGAAGACACCAGTTTGGGAAATAACCATCTTAAATTCACATTAGCTAAAAATTCTGGAAGCTGTAGTCCTAATACAGGGTTTCATACACATGGCCTGCAGCCCTGATGCATCATGTGATGACCACACCCAGGCCAGGTTTAGTGAATACATCATGTGACATCTCAAGTTTGAAACCCATCCTAATCCATGTGGAAGGAACTAAACTGGAGAAGGCTGGCCAAGTTGTACCATGTTCACTTCCTGTTTTATGAAGAAATGCCTTTACCAAGTTTCAAGCTACAGATACTAGATCAATATTATATTCATCTTGCATTACTTTTCTTGGCACTCTTTTGAAAATCCTGGTAGCTAATAGAGATAAATGCCAAACGTGAGGTTTCTCAAGAGGTGTGTTATGAAATTATTGTGACACCTTTTTGACAACTGTCAGAGAGATACTACATCTTATTTGAGTGTTATCCCACACTTAAATCAGACGTAGCACTTCTTGCTTTATGCAAGATAACCATGCTGTCCCAATTTCCCCCTCCACACACAAATCAGAGGAGTTGTGTTTCCTAAAAAAATTAAAAGGCTTTTTTGTCAAGTCAAAAAGCATAATATTCTCCCACTCTTCTACTAAAGAACGCTATTTTGGCCTCTCTGGGAAAAGGGGGACATTCTGTCAGTTTAGAGCAGTGGTTCTCAACCTGAGCCCTTTGGGGGTCAACAGGGGTCACCTAAGAGACCCTGGGAAAAAACAAATTTCCCATGGTGTTAGGAACTAAGGCTTCTATTCTGGCACCTTGGAACATATTTTTACAATCCAACCAATCAGGCATTTATAGAGGGGGTGTCCCTCTGACCATCCTGCCAATCATCTTAAAGTTCTGTTGGGAGAATTGGCGCTAGACTTATGGCTGGGGGTCGCCACAACATGAGGAAATGTATTAAGGGGTCGTGGTATTAGAATGGTTGAGAACCACTGGTTTAGAGACTATAATTTCTTCGACAATATTTTGATCTTAATCTGAGATTTTATTAAAGAGATTAATTCTGAAAAAAAAATTCTGCTATTTTTAAAATTGTATGCCTTAAATATACAAAGAAACGTGGATTTAAATGTGGTTGACAATTCTTTCTGAAAGCATATAAAATCAAGGGAGTGTTCTGATGGTGGTTATTTTTACATTTCCCCCCTTCCATTTAGGACCTGAACAAGGAGCATCTCATTCCTTATGAACTTTCATTTCTCTCCAGCACCAGACATTGTTCTTATAACCCAACTGATAATAAGATAAGAAACAAGGTTGTTTCCAGATAAACCTTTCTTGACAGCTATGCTGTCTCATTTACAGAACACAGAATTCTCAAATACTTTTCCAGACCACTGCTGTATGGTAGGATTACGTTTTCCTAATATTGTAACTTTTTCATTTCACTGAAAAATAATCCACTAAGAAGTGCAAGACAGCAATTATTCCACTGGTATAAAAATGCTGAAAATACAAAATGATTTAGCTGTTTGGAAGCATCTTTTTCTGTGAGTTGCCATTTGTTTATTTATTTATTTATTTATTTATTAAATTTGTATGCCGCCCCTCTCCGTAGACTCAGAGCGGCTCACAGCAGTGATAGAAACAATGTACAATACAAATCTAATAATACGAAGTTAAGTTCGTATTAGCTCAGGTTACAGTACCATTCTGCGCTGTATAGAGCAGGTCCATTCTCTAACTCAGTGTTTCCCAATCTTGGCCATTTGAAGATACCTGAACAAATGCTGGCTGGGGAATTCTGGGAGTTGAAGTCCAGACATCTTCAAGTTGCCAAGACTTGGAAAAACTGCTCTAACTCAACTTGAGTTAAAAAGGTAGTATTCCCAATGAACACACCCACTTCCATTTCAGTGCAAGCAAATGTTATGTCTAGCTATAAGCCATTATTTTCTTAATACTTCAATTTATGTATTATCCGTACAATTTTATTGTAATAAAAATGTCACTATTCCAAAGATGAGACATTCTTAAACTGTACAAGAACAAAGCAATCTTTCTTTATTTTTTAAAAGACAAAAATGACAGATTATCTTAACATTAGTACCCTACTCTTCTTGCTTTTGGAACAATGGCTCAAAATCATTTTTTAAGAGTGGGGAGATAAGTGGCTTTGGCTATAAAAATTAGGTGGGGGAAAAACAGAGGACAAGTTTGCAATTGATTAGAAAATCAAACAGACATTTTCTCCCTAGCTGTGTTGCAGTAGGAAAGTCAAGAAAAGCCATCATCATAAAGTTTACTCAGAATATTGCAATTAACTTGCAAAAAGAATCAACCCTAAGAAAAATTAAGCACAAAACAAGGCACTGATACAGTTATCAACAAGTGCCCTTTTTGGAAGAGATGATGTCTAAGTCTAATTCAGAAACCAAGGAAGACCCCACTGGTTTGTCAATTACATTGGGGTTTCTGCATGGAAAAGGGAAAGAAAATATATTCGGTACCAAAATGCATGGATAGTTATGGTCAACTCTAAGAGTCGTGTTTTGAGCTCCTTCCACATATCTTCTCCAGAAAGAGATGAATAAATCTGTCCAAACTAGGTTGGTAAATGGAACTACCTTGAATGATGAATTTGTAGAACTGCTAACCTGGGTTCTTCTTTACCAAAATCTCTCCTCCCACTCCTTTGAAACACATTCCCCTTCTCAGCATAAACTCCAACATATCTAAATAGCAGACAAAGACCTTACCCATCCTTGCAATAACCATCAGGCATTCACTTCCAGCAGCAATATGAACAAGTTCTTTTTTCCTGTGTTGTCAAAAGCCTTACAAGGCGCCTTCCCCACCCCTCCACGCAGCACAGTGATCAATTTTACAAGAGACTGACTTGTCAAGCATCTCTTAACTCCATACCAATAAAAAGTTTCAACGCTCAAGGCATTTAGTCTCCCTAAGAAAAAAAGGGAAGGGGGGGAAAAGCATTTACAGACCTGGCAATATCAAGACCACACTGGACAGTGCTTTCCACTTGGAAATCAAGAAGCTGACAAATTAAAGAAGGGACATCCCATGGTCTTCTATCCAATCATGGACCAAGAGATCTCCAGGATATACCTGGAGCGATACAGGAGGAAGTCACCAGGATTTCATAGTTTCTCCGTCTGAGCTACAATCCCATAGGATTCCAGCCTTGGAACCGGCTTGGGCTGTACCAATCACTGCTACGTAGGGGGAGAGGGAGGAGACAGTCCCAAAACTGCAGCCACCGCCAAGAGACAAGCAGAGCAACTGAGAGAAGCCACCAATGGTCAGCCAGCCAAGCTAATTCCTAATCTCAAAGTAAGGAAGAATTAACCCTTGAAGTAGGAGAGAGGATTGTGGCTCTCTTTCAGGCATTCTTCTCTTTCACTCTACCGTGGAATGCCAATCCACCGGGATTTCCAAAAGTAAAAGCACATAGCACCACATACCGGTCATTTGGGGGTAGTAAGAAAAAGGTGAGCCACAAAAAGAATTTACCCTGTTCTGTCTTTAAGCACATTTATTTTAGTGGCACACACGGGCCACTAAAATAAATAAACAAATGTGCTTTCTTTTCCTTGAGGTTTGTTAAAAGCAATCTAATATAGTCTTGGCTGCGTAATTTTCACTTTTCAGCTGCAGGATATTCAGTCCTACCTCCTAAACCCATCCCAGCTAGAATCCAAAAGCTTAAAGCAACCACAAAAACATTCCAACAAGCCACTTCTAATCATCAGGCGTTGTTACTTCCCAAGGTATACTGCCTTATCTAATTTATTCCAGCTACCATAATCTTACAAATATGTGAAGCCAACTGGGAACTGAAATTGGTTTGCTTTTATATGCTGTGTGTGTGTGCAGAGAATAGAGGCAGATTGAGGGTGGAAGCAGGGCAAGCTTTATTTCCAAGAGATGTAGTCACTGAATATTTATCAACAATGACCTCCAAAGAGCTGCTGTTTCCTCCCACCCCTCTGCATGTCATGGAAGTCTCTTTCCCAGATATAAAAGGCCTGGAGCGACAAGTATCTCATCTCCCTCCCTGGTCTTCAAAGGCAGCCAAGCAGCAGAGATGAAAACCTTCTCAAGCAAATTCTATCTGGAAGCTTACAGGAATGCCCTGATGAAAGGGCACACAAGGCTAGATTCACAGTCCATCATTTAGGACGGCTTCATGCAGGGGCTGCAAACATTCAGATCGTGCCACGAGAAGGCAACAAACAGATACAGAACCTCCCAACCATTTGCTGCCACCTCATAAACATCTGGGCATTTGCAGATCTCATAGCTGAGTTCACACAATACATTACTTTAGTGCAAGATGTAAAGCTGCCTACATAGAGAAGCTGTTTTCTCAGCAATCTGGACAGAAATTAAATTCATTGCTAAAAAAAAGAAGAAGCTATGCTCCAATTCCCAATGGATCCTTTGCAATAATCTTCACCTCCTACCTGTAGTAAGGACCAATGTTTTATATTGATTTGCTAGAAAATTATTTGAAATATATTACACTTTTCATGTTTCCACTTTTGTTTTCTTTCTTTCTTTCTTTCTTTCTTTCTTTCTTCCTTCCTTCCTTCCTTCTCTCTCTCCATCCATCATCCAATTTATATGCTGCCCTACTCCCTAAGGATTCTAAGTGGCTCACAACCAATAAAACATACAATAATATTAAAATCTCTAAAAGCAATTTAAAAATTATTTAAAACCAACAGTTAAAAACCATGCATTCCATTTATGGCTGGATTTCGATGGTACATTATCAGGTCAATGGCCCCAGGCCTGCCAGAAAAGCCAGGCTTTTACAGCCTTCCAGAAGGCCAGTAGGGTGGGGACATTCTGGATCTTAAGAGGTAGCTGGTTCCAGAGAGTTGGAGCAGCCACAGAGAAGGTCCTACCACACGCCCCCCCCCCCCCCAACTAACACTGTTGACAGGATCTGAGAAGGCCAATCCTGTGGCCCTTATTAGTTGCTGGGAGCTATGTGGTCTCAAAGATAATCTGGCCCATGTAGGGCTTTAAAGGTAATGACCATCACCTTGATTTGCAGTCGGAGACTAATCGGAAGCCAGTGCAGTCCACCCACAACAGCTCGTGACATATGACACATCAGTTTTAGGATCTGTTTATAAGCAGAGCAAGGGAATGATGTAAAAAGTTATAAAAGTGATATTTTTATATGGATTTTGAAAAATCCATACTCCACATGATACCTTCCAGATATGCTGGATAACAACTGCCATAATTTACCTACTAACGAATTATTGCCCCAGGATTGGGGAAATAACATCCAATCATCTCAACATTCTGAAATTGGGGAACTGTAATATATCTTTGGGACTATGGAATGAACAGAATATTACAAATAGTTCTGAACATAGCATCCATCATAAACTTGCCTACTTTCCAAACTAAATATACAATCATTTTGCTTGCTTATTTTAGTTCAAGTACTGTAAAAATGGGTCTTTTGCTTATACAATTCCCCTAAAAAATAAATATTGCTTCACAATTACTGGGAAATGGTCAACATTTTAGAGTGGACATGCTGAACATTTTCCAAACATGTAATTGTACAAGGCACTAAGCAGCAAGTTAATTACCATAAAACTAAAAAGCAAGTTTGAATAACACTTATAGTGCCTCTGGAGCAAATAATTATTGTTGATGTTGCAGCAACAAAAGAAATTGTTTCAATTAAACCTCTGCGTTCCTCATACAGAACAACCAAGCAAATGTAGTAAATGTAAGCCTCACATATGAAAACCGTCAGTTTAACACCATTAAAGAAATCTCAAGTTTGTTTAAAAATTCAGGAGTAAGTTTAACATAGTCAACCAGCCTGCTGCAAAATTATATGTCAAAAGCTTTCGGCCACAAGGTTATTGCCTGCTCTTGACAGCTTAAAAGAGAAACACTAAAAAATATTTTTAGTGAACTGGCCTTGCAAAGATCAGGAATAAAATCCAAACAACACTAAGATATCCATTTGTATAGAGTCTTTACTAATACGCAAACAAAATACTTCTGCATGTTTGGATGGTACAGGCTTATGTTCTCAGAAATAAGACAGGCTGCAAGAATGGTGGAAGGTCTTAAGCATAAAACATATCAGGAAAGACTTAATGAACTCAATCTGTATAGTCTGGAGCAGTGTTTCCCAACCTTTTTTGAGCCGCGGCACATTATTCGTATTTTCAAAATCCTGGGGAACACTGAAAGGGGGGGGGGGCTAAAGAAAAGTTTGGACAAAAAAACCCTCTCTCTTCCTCCCTTTCGCTCTATTTCTCCCTCTTTCTCTCTTTTCCTTCCTTCCCTTCATTCTCTCTCTCCATCCTTCTTTCTTTCTTTCTTTCTTCCTCTCTTTTTTGCTCTCTTTCTCTCTCCCTCCTTCCCTTCCTCTATGTCTTTCTCTCTCCCTTGCTCTCTCTCTCTCTGTCTCTCTTGCTATCTCTTTCTTGCTTTTTTCTCTCTCTCTTGCTCTCTCTCTCTCTTTCACTGTCTTGCTATATGTCTCTTTCTTTCTCTTTGCCTCTCTTGCTATCTCTCTTTCTCTCTCTGTCTCTCTTGCTATGTCTCTCTTTCTTTCTCTTTCTCTCTCTCTCTGTGCCTCTCTTGCTAAGTCTCTCTTTTTCTCTTGCTATGTCTCTCTTTCTTTTTCTCTCTTGCTATGTCTCTCTTTCTCTCTCTCTTTCTCTATCTCTCTTTCTCTGCCTCTCTTGCTGTCTCTCTTTCTTGCTCTGTCTCTCTTTCTCTGCCTCTCTTGCTATGTCTCTCTTTCTCTCTCTCTCTGCCTCTTATATGTCTCTCTTTCTCTCTCTCTCTCAGCTGACTGCAAGCGGGAGCCCTGACGGCGGCAGCTGGACGTGGTGCTGGACACCGTATATGCCAGGCACGCAGCGCCTGCATGTACGACGTCCAGCAGAACGTCCAACCGCCACCGTCAGGGCTCCCACTTGCAGTCAGCTGAGAGAGAGAGAGAGAGCGATCCCTCTCGCCGCCGCCATCTCCCCTGACTGCCTGCGGCCGCTGCGGCCACCCACCCCCCCCCGCTCCCATCGGACACTTGCCGTCGACGAAAGAGGAGCTCCAGCTGGGCGGGGCGCTGCCGGTACTTCCGTCCTGGGGCTCCCGCTCGCAGCTGTCCCCCGCCTCCTGCTCGATGCCGCGGTTTTCGGCGCTCTCCTGCTGGGCCCCAAAGAAAGAAGGCGGGAAAAAGGTGCGAAGAATGGAGCTCTCCTTCTTCCTGCCTTCCTTCTTTGGGGCCCAGCAGGAGAGCGCCGAAAACCGCGGCATCGAGCAGGAGACAGCTGCGAGCGGGAGCCCCAGGACGGAAGTACCGGCAGCGCCCCGCCCAGCTGAAGCTTGGTGGCACACCTGGCCATGTCTCGCGGCACACCAGTGTGCCGTGGCACACCGGTTGGGAAACGCTGGTCTGGAGGACAGAAGGAAAAGGGGGGACATGATCGAAACATTTAAATATGTCAAAGGGTTAAATAAGGTTCAGGAGGGAAGTGTTTTTAATAGGAAAGTGAACACAAGAACAAGGGGGCACAATCTGAAGTTAGTTGGGGGAAAGATCAAAAGCAACATGAGAAAATATTATTTTACTGAAAGTGTAGTAGATCCTTGGAACAAACTTCCAGCAGGCGTGGTTGGTAAATCCACAGTAACTGAATTTAAACATGCCTGGGATAAACACAGATCCATCCTAAGATAAAATACAAAAAATAGTATCAGGGCAGACTAGATGGACCATGAGGTCTTTTCTATATTCTATGTAGAACACTTGTTTGCCAGATAGGAATACGACAGCTGAAAGGCAGGAATGATTGGTCATTGACTGAAGTATCCCACAACAGATCTGCAAAGGAGATAGGAGTTCTGTCTTTTATATTGTGCCATGCCCATTGTCTGACTCTTAGGGGGAAGATGAGCTGGAACAAGAACTGACAGCTAGTGAGAGGGCAGCTCCCTTGGTCTTGCAGGAAACTGGGGAAGGGCAGAGGTCAGGCTGTTCGGAATTAGCAAGGCCTGCAGACAAGGAGGAACAAAGCTCAGCCAAGGAGCATGAACCCTTCCGATGCAAAGGCTTGGAGAGTGCAGAGGAGGTGGGATCACTTCAGATGGAGGAGGCTACTCACAAGGAGAGTGCGCCACCCAGCTTCACCAGACACATCTGGGGAATGAGATTTAAGGAGATGCTGTGGGGAGGGGCATTTGTCAGGAACAAATGCTGAGTTCTTGCACTGATGCCTCTTGAACCCCTTGCTTTGTTCGTGTTTTGCTAGATAAATTTGGGGTTTATTGGTGTGCAGAAAGCACTGGGCTGGACTAACTGTGACCAGAGGCTGTTTGAGGTTTGTCTGGGGAGATTTGGAGCAATAAAAGGGCCGGTTTGAACTGCCAGCTCTTAATATTATCTCTGTGCTATGCCCTGGGTCATCACATATTGCCTTTATGTTGCAGCATGTCATAAAAGAATGTTGTACTGCCCAAAGAAATGTACCAGAGATGAAAATGAAAGATTTACAATATGTTAACTTAGAAGACAACTGTTTGCAAATGCAAATAGTGCTCAAGTCTCCACTGCTAAGTAAGACAGCTAAGTGGATTTTGCCCCATTTCACCACCTTTATTTACCAGTTTGTTTATTTGTTTATTCATTCATTCATTCGACTTTTATGCCGCCCCCTCTCTGAGGTCTCAGGGCGGCTTACAACATATAATGAACAATATACAATATCCAATTAATTAATTTAAAAGTCTAAAAATCCCCAAAACCATAAAAATCCAGCCATTTCATTCACTCAACATTTTCTCAACAGTTGTTAAGTGAAGCATTGAACTGCTAACTTAGTAACATGGGAGTTAAGTGAATCTGGCTTTCCTTATCAGAAAGTCACAAAAGGTGATCCCATGACCTCGGGATACTGCAACTGTATAAATACATGCCAGTTGCCAAGACTTTAAATTTTGATCACATGACTGCAGGGATGCTGTTTAGCGCGAAAACCGATTATAGGTCACTTTTGTTCAGTGTCTTTGCAACTTTGAATGACCACTAAATGACTGGTTGTTAAGTCAAGGACTATTTGTAATACACAGAGTCTGAGTCAGCTTGTAGCTGTGGCTAAGGAAATAAGAGGGGTTGAAAGAGTCTCCATAGGAAAGTGGGCAGCCTAAACCCTTAATCACATGCATATAGCAACCTTCCCCCCATCTTAAAAATGTCGTGCTCTAGAAAAATTGTCTTAAATTACAGAACTGATGAAAGTATACCCACCCATTGTGGCAACTGCTCGTGTTTTTTCTGGGAAATCAATCCAGCAATTCTCTCTGAAAAGTTTGCTGGATTGTGCACAGTTCAAGGACACGTTAGGACAGTCTGCCCTTCACTCGCTGTGTCTACAGCACCTCTACTCAATGCAACCACAAGAAAGAGCCAGTGGTTAGAGTGCACCATGGCAGGCTACTTCAGCTAACTGTAGTTCAGCAGTTCAAAAAGAGATACTCTTTCCCCCTGGGCCTTTACAATTTTATGCATGGTATGTCTGTATGTCTGTATGTTTGGTTTTATAATAAGGGTTTTAACTGTTTTAATATTGGATTTTTATATGCTGTTTTTATCACTGTTGTTAGCCGCCCCGAGTCTACGGAGAGGGGCAGCATACAAATCCAATAAATAAATAAATAAAATAAAATCTCACCACCAGCTCATGGTTGACTCAGCCTTCCATCCTTCCGAGGTGGGTAAAATGAGGACCCAGATTGTTGGGGGCAATATGTTTATTCTGTATTCGGATTCTGTAAAAGTACTATGAAGCGGTATACACCGTAAGTCTAAATGCTATTGCTATTGCTAAAGACTGTAAGTGGGGAAAGCTATAGCCGAGAACAGTTAATAAAAGAGGCCCATTTCACAGATATCCCAGTTTAGCCAAGCAAATGCATTTTGTTATTCTGTCAATTCCTGACCGAGTTTCTGCACATGACTTTTTTCCCTCCTTCCAGGGATGAAGAAATTATGGGGAAGGCTTTGCTATACCGTATTTACATTTGTTTTTTTCTTGGGGTAAAACAGAAAACAGCAAACGGTTGGTTATGCCTCACTTCTGAAGCCTTACTCTAACGGTTGGGAAAAGTCAGAAAATATTAAGCTATATATAGCAGCACTTCTTCCTGTTACGAATCCTTTTGTTCACAGAAAGACTTTAGTTTAAAACTAGACATCACTGCAGTTATAATCTCCACGGATAATGGCTGTAGAATAGAATAGAATTTTATTGGCCAAGTGTGATTGGACACACAAGGAATTTGTCTTGGTGCATATAGTGCCTGGGTCAACATGTTACATCAACATGATACTGTTAAAACCAGTTTTGTTCACAGACCAAGTAACTGAGCCCCACCAACACCCAGAAGCTTTGAAAATTCTCTGCAATTGTCCATTTGCATTGAAGATGTTACGGTAGGCAGATAATGAAACATCTTCAGCCAACCAACTTCAGAGAGGACCAAGAATTCCACAACTGCCCATTTGTTCAGACCTCTGACAAGCGGATTGGTCCCTTCTTCTGCAGTGAAGAAGGAAAGAAGCTATCAGAAAGAGA
This sequence comes from Erythrolamprus reginae, assembly GCF_031021105.1. Lineage (NCBI taxonomy): Eukaryota > Metazoa > Chordata > Lepidosauria > Squamata > Dipsadidae > Erythrolamprus > Erythrolamprus reginae. The sequence goes on from NC_091952.1 coordinate 47,848,283, forward strand.
AGCAGCGAGCCTTCAAGCTAATTTCAGTTCTACCACCACCACCACCACCCCAGCATTTATCCAAGTAAAAAAAAAAATATCCTACCCACATATTCTGCATTGCACCAGATCTCTCTGCCTTCAATTCCAACCCAAATTCAGAAATTCTAACTTTCTGTGTGGCAGATGCCATTCTCATTTTAGAAACACAGTATCCGGCATCAGAAGGAATCGAAGCTGCAGCTGAACTCAGAAACACAGAGTAATCTCCTCCGTCATTCTGCTGGATCTGAGAGATACCAATGGCAAATGAAAAACATTTCCTACGATGCAAAATAAATCATGCAGAGGCCTTCATCTTTCCAAGACGAGTATCAATGGCAAAGTTTGCTTCATTAAACAGGTTCTTCTTATTTTCATTGTGAGCAGAAATGTTAGACACCTAGCCACTCACATAACAGGATTGCTATAGAGCAGGACTGTCAAATGCAAGGCCTGGGAGCCAGAGCCGGCCCGCGGGGTACTTAGATCTGCCCACATGGCCACCCTGTAAACAGACTGGCCCGTGGTGTTTCTGAAAGCAAAAGTGGGCTCACAAGCTACCTTTTCGGTTGTCATGGCCTCCTGCAACTCTCTGCCAGTGAAAACAGAGCTCAGGCGGGCCGTGTGCAACAGCCTTCACAAGCTCCTTTTATACGGGCAGAGGGTTGCAAGAGGCCATGGCAACCAAAAATGGAGCTTGGGAGCCCATTTTCACTGGCGGAGCACTCAAGCACCATAGGTGCTGACACAAGTGACAATGAGCTGGCCACTTCCATCCCAGCGCCCCCTCAACCCGAGGTCAAACACAACCCTGATGCAGCCCTCAATAAAATTGATTTTGACATCCATGTAATAATAATAATAATAATAATAATAATAATAATAATAATAATAATTATTATTATTATTATTATTATTTATTAGATTTGTATGCCGCCCCTCTCTGAGGATTCGGGGCAGCTCACAACAACATAAACAGTGTACAAATCCAATTTTAAAATGCAATTTAATACCCTTATAATAAAATAATCACACAACCAATCAAACCATACATCACCCTTGACAATTGGGGTGTGTGTTAGTTTCCCCATGCCTGGAGACAAAGATGAGTTTTTAATAACTTACGAAAGGCGAGGAGGGTGGGGGCAGTCCTAATCTCTGGGGGCAGTTGGTTCCAGAGGGGCAGGGCCGCCACAGAGAAGGTCCCGCCAGATGACATTGTTTAGTCGACGGGACCCAGAGAAGGCCAACTCTGTGGGACCTAATCGGCCGCTGGGGTTCGTGCGGCAGAAGGCATCCATGTTATAGAGGAAATAACGGGTGAGTGGAAGATACCGTACTGATGGACCACCTTGAATTTTTTGGAGGGAAGACAGAACAAAGGAAACTTACACCAAAGCATTTGACTCTCCCATTAGGTCCATTTTTGTGTCTGTCTATCACAGGAAACAGCGATTGCAACATTTAAACCAGGACTTTTGAACCAGTTGCTGCAGGGCTGTGAAAGAATACCTCCCCAGAGGTATTTCCTAATCTTGCTTCTGCTTATAAATGAAGGGTGTAAAATAATACACTTTTGGACTTGCTTTACATTGGGCAATCCAAATTTGTTGTTGTTGTTTTCAGATGGCCTGCTGTTCTGTATTTCCTTGTGTTTTTCCAATATGTTTTGTTTACTGTAAACTACCTGGAGCCATAACAAAAAGAAAACAAGGCTGCATGCAAATTAAGAGAGCGGGGAAGGAAATATTACAAAGTTCATTTTATTTCTGTCTTGCACACACACAGACAACAAATGAGAAAAGAAATGAGCATTGTTAAACAAGAGAGATGTTTCCATTAAACTGACAATGGGAGAATAATTGCCTAGATGTTGCTCAAGCAGAATCCGCAACAGCCTCAACAAGTATGACCAGTTGTGAGATATCCTATTCAAAGCAGAACTGGGTTTAATAGTTCTAAAGTCAACACCAATGGACTAGCTCTGCAAATAGCTGTAATAGTTGTTTATTTTATAAGATTCCTATTCTAGTTGACTCCTACTCTGGTAAACTGACAACATGGTTGGGAAACAGATGAAAATTGTGGTGTAAGTCCAAAGCAGGTCTACTGCAAAAACGAAAACCATGAATATGTGTTTCTCCCTGTGGGAGTCATGTGACCCCCAACCATACTGCAAATCAGAGGCACAAAATGTTAAATGTACCTCCAAAAAGACGTCAACCACTGTCCTAATCCTATACAGCACCCTAATTCCAGAGCTCAATTTATCTTTCCCAATCGGTACTTCTACCATTCATAGCCTAGAGCAATGTTTCCCAACCTTGGCAACTTGAAGATATTTGGACTTCAATTCCCAGAATTCCCCAGCCAGCATTTGCTGGCTGGGGAATTCTGGGAGTTGAAGTCCAGATATCTTCAAGTTGCCAGGGTTGGGAAACACTGGCCTAGAGAAATATAACTCTCACCTCCACATTTCATCTCCAACACCTATCATCTGTCTAACGCAATGTTTCTTAAATTTTAGTAAAAGGTAAAGATTCCCCTAGCACAGTGATGGTGAAGCTATGGCACGGGTGCCACAGGTGGCACATGGAACCATATCTGCTGGCACGTGAGCTGTTGCCCTAGCTCAGCTAGTCAACTGATTTTTGTCTCACATGGAGACTCTGGGAGGGCATTTTTGGCTTCCAGAGAGCCTCCAGGGGAATGGGGAGGGCGTTTTACCCTCCCCTGGCTCCAGGGAAGCCTTTGGAGCTTGGGGAGGGCAAAACACAACCGTACTGGGCCTACCAGAAGCTGGGAAACAGGCCGTTTCCAGCCTCCAGAGGGCCTCCGAGGGTGGGGGGAGTTGTTTTCACCCTCCCCAGCCATTGAATTATTTTCACTGGCGAAGCACTCAAGCCACCGTAGGTGCTGACACAAGTGACATTGACCTGGCCACTTCCATCCCAGCACACACACATCAAGGTCCAACATAACCCTCATGCAGCCCTCAATAAAATTGTTATAGAGGAAAAAATGGGTGAGCTCTTTCGGCACCCAAGGAAAAAAAGGTTCACCATCACTGCCCTAGCACACATGTGCTAGTTGTTCCAGACTCTAGGGGACAGTACTCATCTCCATTTCAAAGCTGAAGAGCCAGCACTGTCTGAAGACATCTCTGTAGCCACGTGGCCAGCATAACTAAACACCGAAGGGAGACAGAACGCTGTTACCTTCCCATCAAAAGCGGTCCGTATTTTTCTACCTGCATTTTTACATGCTTTCGAATTGCTAGACTGGCAGAAGTTGGTACAAGTAACGGGGGTTCACTCTGTTAAGTGGCATTAGGGATTCAAACTGCCAAACTGCCAGCCTTTTATGATCGACAAGCTCAGCGTCTTAGCGACTGAGCCACCACATCCCTTTTAAAAAAATATAGAAAACCAATGTTTATTTATCAACTTGCTACCCTAACAAATTTAGACTGACTATTTATTGAATCATGTAAAATAACATTAAACCAATTAGATATTAACATAAAATGCTTTTCATAAAAAAATAATAGAAATAATAAATATATTAATTTAATTTTTGCAAATATCTCCAATATCTGCAGAATAATTGTGACTTCACAGACCTCTGAAAGAGTCTTGTGGGACCCCCAGGGATCCTCTGCCACATTTATAAATAAGAAGCGATTTCCTAACCTGTGGTGGTGGTCGAGCTCCAACTGGGACTGAAGGAACACCCTAAAATTGTTGTCTTGCTATAAAACTCCCAGATGAGAAAGACTTTTTAGGCCACACAGTGTGATCATTCTGAGCTGCAGGATTTCGTCTCCTGAGTTTAAAACGAGTAAATATGCTTATGTTCCAGAAATGTTCTGAGAAATCTAGTCAATATTGTTTTTAAGTTTTAAAAATAGAGAAGTTCTCAGAAAAAATATTCTGGCTGCCAGGGAAAGTTAACTCAAAGGATTTGGAGATTACGGTTTGAACATTTCCTGTATTTTTCCCTAGTTTTTATTACTGTATCAAACTAAATGTACCTCGCAAATTACCATTCATGTATTTCACTTGTTATTCATGTTCCTCGCTTGCAGGAAAAAGATTGTGCTTGCAACTTTTTATCATTTTCTCTAATAGCTCCTATTTATGTATTACTAAAACTCTATTTGTAACCTTCAGTTAGGTGGAACGGTATAACATCAGTACAAATTTTTTGAAGTAGTTACCTCAAATGAGCTAACTTAAAGAATGCATCCATATGTGGGTCTTATTACTCCCATAATTGAGATTTGACAAAATTGTGGCTACTACAATGCCCCATTGCCCTGGTCATCAGCAGTCACATGATTATAATTTTCAACACTTTCTGCCAGGTTCCCACAAGAAAAATAAATGGGGAAATCAGCAGGAAGTCAGAAGTCACTGTCATTTCCACTGCTTTTTTGTCTACCCATGGCCATTCTATTTCCCTATTTACTGTATTTTTGGAAGTATAAGCTGCACCTTGGGGGGGGGGGTTGGGGGGGGGGAAATAGGGAAAAGAATCTGCTTACCAGATATTCATCTGGCTAGTGTCCTTAGTCTGATCAGCTTCAGCACATTATTTTATCCCCTGGTGAGGGTTTTTTAAAAAAAAGCTTATTCGAAGAGAGTAACAATGAAAGAGCTTGCAAGCCAGTGGAAACATTGTTAGCAGCTGGTTAGGGCTGAAAAGAAACATTTGGAGCAAGTTTGACCAATGTAAAAAAAACCTGCAAAGACTTAGGGCTTGGAAAACATTCTTTGCAGAGAGAAACAATGAAAGAGCTTGCAAGCCGATAAGAGCTGGGAACATCGTTAGCAGCTAGTTAGGGCTGGAGGGAAAAAGCTACATTCAGATTATTCAAATTATCAACCTCTTTTAGGAACGAAAAAGGTGCATCTTATACTCTGAAAAATGCGGTAGGTAAGGAAATATCTGTAAAATGATGATCCAACAGGTCAAGGGCAGTCTAGTACTTTTTAAAGACTTACTGCTGTTTTTGAAGTTCCTTTTTAATAGTCTTTTTATGCTAGGCTAAAATAGAACCTCTCCTTTGGATTGCAACATTATTATCTTTGTGGTAGAAAATGTCATTATACACTGAGTACTTTTAGGGTAAACCTCATTCAGGACAAGCTTCTCCATCCAGGATGAAAATAAATGTCACAAGAAGTTACAATAAACCCACTGTCTAGTTTTTTTATTTATTTATGGCATCTAGGCATCTAGCTCAAACCTGAAAGCAGACATTTTAAAATCCTGAAATATATGAAAACAGAAAAAGCAACAGATTAAAAGAGTCTCATATTCATCAGCGCACTACATGTTTTCTGACCTCTTTTACACTGACTTGATCAATTGCTGCCTGATCCTTTTCAGAACAGACACATCTCCAAATATATAAGCCATCCAAAGTAGTTAGAGCAGTGTTTCTCAATTATTTTCTGCTATACCCCCCTCCCCGAAGAAGTAAATACTTCACATTCCCCGGGACGATTGTTTGCAATATACAGCACGTTTTCACTGAAAAAACTCAATCGGCTTATCAGCGTGATTGGGGTGTAATGTATTTAAGTGATACCTTAATTTATTTGGCTTCATGCTGTCCGCTGCCAATATTTTTAGACACAGTAAACATACCATCTTTCCTCCGGTATGTTTACCTACAGCAGTCCCAGTGAAGGCAAGCACTACATACACTTTATCATATTTCTTCATCTTAGCTTTCGGGAGACTTACATTTGTCTCATTATCTCCGTCTCTCTCCTCCTTTCTTTTCATCCCTGTTAAGTATTTTTTCCATTGAGTCTCTTAAGGTTTGTTATATGTACTTCATAGCTCCCTCTCTATGCCGTGTGCTATTGGTCACTGCAAAAAAAAACCCTACTCCCTGTAGCAAAAAAGGCACATTCCCCAGGGTCCCCCCCCCCATCACTCTGTGACCGCAGGGGCCCCACCCCACTATTTGAGAAAAACTGAGTTAGAAGAACTTTAATAATCAATTGTATGGTGGAGACTTATTACTCCAAGGAAAGAAAAACTGGATCTTGCTAAGGCAACATAAAAAGAAGCCAGATGGAACAACAGTTAGTAGAAGCAAATATAACATCTTGTGTTAACCAGAGACCCCCACGCTGCAGAAGTACTTGCACATGAAGACTGGTTGTGTCATGTCCATGGAGGCTTTTTAAAGATGACCCTATTTGCTTTTCTTTTTTTTTAAAGACAAAATATCCCAATTTACAAGACTTGCATATTTGGAAATATCACTTCCACTCTTCTTATCTAAAGCACTGCAGGTACTACTTCTTCTATCACGCCTTAAATGAAGCCGCAATACAAAAGCTCAAAACAGGAAAAAAAAGTTTGATTCACCTACTCAAGTGACTTTAGGTGGCATGCTCAGGTGTATCTTTTGCCACAATCATATTGGGGAGTGTGCCTTACACCCTACTAACTTCTCTTTCCAAATGATGAAGCGTATAGACCAGAAGAAATAAATACAAGAATTACTAGAATCTTACGTTTCAAGTTTCAAGTTTTATTGGATTTATATGCCGCCCCTCTCCGAAAACTCGGGGTGGCTAACAACAATCATAAACAATGTACAATAAAATCCAATACTAAAAGCAAATTAAAACCCCTTAATATATAAAAACCAAACTTTAGTGTTAAAGGATATAGTGACATAATCTTAGAGTGGAGTGAGGTGGAGTGGAATGGAATGGAATGGAATAGAATAGAACAGAATTTTTATTGACCAAGTGTGATTGGACACACAAGGAATTTGTCTTGGTGCATATGCTCTCAGTGTACATAAAAGAAAAGATACCTTTGTCAAGAATCATAAGGTACAACACTTAACGATAGTCAGGATACAAATAAACAATCAAATATGTTGTAAGCCACCCCGAGTCCTCGGAGAGGGGCGGCATATAAATCCAATTAATAATAAAATAATAAAATAAAATAAATAAAATAAAATAATAAAATAATAAAATAAAACAAATCGTATTAGGAACCAGTCAATATAAATCATAAGGACACAAGCAACAGTTATAGTCATACAGTAATTAATGGGAGGAGGTGGGTGATAAGTGAAACATAAGTGAAAAGCCACCTCTTCCGTCAGGCATGGGGGAATTGAAATATCTTCCCCAGACCTATATAATTTATGTATGGTGTGTTGTGTGCATGTTTTTTAAATTATGGGTTTTTAACTTCATATTATTAGATTTGTATTGTACATTGTTTCTATCACTGCTGTGAGCCGCCCCGAGTCTATGAAGAGGGGCGACATACAAATTTAATAACTAGAAATAGAAATAGAAATATTGATATTCTCTCTCTCTCCCCTGCCCCCCCCCCCCCCGCACCTCCATTCGAATAGCAAAAAATCCAGGCAGGGAAATTTTTAGTTTCGTTCTCACTCACTGTCCCTTTACTGGCTAAGCCAGCATTTACTTAAGAGTTGTAGCACATTTTCTCCTTCTCCTAGCTAGGAAACAACAAATCACTTTTTAAAAAATGTCTACTATGTTGCCTCTACTCAGTGATATTTCCAGGCTGTTTTCTTATGGAGCTGTTAGTACTACAGTATTAGAATAGTGATTTATGGATCATCAATGGCCCATGAAGGCCCACCACATAGTCTACCAGTCTTGCCACAGTAATTTGTCAACTGGTCACACAAGAATCACATTTACTCCTTCCCATCTTCTGCATTCAGTGGCTGTGAGCTGCTTCACAAAAATGGATCAATGGTCAAAATCTCTACCTCTGAAGCAATAATGCTGGCAGCAAGGTGAGTAATAAAACGAAGAACACCGGCAAAAGTAAACAAGTACCGAGTATAGATACTGACTATGAATCTATATGTAATGTGATAAGTGGAATTATGTTCTCACATAAACAATCCAAGAAAAAGCCAATAGAAAATACAATACAGTAATGGTGGGGGGGTTCCTTCATTGAGTAAAAAATCCCCTGACTACTAGCTGTTTAATATAAACTTTCATGCTGTTAAAAATAAAAAAATGGATTTTTAAAAAATCTAATTGGGTGGTTCCTGCATTTTCTGAATATTTCTTTAGTGATTCATAATTGCCTAGAATTTAAGAAATGCTGCAGTAAGAAGCACCTTGCAGATCCTCCAGTATGCTTAAAACAAATTGTGAACCGTGCCTTCTTTGCTAACACAATCTGGGGAAAAGAAAACATGGGCACCTTACGGTCACTGTAGATCAGTGTTTCCCAACCTTGGCATCTTGAAGAGATCTGGACTTCAACTCCCAGAATTCCCCAGCCAGAGAATCTCTTCAAAATGCCAAGGTTGGGAAACACTGCTGTAGATCATTGTGACATTAGAATACAGTTAATTTATACAAGTTAGCTACCACTGCTTATTCACACGCATACAAAAATGACAGTACCTGCAATTTCACACTATCTCGGTGAGCTTAACCTGTACCGTAAAACATGGTCTTACCTTTTATTCTGGACAGGTCTCACTTAACTAACACTCTGGATCTATTGAACAGGATTTCTGTTCAGGTTATTAAATTTAAATAAACAATTGTGAGCATCCTTCCTTCAACCAGCCCTTCTAATAGCTTCCCCAGGGAGCAAGTCAAGAGTGTATGAAGCAATTGTGGCATCAAATGTTTTGGCACCTCCTGTAATTTTTCTGCAATTGGCCCAAGTAGGCATAAAAGAAACAACACAGAAGCTTTAGTCTCAAGTGTTTTATGGAAAGATTCCTTGCATAAAACAAACAGCTGCCGTTAGGATTTTATTATTTTATTTATTTATTTATTTTGTCCATTGCACAATGAGGGTTTTAGTAGGTATACACATAGTAAAATACATAACGAAGGTTATAGAGCATATACTCATAGCAAAATATATCTAAGAAAGAATAGAAGATATAGGAATAAAATATATCAATGAAAGAATAGAAGAAGAGATATAGGAATAATAGGAGAGCAATAGGACGGCACAAAATTTGCCAGGTCTTTCTCCCAAATTTAAGGGCCCTCTTTGCATCCCTCCACTGCACCCGTTACAGCAAATTCCCAGAAATTCCAACTAGCTTAAGGATAAGTAGGAAATCCCACCAGATCTGGAGCTCTCCAGGTTCATCAAAGCTGCCGGTATGCACAAAGAGAATGGCGCATGTGTATTAAAGGGAGGACACAACCCACCACGCCACATTACCTACACACCTCCAGCTGCAAACAAGAAATCCCTTCCCTTTTCCTTCTTCCCAGGGCTGCCATGCCACACAGTTATTGGGGGTACGAGATCCAACCCAGGAAAACTTATTCCTGAATTTTTAAAAATTGAGAAGTGCCCTTAAGCATCCGGCAAGGAAGCAACCATCTCTCCTGTTTGAATAATCGCATCATTAAAAAAAAAAAAACCCACACACAAACGCTGAAGGGATACGAATAAAAAGTATCCTGATTGCCAATAATAATAATAATAATAATAATAATAATAATAATAATAATACTATTATTATTATTATTACTATTATTATTATTGCTATTATTATTATTATTATTATTACTATTATTATTTCTCTATTTCTCCTCCTCCCCTTAAAAAGAGAACGTGAATATAAGGAAAGAAGCAATTGCAGTTAATTTCGTGACGAATGCGTTTATCTCCCCTTTTCTCCAACACCTAACAGAAAGCCGGAGAAGCAAGCCAGAGAGATGCTCACCTCCTGGGCTGGGAGCCTGAAGGCTGGCCCGCTTCCTCAGTGGGGAGCCGCTCTTGGGGGGACCGACACCCGAGGACATTTTGCTCGCTCCCGGTGCTCAGCAAGAAGTCTTGCAGCCGGCGTTGCTGCAGCCGCCGCGCTCCAAAAGAAGGCGGAGACGAGTGAGGGCTTCGCCCCTCCCCTTGCTATTGATTGATGGATGGAGGCGCGTGGGAAAGACATAAGAAAAGCCACGCAGATCCCCCGGGGATGGATCGGGGCGGGTCTTTCTCTCTCTCTCTTTCTTTCCACACACCTCCCCCTCCCCTCCTCCCAATTACGCTGGTTGACGTTCCTTATGTGTTTAAACAGGGCGAGAGAGCTTTTCAATGCATGGATGGCGTCGCTCGGCGGGGCTTGCGGTGGGTAGGCTTTGTAAAACCCTCCCACCTTCCGCTGCTGCCTGCAGCTGAAGAAGAGCGTGATACTGCAGTCATTTAAGGGAGGGAGGGACATGGGACAAATACTAATAAGATCATAACATATACAGTATATGAAATGACTGCAATCCATGTACGGTTTTTTAGGATATTATTGTTTTATTGTTGTTGTTTTGCTATATTTTTTATTGTCGTTGTATTTATGGTTACTGTTAGCACCTATGAGTGAGCGGCATATAAATATATCATCTATCCATCCATCCAGTAATGTGCATTAGTAATGTGGTGCATTACTTTCTGGGTTACCCTCGTATATATATTATTTTCTAGGAACTCTAGGCGGCATACAAAAACAGCAATATCATCTTACTGTTAATATATAATAATTTATGATATTAACAGTAATATTGTATGATATTAACAGTAATATCATATAATATCAGTCCTTTTTGGAGTGAGCGGCATATAAATACAAATTATACATACATACATATATATATATATACTATATATATATATATACAGTGGTACCTCTAGTTAAGAACTTAATTCGTTCTATGACCAGGTTCTTAAGTAGAAAAGTTTGTAAGTAGAAGCATTTTTCCCCATAGGAATAAATGTAAAAGCAAATAATGCGTGCAAACCCATTAGGAAAGAAATAAAAGCTCAGAATTTTGGTGAGAGGAGGAGGAAGAAGAGGACAGTCGCTGCCGAAGGAAGGAGGTGAGGGGAATTTTTAAAAATCCAAAACTTTAAAGCTTAAAAAAAAGAGGGACTCTGAGGGGGCGTGCAGGAGCACGCGCCTTCCATACACCCCGCACAAGGCTGCCTCCCATACACTGCACTAGAGAGAAATCCAGGCAGGCGAGAAGGGAGAACCTCACGCTCTTATGATTGAAAGCTGCCTGCTTCCTCTTCCTTCCCATGCTGAAGGGCTCCCCTCCCCTCTTGCTTGCTCACTTTGTAGTCAGCACCTTTCTTTCACTGTGGTGACTCCTTGGTTTGGCTGAAGCCGAGTTGATCCAGCCAGGGCGAAGCGCCCCCTTTTGCCTTTCCATGCCCAGACGCTCCGGGAGGCAACCTCGCGCCAGGTGTATGGGAGGCAGCGCGAGGGAGTCACCACAGCAAAGTGGTTTATTCCCTCTCGAAGCGCCCAGAGAAAGGAAAATGCTCCGTTTGCTCTGGACTGGCAAAGTCTCCTTAACCGCCACCGAAAGGCTCCTCTGACAGCCCAGAAAAGCCCGAGATGGCTGGGATTAAAGGGGGAATGGCAGGAAACTGTCTGGGCCTTCGTGCAGCTCTCAAATTTCCTGGGAAATTTTTCCAGGCTCCGATTCTTAAGTAGAAAATGGTTCTTGAGAAGAGGCAAAAAAAATCTTGAACACCTGGTTCTTATTTAGAAAAGTTCTTAAGTAGAGGTGAATTTTAAAATTAAGGGAGACTAGGATACTATTTCGGCCTTGGGACTCTATAATTTGATTTATTTGCCGCCTAGAGTCCCTAGAGGAATGGGCAGCATACAAATCAAATAAATATAAATATATAGATATATAAAAGCCAATCCTAGTCCCCCTAACTTCTTTCATTAATATCTCCCCTCCCATTTTTGCTTAGGTACCACAGGCAAGATGCTTGTAAATCTGAGAGGGCGCCAAAAGAGCCTCTGCCAAACCCTTGAACTCTGGATGTCAACAATCCAGCACCTAAAAATAAAAGGGGGGAGCTGTTCTTGACACCTTTGGCACATCAGGGTGGCAGCCAACAATCAATGGAATGATGGAAGCAGCCAAGCTTTACAGGACAAATAAGAGCCTGGCTTGTTTAAACCTTCTTCATACCGCAGATACTCATTAACCAAGTCTGGAACGGGATCTAGTTTATAGTACAGTATTTGAATGATGATATAGGTACTGTATATCAAGATATATTGAAGGTTTATGAAGTTTATTTAATATTTAATATTTTATTTATTATTGCAATTTATAAGCCACCCTCAACTCTGTTGTATGTTGAATGTGGAGAACAATAATCATTAACCAAGTTGGCTGGGTTTCTACAATTCCGTTCACTAGTGGACTAGTTTAGTTGCCCTGTTGGGTGAGACACCCCTCTCCAAATCAATTCGAAGCAATTTCTTGCTCATTTAATCGCTTTCAAACATTAAAAGCCACAAATCCACCCCTTTCATTCGATGCAATGAGGGCTAAGCAACCCGGTTTAAAAGGCGTCTCCCCATTTGAAAGAAAGCGGGAACGGTTCAAAATTTACACTTCGGTTGCCTCCATGACGTTAAAAAGGTGTGCATGACAGTTTAATGGCAAGTATAATTTTTTAAAGTGGCTTTTAAATGCAAAAGTTGCGCTTTGACCCCAATCAGCTTGTTTGAAGCCTTTCTTTTTCAACCGGAAGCGGCCTACTTTGGTGACGCGCTAGCAGCCTGGGAGTCAAGGCCAGCGCTTGAGGGTAGGCGGAGAACAGGTCGAAAAAAGGGGCTTCCTCCGGCCGAGGCTTCGTCTCCCTAGCGGGAAAGCGCCCGGAGGGCGGGGGAGGCACCGTAGGCCGGCGTCGGACATTGGAGCGGAATTCGAAAAGGCCGGTTCTTCCCGGTTTCCCAACGCCGAGAGGCCCGGCGCGCAGACGCTCCGCCTACGGGGCAAGGAAAGGAGGCGGAGACTTTTGCAAGCGGGGTGCGGATCCAAGCCGAGCCTCCTCCGGGGGACTCGTTGGCAGGGCGGTCGCCGCACCCCGAGAAAATAATGTGTCGCCTCAGGGAAGAAAAGTATCTCTCCCTCCGGGGCGGGGCAGGAAGGCCGTTTATAATTGGGAAATGGCGCCCAGAGAGGCTGCTGCTATCGCTTGCGTGGGGCTTCCAAGTCAATATTTGTTTCACACACACAAACACTCTCCGCAAACCGGGACCGTTTAAAATACTAGTCCTGACTCTTAAATAAATGATTTTTTTTTCCTAACGCGGCTCTCCCGGCTTTAAGTTTTAAAAAAACCTGAGCTACCAATAAAAGGAGAATCTTTGTAGTTGACCTGAGGGGGCCTTTGGGTTTGTTTTTCTTGCAGACGTTTCATTGCCAAACTAGGTAACGTCATCAGTACTGTCTTTCAAGCGAGCTACGCTTACGAGGATTCCGGGACGGCGGGGTTGGGGGGGGGGGGAATGACCCAGAAATAAAGTCCATTTTTTGCTGGCTGCGTCCAAATTTCCACACATCGCCGCTTTCCGCCTTATTTATTTTTATTTTATTAATTAGATTTCTAGGCCGCCCTTCTCACCGCGACTCAGGGCGGCGAACGACTTCCTAAACCAGGAGGTCTCCAACCTCGGTAAACTTTTAAGACTCGTGGACTTCAATTCGCGGAGTTCCTCAGCCAGCAAAGCTTTTTATAAGTGGCAACCGGTACCTTGAATAGCACATGCGAGTAAACTGGTGCAGTGGAGCAGAGGTATTCCACAGGCATACCGCTCCGAGTCTTCAGAGAGGGGCGGCATACAAATCTAATACATAATAATAACAAATAATACCAAGGCAGGTCTGTCCCTGCCTACATTACTGGATTCTGGGTCAGCTGAAGCTTACAGACGGCCTAGAGTAGAGGGTCTCCAACCTGGGCAACTTTTAAGACTTGTGGACTTCAACTCCCAGAGTGCCTCAGCCAGCAAAGCTGACTCCTTCAGAGCAAAGCTGGCCGAGGAACTCTGGGAGTTGAAGTCCACAAGTCTTAAAAGTTGCCCAGGTTGGAGACCTTTCACCGGCTTTAAAGAGCAACCTCGCCGGCGTCGTTCGTGCCTCGGAAACTCCCGAGGAGGACGGTGGATTCCTCCTCACCAGCTAAGAGAAGGGAGCTGAGAACTTTCCAGCCGGGGATGCGCCCAAGCGTGGCTCCAAAAAAAAAAGAGAGATGAGACTGCTACCTCCCGAGGGGTTTTTATAATCGTCAATACTCCGAGCGGCAATTAAAGGAGAGCTTGGAAAGAAGGTGGAAAGAAACCCAGATCGAGGTAGTAAAGCTGGAGGAAGGCGACGGGGAGGGGGGGGGGAGAGAAAGAAAAGAGCTTAATCCGGAACTTACTTTTGCTTCAAAACAGCGAAGGCTCTTCCCTACCTGAAGCCATCCTGAGAGGTCCAGTAAAGTGAAGGCCCCAGCAAAGCAGGGAAAATCGGGCAGAGGGCAGCGGCCCTCCGGCGCCAGGCGAGGCTGAGCCGGGGGTGGAGGGTTGCACAAGCGCTTCCCGGTCCAAGGGTCCAAGCAACAGCTGGGTGGGTGTTGTTGTTTTTGGGCTGGAAAGATGCGATCCCGCAACCCGGGCTGCTCTGTTAGCAGCACTGATGGGCCGTCCTCTTCTCCTCCTCCTCCTAGCTGGGTCCGGAATAGCCCGTGCTGACCGCTGGGCTGGAAACAAACAAACAAACAAGAGAGAGGAAGCCGGTCTTCGGCTCGGGCCGCCCGGCGAAATTAAATCGCGGTGGGGTCAGGCTGGGAGTTCAAGAGCCTCGGTGCGGAGGTGGAAGCGAATCGGGTCAAGCCGGGAAGGTTTGGCCGAAGCGCAGCCCCATCATGCGGCAAAAATGGGAAATGCTTAGTAATTAAACGAAAAGGAGAAGAAAAAGAAACCTCCGGCCGTGCTCGACAGATTATGGGGGGAAATTGTTTTGCCCTCCTTCTCTTGAGGACCTGCCCTGATGACAGATGCTTGTAATATTTAACCCTGCTGTTCTGTTCGGGTCGTATGCGACCCGAAGCCAAGTTTGAGTCCCTGTAAAAAAATTTTCCCTGCATATCTGAAACTTGAAATTTCATGACTTTTCATCATTTCAGGGGTTCTCTCTATGAGAATTTTTTTTGGGGGGTGGGGGGCTTAGTTTTTGCTGGGCAAAAAAAGTTACAAATC
Organism: Erythrolamprus reginae; assembly: GCF_031021105.1. Lineage (NCBI taxonomy): Eukaryota > Metazoa > Chordata > Lepidosauria > Squamata > Dipsadidae > Erythrolamprus > Erythrolamprus reginae. The sequence continues at coordinate 47,863,368 of NC_091952.1, forward strand.
TTCTGTTCGGGTCACATACGACCCGGACCGAAAACTCTTCATTTGAAGTGCTTATGTTTGGTCAATTTGAAAACTTTTTTCACTTGGAAAGTAGTCTGAACATTTCTGCACACAATGATATGAAAATTGAAATGAAAAAAGTAAATCTTATTGGTTTATTTTGCGGATATAATGCACGCCCCCCCGTTTTTGTGATTTTTTTTTCAATTTATGGATAGTTTTGCTTGCAAAATGCATTCTATTTTACTAAAGTTGGTGTGGGATTGGTAGCTTGAACATTTCTGAATATAAGAAAAATATAAAGGAACTGAAAAAAATGATTCTTATTGGTTTTTTAATATCAGAAATAAGGCCTCCCCCCCCCCTCGGCTGCTTGCAACCATTTTCACTTTTTATTTTTTTATCCTCCAAATCCGAAATATTCTTTAAAATCTTAGGCATTCATTTACTCAATTTAACAATGCTGATCATCAAAAAATATTTTTGGGGTGGTGGCTAATTGTTTTCTGGGCAAAAAAAAATCATAACTTCGAGTCTGTTTCTGTTCGTATATGACCGGACCAAAAATAATTTTTTTAGGTACTTGAATTTGATCTTTTTGAAAACTTTTTCAACTGGAAAACTAGTTTGAACATTTATGAACATAATGATATGAAAATTGAACTGGAAAAATTGAGACTTATATTTTTATTTTGATCAAAAAGCCCCTCCCCCCCCATCCTTTTTTAATTCCGTGTCAATTTCTATTTTTTTAAGGCTACAAATCCCTAAGGAATTTCCCCCCAAAAGGTTTGATATACTAAATTGAACATTTCTGAATATAAGAAAAATATAAATGAACTGAAAAAAATGGTTCTTATTGGTTTATTTTTGCCACAAAAAGGCCACCCCCCACCCCCGGCCTTGCTATGTGCCATTATTGTCACTGTTTATACATATTTGTCTAGAAATATTTGGAATATCCTTTTGAAAATCAACCACATTGTAGCCAGAGGACTAATTTTATGAAACAAATCCATTTTACTAAAAAAAAGTATGTAAGTTTGAAATTAACAGCATAATTTTTATATAAATTGAAATAATTGAACACGGGGGGAGGCATACATTTATGTGCAAAATAAACCAATATGCATCAATTTTTCCAGTTCAATTTTCATATCATTATGTTCAGAAATGTTCAAGCTACCAATCCCACACAAACTTTAGTAAAATAGAATGTATTTTGCTAGCAAAACTATCCATAAAGTGAAGACTATTTAAAAAAAACGGGGGGGCATGCATTTCATCAACAAAATAAACCAATATGCATCAATTTTTCAAGTTCAATTTTCATATCATTATGTTCAGAAATGTTCAAGCTACCAATCCCATACCAACTTTAGTAAAATAGAATGCATTTTGCAAGCAAAACTATCCATAAATTGAAAAAAATTTCACAAAAATGGGGGGGGCGTGCATTATATCCGCAAAATAAACCAATAAGATTTACTTTTTTCATTTCAATTTTCATATCATTGTGTGCAGAAATGTTCAGACTACTTTCCAAGTGAAAAAAGCTTTCAAAAAGACCAAACATAAGCACTGCAAATGAAGAGTTTTCGGTCCGGGTCAGGGTGACCCGGGAACAGAAGATTTGTTACTTTTCTTAAACAGAACAGCAGGGTTAAGATGTGCATAAAAGTTTGGAGAAAGAAGACGCGTAAGGAGTGCACTAGCGTGCTTTGCCTCCCTGTCCTACTGCCCTCAATCTGTATTTTTTATTTTTTTTAATGCTTTATTTATTCGTTTCTTCATTTTAAAAAACATCACACGATCAATGCACGATGTCTTATATTATGTCAGTTCTATAATCTACTATTGTTGTTTATATTTACAATATATTTACATATATTGTTTATTACATTTGCATATTTTCATTTTTCATACGATCCTTCATATTATGTCACATTGTTTTTATTTTATTCTCCATCCAATTATACCACTTGTTCCAAGGTTCATAATATTCTTAGTTGTTTAATCCCTTGATCTCTATGGACAGCCTATCCACTTCTGTACATGTATAAATTTTATGTATAACTGTGTTCTATGTTTTATCTATAACTATAACTAATGGTTATTATTTTTCCAATATTATTTTATTTATTCCATTTGTATGCCGCCTAACTCCCAAGGGACACTCGGTGGTCACAACCAGAAATAAAACAAACAAGTAAAACATGCATATACCAATACCTGCTATATTGTATATGAAAGAAAGAAAGAAAGAAAGAAAGAAAGAAAGAAAGAAAGAAACCCTTTCTTTTCAATCCTAAATACAAATCAGTGGGATAGGAGTGAGGATAAGATCACTGTGATGTCTTTGAAGGCCCAGTACATTTAAGACATAGGAGAATGACCTTTGAGCCAAAAAACCTACATCACACCAGAAGAATGACGAAAAGTGGTCCTTAGAATAATTAGCTGCAGTGAAATGGCACTGCAAATACATTATGGCTGGTTTAAAAATGTAAATTAATGTTAAGATGTTGCACAGCAACTGAGAAAGAATAGTTGTTGGATCCTGATGGCAATAAATTATTCATTTTATTTTTAATCAGGAAGCAGCCCTGTATAAATATTATCTTGGCAATAATTCAGAGATTGCTTGTTTAGTTCGAGCCACATCAGTAGTTTTCCAACTCATAGGATTGATGATCTTATCAGGATTAACCTTTGGTTCCTGGTTGGGGGTGGTGGTGTTTCCATTCTACAACTGCCCTGTGGAAATAGCTATATAGTACTACATGGGGCTACCTTTGAAGAGTGTTCGGAAACTTCAGATCGTGCAGAATGCAGCCGCGAGAGCTATCGTGGGGCTTCCAAGATCTGCCCACGTTTCGGCAACACTCCGTGGCCTGCACTGGTTGCCGATCAGTTTCCGGTCACAATTCAAAGTGCTGGTAATGACCTATAAAGCCCTACATGGCATCAGACCAGAATACCTCCAGGACCGCCTTCTGCCACACGAATCCTAGTGGCCAATCAGGTCCCACAGAGTTGGCCTTCTCCGGGTCCCGTCGACTAAACAATGCCGTTTGGCAGGACCCAGGGGAAGAGCCTTTTCTGTGGCGGCCCCAGCCCTCTGGAATCAACTCCCCCCGGAGATTCTAATTGCCCCTACTCTTCCCACCTTCCGCAAGATGTTGAAGACCTATCTATGTTGCCAGGCATGGGGGAAATAACTATCTTGTCCCCCCAGCACCACCTTTTTCTGACTGTAATATATGAGAATGGTGTGATTGTGTAGTAATGATTGTTTTTTTAATATTTATGAGTTTTAAATTGCTTTGAACTTATATTGGATTTGCACTTTGTATATTGTATTGCTGTTGTTGTGAGCCGCCCCGAGTCTTCGGAGAGGGGCGGCATACAAATCTAATAAAACTTAAAACTTAAACTACATATGTAACCAAGCAAAGCTTGTGGGGATGAAGTTGGAATAGATTGTACTTTGTAGTTATGCCCAGATCTCTTCTCATTTTAATATTAAAGAATTGCAAAGGTATTTCTTTCTGGGTGGTCTTCAAAGGCAGCCCCAAGTAGAGTGCATTGCTGTAGTCCACTGAGAGGTGTGATGACTAACAAAGAACAGTGGTTTCCACCAGGTGCAGGAACAGGAAATACTGGTGATCAGATGGAGTTTTGCAAAGGACTTCATGGCTGCAGCTGCCAACAGCTTTTCAACAGGAACCATGAAACCATGAAAAGGAACTCCAAACTGCATGCCAAGTCTGAGGAGACATTTCCTCAAACCAAAAATAGAAACTTCCATTTTCTGGGTAAGTCCATCCCCACCCCACTGAGAAATCAAGGAGGACTCAAATTAACATACAACCTCCATACTGTACTGTCCATTGATCATCAACAAGCGAAACCAAAGCAGTCTTGATATTATGACCAAGACTAAATCCACAATGGAAGGGGTCTAAATAAGGCTCTTTGACGTTTTGGTCTTCTTACAAGACTTTTTACCTGCATTTTAAAAAGCAACCTGACCTTTAGGGAAGAAAACTTACCTTGTCCTTTACTTTAATATCAGGATGAACTTAACATAGAAACATAGAATACTGAAAAAGACCTCTTGATCCATCTAGTCTGCTCTTATACCATTTTCTGTATTTTATCTTAGGATGGATATTTGTTTATCCCAGGCATGTTTAAATTCAGTTACTGTGGATTTACCAACCACGTCTGCTGGAAGTTTGTTTACTTTACTTGATAATGTTCATTGGCCAGCTTTACTATGTCATAGTAAAGCCTTGGAGCCTCGGTGGTGTAGTGGTTAGAGTGCAGTACTGCAAGCTATTTCTGCTGATCACCGACTGCTTACTCTCTGTAAACTGCTTAGAGAGGGCTGTAAAGCACTGTGAAATGGTATATAATATTGCTATTGCTGTATGATTTTTTTTTTGACATATTATCCCATTACACCATTCAAAAAAAATGAATGCAGTTCATGACCATAGATAGTCCTCAGATCCTGGCTTTAAAATTGTGATTTGAAAATGTTGTTTATGTGGATCTATAAACTCAGTCATTGCATCCAGCTGATACCAAATTCAGCCCAACCCAAAGATAGTAACTTTGACAAGCCAAACATTAGCCATGGTTAGCTGCTGATTAGTCACGGACTCCTTCAGCTTGTGAATTCTAGAGTGGGAGGACTCAAACTCTTTTCTTCCAGCATTGTGCTTTGCTCGCTGATACGTTCTGAAAATAGGAAGGCTTAGAAATGTCCCGGGGTCCACATTAAGATCAGAGAGGATTGTGGGGGGGAAGAACCTGAGTAATGCAGATGCTGGCTGACAGTTGAAGAGCTACCCTAGCAAAATTTAAATAGGCAGTGCTAATGGCTATTGAAGATCAAATACTGAATTGTTGGTTTACATCCAAAATAAAGGTTGGCTTGTAAACCTTAAATGGACCAAGCAATTAATAGAGTTCTGATGAGACTGGGACAAGATTCACTGAAGCAATTGAGGGCATGCCCTGGATAAAAGTCCTGCTGAAGAGGATGACCATATAGCTGGGATAAGAAGATCAAAGATTTACCTGCCAAAGAATTAAAGAGCCTGTCACCTATTATCTCTTCAACCTGAGAGTGGATGGTACACTGCCAATGACTTATATAAGCTCTTTTCTTAGACCTAGAGTGGTAAATACATGCAAAACCAAAAAAAACAACAACAAGAGACTCAGATTACAAATAACAGGCTGTGCTCATATATGTGTTAGGAATGTATCCAAATTAAATCATATACATCATATTGTGTTAAAAATTGCTTAGAAAGTTTTTGAGGCATTTGAAACAGGTCCAGACAAAATGTGATTTTTTTTTTTACTTTAGAGTGTGCTAGGCTATCAGTTGGGAAGTGGAAAATTGTTCGCTAGCGATCTTGAAGCAAAAGAACTAGTCATGTTGAAGCTAAAAAGTTAAAGTGCTTGTTTACTTTGATAAGGTTTGGCTGATATTCTAACTGCTTATTTTTGTCTTACAAGGTTGAATGAAAAGATAAAGCACTGTAGATTTATTTATTTATTTACTTACTTACTTACTTACTTATTTATTTATTTGACTTCTATGCCGCCCAATCCCGAAGGACTCAGTTTTGTTTAATCCCAATCAGATCCTGATCTCCACTCCCTGATGCAGTGATAGGCTCCTACGGGAATGGTCAGGAACGCAGTTCCAGTAGCAAAATTTGGAGCTCCACCCCAGAGCACCCAATTTGCATTGAAAAATATTGAAATAAAATACATAAGCCACGCCCACACTGTGGTAGTAAAAATGTTGGTAGCCCATCACTGCCCTGATGGCAATATTCACATATATCAGGATTTATTGCAATAGTAAGGTTGGAAAATTGGTCTGAAATGGGGAAAGTATAGGATAGTAATTACTTTTATTACATCTGTATCCTAGAAGATCACAATCAGGACGTTTCCATGATTTCTGGACAGTGTTCTCAGCAACAGTATAGAAGGGGCTTATCTCGTCCTCCTGGATATTTTTATTTCCAAATTTTGCTATGGCTCTAATATTTTCTAGTAATCTTTAAGCATTTAACAGGATGAGACCTTGCTTAGCATCCTAAGAGGCTGCCATCTGCTTTAGGCCTGCCAAAGATACTTGTAGCTTATCAATAAACATTCCATTGATCACCAATACTGTGCAGCGTGAAGTAAAACTCTTCAGTTGAACCTGAGTTCTATTGAAGACTTTATAGTTGTGTTCAGTGCAGAATTTGTGTTCAACGCAGGCTTGTTCTTAAAAATGCTTGCAATTTTTACTGAGAAAGTTAAATGTTTTTGACTTTTTATATTTATAGGCCACATTTAACCAATTGCAACTTCCAATGAGTCTTCTGGAGGTTATTTTTCAAAGGTTATTTATTTACTTTATCTAGCTATCTAGCTATCTTTCTAGCTATCTTCTTTCTATCTATCTATCTATCTATCTATCTATCTATCTATCTATCTATCTTCTATCTATCTTTCTATCTTTCTATTTTTCTTTCTATCTATCTATCTATCTATCTACCTACCTACCTACCTACCTATCTATCTATCTTTTTTCTATCTTCTATCTTTCTATCTACCTACCTACCTATCTACCTACCTATCTATCTATCTACCTACCTATCTTTCTATCTTTTTCTATCTTTTTATCTTCTTTCTATCTATTATCTATCTATCTATCTTTTATCTATCTATCTTTCTAACTTCTCTCTATCTTTCTATCTATTTTTCTATCTATCTATCTATCTATCTTCTTTCTATCTATCTATCTTTCTAACTTCTTTCTATCTATCTTTCTATCTCTCTATCTTTCTTTCTTTCTTTCTTTCTATCTATCTATCTATCTATCTATCTATCTTCTATCTATTTATTTATTTATCTATCTATCTATCATCTATCTATCTATTTGGTTTATATGCCGCCCTACTCCCAGAGGACTCAGGACAGCTCACAGATTAATAGACATAAAATACAATATAAAATCCAATAAAAAATAGTACAAAACAATTTAAAACCCATGATGAACACCCCAAACAGCCAAGAAGCCCATGCACATCTTTCCTGGTCAGATCTTGATGGCGTGCTATTGGGTCAGCAACCCCAGGCCTGCCAGAAAAGCCAGGTCTTTACGGCTTTTCGGAAGGCATATGGACTCTCTTATTGTTCACATCGCTGTTCTTTTATTTGTGAAATTGTTGTTGCTCCAGATTGTTCCCCATTCACTTCCCTCCCTCAATTCTGTCCTTAGTCCATGATGGAAGCATTACCGAAATCAGTAGCTGCTAGGGAAGCTCCATGAGCTGTCAAGTTTCATTGTAAGGATTAAAAATATATTCTGGGCAATTGCTTTGCAAAATCGCTTTAATCCTTGGCCAGAGAATGGAGTATTTTTAGAAAGCTGAGCATAGAGAATGTCAGATACGCCCTCTTGTAGCCCTTTTGAAAGCATGATGGCACGATACCTCCATAGTGAAAGAAGAAGCCACAGAAGCCCATATTGATATATTTATAGTAACTGGGATATTTATCTATTGTTTTTTTAAAATAGGGAAACATTGGTTGCCCAGGAAGGGACTGGGCGGAAGAGAATCTTGGATACAACTCACATGCTTGAAACTGTATCACAGAAGTAGCCTTATTTGGAAAACTTTGTTTTATAGGCCACCACACAGCCAAGCAATGCTATTCTAGATCCCTCACCTGACAACATTACTCAACCTTTAATCCAGTGTTTTTGCATAGTAGGTAGGGGACAGTTTTGCAGAGATGAGTCACCTCTATTTTTGCCAAGAGAGAATACTGTATTACTTACACAATGACACAAATAATTCTGTTATGAATCTGACCATCACTCATTCTGCTTTCTCTCTGATTATTAATTCATACCATGTATCTCATAGCTTAACACATTCTTCCAGTTCACATTTGCTGCCTTATTTCTGTCTTTAGCAATCTGGTTCTGTGTCCGGGTTGTAGAAAGCCGGTGGTTGAGCCATGACCGAGCTCATGGTTGTTCAGCGGGAGTTCGACCTCCTCGTCGCCACTGTTAAATCACTACACCGGAGACTGCTTCTGGATTTACTCATTTATTTTGGAAGACATAACGTAGACTAGTTCTCTCCAACAATCAACTCCCAACAAGGGCAATGGCTAATCCTGAAGTAGACCCAGAGACAGGGTTTTGAGCAATCGGTACTTTTATTCAGCTCAGAGAACAAGTGACAGCTCAGCAAGGTAAAGTGACAGTTCAGCGAGTACCGACTGGCTCTGCAGGGAGAAACCGCTTCTTTTATACTTTTGCGGTTCCCGCCAAAGCGAGAGCCGGCCGCGTCTGAGCCAATCAGGAGCGACTTCCTGCTTGGGCTCAGACAGCGCTGGAAAAGAGGAACAAACTATTTACAGCGTTACAAGGTAGCCATTCCAGGATACAACACCCCTCCCCTCATAGTTGGACTCATCCATCAAGAAAGCCACGTGACGAAGTCGTCCAATCGGTGAGGCCTTCGAGGCTCTCGCGCTGACCTGCGCAGTCCATTTTCTCCTTCGCCACTGACTGTGGAGGATGGCTCGCCGCTGCTCTCCCGGTGCGGCGGACTTGGCCTGGCGGGCCCAACGAAGGCCTCGGAGGACGAGGATGGCTCGGCGTCGCTGGATGGTTCCCCCTGGCCCGATAAGTCTCTTTGCGTGTTTCTTAGTTCGGGCAATGTACAAAAGTCTGTTGAAGGGGGAGAGTCCGAGTCAGCGGGTTGTTGCAATTGGTTTTCAGTTCGTTTCCGAATGTGGTCTATGTGTCGTTTCCACAAACGACCATCCTCCAGTTTAACAATATAAGTCTTGGGTGCGTTTTGCTTAACAATAATTCCCTTCATCCAGTTTACATTTCCATCAAAGCATTTTACATATACATTTTGACCCAAATACATTTCTCTTTCTGGTTTCATGCACATTTGGTTATTATTCACACAGAACCTTGGGTTTAACCTGTCTAATGGTGACCTCAACTTTCTCCCCATCAATAACTCTGCAGGGCTTACATGTGTGTGCGAGTTAGGGGTAATGTGCTGGGTTAATAAGAATTGGTCCAAGTTCTGTTGCACATCTCCAGGGCCTGACCTGTGCAATGCCTCCTTTGCCACCCTTACGTAACGTTCTGCCAACCCGTTAGCCCAGGGCGAGTAAGGCGAGATGAGGGCATGTCTGACCCCTAGGCCATCTAGGAATAATTCGAATTGCCTGGCTGTTAGTTGTGGTCCATTGTCAGACACTAATAGATCAGGGCAACCATGGGATGCAAACAGTCTGCTCAATACCTTGATAGTGGCACTTGTGGTTATGTTGTTCATTGCTATTATTTCCAACCATTTGGAGAAAGCATCAACCACTATTAGGAAGTACTGAGACCCCACTGGGCCAGCAAAATCAATGTGGATCCTAGACCAAGGGCCAGCAGGCTGTTCCCACTCAGCCGGAGTTGTTTTGGGGGGACTGGGCCTAGACTCTTGGCACGGGTCACACTTTGAAACCCAACTTTCAATATCAGCATCAAGCCCTGGCCACCATAAATGCCCCCTTGCTAGGCTCTTCATCCTGACAATCCCAGGATGGCCCACGTGTAACATTTTGAGTACCTTTTCCCTTAGGCGTTTGGGGATGATCACTCTATCCCCCCACAGCAAACAACCTTTTACATATGATAATTCAAGCCTTTTGTTCTTAAAATCACACAATTCAGGTTTAACAATATCATTTTGCCATCCCTTTAGAACACAGTTCACCACTTGTTTAAGGATTTGGTCTTGCTGCGTGTGTGCAGCTACCTCTTTTGCTGTGGTTAGTGGGTTTTCCTCGAGTTCTATCATTAGCACATCTGTGGCAGGAACAGGGTCTTCTACCAAGTCTGCTATGGGGCATCTGCTGAGGCCGTCTGCATGATTGATTTCCTTCCCCCCCTTGTGGGTGAGCTCATACTGATACCCTGAGAGGAAAAGGGCCCATCTGATTAGTCTTGGAGACATAAAAGGTGGAGTGGGCTTGTTGGGGGCTAGCAGGCCTAGTAGGGGTTTGTGGTCAGTGACTAGCTCAAAGCTTCTCCCAAAAATGTAATTGTGAAACTTCTTTACCCCTGCCACTAATGCTAGAGCCTCCTTGTCTAACTGGCTATAATTCCTCTCTGTGCTGGTCATGGTTCTTGAAAAGAATGCTATTGGGGCCTCTGTCTTATTCGGTAGAACGTGAGCTAAGACTCCTCCTATGCCGTACGGCGAAGCGTCGCACGTGAGCCTAATGGGTAGTGAAGCACTATATTGGACTACTACACTTTTAGAAGTTATTAAATTTTTTATTTGAGAAAAAGCTTCACGTTCAGTTTTCCCCCATGTCCAGCGGGCTTCCTTCTGGAGTAAACGATGGAGAGGCTCTGCTACTGTTGCCTTCTGCTTTAAAAAAACGGAATAAAAATTAAGGAGGCCCAAAAATGCCTGCAACTCATTCTTATCTTGTGGCTCTGGGGCTTCTCTAATTGCTCTCAGCTTCTCTGTTGTGGGGTGGATACCTTCCTTATCTATCTTATACCCAAGGAATTCAACACTGTCAGTTCCCCAGACACATTTATCAGGCTTGATTCGTAACCCTTTGTCCTGTAGCCTCTTAAGTACTTCCCTTATTCTTTTGTTCACTTGTCCCTGGTTTTCCCCTGCAATTAAGATGTCATCAAAATATGGAATTGCCCCATTTACCCCTGACAATAGGCGTTCCATGATGCTCTGGAATATTCCTGGGGCTATGCTTACCCCAAACTGTAACCTCGTGCATTTGAAAGCCCCCCTGTGTGTTACAATCGTTTGGGCGTTTGCTGTTTGTTCATCGACCGGAAGCTGCTGGTAAGCCTGGGCCAGGTCGATCTTTGCGAACCTTTTTCCCTCCCCCAGGGAGTGTAAGAGTTGTTGCACGACCGGGATGGGGTAGGGGTGGTGTTGGAGTGCCTTATTCAAGGTTGATTTGTAATCAGCGCAAACTCTTAAAGAGCCATCTGGCTTCAATGGTGTCACTATGGGAGTTTCCCATGGCCCCTGTTCCACAGGGACCAAAATACCTTGACTAATGAGTTTGTCCAGCTGCATGTCCAGCTTGGGGAGAAGCGGAAGGGGAACCCTGCGAGGTTTCAGTCTGACCGGTGGGACCTTGGGGTCGATAGAGAAAGATATAGGGGGTCCCTTATACAATCCCAAGGTGGGGCTGAACACTTCAGGGAACTCTTTCACAAAGTTAGGCATATTATCACAGTTTACATTACACACACCCGAAATTTCGATCCCCAACGGTTCCATCCACGCTAGACCCAGCAGGGAGTGTTTGGCCCCCGTCACAATAAGCATGGGAAGGGTACATTTCACATTCTTAAAGGCAATAGGTACATTTGCTGTTCCCAGGACCGAGATTACCCCCCCTTGGAAGTCTCTGATCACCAATGAGGTTTGAGTTAAGTCAGCCTTAGACACATTAGGCATGTAAAGTTTAAATTTTTCCCAGGGCATGATGGTATATCTCGAGCCCGTATCCAGCTCCATTGAGCAAGGCTGGTTATTTAGTAACAATGAGATAACAATTTTAGCCCCCTTTTTGGTTGCCGTGTTATTCACGGAAAATTTAGAGTTACCTCTATTGTAGTCGCGGTTAGCGCTTGAGTAGTTCCTTTGACCCGAGCTGCGGAACGGTCTCCTTTCTCGCGATTGGGGGGGTTGGTTTTGAGGTCGCTGGTATTGTTGTGTGGCAAACGTTTCTTCTGGTGCCGTTGCTCTGCATGCGATGGCGATGTGGCCTCTCCGGTTGCAACGGTGGCAAGTAGCGTCTCGGAAGGGGCATCGATGGCGCTGGTGATTTCCCCGGCAGCCCGCGCAGGGGGCTGGGTGAGTAGCTCTAGGATGTCTCGGCTGGTCTTGCAGGAGGAGGCAGTTGTCCCCGTTTCTAGTCGGCTGGCTGAGGTCGTCTGTTCCCTCGGCGCTGGGAGACTCGGCGTTGATTTTGGCAATGATTTCTCGCCTTCCGTGCTCCTTTAATTCTCTTGCCGCTGCGTCGGCTGCTTCCGCGGTTTGTGCTAATTTAATTACGGTTTGTAGCGTCGGCTCTTCTTCGGTGAGGAGTTTGTTTCTCACCGAGTTGCTCTTCATGCCGAAAACCAAGGCGTCGGTAAGGCGAGCTTCCGGGTCTTGAAACTTGCATTGAGCAAGTACCGTTCGAAGCCGCGTTGTGAATTGGCTGATTGACTCGGTTTCTCTCTGAGCCATCATGTGAAATTGATGCCGGTAAACCATGGCTGGTCTGGTTGGTTTAAAATGGCTCGCTAGTTTCTGTTGAAGGACGTCCCACGCTGTGGCTCTTGCTTGTTCTGGCTCGGTGAGAGTTTGGGCAAGTCTACGGATCTCTGCGCCGCAGTAGTTGAGAAAAATAGCCCGTCTGCGATCGGCTCCGGCGTCCTGCATTCCCGCCGCCTCGAGGAATATCTCGAAGGTGGCCATGTACTCGTCCCATGTCATTTTCTCGGAATCGAAGAGTTCTGGAGCCTGGCCGATCTGGATTTTGTCCATGTTGCACGCGAAGTTCTTCCGTTCGTTCGTCGCCAGTGAAGTAGACCCAGAGACAGGGTTTTGAGCAATCGGTACTTTTATTCAGCTCAGAGAACAAGTGACAGCTCAGCAAGGTAAAGTGACAGTTCAGCGAGTACCGACTGGCTCTGCAGGGAGAAACCGCTTCTTTTATACTTTTGCGGTTCCCGCCAAAGCGAGAGCCGGCCGCGTCTGAGCCAATCAGGAGCGACTTCCTGCTTGGGCTCAGACAGCGCTGGAAAAGAGGAACAAACTATTTACAGCGTTACAAGGTAGCCATTCCAGGATACAACAAATCCGTTGCCCTATTTATACTTTTTCTTAACGCGGGAATTTTTTCTTGACAACCGTTTATTTTTGGCAGCAATCTAAACCCAGCCGCGTCTTAGTGAAAATCAGTGATTTTCCCTTTACAGTGGTACCTCGAGATACGAGTTTAATTCGTTCCGGACCTGGGCTCTTAAGTCGAGCAGCTCTTATCTCGAATGACTTTTCCCCATAGGAATTAATGTAAATAATTTTAATTGGTTCCAGCCCTCAAAAAACTCACAAAGTTAGTCTAAATTATGCAGAAAGACATGTTTTTAATGAAGAAATGTACATGTACATATAAATGAATAATGAAGTTTCTTTCACTTAACTTGTAAACTTTCTTAAACTTTTAAATTTACATATGTTCAACTTCTCTGCCACCCAATCCTGTAGGACAGAGGTCCCCAACCCTTTTTGCACCAGGGACCGGCTTTAAGCGATCAAGAGAGGAATGGGTGAATGAATGGACGGAGGGTGGGAAGGAAGGAAGGAAAGAGGGAAGGGACAGGAACAGAGGAAGGAAGCAAGGAAACTTATGAAAGGGGAGAGTAAGAGAGGAATGAGTGAAGGGAGGGAGGGAGGGAGGGAAGAAGGTGGGAAGGAGAAAGAAAAGAAGAAATAGAGGAAGGGAAGGTAAAAGAGAGAAAGAAAAAGAGAAAGAAAGAAAGAAAGAAAGAAAGGGGGAAGGGACAGGAACAGAGGAAGGAAGCAAGGAAACTTATGAAAGGGGAGAGTAAGAGAGGAATGAGTGAAGGGAGGGAGGGAGGGAAGAAGGTGGGAAGGAGAAAGAAAAGAAGAAATAGAGGAAGGGAAGGTAAAAGAGAGAAAGAAAAAGAGCAAGAAAGAAAGCTGCAAGCACCCCCCCGAGCCCCCCAGGCCGGCTGCAACCTTTTAAAACACGCGCGCCGCTTCGCAGCTGTCTCCTGAAGCCGAACGCGGAAGTTAGCGTTTGGCTTCAGGAGACAGCTCCTTGGCGCTTGTATCTCGAATTTGGGCTTGTAAGTAGAACAAAAATATCTCTCCCCTCCCAGCTCTTATCTCGAGTTGCTCTTAAGTAGAGCAGCTCTTATGTCGGGGTTCCACTGTATTTCTTTTAAACGAACATAACAGATGAGGTAAACTGTTGCTCGCATTTTAAAGGCTTTGGTATTGAAGTATTAATATTCCCAAACCCATTTTGTGGCTTGTAGTTGAAATGGACTCTGAATCAAGTTATCTCAGATTGCCACAATGGGATTAGAGCTGCCTTGAGTGCTGAGATATTGAATTATTTATTAACTGGTTTAGCCTTTTATAGTAATACCCGTGATCCTCTGAGAAATTCTACATAGTTTTTGTTTGCTTACACTTGGTAAATTAATCTACATTACATAAAAATCCTATTCTGAATGCAAAACATGTAAATAAGGCTGCCATAATATCCCCTGGATATCCCACGTCTCTCTCCATCATCCAGCAATTTATAAATCTTGGCTGGCAGGTGCCAGCAGCTCTACCCAACAACTGAGGACAAACTCAGCTACTGCTTGTATAGCCAAGTGTCAGGGTAGTGATCAGGTGCCCAGGCAATTGGTTCTTTTGGCTCCAGAGGCAATGAGCACGAATAAAGAAACTTTAAGCTTTATTATTAATTCAAGCAAACAGATTTAAGAGCATCACATAAAAGGCATACATACCAATCAAGGTGATGCCCAAATCTCTTACAAATTGCCAAGAGCTCCTTAATGAAGACAGCAGAGATACCCTAAGGGTGGCCAATTTCCACAGTAGCCGGTGCTGGGTTTTGTGCAGAAGCTTCCAACAAATAACAACAACACATTTTTGCATCGAAACTTGGCACCATGACTTCATGGCCCTGTTATGATCATGAGACCATAAAACCTGATCTTGACTGGATGGCACATGACTCTGGGGATGGGAACCAAAAGTCTGAGATTTTTCGTATACTACAGTTATCTGACCCCCGATGCTCACCTCTTTCTTTTTTATTTAGTAAACAAGAGTTAAAAAAAACAATAGGTTCAGAATGAGATTTAAACTGGTAGACATTTCTTAATAGGTAGGAGTAGAAGGAAGAATAGAATAGAATAAGAATTTTATTGGCCAAGTGTGATTGGACACACAAGGAATTTGTCTTTGGTGCATATGCTCTCAGTGTACATAAAAGAAAAAGATACACTTGTCAAGAATCATGAGGCACAACACTTAATGATTGTCATAGGGGTCAAATAAGCAATCAGGAAACAATAAAACAAGAGAGAATAGGAAAGAGAAATCAAAATATGGCATTTGCTCCTTGGAATAAACAATGGTCTTCACTTGTTGGCATGAGTGTCAAGATAAGGGGGTGTTTATGCATATGTTTTGGGAATGTCCGGTAGTGCAGAACTTTTGGAAAGAAGTGCAAGAAGACACTAATAGGATATTAAACATACGATGGACAATTACAAAGGAAATAAATTATTATTATTATTATTATTATTATCATTATTATTATTATTTATTGGATTTGTATGCCGCCCCTCTCCGTAGACTCAGGGCGGCTAACAACAATGATAAAACAACATGTAACAATCCAATAATAAAACAACTAAAAACCCCTATTATAAAACCAAACATACACACAAACATACCATGCATAACTTGTAATGGCCTAGGGGGAAGGAATATCTCAACTCCCCCATGGCTGGCGGTATAAGTGAGTCTTGAGTAGTTTACGAAAGACAGGGATGGTGGGGGCAGTTCTAATCTCCGGGGGGAGTTGGTTCCAGAGGGCCGGGGCTGCCACAGAGAAGGTTCTTCCCCTGGGGCCCGCCAAATGACATTGTTTAGTCGACGGGACTCGGAGAAGGCCAACTCTGTGGGACCTTATCGGTCGCTGGGATTCATGCAGTAGCAGGCAGTTCCGGAGGTAATCTGGTCCAATGCCATGTAGGGCTTTAAATGGGGGTACAAGTCAAAAGGAACGAGATGGGAGAATTTAGAGAAATAAAAGAAGCAGTGATAGAAAGCGCTCAGGCGGTAATAGTCCTAGGCTGGAAGGATGCGACAAAATGGACAATATGAAATTGGTATCGGTACATGGTGGATCATATTCAGTTTGAGATTATGGATAAGAGGATGAATTCGGCCAATGAAACTGATCTGCGGGAACTGATGGGACGATGGAACAAGGTAAGAGGATATGTGGTCAGTAGAATTCGAGACCAAGCTATAAAGAATAAACTACTTTATGATAAAGTACTTTATGATATGTAAATAGATATATTGCTCTTGAGTTAAAATGATATTCTGTACAGAAAATATGCCCCCATTTTGGTATGAATGTTGTCTGATGGCAGGCATTTGAACACTGAGCACATTGTTATATGTTGTGTGCATGTTTCATTGATATATTGGTATTACAAAAATCAATTAAAAGTTAAATTCAAAAAAGAATAAACAATGGTCTTCCACATTGCTACCACATGAAATGTCACAACAGATAGTCTTAGGGAAGTCAGGGGAGGGTAAATTAGTCCCATTGCTTTTCTGTGTATGAACATTCCAGCCCAGCAGAGATTCTTACATTGCCAGGAAAGCATTTTAAATACTTCAGCAATTTTTTTATAAAGATTCACAAAGTGATGTTGGGAATGTCACAAACATTGCCAGTATATTTAAACAATGAAAGACAACAATGCTGGAAATGCTGCATTGTCCCATACAACTGCAGTATGCACTCAGAATACAATTGTGTAGCAAAAGTACAATTTGAGGGAAGCCATATTAAAAGACCGTAGGAGAACCACAATTCTGTGCAAAATATTGTTGGTGCAAAAGAGCTTGAGAAATTCTTCCTTTCTTGTCCCCATTGGTTGGTTGTTTGATTAGGTGCAATGAAGATGATGTCAATTCTCAGCAGCCATATAGATTTTCTCCATGACAATCTATCCTTAAAACGATCATTCAGGTTTTCCCACTTAATCACAACTCTGAGTCCATCCATTCTGCTGCTAGTCACCTACTTTCCCAGCATTAGAAACTGCTTCAGGGAGCTCAGTCTTGATCTTGAAGAAAGCTTATCCTGTGTTTGCTAAGAGTTGACACGGAGTTAATGGAGCAAAATCTTCTTTCATTTGTCATCATTATGACCTGCTATATGTCAAAATTTGAATAACAAAAGTTGTGCAGGTCATTCCAGTTGCAAATCTGGGAAGTAAGTGCGTCTGTGTGTGTGTGTTCATATACAAATTTGAATGGGATGAATTTCTTACCCATTCCTGATTTATTTATTTAGAATTTATTTATTCGAATTTGTATGCTACCCAACTCCCGAAGGACTCTGGGCAGCTCATAACGAAAAAAACAAAAACAAACATACAATGTAATATGAAAACAATCTAAAACCATTTTAAATCAACAATTTAAAATTGTTAAAAATTGAAAGATCAAAAGCAACATGAGAAAATATTATTTTACTGAAAGAGTAGTAGATCCTTGGAAGAAACTTCCAGCAGACGTGGTTGGTAAATCCACAGTAACTGAATTTAAACATGCCTGGGGTAAACATATATCCATCCTAAGATAAAATACAGAAAATAGTATAAGGGCAGACTAGATGGACCATGAGGTCTTTTTCTGCCGTCAGTCTTCTATGTTTCTATGTTTCTCATTAAAAACAGTTAAAACAGTTAAAAACCATGTGTATCATTAATGGCCGGATCCCGATGGTGTACCATCAGATCAATGGCCCCAAGCTTACCAGAAAAGACAGGTCTTTACAGTTTTCCAGAAGGCCAGTAGGCTGGAGTACTCTGGATTTCAGAGGCAGCTGGTTCCAAAGAGTCAGAGCAGCCACAGAGAAGGCCCTGTCCCATGGGTCTGCCAGCCGATATTGCTTAGCTGACGGGACCCGGAGAAGGCCGACTCTGTGGGCCCTTATCGGTTGCTGAGGGCTATATGGCAGAAGGCGGTGTCGAAGATTTTCTGGCCCTAAGCCACATAGGGCTTTAAAGGTAACGGCCAACACCTTGGGTGAATTCCACCCAGAGACCAATCGGGAGCCACTGCAGTCTGCGGAGAATCGGTGTAGTGTGGAACAATGCTCCATGTGCTAACCACTATCCCATGTAAAAGGAAGATTCTTCCTTTGGAAGATGGAAAACAAAACTACAGGTGTGGTTTCTCTTATCCTTGCAACAATCAGAGGCCCAGCGTTTGCAGAGCTTCCATCGATCAAGGCAATGGAGCACCTCCCTTATGAAACCAGGTTGCAACGCCTTGGTCTCTTCAACCTTGAAAGACGGCGTGTAAGGGGTGACTTGATCTAATTGTATAAAATCATGCATGGGATACAAAAGGTGGGTAGAGAAAATAATAATAATTTATTAGATTTGTATGCTTCCCCTCTCCGTAGACTCGGAGCGGCGAAAAATTCTTTTCTCTATCACACAATACTAGGACGAGGGGGCACTCCCTAAAGCTCATAGGTAAGAAAGCAAGGACAAATAAAGGGAAATATTTCTTCACCCAGAGGGTCGTTGATTTATGGAACTCACTTCCAGAAGAGGTTGTGACAGCTGTCAACCTTGATAGCTTCAAGGCAGGATTAGACAGATTCATGGATGCCAAGTGTATTGGTGGTTATTGAAACGGATGTCCATGTGCCGCCTCTATGTTGGTTGAGACAGGCAGGATTCCCTTGAGTACCATTTGTTGAAGGTCAAGGGAAAGGGAAGGTCTTGCCTTCTCTTTCTGCTCAAGATCCCCATGTACAATTGGTGGGCCACTATGTGACACAGAGTGCTGGATTCGATGGGCTTTGGCCTGATTCAGCATGGCTCTTCTTATGTTCTTATGTTACATAGAAACATAGAAACATAGAAGTCTGACGGCAGAAAAAGACCTCATGGTCCATCTAGTCTGCCCTTATACTATTTTCTGTATTTTATCTTAGGATGGATATATGTTTATCCCAGGCATGTTTAAATTCAGTTACTGTGGATTTATCTACCACGTCTGCTGGAAGTTTGTTCCAAGGATCTACTACTCTTTCAGTAAAATAATATTTTCTCATGTTGCTTTTGATCTTTCCCCCAACTAACTTCAGATTGTGTCCCCTTGTTCTTGTGTTCACTTTCCTATTAAAAACACTTCCCTCCTGGACCTTATTTAACCCTTTAATATATTTAAATGTTTCGATCATGTCCCCCCTTTTCCTTCTGTCCTCCAGACTATACAGATTGAGTTCATTAAGTCTTTCCTGATACGTTTTATGCTTAAGACCTTCCACCATTCTTGTAGCCCGTCTTTGGACCCGTTCAATTTTGTCAATATCTTTTTGTAGGTGAGGTCTCCAGAACTGAACACAGTATTCCAAATGTGGTCTCACCAGCATTCTATATAGCGGGATCATAATCTCCCTCTTCCTGCTTGTTATACCTCTAACTATGCAGCCAAGCATCCTACTTGCTTTCCCTACCGCCTGACTGCACTGTTCACCCATTTTGAGACTGTCAGAAATCACTACCCCTAAATCCTTTTCCTTTGAAGTATTTGCTAACACAGAACTGCCAATACAATACTCAGATTGAGGATTCCTTTTCCCCAAGTGCATTATTTTACATTTGGAAATATTAAACTGCAGTTTCCATTTCTTTGACCATTTATCTAGTAAAGCTAAATCATTTACCATATTACAGACCCCTCCAGGAATATCAACCCTATTGCACACTTTAGAGTCATCGGCAAATAGGCAAACCTTCCCTACCAAACCTTCCCCTATGTCACTCACAAACATATTAAAAAGAATAGGACCCAGAACAGACCCTTGTGGCACACCGCTTGTAACCTGACTCTGCTCAGAATACTCGCCATTAACAATAACTCTCTGATGTCTACGCTTCAGCCAGCTGCAAATCCATTGAACTATCCAGGGATTAAGTCCAATCTTCACTAATTTATCTATCAGCTCTTTATGTGGAACAGTATCAAAGGCTTTGCTGAAGTCCAGGTAGGCAATATCCACGGCACCACCTTCATCCAACACCTTTGTGACATAGTCAAAGAAATCAATGAGATTAGTCTGACATGATTTGTCTTCAGTAAAGCCATGCTGATTTGGGTCCAATAAGTTATTGTTTTTTAGGTGCTGATTTATCCTCTTTTTGAGTAGAGTCTCCATCATTTTAACTACAACTGATGTCAAGCTAACTGGCCTGTAGTTACCAGCTTCTTCTCTACTGCCCTTCTTGTGAATAGGCACAACACTGGCCATTCTCCAATCCTCAGGAACTTCTCCTGTTAACAAGGATTGGTTAAACAAATCAGTCAGGGGGGTAGCAATGACAGATCTGAGTTCTTTAAGAACTCTGGGGTGGATGCCATCTGGACCCATTGCCTTATTTATCTTTAATTGTTCAAGTTCTTCTAAGACATCGGCTTCTAAGATCACTGGTGCTGAATCCGTACAGCTGGAAGCAATGCTATATCCCTCTATATAGTATTATTTTGTAAGGTGTCTTTTGAGAAAACTGAACAGAAGTAGCTATTGAAATGGTCAGCGATCTCCTTATTCCCATTAATGCATGTATTATTCCCGGTACTAAGCTTCGTGATGCCGCAGTTTTTCTTCTTCTTATCACTAATATATCTGAAGAAGGTTTTATCCCCCTTCTTTACAGATTTGGCAATTTCTTCCTCTTTTGAGGCTTTAGCAGCATATATTATCTATTTCGCCTCCTTCTGTCTCATTTTATACACCTCCCTATCAGCTATACTTCCAGACTCTTTATACCTCCTATAGGCAGCCTTTTTTTCATTTTTTCATTTTCATTGTTCCATCTTTATCATTTATTATTTTTTATTTATCTTTATTATTTTTTCATTTTCATTGTTCCATCTTTATCTTCCAGTGCTTCACAAGCAAAAATATTTTTTCCTTCTCAGGAAAACCCTGATGTTGTTGGCTCATCTGTTCTCATTCTCGGACCTTATTTATTTATTTGTTTGTTTGTTTGTTTGTTTGTTTGTTTGTTTGTTTGTTTATTTATTTATTTATTTATTTATTTATTTATTTATTTATTTATTTATTTATTTATTTATTTATTTATTTATTTATTTATTTATGTAGTCCAATACACAATGAGGGTTTTAGTGGGTATATATCTATATACACATAGTAAAATACATGATGAAGGTTATAGAGGAGATAGTCATAGTAAAATATATCTAAGAAATAATAGAAAAGAAGGTATAGTAATAGAACATATCAATGAAAGAATAGAAGAAGAGATATAGGAATAGAAGAAAGGTATAAGAGATATAGGAGAGCAATAGGACAGGGGACAGAAGGCACTCTAGTGGACTTGTACTCGCCCCTTACTGACCTCTTAGAAATCTGGATAGGTTTGTTGAAGGTCTTGTTATTTCTGGCAATGTGGTTAATGGTCTTGATGATTTGCTGTTTTATTTGTTCATTTTTGCATATTACTTTGCAGAAGCAGGGGGCTATTGAGCCATCGTTATACTTGTGCTCAGGTCTAATTCTGGTAACTTCCAAAATGTCTTCTTGGGCGATTGTTTGTGTATGTGAGTGATGGAGGGGGATGGTATTTCTTATTCTTGTTATATCTGATTCATGGCTTTCATCAAGACCAAAGACCAAAGTGCCATGAGGCAGCAATTCCCAACTTGGGCGTTGTTTATCCTTCACAATACCATGGTATGACAATCAGTAGTCCATTGAATAAACAGTAACTGGTGGGGTTCATTCCATATGTAGCAACACAAACAAACCACATTATTGCTTACTGTGTGGTATGAAACCAACTGTTGGCTACTTTTGTTGTCCTTTGAGAAAAGCTAAAACGATCATTTCCATTGTTTAGGAAGGCTGCCTGGAACTAATTCGATCAAGGCTTAGTTATGGGAGAGGCTCAGCAGAGGGTTGCATTTGGCTTAGTCAGACCTGGTTAGGGCTTGAATCAGAGACCACCAGGGAATTCCAAGGATGTTGGCTAGCTGGAAAGTTTTAAAAGGATCTCAAAAGAACCAGGATCCACCAATCCTGGATTATTATTGCCTAAGGCAGTGTTTCCCAACCTTGGCAACTTGAAGCTATTTGGACTTCAACTCCCAGAATTCCCCAGCCAGCATCCGCTGGCTGGGGAATTCTGGGAGTTGAAGTCCAAATAGCTTCAAGTTGCCAAGGTTGGGAAACACTGGCCTAAGGAACTGCAGATATGTGCTGATAAGAACACTGGGAATCAAGCTTGCCTCAAGAGCGAATTAATCATTTCTTTGGTCATGGAACAAAGGCATTAAGAATAAAGTAGGAGCTATAGCAGTATGTATTCTGCCCTATGTAGGGCAGTAAAGAAATATCTGTGCAGTCAAACTTTCAGCACATCAACAAATTAAACCAAAGTTTCCATAGAGATGGACTAGCTTATAACTGCTGCAGCTAAGGTTTAATAGCGACACAAAACAAGCATTTTATTTATATCAGGCAAGTCTGTTGTCACCATATCTTCAGACTTAATTAGACAAAGGTTATCTGGGACAGCAAAATGGTAGCAAGGCACTGAACCAGCAGTGGATTGCTCCCAGTTTGGACCAGTTCTGCAAACCAATAGTGGTGGCGGTGGGAGTCTCCGCCCACCCGCCCGGGACACCTCTGCGCACACACAGAAATATTGTACATGCGTGTGAGCGACAGGTTTTATAACCCATTACTGCGCAGAACTCTATGTAGGGAAAACAAGAGGAGCAAGTGATATCATGCATATCACAACTTCATGTAGATGACTAGTACAATGTGCGTTGTTTATTTTATTTATTTATTTTGTTCAATACAAATGAAAGTTAAAGACAATAAAAACATGTAGTAGTAAATATCAGGGAAGGGATAGAAGAAGAGATATGAGAATAGAATACATCAATGAAGAGTAGAGGAAGGAAACATGGATGGGAGAAAAGATATATAAAATATAGGAGAGACAATTTCACAGGGGACGGAAGGCACACTAGTGCACTTATACTCACCCCTTACTGACCGCTAAAGAATCTGGAGTACAAATTCTATCATTTGTGTCATTTGATGAGATTATGATAGGATGATGATCTCAACCAGACATCTGTGATCCACTTCCAAGGCATCTGCAGAACTCATTGAAAACCCAGATTCCTTGTAGCAAACAAGTGACTGTGGAAAACAACTACTACTGAGATAATATTGCTACAGTGAGGAATGCCTTATATGGAAATGACGTGGCAGCTAGAATGGCTTAAGGCTAAATTAGATCTAGAACTTGAAAAGAAAATATAAACCTTTCCTCAACCTGTGACTCTATGATTCTTGGGGAAACCTTTCTTTAGCAATTGGCATGGGAGATTTTCGTGCAGTATAAGTTCAAGGTCCTTAACATATCCAAGTGCATGTGGAGAGCAGCCAGTGCCCATCAATTTTAACAAAACTATAAAGACATTTATACCATCATGTTTTGTTTGGGCCCATAAATAACATAAAATTATTTCCTGGTCTTTTTTTAAAAAAAACTTAAAAGAAAGCATGAGTTGGCTGATTTTTTTTTTGTGAGGAAGGATTTCAGCAATGCCATGTATTGTACCAATAACATAATGTCAAACTGTGGGCATCGAAGAGAAATATATCTGTACTTGAGGGTGTCCCGAAGGAAGAAGTTGAAACATTTTATGTGAGGGATCTGTAGATACTTTCTCAGCCCTGTTTCTGGTTCAGGTGATATACAGATCCTTGAAGGAAAGCAGGCTGGTTGCAATTGCATTGTATCTGTAGTTTCCAATACCCATACATTTTTGAGTGTTACCATTATCTCCAAGAAAATATAAATACAGTGATACCTCGTCTTACAAACGCCTCGTCATACAAACTTTTCGAGATACAAACCCGGGGTTTAAGATTTTTTTGCCTCTTCTTACAAACTATTTTTACCTTACAAACCCACCGCCACCGTTGGGATGCCCTGCCTCCGGACTTCCATTGTCAGCGAAGCACCCATTTTTGCTCTGTGGGATTCCCCTGAGGATCCCCTCCATGGGAAACCTCACCTCCAGACTTCTGTGTTTTTGCGATGCTGCAGGGGAATCCTAGCATCACAAAAACGAGCGCTTCGCTGGCAACGGGTTTCCCAGCGAGGGGAGCCTCAGTGAAATCGCAGCATCGCAAAAACACAGAAGTCTGGAGGTGGGGTTTCCCATGGAAGGGAGCCTCAGGGGAATCCCAGCAGTGCAAAAACGGGCGCTTTGGCTGGCAAAAGGGGTGAATTTTGGGCTTGCACACATTAATTGCTTTTCCATCGATTCCTATGGGAAACATTGTTTCGTTTTACAAACGTTTCACCTTAAGAATCTCGTCCCAGAACCAATTAAGTTTGTAAGACAAGGTATCACTGTATAAGGCAAACACCTTTTCATTTATTTATTTATTTATTTATTTGCTTGTTTGTTTGTTTACATTCCTATGCTGCCCTTCTCAACTGACTCAGGTGATAACTCATGTGAAAACTAATCAGATAAATGCACTAAATGCTTTTTTAAAATATCTGCTGATATTACCTACTAGCAGAGGATAATGTCTCACACAACCTGCTGAGAAATTCAGGAAGGCCTCCTCTAGGAGACCCTGCTCTGATCCAGAGAATCACCGATCCCTCCCCACAATTTAAGAATTTGTAGTGGCAAAATGTAAGAATTGGTTGGCGGGTGAGAGGATTTCCTGAACAAAGATAACACTTTAAAGAGCTTAAGTGGCAGGATGGAGAGAAAATGTAATAAGCCCGGGCAATTCTTCTTGCCAGCCTTTAAGGATTAAACTCACACATATTACACATCTTTTGAATTATTTTGTTTCTCATAGAGAAGAATGTTGCAAGGAAGAAATCGAGGAAAATATGTTCCTTTGAAGAAGGGGGGAATCCCACCCATTATCTCAGCCTAGGCAGCCAGCTGTTACAATTGGAACCATTGAAATGCAAGACAGATTCATCCCCATTCAAAGTCCAATGTTTCTAGGATTCATGGTCATATTCCATTCCTATGCAAAGGACAAAGCAAATGGAAACCAAGCCCCCATCCTTATATCACTGCCTATCACTTCTATATTCGTGTCAGAATCTTTGGGTGAGGTCATCTTTTTTTCACCCACGTCAGGGTGACAAAAATGGATCCTTGAGCCAGTCTGTTGAAAAGTTTCCAATGTCAACCTTCCCCCTGAAGATGTTCCTGCTACTATCCTTATTCCAGCAGGAGGTGGAGGAGACTCTATTTAATGGAGAGTAAGAGATGCTGTCAGAACATGGTACACTTCCTGACTATGTGGGAGAGATCAGCAACAGAATGTGGATAACTGCATCCAATTACACATGCTTTCACTGATGCGGTCTACAGAATTTACCATGTATTTACCATCGCTGGGGATAACTGCTCTTCAGTTCTATAAGATTGCATGGGGATATTTCTGTATAATTTTGCCACAAACTAATTTTCTTTCTTTCTTTCTTTCTTTCTTTCTTTCTTTCTTTCTTTCTTTCTTTCTTTACTTACTTACTTACTTACTTACTTACTTACTTACTTACTTACTTACTTACTTATTTATTCCAATGCGCAATAATACACAATGAAGGTTATAGAGGTTATACTCGAGTAAAATATATTAGAGAAAGAATAGAAGTGAAAATTTAGGAATAGAATATATCAATTAGAGAATAAAAGGATATTATGAGAGCAGTATAGGAAAAATAGAATAGAAGAATAGTAGATACGATATATGAGATATAGGAGAGACAATATTTATTATTTATTATTAAGGTATTAGAAATATACCTTAATAGTCCTTTATTTAAGACAACCAGGAATGGTAGCATCGGGTTTGAACCACTTCTGATCCCTTTGAACATTTATCACTATTCAACTTGCCAGTAAACTGTGGGGAGGGAAGGGGGAGGAAGAATGCAGACAGTCCAAGAATAGACTATGTGAGGCAAGAACCCAACAAGGCCACTGCTGCAGGTGTCCGACAAGGAAAAGAACTGTTTTCAAAACAAATGACTTATACTTAATTGAACAGAGTGACTTATATGGGTGGGAGAAAGGGGAAACTAGTGTTTAACTATTTAGCATTGAGCAGGTTTAATGTTGACCATCTGATTAGCGAACCCACCCCAAAGTAGGCATTTGAAAACCCCCAAAGTAATTCTTCAGTGTCAAAGTGGTGTATCCGATAAAGTTTTATGGTTGACAGTTTGCATGAAAAGGAAGGGGTCTGCTAACAAATTCTTACATTATATAACTCTCTATTCCATACTGCACAACTCCTCCATGTCAGTCTAAGTTCTCCCCCGCATTAATCTTGGACATCTTGGATTTTTATAATTGGATTTTGCTGGACATGTGACGAGATAAAAAGTCCTCAGAGCCTATTGCAACGAAACTGGGTTACCCTTGAAGTGGGAGGGAGAAGGAGAGGGGAAAAGGCAGACAAATGCTTTGACTTGATGCTACCTTCTTAACAGTCTTGAACCAATAATCTGTCAGCCTACCGCTTCTAAGCACGGCACATCTAAGAAGCATCTTCTTTATCACTCTGGAGATAGAAATAGATGAGACCGACAATCTGAAGACCTGGAGAAAACAGAGGAATTGGAGGGTCCAGGCGAAGTAGAAGAAGAAAGTGATATGGGTAGTGGAGCCAGCGCTGAAGACAAGGAACTTGCTAAGAGGTCAAAGGAGTTGGAGAAGAAGCTACAAGAAGATGGAGATAAGGAGGCAAAGACAGTTAAGCTACTCCTGTTAGGTAAGTGTAATGCAAGAAGGCCATTGCCTTCTTCGTTTTTTGTGGATACTAGCATCCTAACCTTGGATGGGATCAACAAGGGAGTGTGGAACTACTCTTCTGGCCCATTTTCTCAAATGCTGTCCACAAAGTGTTCTGCAGAACCAGTGAAGGGCTACCAAAATTTTTACTACCACGCTGTGGGCTTATGTATTTTCTTTCAACATCTTTCAGTGCAAATTGGGTGCTGTAGGGTGGAGCTGCATTTTTGCTATCTCACTGCGTCCCCCCACCCCAATCCGGGCAGTAGCCCACCCCTGTGCAGAACCGTACCAATTGCTCAGTATCAGCAACAGCAGAACAGATGGGAAAATATTTAATTGGGGTTAGATGACCCCAGTAGAACTGAGGTTTGGGGCGATTCCGGTATAAACAAGAAATTCCAAAAATTAGAAACTTTGATTTTTCTGTTTCCTGAGGCAAATTTGTATCAATGGCAGAAGATAGAACAATGGGACAAATAACTGCAGTCGTTTTGTTGCAATGAGAGGTCACACGGATCCTTTCACACAGGTTCAGTGGTACTGTGGCTATTAGAAAAGATTATGTATTTCCAAGAAGGATAATGGAGTGCACAGAAGTGAGAAAAGATATAGCTTGTTTCAAAATCAGTAAAATTCTTCCTGGGGCTGAAATATTTTCCATGATTGAAAATAATGGTAAATTTTAGTCAACTTCCCAAAAATCTTTGGGAAGGAAGGAAGGATTGATGGAAGGAAGGAAGGAAGGAAGGAAGGAAGAATTGATGGAAGGAAGAATTGATGGAAGGAAGGAAGGAAGAATTGATGGAAGGAAGGAAGGAAGAATTGATGGAAGGAAGGAAGGAAGAATTGATGGAAGGAAGGAAGGAAGGAAGGAAGGAAGAATTGATGGAAGGAAGGAAGAATTGATGAAAGGAAGGAAGGAAGGAAATCTGAAGTACTTTTCTATACAATTGGCTCTTCTCAAATGTGTGATGAAATTTCTATGTAACCATTGTTAAACTTAATTTTTTGCCATATGAAGGAGGCATTGGCAACCCACTCCCCCCCCCCCAAAAAAAATTGCCAAGAAAACTGAAGGACCTTGACCAGGCAGTCATTAGGAGTCAAAAATGTATTAAAAGGCACACCGACACACACACACACACTAATTTTACCAGAAATCCATAAGCACAGAGCATTGAAAGTGCATTGGCATTAAATATAATAATACGTGATTTAATAATAATAACAATAGAGTTGTAAGGGACTTCAGAGGTCTTCTAGTCCAACCCCCTGCTTAAGCAGGAAACCCTACACTACTTCAGACAGATGGTTATCCAACACCTGCTTAAAAACTTCCAGTGTTGGAGCATTCACAACTTCTGGAGGCAAGCTGTTCTACTGATGAACTGTCAGGAAATTTCTCCTTAGTTCTAAGTTGCTTCTCTCCTTGTTTAGTTTCCACCCATTGCTTCTTGTCCTACCCTCAGGTGCTTTGGAGAATAGGTTGACTCCTTCTTCTTTGTGGCAACCCCTGAGATATTGGAACACTGCTATCATGTCTCCCCTGGTCCTTCTTTTCATTAAACTAGACATGCCCGGTTCTTGCAACTGTTCTTCAAATATTTTAGCCATCAATTTAATCAATTCATTATACATTGATCAATTTATTTTAGATTATTTATTTGTAATCAATTTATTATAAATTATAAATGATTTATTAAGTGTATAGGCTGCCCAACTGCTAGAAATTCAGGTTGCAGAGTTTCCAGCAGGACAAAACAGAAAAACAATAGCGGCAAAGAAAACAAGCCAGAGGGAAATGGAAAGCAAGAAAGAAGCACCAGGCCTGATGAAAGAGCCAGGTCCTTAGCACTCTACAAAATACCAGTAGGGTGGATCCCATTTGAATTTTGAGGAAGCTTATTCCAGAAGGCAGGCTCTGCTACAGAGAAGATATACTTCAGAGTTCAGATAAATGGCTTTATTTAGCAATAGCATTTATTTATTTATTTATTTATTTATTTATTTATTTATTTAGTTAGTTAGTTAGTTAGTTAGTTAGTTAGTTAGTCCAATATACAATGAGGGTTTTAGTGGGTATATATCTATATACACATAGTAAAATACATGATGAAAGTTATAAGATACTCATAGTAAAATATATCTAAGAAAGAATAGAAAAGAAGATATAGTAATATAACATATCAATGAAAGAATAGAAGAAGAGATATAGGAATAGAAGAAAAGAGTAGGAGATATAGGATTTAGACTTATATACTGTTTCACAGTGCTTTACAGCCCTCTCGAAGCACTTTACAGAGAGTCAGCATATTGCCCCAATAATCTAGGTCCTCATTTTACAGACCTTGGAAAGATGGAAGGCTGAATCAACCTTGAGCCTATGAGATTCCATCTGACAAACTGCTGGCAGCCGGTGATCAGTAGCTTGCAGTACTGCACTCTAACCACTGCGCCACCAAGGTTCTGTAATTAATAGAATTAATTAATAGAATTCAGAGTGCACACATCCTTTTAAATCAAACTGACCAGATAGGTACTATGGGAGGCAAAGAGACTCTCCCCACCGCAGGTAACCTATGCCATAAAGGGCTTTTATAAGTGTGAAACCTTGAATTGCACATGGAAGTAAACTGGTACAGTGGAGCAGAGGTGTTCCACAACCACACCAAGTTACTGCCTATATTACTGGGTTCTGGGTCAGGTGAAACTTACAGATGGCCTAGAGTAGGTGTTTCCAACCTTGACAACTTTAAGACTTGTGGATTTCAACTCCCAGAGAACTCTGGGATTTGAAGTCCACAAGTCTTAAACTTGCCAAGGTTGGAGACCCCTGGCCAAGAGCATGTTGCAGGGATCAAGCTATAAGGTAACCTGAGCATAAGTGGTTGTCTGAAGGGCCCACTGATCTTGGAAAGGAAACAACTGGCCCACTAGATAAAGTTGGACACAAGCCTTTCTGACCGTAGTTGTCACCTGCTCACTGAGCAGAAGTTGTGAGTCCAGGAAGAAACCCAAAGTGTGTCACCCCTCCAAAGTTGGAATATCTCAAGATGTGGGCGGTCCAAACATGCCACAGTTTCTTGGCCTGGGAAGGGTTGAGTTGGAGACGGTTTCTTCCAATCCAGATCTACGCAGCCTTCAGATACTGGAACAAAATCACGACAGCTTCACTTAGCTGGTCCAGAAACTCCTAACTGGATGTCATTGGCATACTAATGATACTGATCCCTAAATCACTGGATGACCTCACATAAATGTTGAAAAGGAGTGGAGGGGAGTATGCAGCACCCCACAAATGAAGAACTTAGGGGATGATTTCTCCCTGTCCACCAACAGCAAGTGCAACCAGCCCAGGAGAAAGGAAGAGGACCACTGTAAAACAGTGCCCCAAACTAGAAGTCGCTTAAAAGGATTCTATGCTTAATGAAAACCATCGAGAGATTTAAGGAGCACAAAGATGGATGCACTATGACCATCCCAGTTCTGCCACTGTTCATCAACAAATGCAACTGAAGCTGTCTCGGTACTAAATGCCAGTCTGGGACCTGACTGAAATGCTATCCATTTTGTCATCAGCTGCAGGCTGACTATCTTCTCAACAATCTTCATCACGTTTTAAGATTTGGCTGCCCAGGTAGCCAGCTTTTAATTGTGCCTTCCTGGCTGTACTCATCTCATTGTGAACCGCATCCAGCAACTTTGCATAATGTAGAAACATAGAAGATTGACGGCGGAAAAAGATCAATGGTCCATCTAGTCTACCCTTATACTATTTCCTGTATTTTATCTTAGGATGGATATATGTTTATCCCAGGCATGTTTAAATTCAGTTATTGTGGATTTACCAACCACGTCTGCTGGAAGTTTGTTCCAAGCATCTACTACTCATTCAGTAAAATAATATTTTCTCATGTTGCTTCTGATCTTTCCCCCAACTAACCTCAGATTGTAACATAATTGGAAGCGCTATGGCCATAACATCAGACATACCCTCAGTACCATCCATCTCTACTGGTGCACAATGAAAGACATGTAATAAATGTTCACTCAAATTGACTGAAACGTATGTCAGAGGTGAGGTGAGAATAACAACTGCAACTACAACTCTGACTACCAGCTATTTGGGGAGTTTACAACATGTTGGATTTTACTTCCTGTTTTATCATTAATCTATTTCCTGGAATGGATATGGTAGCTAGGAGTAACCAGAATCCATCATTGTCTCTCATTCTGAATGGCTATAATACATAATGTCATTGGACCATCCTTTCCACCTGATGGCTGCTTCAATCAGTGTGTAAGGATTCTGGTAAGCAACCCAGGATTATAATGCTGCTGAGAGTGAAAAGGACACCTAGATGATACCTAAACAGGTGTTTAAACTTGAAGAATGCTTGGTGGTCTTCCCTCTGCTGACTTTTGCCTTGCAATAGCTGAAGACAATTTCTTTTGTTGTTGTTTCAAGTTTCTTAAATTTTGTTTTACATATATATATATATATATATATATATATATATATATATATATATATATATATATAAATGTGTGAACAGTGTGAACAGTGTGGCATCTGGGTGTCATATATTCTAATACAAATAAAAGTAATAGAATTAATCATAGTATTACATTCTACCAACTTACATATTTATAATAATAATACACATTCATATTTAGTTATACAGTAGTCTGTCATTATTTAACTATTCCATGTTTTCTCTTGTTAATAACATGGTATGTGAGAAGCACGCTCTCTACATGGGGCTACCTCTGAAAAGTGTTCGGAAACTTCAGATCATGCAGAACGCAGCCGCGAGAGCCATCATGGGGCTTCCAAGATTCGCCCATGTTTCTTCAACACTCCGTGGCTTGCATTGGCTGCCAATCCGTTTCCGGTCACAATTCAAAGTGTTGGTCATGACCTTTAAAGCCCTACATGGAATTGGACCAGATTACCTCCGGAACCGCCTGCTACTGAATGAATCCCAGCGACTGATAAGGTCCCACAGAGTTGGCCTTCTCCGGGTCCCGTCGACTAAACAATGTCGTTTGGCGGGCCCCAGGGGAAGAGCCTTCTCTGTGGCGGCCCCGGTCCTCTGGAACCAACTCCCCCCGGAGATTAAAACTGCCCCCACCCTCCCTGTCTTTCGGAAACTACTCAAGACTCATTTATACCGCCAGGCAAGGGGGACTTGAGATAGCTCTTCCCCCTAGGCCATTACAAGTTATGCATGGTATGTTTGTGTGTATGTTTGGTTTTATAATGTTTGGTTTTATAATTTTTTTTTGTTTTTTATTATTGGATTGTACATGTTGTGTTTATTATTGTTGTTAGCCGCCCCGAGTCTGCCGAGAGGGGCGGCATACAAATCCAATAAATTATTATTGTTATTGTTATTGTTATTGTTGTTGTTATATTATTATTATTATTATTATTATTATTATTATTATTATTATTATTATTATCATCATCATTGTGTGCTATAGGCTCTAATTCCAGTAGGGATGGCTCCCTTAGTCTATATAACTCCTGAACCTTAGGAAAGTCAGGGAACCCATATCTATATACAGAGAGAGAGAGATATCTGGAAGGATTGGCTTCCCCAAGGAAGTAGGCTTTAACAGAGAGCTAGAAACAGAAATATTATTGGAAAAATAAAAAAAGATTTGATTTTAAAATAGTCCTCACTTAGCAACCATAACTGGGATCAGCAACTTGTTCACTAAGAGCCACTGTCTTAAATGGAAAATCACATGATCACAAAGGGTTTATAATCTTACTTGTTAAACCGCAGGTTCTAAGCAAAAAAAAAAAGCACCTTTTGTATTAATTCTACTTGTCACAAGACAGTTGTGATGTACACAAATGGCAATCGCGTAACTGTGGCCATTGTAAATGCAAGGATTGATCCAAAAAGTTGGTTTTTTTTAGCACCATTGTAACATCAAACGGTCACTGCAAGAGCCGGGGTGGCACAGTGGTTAGAGTGCAGCAGTGCAGGCTATTTCAGCTAACTGCTAGCTGTAGTTCAGCAATTCAAATCTCACCACCAGCTCAAGGTTGACTCAGCCTTCCATCCTTCTGAGGTGGGAAAAATGAGGACCCAGATTGTTGGGGGCGATAGGCTGATTCTGTAAACTGCTTAGAGAGGGCTGTAAAAGCACTATGAAATGATATATAAGTCTAAATGCTATTGCTATTGCTATTGCTATGAGGAAGCTAATATTTGTTGCCTGCCCGACAAACATGGCCAATGCCCGTGCTGCACTCCTCGCCGGTAGCGGCTCCAAGCCCGCATCTCGGTAGTGAAGGGAACCCGGGCTGAGGCAGAAACATTTGGCGGGACCCAGGGGAAGAGCCTTCTCTGTGGCGGCCCCGGCCCTCTGGAACCAGCTCCCCCCAGAGATCAGAATTGCCCACACCCTCCTCACCTTTCGTAAGCTCCTTAAAACCCACCTCTGTCATCAGGCATGGGGGAATTGAGATATTCCTTCCCCCTAGGCCTATACAATTTATGCATGATATGTTTCTGTATATGTTTGGTTTTTAATAAGGGTTTTTAGTTATTTTAATATTAGATTTGTTATATGCTGTTTTTTTATAGAAACATAGAAACATAAATATCTGACGGCAGAAAAAGACCTCCTGGTCTATCTAGACTGCCCTTATACTATTTTCTGTATTTTATCTTAGGATGGATATATGTTTATCCCAGGCATGTTTAAATTCAGTTACTGTGGATTTATCTTTATTATTGTTGTTAGCCGCCCCGAGTCTACAGAGGGGCGGCATAAAAATCTAATAGATAGATAGATAGATAGATAGATAGATAGATAGATAGATAGATAGATAGATAGATAGATAGATAGGTAGGTAGGTAGGTAGGTAGGTAGATCGATAGATAGATAGATAGATGATAGGTAGGTAGGTAGGTAGGTAGGTAGATAGATAGATAGATAGATAGATAGATAGATGATAGGTAGGTAGGTAGGTAGGTAGATAGATAGATAGATAGATAGATAGATAGATAGATAGATAGATAGATAGATAGATAGATAAAAGTTAGTGCAATGGAATGGATGGAAGGTTGGTATTCCCTTCTCATTTTTTATCTAAGACAACTCACCATCCACCCAACTATACCAAATCAAAACTGGTAGTAAAAGTATTAGTAAACTAAAATGACATTGGGGATGTAGAGCGAGATATTATTAAATATACCATATTTTTCAGAGTATAAGAGTATACCTTAGTTTTGAGGGAGGAAAATAGGGGGGAAATAATCTGCCTACCAGGTATTCATCTGGCTAGTTCTTAGTCTGGTCAGCTTCAGCACCTTAGTTTGGTGGTTTTGACCAGCAAACTAATTTTTTTTATCCCCTGGTTGGGGATAAAAAACAGTTTCTAAAACACTTCACTTCTGTCTCTCTTCAGAGAGAAACAATGAGAAGATCAGCAAACGGACAATTGCTTCACTAGCAAAGGACAGAAGATCTCTTCACTCATTAGCATCTTGTTAGGACTAAAAAAAGGCAGGAAGATCACTTGTTAGCAAAGCACAGGAGATGGCTTCACTGTTAGCACCTCATTAGGGCTGAAAAAAGGCTCAGCTGATTGTCGGAGGGAGCAGCAATGAAAGAAGCAGGCAAAGAGAAGAGAGCTTAGCTAGCAAAACACAGAAGATCGCATTAGCTCTTCATTGGGGCTAAAAAAAAGCTTAGTAAAAGCAACATTTGGAGTATAAGATGCATCCAAATTTTTAGCCTCTTTCGGGGTGTGTGGAAGATGCATATTATACCCCGAAATATACGGTAATTAGTCATTGCAACAGAAGCAACCAATACAGGACTCACTTCGATTTCTTCCCCTGTAATTTGGTCTCCGTTCTTTCACATGGCCAGTTAGATCTAGTGATGGGCTACCAAAAATTTTACTACCACACTGTGGGCGTGGCTTATGCATTTTGTTTCAACATCTTTCAGTGTAAATTGGGTGCGCTGGGGTGGAGCTCCAAATTTTGCTACCGGAACCGTTCCCGTAGGAGCCCATCACTGGATCTAGAACTGTTCTATCTGTCGAATGGCCTCTTTCACTCCTAAACTCAGATCATCTCTTCCTTCTAACAAGTACAGGAAGTCCTCAGCTTATGACCAGTTCAAAGTTACGACAGACCTGGAGGCTAGTCAGCATTTGAATTGGAAATGCCAATGGTTGGGCTCCGATCCATGGGCACATGCAGTGAAAGGCTACCAAAATGTTTACTTTCATTTTCTTTCAACATCTTTCAGTGCAAATTGGGTGCTCTGGGGTGGAGCTCCATTTTCACTACCCCACTGTGTCCCCCCTCCCCCCCAGTCCGGGCAGCAGGCCACCCCTGGGCATATGGCTGAACTTTGGGTGTTTGGCAACCAGGGAATGCTACAGTGTTCTGCAGCATCCCGCGGTCATGTGCATTTAAAAATGATGTTGCCAAAAAACAGCATTTACTTCTTATTTTGGCAAAGCCGTTGATTCATTTAACCAATGACTTCACTAACAACAATGGCAGCTGCTTTACAACTGCTGCAATTTAACCACTGGGAGGGGAGGGGAAAATCAGGCCAGTCACATGACTAACTGATCTTATAACCATCACAACTTATGACCATGAAGGGCAGGCTCCATTACATTGATAAGTAGAATGCTGCCTATATAAGCCAGTAGCAACAAGTCTCCTTTGTTTACTAACCCACAGAGAGAATTCAAAAGATAAGTCCCCAGTTGAAAGACAGAAGACAATCTAAATGATAACTAAGGCACAGTGAAACTCAAACACTTCTTTTCACAAAGTAATGGTATTTTTATCTAGGTCTGGAACAAAACATCTGGGACACAGATGTTTCTGTTTTCTTTTGTGCATGAGCCACCATGTCTTATTACTTTTTTGTGCATGTTGTATTATTCCATTTGGCATTCCCTTTAATCCATTAATTGACGACTTAAAACACAATAGTGTTTTAACAGCAAGTTTCATGGCTAACGTGACATTACCATTTTTCTGGGAAAATATAAATGTGGATTCAAATGTTTAGAATACTGTTACTCATTATAGTCAGGGAGAGTTCATGTTAGTAGTGACAATGTTAGGATTTTTCTGAATATTATGAAATCTGGACTTAACCCAAACTTTTATTTTTTAAATGTGATGTCAGCGACAACCAACCACATTTTTCTGCTTCCATGAAATGGACTTGTTTATGGAAACTATCTGAGTATTAGCAGTATTATGCAGAATTCTTTGACACACATATTTCTGAGTTCTTGATTGCCACATATATGAATCCAGTCAGATGTTATGCAGTTGCAGCTCATAATCAAAAGCTCAGATTCCATAAATGCATCGAGAAAGTGAATTTGGTGAAAGAAAACTGCCAGTAAAATTTATTTATTTAAAATGTAGACAAAAAAAGATACTTAAAGCATGGCTACTGTTGGCTAAGAGGTGTGTTCAAATCAGTTGTGTGAGTTTTTAGCAGTTTAACATCCACATTAGCAGCAACTGAGAAACAAATGTGAGCAGCAGGGGATATTTTTTATGATTAGATCAAGGAAAGGCTTATGTGTAAGATTGAAGGAAGTCTTGCCTGATCTAATGTTTCTTTATGATTGAACTATATTCCCCATCGTCTCTAGTCATCTTGCTCAGCAGCTGGTTACACTTTAACTTCTAATTCAATGTACAATGCATTCAATGGATGCCAAATATATCAGTGGTTATTGAAATGGATGTCTAAGTGCTGCTTCTAGGTTGGTTGAGACAGGCAGAATTCCCTTGGGTACCATTTGTTGGGGGTCAAGGGAAAGGGAGGGTTTTGCCTTCTCCTTCTGCTCAAGATCCCCATGGATAATTGGTGGGCCACTGTGTGACACAGAATGCTGGGCTTGATGGGCTTTGGCTCAATTCAGCATGGTTATTCTTATGTTCTTATGTACCTGGAGGGCACCAGTTTGAGGAAGGCTATAGTACTAGTAGGGAATGGATGAAAAGAGATGCCACCATGGCTGAGGTAATAATCGGTGCTCTGTTTAATTCCTGGAAATTTGGTGGTCACAATGAAGGCAGGCATGGCCTACTTTGTTGCTATTGTTGCTGTTTGCTGTTGCTATTGTTACCTCAGCCCACTCTAAAACTTGAATTGGAAATTGCAATAATGAGGAGATGGGGATCGGGTGAGGTATCTTCCTGTAGGTAGAATGAAAAATATTGACATCGGACCATCTCTGGGAACGTCTTCTGCCGTACGAATCCCAGCGACCAGTTAGGTCCCACAGAGTTGGCCTTCTCCGGGTCCCGTCGACTAAACAATGTCATTTGGCAGGACCCAGGGGAAGAGCCTTCTCTGTGGAGGCCCCAACCCTCTGGAACCAACTACTTTCAGATATCAGAGTTGCCCCCACCCTCCTTGCCTTTCGTAAGCTCCTTAAAACCCACCTCTGTCGTCAGGCATGGGGGAACTGAGATATTCCCTTCCCCCTAGGCTTATAAAATGTATGCATGGCATGTCAATATGTATGATTGGTTTCTTAAATTGGGGTTTTTTACATTACTTTTAATATTAGATTTGTTCATATTGTCTTTTTACTGTTGTTAGCCGCCCCGAGTCTACGGAGAGAGGCGGCATACAAATCTAATAAATAAATAAATAAACAAAATAAATAAATAAATAAATACTAAATAAATAAATAAATAAATAAATAAATAAATAAATAAATAAATATAAATATAAATAAATAAATAAATAAATAAATATTGCATCTTGACTTCTGCTGCATGGCTTCATGAGATAACATTGCTGTAGAAACAAGTGTAGAAGTCACATAGATCGGCAGTGCCGCTGGTGGAGGCAAGCCGGAGTAATCGGTTCTTATGTGCCTCCTGGCAACACGGACTCATCACAGCAACAGTAGGGAAACTGGAATTAAGGTGCTTAACCTCTAATTCTAAGCAGCTTCCTGGTTTGAACTAAACAAGCAGCTTAATGTGATGAGATCAAGAAATGGTACAATGGTTAGTGAAGAGCAACGGAAGAAACCTTTTACTAAGGCCAAACAAAAAAGGAATATGTTTTTAGGAAGACACATTCTAAGCTGGTGCTTCTGGAAAGCATATATCTAATGATTCCGAGTAAAAATATGAGCCAGCGCTTGTGAAAATAGCTTATGAATTAGTCTTGCAGCTAGGAGTCACTGTGTTTTAAGCAAATACATTTCTGAAAATCTATCTGTGTGCATATGACTGAATTCTAGTAACTTGATAAAATGTTTAATTAATCCAACCTAAAACAATGTTCTATCCGTTTAAGGTTATTATTCCTCACTAAAACTGGAACTGTAGTTGTAGGTATAGTCAAAGACACAGAGAAAAACATTTACAGTGCAATCCTATATACTGTATATGTAGAAATAAAACTCATTAAGTTTGGTATTTTTTATACAAACCAAGTGTGTATCCAGTTATTATTGGTCACCAAAAGGCAAGTGTTCCCATGTAATGAAAAAATTAGTACAGAAAACTCTAGCAATTAATCCATAGGACTTTTTATCATCACTGATTGTTTTTTATGGAGACAGATATATGCAAATGTTTCATCCAGATACACTTCACATTTCATAGGAAAAAACTTGTTTTACATTACAGTAAAGATTCTTGCTTGCAAGCTGTGTGAATAATTCATTGTTACAAATGAAGAAATCACTAGAAATCATTTGAAAAGCTGTGGAAAACATTGACCTATATATTATCAATCTAGCTGAGCACTTCCAGGTACAAGATTTTAAAAAAGACATTTGAATGTTTATATCTTAACCATATTCATGCTAGCTTCCACATAAATTGGTCCCAATTGAAGAAGTC
Organism: Erythrolamprus reginae; assembly: GCF_031021105.1. Taxonomy (NCBI): domain Eukaryota; kingdom Metazoa; phylum Chordata; class Lepidosauria; order Squamata; family Dipsadidae; genus Erythrolamprus; species Erythrolamprus reginae. The sequence continues at coordinate 47,902,069 of NC_091952.1, forward strand.
TGAATTCCCTCTTTTTCCAGCTGATGCCCACATCTGGGAAGACTGAAAAAGCACTTGCAAATTTTACCACAAAGAGTTACAGAGGAAAGGCAAAGAGGTTGCATAAGGAAACTGCTCACAGTGAGGTGTCCCACATCTGATTTTATTTCCATGGTGATTTCCTACTTAATAATTATTGTGTGACTGTTGGGTTTTTTTTCCTAAAGGATTGTGTGTCACAGTAACTCCCACAACCATTTTGATTTTCCTTTCTGGCATTTCATGCTGTTAAAGTATAATCCTTTGCCTTTTGTAAGTACATTTAAAATATTCCATTCCAGAAGACCATCTTCTAGAACAATATTTTTGAAACTTAACAACTTTAAGACATGTGGACTAGCATATCTGTGGAATTCCCAAAATGTTCCAGCCACTGCTGATGAGGAATTCTGGGATTTATAGTTCACACATCTTACAGTTGTTTAGAATAAGGCAGTCATATTAACCCACTTCTGTAAGAAGATTCATCACCTTATTCCTAGAAATTTCAGGGCATCTGCAGATAGCTTCTCTCTCCTTGTGTTTGGAATGGAATAGAATAGAGTAGAATAGAATAGAATAGAATTCTGTATTGGCCAAGTGTGATTGGATATACAAGGAATTTGCCTTTGGTGCATATGCTCTCAGTGTACATAAAAGGAAAGATACATTTGTCAAGAATCACTTAATAATTGTCATAGGGGACAAATAAGCAATCAGGAAACAATATTAATATAAATTGTAAGGATACAAGCGACAAGTTACAGTCATACAGTTATTAATGGGAGGAGATGGGTGATAGAGTAATAGTAATGCAGCCTTAGTGAATAGTTTGACAGTGGTGAGGGAATTATTTGTTTAGCAGAGTAATGGCATTCGGGAAAAACTGTTCTTGGTTTACCATCCAATCCTCTGGACATAGCACAGGCTAGCATCATCATAGTTGTTGGAAAAGGTACCCAAATGCAGAATGTTGCAATAGCCCCATTTCAAGTTTTGGTCACAGACTTACTATGCAGTGAAGTTCTTGTTTTGGGTGTCTGAGAAGTTTTTGAGGGCTTTCGTTGCTTTGTTTACCATTTTCTACAGTTGGTCTTTTCACACTTTTGGATTTTGGGCAAAACAAGGAATAAATGGACAGAAATAAATGTGAAATAATAATGGAGGACCTGTGTGTGTTACTAGCCATTCTCTTTTATTCTATGAAGAGAGATCATAAATCAGGAGGGACCTCTGCAGGCATAATAAGATGCCTGGTTCTTGCTCATCTTGGGAAAAAAACAACTGAACACTGATTGGCAGATACTTCTCTGAATTGGGCCAAGAAAGCTCTAGGCTTGTAAACATACAGGTATGACTTGGTTCATGGCTTCATAAGGTCATCACAAATTTACAGAGAGTGAAGAACACATCAGTCATGCTTGGGTGGATCTGGAGGTCTTCCCAGAGAAAAACAATCCTAAAGTGCCTTCACTGTATCTTTACCATGCACAGCTTTAGTGTTGACATAACTCTGGGTGGCATAGAAATAACCAATGCATATTTAATGTCTATCTGTTATTTGTTCAGACTGGGCCTTGCCTAAAAGAGAGCAGTTTTAAAAATATTTGGCCCAGGGAAGAGAGGCCTTCCATGTATGGGGATGGGAAAATGAAGGCTGCTTTTTCCATAGTCTGGGGAATTAAAGGGCAGGCTCCCTTTTATTTACCATTTTAGACCAGTGAGGTTTTTTTAGGCTCAGGGGATACATCCTACTAAGCAATGGTTTGTTTTAATAAATTGCTGAGCAATTTATTTTATTTTATTTTATTTTATTTTATTTATTTATCCATCCATTAATCCATCCATTAATCCATCCATCCATCCATCCATCCATCCATCCATACATACATACATACATACATACATACATACATACATACATACATACATATATATATATATATATATATATGTATATATATATATATAGGACTTTGAGACCAAAACCAGAATTGATTGGCAAGCAGTCAAATTTTGAACACAAGACATGTGAATGCTGTGACTGGTTCTGATTCACTTTTTCTGATGTCATTGTACGTTTGAACAGTGGCTAAACAAATGGTTGAAAGTTGAAAGTTGCTCTCCTGTAATAAGATTTCACATATAAACATGAGCATCAGAGAAGAATCTTCTGAGATTGCTGATTATTATTATTATTATCCTTCACAAAAAAATCTATGTTCCTCATGATGTTGCCTTTATGATAGTAGGCCAGTCATAATGGCTAATTTTTCATACTGCAGTTACATTAAGCTATCATGTGATTTTATTTTACTTTGCTTTGTCGCAAGGCAGGAGTCTAACCATGTCTAGTTCTAATGCCTGTTATCTCTGCATGGATGCTAGGAGGATGCTAGGATACTAGGATGCTAGAAGCATATTTAGAACTTGAATGAGAGATCAGAAGAAAACCTCCAAACTTCAGTAAGACTGAGAAGTTGAAAACTATTCTTGAAAAAGAAATGGCAAGCCATTATAAAATTGGTGCAAAAGAGACTATCTGAATGAGACCAATAAGTCATGCTTATTGAGACTTGCAGAAAAACTGCAGAAAAAACAATTGCTGCCAGCCTGCCTTCCATTGAAGACCTGTATTCTCCATGAGTCAAAAAGAGGGCGGTGAAAATATTTACTGAGCCCTCGCATCCTGGACACAAACTGTTTCAATACCTACCCTCAAAACATCGCTACAGAGCACTGCACACCAAGACAACTAGACACAAGAACAGTTTTTCCCTGAACGCCATCAAATAATTCCTTCAACTCCGTCAAACCTTTTACTAAGGTTTTACTAAGGAACAGTTTTTTCCTGAACGCCATCAAATAATTCCTTCAACTCCATCAAACCTTTTACTAAGTCTGCACTTCTATTTCTACTAGTTTTTTCTCATCATTCCTATCACCTTTTTCCTCCCACTTAGGACTGTATGACTGTAATTTATTTCTTGTAACATTTATTTCTTGTAACAAAAGATTTTTATTCATATTGACTGTTTTTTCATTGCTTATTTTACCCCTATGACAATCATTAAGTGTTGCACCACATGATTTTTTGACAAATGTATCTTTTCCTTTTATGTACACTGAGAGCATATGCACCAAGACAAATTCCTTGTGTCCAATCACACTTGGCCAATAAAGAATTCTATTCTATTCTATTCTATTGTGTATGAACAAGGACATTATGGTTGACTTAGCAAATCAACCAACTGTATCCTAATAGAGTGACTGATCTACAAGAGCAAATTCATCAATATACTTAGTTGAATATATTTCTAATGGTGATCTCACAGTAACTACAGTGGAAAAGCAATACATAGTTAACTCAGAATGTCTTCTGCAAAGCAGTTCTGACCTTAAGCTTTTTTTCATTCCAGGTGCTGGTGAGTCAGGGAAGAGTACAATTGTCAAACAGATGAAGTGAGTATTTGCTTCACGATCAGTGGCTCAAAAGTTAGCTGTGTCATTTTTAATTAGATGTTGTTCCACATTGGTTCACATTTATAGATACTTTTCAGGTTGTTGGCAGCAGGACCAGGCTGAGGCAAATAACTTAAACTGATTATGGAAGGCTTAGGCCACATAAAAATAGCATGTGGTTAAACCAACTGAGGACAACAAGTGGCAACTGCTTGCTTCATAAATTGATTCTGAGAAGGATCAAGAGGAAATACTTTTTCATACAACAGCACATCAATAACTGCTTGCTTGCATATATGGTTTAAAAAAACTCTCATAAGTTTGGATGTCCTTTTTTTAGGCTAGTTGATGGAAATGACCATTTAAGGCCATGTGCATTTGGGTAGCTCTTCCTTTAGCATGGCTTTTACTTGGTCTTTTTAAATGAACGTTGTAGGAACTAAATGAAGCTTAAGACCAGAGCGCAAGCTGCGCTGAAGATACAGTGCACAATTATCCACAGCAAGCATTAATTATTGCTACAAGACTCATCAACTGAGTTTCAAAATTATGGTGCTATAGCACTTGGCATTTAAATTCCAAAAAGTGCTTCAAAGTGCTGAGGGGCAAGAACATTTGTTATGGTTTCTGGGGAGTTTTCTAGATTTTTAATTAGTTGATTGGGTGAAGATATTGTGTATTGTATATTTTATATATTGTGAGCCACCCTGAGTCCTCCGAGAGGGGCAGCATAGAAATCCAATAAGTAAGTAAGTAAGTAAGTAAGTAAGTAAGTAAGTAAGTAAGTAAGTAAGTAACTAAGTAACTAAGTAAATAAGTAAATAAGTAAATAAGTAAATAAATAAATAAACAAACCTGGACTTATCAATAACAACTTATTGGGGAAAGGTATATCTGCTCTTACCTATTGCAGACAAGTAGTATCTTCCCATTCATGCAAGAAGTTCTACTGAAACTTCTACAGCAGAAAACTGATGGGCCAACCTGATGTTTGGATTACCCAAACTAACAGTAGTACTCATAGCTTGGAACAAATCTAAGTACAGTGATCCCTCGAGTTTCGCGATCTCGATCTTTGCGGAACGCTATATCGCGATTTTAAAAAAAATATTAATTTTTTAAAAAACCACTTACGGGTTTGGCTTCGGGAGTCAGCTGGGAAGTGGCGCGGCTGTTTTAAAAGGTCGCAGCCGGCCTGGGGGGCTTCCCAGCACCCCCCCGAACCCCCAACCCGGGTTCGGGGGGGTGCTGGGAAGCCCCCCAGGCCGGCTGCGACCTTTTAAAACAGCCGCGCCGCTTCCCAGCTGAGTCCTGAAGCCAAACGCCAAAGGCGAACTTCCACGTTTGGCTTCAGGACTCAGCTGGGAAGCAGCGCTGCTGTTTTAAAAGGTCGCAGACGGCCTGGGGGGCTTCCCAGCACCCTCCCGAACCCCCAACCTGGGTCTTCCCGGCCGCCCACGCAAAGGGGAAACCCCGGCTCCTCGCTGATGCCCGCCGCTCGCCCGCCCGCCAGCAAGAGGGGGAAGACCCAGGGAAGGTTCCTTCGGCCGCCCAGCAGCTGATCTGCTCGGTAGCGCAGCAGCAGCGAGGAGCCAAATCGGGGTTTCCCCTTTGCGTGGGCGGCGGGGAACGCAAACTCCACCATCTACGCATGCGCGGCCATAGAAAAAAGGGTGCGCATGCGCAGATGGTGTTTTTACTTCCGCAACCCTACATCGCGAAAAATCGATTATCGCGAGGGGTCTTGGAACGCAACCCTCGCGATAATAGAGGGATCACTGTACTCAAATTCCCTGCTAGATGAGTTGCCCTAAAAAGCAGAAGTGGGGAGAAGAGAGAGAGAGGAGTTGATAATGGGAGCTATGGGGTTGGGAATGTTAGGGAGGAATAGCTGAGACCAGAGTTTAGACACAACAGGTTCCACCAGATGTTGACATTTCATGTAGTGAATGAGTAACAATACTCAAGATTTGTCTGCAATCCTTGTTGAAATGTACAGACACCTTGGCAGGTGGAGTGGGTAAAATCAAAGAACAAACTAGTATTAAAGCTTTGGAATAAATCTATGACGGCATTTCATAGAGTCGGGGTGGTGCAGTGGTTACAGTGCAGTAAATGCAGTACATGAAGAACTAGTTTTGCAGACTACAAAACTAGTCCTTCATTTACAACCACAGTTTATTTTATTTATTTATTGGACTTTGAGACCAAAACCAGAATTGATTGGCAAGCAGTTATTGCAGGCTACATCAGCTAACTGCTAGCTGTAATTCATCAGTTCAAATCTCACCACCAGCTCAAGGTTGACTCAGCCTTTCATCCTTCCGAGGTGGATAAAATGAGGACCCAGATTGTTGGGGGGCAATAGGCTGATTCTGTAGACCGCTCAGAGAGGGCTGTAAAAGCTCTATGAAGTGGTATATAAGTCTAAATGCTATTGCTATTTCAGACTCAGGACCTGGATTTTTTTCTCTCTCTTTGTGCTACAGAATTATTCATCAAGATGGCTACACAGAAGAAGAATGTCTGGAGTTCAAAGCAATCATATATAGCAATATCCTTCAATCCATCTTATCAATCATCAGGGCCATGACTACTCTCGGCATAGATTTTGCTGATTCAGCCCGAGCGGTGAGTGTTCCCTAGCACTCTGTACTTGTTACATATATTCTCCAGAAATCAATGGCAATGGCTAAAAATCAGAATGCAATACAAGAAGGCTGGTTGGAGGTGTTGAAAAGTGAAAAGGTGGCCACTATGGCATAATTGAAGTCTTGATTTTTATTTTTATTATTATGTTTATTATGTTTATTATGTTTATTATGTTTATTATGTTTATTATGTTTATTATGTTTATTATTATGTCAATACAACACAGCAAACGAGATCACTATGCTGTATTTCATCACCAGTCGGGTGCTTCCCAAGCACCTAGGACTGTGTGATGTAGCGGCGAATTATATTTGCTGATCCCAGTAAAGCGGCGTTTTGCAATTGATAGATTGAGATTTTGTCATTCCAATGGTTTTCAAATTATCATTATTATTATTATTATTATTATTATTATTATTATTATTATTATAGCGAGAAAGAGAGAGAGAGAGAGAGTTTCAGAACAGGGATATTTAGTGTGCAAATAGTGATAACATACATCAAGTACAGATGGTTTGTGGAAAACAACCACACTCAAAACTGCCTTTTGGTACCAGGACAACCAGTGTCCAACAGTTTATGCCACACAAAAATCTCTTTGCCTGGAACATACCATAAGAAAAATCAACACTGCATTTTAATATAATGGAGTGTGAAATGTGTAGTCCGCTGGTTCCCAACGTGGGGCCTACGCCCTTCAGGGGGACAATTTCATTTTTAATGGGGGCAATTGGAATCTTGTTTAAACCTAGTTAATGGCCTTTTAGGCTTCCTCCGCACAAGTAGTTCACTTTTTGAATATTAAGAATTATATGTCATGGGTGAGGGGGGAGGCCTCAGAATTTTAGAGATGCTTAGGTGAGGCATGGCCAAAAAAAGGTTGGGAACTAGTGGTGTAGACTAATATGAATTTAGACAATGCGGTTTGCTTATGGTTCAATATTCCAGACACTTGATGAACAGTTTAAACCATGATTCAGTAACCATGGGTAAGTATGTTGTACAAACACAGTGGGTCACTTTTCTTTTTTTTTGCTACAGAATTTAAATAGCTGTGCCTAGCGCCATCTGGCGATTACAGAAAAGCTTTGGAGAGCACTGTTTGTTTCCTATCCATCAATGTGCAAGAGCTGATTCATAGAACAATTACGCCCGCACTGACTGACCTGAGTTATTCTCAAAACAGTCTCACCTCTTACAATTCATACCAGAAGGAATGTATACTGCTCAAAAAAATAAAGCGAACACTCAAATAACACATCCTAGATCTGAATGAATGAAATATCTTCATTGAATACTTTATTCTGTGCAAAGTTGAATGTGCACAAACAGCATGGGAAATTGATTGTCAATCAGTGTTGCTTCCTAAGTGGACAGTTTGATTTCACAGAAGTTTGATTTACTTTGAGTTATATTGTGTTGTTTAAGTGTTCCCTTTATTTTTGTTGAGCAGTGTACTTTAAAAGGAGGGGGAGAGATAGTGCTGAAAATGCATAAGGCATCAACTAATCAACCATTTGGTTCTGAAAAAAATGCCATTTTGGTGGAAGCTATTACAGTTGTGCCAGAATGGCAATACACAAAAGCATTTCATTAGTGGAAATATTTTTGATGGACACGCCAGGACCAACCAAAGTTCTCCCATGAAGAAAGAAGCTGATATATTGTCACTTGGAGTTATTACTTCTATTTTTTTCCTCCCAGTACAAATAGTAATAGCACTTAGAATTATATACCATCCCATGGTGCTTTACAGCACTCCCTGCGTGATTTAAAATGTCGTCACATTGCCCCAACAATCTGGATCCTCATTTTACCAATCTTGCAAGGATGGAAGGTTGAGTCAACCTTGGGTTCCCCCCAACCCCAGATCAAACTCCAGGCAGTGGGCAGAGTAAGCAGCCTGCAATACTGCAGCACTGGGGCTCAGTGTTCTTCCTACTACCTGCTAATCTGTTTTGGTGTTTTCTAGTCTGCCTTCAGTCATGTAGTATTCAGCCCTAGAAAAACCTGATACAAATTCTGTAGCAAAGCACTGTAATTTGAGAATACAATAAAGAATGGAATGGAATAGAATGGACTGGACTGGAATGGAATATAATATAGTAGAGTAGAGTAGAGTAGAGTAGAGTAGAGTAGAGTAGAGTAGAATAGAATAGAATAGAATAGAATAGAATAGTTGCTTTTCATTGTTGTTAGCAAGATTGTGCTTATGGATTCTGTTTCTTAATAGGATGAACAACGGCAGCTGTACAGTTTGGCTGATTCGGTTGAAGAGGGCACCATGCCCCCAGAATTGACAACTTGTATAAAGAAACTATGGGTTGACGCAGGAGTTCAAGCCTGCTTTGAGCGAGCAGCTGAATATCAGCTCAATGATTCTGCTGCATAGTAAGTCTGAGCCGACTATTGCGAATATGAAATATAACCTTATTGGGAAGGCAATTATGCCCTCTCAAAGGATTCTGATCATGGTATTAATAACATACCAGCATATGGCAGTGGTTCTCAACCTTTCTAATGCCGTGACCCCTTAATACAGCTCATGTTGTGGTGACCCCCAACCATAAGTCTAGCGCCAATTCTCCCAACAGAGCTTTAAGCTGATTGGCAGTAAGGTCAGAGGGATACCCCCACTGTAAACGCCTGATTGGTCGGATTGTAAAAATAAGTTCCAAGGCGCCAGAATAGAAGCTTTTGTTCCTAACCCCAGGGGGAATTTGTCTTTTCCCATGGTCTTAGGCACCCCCTGTGAAACGGTCATTTGACCCCCAAGTTGAGAACCACTGGCATTGGCGCAATCACTTTGCAATGGTATCGGTGCAATCAATTGGTGCAACGGTATTGGTGCAACCCTTTGTGATCATTTGATTGCAACTTGATAATATGCAACTTGATCATGGGAATTTCTCCTTGTATAGTTTGTTGTTTTTTGGGAAATAAAACCAGTTGTCTTGTACATGCTTAAAAATGATTTGGAGAAGTGATTCAGAACATGTGGAAAAATACGGTAGATCAGTGTCTTTTTAAAAGTAGTTAAATGGATCTGTGTTTCTTAAATCCTGCCAAGAATTTTGCAAAAACTTGTCCAGACAGTATTCAGGAGTCCATAGTGACTCAAAGACACCACACCCATACACACCAAAAAAACCCTTTTCAGTCTAACCTAGTTTAGAAACAAAGAGACGGAACTCTTAGCCGCCAGTCCCCATATTCTCCTGAGCCATCTTCCATAAGTTTGGCAGGGGGAGAGTTTGGGGCAGAAACAATATGCTGTAGTAAAGCAATTCCACTCCTATTTATAGCGATGGTCCTAGAGTGTGTTTCAGTTCCTGGACAGCTTTTTTGTGGCATAATAGCAACTTTTGCATTAATCCCAATTAGCATTTTTTGCTGATCACTTTAATGTTCTCCTATTATGCCAGAGTCAAGAGATGTGGAAATTGGGGTGCTATGGATGGGAATCAAGAAGATAAGGTTGAAGAATTAGGGAGTCTATCAGTTGTGATTATGAAGGTACTTCCTGAGAAAGAATGGATGCCTAGTTTTGGGTGTTCCTGGAGTCATCATTGCTACGGGATCCACAAGGGATTGCTATGGCCAAAAACAAATATTAGCAGATTGATTGATATACCAACTTGTAAATATTTATTTATTAATTAGATTTGTATGCCACCTCTCTCCGCAGACTTGGGGCGGCTAACAACAGTAAAAAGACAACGTAAACAAATCTAATATTAAAAATCTAAAAACCCCAATTTAAGAGATCAGTCATACATACAGTCATACCATACATAAATTTTATAAGCCTAGAGGAAGGGAATATTTCAATTCCCCCATGCCTGACGACAGAGGTGGGTTTTTAAGAGCTTACGAAAGGCAAGGAGGGTGGGGGCAACTCTGATATCTGGGGGGAGTTGGTTCCATAGGGTCGGGGCCGCCACAGAGAAGGCTCTTCCCTCTGTCCCACCAAATGACATTGTTTAGTTGACAGGACCCGGAGAAGGCCAACTCTGTGGAACCTAACTGGTCGCTGGGATTTGTGCGGCAGAAGGTGGTCCTGGAGATATTCTGGTCCGATTCCATGAAGGGCTTTATAGGTCATAACCAATACTTTGAATTGTGACCGGAAACCGATCGGAAACCAATGCAGACTGCGGAGTGTTGGAGTAACATGGGCATATTTAGGAAAGCCCATGATTGCTCTCGTAGCTGCATTCTGCACGATCTGGAGTTTCCAAACACTTTTCAAAGGTAGCCCCATGTAGAGAGCATTACAGTAGTCGAGCCTTGAGGTGATGAGGGCATGAGTGACTGCTCTATATGCCCACGCCTTCTGTGAATGTTGTGTTTGATGTTCTTTTTCCCTTCACACTCTCATGTTTTTAAATGAATATCCTTGTCAGTGTTCTAAATAGCATCTGAGAAATAAACACAGTCCCAGTCCAATTCTCTCAATCAGAGCTTGATTTATTAACAGAACCATGTTAGCTACGCCATTGTCATTCCGATTCTGAGTCCTTCCCACAATCCCACCTAGGTTAAGGTTCATCTTACATCCCCCACACCCACAAGTTCATCACAAGAGCCAGTCTGTGTGCAGGGGTTTATCAACTTCCTCTTCGGTGGCCTTGGCTTGGAGAAAGGAATCTTTGGTTGTGTCTAGTAACTTTCCCCTCTGACTACTCACTACCCCTCCCATCCCCTCTTGTGTTGTGTCAGGCTGAACTCTCTAACTCCACATGAAGACAATCCTATTTTATTCTGTTTAATCTACTGTCTATGCTATAGTTTACTAATTGTTCAATTTACAATACTGTAAAAAGTGAAATATAACTAGCAACTACAGACGACTCCAGTAACATGGATAAGGCTGATCATATTTATTTTTACTTTATTTATTTATTTGTTTGTTTGTTTGTTTATTGGATTTGTATGCCGCCCCTCTTCGCAGACTCGGGGCGGCTAACAACAGTAATAAAAAACAGCATGTAAATCCAATACTAAAACAACTAAAAAACCCTTATTGTAAAACCAAACATACATACAAACAAACATACCATGCATAAATTGTAAAGGCCTAGAGGGAAAGAATAACTCAGTTGCCCCATGCCTGACGGCAAAGGTGGGTTTTAAGGAGCTTACGAAAGGCGAGGAGGGTGGAGGCAATTCTAATCTCTGGGGGGAATTGGTTCCAGAGGGCCAGGGCCGCCACAGAGAAAGCTCTTACCCTGGGCCCCACCAAACGACATTGTATCCTACATTAGCCAGGTGTTAATCAATGCTTATAGCACTTTTTCTTTTCTTGTATACAAAGGAAAGCAGAATATGTTGAGATTAAATCGTAGTAACTTCAGTTTGATATTTCTGGAAGATATAGGTTCAAAATCCTGCTCAGGCCATTAAAGCTTTAGGAAAATTTTGACACAGTTCTATCAAATTAAAATTTAGATGGCATATGGTACATGCTATTATATAATCCTACACCATGCTAAGAAATTATATTGTATCTCATTCTTTTGTAGTTATCTTAATCAGCTGGACAGGATCACTGCCCCTAACTATCTTCCCAATGAACAGGATGTATTGAGATCCCGAGTTAAGACTACAGGTATCATAGAGACAAAGTTCTCTGTCAAGGATCTTAATTTCAGGTGAGCAATACCTGAATAATATTTTCCTTGCTCTGAAAATGTAACTTTTTATTTCCATTTTCTACAACCAGTTTTCAGGATGTATAAATCTATTTTGCCTTTCCTCCTCTTGCCTAGAAGTCTTTTTGCGATGCCTCATTGCACCCCTAGCAAAAGCTTAACTTTTCAAGGTGTTTCTGTTTCTAGTTTGATATCTATTGTTTCAGGGTCTTTTTATTAAACATTTGACTGAAAAATGGGAAGTTCTTTTCTGAATTATATTGCAATCTTCACATCTTTGTCTAAGTAGATTTCCCCAAATTTGAATCTTCTAGTTCAGTCTCATAATCTCCCAAAATCCAGGAATTTTGGAAACTATGAATTGAAAGGCTACACACATGCAAATTGTGAGAGGCTGAATAGTTGATGCCACATGCATCTTTAACCAGTGTGATAGACTGCAAATATACTTTGTTCTAAAGTTCCAGGCATCTGGAAAGTTCATTGAAACTACGTGGGTTTGGGAAGATTTTCACCTGTTTTCGAATGTTCCAATGTCATTGTCACATGTACGTTTCTTCTTTCTCCAGAATGTTTGACGTAGGTGGGCAGAGATCAGAGCGCAAAAAGTGGATCCACTGCTTTGAAGGGGTGACCTGCATCATCTTTTGTGGCGCTCTTAGTGCATATGACATGGTCTTGGTAGAAGACGATGACATGGTATGTTTGCTAGCTCAGACTGTATATGACGACAGTTCCAAATATAGTTCTGCTTTGAAATTCATCAGCCGCATAAAGACAAAATTAGTTCGGTCACCCTTTCTATTCCACGCTCATAAAGAATGCCAGAACTTTGCAATTGCCTGATTACAATCAGAGAAGGGAAAATTAAAGGAATATTAAAGGTAGCCTGTCAGGTGTTGTTGTTTTTAAATTGTACTGCTCCCATTCAAGACCAAGTAACAAAACAATCTGGAATAAGAATTCCATTCCTACTTTTGCTTAAGGAGCTGCTGCAGATCAAAGTGGGATCAATTTTGTCCAGTTTCACAAAGTATTTTGTCATTTAAAAAAATATTGATGAACTAGATCAAGGGTAGGCAAAGTCGGCTCTTCTATGACTTGTGGACTTCAACTCCCATAATTCCTGAGCCAATTATTCTAGCTCAGGAATTCTGGGAGTTGAAGTCCACATGTCATAGAAGAGCCAACTTTGCCTACCCCTGGACTAGACGATGATCTAGAGCAGGGGTCAGCAAACTTAAACATTCAAATAGCCATTTGGACCATTGTCCCACAGAAAATACTGGAAGCCACAAAACCCTTCCCGTGCCAATTTCCTGAGCGGCCACAGAACTAGCATATGTAGTTGAATTAGATGTTATGTTTTCTTCTGAAACTTTTATTTTCTTGGATTTATCCATGACTGGCCTACTGGGGCTCAAAAAGCTCAATAAATTGTGTGCCAGCGAGTATCACATGTTGGCAGTTGTGACACATATTTTGAGCAACGGAATCACAGAAGGATGAAAGAGCCACATGTGGCTCCAGAGCTGTGGGTTGCTGACACTTGATCTAGAGCAGGGGTCCCCAAACTAGACAACTTTAAGACTTGTGGACTTCAATTCCCAGAATTCTTCAGCCAGCTATGCTGGCTGGAGAATTCTAGGAGTTGAAGTCCATAAATCTTAAAGTTGTCAAGTTTGGAGACCTCTGATCTAGAGTCTAGACCAAGTACCCACTTTGTTTTATCCACTGGAACAAATATTTGTGAATATGCCCCACAGGGCAGCCATTTTAAGATAGCATGAGCTTATCATCTCAGTGTTTTCTAAACATCTGAAGTTGCTTAGCCTTTGAGATTATTGAAGAATGGAGCATTTCCTTTCCTGCACTGGAATTAGGAGTGACAAAGCCACAAAAATACAGCTCATTTTATTATAGAATAGAACAGAATAACAGAGTTGAAAGGGACCTTGGAGGTCTTCTAGTCCAATCCCCTACTTGGGCTGGAAACCCTACACCACTTCAGACGAATGGTTATCCAAAATCTTCTTAAAACTTCCAGTGTAGGACCATTCATAATGTCTGGATGCAAACTGCTCCACCAATTGCTCTATCAGGAAATTTGTCCTTAATTCTAAGTTGCTTCTCTCCTTAATTAGTTTCAAACCATTGCTTAAATGCACTAGGTTGCTAAGAAGATATAAAATCAATTTGTGAGATTGGTATTATTTTTTAATCCAAAACCAAAGTGCATTTACGTGTGTGTGTGGGGCGGAAGAGATACAGCATTTAGATCAGCAAAGGGAAAGGCAGGGGCTGTTCCCTTGAAACACATTTTGTCTGGATCCAATCCAGTTCTTGCAAGTTCTGCTGAAATGCTGTTTTAATGTTAGCAATTATATATGATGCTGTTCATTTCTGGGCAGGTTTTTTTTACACTTTTCAGTGTGAAATATTAATATTCTACAAATAAACTATTTAACTTTTAGAAAACCATATCTAGGAATTTGACTTTAATCACTGCTTCCCATCACTGTTGATTGCAAACCATTTGTTTTACATATTTATTGAAATGTCTATTTTGGCTTAAATTCACAGACTACTTAATACCACTGTTCCTTTTAAACTTAACTTTTTAAAGTTCTTCTCTTTAGAACCGCATGCATGAATCTTTGCATCTCTTCAACAGTATATGTAATCACAAGTTCTTTGCTGCCACTTCCATAATTCTTTTCTTGAACAAGAAGGACCTCTTTGAGGAAAAAATCAAGAAAGTACATCTCAGCATTTGCTTCCCTGACTATGATGGTGAGTTAGAACATTTCCTCCAATTTCCTAAAAGAGCTAAAGGAGAAAAAGGCTTTCTTCTTACACCATTGTACAGTTGGCTGGGGCAGTTTCCCCGACTAAGTAACCTTCACAGATGGAATGGATTCATTATCAATATTCCCATATAGCATGTCCAGCAGTTTCACTGCCTTGAAGTTACATCACAGTGCCAAAATGGAGTGTGTGGGTGTGCTAGCATGCCTGCACATGCCTACACACCTTCCCTCCTCCCCATGCATGCGCTTCCCCTTGCTGCACAGAACTTACAGAAACCTGGTAAATGGGGGGGGGGGGGAAATCCCAAATGGGAAAACAGGAAGTTCAGGAAAACTCACTTCCAGTTTGCCACTGTGCTGTTTTTTTTGCACTCTGGAAAGTTCAGGGAACTTTCCCTGAACTTTCCAGAGTGCAAAAAACAGCACAACGGGCAAACTGGAAGTTCAGAAAATGCACTTGATTTGCCCATTGTGCTGTTTTTTTTGCACTCTGGGGCTGGAGGAAGCTTCCCTGAACCTTCTGGAATGCAAAAAACAGCACAACGGCAAACCGGAAGTGGGTTTTCCGAACTTCCAGGTGTCCGTTGAGCAACGTATTTTTGCCTCGGGGGCTTCAGGGAATCTTCCCTGAAGCATCAAGAGGACGAAATAGCCTTTCCCAAGGCTGAAAATCAGCGCTGATACAGGGCAAAGTCTTGCGTGCCCTCCGATATGGCTCTGTGTGCTACCTGTAGAAAACGTGCCATAGGTTTGTCAACAGTTATAGCAGCTCAATACATTTGGGGAGGATCCGATTGAAGAAAATCTGTTAAGAACACAATTAATGCCCAGAGTTGTTGACTATGAAATGGGCGGCAAATAAATTTCATAATAAGCAAATGATACTTTATACATTGATGAGCGAAGTGCTAGGTTTGAATTTAATTTACTATTGAAATGGAAAAATATCAATTCAGTAAGAAATTCACATACAACTTATTCAACTGATTTAAAAATTGTTCTATAAAATAACACAATAAAGGTTTTACACTTAAGAAATGTAGGCTTTAAAAGTTACTGTAGTTACATTCTAAAGGTTTGTTGAGTTACTTTCTATGCTGTATAACAGAGGTTTCCAACCTTGGCAACTTTAAGACTCGTGGACTTCAGCTCCCAGAATTCCTCAGCCAGCAAAGCTGGGAGTTGAAGTCCACGAGTCTTAAAGTTGCCAATGTTGGAGGTCCCTGCTGTATATTATTATTATGAAAGAAACTGGGAACATGAGCATTTTATTGGGCTCTTTCTGTTCAAGAACTGTTTGTAACAGTACAAAATAAGTTGTGGATTGACACCACCAAAGTAATGTAATCCTAATACCAGATTTAAAAAATCATGTTCCAAGATGCAGATGGAAATTCATACACCTGGACTGAAAAGATGTGTGGGATATTTGCATTGGTGCAAGAAATCTGTTAGTGATGTTATCTGCCCCTTCAATATCTAATCAAAGGTTGAGAACAATGTAGGCAACAATATGAAGGAGTAAGCCTTTCCATTAGGAACTCAAAGCAACATACTGTACTACTTCTTTTTCATTTCCACCAGGAGAAAATGTTGTTGGATTTAAGGCTCTCCTTGTAAATGAGTAACTCCTGATCCAAACAATAAGTGATATTTTTAAATACTTGTTTAGTTTATGTTCTCTGGTTCCCTATTCCCAACAGGCCCCAATACATTTGAAGATGCTGGCAATTACATCAAGCTTCAGTTTCTTGATCTAAACATGAGAAAAGATGCGAAAGAAATTTATAGTCACATGACTTGTGCCACAGATACACAGAACGTCAAATTTGTATTTGATGCAGTAACAGACGTAATCATCAAAGAGAACCTAAAGGACTGTGGTCTCTTCTAAGATTACAGCTTTTTAAAAGAAAAGGTAATTACATTCAATTATCTGTTCCTAAAGTAGGAATTAGGCAGTAAGTATACTTTAGCATTTCCTTACTTATGCTTGCAACTATACTTACTTCTGAACAGTAGTGCTTTAAAGTCAAATGTGCATAATAGCTAAATGCAAACAGTAGCCAAGTCAGATGGGCTACATGTGTAACAGGAAGCAGCAGTTAAAACTGCAGCAGGATGCTTGCATTAAAACTATACAAGTACTCTGCTATTTCAGTTCTTCTGCCATAATAATTTGCAATAATTATTATGCAATAACTATTGCAATAACTTGCAGGAAGAGTTAACACCATTGCCAAATTCTTTGCTTAGCAATTATTTCCAAACCAAGTTTGAAGATACTTCCCCCAAAATAAGTCATCCCCTGATAATAAGCCCAATCGGGCTTTTGAGTGCATGGCAATAAGGCCAAGCACTTATTTCAGGGTTCAAAAATAGGGTCTTATTTTCAGGGAAACACGGTAGTGCAACAGAAGAGGAATTTTAAGGAAATCACAGGTAATGAGGTGATTACAAAAGAACCTCATGTTGTTTAAACAAAATCAAAGTTGGTGCTCAGTACAGGACTTGGGGAGTTTTTAAAGGTAAGTAGTCTCTCTTGAATCAACTCCTAGTGACTACATGATCACATCCATGGTTGGGAAGAAGCAAGATTAAAAATGAGGAAGTGGTCAACCCTTGTCTTCTTTCAGGATTTTTTTTTTTTTTTTTTGCTATTCAATATACCTGGGATTTCTTAGTAGCCACCACAGCCAATGTGTAAAGATGAGATATTCTAAAACATCTTTTGATGTTGCCAGACTTCACGTCATGACCATTGAACACAATTAATTAATTAATTAATTATTAGATTTGTATGCTGCCCCTCTCCGCAGACTCGGGGCGGCTAACAACAGTAAAAAGACAACGTAAACAAATCTAATATTAAAAAATCTAAAAACCCCAATTTAAGAGATCAGTCATATATACAGTCATACCATACAAAAATTTTATAAGCCATGGGGAAGGGAATATTTCAATTCCCCCATGCCTGACGACAGAGGTGGGTTTTTAAGAGCTTACAAAAGGCAAGGAGGGTGGGGGCAACTCTGATATCTGGGGGGAGTTGGTTCCATAGGGTCGGGGCCGCCACAGAGAAGGCTATTCCCCTGGGTCCCGCCAAACAACATTGTTTAGTCGATGGGACCCGGAGAAGGGCAACTCTGTGGGACCTAACTCGTCGCTGGGATTCGTGCAGCAGAAGGCGGTCCCGGAGATATTCTGGTCCAATGCCATGAAGGGCTTTATAGGTCATAACCAACACTTTGAATTGTGACCGGAAACTGATCGGCAACCAATGCAGACTGCGGAGTGTTGGAGTAACATGGGCATATTTAGGAAAGCCCATGATAGCTCTCGCAATTGGTGGATGTTTAGTTGTTAGGATTGAAGCTGAAAAACATTGAAAGTATACATGTATATACATAAAACCTATCTCTACATCTTTGTCATTCTCTTGACAACTTCAAGTTTAAATGTGATTTGATTTCATTATTCCAAATATTATCTCATCTTCATCTATCAGGAGCGAGGGCTTCCTGTGAGTTTCACCATTCTGCTAAGCAGAGCCAATGGAGCCAACAGTCATTCAGGAACCTATATTTCTCCATAGAAGATAAACAATTCTAACAAGATATCAGTTTTCACCCAAGACAAACAATTATATCAAGAACATGCCATCAAAAAAGCAAATGGAACCAAAAAAGTCTCCAATTTCTGAATATATTTTTTTAATAAGTTTCCTTTCTGAGGTACTCTACTATCTATGAAAGTGGAAATTGTAACACGGGCAACAGCGAAGACAAACTGGTTTACAAACGATGAATTTATGTCAAACACTGATTCTCCGCATTTAACGATTTATAAATAAGCCATAATTCTTTCACAGGAGAAACCCAATCAGTGCTTTGGGGTCTTACTTAACAGCACTGTTCATTTTAAAACCAATGGTCTGAATATCCAAGTCCAAAAACTGTATATTGTATATAGAAATGAGGCATTTTACAGATTTTAATCTATTAAAAATAGACCAAATAGACAATCTATTTGCAGTTGTCTGAAACTGGTGCAATTAGAACCCAGTGTCTTAAAAAAAAGTTTTCTAGTATCTAATTCAGTGAATCTAGAATGGGTCTCTTCCCCAATACTCATAGAATATAGCAGTGCTTTACTATCTGCTGTGGAGACAGCTTGTCTACTTGTCTTACTAATCCTGTGGTAATGAACATACACATCCAGCTTCAACCCACTGACATCACAGGAGCAGAGAACTTCTCCACACCCACAGAGGGATACAAAAATAAAACAGCTGTACCAGGCGTTTCATCCTATTTAGAGCTGTATTGTTTCTCAACATTTGTAAACAAGTTGTATTGTTAGACAAGATACCACTTGCATTGAGATGCACTGCAAGCAATTCCTCATGCAGTTTCAAATAAATGTAAGCGTGAAAAATAAATTTGCATTAAAAAGCACAGGTGCATGGTTGAAAAGTAATTTCTTCCATTCCTTTTCATGGTTCCTTCTCTCCAAAGACATCTCTCTTCACATTTTCTTTTCAAAAATATCTGCTGTGATTCATAGGCCGTTTATAGGAACTGACGTGGTGACGCAATACATTATTAATTTATACAATATATTTCCGATTGGAATGCATGTTCATGCTTGTGCAAAATCAGTCTTAAGTAACCTGTAATATGCTCCCATTTTTTTTTTTAAATGTACAGTATATGTCATCTTAGATGATTATTAGATTCACGCATTTATGAAGTATGTTCTCCCACGTGTATACTCAGAAACAAAGTAAGGTATTTATTTATAGCATCTTATTTATGAGTAGAACATTACCACATCTTTTCATAAAATACTTTTAATAGTAGCAAGAGACCCCCTTTGGTGTAGGAGTTAAGGCATCCGGATGGGAAACTGAGAGACTGTGAGTTCTAGCCATGCCTTAGGCATGAAAGCCGACAGAGGGACTTTGGGCCAAGGTTGTTATTGTGGGGGAAATAGGAGGAGAAAGGATATTAGATATATTTGTTGCCTTGAGTTATTTACCAAAATAATAAAGGATATAAATAAATAGTCACAATGTGTCATTTTAAAATAGCCATTGTAATACAGTACCTTGGTTGATGTGACAAATGGTAAAGCCTGACATATGACTTGCCACCATTCTCAGATGTTATTATTACTCTTTGTAAAGGTTATTAGTACCAATAAAATGGTATTAAATTGGTTCTGTCCTGTCAGCAATATCAATTTTACTAGTAGCTGGATTTGACCCATTGTTTTGCAATACCTTAACTCTGTCCTTAGGGAACACACACAGGCTGTGCAGTCAAAACAAAAGAAAGGAAGAAAAAAGAGAAAGAAACAGAAAGGAAGGAAGGAAGGAAGGAAGAAAAGAAGGAAGGAAGGAAAGAGAGAGAGAGAGAAACAGAAAGGAAGGAAGGAAGGAAGGAAAGAGAGAGAAAGAAACAGAAAGGAAGGAAGGATGGAAGGAAGAAAAGAAGAAAAGAAGGAAGGAAGGAAGGAAAGAAGGAAGGAAGGAAGAAAAGAAGGAAGGAAGGAAGGAAGGAAAGAGAGAGAGAAAGAAACAGAAAGGAAGGAAGGAAGAATAGAAGGAAGGAAGGAAGGAAAGAGAGAGAGAGAGAGAGAAAGAAACAGAAAGGAAGGAAGGATGGAAGGAAGGAAGAAAAGAAGGAAGGAAGGAAAGAGAGAGAGAGAGAGAAGAAAGAAAGAAAGAAAGAAAGAAAGGCCTGTCCAGTGAGGGAATGTATTTGGTGCAGCCCAATGAACTTTTGACAAAATATAACCCTACAAGTTATTTATATAAAAGTTTAGCAATAGCAAATCATTAATCAGACTAACTAACATTTTTATTTGCAAAAGTCAGAAATGCAAGTAAGAAACTAACAAGGATTTGTAGAAATGGCACCAATAAAGTTAGGAACTTTTAAGTTTTTTAACTCACCATTTTAATATTGCCAATAACTACATCATCAGGTTGAAACTGTACATGAAAATTGGGAAAGAGTCTCAGTGTAATGGTTAAGCAAAGAAATGCCCTGACTCTGCTTAATTTTCATTACAAGAAAAACAATGGCAAACAGGAACTTGGCACCACATTTACATGCTGTTGGTACATTTCCAAAATCTCTTAAGGATAAAAGGCCCTGGTAAATGCAGAACAAATTCCACTGCCTACAAAACTCCCCACTGCTTTAAGACCAAACACATACACAACAATTAAGTGGTTGATAGAGTAGCCCTGTAGCAGCATATACTTTCCTCCCATCCTCCCCCAAGCTTGGAATTTTACAAATCACTTTGCTAACTGGTACCCAGTTCAGAAATCTCCATATAAGAATCAGATTTTTACTTGCTCCACCAGCTGCATACTCAGCAAATTGGTACTCAGCATTAACCAGGCTAAATCCTCCCAACCTATAAGCCACACATAGTTTGTTAAACCTGCTACAGGAAATCTACCTTTAAGGAAGGGGAAAGCCTTACAGTATATGTAGCAGAATGTTGACGTAGTATATATTAGAAGAAAGCCACAGCTTTAACCATAAGAATTCTAAGGCCCTTTTAAAGTAGTTGCAATACTAGCAAGTTCTGACCATACCAAGTTTTAAAAACAAAAAGGTTCCTGCTAAGAGGAATACTTTCTGCATGATCTGGTCACATTATGTGCATAGTTAAGTGTTTTTTTTGTTTGTTTGTTTGCTTTTAAAATGTAAGATTCATTGCAAAGAAAATAAAATTTAATCAATATATAGTTTGATGGAAAACCTTTAAAAATAGAGCAATGACGACTTATTAAAGAAAGCTACATATTGAAGTTCTGGGATGAAAACTTCATAACAGCTGTACATATTTCAAATTATGCAATCCAGGTGATGCCTGGATGATAAAAAAAAAATCACACTTAACAATTGTTCCATTTTTTTTGGAATCTAACTTCAGCATCCATATCAGTAAAATATCCCTAATATAGAAGATTGTGCTAAAGAATGCAAAGGTTTTGCATGCTGTTTTCATTCCTCAGTCCTGTTCATGCTTGCAGCTGTCTCACAAGGCAGCAAAGAAACAGTCCACATCCTGAAATCTAAAAAAGGAAAATTCACAAAATTAGGACACGTTCACAAGACAGCCTGGCAATACATTTGTGCAATGCTACAGTTCACAATTCACCTTTCTCTGTTTCTTTCCTTTTAGTAAAGTCCACATTCCTTCAGATTGTTTTTAATTATGACATCTGTAACAGCATCAAACACAAACTGCACATTCTTGGTGTCGGTGGCACAGGTGAAATGAGTATAAATTTCCTTGGTGTCTTTTCTTCGGTTCAGGTCTTCAAACTGGCACTGAATGTAGGCAGCGGCTTCTTCATACGTATTAGAACCTAGGAAAAGGATACCGAACATAAGAGCAGCTCTAATGAATTGCATCAAAATCTTATCTAGTCCATCACCTTACTTCCTACAGTGTCCAGCTACTTTATTCTGGAAAGTAAGATGCATAAGGACTAACTCTGCTGCTGTTAGTTGGGGGAAAGATCAGAAGCAACGTGAGAAAATATTATTTTAACTGAAAGAGTAGTAGATGCTTGGAACAAACTTCCAGCAAACGTGGTTGGTAAATCCACAGTAACTGAATTTAAATATGCCTGGGATAAACATATATCCATCCATAAGATAAAATACTATGAGGTCTTTTTCTGCCGTCAATCTTCTATGTTATTTCCCAGAGCTGATATTCAGAGGAATCCACCATCATGATTAATGTGGAAGTCTTTCACCACTTTTATTGATTTCCCCTCCCCCACAATAACTCTTTTTCAGTGCTAAAACATCATTAAATGAACGGTTGTAAGTCAGGAACTATCTGTATTCTTACTTTTCTTTCTTTTTTCTTTTCCACATCTTTTACTCTTTCTATTCTTTCATCTTTTAATTTATATTGATTTTTATTCTTATAATGATCATCTTTAATGAAATTACTATAATACACGCACACATCTGTTATGACACATCTGTTCTGTCTTAAGAAAAATCTTACCTGGATACTCCGGATAGCAAATTGTTAGTGGACTCCTCCGTATCTTTTCTTCAAACAAATCCTTCTTGTTCAGGAAAAGAATGATCGATGTATCAGTGAACCACTTGTTGTTACAAATGCTGTCAAAGAGTTTCATGCTCTCATGCATGCGATTCTGAATTAAAAAAAAAACACCACTAATGAAAGACAGCATTGACACTTCATATAATTACAACTTCAACCAAATTACTAGTGGAAATGTTGTCAAAAAATAATCCCAACATTAAAAGTACAACCATCCCTTCAACCATCATGTTTTTAATAGGAAAGTGTTTTTAATAGGAAACTGAACACAAGAACAAGGGGACACAATCTGAAGTTAGTTGGGGGAAAGATCAAAAGCAACGTGAGAAAATATTATTTCACTGAAAGAGTAGTAGATCCTTGGAACAAACTTCCAGCAGACGTGGTTGGTAAATCCACAGTAACTGAATTTAAACATGCCTGGGGTAAACATATATCCATCGTAAGATAAAATACAGGAAATAGTATAAGGGCAGACTAGATGGACCATGAGGTCTTTTTCTGCCGTCAGTCTTCTATGTTTCTATCATTTTTGCAAATGATACAAAAACCTCTGGAATATCACATTTTTGGCAGTTTTCTTCAGAAACCATTTTCCCCATTTCAAATCATGTGTGCAAATTTAAATGTTCACACTCAATTATAAAGAGGAGGCAATTTTACTCTCCATAACCTCCCAATTTCTAATACGCACAAATTGTGAGAATGCAGACAAGAAAAGCTTACCCCTAATCTCTACTGAAATGTTACTATTTGTAATGTTCAAGGAATAATAATAGTAAAACATTTGATTAAACTATATTATGCAAAGTTTAAGGTGAATGTCTGTCGCAGTCCACATTATTTAGAATGTTAAAACCACAGCAACATACCATTTCTTCATCCTCAGCAAGGACAAGGTCATAATCGCTGAGAGCTACACAGAATATAATTGCTGTTACTCCTTCAAAGCAATGGATCCATTTCTTACGTTCTGAACGCTGACCACCAACGTCAAACATCCTGGCAGAAAAATAAGGACTTGAAGATTCATTTTAGCAAAACGAAAACTAAATCCATCTGTTTAGTTATCACACAGATACACATGCACAACAAGGGATTCTTTAATAAGCTGTAAATGACTTTGCCAGCCCTGAGATCTAGATGCTAAAGTTCATTAAAATATCCACCGCTGTAATATTATTTTACAGCTTTTAATAACTTCTGTCTGAATCTGTTTGTATGCATTACTTGTAAGCATTACTTGTAAGCATTGCTTATTTTGATGCTATTTTTGCTGTGTTTATACTTTGTGGTATACTATCCAGAGTTATATGTTTGGGGCACCTAGCAAAAAAGAAACAACAACCCCAAGGCTGAGATTTATCATCAAATGATGAATCAGTATTTTTTTTTAAAGTGCTATAAAGGGAGGGAGCTATGATATAAAAATAGGATGAAGGAAATAACATAATTATGTCATTCTAAAAAGCTCTGATACAAACCGTACCCCTTTAGGCCCTTTTTGCTCTAGGCTCAGGCTTTTGTAATATGTGTTGGGGGCAGAACCAGCAAACAGCTAGTAGCAAAAAAACAATACTGACTTGCATTTCTTTACCATTTGACATTGCAGAGCTGGACACTGTGAAATAACTAGGAAAAAAACCACACAGGGGGCTTTCACCTGAGATAGATTATGCCAAAAGAAATTGCCCCTCATTAGAAAAAGAGAAAAAATATATAACCTAAGGGCGTTGGTATTTTTTCAGTGGAACAGGCTGAAGAGATTACGCAGTACACACATTATGCTGTATTTATGTTGTTTTCAGTTCCTTTATTACATTAACTCTGTCTCGTTCAAGATTATTATCTCATTATACACAAGGGGTACACAAGGGTAGCAGAGGCTCAGCCAACAGTGATTTTTCCACCACTGACTTATGTACAGGGAGTCCTTGACTTACGATCACAGCTGGCACCACTGCGGAGTGATGCAGTTGTTAACTCAGCCAAGCCCATTTTTACCATCTTTTTTTTTGCCACTGTTGTTAAGTGAAGCGTGCAGTTATTAAGTGAACCCAGCTTCTCCCATTGACTTTGCTTGTCCGAAGCCCCCCTGGGAATGTCGTCAATGGAACTGAGACACTGGAACCATTGTAAATAGTGCCAGTAGCCAAGCAACCAAATTTGGATGACATAACTGTAGGGATGTTGCAATGGTCATGTGACGATAAGTCACTTTTTTCAGTGCTGCCATAATTCAAACAGTCGTTAAAGAAATGGTTATAAGCCAAGGACTTCCTATACAATTTCCAATAGCCCAAAAGCTATCTTTCCCAAACGTAATTTCTTTCGGTTTACTTAGACTTTATTACAGCTTTAAAATTATAATCAGTAAGGTAAATGTAGTGAATGATGGAGAACTCTTTCAATATAACTTTAAGCTGGCATGAAAAGATGATGGTGGGAAAGGTCTAACTAAATAACACTAACAAGTGAGTGTGCCTTACAGTTTCATTATTTGATTCATAGACTACATATAACACTTTAGAGCGCCATGAAACTGTGCAAGCAAAGGTTTCTATTCCCATCATGAAGCATGATGGCATTGTGCACCAGGAATAATCTGAATTTCTGGCTGTTCTCATTCATTCTGCATTTTGCTGTTGTTTACAAATCAGATACAGTAGTAGCAGAGCCAAGATGTTTGAAAGTATACGAAAAGAGAACAACACAAGTCCTATAGGGATCAATCAGGAGACGAGGTGGCAAACTACATGGAGGTAAATGGTTAATATGTCATCCAGTCATGACATAATTAGGTATATCACAGTGGAAAATAACACAGCCCCATTCTACATCAAGCGCTATTAATGATAAGCATTTAAACAATTATGCATGCTCCTTGCCAATGTTCTGTACTATTGACTGGTTAATGCTATGTCTGTTGTTTTGCTGAGAAAGCCATGCATTGTTCAGAGAGCCATGTTAATTTCAACTCCCACTGCAACACCAGAAAATAAAGGCATGGCAAATTATAAAGTCTCTATGTGGGGCTTTTATATTTTACACTTCCAATCAACAATATAAAACAGAAGCTGGTATACCATTAGTATACATGCTCCTGTAAAGCAAGGATTCGGTACCTGTGTTTGTGATCCCAACATAAAAGCAGCTGAAAGGAATGAAACAATGAAAATAAAAAAGTGGACTGTATCAAGAATCACTAGCAAAAGAATCGGAAAGACACTACATCATGTGAGCCAAAGTCAAAAACTGTACCAGAAGTGAAGAGTGCTAAGTTTTACATCAAGAAATTGTGATTTAAGAGTATACACAACATGGCAGCCTGCAGCTCTTAATGCCACTTACTTGAAGTACAAGTCCTTGAAGGTGAAATGCGTTTCTACAATGCCTGTTGTTTTCACTCTGGTTCGTAGAACATCTTGCTGGGTTGGAATATAGCTCTGCTGGGATATTCTGTCCAAATCATTTAGGTAGCTAAAGAAGAATGGGAATAAGGAGGGGACCAAAAAAAGGAAGAAAATATTCAGGAACATTTTGCAAACTGATCCTCTAATTGAGTACTGAAATTGTAGCTGGTGCAATACAGAATACGTTCTTCAATTCTATGTTAAGCTATAGCTTAGTTCAAATGGTCTAGAATCAATGGTCATATTTTAGGTTCTTACTGAGAACTGCTTTATAAATCGGGAGTCCAATACTTCCAATACTTCACCCAATAAAACCCTACTGAAGATGATAGCTAGTTTGATAATGAAATGTCCAGGAGCTAAACAGCAAGCTTGGAGAACAGATAATAATAATAATAATAATAATAATAATAATAATAATAATAATAATAATAATAATAATTATTATTATTATTATTATTATTATTATTATTATTATTATTATTATTATTATTATTTATTAGATTTGTATGCTGCCCCTCTCCAAAGACTGCCAAAAACCTACAATCTAAGCTACGAATATTCTCAACAATTTCTAATCCAATATTTCCCAGATGCCATACTATAGTTCTCTATTTTTAAAGAAATTAGGGTCTAGTACTCCTTGTATCAATTTTATTATTATTTAGATCAGAGAGAATCAGTTAGCTCTAGCTGTTGTTGGATTCCAACTCTCATTACTCCAAGCAACATGGGCAATGGGAGTTGTAGTGTAACAGGATTTCTATGCCTGTTGGTTGCCTATTTATAAGTTAAATACAAAAAAAAAATCTTTCTACTTTTTAAAACAGGTACATTAACGGTAACGTGAGAAAATATTATTTTACTGAAAGAGTAGTAGATGCTTGGAACAAACTTCCAGTAGATGTGGTTGGTAAATCCACAGTAACTGAATTTAAACATGCCTGGGATAAACATATATCCATCCTAAGATAAAATACAGGAAATAGTATAAGGGCAGACTAGATGGACCATGAGGTCTTTTTCTGCCGTCAATCTTCTATGTTTCTATGTTTCTACATTCATGACGCCATACAAAAAACAATTATAGTACAGTGGTACCTCGAGATACGAGTTTAATTCGTTCCGGACCTGGGCTCTTAAGTCGAGCAGCTCTTATCTCGAACGACTTTTCCCCATAGGAATTAATGTAAATAATTTTAATTGGTTCCAGCCCTCAAAAAACTCATAAAGTTAGTCTAAATTATGCAGAAAGACATGTTTTTAATGAAGAAATGTACATGTACATATAAATGAATAATGAAGTTTCTTTCACTTAACTTGTAAACTTTCTTAAACTTTTAAATTTACATATGTTCAACTTCTCTGCCACCCAATCCTGTAGGACAGAGGTCCCCAACCCTTTTTGCACCAGGGACCGGCTTTAAGCGATCAAGAGAGGAATGGGTGAATGAATGGACGGAGGGTGGGAAGGAAGGAAGGAAAGAGGGAAGGGACAGGAACAGAGGAAGGAAGCAAGGAAACTTATGAAAGGGGAGAGTAAGAGAGGAATGAGTGAAGGGAGGGAGGGAGGGAAGAAGGTGGGAAGGAGAAAGAAAAGAAGAAATAGAGGAAGGGAAGGTAAAAGAGAGAAAGAAAAAGAGCAAGAAAGAAAGCTGCAAGCACCCCCCCCCGAGCCCCCCAGGCCGGCTGCAACCTTTTAAAACACGCGCGCCGCTTCGCAGCTGTCTCCTGAAGCCGAACGCGGAAGTTAGCGTTTGACTTCAGGAGACAGCTCCTTGGCGCTTGTACCTCGAATTTGGGCTTGTAAGTAGAACAAAAATATCTCTCCCCTCCCAGCTCTTATCTCGAGTTGCTCTTAAGTAGAGCAGCTCTTATGTCGGGGTTCCACTGTAGTATACTTTTTCCTGTTGTTTAACTGTCCCCATATTAACTTACAAAAAGAGCCACTCCAATGTTCAGTGGGAAAGTCTTTGTTGTAACAAACAGTACATAAGAATAGTATTCTTTTCTATCTAAATGTTCAGTATGTTCCTCTATATTGTTGATATGCTTCCAGTTTACCCTTGTGATGTTTTTTCAGTTTTTTCCTACTTTCTCTTCTGGTTCTATTTTTCTTAAATTCGTACATATGAGATGGTGAATCTTTATTCATTTATCCACAAATAGATACAAGTTATATAAGAAATGTAGTGCAGAAAGAATGGACTGTTACTTTTATCTGAGCGAGCAAAGGGAAGAAGGAACAGGCACAAACTGAAAATGCAATCCTGCCAATCTCCTACTATTAACACTATACACAGCTTGAATTAAGTACCACTGCCTGAGTTGAGTTGATGAAAGACATTTGAGAGAAATCAAGAGTTGGGTGCAATGCAGTGTTTAACAACACAAAAGATGAAAAAAAAATCCTTTCTTAAAACCTCACAAAACCACAATTTATTTAGGAAGTTTTAAGAAGTCTCGAACATGACCCAAATCATAGCCAGTATTACAGTTATATTCCTAACTTTTAGGATTGTATTTGACATATGAATTTCTTAGAAAATGTAAAATAAAAACAGTGTAAATATCAGATATATGAGCATTGGGTAGTAATATAAGGATCATTTACAAAGACTCCAAAGTTTACAGATCATTCCAAAGATGCCTTAAATAATGAACAGATCTCTGCCTGACCAGAGATCATAGATCTTCAATTGTTAAAATTCAATGGATTTGCTTAATAACCAAGTGATTTGCTTGATGATCACCGCAAACAAATGATGACCCACTTGGTGACTTGTATTAATAAAATCTAAGTCAATAATATCAGTGTAATTATTGGTTTCATTCATGACGGAAGTTGTACATTATAATTGATTACTACGGTCCTGCAAAGTTTGGAAATCTTTATGTTAAACTTTCAATTTGCAATCTTAAACTACTGAAGTTTGCAAATGATACAACAGTGACTGGTCTTATTCGAGACAACCATGAAACCGCATGAAGATGGGAGGTTGAATAACTAGCCTCGTGGAGCGACTGGAACAATCTGGAATTGAAAACACTAAAAACCATAGAAATGGTTATAGACTTTAGGAGAAACCATCTTACAATATTAGACAACACAGTATCAACAGTAGAGACCTTCAAATTTCTAGGTTCTATCCTATCTCAAGATCTAAAATGGTCACCTAACATAAAAAACATCATCAAAAAAGTACAACAAATATTGTTCTTTCTGCACCAGATCAGGAAGCTCAAACTGCCCAAGGAGCTGCTGATACAGTTCTACAGAGGAATTACAGAGGAATTACTGAGTCTGTATCTGCATCTCTATAACTGTCTGGTTTGGTTCTGCAACCCAACAAGACCGATACAGACTTTACTGACCCCTCGCATCCTGGACATAAACTGTTTCAACTCCTACCCTCAAAAGAACACTATAGAGCATTGCACACCAAGACAACTAGACATCAGAACAGTTTTTTTCCTGAACGCCGAACAAATAATTCCCTTACCACTGTCAAAATATTCACTAAGGCTACATTACTATTCGTCTTCTCATTGTTCCTATCACCCATCTCCTCCCACTTATAACTGTTTGACAGTAACTTGTCCACATGTCACAGAAGAGCCAACTTTGCCCACCCCTGGCCTAGATCAACTTCAGCAACTTCAAAAAGGAATACTGTACAGCATTGTGAAACTCAAAAGATTCCTAATGATCCTAATCAGTTCCATACCACTTCATAGGAGTTCTCTCTTCTAACTAAATGAATGAATAAATAAATGAATAAATAAAAGAGGTAGCGATACTGCAGGATTATAGTTAGATACAAATAGAAGATCTTTTAAGCTTGATGGATTCCTCCTTTCTTCCAGCCCTTTCCCTCCATCAAAAGGATCCCTTGGAAATTAAAGAGGGAGGGGGAATGTTTTCATCCACTGGGGGAGGGAATTTTGGGCAGTTCACAATAATCTTTAACCACCAACTATGTTAGCTTGGTTCATTTTTTAACATAGCTTCTTATTCTTGTTCTATTTTTATCAGAGGTGGGGTTTAACTTACCTCACTGCTGGTTCGCTTCCCCCTCGCCTCGTGGGTGTATGCGCATTGCACACGCATGCACGGTAGCAAAAAAATCCCCCCCTCCTCCCAAAAGCCAAAAAGAAAATGGCAGCTACATGCACAGTGCGGGAAATTTAGCTTCTGTGCATGTGCAGAAGGGGAAAAAAAACCAGAACACCCCCCCCCAAAAAAGATGGCGGTATCCACAGACTGGCACTGACTGAATCAGTTCCATGATGTCATCGTGACATCACCGGGTTTGGGTGAGCCATTCCGAACCGGAAGGAACCCAACTCTGATTTTTATGAATTTTAAACCGTTGCTTAGAAATGCTTCTCCAATGACAAAATAATTAAAATTGCCTTCGGGTATCTTAGCAATACAATTATCATGGCGTAAACATAAACACTTCTCCTATGTAAACATGGTACCTTACTGTGGATTTCCCCCATTTCGGTCAAGACAATAGGATGATGGGCAGTATGGAAGATGACAAGTTTAGCATGAGGAAGAGGGAAGAATGAGTATCACTTTGTTCTCTTGTGCATTTCAGTTCCAACAGAAAGATTCCAAAATTGCAATTAAAGAGCAGATTTCCCAATGTCCTTTATAGCAGACGTTAAGAGTGAATGTTGTTAGACTTGACCGTTCAGCCCCTTCATGTGACCCACAGAACTTGCTTTGGTCAACTAAACACAATCCAGAGGATCTTCAAAGCCAAGCCTCCATCCACTCCATTTATTAAACCATTTTCCTCAAATGCATTTTTATATCCTCACATAGAGAGATTTCCCATAGCCTGTCGAGAAATACCACAACAATTCTTTAGAGGTATTCCTTCATGTCATGGTAATTCTGCAAAATAAATAGTAGTTTTCAGATTATAAAAAAATATTTGTAATATATTAAGAGCATGAGGCGATGAATTCAGCTACTTAAAATCGATTAGAAGGTGTTCTTACTAGGATGCGGAATCATTAAGCTGGTATTCTCTTGATCTGGTGAAACATGCTTGAACTCCAGGATCTCGCCATAGCCGTTTAATCACTCCTGCTAACTCAGGAGTCATAACTCCTTCCTCTGCACTTCCAGCCAGTACAAACAACTGGCGGGCATCATCCTGCAAAAGAAAACAGCTTAAATGCTGATATTCAATGGCATAATACGTTGCGGAACTACCAGCATCAGAAGGACTTTTTAGGAAAAATATAAAATTATTGGAAATATTACCTACTATCTAACAAAAATGATTTTTATTTCTTTCCCTTTACAGTGTTCCCTCGATTTTCACGGGGGATGCGTTCCGAGACCGCCCGCGAAAGTCGAATTTCCACGAAGTAGAGATGCGGAAGTAAATACACTATTTTTGGCTATGAGCAGTGTCACAAGCCTTCCCTTAACACTTTAAACCCCTAAATTACAATTTCCCATTCCCTTAGCAACCATTTAGATTATTACTCACCATGTTTATTTATTAAAGTTTATTTTAAAAAATGTTTTTTAAAGGCAGACTAAAGTTTGGCAATGACATATGACGTCATCGGGCGGGAAAAACCGTGGTATAGAGGAAAAAACCACGAAGTATTTTTTAATTAATATTTTTGAAAAACCGTGGTATAGACGTTTCGCGAAGTTCGAACCCGCGAAAATCGAGGGAACACTGTATTTATTTCCCTTATTCTCGTAAAACTTCCCATGGGAATAACCAAGCAATACTGGAGAACTCACTATTCGAGGCATAAATTTTATATAACAGGATTTGAACCACCAAGAAAAATGGTTTAACTGGACAGGGGTCCCCAAACTTGGCAACTTTAAGACTTGTGGACTTCGTTGAATTCTGGGAGTTGAAGTCCACAAGTCTTAAAGTGGCCAAGTTTGAAGATCTCTGAACTATAGTTTTATCCAACTCCTGGCAAGCAATGTCATTCAAGTTACTAGTAAGAACAAAATTGTCACAACGTATCAGTGTCGTAAAACCTCAAAAAGAAAACCTGACTTTTACGAAAACTGATTCAATATTTCTGGAGTGTGTTTTCTTGCCAATGTGCAGAAAGGCAAATTGCCAGAAATTATATAACTAATATTATAAGTAGCTTATATAACATAGTAATATATGGACAATTAAAACAGTAGATTAAGAAACACAACAGAATACATTAAAAAGTTAATTTAAAATATGCAAAGAAATTAAAAATTTACCTAACACCTACAAGAAAGTAGGTATTAAGTTTCCAAGCATAAAACATTCATTACATGGGGACAATAATGAAAAGGTCTTATTTCCTTTCAACACTTGTCAAAAATTTCATGGTGCATAATCACATTGTACAATATCCTCATTTCTCCCAAGAAAATTATAATAACTGCAACTAAATTTTCCAAGCATATTATCCTCAATTTCTGTGTGTCAAGTGCCTGCCAAAACTGGGGTGGATTTTTTTTGGTTTTTATCTATACTCACAGCTCTGGCAACTTCTCCAAAGTCAATCTTTAGTCTTCCCATTGCTCTTATTATTGCAATGATCGATTGAATTGTATTGCTGTAGACAACTACTTTATACTGCTTGCATTCTTCCTCTGAGTAGCCATCCTCATGAATGATTCTACAGAAAGACAGGGAAGTAAGCATGGAGTACAGATAGTCCTTGACTTATGACTTGACATTTAATAAATGTTAAAAGTTATGATGTACCCAAAACAATCTACTTATCACAATTCTCAAAGTAATGACCATCCCTGTAGTCATTTGATTTGCATTTTGGATGCTTGGCAATTGGATAAATTGGATTTAGACTTATGATCCTGTGATTGATTGATTGATTGATTGATTGATTGAATCTGTCTGTCTGTCTGTCTGTCTATCTTATATGCCACTCACCTCTTGATGTTGAGGTGGCAGTGAGTGGCTTAAAACATGATAAAGCATGTAAATAAGAACAATTATAACATATAAAAACCAGAGGAAGCAATGATTCACTTACCATCACTTGATTTGCTTAATTACTATGGTGACTTGCAATGGCCATTATAAAAACAGGCACTGAATTGAATCCAATCATGAAGTGACTCAATTTATGGCCACAATGGCTTACAACTAAAACTCCAGATTCAATTGTGGTTCTAAGCTGAAGACTATCTCTAGGAAACGTCCATTTCGCCATGAATTCGCCATGAAAGTGATTATGACAGTCATTTTTGAAGATCTTAATCTACATCTCATGGGATAGCCATATGGCATGTGTTTTTGACCATGCAGTTTCAACTACCCTTACTAGCATGCTGCCTAGAAATGACAACAAGAATACCAGGTTGGAGAAGATTGTTATATGGATATGTAAGAGGAAATAACCTGTTGCAGTATAGCATAAAAATGTTAGAATAGGATTATATCATATTATATATATCTGGACCTATAGCATAAAAATGCTCTGCTTACGCTGATTCTATTATAAGCCAGGATAGGATGGTACTAACTTGCCTAGTCTGTATTCCTGGTAAATTACAACAGGGAAACAAAAGGGCTCAATAAACATCTCACTGATAAACAAGTTTACATCACTCCAGACAGGACGTTATACGATCAAAGGGGGAGATTTACATTGCCTGAAGCAAACACAGGACGAGAGGGTGATTAAGGAGATTGGTTGTGATAAGGCAGAAGGCTTCAGAGAAATTAGGTGTGAGAAACATTTACTCAAAGGAAAAGTTTCTAGGAAATTGGTTTGTGGGAAAGGAAGAACTCAAAGATATGTCATGTTTGAAGTTATGCTATTGGATGTTTGTGTATCACTTGACATGTACGTGTAATTATCCCCATTTTGCTCATGCTCCCAAATAAAAAGAAGTACACAACTCTATACTGTGTCACTTCACCCAGAGAGAGAATGTGTCCAAGTCTTCTTTCTAGGATTCGCGTTCGTGAGTGATCCCACACGGCTGGGTTGCTCTTAGCCCCTCTGAAGACATCGTCTTCATCAGGGACTTTAACAGCATCCACAATAACCCTCTAGATCTCTCATAGGCTTCTTGGAGCATGGTCAAATAAAATAATGACATTTAAACCTTTGCATTACATGGTAGAGTATGAGGGACTGTCTATCTACTATAGTATCTGCCCAGCCCATTTGATCAAAGGCTTAGCGCAATTCAAGTTCTTTTGATATAATACCATTTATCAGGACCCCTGAAATATATCTTCTCTATAGCATCTGACCTCCATCCCCACCCCCAATTATTACACTCTTGTATTTTGAAAGGTCTTGAAGATCTGGCTTTTCACACAAGCCTTTGGTGAGGATAAGCCCACTTAGGTTGTGTGGATCTGTTTCTTTTTCATTTCTGTCCCGCTCTAGTTATATTTGCAATATTTTCTCCTTTATTATTGTCTGTTCTTATGCTTCTTTTCCTTCCTTCTTTCCTTCCGTCCCTCCCTCCCTCTCTCCGCCTGTGAACAGCACAAAATCATTGGGAGTCCGATATATAAGTCTTACAAATAAATGCAATACATTTTTTTAATTAGAATTTTAAAGACTGTTTTTTAAATGTATTAATTGGATTGCTATTATTGGTTTTTGTTTTTCTGTACATGCTGTGAGCCTCCCCGAGTCCTCGGAGAGGGGCGGCATGCAAATAAATACAAAATAAAATAGTTTGATTTTAGTTAGGGTAGCTTTTTTCTGATTCAATTCATATGACGTCTGAAAGATTAAGGCCATGAGCCAACTAGAATTATCTGGTACATGCTATGCAATAGTGAAGTACCTTTTGTTTTCTCACCCAATCCAGTGAGATCCCAATAGGCATTTTTTATACTGTATTCCTAATAGTTCAGGTGCACATAATGGAAAAATTGGTTCTTTCATATGTAGGCACTGTGCTTCAATTCAAATGAATTGTTTCAATATAATATATTGCATATTTTACTTACTTCATCTGCTTCACTATGGTACTTTTACCAGATTCTCCAGCACCTAAAAGGACAAAGAAAAACTAGGATTATTTTGAGCAAAAATAATTTTTGTCCTACTAGTCAATGGAGCTAGAAGCACCAAAGCACTAGACATAATTTAAGCAACCACGCCCCTTAAGGAACAATCATAAGTAATCTACTGAGAGTTTAAGCTGAAGAGTTCTACTTATTTTCCTACTATATAGTCATTAGACTTATGTGAATGAGTCCTGACTAGAAACATAGAAACATAGAAACATAGAAGTCTGACGGCAGAAAAAGACCTCATGGTCCATCTAGTCTGCCCTTATACTATTTTCTGTATTTTATCTTAGGATGGATATATGTTTATCCCAGGCATGTTTAAATTCAGTTACTGTGGATTTATCTACCACGTCTGCTGGAAGTTTGTTCCAAGGATCTACTACTCTTTCAGTAAAATAATATTTTCTCATGTTGCTTTTGATCTTTCCCCCAACTAACTTCAGATTGTGTCCCCTTGTCCTTGTGTTCACTTTCCTATTAAAAACACTTCCCTCCTGGACCTTATTTAACCCTTTAATATATTTAAATGTTTCGATCATGTCCCCTCTTTTCCTTCTGTCTTCCAGACTATACAGATTGAGTTCATTAAGTCTTTCCTGATACGTTTTATGCTTAAGACTAGATAAAAACAGGAAAATCTGAGAGGATATGATTTCAGTCAAAGGCAAAATCTATTTTTATTCAAATTTTGTGAAATGCAAATACAGTGATACCTTGTCTTATGAACTTAATTGGTTCCAGGACGAGGTTTGTAAGGTGAAAAAGTAAATGTGAACAATGTTTCCCATAGGAATCAATGGAAAAGCTATTAATGCGAGCCCAAAATTCATCCCTTTTGCCAGCCAAAGCACCCATTTTTGCGCTGGTGGGATTCCCCTGAGGCTCCCCTCCATTGGAAACCCCACCTCCGGATTTTGCGATGCTGCAGGGGAATCCCACCAGTGCGAAAACGGGCGCTTCGGCTGGCAATGGAAGTCCGGAGGTGGGGTTTTCCATGGAGGGGAGCCTCAGGGGAATCCCACCAGCATGAAAACGGGCGCTTCGGCTGGCAACGAAAGTTCGGAGTTGGGGCATCCCAGCGGCGGCAGCGGGTTCATAAGGTGAAAATACTTTGGAAGAAGAGGCAAAAAAATCTTAAACCCCGGGTTCGTATCTCAAAAAGTTCACATGACAAAGGATTCGTAAGATGAGGTATCACTTTATATATATAACAAAACACTGCTAATATATGGAAGTGAAATTGCACCACCTAATATGGTCTGTACCAATGCAGAAGAAGAATACAGTAATAAAATTTGCAAAGCACTTTATAATCACCTGACACAATTCATCATTAAAGTGGGTCTCCACTTTGATTTGTGAATCTGGAATGATGTGATCAAATCTTCATGGAATGAAGCCTCATTTAAGTTTTGTACAACCCTAATAGCTACGTAATTCATCATATACACACACAAAATGTTAGCATTTTCTACTGGAATAATCATGTTTTAAATCAAGTTTAAATAAAAAAACTGCCAAACAGTTTGCATATCTCACTGCCAAAGAGAGAGAACTGGAGATCCAAATCCCTAAATAAGTTGTCAGATCTAACAATTATTTCTTACATTAAGTTCTTTATGTGTCAAATTAGCTGTGGGTTTTCAGACTCTCAAGCTGTATAACACACGTATGAAACGCAAATAAGTGGTGGGGGATAATTTACTTCTGATCTGAATCAACAGAAGAAAAATCACCTTCTATTCTGCAACTGACGATACTTCTGTTGTTGATCACTTTCTCTACTTCCTCTTAGATTTACTTAAATATACTTATATACCTAAGTATATATATGCTGTACGTGTATACTCATAAACTTTCATAACTTGTACTTAAATTGTACCACCATGTATTTTTTACATTGCGTATTTATGAGCGGATGTGTTCCAAGTACCAGAGTGTATACACACATAACAATATACATCTTTGTAACTAGACTTTTTTTAATGCAAGTTTGACTTAAGAAGGGGATATGCAAGGTTTAAGCAAGGTTGACTCAGTCTTCCATCCTTCCAAGGTTGCTAAAATGAGGACCCAAATTGTTGGGGGCAAGATGCTTACTCTCCATAAACTGCTTAGAAAGGGCTGTAAAGCACTGTGAAGCGGTATATAAATCTAAATTCTATTGCTATTGCAATATTCACAGAGTAAATTCACCTGGGATAAAACTTATCACAAAGATCTATTTAACTTTCTAACTGGAGTCTACACTATGTATCTATATAAATTTCAAATACAGTGATACCTTGTCTTACAAACTTAATTGGTTCTGGGATGAGGTTCTTAAGGTGAAAAGTTTGTAAGACGAAACAATGTTTCCCATAGGAATCAATGGAAAAGCGATTAACGCGTGCAAGCCCAAAATTCACCCTTTTGCCAGCCGAAGCGCCTGTTTTTGCGCTGCTGGGATTCCCCTGAGGCTCTCCTCCATGGGAAACCACACCTCCGGACTTCTGTGTTTTTGCGATCCTGCAGGGGAATCCCAGCATCGCAAAAACGAGCGCTTCACTGGCAACGGAAGTCCAGAGATGGGGTTTCCCAGCCAAGGAAGCATCAATGAAATCGCAGCATCCCAAAAACACCGAAGTCCTCAAAACCCCACCTCCAGACCTCTGTGTTTTTGCGATGCTGCAATTTCACTGAGGCTCCCCTTGCTGGGAAACCCCACATCTGGACTTCCATTGCCAGCGAAGCTCACGTTTTTGCGCTGCTGGGATTCCCCTGCAGCATCACAAAAACACGGAAGTCTGGAGGTGAGGTTTCCCATGGAGGGGAGCCTCAGGGGAATCCCAGCAGTGCAAAAAATGAATGCTTCGCTGGCAACGGAAGTCCAGAGACAGGGCATCCCAGAGGCGGCGAGGGTTTGTAAGGTGAAAATAGTTTGTAAGAAGAGGCAAAAAATCTTAAACCCCGGGTTTGTATCTCAAAAAGTTTGTATGACGAGGCGTTTGTAGGACGAGGTATGACTGTATTAGAAATTGATTCAACCCCTTTATCCAGTAATTTGTACCTTGTCTGACATCTACCTTGATAATCAGTATGACTGATGACTATACCCTTACTTGGGACTCCCACCTTTTCCACTTCAACTTCTTCCACGAGTCTTCGGATTATCAATCAGGACTGTCTGGGATGCTATTACTAACCAATGCAATCAAGTGACATTGTTCTATGGCCAGATCACTTAGTGATGGCAATCCCAGTTCAACTGTCATCATAATCTGAGGACTACTTGTAGCTAGATTCATTATTTACTTTCTCTACCGTACTTTTCGGACTATAAGATTCACCCCCCCCCCCTCAATGGGTGGAAATGCCTGTGCATCTTATAAACTGAATATGGTCCTGTTTTTGGACTCCTGATCCCCCCTCCAGTGCATCCCGTTTTTGCCAATGGAATGCATGAAGGGTTTAGGAGGCCAAAACTGGGCCTGGGTTTTTTTTTTTTGCAAAAACAGGACAGATAGAGGCCCAAAATTATTATTTCTTCTTTTCCTCTTCGAAATCTAGGCATGTCTTATGTTCTAATACGTCATATAGTCCATATATGTTGTTTTTATGATGGTTTCTTTTCAAATAAGGCTTCAATTTCACCTGGTCTACTTGACAAAGAATGACCGATATATGTTTCATATATAACACACACACACACACACACACACACATTTAATATACTGAATTATGAATGCACAGCTTTGCAAAGTAGGCTTCCCTCAAAACCCTCACAGGACAATCCTATACATGTCTATTCAGAAATAGTCGTCTCCCCCTCTTCAATTCCCAAATAAGAGGATGAACAAAGTGTCATGCAGCGTATAAGTTCTCGAAGTTATTATTATTGCACAGGATTGCATTTATTACAGCTATGAACTAGAAGCGGAATGAAGCAGAAAGTATAGAGTAGCTTAGCTTTCTAGCTCTTGTGTTATCTTATTATGCAATTCTTCCCACTGCAGCAGGGTTCCTAACACCCTACTATTTGAGCAAAGGGAGAGATCATTATAGTGTACCCGTACCCACCCACCCAAATCTGCATATACTGATGTAAAT
The DNA here is from genome assembly GCF_031021105.1 of Erythrolamprus reginae. NCBI lineage: Eukaryota > Metazoa > Chordata > Lepidosauria > Squamata > Dipsadidae > Erythrolamprus > Erythrolamprus reginae. Next base: position 47,941,332 of record NC_091952.1, read on the forward strand.
TGTGCATCTTGAATTGTAAGTTTAAAATATAAACTTTAAACTCAATATACTGATGTAAAAGAAGGAATTATATGCAATATAAAACACATGAAGATATTAATTCTGAAAATATGCAATACTGAATGCATGCTATGCAGTATTTTAACCAAATATTGCTACTTGTTTACATACATTAGAATCTCCTGGGAGTTATAATCTATCAATTACATTTTCCCAGAGGGGAAAAAAAGGTTGTCTCTAAGTGTGTTATACAAACCATGTAAAGCCAGTCCTGGACTGGGGGGGGGGGGGGGGATTAGAGTTTGCATGTATTTCATCATTATAATCTTTTGTTTTGGGATAGATTATCAGCTGTGATGCTTCTGAACTTCTAAGCGGGAATAATATACTGCTTAAAATAGTAAGTAGCAGACTGAAATCAAAAGCAAAACAGAGTATATTTACCAGGAAATTGTGTTGCCACATAATCAGTTAAGAACAATAAAAAATACTAAGCTATCAATATCACAATTAAATTCAAAAGCCATGGACAGCATAAGCCAACTAAAAATACCTCAAATGTGAGGTCTTCAATTAATTATAAGAATAATAGAACTTTTTCTGAACAGTTTTACCTGTGCTGGAAGTAGTACATCATCAAGAAATGATAGATAAATTAAAATAAAAACTAATTTTAACTTAAAGTTATTATCAATGAAGTACACTATGGGAAATTAATCATGTTAACAGAGTCATGTTAAAATATTATTCTAATTCAGTGATGCAGCTATTCAGATCGCATTTGGCATTTTTATCCACCTATGGAGCCTTTCCCAATGACATGGGATAGCGAGGCAGATGTTCCAGTGTTAGAGGAATCACTGTAGGATACAAGCTGCTCCAAGTAACACTTTTGGAATGGAGTGATACCGATGGTGTTCAAATGGTATTATAGTTGTTTTGTGGTGGCTCCCAAGGCGTCTGTGACTATTGGGATGAACTTTACTTACTTTTACTGGTCGTTCTATTTTTATTTGTGAGTCTTTATATTTTGTTATCTTCTCCAATTTCTTCCTTCTATTCTGATGTCTCCAGGTCCACCATCCAGACTCTTTATAACTGATAATTGTTAGGTCTGGTGCGTTACGCAGCAGGGGCTTCTCTGTTTTAATTCTAGAATCCCAGACCACTTTAGCTGCTTCATGTTCTATTACAGTGTTTCCCAACCTTGGCAACTTGAAGATATTTGAACTTCAATTCCCAGAATTCCCCAGCCAGCAAATGCTGGCTGGGGATTTCTGGGAGTTGAAGTCCAAATATCTTCAAGTTGCCAAGGTTGGGAAACACTGTTCTATTAAACCGACAGAGCAAAGGAGCCACTTGCTGACCAGCTCACCTCTGCATGTGGAAGGGAATCCCTCTGAAGGGTTGCAGGAACAGAGCTGAGATCTTCATCATCTGTCCATCATTTCTGCAGCCTGCTGGAGGAGTTCTTGTCTTCCAGCAGGCAGCCTTTCACTCTCAAAGGGCTCCATGCCAAGTCGACACAAAGGGCTGCCTACCAGAAGGGAATCTTCATTGCAGGAGGCAGCAGAGACGGCTGCCAATGGCGATCACAGGATTGTGGCAACCATTCATGTGAACAGACTGCCAAGCATCCAGATTGCTATCATGTGTTAATGGGTTGGTGGTATATCAATTTGTGACAGCCATTCCAAGGCTGTTATAATTCTGGGCCATCATTAAATGAATGGTCATTAAGTCAAGGACTATCTGTACACAGAGGTAGTCCTTACTTACAGCCATTTATTCAGGGTCTGTTTGAAGTTACAATGGCACTGAAAAAAAGTGATTTATGACTATTTTCCATACGTAAGACCACTGCAGCATCCCCATAACCACGTGATCAAAATTCAGATGCTTAGCAACTGGCATGTATTTATAACATTTGCAGTATTTCAGGGTCACCTTTTGTGATCTTCTGACAAGCAAATGGGGAAACAGATTCACTTAATAACTGTAAATTGGGTCATTCTTTGTCAAGTGGACCAGGTGTCCATTTAACTAAGGCTGATTTTTGCAGCCTTATTTGAAAAGAAACCATCACAAAAACAACGAGTCTTCAGAGAGGGGCGGCATACAAATCCAAATAATAAATAAATAAATAAATAATAAACATATGATAGAAAAAACATGCTCTTTCTAATGAAATAAAAATGAAGCTGATTGAAAGTGAGAAAACGAGAGCTCTGTTTCATCATCTTCAATCATCTTCATTATAAAGAGCACATTTTTTTCTATCATATATGTTGTTTTTGGGATGGTTTCTTTTCAAATAAGGCTTTGATTTCACCTGGTCCACTTGACAAAGAATTATCCTATTACTAACTTAACAATGGCAGTGATTCATTTAATAACTGTGGCGAGCTCGCTCATAAAATGGGGCAAAATTCACGTAAAACTGTCTGGCTTAGCAATGGAAATTTTGGGCTAAAATTTTGTGGTCTAAGTAAGGAATTATCTATATAAAGCATTGTCAGATGAAAAAAGATGCAAGCAAGCACCACTCTTGTGCCATACAGAATTTGAAGATGGTAGGACTGGACTCCCTGCATCAAAGAAACAGGGCACAACTAACAAAAGTCCTTCAACCATTCAAATTTTCCAATGCAATTTTCCAGAATGAAACCAGGACGTTACATGGGGAAAATAAAACAGAGAAAAAACAGCGGACAGGGAAAAAGTTAAATTATTTATCTCAAGCTGCCACTTTTCCACTCTCTTACTGAAATACTATAGCAGCTAAAGTTACATCACTCCAGATGAACTTAAAATATGCAGTTCTTGTACTGTTTGTTAAGTCAGCGTTTCCCAACCTTGGCGATATTTGGACTTCAACTCCCAGAATTCCCCAGCCAGCAAATGCTGGCTGGGGAATTCTGGGAGTTGAAGGCCAAATATCTTCAAGTTGCCAAGGTTGGGAAACACTGTGTTAAGTTCCACTGCAAAAAGAAAAGGAATAAATTATCTCTCAATGAGCAGCAAATGTTCATTTCAGATGGATCTGGGCCAGCTTTGAACTCAACCTTTCCTCTTCTTCTGGGTATCAAATTTGTTCAGCTTCTGATTAATTAATATTCTGTCAGATTCTGAGCCCCTTTATAGAATTTGTTTCCAATATTATGTTGGCTTGGAGAGAAAAACAAGGTAGGCAACGTGTACAGTGCAAAGCTTCTGGCTTCTTTACAAATCCTACATACCTGATTGGACGTGTTTTTTTTACAGGGACTAATCAAGCTGCGTGTATAAATGTTGCCCAGGTGTGGAGTGCATATGTGTATGTAAAAGGCAGGTGTACATGCAATTCCTTTGTGCATATATGTGTGAGTTTCTGCATAGAAGAAGCATAGGGCAGGTTGAATATTCTAATCTAGACCACACTACTAGGATAGGATGGGAGCTTAGAATGGAATAGACAGCAGTATTTGACATTGTTGCCAACTGCCTCTCCCATAAGGTGGACTGGGGAAATGGCGTTTCTATGCAGGCTCCAGCTCAATTAATTAAGTTCAAACTTACTTTTGCTGGCTTCTCTTACTACACTAAATTTGGTCCTGCTCAGTTTTGTTTTTAGGAAAGTTATCTTGCTGATGAACAAACTGACAAACTAAGAACAACTGCAACACTTAAATACACATAGGACTAATATATAATATTAACAAGCGACAATAATATTATATATATCACAACAAGCGACAATAAGAGGGGCGGCATACAAATATAATAAATAAATAAATAAACAAACAAACAAACAAACTATTGTTGCTTGTTGTGATATATATAATATTATTGTCGCTTGTTAATATTATATATTAGTCCTATGTGTATTTAAGTGTTGCAGTTGTTCTTAGTTTGTATAATCATAAAATATTCCCAAACACATTTTTCTAGCGAAGGGAGCATTGTATTTCTGTTTACTAATATCACTTTTAATATTTTTCTTGGTTACTCCAGTAAGATTGATTTTTTCAATTATATATTTCTTAAAAATTCTGTCAAGCTATTTTCATAACATAGAAAGCTGCAGTGATCATTATCCAGTGAAGCTATCAGCCAAATAATAAAAGCTGTATTGAGAATTACATCAATCAGCCGTTTTATAGTGTTTGAAATTTATAACTATAAAGTAAGCTACATTTGGTATTGTGTAACAACCTTAAAAGACAGCATCAAAACTGAAACATTTGCTTTATTTTTGTCAACCTTAAATCCAGTACCTAGAATAGGATGGAAAACCTGACACCCTCAAATTATTTGGCCCCCATTTTCTACAAGATACATGTTTGTTTGTTTGTTTGTTTGTTTGTTTGTTTGTTTGTTTATTAATTAATTAATTATATTTGTATGCCGCCCCTCTCCGTAGACTCGGGGCGGCTCACAACAATAGTGAACGCAATGTAAATACAAATCTAATATTTAAAAAACTAAAAAACCCATAATTAAAAAACATACACACAACATACCATATTATATATTATATTGTCACTTGCAAAATTCAGACAGAAAAACAGAAATGGGCAGATTTATTTTGACTGGAATTTATTTTGACTGAAAAATACTCTGGCTCAACTGGTCAATGGATTGTAGGGTTTCTTCAAAGTATAGTCAACAAGAGAGAGAACTTAAATATTACAAACATTCAGTGAAGGAGGTAGATCAAAACAACTGATCTCAGATATCCGGGCACTTTATGTAATAGGAAAATCACAAAACAAAAAAATCCAGGGAATGTTACGGTTGCCCTTCCTCTATTCTTCTCCTCAGTATGTTCTTCTCTGCATTGGACAACATGTCTATTGTTCTTTTGTTCCATTATTGCAGCCTTCCAGGAAAAACACTGTTGCGGAGAACCATTCTAGTTAGCTGACGTGCAGTGTTTTCTCACTTTGTCAGGAAAATTGACAAGATTCCAAGGCCTACATCAAAAGAGTGAACATTGGCTTTTATATTAGCCAATGTTAATGAAGTGCCACAGTTTTTAAAGCTATTCATTACACCAAATGGAAGCCATTCATTTAAACGCACCCAAGGACAAAGTTAATTTTACATTTAGTAGTTGTCAGTGTAATATGGGCAGGGTTATTGTTTGTGGGGAAATATGTTGTCTTTATATGAGTTAAAAGATGAACTGATGTAATTTCTTCCAGAATAACCTTCACAACAAAAAGCACCAAGTGATCAAAGTATGCATTGAGAAGTTTATTTTCTCTCTACAGTATTTCTGGGGAGAACAATTCTGCAACCAACATACAGAACAAAGACTGTGACAGCAGTACTGTATAATCATAAAATATTCCCAAACACATTTTTCTAGTGAAGGGAGCATTGTATTTCTGTTTACTAATATCACTTTTAATATTTTTCTTGGTTACTCCAGGAAGATTGATTTTTTCAATTATATATTTCTTAAAAATTCTGTCAAGCTATTTTCATAACATAGAAAGCAGCAGTGATCATTATCCAGTGAAGCTATCAGCCAAATAATAAAAGCTGTATTGAGAATTACATCAATCAGCCATTTTATATTGTCTGAAATTTATAACTATAAAGTAAGCTACATTTGGTATTGTGTAACAACCTTAAAAGACAGCTTCAAAACTGTAACATATATTGAAACATTTGCTTTATTTTTGTCAACCTTAAATCCAGTACCTAGAATAGGATAGAAAACCTGACACCCTCAAATTATTCGCCCCCCATTTTCTACAAGATACATACAAGATTACCTTCTCCAACTGGAAATAACCTCTCCTAGGAGACAGATATTGATTCTGAAATGGAGTAGGCCTAGAAGCACTGTTTGATTGTAGCCCTGATTTATAAATGTTACCCTCTACCACAAAATTAGAATTGCTACTTCTTTAACAGGATTCTGATAGATGCAGGACTGAGTACTTCTGGAGGACCACTGGTAACTACTTAACTTGCCATAAGTTGCTATTGCTATTATTATCATCTGCTGTAGTTATTCTTATTGGATTACATTTTGATGATGGCTCCAACAGATCATTATTATTATTTCTGAGGATTATGTTTTCAGTGGTTTAATAGGCTTACATTGCTGTATTACTACTGATGCTTAATTAGTTGCATTCTTATAAACCATCAAGAGTCCTTAGCAGATTTAGTGGCATACTAGACAATGCGTAACCCATTGGGTCATCCTTTGAGCTGTAGTTCCTTACTAAACTAAAGACTCCTTACGAGTCTTCGGAGAGGGGCGGCATACAAGTCCAACTAATTAATAAATAAATAAATAAACAAACAAATAAATAAATAAATAAATAAACAAACAGAGAAACTAACTATGAGTGGATTGCTATTGTTTTGGCTTAAAATTAAAGAAGAAAACTTCATTCTCCATACATTGTATGTATAGTGAGAGCAAAGCATCGCTGAAGGATGGCATCCTCACCTTCTGATAAATTAAGCATAATTCTTGGAATCATAACAGTGTCATTCTTGAGTGCACTGATGTTTACCTTTGCTATAACATGATACTTATGAAATTATTTCATGATCATCCAGATTCCATTGCAAAACCTTGGAAGACCCAAGTTATAATTATTAATAATAATAATTTATTAGATTTGTATGCCGCCCTTCTCCGAAGACTCGGGGCGGCTCACAATAAACGATAAAACAATATATATAGGCACAAATCTAATATTAAGAAAAAGTTCCTTATTAAAATGATGGGAGAGCCTATCTCCAATTCCTGTTTATATGGTAGGAGCTCAATTGTATCAAGGAATTCTGCTGAAAAATGAGTAGCATTAGCTCCTTCATTGACAGCCTTAAAGAAACAATATTCTTTCAACATTCCAGGGAAGTATTAATTTCATTAAGAGGACCAAGGCAGAGTTCTTTGAGAACAGTTCTACAGGTTTGTCAAAAAGTTGGGTAGAATCTTATCTTCAGGTAATTCTACAGGTAATCTTCAACTTGCAACTCAATTGAGCCTGAAATTATGGTTGTAAGTCATCCAGGACATATGTTGAGGTATCATATGACTGGATCTGATTTTTCAACATTTCACCATTTTTTGCAATGGTCATTAAGCAAATTCATTTTTTGAAAGAAGGCGTTTTTTTTTCTAGAAACCAGAAATAAATGCCTGAAACTGGCAAAAAAAATGTTACAAATCATGGCCACATAACAGGAGGCTACAAATTGCTATACAGGTGAGCCAGTTGCCAAGCATTCAAAATGACCACAATGGAAGAATGGCTGCTGTATACTCAAAAACGGATTGTTAAGTAACCTTGGGACCGTCCTTCATAAATTCAAAAGGTTGCTAAGCAACCAAGTGCAAGCCAAAGATTACCGGTATTTCATCGTTTTGATTTTTGTCTTCCCCCAAATCCAATATAAATTTAGAATATAGTTGTTCTCCAGCACATATTTTTCTTCAATTGAAATTTGACAAGGTATGAATTTTTTTAATGCATGAATTCACCACATCAGCATCATTTCCTCTTTTCACAACTGGTGGAAATCACTGCAGCAATTTGTTAAAAGTGAACCCGAAGGCCTAATTCTTGCCACATATATTGTGAAGAGACCAGTCCATGGTTTCAAAGTTCTCCATCCAAACCATGGGGCTCTCATCCCAGACAAAAGTCTCACATGTTAAAGCAAATCTGCAGTATTTGACTTTTTCCCCCAATGTTAAAAAGGGCAGTTCCATTCACTTTGTGGAGTATGATGAATGTGCTGTCCTACCACCAGCCATCAATGTTGCTGCAATAATAGATACTACAGCAATAACAACTATCCAGAGGTTGTAAACTGTCTATCCTGGTCCCTCCATAAGGCAAAAATTGTCAGTTTCTCCAGGAAATAGGAGCACACTGAGGGCAGATATTGGCACCAACATTATCCCAAACATTACATTAGGCAAGCCATGAATTTTGCCTCACTTTTTCTCTGAGGAGGTCTTGCTGTTGAAGGAGGATAGTATTTGTTAGAGTTTGTTGAGAAATCAAAATCAGAAACACACACAGATGATTGATTCAGCTGGATTCAATAACTTCTTTATAAACATAGACAAAATGTACAATACCATTAGCAGAGTTCTTCAATGTAGTTACAAGTAAACACAAGCAGCTTCCAATTCAGAGCATGCAGAGTGGATCTGGAGCCACACCCAGCCTTAATCTTAAATTCCAGTTTTGATTCTCTGCACAGACTCAGAAGTGGTTAGCTCCCATTGGCTGACTTACGAGGGTTGCCCAGAATGTAATGCACATTTTTTTTCTCAGCCTACAGTAATGGTACAAATGCGAAACTTTAGATATACATTATTTGAATTGTCAGGAGTGTATGTGTAAATTTTGCATTTCTTCAGACAAATAGCATAGCCGCAGCAGTGTTTCAAAATGGAATCTCTAAGTGATGTATGTTACAAACAGCATGTCCTCATTGAATTTCTCACTGCAGAGAAAGAAACTGTTGGGAACATTCACAAACATTTGTGCAGAGTTTATGGAGAATCTGCAGTCGACAAAAGTACGGTTAGTCGCTGGGCACAGAGGGTGAGGCCATTAGCAGAGCTCCAAGATTTGCAGGGTTCGGGGCAGCCAGCCACGGCTGTCACATCTGACAAGATGCAGCTGATGCTTGGGCCATTAAAGGATGCCATTCATGGAAGACATTTGGAGAATGACGAAAAGATGATTCGCACAGTGCAGAAATGGCTTCGTGACCAGAACAAGGAGTGGTACTGACAGGGCATATACGCCCTTGTGTCTCGCTGGAGGCCATAGAATGGGACAGAGATTACGTGGAAAAATAAGGCGTGTAGAAGAAACATCATTCTTTCTTGTGTGTAAGTTTCATTGCGTTCAATAAATAATTGTTGAAGAAAAAGTGTGGTGCATTACTTTCTGGGCGACCCTTGTAACATACATCACTTAGACCCCATTTCGAAACACAGCTGCAGCTACGCTATCTGTCTGAAGAAACGCAAAATGTACACATGCTCTCCTGCCAATTCAAATAATGTACAGTGGCACCTCGTCTTATGAACTTAATTCGTTCCGTGACGAGGTTTGTAAGTAGAAAAGTTCGTAAGATGAAACAATGTTTCCCATAGGAATCAATGTAAAAGCGAATAATGCGTGCAAATCCATCAGGAAAATCCTAAACTTTGGAAGGGAGGCGAACAGAGGGTGGGGAGGAGCAGCGAAAGGGGGTGGGTGGAGAAAGCAAGGCTAGCGGGGTGCTTGGAGAGGCAGCTAAAGGGTGCGTGGGAAGGAAGAAAGGCAAGGGGGGCTACCCCTCCCTTTTCTTTCTTCAAACACACCCTTTCATTGCCTCTCCAAGCACTCCGTTCGCCTTCTTCCTTCACACAAACCCTGGCAACGGAAGTCCTGAGGTGGGGTTTCCCAGCGAGGGGAGCCTCAGGGGAATCCCAGCAGCACAAGAACGGGCACTTCGGCTTGCAACGGAAGTTGGGAGGCGGGGCATCCCAGCAGCAGCGGCTTGGGTTCGTAAGGTGAAAATAGTTCATAAGAAGAGGCAAAAAAATATTAAATACTGGATTCGTATCTCAAAAGGTTCGTTAGAAGAGGCGTTCGTAAGACGAGGTACCACTGTATATCTAAAGTTTCACATTTGTACCATTACTATAGGCTGAGAAAAAAAAAGTGTGGTGCATTATGTTCTGGGCCACTCTCGTAGTTGCTATGCCTATTCATTGGCTGACCTTGTTACCATTGGCTCTCCCAGTTCATGAATATCTTAACAGTATTGTCATGCTGAGGACCTCTTACACTAATTATCATTTACTGCATATTCTCCAGCTGCTTTTCTCTTTCCTCCTTCATTTTTTCTTAACTTCTTATTCTGTACCTTTCCTTGTGATTCTGGAGGGGTGCAACCCTTTCCTTCCTCCATTCCTTTATCTCTCCTCTTCCTTATTGTATCCCACAGATATTTGGTGCCCTCTCTTGATCATGATACCCTCTCTCTCTCTGTGCACATGGAATAATTATGCTAACAATATGCTATTTTAATGTACTTTTTAAAGCCACAATGTGGCAAGTTGCTGTTCTAGCCACAGAAGAGTTTAGAATTCCTGATAGCATCTTCAGTGTGTTGTAAGAAACTGTTAGACTCATTGTTTTTAAAGGATCCTGTGACTTCCTGAGGGCCAGGGTGGATCTGCTCTATCTGATCTCTGACAGTCGAAGATGGAGCTAGGTTACACTCAATTTCAGAATCGAAGAAATCAAAAGAAAAGAAAAGAATCAGGATGAATAAGAACCAAAGTATAATGGCTAATGTATTTGACTGACACCAGAGAGGTCCAGTTTATATTTTATTTGCTACCGCAGCAGTCACTTGATGATTTTCAGCTCAACCTACTTCATAGATTGTTCTAAAGAAATACAGGAGGATGCAGCACTATGTATGCGCCCTGAGTTCTTGAACAAAGAGAGATGTAGATACATGTGCATGTTTATGTGGCAGAGAAGAGGCATAAAGCAATAAATATATCCAGGCCTTTCATCATGCACCTTTAAAAACCATAATGATGACTCAATTCCTTGTTGCTGTGTGGGAGAGGGAGCAAGGGACTGTGAGACTGGCTTAAAAACTGTCACAGAACATTGAAAAGGATGCTCACATGAGCACAGCTGCTGCTATGCTGCGCGGCTGCTGGAGATTGGTAGCATTGAAGCAGCCACAGTTTTCCCAATTTTCATTCCCTTCTAAATCATGGGTCTCAGATTCTGGACACATGCTGTAAATTAGTCCATTTGAGAGAACTTATTTCAAAAATTGTCACCATTTCACCCAGGTAAAAGTCATGACAACGAGAATTTTAGAAACATATAAAAACAATACAAAACAGTCATATGCATGACAATACAGAAATAAAGGCTGTCCCTTGACCTTGCAAGCTATAGGAAACACCTGCCTTAGCTTGCAAAAGTGTATATGAATCAATTTACTATACAATTTGGATAGTTTTTAAAAGTCCACTGAAAAGGTCTCACCAGGAAAACCCTTCCCTTGAGCACGTGCCAATGTTAATTTAACATTAGGTATGGATCCTCAAATAAAGGTTTTACCAATGATCACATGCTGGTATATAAATAGCATAGCCACCTATGGTAAGTTCTTCTTCTGATCATTTAAATGGGAACTTTCCCCAAACTGACCTTTTCATTTAAAAAATATTAAAATTTAATTTTGTGTAAATTAAATAATTCAAAAGTAATTTAAATCATTTAAATTAACTTTATTTAATAAGCATTATGTGTATGTAAACAGACATAATATATTTAAAATTAAATTAAAATTAATTTAAATGATTTAATTTTACTTAAATTAACTTTAATTTTTTTTTTAAAAGGATCATGTGTACGTAAACAGACATGATATATTTTGTTTTCCAAAAATAAGAACAGGTAGATCTTGACTTACAACCATTTGGTTCACTGATTGTTCAAAGTCAGGGGTCCCAAAACTTTAAGACTTGGGGACGTCAGCTGACAGAATTCTCCAGCCAACATAGCTGGTTGGAGAATTCTGGAAGTTGAAGTCCACAAGTCTTAAAGTTACCAAGTTTGAAGACATCTATTCAAAGTTATGGTTGCACTGACATATGACTGGCTCCTGAAGTTACATCCATTTCAGCACCCCTGCGATCAAGGGATCAAAATTGAGGTTCAAGGCAGCCCACCCACACTTATGACTGCAGGGGAACTCCGACTCCACCTATTTGTCCATCGCCCCCCAGCTGTGCATGCCCTTTCCATTTGGATACTCTGTGACCCCTCCAACCCTAGCTGCAGTCTTCTTGCTTTCGCTGATAACCAAGCAAGTCCAGCAAGTCTACATGAGGCAGCTTCTGGAAGCACAGGGCTTTATGTAATCTACACGAAGTAGTAATCTATGAGGTTCTCACAAGACCTGTGGAAGATGGTCTTACTGGCCTTCCGTAAGGCCACGAAGACCTGGCTTTGCCGGCAGGCCTGGGGGCCATAAACTAACAACCACCATGGCCAAATCGGTACATATGCATGTTGTCGTCACTGTTCTATCATGGGTTTTTTAATGAGGGTTTTATTGTTTTAGATTTTATATTCGATTTCTTTTTTATTGTATTGTATTTATATTGTTTTTTTAAAGTATCCTTATTGAATATTTACATTTAAAACAACAGAAACAAAGACAAAAAAATCATACAAACAAAAACATAACATACAAAAGCATACAACTATATAATATATACCGGTAGGTTACTTTGGTATCAGAACTTAAGCATCTAACACAGTGTTTCTGAACCTTGGTAGTTGGAAGATGCATGGACTTCAACTACCAGAATTCCCCAGCCAGCGTTGCTGGCTGGGGAATTCTGGGAGTTGAAGTCCACGCATCTTCCAACTACCAAAGTTCAGAAACATTGATCTAACAATTAACATATATGCCAGCTATTCTACTGAACCTTGTTCCTTACAGTCTATCTATGTTTTATTCTATTTCATTTTCTAACTTTATATTTATATTATATCGTTTATTGTAAGCCGCCCTGAGTCCTTAGAGATTGGGCGACGTAGAAATCGAATTAAATAATTTTTTTAAAAAACTTGGTCAGCAACTGCATCTTGAATGAGTGGCCAAGGGCAGGCCAAACCTTACCACGTGGGCTGTGGTGGCTTACGTGGTAAGACGCTGGGCTTGCATGCCGCTGAGGTCGAAAACTCGGCTCGATTCCTGGGGATAAGAAAGGAGCCTCCCCTATTAGCCCATCACATTCAAGGCATCCTGTGGGTAAGGACAACACAGATGGAAAAAAATTCCTTTCACAGAGGCAGGCAGCCACCTGGCTAACACGTGCCCTACCCTAAATAAATAAATAAATCAGCAGGAAGAGCAAGGAAAGAGTTTTTTATAGGAAAGTGAACACAAGAACAAGGGATCACAATCTGAGGTTAGTTGGGGGAAAGATTAGAAGTAACGTGAGAAAATATTATTTTACTAAAGAGTAGTAGATGCTTGGAACAAACTTCCAGCAGACGTGGTTGGTAAATCCACAGTAACTGAATTTAAACATGCCTGGGATAAACATATATCCACCCTAAGATAAAATACAGGAAATAGTATAAGGGCAGACTACATGGACCATGAGATCTTTTACTGCCGTCAATCTTCTATGTTTCTATGTTAAGTGGGACACAGAGTAGTGAGGGCAACTGCAGTTGAGACTATGCAGGGACAGCTGAGGCTTCCCAAATAGGGGTGACTGAGGCTTCCGGGGTGGCTGCAACTTCAAGCCATGCCACACTGCTGGGCCAAGGGTTAGGAGCTTCTTGCAGTTCCAGAACCCTGCTGTGCTGTGCCAAGAAACCCCTGAACCACAACCAGGCAAACTACCCCAGAGTCATGGGATGAGTCTTCAGCTAATGACAGCATTTAGTTGACAGCCACAATTGGCAACTGCCAGCAATAATTTGATTGCTGTTCCTAAGCAATGCAATTACACTTTACATAGAATTACATAGTGACAGAAATTCCACTGCCAGCAATATCAAAAACCAAAGTACAGCTGTATTTAGGAAGAAAATACTGTAGCTAGTGCCTGGAAAACATAATAGAGATATGGGAATTTGTTTGCAAGTAAAATACAAACTTTTAAACACTTTAGATCTCTCCTACACTTTAATGTGTTAGTGAATTCTTACCAATCATAAACCGTACATTAATGCATAAAGCATTGGTTCTCAACCTTTTTAATGCCGTGACCCCTTAATGCAGTTCCTCATATTGTGGTGACCCCCAACCATAAGTCTAGCACCAATTCTCCCAACAAAGCTTTAAGCTGATTGGCAAGAAGGTCAGAGGGACACCTCCACTGTAATCACCTGATTGGTTGGTTTATAAAAATATGTTCCAAGGTGCCTGAATAAAAGCTTTACTTCCTAACCCCATAGGAAATTTGTCTTTTCTCAAAGTCTTAGGCGAACCCCTGTGAAATGGTCGTTCAACCCCCCAAAAGGGTCCCGACCCCCAGGTTGAGAACCAGTGGTATCACTCTGCACAACCTTTCTGCATTAAAGGCATGGCTGAACCTTTATATTAATAGTATATTAGGAATCCTTATAGAAAATATGGAATTATTATTATTATTATTAGTCTTCGGAGAGGGGCGGCATACAAATCTAATAAACTATAACTAACTATAACTATTATTATTAATTAGATTTCTATGCCGTCCTTCTCGAGGTGACTCAATAGGCAAGAATAATTAATAAAGAAATAATATCATTGATGAGCTCAGTTATTATGAGCTCAGATGTCACATCGTTTATACTTGGCTAGCTATATTTACCAAGAAGTTAATGAATTTAGCTGAATCTGTGAATAAATAATTGCAAACAGGATTGCACATCTGTGCCAGCTCCTGGAGGGAATCCAGACAGGAAACCAAAACCATGAGTACTGATGAGCCCTTCACTGCAGGGCTATGGGAACTGAATCTTACATGTCTTAAAGCGCTTTTTCCCACCCCTTCCAGAGAACCCTTTTGAAGGACTTTCTCCACCCCCATCCTTCCTTTGGACTAGGATTTCTCTTGCTCAGACCAGACTGCAGAGCTCTTCCTCTCCCAAACCCATTACTGTTTTTCTCTATTTACTGTTTTTTTTCCAAAATCAGATGTCCTCTGAACATTAAATAAAATATTATTTTTAATTTATATCATGCTTATAGGATTCCTTAACCAAATCTAGTTGCTTTAATATACAGGGTGCGTTCCAAAAATAATGCAATTTTCTTTTAAAAAGTAATTTATTGAACACATTTGCACAAACACTTAAAATTATTCAAAGTACTGTCCTTGGGCCTCTACACATTTTTTCCAGCGACTCTGCCACGACCGGTACGCGCCCTGGAAGGCGTCTTCGGGGACCTCTCGCAAGGTCTTCGTCACGGCTTATTGGATCTCTTCTATGGACGAAAAACAGGTTCCTTTCAGGGCTGTGAACAAAAAGAAATGTGTTGGGGCAACATCAGGACTATAGGGGGCAGTGTTGGCACCTGGTGTTTGGCCAGGAATTCGCGGACTCGTAGCGTGTTGTAGCAAGGCATATTTTTCATCTGTAAAAGAGATCCAATCAGCTGTGACGAAGACCTTGCAGGAGGTCCCCGAAGATGCCTTCCAGGGCGCGTACCGGTCATGGCAGAGTCGCTGGAAAAACTATACAGAGGCCCAAAGACAGTGCTTTGAAGAATTTTAAGTGTTTGTGCAAATCTGTTCAATAAATTACTTTTTAAAAAAATTGCATTACTTTTGGAATGCACCCTATACTAAAAAGTGGAGAAAAGGAGGGAAAACCTCACAAATGGGAATTCCTAAGCCCCAGTATGTAAGAGCTTGCCTCGAAGCAACCTTGAATCACAAAAATGCTTCACTTTTACTAATTTAACACTGTACAGTATATAAACAAACCTCTCTTAATGAAATCTATTTTTTAAATCTATTTTTATTGATTTTTAACAAGTTTAATATACACACAACATAAAACAGTGCATGGTGAAAAATGCCCACCACCCCAACACACACACATACCCCACCACCATATCGGGGGTGTTTCTTATATAACCCACGGTAAGCCAAGAGCAAGTTATCTATTTACATATTATAGAGTGATTCCAATTTATTTCTTGTAGCTTGGTCTTGGATTCTACTCGTCATATATCTTCTTACTTTGTCCCATCAGTTGTTTCAATTCAGTTTCATTATCCAAATTTATCCTTTTATCCATCATTTCAAATTGAATATGGTCCACCATATACCTGTACCAATTTTGCATTGTCCATTTTGTCACATCCTTCCAACCCAAAACTATTACCGCCTGAGCGCTTTCTATTGTTGCTTGTTTTATTTCTCTAAATTCTCCCATCGCATCGCTTTTAACTAATACTGCCATTTCCTTAGTGATTGTCCATTGTATATTTAACATTCTATTTATGTCCTCTTGCACTTTTTTGCCAAAATTTCTGCACTGTGGGGCATTCCCAAATCATATGCATAAACACTCCTTTATCTCGACAGCCCTGCCAACAATTACCCCTAACCTTCTGCTGAAAGTGTGTGAGTTGAACGGGAGTATAATACCACTTATGTAATATTTTCCTTCTCATTTCCCTAATTCTTGTAGTCTTAATTTTCCTTATATTTTCTACTATATCTTGCATCCCTTGTACCTCTACTTTTATCTCATTTTGCCACCATTTAGTCAATCCTTGAATCGTGTCCCCGTCTGATTGCACTAACAGCTTATATATATTGGTTGCTTGCGCCTTTATATCCTAACTTTTTTCTTTTATTGTTTTCTCTAACCTAATGAAATCTTGAAAGAACTCTAAATCAGTGATGACGAACCTTTTTTTTTGCTCGGATGCCAACACCCATAATGCAATGTCCTTCCCAGACACATGCACACACAACAAGCCCCCCTGGTAATGATCCCCCGCGCTTGTGCACAGACCTCACCGAAGCCTCCAGACTTCCGTGAGGCCCATTGGCCCATTTTTCGCCCTGCCCAGGAATCAGGAGGCTTTTCTAAAGCCTGAGGAGAGTGAAAAACGGACCCATGGCCCAACCGGGAGTTTGTTTTTGAACTTCCAGTAGGCCCATTGGGTCCTTTTTTTCACCACCCACAGATCCATGGGATTTCCTGAAGCCTGGGGAGGGTGAAAACGGCCTCCCTCCGTCCTACAGAATGCCAAAAATCAGCCGACTTGCACGTGCATCCACACTGGAGCCGACATAGGGCAATGCCTCACGTGCCCTCAGATATGGCTCCACGTGCCCCAGGTGGCATACAAGCTTTGGCTTTATCATCACAGATCTAAATGAAGTAGAAGGCTTGCTTGGTCCATTGTTTTATTTCAACCGTAACTAGTTAAATATTCTTGGGGCATAATGTTGATAAGTATCACTGTTGTTATATCATAAAGTAAGCAAAATAACTACCAAGGAATACAGAATTCTGTATCTACGTCTGCTAATAATCATTGATTTACATTCAAACTAACAAGAGTGGTTTTTTTATTCGGTTGAATATAAATGAGACCAAAGCATTATCCTCATACAATCCATGGTTAATCATTTTTAACAGAAGCACCTCCACTTTGGCTTCTCTGAGATAAGCCTTTTAATATTGGAAAAACAAAATATACTTAATGATTTTTCATAGCACTATGAGGATCGTAGCACTACCTATCAAAGATCAGGCCAAGGGAATGAATACAGCATTTCTGTTCTGAACCTCTAATCAATCATTTTGATTGCCTGGGCCAAAAGTAATTTTGAACAATTGTATAGAGTCACTGCTTATTTAATTATGCTTAATACTTCATATAGAAACATAGAAGACTGACGGCAGAAAAAGACCTCATGGTCCATCTAGTCTGCCCTTATACTATTTCCTGTATTTTATCTTACAGTGAATATATGTTTATCCCAGGCATGTTTAAATTCAGTTATTTTAGATTTACCAACCACATCTGCTGGAAGTTTGTTGCAAACATCTACTACTCTTTCAGTAAAATAATATTTTCTCAGGTTGCTTTTGATCTTTCCCCCAACTAACTTCAGATTGTGTCCCCTTGTTCTTGTGTTCACTTTCCTATTAAAAACACTTCCCTCCTGAACCTTATTTAAGCCTTTGACATATTTAAATGTTTCGATCATGTCCCCCCTTTTCCTTCTGTCCTCCAGACTATACAGATTGAGTTCATTAAGTCTTTCCTGATACGTTTTATGCTTAAGACCTTCCACCATTCTTGCAGCCCATCTTTGGACCCGTTCAATTTTGTCAATATCTTTTTGTAGGTGAGGTCTCCAGAACTGAACACAGTATTCCAAATGTGGTCTCACCAGCGCTCTATATAGCAGGATCACAATCTCCCTCTTGCTGCTTGTTATTCCTCTAACTATGCAGCCAAGCATCCTACTTGCTTTTCCTACCGCCCGACCACACTGCTCATCCATTTTGAGACTGTCAGAAATCACTACCCCTAAATCCTTCTCTTCTGAAGTTTTTGCTGACACAGAACTGCCAATACAATACTCAGATTGAGGATTCCTTTTCCCCAAGTGCATTATTTTACATTTGTAAACATTAAACTGCAGTTTCCATATGAAAGTGAATTTGTATCTGCATTGTTCTTTTCCTCTTTTTTTAACTCTAGAATGTATTTTTTTGAGAGTGGCATGCTGTTGAATTAGAAAAGAGCAACACAGAATTCTTAAATTATAACTTCTGCCTCACGTATCCCAGTGGCCGGTCAGGTCCCACAGAGTTGGCCTTCTCTAGGTCCCATCAGCTAAGCAATGCTGGCTGGTGGGCCTAGAGGAAGGGCCTTCTCTGTGGCTGCCCCAGCCCTCTAGAATCAACTCCCTCCAGAGATCCATACCACCCATATCCTCCTGGCCTTTCGCAAAGTTTTAAAAACTTATCTCTGTCGGCAGGTTTGGGGCCGTTGAGCTTTACATCTTGCTCCAGTCATGGATGTGATTGTCTAATGGTTGTTGAATGAATGCTTTTTATACTATTGGGGTTTTAACTATTAGTTTTAGGTTGGGATTCACTCATTTTATTGTACTGCATTGTATTCCTTTGTTGTAAGCCTCCCTGAGTCTGCAGAGAACGGCAGCATAGAAATCCGACCAAATAAATAAAAAAATAAATATATAAAGTTCAACAGATATTTTAGAAATTCCCCAAAGTTGTTTTTTCCCCATTTTCAGCATTGATTCTACATTGTGAATTACATTGTTAGACCTGTGTGCATAAACCCATAGTTTAGAAATTGATTTAGCAACAAAAGCTTTAACAATATTCTGAAAATGGTTCTGAACCATTTTGAACCAGCTTATTTTGAACATAGAACAGCTGCAATTTTTTTAAAAAAATTGTGTTGGTTGAGGCAGGCAGGATTCCCTTGAGTACCATTTGTTGGGAGTCAGGGGAAAGGGAGGGTTTTGCCTTCTCTTTCTGCTCAAGATCCCCACGTACAATTGGTGGAGCCACTGTGTGACACAGAATGTTGGACTCAATGGGCCCATGCCTGATTCAGCATGGGTCTTCTCATGTTCTTATCTACTACAATTGGAATTCACCACTTCTAGAAGTTAACACTTCTCGCATGATCCCAGACAGCAAAAAACAATCACTTAAACGCATATCTTGACATAACCTTTTTCTTTAGTTCTTTTTCCATTTAAATAGTTGACAATAAAATAATGTACTCCTCAAAAAAGTACACCTAGTCCTCAACTTATGACTGATTGCTTGGTTACCATTAGAACTTATGGCTGATCCAAAAAACAGGATTTATGATCCAATTTCAAAGTCCTGACAGTTGGTTTCCCTCTCTGGTCTCATGACCAAACTTTGAATGCTTGGTAAAGCAGATGCATTTATGGCAGACTCTATTTGTAGAGTCCCTTGGCCACATAGCCATGTTTTACAACAATTTTGCCAGAAACCAGCTTGTTTCTCTTTTTGGCAAAAATGTGCCCATAGCAAACCATTGATTTGTATAATGACTGCCACAAAAAACAGTCATAAAATTGGATTGGCCACATGACCAATCCATTTTATAACTATTATGACATATGATGGCTCCTTTATGGTCATATGTCAATGGACTTTAGACATGGGATGCGACAGCCAGAAAAATTCAACATACTTCACTTAATCCTTCAAAGAAAGATCGAAAGCAAATGAAGTCCAGGTAGAAGAAGAACATCTTGGCTTCAAAATCTAAGGACTAATTTTGACAAAACACAATAGCACTTTTCATGCGGCTGTGATAAAAATAGGATCTTCATCATCCAATGACAGATATGGCACAAGAAGAAGTCAAGGACTATTTTACCTATAAATGGACTTTATTAGACTGTTACACAGGAAATAAAATGACAACCCTCCCTCTGCTGTCCAGGGTGCTAGGGTCAGTATCTCTGGTGAGTAATCGGAAAACTCATCCTGTCTCCTTTATCTTAGTTTTTTTTTAAAGATACATAGTTGTAGAAATCAAATAGTAAAATATCTTTCAAACATCCATGTAGAGAGGTGCTTGCATATTAACTGTTTATGTAGTAACTCTTTTTTTCAAAGGGAAATGTGAATAGAAACTATAGAATTCAGTAGAATGCAGAATAGATTAGAATAGCATATGGCGTATAGAGAAGTGTAGAAGACAGAAAATAGAATAGAATTAGAATAGATTTAGAATATAAGAATCAAGAATAGCGAACAGAGTGTAAAACAGAATAGAACAGAACAGTAGAATAGAATAGAACAGAACAGAATAGAATGGAAGTAGAGAATATAGAATATAATAGAGTGTACAGTAGAATAGAATAGAGTAGAATAGAATAGAATAGTAGACTAGACTAGAACAGTAGAATAGATGATAGAATGTTAGAATTCTTTATTGGCCATGTGTGATTGCACACACAAGGAATTTGTCTTTGGTGTGTATGCTGTCAGTCTACATAAAAGAAAAAGATACATTTGTCAAGAATCATGAGGTACAGCACTTTAGAATAGAATAGAAAAGAATAGAACAGAAGAATAGAAGAAGAATAGAGAATGTAGAATACAAAAGGGAGTAGAGTAGAGAAGAGTAGGAGTGGAGTGCAATAGAATATAACAGTAGAATAGAATAGAGTAGAATAGAATAATAGAGAATACAATAGAGTGTAGAGTGTGGTAGATTAGACTAGATTAGATTAGACTAGAACAGAACAGTAAATAGAATAGAATAGAAGAATAGAGAATATAGAATAGAATAGACTGTAGAGTAGAGTGGAATGGAATATAAGAGTAGAGTAGAATAGGAATAAAAATAGAAGAATAGAGAATAGGATAGAGTGTAGAGTACAGTAGAATAGAATAGAATAGAATAGTAGACTAGACTAGATTAGACTAAAACAGAACAGTAGAATAGAATAGAACAAAATAGAATAGAATAGAACAGAATAGAAGAAGAATGGAGAATATAGAATAGAATGTAAAGTAGAGTGGAATGGAATGGAATATAAGAGTAGAATAGGAGTAAGAACAGAGAATAGAATAGAGTGTAGAGTACAGTAGAATAAAATAGAAGACTCGACTAAACTAGATTAGACAAGAACAGAACCATAGAATAGAATAGAACAGGATAGAATAGAAGAAGAAGAATAGATAATATAAAATAGGATAGGATAGGATAGAAGAATAGAGAATGTAGAACAGAGTGTAGAGTACAATAGAATAGAATAAGAATAGAGAATATAGGATAGAATAGAGTGTAGAGTACAGAAAGAACAGAACAGAATACAGAGAGGGAGAGGGCTGGAACAGATCAGAACAGAACCTAGTCGGAAGGGCCCTTGGAGGTCTTCTAGTCCAACCCCTGATCAGACAGGAAACCCTCTACCCTTTTCAGGCAAAGGACCGTCCAGTCTCGCTCGTCTTCTCATCATCAAACTTCAGATCCGACCTGCCTAACCAAACCGAAGCCAACGCGGAAGGCCCCGAGATCTCTCAAGACTTCCTTCCCTAAAGCCGTTCTGAGTCTGAACTTCAGACAACGCCTTTCAAGCAAACAACACCCACCCACCCTTCACACACAAACGCGCCCGCTTCGAGGCCAGCGCGGATCCCGAGGAGACGCCTGGATCGGGTCGGATTCACTTCCTCCGTGCCTGCCCGGGGCCAATGGAACACCCATCAGTCGCGCAACTCCCACTCCGCCTGCCCGGGCCGCCGAGGAGCAGCCCGAGGGGGGAGGACGGGGACGGGGGACGCGCAAAGAACAAAAAAACACGCTACAAGCCACCAGGCCGCGCGGTGCGGAGAGCCCACCGGGGTGTCGTCCCCCCCCCCCCGCCAGCCTCCGCCGCCTTCCCCTTCGCTCTGCCCGGGCGAGGCTGAGCGGGGCAGGCCCGGGCCCCACCCTCCTTACCGAGCAGAAGCAGCTTCACCTCCTTGGAGGCCTTCTCGCCGTCCTCGCGAAGGTTGCGGTCGATCATCCGACTCCGCTCGGCCGCCGCTTTATCTTCGGCGCTCAGCGTGCAGCCCATCGCGGCGACGGGACGGGCGAGGCGGGCGGCTGGGCAGCCCTGCGCGCTCCTTCAACGGCCGCAGAAGAAGTCGGGAGGGGGAGGAAGCTGGAGAGGGCTGGGCTGGGGTTGTGGAGGGGGGGGCGGGGGAGGAAAGAGAAGCGCCACCGGAAACCTGCCTACTTCCTCCTTTCGGAAAAAAAAAATCACAGCCCGACCAAGAAGCGAATGGTCCTCTGGGAAGTGTAGTCAAAAGCGCGGGGCTGGCCTCAGCGCCGAGCGCTGGAAAAGGGGTGACTTTCTGGACACCCGCCACGTGGGGCGCAGGCGCAGGGCATAGTGGGAGCTGTAGCCCCACGAATTGTAAACAATACCTGACTTTATTTATTTTATTTTTATTTGTTTATTTTTTGTCAAGTACGTATTTGTAATAGATACTGCGCAAAAAAATAAAAATAAAGGGAACACTCAAATAACACATCCTAGATCTGAATGAATGAAATATTCTCATTGAGGAACTTTGTTCTGTACAAAGTTGAATGTGCACAACAGCATGTGAAATCGATTGTCAATCAGTGTTGCTTCCTAAGTGGACAGTTTGATTTCACAAGAGTTTGATTTACTTGGAGTTATATTGTGTTGTTTAAGTGTTCCCTTTATTTATTTTTTGAGCAGGGTATATAGATATAGATAAAATTTTATTTATATACATGTACATATATGTCACATGTTTTTGCTGAATTTGAAAATTAAGGGAGACTAGGATAGATCTATTTCGGCCTTATTTTAGCCTCATCAGTTAGCCATACCGTCACTGGGACTTGAACTTGTAATCTTGGCCTTGTAAGGCAGAGAGTTAACCTCTAGGCTACAGTATCCAATCCCTTTATAAATTTATATATATATATACAGTATATACACATACAGTATATATTACATATGTTTTTGCTGAATTTGAAAATTAAGGGAGACTAGGATAGATTTATGTAATATATATATAATAGATAGATAGATAGATAGATAGATAGATAGATAGATAGATAGATAGATAGATAGATAGATAGATTACATAGATATAAAGATCTAAATATAGTTCATAAAATCATATACCAAAATGCCCTTCCTGTTAATGACTACTTCACCTTCAACAGCAGCAATACATGAGCACGTAACAGATTCAAGCTCAATGTAAACTGCTCCAAACTTGACTGCAGAAAATAGGACTTCAGAAATAGAGTGATCAATGTCTGGAATGCACTATTTGTCTCTATGGTTTCTTCCTCAAACCCCAAAAACTTTAACCTTAGACTGTCCACAGTTGACCTCTCCCCGTTTCTAAGAGGTCTGTAAGGGGCCTGCATAAGTGCACCACTGTGCCTACCGTCCCTGTCCTACTGTCCTATTGTCCTCTTTTATTGTTACATTTTACTTATATTTATACAAACTACTACTATCCTATACGTGTTTGACAAATAAATAAAATAAATTAAAAATAAACATTATTTATATACATAAGATGAGTACTGATTAGAGGGAACAATTGGACAGGGACAATAGGCATGCTGGTGCGCTTATGCACGCCCCTTACTGACCTCTTAGGAATCGGGTGAGGTCAACAATGGACACTAAGGGTAACGTTTTGGGGGTTTGGGGAAGAAACCACCATCAGATAGTGAGTTCCAGGCATTAACCACTCTGTTGCTATAGTTGTATTTTATGAAGGCAAGTTTGGGGCGGTATCACTTTGAGTTTGTACCTGTTGTGTGCTCATGTATTGTTGTTGAAGCTGAAGTAGTTGTTGAGGGTTTAGACGTTGTAGCAGATAATTTTATGAGCAATGCTTAGGTTGTCCCAAAGGCGACGAAGTTCTAAGCTTTCTAAGGCCAGGATTTCAAGGTTGTGTAAGATACTCTGTTGCGAGTAGAGGAGTGGAGGGATTCTAGTAAAGTATCTCTGGACACTTTGTAGGTATTTATGTCCGATAGGTATGGGTTCCAAACAGATGAGCTACAAAACATTACACCTGTTCCAAACACTCCCCACCCAAAACCCAGGAGTTTAGCAATACCTTTTCTGACAATCAGTATATAATATGTGCACCATCCTGTCTACTGTCCTTGTCTTACTGTCCCATTGTCCAAATTCACCTGTACCTACTTTGCTTTTGTTTATGTTTATACCAACACCTGCTATCTTGTACATGTTTTGATAAATAAATAAATAAAAATAAATAAGTATCCCAAAGCTGCTTTTTCAAGAGGCAGCTGGACTTTCTGATTTTGTTTCAAGACGTTTTGCTTCTCATCAAAGAAGTTTCTTCAACTCTGAAGAAGCTACTTGGATGAGAAGATGAAAAAGTATCTTTGGGACAACTATGACCTGGATGACTAAGAAACTTCATAGACATCCAACTAATCAATGTTATTAAAAGGCATCAAATTTTCATGAGTTGCAGTGCATCTAACAACAGGTGCATACAATGGCTAAGTAAATTGGAGCTCACCAAAAATTTATGCTTTTTAAAAATGGTTACCTGAAAAAGATGCTATTAGGCTCCTGATTTTTTTTTGACACCATAGACTATTATTCCTTTCTCCTACAAATCTTTTGTACCCTGATCCAAAGTCAGAGAAGCAAAGCAAGGATTTTATTAAACATTTGTTATTGCTAAGAATCTGTAGTTAATGTATAAATGCAGTCCTAAACTCATACACAATGAATATTATAGACTGCATCATCTTGAAATTTTAAAAGTATTTTACAAAAACATATCTAGATTGCAAAAATCTGAATGTCCACTAGAAGTTGTCAAAGGGTTTAAAGATTTGGATATCTCTTGGTGATAATCTAGTGATTGTTTGGGTATTTTCAGCCTACATATGGCAGCTATAAGCTCGCAATCCTAATATTAATAACTTTATTAAAATGTACATGCCACCCAACAGCCGGTGATTCTGAAGTCTGAAATTTAAATTCTGCTAATACATAAGAGTTTGTGCTTTCTGCCTCCTGGCCTAGTCACAAAAAAATTAACATTTTTCAGGGGGGAAACCCTATATACACAGGTTCCCAATTTTTTTAGCTGGACAGTTTTCCAATCTGAAAAGTACAGTGCTAATTTTTGCAAAAAAAAAAAAAAAAAGTCAAAAACATGAAGAGTGCTGATCTTCTAAATGTTAGGATTAGAGATACTAATGTCTGCTTATTATTTGCTTATTATTTCTATTCATGGAAATTATTCTTTTTTCTTTTTCAAAAGGACATTTCTTGCACAGATTTCAAGAGCAATTCACAAAGGAAATAACGTTTGTTACAGCCATTTCACAATTTCGTTTCAAGTTAAGGAAGTTATCTATACAAATGTTGCCCTCTAGCGTCCTCTATGATGTATTTCTGAAATATCGAATATAGGTGTATTTGATTGACAAGAAATAAGATGCAGAATATGTCCTACTTCCTTTAATAAAGTATTTATTTCTCTAATATTGAAGTCCAGGGGGAAAAAACTCTGCAGAAATTATTTATTATCGGATGATTTCTTTGTTAAAAGTGAATGGAAATATGTTGACGTTAAGTTGGCTTAAAGGCAAAAAAATATTTCAACCATTTTAAGCACTCGAGAGAGGTATAACAAGGACTGTGTTTCCATCTCTGTGTATTACATATGCATGGAATGGAAATTTTGAAACATCTACAGTATAAGTGTGTTCGAACTTACCTTGCTGCCGGTTCGCTTCCTTCTGCGCTGCATGTGTGTGCCCCGTGGGCAGGGTGCATGGGCGCATGGGCACATGCACAGTGGCAAAAACTCCAGGGAGGGGGGTCAAAAACAAGATGGCAACACATTATTATTATTATTATTATTATTATTATTATTATTATTATTAATTAGATTTGTATGCTGCCCTTCTCCGAAAACTCGGGGCACAGTGCCAGAAGCACTGCTTTTGTGCATGCTCAGAAGGAAAACTTTTTTAAAAATATTCAAAAAAAATCAAAAAAAGATATGGCAGCGCCCATGCAGCACCGACTGAACTGGTTTCATGATGTCATCGGCGGGTCACTACTGGTTCGGGTGAACCGGTCCTAACTGACTGGAACCCAGTTCTGAGTACAGTGTTCCCTCGCTTTTCGCGGGGGATGCATTCCAAGACCACCCGCAAAAGTCGAATCTCCGCGAAGTAGAGATGCGGAAGTAAATACACTATTTTTGGCTATGAACAGTATCCCAAGCCTTCCCTTAACACTTTAAACCCTAAATTGCAATTTTCCATTTCCTTAGCAACCATTCAGATTATTACACACCATGTTTATTTATTAAAGTTTATTAAAAAAAAATATTTATTAAAGGCAGACGAAAGTTTGGCGATGACATATGACATCATCAGCCGGGAAAAACCGTGGTATAGGGAAAAAACCCGCAAAGTATTTTTTAATTAATATTTTTGAAAAACCGTGGTATAGACTTTTCGCGAAGTTTGAACCCGCGAAAATCGAGGGAACACTGTACAGTGATACCTCTACTTAAGAACGCCTCTACTTAAGAACTTTTCTACATAAAAGGGTGTTCAAGATTTTTTTTGTTTCTCTTCTTAAGAACCATTACCCAGGAAATTTGAGAGCAGCACGAAAGCCCGGCCAGTTTCCTGCCATTCCCCCTAAGTTTCTTTCTCTGGCGCAGTGTATGGGAGGCAGCCTCGCGCCGGGTGTATGGGAGGCACGTGCTCCTCCTCAGAGTCCCTCTTTTTTTTTTAAGCCTTAAAGTTTTGGATTTTTTTTTATTCCCCTCACCTCACCTTCTTCCTTTGGCAGCGACTCTCCTCCTCCTCTTCTTCCTTCTCCTCCTCCCACCCAAATTCCGAGCTTTTATTTCTTTCCTAATGGGTTTGCACGCATTATTTGCTTTTACATTGATTCCTATGGGGAAAAAGTGCTTCTACTTACAAACTTTTCTACTTAAGAACCTGGTCACGGAACGAATTAAGTTCTTAAGTAGAGGTACCACTGTATAAGGACACAAGCTATCTTTAGTAAATTATATTTTATGAATGTAATCCTTGATTTACAACTATTTATTAGGGACCATCCAAAATTACAATAGCACTGAAAAAAGTGACTTATAACCGAATCTAGCAATTACAACTGTTACAACATCCCCACGGTCATGTGATCAGAATTTGAACACTTGGCAACCTGGATGTATTCATGATGGTTGCAGCATTCCAGGATCAGCATTTGTGATCTTCACAGCTGGCATCCTACAAGGAAAATCAATGGGGAATTCAGATTCACTTAACAACTACCCAATTTAATGACTGCAGTGATTCACTGCACAACTGTGGCATGAAAGGTGACAAAATCACACTTGACAATTGCCTTCTGTAACAATTAAAATTCGGGCCTCAATTGTGGTCATAGGTCAACGATTACCTATACAGTAACCTCCTATCTATATTGTGTATGCTGAAGAAAAAGCAGAATTCTTCTTGATTATGTTCACAGCTCCTCCTTCAGGGCTGTACAAAGAGGCTGTGTATTTACCATATTTTTCAGAGTATAAGACTCACCTTACTTTTTTGGGGGGGAATATAGAAAAGAATCTGCTTACCAGATATTCATCTGGCTAGCATCCTTGATCTGGTCATTTTCAGCACATTATTTTATCCCCTGGTTAGAGCTTTAAAAAAATCTTATTCAGAGAGAGTAACAATGAAAGAGCTTGCAAGCCGGTAAGAGCTGGGAACATTGTTACTACCTGGTTAGGGCTGGAAAGAAACATTCGGAGCAAGTAAAGCAATTACAAAAACCTGCAAAGACTTAGGGCTTGGAAAACATTCTTCGCAAAGAGTAACAATGAAAGAACCTGCAAGGTAAGACCTGGGAAGATCATTAGCACCTATATAGGGCTGGGGGGTGGGGAAAAGCTTTGAAAAAAGCTACATTCAGAGTACAAGATGCACCTGAATTTTCAGCCTCTTTTAGGGAGGAAAAAGGTGCATCTTATACTCTGAAAAATACAGTATTTGCTGCTGTGGTTTTTAGGAAGAAGGGCTGCCCTGACCTGGGAACTAATTTGAGAAAAAGACATCCCTGCCACAAACATCACTAATTGTAGAAAATTCTTAGCGGCATTTGGACTGTCAAAAAAGAAAAGTAAAGATGGCAATGTCACTCATGTGATAGAAATCCTGCCCCTATGTTGAACCTATGATACATGCGGGGGTGGACTACTGCCCAGATGCGGGGGAACGCAGTGGGGTAGTGAAAATGGAGCTCCACCCCAGAGCACCCAATTTGCACTGAAAGATGTTGAAATAAAATACAGGGTGCCCTGCATAAGCCACGCCCACAGTGAGGTAGTAAAGATTTTGGTAGCCCTTCACTGTATACATGTCATTAAGGGCAAGACTTTAATCACACAGGTCCAGTTGCCACCTTATTTCCTCCTCCTCCTGGACCTAAACAATCTCCTGTCACTTTTGAACAGATGGATTTAAGGGGTACAGTAGATATTCATAAAGTTTATTCCTATTTGATATTTGAACCTGAATGAAAGTAAAGCAGGCGTTTGGGAAGATCAAGAGTCCTGAGCCCATCTCTGGTTTAAACGCTTCAACAAAGTCTTTTGTTTGGGACTCCCTACTAACAGTCAGTAAAGAAATTTGAACAGAACTACAGATTGTTGTGGTTCCGTCTGAGGCCCCTCCGGGAACGGCTGACCTTCTGTCGGTTTCCAGCTCAGAGGGAGAGGCTGAGGAACAGGAGGTGCAGACAGACGAGGAGGAATCCCAGGCTGAAGAAGAGGGAGGACAGCCAGAGTCCCACCAGGGGGAGCTCTCCTCAGCAAGCAGCCTGGATTCCTTAGAGGAAAGTGCACAAGCCATAATTGATCTGCGACAACGAAGAGCTAATCAGAGACGGAATCAATTGGCTAAATACTTTCAGCATTAAAGTGGCAGCAGCTGGGTTTGGGTGTGGTGCTCTTGGGAAAGGCTAAAAGGCAGACCCACCCTTCCTGGCTTGTGGAGTTTTATCTTTGAGAGTCGTGGGACCTGACTGTGAACTTTGGTGTCTTGGAATCCTGGTTTGTGCCTTTGACTATTGAAACCTTGGGGGGGGGGTGCCAGCAAGAAGCTTGCTGTATTGTCTGGACATCAGGACCCTGCTGTACCGTATTATATCCTGTCTGTTGGGAAGAACAGGTTTTCCTCTGTGCTTATTTTTTCCAGTTATAAAATACTTTTGGCTTTTACCAGAGTGTCTGGCTGTTTTTTCCAGTTGGTGTTGAGGTCTGGGGGAACCCAGACAGAACACAGATGGATATGGGGTTTCCTCTCGTGTTGATCTCTAAAAACTTGCACTTTGCAATATTAATCTTGCATAGTTGTTTTACAAATCTTCTTACATTTTGAGACAATGGCTTCTCTAGGTGAGGGTTTTGCCTTCTCTTTCTGCTCAAGATCCCCATGTACAATTGGTGGGCCACTGGGTGACCCAGAATGCTGGGCTCGATGGGCTTTGGCCTGATTCAGCATGGCTCTTCTTATGTTCTTATGTTCTTAAGCGCTTTCAAAAGCAGATCAATAAAATTGCAATGCCACTCGGCTGAATAAAGAAAAAGGATAAAGGTTATATATTTGTCAGTTGAAGAGGTGGGAGAAAAAACTAGTCACCCTTACAAACCTTTCCTCTTGGACCTCATCAGTTTCCAATAGCCCTTAAATAAAGGGATACCAAATATAGAGAGAAGAATCAACAGTCAGTTTGGTATTTTGGCTGTCTTCAGTATGTGAAATCCCATTTTGAGAGACAGACAGACAGACAGACAGACAGACAGACAGACAGACAGACAACATTCAGTGTTACCAGGGTGGGATTCAGCTGGTTCAGATTGGTTCAGACAAACCAGATGTTAATTTTATATCCAGTTTGCCAAACTGGTAGTTGCTGACTCTGCCCACTCCGTGCCTCCCAGGAGTCTCCATGTGGCCCATTTTTCATGCAAGGTAAGTGCAGGGCCCACACGGAAGTTCTGAGAAGGCTCTGGGAGGGCAAAAAAAAATGGGCCTACTGGAAGAACTGGAAGTCCAGAAATGGGCATGTTTCTGGCCTCTGGAAGGCCTCCCAGTCTGGGGAGCATTTTCATCCTCCCAGAGGCTCAAGGAAATCCTCCATAGCCTGGAGAGGGCAAAAAACCGGGCCTACCGCAAGTCTGGAAAGAGACCCGCTTCCAGCCTCCGGAGGGCTTCTGGAGCCCGGCTGGGCCTTTTTCCTCTCCTGGAAGCTCAAGGCTCCAGAACCTCAGGAGAGTAAAAATGCCCACCATAGTGCAGGAGGCTGAGTAGGCCCCCATGGCCATTCCCACCTACCCTGTTTCGTCTTACAAACTTTTAACCTTACAAACCTGGAACCAATTAAGTTCATAAGACAAGGTATCACTGTATTTGCATTTCACAAAATTCGAATAAAGATAGATTTTGCCTTTGACTGAAATCATATCCTCTCAGATTTTCCTGTTTTTTCTCCAGTCAGGACTCATTCACATAAGTCTAATGGCTATATACCCTGTTTCCCCGAAAATAAGACATACCCCGAAAGTAAGGCATGTCAGAGGTTTTGCAGAATTTGCTAATATAAGGCACCCCCTGAAAATAAGGCGTAGTCAAGTTTACATACGGTACGGTGGAAAAACATACGGTACCATTCAAGGCTGTTCATAGCGGTACCGTAATAATGTGGCGTCCCCTGCTGGCCCCTTCCATTGCTTTGTACCATCCAGTACAGCAGACACAGTCTGCTGCTGTCTCACCGCCATTACAGTCTCCACTACAGTGCGTAGACTGTAGTTCCTCTGGTGGCCGGAAGCTGCAATAGCGGGAGTGTACTGTTGTACCATATAAGTGCCGTCGTGGGTGTGTGGGTGCCATACTGACAGGTACCGTACCGTAATCAGGTACCGTACCGTAATCAGTGTACCGTACGGTACACTTTCTTTGGGGGTGTCAGATTTTCTTCCTGTGAATTTGTCTTATTTGAGAAATATAAGGCACCCCCCGAAAATAAGACGTGAAACACGGTAGCAACCAGGCAGAGAGCTGGCTGCTAAAAATTTTCAATCCCACCCCACTAATATCACAGGACGAGAAAGAGTTAGGTTTTATGTCAGTGTTTGCCACTTAATGTGTTTGGAAAGCATTTAACCGAACATCTGAATTCTTCTATGACATTCAGACTCTAATGAATGCCAGTGTGGCTAACGAGTTTAGTTTGTATATGAGTCCATGTCCAGCCTGTAAACATTTAGGTAGTCATTAACAGCAGCAGGATTCTTTACAGTCATCTCGCAGCCCCAAGTGCAATCTGCAAATTTTAATATGGATTTTAATATCCCTCTCCCCTGTCTGAATAACTCAGATCTGCCTTTTGTTAGAACCACTTCCGAACATCTGGATTTCATACTCTTTGTTCAGCAAAGCTGGTTATATAACTTTAACTTTAAAAAGTTAATGGGCAAGAAAAACTGGAGTGCCTCTGAACCCCACTTCTCTTAATCCCCAAGGGCATTCATTAAAATGGATCCAGGAACCTGAAAACAAATAAATAATCACTAACAGAGAGAGAAAATAATGTTCTCTTGACTAAAACTATGCACTGTCACTCAAAAATGAAGCCAATACATCTTTTCTATTTGAAATTAGGCAGTGTTGAAACAGCATCTGTTCCGAACCACCAATAAATACTGAGAGGCATTGGGAGGCGGAAACAGCTCTCAAGACATACACATCACTGGAGAGCATTTTTATGGCATAAAAAGTTACTTCTGGTAGATAAGAGCTCCGGGTTGAACTATTATATGGGAGCAGAGGTGGGTTCCTAAATCGGTAGCAAACCACTGGTGACATTACAATGACATCATGGATCTAGTTCGGTCGATGCCAATCCATAGGCACTGCTATCTTTTTTTAAAAAAATTATTAAATTTTTTTGGGGGGGAGGATCTGGCATTTTTTTCTTCTGTGCATGAGCAGAAGCCGAGTTTCTGACAATGTGGGTACATGGTGGAACACATTCAGTTTGAAATTATGGATACAAAGATGAATATGATTAATGAAAATAAAATGAAAAAACTGATGGGACAGGGTTAAGAGGTTTTATGGTTAGTAGAATTCGAGACCAAGTTAAAAAGAATAAACTGGAATCACTGTATAATTTGTAAACATGGTAATGTTCTTGGTTTAAAATAATATAAATCAGTACACCCTCATTTCGGTGGAGGGGTCTGAATGAATGATGTTGGGTGGTGGGATCATGCATCACTGTGCACTGTCTTTGTTATTATTAAAAATTAATAATTTTTTTTTTAAAATCTTGTTTTCAGGTGGGGAGGTTGAGTTTTTTCTTACTTTTTGGCACTGCGCATGCGAAGTGCCAAGTGTGTGCACAGCCACGAGGCATGGCCACACAGTATTGTGGTTGGCTCTGGGCCAGCTCCTGCTCAGAGGACTGTGGGGGTTGGTTTGGGAGAATCCTCACGTTATCAGAGACCGGTTTTACTGTCCAACAGCTTCAGACAGTGAAGCGTCTGTGTCAAGGGAAGATTCTGAGAGTGAAGCAGGATCGGATGATGAGCTAGTTACAGGTAGACCATTAGCTAATTACCCCATTAGTGAGTCATCATCGTCATTAGACTCAGAGGAAGAGGGATTCAGAGATGCTCGCAGGCACAGGTTTATGACAAAGAGGGAACAACTGCGCAAGTATTATAGAAGATAAGAGAGAACACCTGCGGCTGGGGCAATTAGGCTAATGGGGCTGCTGATAAATTGCCAGCGTGGCTGAGACCGTGCGTGGGAAATTATCCATTTAGTGAGAGAGGAGTGCTGTTTGCTTTTGAACTGCTTCAGGATTTACAAGGACTTTTTTGAACATTTCACAGTTAAGTACAGCTTGAGGACTCTTGAAGGGGGGTGGCTGTGACGTCTTCACAGCTGCCTTTATCTGCTCTGCTTTTGTTTTTGCTTTTCACAACATTCCAGGCTCATGGTTTGTGGGAGAGCACTTTGGCTGATATAAAGTGCGTGTGTACAATATATTTCTGTTGATAAACCAATTCTTTGTTTACTTTACAACAGTGTGTGTTTGAATTTACACTTTGGACTTAATTGGGGCTCATAACGTGAAGCCCAGCATAACACATGGTATGGGAGGAAGTGAACCAGCAATGAGATACAAGTCTAATAAATTATTATTATTATTATTATTATTATTATTATTATTATTATTATTATTATTAGTTAGAACCCACCCCCTTTATGGGAGTTAGGGAGTACAGTACACTAATCCCTCACCACTTTGCGGTTCATCTTTCGCGGATTCGCTACTTCACGGGTTTTCAAAGGGGCTTAAATCCATTAAATCCATTGAAATTTTAAATCCATTATTCATAAAATTCTTGTACAGTACTACTGTAAACTATTAAAGAAACTGGTAGGTTATCACATGTAGTTCCAGGTGAGAAACATTATAGAATGACTGTTTAATGCAAAGGGTGGGTTTTAAAAGTCCAAATACTCAATAAAAACATTAAAAAATATATTTCCTCTACTTCATGGAAATTTGTTTTTCACGGGTGGTCTTGGAACGCATCCCCTGCAAAAAATGAGGGATCATTGCATTGCAAATTCCTGGTGTACTTGTCCATTTTCTACACTCTCTGAACTAACCAGTTTTGCTTTCTTAAGGGTTGTTACTATATTAGGCACACCATTTAGTTTTAATATCTCCATTTGGCACCCTCTCAATGTAGAGAGAATTCTCAATAACCATGGCCGGGAATAACCATTGCTGGCAGGGAATGCTGGGAGTCTATTTTCTTACATAGATGAAGGATACCAGGTTATTGGAAGGCTTGTTTCTTTTTTAATTCTTCGGCTACTGTATCCAGAGGATCTGAACCCAAAGTAATCGCTATTGAAAATAAAATGTTTGCAGCTCAAAAATACAGCAAAAATAATATTTGTTTCCTTCTTTTGTTCCATCAGGACTCCTACGAGATCAACAACAATTTACCAAGAAAAAAAGAGGCAATTGAATTAATGTCGTTTCAACCTACCACTTAAATTTGAAGAAGGAAGTAGGGAAAGGTGATTACCGGTATTTCTGAAGTGCCGGCAATTCTTTATAGTAAAATCACTCCGGGTCAAAAGGACACACTAACTTGCATGAGGAAGTCACCCAAATGCTTTTGAACTGTAGCTTTCTACAGATGGGTATAGTTTCAGGGCCCTCCATACATAGACAGCATAAATTAAAACAAGATGTCCCACGGAGGGAGTTTTTGAGATCTTCTGAAGAGCAAAGTCAATGGGGAAGACATTGCTAACTTAGCAACTGTGATTATTCACTTAATGATGGCAAGAAAGGTCATAAAATGGGCCAAAACATTTAACAATTGTCTTGCTTAATAATGGAAATGTTGGGCTCGATTTTGGTTGTAAGTGGAGGACTACCTATATGTAACAGCTTAAAGCAGAAGTCTTCAAACTTGGCAACTTGTGGACTTTAACTCCTTGGCAAGACTTGTGGACTTTAACTCCCAGAATTATCCAGCCAGCATAGCTAGATGGAGAATTCTGGGAGTTGAAGACCACAAGTCTTAAAGTTGCCAAGTTTGGGAACCCCTGGCTTAAAAGCAATGTGTGAGCCACATCATAGGCTTCATTTTACTAATGCAATATAAACTCATTGAAATTAAAGTCATGGTTCTAATGTATTTCTGACATTGGCCAGGTTTCATCTGCATTAAACTAAGTGGTTTATTTATTTTTTGGGCTTAGCGTAATAAAAGAATACCGACACTGAGAACATCCATGTCTTGTTTACCGTACTTTTAACTGCAGAGAAAGCTTCCTTTGTCTTCCTTAAATTTCTTGACATCTTTTACAGCTAAGACAGTGTAACCCTTCAGAACAGGAGAATGCGGAGCTGGAAAATATGTTCCTACAATCTAAAGGTCAGTTGTTCATCCAGTTATTGCTCCTATCTATCCCTGGGCCTTTTTGTAGCGCAATCATGCCTAGCCCAAATAACAGCCAGCCCTCTCATTTATAATCCTACAAGTCAAAGGCAGCCTTGATTAGAAGGTGGATGGAAGGAGTCTAAAGCAGAAGATAACAATTACTAGAGGAGGGAGGGAAGAAATGAAGAAATAAACAGACAAATGAAAGAAAAAGAAAGAAAGGGAGGGAGAGAGAGAGAAAGAAAGAGGGAGGGAACGAAAAAAGGAAAGAAAGAAAGAAAGAAAGAGGGAGGGAAGGAAGGAGGGAAGGAAGGAAAGAAAGAAAGAAAGAAAGAAAGAAAGAAAGAAAGAAAATATTCAGAATAGTGATGTTCCCAACTACAAAGGTTAAGAATGAGTTGATGGGGTGGGTAAGCAATTACCATCTGTATTAGTCAAAATTAAATGAAATTAACTGGATACTAATAGCAGCTGATTTTGTGTGTGGGTTTAGTTGAGCAGCACATCGGAGAGAAAGGGTTCCAATTGCCATGGTGTATTTATTAAATACTCCCCCATATACAAACGTACACATTCTTCCTCAGCTGCTATATTCTGCATTTCACACATCGATAAATCAAGATTGTCAAGTGCAAAAAAGAAAAAAAAAGGAGGAGGAGAAGAAACCTAGCTACAGCTCAGGCTTTGGTGAACGTGCAGCTGTGATGTAGTTGTCGGAGGCAGTGATATCGCTGTTCATGTGCTGCTCCAGGAACTCTGAGGTCTCTTCTGCAATTTGTCCCGGGATCCGGAAATCGATGGTCGCTTGGTCCCTTTTGGGGCTAGGCTGGGTAAGGGCGTTCCTGGCCTCGGCGTGGCAACCTGTCCCTTGCAGGAACTGCAAGAAGTTCTCCTCGATGGAGCCTTCCCTGCTGGGTAACCTGAGGTCCTCCTCGGGGGGTTGCTTGAAGAAGCAGGTGAGGTGCTTGCTGAGCTCCCCTCGGATCTGCCGGTTGAGGCATCCATAGAAGAACGGATTGGACGTGAAGCAAAAATAACCCATCCAAGTGACCACATTCTCCGTCTGCTGGCCAGGGAAATGGGAGCTCAGCACCGAGTAGAGGTGGAAGGAGAAATAGGGCAACCAGCAGAAGAGAAATTGTCCCCCCACCGCCAGAAGGATGATGACAGCCTTCCCACCCCCAAACGTCCTCTGGGGGGTCGTCCGAGGGGCTCCTGAACTAGTCACCATGGTGGACCTGCTACTAAGAGATTCTGACCTTTGCCGTGGGGTATCCATCCACGTGGGGAGTGGGCCATGGTGCATGGCAGCTACCCTGGCCACTTTAAACATATTACAGTAGACCACCAAAATAATGGAGACCGGCAGGAGGAAGTAGAAAACAGCGAAGAAAATCACAAAAAACTTGCAGTAGGCACTTCGGCTCCACTGCAAGGAGCAGGTCTGTCCACTGTAGGCCAGGGATCTATTGACGTGGTCTTGGGACAGCCATCCCAGGATGGGGAGGATGGACATAACGACTGCCTTGACCCAGACACCAACCAGGACACAGACCACCAGGCTTACAGTCATTTTGACCTCGTAGCGCAGGGGGTGCACCACGTAGTAGTAGCGCTCTACGTTAATCGCGGAGATTGAAAGGATGCACATGGTGATGAAGCAGACGCTCAGGAAGAGATAGGTGTGGCATATGGCGTCCTCGAAGACCGTGCCATCAAAGAAAGTCGAGCTGGACAGCATGGCTAGAGGCAGGAGAGTAACAGCAGCCAAAAGGTCCACCAAGCAGAGGTGGAACACGAAGACGAACTTCCTCAGGGCTGGGGTTTTGATAATGACCGTCATAATCGCTACGTTGCCCACAATGGCTGTCAGGTCGATCAAAAGCATGAAGAAGAGGCCCACAGACTCGGAGGCCACGTCTCTGGGCTTGGTGTCTAGGCTAGAATTGAGAAGCATAGAACTTTGGGGCGTCTGGAGCAGTCGCCTGACCCTGGCCGGATTCCATACCCACGGGGTGGGAGGAGAAGGCTCCATGGAGATTGGCACCTCCCTTTACAAGTCCATCACCCATCCTATTCTGGGTCCCCAGAAAGTAATCACAGAGAATCAAGAGAGACGATGGAGGGCAAGCAGCCACTAGCCATATCGTTTGCTAACATTCAGCGTCCAGCAGGTCTTTGGGCTACTTATACTTCCCAGTACTGTGCAGTTTCGTGAGCCATTATAATCAGGGGCTCTGCTTAATTCACCAAATCTGTTTCATCTTGACTCTTTGTCATAGGATATAATAGCATGGCAGAGTAGAAAGTTGGTGGGACCTGAAGAACAGTCCCTTCCTTGCTAAGTAGATAAGGCTTTACTGCATCTTCCAACATGCTGTTTCTGGGGAAAATGTTTTCACCTGAAAGAAATAGAGATATATTTACAGATTAAACACTGTGTCAACCAAAACTGTTCCACTGGCAGAGCTACATTTGGAGCTTACTGAAATGGGCGGTTTTGCCTTTAAAGATGATTGCCCTTTTCAGGGGAACCACTTGGATGGTTGCTGTGAAAGTCAAGCCCTTTGAATTTTCCAGACAATAATGAGTATAGTCTGTTTCCGGGGACCTAATACTGGGTGCTCCCAATAAAAGAGAGTGGGATTCTGAGCTTATTGAGGGTTGATTCTTGAGAGCAGGTTTTTAAAATGTATGTTGGGACTGCCCTTATTTAAGAGGCTTTGAATTTCATGTGATAGGTTTGGTTTATTATTATTATTATTATTATTATTATTATTATTATTATTATTTATTGGATTTGTATGCCGCCCCTCTCCATAGACTTGGGGTGGCTGACAACAATGATAAAAACAGCATGTAACAATCCAATACTAAAACAACTAAAAAAAACCCCTTATTATAAAACCAAACATACATACAGACATACCATGCATAAATTGTAAAGGCCTAGGGGGAAGGAATATCTCAGTTCCCCATGCCTGATGGCAGAGGTGGGTTTTAAGGAACTTACGAAAGGTGAGGAGGGTGGGGGCAATTCTAATCTCTGGGGGGAGCTGGTTCCAAAGGGCCGGGGCCGCCACAGAGAAGGCTCTTCCCCTGGGTCCTGCCAAACGACATTGTTTAGTTGACGGGACTCGGAGAAGGCCCACTCTGTGGGACCTAACTGGTCACTGGGATTCGTGCGGCAGAAGGCGGTCCCGGAGATAATCTGGTCCAGTGCCATGAAGGGCTTTATAGGTCATAACCAACACTTTGAATTGTGACCAGAAACTGATTGGCAACCAATGCAGACTGTGGAGTGTTGGTGTAACATGGGCATATTTGGGGAAGCCCATGATTGCTCTCGCAGCTGCATTGGTTTGTCAAGCAAAGACATAATTCAGGGTATATCCTTGACTTAAGTTATTTTTCTTTGCATGTAGGGCAACAAGTTAAGATACTGCAAAGCAAGAGTTAGCAGTTGCTCGCTGTCATAATACAGCCATAACCTGGTGATGAATGTTGAGGGTCAGTTCTCAATATAATTATTGTCTTTTTATAGAAAAAGAATCTTTACAAAGATGGTTGGTCTCCACAGACTCTGGAACGTCTTGAGTGATGATCCTGTCAAGGCCTTTGTTGTTCTATGTAGCATTGAAATAAAATGGACCACAGAGAAGATTATTCTTAAGATCCCTCTCTAGTGTTCCCGGGAAAAGTTTTCTGGGATAGACTGGGTAATAATACTATCTGAGAGATTGCTAGGAGGTCAATGTTAGCTTGCCATTAATTGATCAGAAAGACATTCATGTACATAATTTTGCTGTCCATTGCATCCTCAAGTAGCCACCCAAGATAACTTTTTACATGGCATCGGACCAGAATATCTCCGAGACTGCCTCCTGCCGCACGAATCCCAGCGGCCGATTAGGTCCCACAGAATGGGCCTTCTCCGGGTCCCGTCGACCAAACAATGTCGGCTGGCGGGACCCAGGGGAAGAGCCTTCTCTGTGGTGGCCCCAGCCATCTGGAATCAACTCCCTCCAGAGATTTGAATAGCCCCCACCCTCCTCGCCTTCCGTAAAATGCTCAAGACCCACTTTTGTCACCAGGCGTGGGGATAATTACCATCTTTCCCCTTTTTATTATATTTTTGGACTTACTGCATGATAGATTAGGTTGAATGTGTGTGACTGCATAGCTAGGGGTTTTATTATGTTATTAATGTCTTTTAAATGGATCTAATTTTTTATTGTTAGATTTGTAATATATTGTATTATTGCTATGCTGTGAGCCGCCCCGAGTCTTCGGAGAGGGGCGGCATACAAATCTAATAAACTATAACTATAACTATAGAGTGATTAAAGAGTTATATATCCTATAAAACATGTTAGAGATCTCCAAAATCTGCTGTGGCACACCTGTAAAGGCAGTTTGATGGTGTCATTTATCTTCCTGCCAATTTTAACATGATTTTAATATTGCAGTATAAAGCTCATGGCTTAATCATATGGAACCATTTTCACTATCTGAGGCAGAAAACATGGACAAAATGCTAATATGCATCATCTTGAATCCTGCCTCTCCTGAGTTTTCCTAAAACTCCAAGGAAGGATGACTAAGTGGATCCATAGAATGGTGAACATGTCTTTGTGTGATGAGCGATAACAGCTGGTTGCCTATCCTTTCCTAAATAAGCCCTCCAAGGATGCTCCTACACATTGTCCTTTGCTAAAGCAATATGCTTGAGATGCTGATGTCTATGCTCCTTTTTTGTGTTCTTAAAAGCAATTGATTACATTGACTCTTTTAAACTGAGTTTAGGCATGGTTGAGGCCAGAATCAGCCTATGTGACCTTGGCAGATGATTTCCTGCAAAAGAAAGACAGAGGGAATGTGGCTGATTGATCCTGCTTTGTTTTTCAGTGTGTAGTTTCAATCTCATTGATCAGGATTATGGCCCTGAGCTGGGAATGCTGTATTATAGTGGTTCATCTCCTATTTTTAGTGTTGATCTCAGAAACCAGCTACTGTATGTGCTGCCTTGAGGCTTCATTTTGTCCAAAATAGTAATTACCATTAACATATTTTGAAACATCGAGTGATCGATATGCTGTGGATACTCAATTCTATTTAGTTTCAAAATGTTTTTCAGATCTGTTTTTTTTTTCAACTTGGCAGAAGCGAAGAACTTTATTAGCTTTCATTGAAGGAACCCCACTTTTTTCAGGTATCCATCTGAGCTTGAAAAACAGGTGGGATTGCTGAAAGAGTAGCATTAAGTTTAATGAGTGGGTTCTTTAAAATAACAGCATCCTTCTCTTTCAAGTTGAAAAAAGTAACAAGGAAGTGATTCAAAGTGCTTCTTCCAAAGTACATAGAGCCCTAATATAAACCATCTGAATAATAGAGGACACGTTTTGAATTAGTATTGGGGCAAAATGATGAGAGGGTTGAAGGCCAACAGGCAAGTCAGAAACCATCCAGGAAAATTATGCCTGGTAGTGGATCATCTTCCTTTCCTAAATTGGGTGTCATGTCTAGTATTCCTAGATAGGGAAA
Source organism: Erythrolamprus reginae (assembly GCF_031021105.1). Taxonomy (NCBI): domain Eukaryota; kingdom Metazoa; phylum Chordata; class Lepidosauria; order Squamata; family Dipsadidae; genus Erythrolamprus; species Erythrolamprus reginae. Next base: position 47,982,011 of record NC_091952.1, read on the forward strand.
GACAATATCTATTGTTCATTTACTGGTCACTTCAAGTCAGGGGTGAAATGCTCCTGTTTCACTTGTGCCTGTCAATTGTCAGAGAGCTGGTCGCGAAGGCTCTCTACGACGCCTTAAACCTGATCTAAATATTGTCCACAAGATCATCTGTTGCAATGTCCTGCCTGTCAAAGACTACTTCAGCTTCAACCACAACAACACAAGAGCACACAACAGATTCAAGCTTAACATTAACCGCTCCAAACTTGACTGTAAAAAATATGACTTTAGTAATTGGGTTGTTGAGGCGTGGAACTCATTACCGGACTCCGTAGTATCATCTCCTAACCCCCAACATTAGACTATCCACGGTGGACCTCTCCAGATTCCTAAGAGGTCAGTAAGGGGCATACATAAGCGCACTAGAGTGCCTTCTGTCCCCTGTCCTATAGTCTCTCCTATATCTCGTATTTCTTCTCTATTATATCCTCTATAACCTTCATTGGGGGGGTTTTGCGCATGCGTCGGAGAGTGTAGACACTCTGCTGAACGCTCTTCAAATGAGAAAGTAAACATTGGATTTTAAACCCTGTCGAACCACCCAAAGTCTCAAATAAACTGAACTAAGTAATAAAGCTATAAATTTTGAATCCGGAGATACCCTGGGCTTATTGAAGGAGAGAGAAACAACTTGGAAACAGTCTGCTTTCCACTCAGAACTGTGAGTAAACAATAAGTTAAGAGGAGAGATGGCGGAGAAAGTTGGGGAGGAGCTCACAGAGAGAATGGATGCCTTGATGAAAACCTTTGTTGTGGTTGGTCAGCAGTTAAAGGAAATGAAAGATGTGGTTACTAAGACCACAACTGAGCTACAAACAGTGAAAATAGAACAACAAGCCCAGGGTAACAGGGTTTCAAAACTGGAAGAAGAAAGAGAACAGGAATGTCAGCGTATAAATATGTTAGAAGATAGATTAAGAAGAGCAAATTTACATCTGAGGGGTTTTAAAGCTGATTTTGCTGATAGCACATGATCCAAAATATCCAGCAATGGTTTAAGGAGAATAAAATTGAAGTGTTGGATCATGAAATAGAAAGAGCACACTGGGTTTTTGGAGCAAGAAGAGAAGCAAACCAATGAGACATAGTAATTAAATTCCTCTCAGAAAGAACGGCTGAAACAGTTTACAAAGAATTAAGAAAAATATAACCTTCATTGTGTATTATTGTGTATTGGAATCAATCATCAATCAATCAATCAATCAGCTTGAGGCTCTATCCACCTGCCCGGATGCCACTATTTGGGTTCTTTTTACTCTGTGAGCATGCCCAAAGCGTTCTGTGCATTCTCAGAGGATGGTGGCATCTGGGTGGGTGGGCCGAATCTCATGCTCCCTTCGCGATCGGCTCTCTGACAACTGACAGGCACGAGTGAACCAGGAGTATTTCACCCCTGTGTCAAGTGTAGGTTACTGTAACTATATTTCATCCAAAAGCCGTAGCTGATGCAAAATACAGTGGCAATAGGAAATTATGTTGTAACCTTAGAGCGAGAGGGTAAAATGCAAATGTACTTGTAACTGCTATTGTGAAGATTGGAAGGTGTTTGTTTATAACCTTTCCTTTTTCTATTTATTTCTTTCTATTTTTTGAAATTACATTCCTTTCCTTTCCTTTTTTATTTCAAAACTTTGATGTTTTTAAATGTTTTTAATAAAAATTATACATGCGCCAAATATAATGGCCATGTCATTGAAGGTGGGCTGTAGATATTCATGTATTATATCTCTGTTAAAGCAGTTGGGCTGGCTGCTTAATTAGTTATTTACTGCAGGATCCAATCTGAGTCGGTCACTAGAACCCAAAGATTTACTCTTTCATGTTTTGGGGCTCATCCTGGAGCCCATCATCAGGGGACTTCTCTTTCATCAGAATATGTACATGTTGTATTTATAAAGTGCCTAGTTGTGTGTACTTTTTAATTAGAGTGTTCTAGGGTGGCTATTAAGTTGTTGTTTATTTATTAAATTTATTTTTATTTATATCCCATCTTTATTTATCTTTATATCCCATCACACTTAGCCAATTAAATTCTGTTCTGTTCTATTCTATTCTGTTCTGTTCTGTTCTGTTTTATTCTATTCTATTCTATTCTATTCTACTCTACTCTACTCTACTCTACTGTATTCTTTTTAGAAATAACACAAAATGGCGGACATGTCCAGCACATCTTCCTCTTCCTATTTTCCCCACAACAATAACCTTGCGAGGTGAGTTGGGCTGAGAGTGACAAGTCCAAGGTTACTCAGTTGGTTTTCATAGCTAACGAACGACTTGAACTCACACTCTATTGCTTTCCTGATTTTTGGATTAACCTTAATCACTAGATCAGGGATGTCAAACTCAAGGCCCGCGGGCCAAATCTTGGCTGTGGGGAGCTTAGATCTAGCCAACAGGGCCACCCTGGAAACAGTGAAGGACCAGCCTGTGGTGCTTCTGCCAGTGAAAATGAGCTCCTGAGCTCCATTTCTGTCTGTGATGGCCTCCTGCAACCCTCTGCCAGCGAAAACATACAGCCCTCCCAAGCTCCATTTTCGCTGGCAGAGGATTGCAGGAGGTTGTCACTGCCAGAAATTAAGCTCAGGAGCCCATTTTTGCTGGCAGAGCACTCAGCCCACCACAAGCACCCCTGAACATGAATGACATTGAGCAGGCCACGCCTACTCTGGCCACACCCACCCTGCCCCCCTGAGGCACAACACAACCCTGACGCAGCCCTCAATGAAATTGAGTTTTGACAGCCCTGCACTAGACCAACTGGGCTCTCAGTTAGCTCCCAATCTAGATTCAGTGTTTTAATTCTACATATAACATCCTAAGAGAAGCTTTTCCATGATAGATTGAGGTGAGCCTACTTTACAATGTTCTACTTCGATTTGATCTCTGCATAACTTCCTCACTGAAACCCATAAGGCACCAGCAGCTATATCACTGAGATCTTTTCACCCAAACAGTCACTGAGCCAACGTTATAGGAAAATTGGTCGGTTCCTTTTCCCCTTTTAATTAATGTGATTTATATTGTTTTAATTTATTGTGCACGGTGACATTTTTTCTTCATTTGGAAACCACTTTTGAAGATAATTATGCAGAAAGCTGAATACTATAAAAGTACACTAGCAATATTGTAATTGCAAATATTTATATCTTAACGATCTGTTTGAGTTCAAATTAAAGTACGTTAAGCACTATTGCATTAAAATATGCTCGCTATCTTTAAACATAACATTAGGAAATAAGCCTTCGTACATAAGCCACAATATTTACACATTGCCTTAAACCAAACCAACCCCCCCGCCCGTTATGTTTTTTCCAATATGTGTAATTTCAGCAAAGGCCCTGGGGACATGGGTTTGTTTTAAATAGCAATGCTTTCAATACTAGTTTCCCTAGAATAATTTCCATAAAATTCCCAGTTTAGTTGATTGGCAGTTTCCTGCTCCACCATGGAATTTTTAGGAAAAGTGTGAGGGGGTGGGGTTATTATACTTCACAATTTGCCCTGTTCAGTTTCAGATGATAGGACCGGTAGTACTTGCTCCATAACCATTCATTCAGTGGCTGTTCAAAATTACAATGGTGCTGAACAAATGGTAGTTATGACTGGTCCTCAAAATTATAGTCTTTGCAGTGTGACTTTATTATGTATTTATTTATTTATTAGTTAAATGTACAGGCCGCCCTTCTCCTCATGGACTCAGAGCAGATCCATGATCATATGATCATGTTGGTTATGACCTATAAAGCCCTACGATGCATCGGACCAGATAACCTCCGGGACCGCCTTCTGCCGCACAAATCCCAGCGACCGGTTAGGTCCCACAGTGTCGGCCTTCTCCGGGTCCCGTCAACTAGACAATGTCGCTTGGCAGGACCTAGGGGAAGAGCCTTCTCTGCAGGGACCTCAGCCCTCTGGAATCAGCTCCCCCCAGAGATTTGCACTACTCTCACCTTCCTTGCTTTCTCTAAAAGTTTAAAGACATATCTGTGCCTTTAGATCCTAGCCCCCTGGCTGATGAGTGTAGTACATCTTGTTGTGTGAATGGGAATGAATATTTTAAATGTTATTAGAGTTTTTAAAGTTTTTTTAGCTATATTAATTGGATTTTGTTTATTGTTTTGATATGCTGCGAGCCACTCCGAATCCTCAGAGAGGGGCCTCATACAAATACAATCAATCAATCAATCAATCAATCAATACATACATACATACAAACATACATACATATATATATACATACCAAAATTTGGTGCTTGGCAGCCTAGTCACATTTATGACCATGGCCTCAACTCCGTGGCCTCAACTCCCACCACACCTATCTACCCTACCTATCTCTGCATACTAGTGCCCCTGCTGCCCTGTTGTTGCCCTGCACTCGGCCACGCCTTCTGCCCCTGCCTCCCCCACTGTCTTCAGCTGACTTCTTCTGCCATCATCTTCCCACTTCTACTGATGAGGTGTGCCCAGCCTAGGCACCTGCTGGCCCTTCACAAGAACTTAATGAGGCCTATCTCCTCACCCATCTCTGCTAAATGCATTGCAAGAGGCGATGAGTGTGAAGGGCTCCCACAATCTAGGAAAGGAAAGAAGCTGGCCAAAAATCTTCCTGGTTATTGCTACCAACTGCTCATTAGTAAGAACTGTATTTTCAGGAGGATTAGATTAGATTTGATTAGATTTATTGGATTTATATGCCGCCCTTCTCCGCAGACTCGGGGCAGCTCACAACAATGGTAAAAACAGTACATAGTAACAAATCTAATACAGTATATAGAAATCTAAATTACAGTTTTAGATTTAAAAGTCCAAAAAAGAAACCCCAATATATAAAAAACAAGCTCCATATCCCCAAATGGTGCACCATCCTTGAATGGGGATTTGCTACCACATCCAAGGACAAGAGCAGAATATGTCCAGACCTGGACGATCCAAACTTGGTCTTGGAGGGATTGGGTCAGAGACAGTTCCTAACTCATTATCTATTGCCAAGTGATCATGTAAGAATTTAGCCGTCAAAAAAGTAAAATCTTCCCCCTTTTAACTGCATCTATGTAAGTTGGTAGTCCGCTATAAGTGGCTGCTAAAAATGCAATAGTTTCGTGCTGAAAGTGTTGATTTAGAAACTTCAAACTTCTTTCAGAATTTCCTTCAGCAATTTTTTCTTTCTTTCAGACTGTTATGGAAGGATGAATTATTTTTTCTCTGTTGTAAATATTTTCTTAATGTACCTTTGCAATTGTGAGAAGGACAAACCAGTTAAAGGGTTTTGTGTATAATATTTCAGTAAAATGCAGAAAACAGTCCAACGGACAATCCAGAACTTAGAAAACAGACTTCCGGTTTGCCCATTGTGCTGTTTTTCACACTCCAGGGTTTCAGGAAGCTCCCCTGAAGGCCTAGAGTTCAAAAATCAGCACAATGGGCAAACTGAAAGTCCATTTTCTGAACTTCCACTTTGCCCATATGCCCTTGTTTTCACCATCCAAGGCTTCAGTGTGGCCTATGCTCATGTGCGGTGATGGTGGGATTGTGCATATGTGCAGGGGCACCATAGGGGTGCGCATGCGTGGGGGGAGGGAATTGTGCTAGCACACATGCACACACCCTTTTGGCACGCAAACCAAAAAAAAGGTTTACCATCACTGACCTAGACCATGTTGAGGGGGTATCCCAGCAACCGGTTAGGTCCCACAGGATTGGCCTTCTCCGGATCCTGTTGCCTAAACAATGTTGTCTGGCGGGACCCAGGGGAAGAGCCTTCTCTGTGGTGGCTCCGACCCTCTGGAACCAGCTCCCCCCAGAGATCAGGATTGCCCCCACCCTCCTTGCCTTTTGTAAACTTCTTAAAACCCACCTCTACCGTCAGGCATGGGGGAATTGAAACATCTCCCCCTTGCCCATGTTGTTTTTGTGTATGATTCGATTGTGTGTTGTTGGGGTTTCTTTTTTGGACTTTTTAATCTAAAACTGTAATCTAGATTTTTAAATATTAGATTTGTTACTATGTACTGTTCTTCACCATTGTTGTGAGCCGCCCCGAGTCTGCAGAGAGGGGTGGCATATAAATCCAATAAATCTAATCTAATCTAGAGATTCAAGGTATAAAATAGGTAACTTAAATTCCAGTAAGGCTTAAGGTTCTAATTTTGCTTCTTAATTATTGTCTTCGGAGAGGGGCGGCCTACAAATCTAATAAATAATAATAATAATAATAATAATTATTATTATTATTATTATTATTATTATTATTATTATTATTATTCTCCAATCCTCCAATACAAAAATGGGCCAATTTTTCTGGCCTCACCTATTCGCGGCATTCCTGCTCTGTCATTTTAGTTCCCAAGCACAGTAGTGAGACTATGCAACTTAGCACAACTAGAAGGCAAAACAACACCTCTTACAAGAATAGAGAGCGTGGCTGCATGAGATAATGAGGATTTTCTTTTCTACTTGAATCTCCCATGCATTTCGGTTACTTATGACCCATATCAAACATGAAGGATCTGCAAAGGGCACAACTTACCCATTTGAGTTGCTCTGAAGAAGGCAACTGCTGACCGGTCATCTTGCTTTCAAGAAGGTCCATGCTGCTGTCCTGAAAATATCCCTTTGCACTTCGGTTCAACAAATAGGTTTGGAGCACGGCACTGATGGAGAGTAAAACAAAACCAAATAAAAGCAAAGTGTGTCTATTTACAACTTCAACTTGGCCCTTGATAACATTAGTTTATTCAGTCTTATTTGGCTCCACCCCATTTCTTCCAGCTCAATGGCCAAAACGTGGTCAGATCCAGCAGTATCCCTGAATGGAGCAGAAATCCTAGTTCAGGGGTCTCCAACCTTGGCAACTTTAAGACTTGTGGACTTCAACTCCCAGAATTCCTCAGCCAGCAAAGCTGTCGTCTTCAGTTGTCTGTTTCAGAGCAAAGCTAGCTGAGGAATTCTGGGAATTGAAGTCCACAAGTCTTAAAGTTGCTAAGGTGGAGACCCCTGTTGTAGTTGGACTCTCTGACACTCTACTGGGACATACCTGGCATTCTGTGGGGACTTCCCAGAAGTCACTGTTGGAGCACTTATTTAGATATTTTCCCAATACTGTATACCTTCTTCCTTCCTCTATCTCTTTACCCAAAACTCTTTCCATAGACCGGGATGGAAGCAGGGACACCCTCATCATCTCCAACTTCTCCCTCATCTTTCCAGACAAAGATGACTTATTTCACTTAGTGTTCCTTCAAAAGAAATGAACACCCACCCACCCAGAAGTATTCACCTCTTCTCTGAAAAGGAAAGCTTCCCCTCATTCCCCAGACTTCATAATTCCTCACAAACAAACATATGGTCCTTGATTATTTATTTACTTGCAAATTATGTAAACAAAAAGATACATTTGTCAAGAATCGTAAGATACACTTATTAAGATTACACTGAGAGCATATGCACCAAAGACAAATTCCTTGTGTGTCCAATCACACTTGGCCAATAAAGGATTCTATATCTATAAATCAAAGCTATATAGCCCATCCCATCTATAACAAGGCATATGGTTAAAAGTGATCCAAACCAGAAGAAGGTGTAACCAGGAATGAAGATACCACACATATAAATCAGGAAAGACTTAATGAACTCAATCTGTATAGTCTGGAGGACAGAAGGAAAAGGGGGGACATGATCGAAACATTTAAATATGTCAAAGGGTTAAATAAGGTCCAGGAGGGAAGTGTTTTTAATAGGAAAGTGAGCACAAGAACAAGGGGACACAATCTGAAGTTAGTTGGGGGAAAGATCAAAAGCAACATGAGAAAATATTATTTTACTGAAAGAGTAGTAGATCCTTGGAACAAATTTCCAGCAGACGTGGTTGGTAAATCCACAGTAACTGAATTTAAACATGCCTGGGATAAACATATATCCATCCTAAGATAAAATACAAAAAATAGTATAAGGGCAGACTAGATGGACCATGAGGTCTTTTTCTGCCGTCACTCTTCTATGTTTCTATAAATACAAATTCCCCATAGTTCCTCCCTAACCTGAAGAAAAATCCATGTCTTCAAAGCCAATGAAAGAAGAACAGGATTGGGGCAACTCAAATTGTCCAGGTCCAGCTATTCCAGCGGAAAGATGCCATGAGAGAGAAGACACGCCACCCGTCTCTTTTCAGATGGACACGCCACTATTAAGACTTCACTGGATGGTTCAGTTACTATAGCTTCCCAATTCCAAACTGCTGAAATTCCTACTGGCAACTCTCCTCATCTGCCAGCATGTAAAGTACATGTAAGGTAAATACAGTCTTCAAGAAACACCCACTCACACACACACGAGCTCAAATCCTGCTCACGTGGATTTCCTCCACTGTCCTGCGTCCAGCCTTGTGAGACCAAGAGCACCCCCACCCACCCACCCAAAAAGCTGGACTTCCAATTTTTTCTTCTGCTCCTTTCCATCTGAAATGAATGGACATGTCCTAACCTGGCTGAAATGCCATCACTCCTGTCCGTTGTTCCTGATCAAGAAACCTTACTCCTGCTGCCACCGGTGTAGTACTTGAAGACCAGCAGTAAAGAAGCAGGCCTCGGCTTATGCCAGAAGGGAGACAGAGAAGAATCTTGAACAGAGAAAGGAATAGGAGAGGTTGGTCTTGCTCATCTCTTCGCTCTCCTGCAGGAGAGATCTGCTCCCAGCATCACATGCAAAAAAGGATCCTCCCCAAATAGCTTATGCACTCATTGCTCTCTCTGTGGTCCTGTACTTATCTCTGTCTCAGCATCTTTGGGAGAAGGGACCGGCTACACCTGGATGATGGGGAGGCACTAACAATATACTACCCCAGATGCATGCAAGTTGCTCTCCCTGGCCCCAAGTGACCCTCCTCTCTGCTCCCAGCTCCAGTTCATACCTTCCCTAGGTAGACTTCCAGCATACTGGATATCTCCTGCTTCTCTTCCACTGTAACTGATGCACAGATCCACTGCAGTGAAGGGTGAGAGGCAGCCAGGAGCTTGGGGAGAATCTCAGCTTCTGGGTCCTAGATGCCTCCTGGTTTCCACTTCGGTCCTCTACATTTCTCCTGTGCACAGCCTGGAACGCTACAAGGGGATAGGACCAAAAAATAAATAAAAATTGTCAGCCCTTAAAATAAAGACGTGTTCAGGATGGCTAAACCAGACTGCTCCAGCCCTAAAAAATCCGGGATTAAATAAAGAGAATATAGATTATAAAGACTTCTGTGAAGTTTACCTCCATTTCAGAGGGGCGGCATACAAATCTAATAAATTATTATTATTATTATTGTTGTTGTTGTTGTTGTTGTTGTTGTTATTGTTATTATTATTATTATTTTCCTTCTTCCAGGTTTCAGAATCCTGCTTTGCCGCCTTCTTTGAAAAGACTAGCATAACACACATACACCCACAGCCCACAAAAAAGGCAAAAAACTTAAAAAATAGCATGCTCTAGATTACAGTGTTTCCCAACCTTGGCCACTTGAAGATATCTGGACTTCAACTCCCAGAATTCCCCAGCCAGCATCCGATGGCTGGGGAATTCTGGGAGTTGAAGTCCAAATATCTTCAAGTTGCCGAGGTTGGGAAACACTGCTCTATAAAACCCAAGGTTTTCCAGATATGGGATCTAGCTGGAGCTGGTTTTGTTTTTGACTGTTATCCTGCCATAATGAGCAAGACTGGTTCCGTCTTCTCTTTCTGCTCCGCAGAGGGGCTCCAGCCTCCCGTATCTCCGTATGAAATAAACATGCAATTGGTAGCCCCTTCTAGGTTGCAGCTGCTATTTCCTGGCAACAGTTCACACACGTACAGCCCTGCATCGAGCCAAACCAGGTCAATAGTTAATTGCCTTTAAGTGGCCACGTTTTTTCCAGTCACGACTGGGTCAATAGTGGGTTCTAATACCTGTTTTTTACCAGTTTGGGCGTGCATGTGTAGAAGCGTCCTAAGAGGGTGGGCAGGACATTCTGCAACCATTACCAGTTCACAGAACTGGGCCGAAACAAGAGCAACTAACTGCTGAACTGATCTCTCTCCCCCCTCTCTTATTTTCCTTTTCTGTATTTCTTTCACGGTGAGATAGGGCAACAACTTCAATCATCTCATAGACTGTATGCTTGAAAGTCTGGATTGCAAAGGCTACCTGCTTCCAGTTCAGCTGGCTTCCATAGTCTCTGCCAGTTCTCATAGTTCACAATTTCAAGCAATCTTTATAAACCTAGAGTTCTGCCCCCCCTATCTTGGGTTAGGATATTTGGGTGTGCCCATTAAGTTGGGGGATGATGCAGAAAGATGGCCATCGTTTTTATATACAGTGGTACCTCTGCCTACAAACGCCTCTACTTACGAACTTTTCTACATAACAGCCGGGTGTTCAAGATTTTTTTGCCTCTTCTCAAGAACCATTTTATTATTATTATTATTATTATTATTATTATTATTATTATTATTATTATTTATTAGACTTGTATGCCGCCCCTCTCCGCAGACTTTTCCACTTACAAACCCAAGACTCCGAAACTGTAACTGGGAAAGGCAGGGAGAAGCCTCCGTGGGGCCTCTCTAGGAATCTCCTGGGAGGAAACAGGGCCGGAAAAGGCAAGGAGAAGCCTCCGTGGGGCCTTTCTAGGAATCTCCTGGGAGGAAACAGGGCCAAAAAAAGCAGGGAGAAGCCTCTGTGGGGCCTCTCTAGGAATCTCCTGGGAGGAAACAAGGCCAGAAAAGATGGGGAGAAGCCTCCGTGGGGCCTGTCTAGAAATCTCTTGGGAGGAAACAAGGCCAGAAAAGGTGGTTTCCCCAGTCGCAATCATTATTTGCTTTTACATTTGATTCCTATGGGAAAAATTGCTTCTTCTTATAAACTTTTCTACTTAAGAATCTGGTCACAGAACGAATTAAGTTCGTAAGTAGATGTAATGCATTTTAACTGTAGGAGGCTGCTGGGAGTTGTTTCGGATAATCTAGAAGGCCAATAAATAAATAAATCATAGAAATTGAAATCCTAGACACCTGAAGGACCAGCTTGAAGAACTTGGCTTCTTTTCAGGGCTGGCCTGAGGCACAGTTGCTTCTAAAATAAAAATGTAATAAAAATGAAATGACCGTTGTCTACTTTTATTTCAGTTGAAAGCAGAGAAGTTGCTCAGGTGTTACATGACCAGAAATTACATGAGTTTTAATTAATTCAATCCAAATATGAATCATTAACTTATTTAAAGTGTAATATTATTCTATCAATGACTGGTTTTTTTAATCCAGTGCAGGTTAATAACATTGATTGAAGTAATTTGTAATTGTTTGCAACAGAGCAGTGTGGCTGTTCAGATATACAACTAACCACATATTTATAGGACAGGTTTGGTTCCTGACTCATACTAGAATCAATGCTCATGAAACTTTCTATTTTGGAAATGTAAAGCAATATGGCCTCCTTCCATGACTTGAGCATAGCACAAGACACCTTGTAATACAGAGTCTACCATATTAGTTAAGGGACAAGACATTGCTGGGTCATGAAACAAGTGCAGGGTGCAATGCATATTATTATAACAGACCTGGGAGCTGTAGGGTAGGGCAAGTGATCAAATGTATTTATTTATTTATTTATTCATTCATTCATTCATTCATTCATTCATTCATTCATTCATTCATTCATTCATTCAGTATGCCGCCCCTCTCCGTAGACTCGGGGCGGCTCACAGCAATGACAAAGAGCAATGTAAAATACAAATCTAATACAGTGATCCCTCGATTAGCACGGTCTCGATTAGTGTGAAACGCTACAACACGGTTTTTCACAAAATATTAATTAAAAAATACTCCACGGTTTTTTTGCTATACCACGGTTTTTCCCACCCGATGACGTCATACGTCATCACCAAGAGTCACTTCTCTGTCTCTTTCTCTTTCTTTCCTGTCACTATGCTTCAATCATTTTCTCATTTCTCTTTTTTCTCCCCTTTTTTCTATCATTTCTCTCTCTCTTTCTTCCTCTCTCACACTCTCTTCCTCCCTTCTCTCTCCCCCCCTCCACTTGCCCACGAGAAGAAAAAAAGCAACCTCTGCCGGGCAGCTCCCCTTGTGCCCCCGCTTTGTGCCTGCCTCTTTTGGGGATTTTTTTTTCTTTTCTTTTTTGCGCTGGCGGCGGGAGCTGTTGGGGAGGGCTCTGCCGGGAAGGCCTCTCAGCTGCAGAGCCGAATGGGGGCGGAGGCAACAGCGGAGCCCGGCGCTGGGGCCATACGAGGCTGTTCATCCAGGGGGGCGTGGACTGGCAAGTCGCCCTCCTTTCTCTCTCTTTCTCAAGATCGCTTGCCGCTTGCCTATTGCAGCGAAGGAGGCGAAGCAAGGCTCCAAGCTGCAAAGCGGCAAGCGGCAAGCGATCTTGGGGATTCCCCTTTGCCTGGGCGGCGGGAAGACCAAGGGAAGGTTCCTTCAGCCGCCCAACACCTGATCCGCTCCGCAGCGCGGCAGCAGCGAGGAGCCGAAGATGGGGTTTCCCCTTTGCCTTTACCCCATCTTCGGCTCCTCGCTGCTTCCGCGCTGCGGAGCAGATCAGCTGTTGGGCGGCTGAAGGAACCTTCCCTTGGTCTTCCCCGCCGCCCACACGCAAACTCCACCATCTGCGCATGTGCGGCCATGAAAAAAATGGCGCACATGCGCAGATGGTGGTTTTTACTTCCGCATCCAGTATAACGCGGAAATCGGTTAGCGCGGGAGGTCTTGGAACGTAACCCCCGCGCTAACCGAGAGATCACTGTATTTCAAAGAGCTAAAAACCCATAATTTTAAAAAAACATACACACAACATACCATACATAAATTATATAGGCCTAGGGAAGATGTCTCAATTTTCCCATGCCTGATGACAGAGGTGGGTCTTAAGGAGCTTACGAAAGGCAAGGAGGGTGGGGGCAATCCTAATCTCCTAATTTGCATTATTGCATCATCAACTGACACAAATCCCATCCTTCTCATAATTGCCCACACTTCGACCTTCTTTCACAAAGCCTTGAAGGCAGTGAAGGGCTGCAAAAATTTTCACTACCACACTGTGTGCATGGCTTATTGTGTGGGTGTGGCTTGATGGTCATGTGAGTGGGTAAGAGTGGCTTGCTGGCCATGTGACCAGGTGGGAGTGGCTTATTGATCAGGATAAGTTTTCAAACAGGTGCTTGGAGGCTTTTTCAGTTGATTAAGTGACATTATTTGAATAGCCACAAAAAGGACAAATGATAGACAGCATTATTTGTTGAGGAGCACAGAAACATTTTAAGGTTTTGCACCGAACCTACAAGGTTCAGTATAATACTGTAATAGATTAGGCAAGTAGCTCAATTTTCTTTAATTGCTATAAAAGTTCAGTTCTAGATTTATTTATTTGTTTGTTTGTTTGTTTGTTTGTTTATTATTTGGACTTGTATGCCGCCCCTCTCCGAAGACTCGGGGCGGCTCACAACAAGTGAAACAGTCACAAAATCCAATTAATTAAAATATTTAAAGATTTAAGAAAAACCCCATGTAATAACAGACACACACACAAGCATACCATGTATAAGTTAAACGTGCCCAGGGGAGATGTTTAATTTCCCCATGCCTGACGGCAAAGGTGGGTCTTAAGGAGTTTACGGAAGGCAGGAAGAGTAGGGGCAGTTCTAATCTCCGGGGGGAGTTGGTTCCAGAGAGCCAGTGCCGCCACAGAGAAGGCTCTTCCCCTGGGACCCGCCAACCGACATTGTTTAGTTGACGGGACCCGGAGAAGGCCCACTCTGTGGGACCTAATCGGTCGCTGGGATTCGTGCGGCAGGAGGTGGTCTCGGAGATATTCTGGTCCGATGCCATGAAGGGCTTTAAAGGTCATAACCAACACTTTGAATTGTGACCAGAAATTGATCGGCAGCCAATGCAGACTGCGGAGTGATGGTGAAACATGGGCATACCTAGGTAAGCCCATGACTGCTCTCGCAGCTGCATTCTGCACGATCTGGAGTTTCCGAACACTTTTCAAGGGTAGCCCCATGTAGAGAGCATTACAGTAGTCGAACCTCAAGGTGATGAGGGCATGAGTGACTGTGAGCAGTGAGTCCCGGTCCAAATAGGGCCGCAACTGGTGCACCAGGTGAACCTGGGCAAACGCCCCCCTCACCACAGCTGAGAGATGGTTTTCTAATGTGAGCTGTGGATCGAGGAGGACGCCCAAGTTGCGGACCCTCTCTGAGGGGGTCAATAATTCCCCCCCCAGGGTGATGGACGGACAGATGGGATTGTCCTTGGGAGGCAGAACCCACAGCCACTCCGTCTTATCCGGGTTGAGTTTGAGTCTGTTGACACCCATCCAGGCCCCAACAGCCTTCAGGCACCGGCACATCACTTCCACCGCTTCGTTGACTGGACATGGGGTGGAGATGTAAAGCTGGGTATCATCGGCATATTGATGATACCTCACCCCATGTCCTTGGATGATGGATGATTAAAACGGATTAAAATGATTAAAGCATTTATGGGTAAAAACATACTATTTAATTATTTCCTATTTTAAAAGTAATTAAGGATCATACAAAGATAGTAGAGAAGGAAGGACAATAAAAAAAACTATTAAGTATTCAATAAATAGTGCATAAACTTACTAGCCCATCACTGCCTAAAGGCCTGGTTTTGCCAACAGCCCTGGAAAACCTATAGTGGGATGGAGCCCATTAAGTAGTGGCTCATTTAATTGACTTAATTGTTGTCGCCCAGGGAATGGGGTGAGGTTATTGCTTTTTATTCTATTTATGTTGGGGGTTTATCTCTGTAAGCCATCCAGAATTGTTGAGAGTCAGTTGGGCAGCCACCAGAATTTTCTTAAGTAATTAAATTGTAATTATGTCAGTTCATAACAAAAACTCACCCTGCATATGTGGAGAAGGATGTGATGTGTGGCTTCTAGAGGACCTCTGGGTTAGCAGACTTTCACATAGATGCGTAGAAGCAGAAGGTAGAAGGAACAGAACAATCTCTCAGGTCATGGAGACTTAGTTTTCTCCTGCAAGACTTGTGCCTTAAAATACACAATGTAAAATGAGAATAGCTCTGAATGCTTGAAAAGTAATTGCACTTTTGTATCTTAAAAGCATCACTTGACCTAACAGCCAAAGCAATTGGTGCAATATATAGAAAGAGCTCAACCTCAGAAACACTAATATTAGAAAGAAATGTACGGCAGTATGATCTAGCCTGTTTATCTACAGGTAAGGGCTTAATGGCATAAATGTTCAATAAGCATGTACAGTGGTACCTCTACTTAAGAACTTAACTTGTTCCATGACCAGGTTCTTAAGTAGAAAAGTTTGTAAGTAGAAGCAATTTTTTTCCATAGGAATCAATGTAAAAGCAAATAATGCGTGCAAACCCATTAGGAAAGAAATAAAAGCTCGGAATTTGGGTGGGAGGAGGAGGAGGAAGAAGAAGAGGAGGACAGTCGCTGCTGAAGGAAGAAGTTAAGGTGAGGGGAATCAAAAAAGTCCAAAACTTTAAGACTTAAAAAAAAGAAGGACTCTGAGGTGGCAAGGAGGAGCACGTGCCTCCCATATACCCGGCGTGAGGCTGCCTCCCATACACTGTGCCAGGCAGGCGAGAGGGGTTTTTCTAATGTGAGCTGTGGCTTCCTCTTCCTTCCCATGCTGAAGGACACCCCTCTCCTCTCACTCGCTCACTTTGTAGCCGGCGCCTTTCCTTCACTGTGGTGACTCTCGGTTTGGCTGAAGCCGAGTTGATCTGGCCGAGGTGAAGCACCCCATTTTGCCTTTCCATGCCCAGACGCTCCAGGAGGCAATTTTTTGAGGCCGGGTGTATGGGGGGCAGCGTGAGGGAGTCACCACAGCAAAGTGGTTTATTCCCTCTCCAAGCGCCCAGAGAAAGGAAAACGCTCCATTCACTCTGGGCTGTCAAAGCCTCCTTAAGCACCACCAAAAGGCTCCTGTGGCAGCCCAGAAAAGCCCGAGATGGCCGGGATTAGAGGGGGGATGGCAGGAAACTGGCCGGACCTTCGTGCCACTCTCAAATTTTCTGGGAATTTTTTCCAGGCTCGGATTCTTAAGTGGAAAATGGTTCTTAAGAAGAGGCAAAAACACCCGGTTCTTATCTAGAAAAGTTCTTAAGTAGAGGCATTCTTAGGTAAAGGTACCACTGTATAGGATTACAATGTAAAGCTTTCAGAGCAGGAAACACTTTACTTAGGATCAGCAGACTTTCCTAGACAATACAGTACTCACAATACTGTGTGATTAATATAGCTTTGTTTTTCACACAAATCTCATGACTTCTTTGGAAGCTATAATTTGGCTATGTATGTATGTATGCGTGTATGCGTGTATGCATGTATGTATGTATACACATACACACACCATATTTTTCGGAGTATAAGACGCACCTTTTTCCTTCCTAAAAGAGACTGATAATTAGGGTGTGTCTTATACTATGAATGTAGCTTTTTTATCAGCCCTAACTAGCTGCTAACAAACTTCCCAGTCCTTGCCTTGCAGGCTCTTTCATTGTTTCGCTCTGTGAAGAATGTTTTCCAAGCCCTAAGTCTTTGCAGGGTTTTTTCCATTGCTCTACTTGCTCCGAATGTTTCTTTCCAGATGCTAATGATGTTCCCAGCTCTTTCTGTCTTGCAAGCTGTTCCATTGTTACTCTCTCCAAATAAAGTTTTTTTAAAGCCCCAACCAGGAGATAAAATAATGTGCTGAAGCTGACCAGACTAAGTGTTGTGGTTGGCTCTGGTCCAGCTCCTGCCCCAGGGAATGTGGAGGTGGATGCAGGGGAAACTTCAACATGTCATAGGCCTGTTTTATTGCCGACAGAGGCAGGTAGTGCAGTTTCCTCGGACGAAGAAGAAGGTGTGGGTGACTTGGAAGAGGGGGGCTTGGCACACAGCCCAGGAAGCCAATCTCCATTATCTTCGGTTGCTTCGGATGAGGAAGACTTAGACCCACACATACGCAGAATTATGCATAGAAGAGACCAATTGCAGAAATATTACAGGAGATAAGAGAGGCCACCTGTGTTTGGGTGGGGCTCCAGTAATTAGAGCTGCTGATATAAATAGCAGCGTGTGGGTTTGGCCGTTGTGGAAGATTATCTGATCGTTGTTCTTCAGGACTGTGCCGTGCTGTCTCCGGACTTTGTTGATTTTTCACGACTTTGAAACCAAAGCAGAGCAAAGTGTGTGTGTGTTTCACTTCGTGGAAGAAGGAGGACTGTGACGTTTCTTCACAGCTGCAAGCTAAGTACTTAAGGACTGATAAAGGGGATTGTACAGACTACCAGGTTGTTTTGGGACGAGTGCTTTGTGCCATACAAAAAGAGTGCTTAGTTTATTTTGAATTTTGTGATAAAGGACATTGTTTTGAATTTTCAAACGTGTGTGTATCTGAAATTTGTACCCTTGAATTTTTGGGAGGCTCATACCAGAGAGCCCGGCAGAACACTAAGGATGGTAGCCGGATGAATACCTGGTAAGCAGATTCTTTTCCTTATTTTTGTCCTCAAAAACTAAGGTGTGCCTTATATTCTGGTGCATCTTATACTCTCAAAAATACGGTGTGTGTGTATGTGTATGTGTATGTACAGTATATATATGCATTCAATACTAATCAATTCATATGATTAGTATTCCAGATATCTAGGCCTTGTTTCTCAAGGTTCTGCAAGAACTCACAATGAGTCTAAAACATGGGATTGAATGAGTTACTTAGTATGGAACACGAGTCTCTTTTCTTCCTAAGGGTTTTCTCTCAATATGTCATGAAAGCACAGACATTGTATTGCCTACTAATGGCAACATAAATAAGTCACATCCACAAAATAGGACAGAACAGATCAAGCCTCACTTGTGCTCAATATCTGCAGTGGCACAGTGGTTAGAGTGCAGTACTGCAGGCTACTTCTACTGATCACCGGCTGCCAGCAGTTGGCAGATCAAATCTCACCAGGTTCAAGGTTGACTCAGACTTCCATCCTTCCGAGGTAGGTAAAATGAGGACCCAAATTGTTGGGGGCAATAGGTTGATTTTGTAAACTGCTTAGAGAGGGCTGCAAACGCTGTGAAGCGGTATATAAATCTAAGTGCTATTGCTATTGTCACACTCCCAAGAGATCCATCCTGGGCTGGATTCCCTTCCAGCATATCCAGCGTAATTACAACGTATTGCTTTCTTATTTCTTAGTTTGCTGGTTTGCTGATGGAGAAATAGGGTAGGTGACCAGGTCCCATCCGTTTTGATTTTAACCATTCTGGGGACTGGGAGAAAGACAATGATAGTGGAATGTTATGGGCCTTTTCCTAGCGCTGAGTTGAATTGCTCTCAAGTTGTCCTTATCGTCCATCTCTACCTCACACTTTACAACCACTGTTCCCAGTCACTGCAATCTATTCATGTTTTTCATTTTTATTTATCATTAGAGTTGAAAGGGACCTTACAAGTCATCAAGTTCAACCCCCTGCCTGAGCAGGAAATCCTACAGCACCCCAGCCAAATGGCAGTCCAATCTCCTCTTGAAAGTGTCCAAAGTTGGGGAGTCCACAACCTCCGCTGGCAGGCCGTTCCATTGGTTGATTGCTCTCACTGTCAGGAAATTCTTTCTTATCTCCAGGTTGAATCTTTCCTTGGTCAGTTTCCAACCGTTGTTCCTCGTCCGGCCCTCTGGTGCCCTGGAAAACAGTGTGTCCCCCTCCTCTCCGTGGCAACCCCTTAAGTACCTGTATACAGCTATCATGTCCCCCCCTAGCCCTTCTTTTTACTAGACTATCCATGCCCAGTTCCAGCAACCTTTCCTTGTATGACCTGGTCTCTAGTCCCTTTATCATTTTAGTTGCTCTTTTCTGCACCCTCTCTAGAGTCTCTATATCTTTTTTGAAGTGTGGTGACCAGAACTAGATGCAATACTCCAGGTACGGTCTGACCAGGGCCTTATAGAGTGGTATTATTACCTCTCTGGTCTTGGAGTGTATCCCCCTGTTCATGCAGCTTATGATTGTGTTGGCTTTTTTAGCCGCTGCTGCACGTGTGGGCTATAGTATCTCAGATTTTATCCATCTTTGAGCTGCCCATGACAGAATACTGTGAGAAACGCTGCATTTGACATCACTATAGCTAAGGATATCACAAGTTGGGGATAGTGGGCCTTGCAGAAATGTAGCCAAGGGATCTTTGTGTCATGGTTAGCTGTATATGGAGAGAGCAATTGATACCTGAATTGATATGGAATAACCCATCCTCCTTCTGATCTCTTGATTCCTTACAACTGAGAAAGAAAGAAAGCAAGGAAAAGGGCTTATTACTATGGTTGTTGTCAGCCTGCAAGTGTAGCAAATCCCACTTTTCATTTTTTTAAAAATGCCCAAATAGGCAAATGGGAAGTTTTGGGGAAAAAACACACTTCCAATTTGCCGTTGTGCTGTTTTTTGCACTCCGGAGGGTTCAGGGAAGCTTCCTGAAGCCCCGGAATGCGAAAAACAGCACAATGGGCAAATCGGAAGTGCGTTTCCCCAAACTTCCGGTTTGCCTATCTGGGCATTTTTTTTATGTAGCAGGCTTCAGAAAGGCCTGTGCACATGTTCGGGGGGGCTGCGTATGCATGGAGAGGGAAGGGGTGTGGGCACGTGCACGCATGCTAACACAAACACACATAGACACACAAACACACACACTTTTGGCATGCAAATCAAAAAAGGTTCGCCGAGTCTTCAGAGAGGGGCGGCATACAAATCTAATAAATTATTATTATTATTATTATTGTTGTTGTTGTTGTTGTTGTTGTTGTTGTTGTCATTGTTGTTGTTGTTATTATTATTATTATTAAACATATAGAATTTTATTTTAGGAAGTAGGTGATATATTATGAATAGTTTCTTTTATTAAAGATAGATAGTAAGCGTTAATGTGTTCAAGAAGAATGGTGAACCTATTATGGAAATTGAGGGGTAGCTAATAAAGCTGAAAATGCATCTGACAAAATATGATTCCAATGCATAATATTAATAATGACTGTGGTCGCTCCATACGGAATTCACCAAAGGTTTCCAATGCTTTCAAAGGAAAATTCATGTTAAACACCTTTCAGTATTCATTTATAGGCAGATAATGTATCATAATACAGTGTGATACTTCCATATTATGTTCCCTGTCTCTGCAGACTCATGCGACGTTTCATCCAGAAGCTGCAGTCCTATTCACCATTTGTACTGCTTTAAAGAATCAGCCCCATGGCATTGTTTAAAAGGCCATGGATAATGCCTTGGTAGCAGATCTTGGCTTCAGCCACCTGTCTAGCAGCAGCTAAGATTTAGGTCACCTGTCTAGTAGCTCTGAGCTCCAGATGGCTGCAGCTATTGCCCCATCGTCTTCGGCTTTGGAAAGACTAATTATTTCATTCTGATCTACATAAGAGTACCGTATTAGTGTTATTTAAAAACTTCCAAGGAATTACCTAGTGAGTCTTTGTCTTCCAGCCCAGATTCATGCTTATCTCAGAGATATTTAGCCTGGGAACACCGCCAGAATGGACCAATTATATATTGGACTATTAACCATTTTATATCAGAACTTTTTGTAATCATTATAGCTTCTTATTTACTATCCCTTGAGTGTGTGTGACTTTTAATTTCATCGGTGGCTCATCTAGACAGAACAGAACTAGAGGTCGTGTAGAGGTTTTATGCAGCAAACTGCCTACCCTAAGCAGACCACACAACATGATTTCACCCAGTTCACATCTCCAGGATGATGTAGGACATTATCCCTGGCTGGTACGTGAACTCATCTAAGTTGTGTCAGGATACTGTAACGCTCTCTACATGGGGCTACCTTTGAAAAGTGTTCGGAAACTCCAGATCATGCAGAATGCAGCTGCGAGAGCTATCATGGGCTTTCCTAAATATGCCCATGTTACTCCAACACTCCGCAGTCTGCACTGGTTGCCGATCGGTTTCCGGTCACAATTCAAAGTGTTGGTTATGACCTATAAAGCCCTTCATGGCATCGGATCAGAATATCTCCGGGACCGCCTTCTGCCGCACGAATCCCAGCGACCAGTTAGGTCCCACAGAGTTGGCCTTCTCCAGGTCCCGTCGACTAAACAATGTCATTTGGCGGGACCCAGGGGAAGAGACTTCTCTGTGGCGGCTCCGACCCTATGGAACCAACTCCCCCCAGATATCAGAGTTGCCCCCACCCTCCTTGCCTTTCATAAGCTCTTAAAAACCCACCTCTGTCGTCAGGAATGGGGGAATTGAAATATTCCCTTCCCCTAGGCTTATAAAATGTATGTATGGTATGACTGTATGTATGACTGATCTCTTAAATTGGGATTTTTAGTTTTTTTAATATTAGATTTGTTTACGTTGTCTTTTTATTGTTGTTAGCCACCCCGAGTCTGCAGAGAGGTGCGGCATACAAATCTAAAAAATAGATAGATAGATAGTGTTCTGTCTGGGTTCCCCCAGACCTCAACACCAACTGGAAAAAACAGCCAGACACTCTGGTAAAAGCAAAAGTACTTTATAGCTGGAAAAAATAAACACAGAGGAAAACCTGTTCTTCCCAACAGACAGGCTATAATACTTTACAGCAGAGTCCTGATGTCCAGACAATACAGCAAGCTTCTTGCTGGCACACCCACCCCAAGGTTTCAGTAGTCAAAGGCACAAACCAGGATTCCAAGACGCCAAAGTTCACAGCTAGGTCCCAAGACTCTCAAAGATAAAACTCCACAAGCCAGGAAGGGTGGGTCTGCCTTTTAGCCTTTCCAAAGAGCACCACACCCAAACCCAGCTGTTGCCTCTTTACTGCTGAAAGTACCTAGTCAATTGGTCCCTTCGCTGTGTAGCTCTTCTCTGTCGCAGATCAATTATGGCTTGTGCATTTTCCTCTAAGGAATCCAGGCTGCTTGCTGGGGAGAGCTCCCTCTGGGGGGACTCTGGCTGTCCTCCCTCTTCTTCAGCCTGGGATTCCTCCTCCTCGTCTGCCTGCACCTCCTGTTCCTCATCCTCTCCCTCTGAGCTGGAAACCGACAGAAGATCAGCCGTTCCCTGAGGGGCCTCAGATGGAACCACAACAGATAGATAGATAGATAGATAGATAGATAGATAGATAGATAGATAGATAGATAGATAGATAGATAGATAGATAGATAGACAGACAGACAGACAGACAGACAGACAGACAGACAGACAGACAAATAAATAAATAAATAAATAAATGTTCTTAAGGATTGGCCAGGAGAATTCACCAATAAAAATACTGCCGCTCTTTGTTATCTTTTGCTTGGAAAACCATATAAAAGCAATATACACTGCGAAGGCAGTCAGATATCTTATCATCCTGCAATGACTGGTCTATAATTCCATCAAACTCATGGCCTAATGCCCGATTATGTAAATCCATAAAATAACTTGGAAGCTCCTGAATGCAGTGATTGTGATTTCTAATATCTTGGCATGCTGAAAATGGGGGCCAAAATATCTGTTAAACGTGAAAGACAACTCCAGCTGCTGTCTGAAAAGTAGTTGAGGGAGCAAAAATTTAAAAGTAGGAACATTTCTTTCAACTATAGATAGCAATAGCACTTAGACTTATATACCACTTCACGGTGCTTTGTAGACCTCTCTAAGCAGTTTACAGAGTCAGCATATGGTTCTTATTTTCACATGTGATGGACATAGTTCCCTCTAAGCTGAGCAGTGAGCAATCGCTCACTTAAAAATCATCATCAACTCAGAGTTTTTCAAACCTGCCCAGAAGCCGAGAGGGAAAGAGTGAGAGGGAAGGAGAGAGAGAGGAAGAGAGGAAGAGAGAGAAACAGATAGAAAAAAGAGAGGAAGAAAAAAGAGAAAGAAAAAGAATGGGAGTAAGGAAGAGAGAAAGAAAATCAAAATCTAGTTTGAAACTAGGTCAACTATTTAAGTGGCATTTTGATATTGATAGAGTTGCCCTATTATGAGCTCACTGTTATAGACACACAGTACAGTATTTTATTTTGAAATTCTCTGAGGCAAAACAGGGTGGGTTTTTTATTTGTTTGTTTGTTTGTCTCTCTGTCTGTCTGTCTGTCTGTCTCTCTATCTATCTATCTATCTATCTATCTATCTATCTATCTATCTATCTATCTATCAATCTATTTATTTAATATTTCTGTGCCGCCCAGTCCCGAAGGGATTGCCGCTCAGACACTATACTTTTCCGCCCACCCCCCAAAAAATTTAGAGGGAACACTGGTGATGGACCTGTACACAAATTAAGGGAATTTGGCACAAGCTTCAAAAATGGATACAAGAAATAATTGACATTAAATTAGAAATGAAACCGGAAATATTTTTGCTTGGTATTATTGAAAAAAAGATGAAAAAGGAACAATACTACAGTATTTGATTCAACATCTAATAACAGCAACAAGAATAACTATAGCCCAATTTTGGAAAAATGAAGCAATACCGAACGAACGGAATTTAATTAAAAAAATATTGGACTGCGCAGAAGCAGACAAACTAACATTGGAGCTAAAAGAGCAAGATAACTCAAAATATTACCAGATTTGGAATGACTTTTACACATGGCTGAATTAAAAAAAAACATAAAAAACAATCACCAGTAGCGCTGCGTTAAAGCAAAACCAGTTAAAGAATTAAATATAATTCCTTTTTTCTCTTTTCTTTTCTTTTTGTCTTTCTTAATATACTATATTTTATAAGTTATATAACAATAATTTAAATCTAGTATCACAAACTATAAACTGTATCCTATAGTTAAAACCAATGGTTACTATACCGCTAAGAATATAAAAGGAGGCTGTTGATGAGTCAGCCACAGGAGGGGAGGGGATGTATATTACATGCTTGTCTTCAATTGCTTGTTTGTATTGTATATTGTTTTGTTGTAGAGTAATTGTCTGTTTTTTATTATTTATTGTTTATATGTAAATAAAAACTTTAAAAAAAAAAACAGAGTCAGCATATTGCCCCCCAAAATCAATTTTGCTCTTCTCGGGAGGATGGAAAGCTAAGACAACTTTGAGCTAGTCAGAATCGAACTGCTAACCATCAGCAGAGTTAACCTGCAATACTACATTCTAACTATTGTGCCACTACAGACCCACTGGTTTCATCTCTCCACAGGTTATGAAGCAGCTGATATCTCATTTGTTTTCCCTCAATGTATTTTGCAACCGCCCTCAGCATTAGAGAATATCTTTCTCGTTGCTTGTAGTGTAGGAAAATCTGGAGAATTACCGGATTTAATTTGGGTGCTGCAATAGATTCGAGTGGATTAAGATATACCGGTAGAAGGTTAAAAATAGTTCCGCTCAAGAACTAGGCAGCAGTCATTTAATTCTCTGTGAAGCCACTAAGTTTCCAGTAACACTAGTCTTTTATTTAAAATAATATCACTTCATGGAGGTTCACTTTACTATTTATAAAAGCTCCTGCTTTAGCTTGCTTCACTTTTCTTATTTTTTAATAATTTTAATTGCAACATATAAAAATAGTAATAAAAATTACAACAAATTAAAACAGAGAAGGGGAAATAAGGAAATAACAGAGAAGAGCCAAAAAAGAAAATAATAAAATAGAAAAATAAAAGTACATATAAAGAAAGATATAGAGACATAAAGAAGTAGATCCCAATATTCCTCACAGCGGTTTCTAGCAGTGGTAAAATCCAATTTTTTTAAACTTCTGGTTCTGTGGACATTGCTTGGTGGGCATGGTGTGGCTTGGTGGCTGTGGTGGTGGAAGGGGAAAATACAGTACTGCAAAATCTCCATTCCCACCCCACTCTGGGGCCAGCCAGAGGTGGAATTTGCCAGTTCTCTGAACTACTCAAAATTTCTACTATCAATTCTCTGAATTATTCAAAATTAGAAACATAGAAACATAGAAGACTGACGGCAGAAAAAGACCTCATGGTCCATCTAGTCTGCCCTTATACTATTTCCTGTATTTTATCTTACAATGGATATATGTTTATCCCAGGCATGTTTAAATTCGGTTACTGTGGATTTACCAACCACGTCTGCTGGAAGTTTGTTGCAAACATCTACTACTCTTTCAGTAAAATAATATTTTCTCACGTTGCTTTTGATCTTTTCCCCAACTAACTTCAGATTGTGCCCCCTTGTTCTTGTGTTCACTTTCCTATTAAAAACACTTCCCTCCTGAACCTTATTTAACCCTTTGACATATTTAAATGTTTTGATCATGTCCCCCCTTTTCCTTCTGTCCTCCAGACTATACAGATTGAGTTCATTAAGTCTTTCCTGATACGCTTTATGCTTAAGACCTTCCACCATTCTTGTAGCCCGTCTTTGGACCCGTTCAATTTTGTCAATATCTTTTTGTAGGTGAGGTCTCCAGAACTGAACACAGTATTCCAAATGTGGTCTCACCAGTGCTCTATCTAAGGGGTTCACAATCTCCCTCTTCCTGCTTGTTATACCTCTAGCTATGCAGCAAAGCATCCTACTTGCTTTTCCTACCGCCTGACTGCACTGTTCACCCATTTTGAGATTGTCAGAAATCACTACCCCTAGTCAATTCCCTCCTTGAAGGGACATAAACAATACCGGTACACGGTACGGGTTCCCCCAGAAATCTGATGACACCAAAGGGTTCCCCTGAAGAAAAAAGGTTGAACAACACTGCTCTGAAGCCTGGGGAGGGCGAAAAGGCCCCATATCACGGTGCAGGGGGTGAGTAGCAGCGATGGCCTGCTACCAGAACGGTAAGCTGATACGTTCCGGTAGTGACTTTTGGGATCCGTGCACAGTTGCGCACTCCTGACATGTGCACATATACCCCCACATGAGATTTAAATTCTGCATTTTGTACTTGCATTCTTGACAGTGAAGTCTTTGATTTTACATTATTACCCAATGTGCCTCAAAGTAAAGATTCATTTGGAAAATGCCTTATTTGTCTTGCTTTCAGATTAGAAACCCCAAAGTTTCTAATCTGAAAGTGTGAGGCTTTCAGGAGGACTTGATTACATAAAATAGACAAGAATGAAAGTTTATGATGGGAGTTTTGCTCCTGTCCCCTAACAATCCTTCCCAATCATTGCCCTTGTTCTAAACTATTCTCAGGGCTGGGTTCTACTTACCTTCCCCACCGATTTGCATCGTGAGGAAAGTGCACATTTTGCAAGCACATCACTTCCCAAAAATGCCCCCCTGCGCATATACAGTACTATTTTAAAAGTACTGCGCAGAAGCAAAAAACAAGAGGGCGGCACCCTAGACGCCACTGAGAGAACCAATTCGGAGGCATGGTATGCCTGGGTCTCTGCCGGTTCTAGCAACCCAGGCCACCAAGTTACTACCGGTTCTATAGAATCAGTCCAAACTGGGAGGAACCCACCTCTGCATTGCCGATACGCCTACAAATCTAGTTTTTACAGCCACGCAAAGGCTGACAACCTGTTTTTTGTTTGAGTTTTAGTGGAAATCGTGTTTCTCTGGAGGATAAATTCTGTGCCAAATACAACCATGTTTTCTGCCCTTCTCTGGTATTTGTTTTATGCATTTTGGCTGAAAGATGCTTTCCTCTCCAAAGTGCTGGCAAGAAATGGATCTTTTCCATGCAAAATAGGCTTCTGCCGCTAAGCTATTAGCCCCTCCCTTGGGCATATATGCTGCTATTTAGGGAAGTGAGCGGCTGTTTATTTTTATCTGTGCCTTCTTTTCTCCTGCATCATCTACTTTCATTGCGGGGCTGACAAAAATAGTAGCAGGCAGGAGAGGCTGCCAATTTCCCACAGCAATAGCCAGTCCTTGAAAGCTGTGTTTTCAGCCTCTCATCCGCCATAGCTTTGCACATTGTTAGACATTTAGCAGCTGCTGACTCTGTTGAAGTCGGGCTGAATGCCTTCCGATCTTTTATCCCTCTCAAGAGAGCCTTGGTTAACCGAGGAGCTCAGCCCGGAGAAGACACAATGCATATTCATGGCGCAGCCACTAGTGGTCACGTGGACCTATTGCTAGGTTACAAGGACCCAAAAATAAATCCTTCGGTTTAGATTAGACCTCAGATGAACCGTTTCCACTGCTGTGGAAAAGACCAGAAAGCTAGTTATAGCATGGATATTAATGAGGAAAAGACAAGGCAAGACAGAGCAATAACGAGGAAAACCTCTGATGGGTAAAAAGAGAGGGTTCTCCCTGGTTTGGGAATCCTCCTTTGGGGGCAGATATTCCCCTGTGCAGATATTGCTCACACGGCTGCCCCCGGTTTTCTCTCACCCTCATTGCGGAGGGCAGCAGAGCTCAGCACCGTCACACCGTCTTGAAAGTAGGACAGAGTTGCACCATAAGGCTGACGTACTGGTGTTTAGCACCTTGTTAATTGCCCAGTTGAATGGCATCCTTTGAATCAGACTACAGTGGTACCTCTACCTAAGAACGCCTCTACTTATGAACTTTTCTAGATAAGAACCGGGTGTTCAAGATTTTTTTTTGCCTATTCTCAAGAACCATTTTCTACTTACAAACCCGAGCCTCTGAAACTGTAACCGGAAAAGGCAGGGAGAAGCCTCCGTGGGGCCTCTCTAGGAATCTCCTGGGAGGAAACAGGGCCAGAAAAGTCAGGGAGAAGCCTCTGCGGGGCCTCTCTAGGAATCTCCTGGGAGGAAACAGGGCCAGAAAAGGCAGGGAGAAGCCTCTGTGGGGCCTCTCTAGGAATCTCCTTGGAGGAAACAGGGCTTGAAAAGGCGGGGAGAAGCCTCCATGGGGCCTCTCTAGGAATCTCCTGGGAGGAAACAGGGCCTCCACCCTCCCTGTGGTTTCCCCAATCACACACATTATTTGCTTTTACATTGATTCCTTTGGGGAAAATTGTTTCTTCTTACAAACTTTTCTACTTAAGAACCTGGTCACGGAACAAATTAAGTTCGTAAGTGTTTCTACCCTCAAGGACTTTGATATTAGATCCGATCCAAAAAGCACTTTGACAGGTATTGCAATGCATGAGAAGTGCTCCAACAAAGGGGACATAGCAATTAACACAGGAAACTGGTTGTGTATCCCATGCGGATCCTATGTTAATCTCTATCTCTGTATCTTCATGGGTAGTCCATAAGAAAAATATGTGAAACTAGGTGCTTCCACAAACTATTTGTTTTGTTCAAAATTAGAAGGCAGAGATAGCTGCACTGGCTTCCGATCGGTCTCCGAACGCAATTTAAGGTGTTGGCTATCACTTATAAAGCCATATATGGCTTAGGACCAGATTGCTTAATGGGATCATCTTCTGCTTCACATGTCCCAGTGACTGATTAGATCCCACAGGGTTGGCCTACTCAGGGTCCTATCAACCAATGTCAACTGGCACGGCCACCGGGAACGGCCTTCACAGTGGTGGCTCCAGATGCTACAATTGGCAAAACTATGAAAGTCACTTTTTTCAGTGCCATTGTAACTTTGAACGGTCACTATAAATTGTTGTAAGTCCAGGACTGCCTGTACACATGTAGAAGAGTATGTAAAATCACCACACACCATATGGACACACACGCACATACACACACACACACACACTGTTGTATCTTCCAGAATACTCTGGTTGAGGATGTCTTTGAGACAGAGGCAGCCAATTTGATGATGTCATTCCTTCTACTCCAAGCTTTGCACTTGTTTATATGTATGGCAATACATGTTGTTGACTAAATTTATCCAGGTAACTACTTGAATGATATGAAAAACTGAATAAACTGAATAAAATTGAATCATTCGTTGCTATTACAAGGTTTTGGATTTTTTTAATTAATTTTTTTAATTGATTTTAAAATATAAAATATAAAACACACACACAAAACATACAACGAGTGCTCAGTGATTGGTGCCCATCACCAGACAAACATTCACACCCCACCACCAAATTGGGGGTGTTTCTTATATATACCATTTTAACTCAAGAGCAATATATCTATTTACATATTATGAAGTGATTCCAATTTATTCCTTGTCGCTTAGTCTCGGATTCTACTAACCATATATCGTCTTACCTTGTCCCATCGTCCCATCAGTTGTTGCAAATCAGTTTCATTAACCGAATTCATCCTTTTGCCCATAATCTCAAATTGAATGTGATCCACCATGTACCGGTACCAATTTTGCATTGTGCATTTTGTCGCATCCTTCCAACCCAAGACAATTACCGCCTGAGCGCTTTCTATCTCTGCTTGTTTTATTTCTCTAAATTCTCCCGTCGCATTGCTTTTAACTAATACCGCTATTTCCTTTGTAATTGTCCGTCGTATATTTTGTTTTGTTTGTACTTTAAATAAAGGTGATCGCTGATTGGCTTAAGTCGTGGCCAAGGGAAACCTTGGCGCGAAAGTTTAAAAAAGAGGAACTCACGGCTGTTTTCCCTGCTCCAGCAAGGTATATTAGGTGCGGCTTTAGCCGGTAGCTCGCAGTCACTTCCTACCTGCGAGCTGGTCACTTCCTACCTGCGAGCTGGTCACTTCAACTGTTCCTGATTGCCAATAAAGAGCTGTTAACCTTCCTCGGCCTCCAGCTTCTGATTTAACAGTGGCGACGAGGGGCTCGAGCCTCCGCGTTCCAGAGATGGCTTCAGCAATGCCTCATGCATTGCCCTTTTTCAACCCAGACGAAGATATGTGGACAGCTTACATGTCCAGGTTCCGCATCTTTCTCCAGGCAAGCAACTTAAACGACACATCGGACGACAGAAAATGAGCCATATTCCTATATTACTGCGGTCCGGCGATTTACAATTTGGCAACCACACTCATGGATCAAGAATCGATCGAGAGTGTAGCGTGGTCAACGCTTCAAGCAAAGCTCATGAGCCATTTCAAGCCAACGACTCCTGCCCCTTATCAGCAGCTTCTGATTTAACATATTTAACATCCTATTAATATCCTCTTGCACTTTTTGCCAAAAGTTCTGCACTACTGGGCATTCCCAAAGCATATGCATAAACACTCCTTTATCTTGACACCCATGCCAACAAGTATTTTTAACTTGTGGTCAGGTTTTTGAGAGACACTCAAAATGAAGACAGCTACTTTGGACAGCCACTGTGTAGCTTTATTGTCAAACGTGTATTGTCTTTTTTTACCTTGTAGCCACTTCATGCAGAGTTGCACTTAGCTATTGAAATGTGTTTCCACACCAAACAAAGTCAAACAAAAGCTGTCAGCTTTTGTAATGCAACTAGGAACCAATTTATTCAAAGGCATCTGGACAAAAGCATAGGGAAGGCTGATATTGGGGAACTAAACAAGGAGATGGAAAGCAAGTTCCAAGGGAAATTCAGAGTACAGTGGTACCTCATCTTACGAACGCCTCTTCTAACGAACTTTTCAAGATGCGAACCCGGTGTTTAAGATTTTTTTGCCTCTTCTTCCGAACTATTTTCACCTTACAAACCCAAGCAGCTGCTGCTGGGATGAAGGGGTTTCTTTTTTTCCCCTTTTTTGAAGAAAGAAAAGGGAGGGGCTGCTTGGAGTAGGAAAGATTTTGCAGAGAACAACGTGCTTGCAAAGGCACTGAAAGGGTGTCTTTTTAAGAAAGAAAAGGGAGGAGGGAGGGGCTGCTTGGGGGAGGAAAGATTTTGCAGAGAACAATGTGCTTGCAAAGGCACTGAAAGGGTGTCTTTTTAAGAAAGAAAAGGGAGGAGGGAGGGGCAGCTTGGGGGAGGAAAAATTTTGCAGAGAACAACGTGCTTGCAAAGGCACTGAAACGGTGTCTTTTTAAGAAAGAAAAGGGAGGGGCAGCTTGGAGGAAAGATTTTGCAGAGAACAACGTGCTTGCAAAGGAACTGAAAGGGTGTCTTTTTAAGAAAGAAAAGGGAGGAGGGAGGGGCAGCTTGGGGGAGGAAAATTTTTTGCAGAGAACAACGTGCTTGCAAAGGCACTGAAACGGTGTCTTTTTAAGAAAGAAAAGGGAGGGGCAGCTTGGAGGAAAGATTTTGCAGAGAACAACGTTCTTGCAAAGCCACTGAAAGGGTGTCTTTTTAAGAAAGAAAAGGGAGGAGGGAGGGGCAGCTTGGGGGAGGAAATTTTTTGCAGAGAACAACGTGCTTGCAAAGGCACTGAAACGGTGTCTTTTGAAGAAAGAAAAGGGAGGGGCGCCCCCCTTGCCTTCCTTCCTTCCCACTCACCCTTTAGCCTAGCCTTGCTTCTTCCACCCGTCCCCTTTAGCTGCTCCTCCCTGCCCTCTGTTCACCTCCCTTCTAAAGTTTGGGATTTTCCTGAAGGATTTGCACGCATTATTTGCTTTTACATTGATTCCTATGGGAAACATTGTTTCATCTTACGAACTTTTCACCTTACGAACCTCCTCCTGGAACCAATTAAGTTCTTATGATGAGGTACCACTGTACTTGTGGGGCACATGGAGAATCTTCACCTCCATTGAAAGAATTTTTCATTGATGCTTTATAGTTATAGTTTATAGTTTATAGTTTATTAGATTTGTATGCCGTCCCTCTCCGAAGACACGGGGCGGCTCACAGCATAACAAACTTTCAAAGCCTTTTAATAAAACCCAGTTTCATTTCAGAGAATTGATTGATTGATTGATTGATAGATTGATTTTGTATTTTTTCCATTGCACAGTGAGAGTTATGTTGGGTATACATATAGTAAATATATAATGAAGGTTATAGAGGATATACTCATAGTAAAATATATCTAAGAAAGAAGAGAAGAAATAGGAATAAAATATATCAGTGAAAGAACAGAATAAATATAGGAAAGAATGAACACAGGGCTATGACCCGGTAGACATATTTTTTCAGTCTGGCACAGGGGTAGGCAAAGTTGGCCCTTCTGTGACATGTGGACTTCAACTTCCAGAATTCCTGAGCTGGCATGATTGGCTCAGGAATTCAGGGAGTTGAAGTCCACAAGTCATAGAAGAGCCAACTTTGCCTACCCCTAGTCTGGCACATTGGCTGAACATGAACACAGAGAAATACCTGGAGAGCTGAGGACCTCACACGGGTCATGTTTTCAGTACACAAGCACAAAGTTATGTGATTTGCACTATTTGTGATCTTGAGAATGGCTCAGTAATGGGCTGCTGCCCCCATGGGGACACAGTGGGGGTAATACGTTTATGCACTATTTATTGAATACTTAATAGTTTTTTCATTGTCCTTCCTTCTCCAGTAAGTTAGATCTGATTCTCAATTACTTTTAAAATAGGAAATAATTAAATAGTATATTTTTATCCATATACGCTTTAATCATTTTAATCATGATCTAGAACTGAATTTTTATAGCAATAAAAGAAAATTGAGCTACTTGCCTAATCTGTTATCATACTGAACGTTGTCGGTTCAGTACAAAACCTTAAAATGTTACTGTGCTCCTCAACAAATAAGGCTGTCTATCATTTGTCCTTTTTGTGGCTTTTCAAATAATGGAACTTAATCAACTGAAAAAGAGTCCAAGCACCTATTTGAAAACTTATATTGCTCAGTAAGCCACTCCCACCCAGTCACATGATCTTTAAGCCATCACCACCCTGGTTACATGATTGTCAAGCTACTCCCACCTGGTCACATGGCCAGCAAGCCACTCCTACCCGGTCACGTGACCATCAAGCCACACCCACACAATAAACCACAGCCACAGTTTATTTATTTTTATTTTTTATTTATTTATTTATTTTGTCCAATGTACAATAATACACAATGAGGGTTATAGAGGATATACTCGAGTAAAATATATTAGAGAAAGAATAGAAGTGAAAATATAGGAATAAAATATATCAATGAGAGAACAGAAGAAAAGATATAGGGACAGTAGATACGATATAGGAGATATAGGAGAGGCAATAGGACAGGGGACGGGAGGTACGCTAGTGCACTTATGCATGCCCCTTACTGACCTCTTAGGAATCTGGACAGGTCAACCATGGATTGTCTAAGGGTAAAATGTTGGGGGTTAGGGTAAGATACTATGGAGTCCGGTAATGAGTTCCATGCTTCGACAACTCGATTACTAAAGTCGTATTTTTTACAATCCAATTTGGAGCGGTTAATATTAAGCTTGTATCTGTTGTGTGCTCTTGTGTTGTTGTGGTTGAAGCTGTGGTAGTAATTGTTTTTTTGCTGCCCTTCACTGGACTGGCTGCATGTGTCCATGCTACTGGCAAAGATAAATAGTGGAGATGAAAGAATCACAGCCTCATAGGACTTGTTGCTTGGTAAGTCCAGGGGAGCTCCTAGTCCCAATGACAACTATAGACCTGTCCCAAAAGATATAGAGCACTAGGTCTGTTTTTTGCCAGTGATAGGCTACCAAAATTTTTACTACCACACTGTGGGTGTGGCTTATGCATTTTCTTTCAATATCTTTCAGTGGAAATTGGGTGTTCTGGGGTGGAGCTCCATTTTCGCTAGCCCACTGTGTTCCCCTCCATCTGGGCAGTAGCCCACCCCTATATATAAAGCAGGGATCCTCAAACTTGGCAACTTTAAGACTTGTGAACTTCAACTCCCAGAACTCTCCAGCCAGCTATCCTGGCTGGAGATTTCTGGGAGATGAAGTGCACAAGTCTTAAAGTTGCTATGCTGGCTGGAGATTTCTGGGAGATTATTATTATTATTATTATTATTATTATTATTATTATTTATTAGATTTGTATGCCGCCCCTCTCCGTAGACTCGGGGCGGCTCACAGCAATGATAAAAACAATATATAATGCCAAATCTAATAGTTAAACTCTAAAATAACAATAATACATTTAAAAAGTCTAAAAAACAAGAAACATACATACAGTCATATCATACACAGAAAACTACATAGGCAGGGGGAGATGTTTCAGTTCCCCCACGCTTGACGACAGAGGTGGGTTTTAAGGAGTTTACGAAAGGAAAGGAGGGTGGGGGCAGTTCTAATCTCTGGAGGGAGCTGATTCCAGAGGGTCGGAGCCACCACAGAGAAGGCTCTTCCTCTGGGTCCCGCCAAATGACATTGTTTAGTTGAAGACCAACTCTGTGGGACCTAACCGATCACTGGGATTCGTGCGGCAGAAGGCGGCCTCGTAGATACCCTGGTCCGGTGCCATGAAGGGCTTTATAGGTGATGACCAACACTTTGAATTGTGACTGGAAACTGATCGGCAACCAATGCAGACTGCGCAGTGTTGGAGTAACATGGGCATATTTAGGAAAGCCCATGATTGTTCTCGCAGCATTCTGCATTCTGCACGATCTGAAGTTTCCGAACACTCTTCAATGGTAGCCCCATGTAGAGATGACATCCACAAGTCTTAAAGTTGCCAAGTTTGAAGACCTCTGATATAAAGTGTATGAACACACATGCACGCACAGCCCTTCTAAAATTATACACATTCAACCTTATTTGCTGCGATAGGAAAAACATACCCAGAGCCCAGAAGGGAAAAAAAGAAAAAATAAATAAAAATTTTGCTACTGGTACTGCGTGCCTGACCGTACCCGTAGGAGCCCACCACTGCTTGGGGAAGTTATAGTGACATCTACTATCAGGGGTGGGTTCTAACTTACGTCACTGTCCTTTTGCTTCCTCCCACGCTGCATGGGCAAAAAATAAAAATAAATCCAAAAAGACTCTGAAAACAAGATGGCGACCGCATGCACATTACTGAAAACTCAGCTTCTGCACATGCGCAGAAGCCAAATCTCATGCTGGGAGTATGCATGTATGTGCGCGCGTGCACTCCCAAGCATTCCGGTAGCACCAGGAAATAGCGGCCCTTCACTGATTACAGGTAAAAGAGTTTGAATCCATTTAAAACCAAGAGTTACTCCCAAGAAACTCCAGGCACTGCAGAGAATAGATGGACTCCTAACAAAGTTTTATTTTTTAAGATTGTTCAGGGAAAGCCATCCACAGTTTAATTAGGCTAACAAAGATATAATACACTTAAAGTTCTTTAAAAGCTGTGTGTAGTGCAGCTTTCTCAAATTCTCTTGGTGGGAACTGCAGACAGATTAAAGATATACAGAGTTATATACAAGCTCTGTTTCTAAGAAAACGTAGAAAGAGGTTCTCAAAGAAATCATCCTATAACTGAGGCAGTTTGCCCCTGAGAAACGCAGTCCTTTACAATTTATCTTGGTTTGGGGAAATAAAGAGAGAAGAATGAAGAAGAAAACCCAGTGGCTTCTGTATACATTTGTTCTTTAAAATTCAGCAGCAGCCTCATTTCAGTGTTTTCATATCATTGGAAATTTATTTGCTTGGTTGTTTGTTTATTAGATTTCAATGCCGCCCTTCACCTGAGATTCAGGGCGACTCACAACATATAAATAGAAAACATCAGAGAAATCAAATATTAAAACATTAAAAACTACAATGCTAAAAACGTGTAATTTAAATTCTAAAGCCCCAATATATCCTGTTTCCCCGAAAATAAGGCAGTGTCTTATATTAATTTTTGCTCCCAAAGATGTGCTATGTCTTATTTTCAGGGGATGTCTTAATTTTTTTCACTGAAGAAGAATTCACATTTATTGCTGAACAAAAAAAATGAACATTTATTATACAGTATACTGTACAGTAGTTGTCATCACAAACCAGCATAACCAGACAAACTGTGAATCCTATCAAGAATTTCTTACTACTACCATACCATTATTTCCATGTACAACAATTATACTTTCTTCAAATATATGTTATGTATGTTCTGTTCGGGAATGCTGCGCAACAAAACATCTCCTACGTCTTACTTTCGGGGGATGCCTTATATTAGGCAATTCTATGAAACCTCTCCTATGTCTTACTTTCGAGGGTGACTTATTTTCAGGGAAACAGGGTATTTGGAACCATTCGTTCACATTCACATAAGCTGTTAAAATTTAATGGCTCCATTCCTGCCAGCAAAAAGGTATTTTTAAGGCCTTACAAAAGATTGGGAGGGTGGGGGCAGTGAAAATCTCTGGAGGGAGTTAATTCCAAAGGGCTGGGGCCGCCACAGAGAAGGCTCTTCCCCTAGGCCCCACCGAATAGCATTGCCTAGTTGATGGGACCTGGAGAAAGCCAGCTCTGTGGGACCTCACCGGCCCTTTTGGATATTCATCATCCAAGACTTTATTGACATCATGAATACATAAGG
Source organism: Erythrolamprus reginae (assembly GCF_031021105.1). Taxonomy (NCBI): domain Eukaryota; kingdom Metazoa; phylum Chordata; class Lepidosauria; order Squamata; family Dipsadidae; genus Erythrolamprus; species Erythrolamprus reginae. The sequence goes on from NC_091952.1 coordinate 48,018,169, forward strand.
GCCAGTACTTTGCCGCAGTCTAAGAAAAAAAAGGATCTGCTTAATGATAGAATCAGGAAGACGATTCCAGGAAGAATGATCAATGATCTATTTCTTGCTGAACTGCAAAACCTTTCTCCACACTATTTGTTTGTTTGTTTGTTTGTTTGTTTGCTTGCTTGCTTGCTTGCTTGCTTGCTTGCTTGCTTGCTTGCTTGCTTGCTTGCTTGCTTGCTTGCTTGCTTGCTTGCTTACTTAATTGGATTAGTATGCCACCCCTCTCCGAGGACTCGGGGTGACTCACAGCATATACAAGAAACAATAATAAGCAATCCAATTGATAATACCAGTGATCCCCCGTGTATTGCGATCCTGATCATTGCGAAACGGCTATATGGCGATTTTTGAACCCGGAAGTAAAAACACCATCTGCGCATGCGCGCCCTTTTTTCTATGGGCACGCATGCGTAGATGGCGCCGGGCAGATCAGCTGCTGGGCGGCTTCCCTGGGTCTTCCCCCTCTTGCTGGCGGGAGGGCGAGTGGCGGGCATCAGCGAGGAGTTTCCCCACCGCCCACGCAAACTCCTCGCTGCTGCCACGCCCGCCGCTTGTCTTGTCCGCCGCCTGCCTGCCCGCGCGCCCACCGCTCGCCCGCCCTTCGCCCGCCCACGCCGTTCGCTCGCGCCGCTTCCCAGCTGAGTCCTGAAGCGAATTGGCTTCAGGACTCAGCTGGGAAGCGGCGCGAGCGAGCGGCGCGAGCGAACGGCACGAGCGAACGGCTTGTCCGCCGCCTGCCTGCCCACGCACCCGCCGCTCGCCCGCCCTTCGCCCGCCCACGCTGTTCGCTCGCGCCGTGAGCAAGCGGCTTGTCCGCAGCCTGCCTGCCCGTGCGCCCGCGGCTCGCCCGCCCTTCGCCCGCCCACGCCGTTCGCTCGCGCCGCTTCCCAGCTGAGTCCTGAAGCGAATTGGCTTCAGGACTCAGCTGGGAAGCAGCACGAGCGAGCAGCGTGGGCGGGCGAAGGGCGGGCGAGCGGCAGCGAGGAGTTTGCGTGGGTGGTGGGGAAACCCCAGCGCCGCTTCCCAGCTGAGTCCCCTTCCCAGGAACCCCAATCTTCGGCTCCTCGCTAGCGCTGCGGAAGTAAAAACACAATCTGCGCATGCGCAGATGGTGTTTTTACTTCCGCAGCGCTACTTCGCGAAAACCCGATCATTGCTAGGGGTCCTGGAACGGAACCCTCGCAATGATCGGGGGATCACTGTACATTAAAAAAAAACAATTCTAAAAATTCTAATTTAAAAAACTTCCATTAACCATTCATTTGACAATCATACTAAAAAACATTCATTGGTCGGAGGAAGATCTAGAAACCCCCAGGCCTGACGGCAAAGATGAGTTTTTAAGCTCTTTCGGAAGGCAAAGTGGGTGGGGGCAGTGCGAATCTTCAGGGGGAGCTGATTCCAGAGGACCTGGGCCCCCACAGAGAAGGCTCTTCCTCTAGGTCCCGCCAGCCGACATTGTTTGGTCAACGGGACCTTAAGGAATCTCCTGGGAAGAAACAGGGCCGGAAAAGGCAGGGAGAAGCCTCCGTGGGTCCTCTCTAGGAATCTCCTGGGAGGAAACAACGCCTCCACCCTCCCTGTGGTTTCCCCAATCGCACACATTATTTGCTTTTACATTGATTCCTATGGGAAAAAATTGCTTCTTCTTACAAACTTTTCTAATTAAGAACCTGGTCATGGAACAAATTAAGTTCGTAAGTAGTAGAGGTACCACTGTACTTGACTAAGGAGACATGCTTCCCAGGCAAGCTAAGATTTTGGGTAGCATTTATGGCATTGGTTTAATGGGAGGGAGAATCAGTCATGTGAACCCTGATGCATCCAAAATTGGGGCAGCCTGGGCTCAGAGTTATGGTCTTTGTGGGAATTCCCAAAGCTCTCTCTCTCACAGGATGAGTCATTTGCAGCATTCTGTAGGAGCAAATGAATGACGGATCTTTTTTACTTGTGGAGGGTCTCCTAGCACTTAACATCTGTTGTTTCCAAGGCAACTGCTGAATACATCTCGTGGCAATAAGGCCGGTTCTGGCCATTAATAGCACTACTTGGCAACATGCCCCACGCCTCTTATTTGCTGCTTTGATATGCCTGCTATCTTTGATCTCTTCTGGGGGAAGGGGGAGGAACAGCAGGGAGAGGGGGATTCATCTTGTAACAACACAGCAGACGTTTACCCCCAGCAGAATCTGCAAGCTCAGGCCATTGCAAGCAAGGCAGAAGCAGCTGAAGAATGGGGCTGTTAATTGGCAGGTCCAGTGTAGCGGGAACGACACTGCATCCTATTTCTCACTACCACACACTCTCTTTGTAAAAGGGGGAACCATATACTGGGTTTGCCTGGAATACTAGGAGCCGGCATGGAAGCTGGGTCTGTTTTTTCACTGTTTTTATTCTCTCTCCTCTGTCTGTCTGTACATCCACCCACCCACCCATTCTCCATCCCTCCATCCCTCCATCCCTACCTATCTATCTATCTATCTATCCATCCATCCATCAATCTATCTATCTATCGATCTATCGATCTATCGATCTATCGATCTATCGATCTATCGATCTATCGATCTATCGATCTATCTCTATCTAATCCATCCATCTATCTATCTATCTATCTATCTATCTATCTATCTATCTATCTCTATCTAATCCATCCATCCATCCATCTATCTATCTCTAATCCATCCATCTATCTATCTATCTATCTATCTATCTATCTATCTATCTATCTCTATCTAATCCATCCATCCATCCACCCACCCTTCCAAGGCCCCTTCCAACTCTAATAATTTAATATAATAGAATCAGTAGCCGGGGAAGGGGGGAACCTGTCAGTTAGTATATGGCAGCAGCAATGTATAGAATGAGTCACTTTTAAAACTTTTCACTATTTCTAAGACTTCCATCTCCTAGATCCCATTCTGCTATAACCTAAGCTTGATCAAGTTTAAAAATACAAAATCAGAATCTTGAAGGGAAATCATAAGCAGAACTTTTATGTAAAATTTCCCTTCCTTCCTTTCTTGTAATTAGTGACTGGAAGAGAGCTCCTCCCAAAAATACACCTCTTCTTATCACACCCGCTATTTATTCTGTGCATAGGCCCTCGGAGCAAACTCCAACTCAAAAATCACTTATTTTATTATAAAACCCACTCTTTATTTGAACACAAGCATATACAGTATAATGAAATGCAAGGTTTTAAAATGGCACAGAATAAATTACTTTTTTCTTTAGAGCTGGCTGTAATCTATGTCCGGGAAGAGCGACAGAAACTTGGTCTTATCTGCATTCCTTAGATAAAGTCCATTCATTACTTAAATATATGCTTTTGCTCACCGAAAGCTGCCCAGCACACCATAACAACAAAGAATGTCCCTTACTGAAGCAGAAATCATGACTTTTAAGCCTTCTTCAATCATACCTCCCAGTCTCACGTCTCTTTCATTGAACAACGTTGATTCTCCACACCCCATTTCCCACAATCCTTTTCCTTTATACTTCCTGGAAGTCACATCACACTTCAAAGAGGCTAAGGCTGTAAGCTAATATCTTTTACTCTGTAACTCCTCTCACATTAGGAGCAATCTTCTATAGCAGTGATGGCGAACCTATGTCACGGGTTCCACAGGTGGCACGCAGAGCCATATCTGCTGGCATGCAAGCCGTTGCCCTAGTTTAGCTTCCAGGGTGCATGTGTGTGCCGGCCATCTGATTTTTGGCTCGCACAGTGGCCCTGGGAGGGTGTTTTTGTCTTCCAGAGAGCCTCCAAAGGGACGGGGGAGGGTGTTTTTACCCTCCTCCGGCTCCAGGGAAGCCTTTGGAGCCTGGGGTGGTGAAACACGAGTCTACTGGGTCCACCAGGAGTTCGGAAACAGGCCACTTCCAATCCTCCAGAGGACCTCCAGGGGGTGGGGGAAGCTGTTTTTGCCCTCCCCAGGCATTTAATTATGGGTGTGGGCACTCACGCATGCTCTTTCAGCACCGGAGGGGGGAAAAGGTTCACCATCACTGCTCTATAGCAAGGACCAATCCAATGACTTTCCACTCTCGTGTCTTCCTCACTCTCTGACTGGGACCACTCATCCATTGTCACATCAGCCCCCTCTAGTGGTTGCTCGGGTTCACTCAAGTCACTTTCTGCCTCACTTTCACTCTCTGATTCATCTGCCAACCCCACTGGCCTGACTCATCCTCCTCAGAATCTGACATGGCCTGAGGTGGACAAGGAGCACTCACAACACTATTGGTTTCACGACTGGGGCAAAGAGTGATAGGACATAGCAAGCTTTACATATCTTGCAGGCGTCATGGTTTAGTGTCCAAATGAAAATAAAACTACTGCTTTGATACTGTTCTGTCGAGCTCTCTGGTAGAATCCTCCCAAAAATTCACAGGTACAAATTTCAGACACACACACGTTTGAAAATTCAAAACAATGTTCTTTAAAATGAAAATTCACTTAAACCAAGCCTACTTTTGGTATAGAAAAGAGCACTCGTCTCCAAACAAACTGGTAATTTGTACAAGTCCCTTATCAGTTCTGTGATACTTAGCTTGCAGCTGTGAGGCAATTCACAGTCCTTCTTCTTTCACAAAGTGAAACACACTTTGCCCTGGTTTAGTTTCAAAGCGGGGGGAAATCAGCACACAAAAGGTCAAAGTCAGTAAAGCAGTCACGAAACACAATGATCACATAATCCTCCACAATGGCCAAATCCACAGGCTGCTATTTATAGCAGCCTCACTAATTACCACAGCCCCACCCAACCACAGGTGGCCTCATTTTCTTTGATAATAATCTCTCAGTTGTGCATCACTCTCCCCATGCTTGGCTGTATCATTAACTCTTGTTCTGAATCCAAGGAGGAGCTAGATAATTGATCTCCTTCTGAGCTGTCTGCCCCACTCTCCTCCTCCCTGTCACTCATGTCTTCTTGGTCAGAGGAGCCTTCATCAGCAGATTCCACCGGGGGGGGGCAAAACAGGCCTGCAGCATGTGGATCTCTCCCCCACATCCACAGTCTTTGGGGCAGGAGCTGGGCCAGAGCTAACCACAACAGATACCAGTGCAGCTAATGAAGTCTTAAAGTCGTCAGAACTATTGAAGGCAATATTGTTTGGCCGAGGAAGGAATATGGTGCTTTGTGATACACCAGCTAAAGTGCAAATGAGGGCAGAACCATTATTTAGATTTGGATTCAAAGAAGAAAAGATTGTAGTGTCCATTCCAGAAGCAACCCGCTGGGAACGTCACAATGATGTCACAAAAACAGTTTGGTCAGTGGTGGTCCATGGAGACCACCATCTTTTTTTTTTTTAAATGGATATTTTTTTGGGATGGGGGATTTTTTGTTTTGGGATTTTTTTTCTATTTTTTTTCCTTCTGCACATGCACAGAAGCTGAGTTTCTGGCACTGCGCATGTGTCACCATCTTATTTTCAGCTTTTATTAAAAATTGTTTTGGATTTTTTTAATCACTGCACGGCACAGGAGGAAGCAAACCAGCAATGAGGTAAGTTAGAACCCACTTCTGAGTCTCTGGATGAGAATTTGATATATTATGACGTAGACTGCAAGGATGGAGGAGATGGATGGAGAAGTGGGGCATAGCTTTCCAAAGACTTGCACCGTTGGTTTTTTTGAGATTTCTTGACTTGCAGTTAATTCACCAAGCCACATGGGGGCAGCATTGCTGTAGTTTACAAAGCCTGCACCTACAGCCTCTCAGTGGAATTTATTTATAGGAAAGTAAATGTTAAGTAAATTGCTCCTATATATTATCTGCCATTTAGTCCTCCTGGAAAATCATAGCATAAATGAGGTCTATATCAGTTTCCCTTATCAACACATTGTTCCTCCCGGTATCTATATATAGCCTTGCAACCAACTGAAGCCTAGTTAGATCTTGGCTAATTTTTTAAAAATAAAATGTAATCCAAGCACTGTTGAGTCAGAGCCAAGTTGATATTATTAGTATATAAATACCAAAACTGAGCTATGAAACTCATTTGGGGAAACCCTGGCTGATTTCAGGGTAAAGCCATAATGGGGAAGCTTTGATTTATTAGAAATCTGACTAGGGATGCAATTCAAGTTACTAGGGAGATGATATGAACAAACATCATCTTTTGCTCCTAAACTTTTCTCATGTTTATGTTTATGTTTATTTAGATTTGTATGCCGCCCCTCTCCACAGACTCAGGGCGGCTCACAGCAAAGTGAAAAACAATTTACAACAAATCTAAATTTCTACTAAAAACATTTTTTAAAAAACCCATTTTCTAAACACACATACATACACACATACCATTTATAAATTGTATATGCCCGGGGGAGATGTCTTAGTTCAGGATGAAACTGTGCTCCACTTGGGATTTTTTTCCCCAATATATTTTATTAATTTTCTTAAAATGGACAAAACTGACAAACATACATTTAACATAGAAATGGGGTTGTATCTTCCCTGCTTATTCTAGAAGTAAAATTTCAATACAGAAAAAAGAATACATTCAAAAAATACTTAAAATCAACTTATTACTTTAAATGAAAAGAAGAAATTTGTTTTACCTTATGTAATAAATCTTCATACATAAACTAATTCTAGCATAACTCTTAAATCATATCCCTGCTAATACAATTCTCTTATTTATTTATTTGTTTGTTTACTTTTAATATTTCTTCTTGTTTATCCATATATACACTTTGTTCCATATCTCATAAAATTCTGTTTCTTCTTGATCTTTTAACCGTCTTGTCATCATATCCATTTCAGCGCAGTCTAATATTTTCTTAATAACTTCCTCTTCTTTGGGGATATTTTCCCCTTTCCAATTTTGCGCGTATATTATCCTGGCTGCGGTCAAAATATGAATAACTAGGTGTAAAATTTCTTTCTTATATTTCTGATTAGTTATGCCCAGTAAATAAAATTCTGGGGTTATTTCTATCTCCTGTTTTACTATTTCTTTTATTATTCTTTCTATCATTTTCCAGTAAAGCTTAACTTTACTACACGTCCACCATTGATGATAATAGGACCCTATTTCCTTCTTACATTTCCAACATAATGGGTAGGTTTTACGGAACATTTTTGCTATCCTATTTGTTGGGAGGTGCTCCACTTGGGATTAAAGCCCACGAAACCCAGCAGGATTTATTTCTGAGAAGGCAAGTGTGGGATGGCATTGTTATTGTGGTTCCTCCTTTGAATAGGCTTGCATATGTAATTATTTACCCTAGGAATAGCACAAAGTACCCATATATACAACATACCCTTCGCACTTCAGGGTAAGCAACATTATATGGAAAAGGAGTAAAGGCATGAGATAATAAAAGGAAATACAGTTAAATCTAATTTACATTAACATCATTCACTATACCTCTTGATACCTATTTATTTTTGTAACCTGTTCTTGTCTTTATTACATCCTTTTTTGAAACTCATTAAATCCACATCTTCTCTTTCCTCAACCTATTCATTCTTCCTTTGTATAATCCAGTAACTGTAACAGAGTTGGAAGGGACCTTGGAGGTCATCTAGTCCAACCCCCTGCTCATGCAGACCTATACTAGGGATTTGAACCCCCAAACTGCTGACCTTTCTGAATGACCTATAAAGCCCTTCATGGCATCGGACCAGAATATCTCCGAGACCGCCTTCTGCCGCACGAATCCCAGCGACCAGTTAGGTCCCACAGAGTTGGCCTTCTCCGGGTCCCGTCGACTAAATAATGTCGTTTGGTGGGACCCAGGAGAAGAGCCTTCTCTGTGGCGGCCCCGACCCTCTGGAACCAGCTCCCCCAGATATCAGAGTTGCCCCCACCCTCCTTGCCTTTCGCACGCTCCTTAAAACCCACCTCTGTCATCAGGCATGGGGGAATTGACAAATTTTTTCTCCCTCCCCCCTAGGCTTATAGAATTTATACATGGTATGTTTGTTGGTATGATTGGTCTCTTAAATTGGTTTTTTTTTAAGATTACTTTTTTAATATTAGATTTGTTACATTGTTTTTTTATTGTTGTTAGCCGCCCCGAGTCTTCGGAGAGGGGCGGCATAAAATCTAAATAAACTAAACTAAACTAAACTGAATGACAATCTCAGTGTCTTAGCTACTGAGCCACCTAATCAGGCTAGTCATCTTTCTTCATTTATTTCTCTATGTGACCAAACTATTTCAACCTACCAGGATCCTTTTATAGACATCACCACATTATCATAGGGTCTTGTTACTTTCATTTGGACATTGCTATTTTTTTTCCTTCCTAATGCCATCTCAAGCATATCTACATTTCTAAAGGCAGGCATTAAACTACCTAAAGAGTAGTTTAAACACATTATCTTGTTCCTTTTTCAGTGCTGAAACACAATTTGTTTCCATCATATAAGTGGTCCCACTTATCAATGGTAATAGGGACCAGAAATTCTGTCACTAATCGATGTGGTTGTGGATGCAACATCACATCACCACACCAACTCACAAGGGCAGTTCCAGCAGAAATAGCTGCCATTATGTTAAGATATTCATGAACTGTTAACAAGATCAACTAATGAATAGGCATAGAAACTAAATCAGCCAATGAGAGCTTGGACATTTCTAAGTCTGTGCAGAGAATCAAAACTGAAAACTTAAGAAGCTTAAGGCTGGGCGTGGCTCAGCCCACTCTGTTTTCTGGTCCACTCTGAACTGAAAGCTTGTCTGCTGCTGGAAATGAAACTGTTTCTAACTGTTGCTACATTGAAGAAATAATTTACTAGTGGTATTGTGTGTATATGTGTATATATACTGCTCAAAAAAAAATAAAGGGAACACTCAAATAACACATTCTAGATATGAATGAATGAAATATTCTCATTGAATACTTCATTCTGTACAAAATGGAATGTGCACAAACAGCATGTGAAATTGATTGTCAATCAATGTTGCATCCTAAGTGACAGTTTGATTTCACAGAAGTTTGATTTACTTTTTATTTATTTATTTATTTTGTCCAATGCACAATTAGGGTTTTAATGTGTGTGTGTGTGTGTGTGTGTATATATATATATATATATATATATATATATATATATATATATATATATATATATATATATACACACACACACACACACACACACACAGAGTAAAATATATGATGAAGGTTATAGAGGAGATACTCATAGTAAAATATATCTAAGAAAGAATAGAAAAGAAGATATAGGAATAGAACATATCAATGAAAGAATAGAAGAAGAGATATAGGAATAGAAGAAAGGTATTGGAGATATAGGAGAGTAATAGGACAGGGGACGGAAGGCACTTACTGACCTCTTAGGAATCGGGATAGGTCAACCGTAGATAATACTTGGAGTTATATTGTGTTGTTTAAGTGTTCCATTTATTTTTTTGAGCAGTGGGTATGGCTAGATGATGAGGCCAAAATAAAGCCAAACTAGATCTATCCTAGTCTCCCTTAATTTTCAAATTCAGAAAAAAAACATGTGACATATATATATGTGTGTGTGTGTGTGTGTGTGTGTGTGTGTCACATGTTTAAGCTGAATTTGAAAATTAAGGGAGACTAGGATAGATCTATTTCGGCCTTATTTTGGCCTCATCAGCTAGCCATACCCACTGGGACTTGAACCTGCAACCTTTGCCTTGTAAGGCAGAGAATTATCCTCTAGGCTACAGTATCCAATCCCTTCAGCTCTGTACCAGGGAAGGGTTACATTTTGTGTCGAATCACCCTGGTATATTGAAGGAACATCACAGCTCCTTTTTTGCCTCTCAGCCCAACCCAGGGCCATTTCCAAGGCAGTTAATTTTATTGATAGCCGACAATTCTATCTGTATGTGTCACATGTTTAAGCTGAATTTGAAAATTAAGGGAGACTAGGATAGATCTATTTCGGCCTTATTTTGGCCTCATCAGCTAGCCATACCCACTGGGACTTGAACCTGCAACCTTTGCCTTGTAAGGCAGAGAATTATCCTCTAGGCTACAGTATCCAATCCCAGCTGAATCAGTCATTGGTGTGTGTGTGCTTCTGGAAATTAATTATCTGCAACAAACTCTGATACATTGTTAGGTGAATTTCACACAATCACACTGTCCTGCAATCATGCAATCTCCACTTGCAATCTCCTGCTAACTTCCCAATTGGCTTTGCTTGTGGGAAGTTGTCAGGGAAAATTGCAAATGTGACCACAGGACATCATGATGTCATAACTGCAAACAGATTGCTGAGAGCCAAAATCATGATCACATGACAGGGGTGCTGTATGAGTACCCCTCGTTCAGTACTGTGATAACTTTGAAATGGTTACTGAAGATTCAACCAGTGAAGGGCTACCAACATTTTTACTACCACCCTGTGGGCGTGGCTTATGCAGGATGCCCTGGATTTTCTTTCAACCTCTTTCAGAACAAATTGGGTGCTCTGGGGTGGAGCTCCATTTTCGCTACCCCACTGCGTTTCCCACCCATCTGGGCAGCAGCCCACCCCTGCATTCAACAATGAATAGTCAAGGCCGTCTTCATGTAGAGGCACCTCTAGTTATAAAAATATACAGCATATGCAGTGAAGGGCTCCTATGGGAACAGTCAGGAACGTAGTTCTGGTAGCAAAATTTGGAGCTCCACCCCAGAGCACCCAATTACTATTTGCACTGAAAGATGTTGAAACAAAATGCATAAGCCACGCCCACAGTGTAGTAGCAAAATTTTTGGTAGCCCATCACTGGGCATAGGTCATCAGTCTGTTAAATATGAGATGAATTAGAATTAGAAGCTCTTAGAAGGTAAAAGGGGAGAAAGAGGAAGTAGAAAGGTGAAGGGGGAGAGGAAGGAGTGCAGGGAAATAGGAGTAAGATGGAGATAGAAGGAGGGGAGCGTAATAGAATGAAGGAAAACAGACTGGTGAATAGGATAAAAATAGAAGCAAAATAGGACATTGATTTTTTATTGTTTGAACAAAAATGTATAAATATGCATAGTATTGACATTTTAAGGTATATGTGTTGATATAAAAATGGAAATTGTGGAGGGGAAACTAAAAAAAATTACAAAAAAGTCATCTTCATATAAAACTTTAACAAATCAATCTTATTTGCTTTTTTATGTTTCCCCTAAATCAGTATATTTACAATAAACTTTCTTCCATTCATACATTTCTCAGTGACCCACCGAAGAGCAAAAAATTCACCCACTCAAGATTAAACTGAACAGCATGTCTCATATTTTGCTCACAGTCATCTCTAAACCTTTTCAGTCAGAGTCCCGATAAATACCTTCCCACGCAAATTTATCAAATTAATCCACTTATGCTTCCATTCATTCCAGCTATTCTTCCTTGAATTTAGGAAAACAACAATAGCATTCTGCATTAGATACAGATACAGTCTTGATAATGTAGAGGAGAATAAGTACAGAGATATACAAGGACTCTGGCCAAAAGATGCCAAAGCATTTTTAAGTCCAAAATAGCAGATAACATTCAAAAGGGGATCAGACAGATGCCTCCCAGTTCATTGAACTATAAAAAGGAAGAGAAAGTACTGTACAATGCAAACAGATTTGCAACATACTGTTATTATTTAACTTTAGACTGTCTACTGTAGACCTCACCCCATTCCTAAGAGGTCTGTAAGGGGCGTGCATAAGCACATCAGTGTGCCTACCGTCCCTGCCCTACTGTCCTCATTTATCTGTATTTACTTTGTTTATGTTAATGTTTATACCAATACCTTCAATCTTGTACAGGTTTTGACAAAATAAATAAATAAAATAAAATAAAATATAGCCAACCTCAATTTTTTAAAAACCCAGATTTTTAACTTTATTTCCTGGTCTGGTCCATCTAGTGGAGTTGACATATACACACATTTAAGTTGCGTACTTACTCCATAAGAAAACTACAATTTTATTTTGATGTTTTATTTTGATGTTATAACCAGTTACACCATCTGCAGTTACAGCTTTACATAATTTATTTCTGGATATCAGGATTTAGAAGCCGTTTGGTCTAATGGTTAAGGCATCAAGCTAGAAACCAGGAGAATGTGAGTTCTAGTCCCATCTTATGCATAAAGAACCAGCAGACTAAATTTGGGCGAGGCATCCTTTCTCCGCCTAACCCACCTCGCAGGGCTCTTGTGGGGAAAACAGAAGGAAGGAGGAATATTAAGTACATTGGTCATCTTGAGTTATTTAAAAAACAATAATAAAGGTGGGATTAAAAATCAGACAAAAATGTAAATAAACTGCATAGCATTACTTTCAATTCAACATATCATTGTCACGCCTATACAAATTTCCTCACTTTAATTTCATTCTCTATTTTTAGTTTTATTCAAATTCCTCATTGACTTCGCTCATTGGAAGCCAGGTCACAAATGGTGATCATTTGACCCTAAGGTGCTGCAACTATTGTAAATGCGAGCTGACCACGGGGACATTGCAATGATTGTTAAATGCAGGGACTGGTCATTGGTAACTTTTTCCAATGACATCATAATTTTGATTGGTTGCTAAATGGTCATAATTCGAAGACTACCTGTATTGATTTGTCCCATGAAGACTATAAATTCTTTTCTTTGTTACATTTAATGGCACCTTCTGCCGCATGAATCCCAGTGACCGGTGAGGTCCCACAGAGTCGGCCACAGGTTCCGTCAACCAGACAATGTTGTTTGGAGGGGCCTAGGGGAAGAGCCTTCTCTGTGGGGGCTCCGGCCCTCTGGAATCAGCTCCCCCCAGAGATTCACACTGCCCCCACCCTCCTCACCTTCTACAAGACTCTTAAGGCTCATCTATGCCGCCAGGCTTGGGGCAATTAGACCCTAGCCCCCTGGTCAATGAATGCTACACATGATTGTTGTTTGAGTGGGTATGATTGTTTTTTTAATAATACAGTGGTACCTCTACTTACGAACTTAATTCGTTCCATGACCAGGTTCTTAAGTAGAAAAGTTTGTAAGAAGAAGCAATTTTTCCCAAAGGAATCAATGTAAAAGCAAATAATGTGTGCAATTGGGGAAACCACAAGGAGCATGGAGGCCCTGTTTCCTACCAGAAGATTCCTAGACAGGCCCCACAGAGGCTTCTCCCCGCCCTTTCCAGCGCTGTTTCCTCCCAGATTTCTAGAGAGGCCCCGCAGAGGCTTCTCCCCGCCCTTTCCAGCCCTATTTCCTCCCAGATTCCTAGAGAGGTTCCGCAGAGGCTTCTCCCTGCCTTTTCGGTTGCAGTTTCGGAGGGTCGGGTTTGAAAGTGGAAAATGGTTCTTGAGAAGAGGCAAACAAATCTTGAACACCCGGTTCTTATCTAGAAAAGTTCGTAAGTAAAGGCGTTTGTAGGTAGAGGTACCACTGTACTGGGTTTTATAGATTAGTACACTTAGTTTTAAATTAATTGGATTTAGATTATTATATTGTATTGTTCTTTTTTTAATGTGTTGTAAGCTGCCCCTAGTCTTCGGAGAGGGGCGGCATATAAGGGGGCGTTTGCCCACGTTCGCCTAGTGCACCAGTTGAGGCCCTATTTGGAGCGGGACTCTCTGCTCACAGTCACTCTTGCCCTCATCACCTCGAGGCTTGACTACTGTAATGTTCTCTACATGGGGCTACCTTTGAAAAGTGTTCGGAAACTTCAGGTCGTGCAGAATGCAGCTGCGAGAGCAATCATGGGCTTTCCCAAAAATGCCCATGTAACACCAACACTCCGCAGTCTGCATTGGTTGCCGATCAGTCTCCAGTCACAATTCAAAGTGTTGGTCATCACCTATAAAGCCCTTCATGGCACCGCACCAGGGTATCTACGAGACCGCCTTCTGCCGCATGAATCCCAGCGACCGGTTAGGTCCCACAGAGTGGGCCTTCTCCGGGTCCTGTCAACAAAGCAATGTCGTTAAGCAGGGCCCAGGGGAAGAGCCTTCTCTGAGGTGGCCCCGGCCCTCTGGGACCAACTCCACCCGGAGATTAGAATTGCCCCCACCCTCCTTGCCTTTCGTAAGCACCTTAAAACCCACCTCTGCCGTCAGGCATGGGGGAACTGAGATATTCTTTCCCCCTAGGCCTTTATTTATGCATGGTATGTTTGTTTGTATGTATGTATGTTTGGTTTTACAATAAGGGTTTTTTAGTTGTTTTAGCATTGGATTTACATGCTGTTTTTTATTACTGTTTTTAGCCGCCCCGAGTCTACGGAGAGGGGCGGCATACAAATCCAATAAATAAATAAAAATAAAATAAATAAAATAAATATAAATCCAATTAAACAAATAAATAAATTAGTAACTATGGACCGTCTCTCTCTAACTGCACAACCAACCATAAAACCCATCAGAAGCCGCTTTGCTCCTGAAACATTTTGCCCTGTTTTGGTTCTCTGAAGAGGAGAGCCATGTACTTTCTTTTCCTCTCTGTTTTTCTCTCCTGTCTTAATCCCCAATCATGGCTGATCCTCAGCACGCCTGCCAGCACCACTCTGTGCCAGGAGCGGTTCACCGCCTGCCAGGGCTGCAATTTGCTGGAGCAGCTGGTGTTTGATTAACACTCAGCAGAGCCAGAGAGATTGAGCTGGCAGTGCTATGGTGAAAAAGCAGCTCCCCTCCTATAACCAGATATCACCTCCCTTCTCCTCGCCTTCCTGCCTACCGCTGCCTCTCCAGCTATTGTTGAAGCCCTGGAGGCAGTCTATCTCTCAGTGAGGGAGCCTGCCTAGCAAAGGCCAAAGATTCCCCCGTTTTCCAGGTGCCAAGGGTGTACACAGAGCTCTATCTGTGCACAGCCAAATACCATGAACAAACATCTATCCCTGCATTTTAAACATTGCAAAGAGCAGATATGAATCACATAAAGCCAGCATTACAATTAGAATCACGAGAGTGTTTCAGTGTACAGCTCTACAGTTCTAAAAGGGGGTTTTCCCCTTATTCACAGTGTAGCCGACACATGAACAAAAAGAAAATAATGAGAAAATTAGAATAAGAATGTACAATTTAGAAACAAGAATGCCTATTGGAGCCAACCTATGAAGCTCTGCATTAAAATTACTTTGGGAACTATAATCTCTCTCTCTCTCTCTCTCTCTCTCTCTTTCCCCCTTCCCTCTGTATGTAATTTGACTGAATTTTTAAAAAAGAATCAAAGATAAGCAAATAAAGGTAAAGTCAGAAAAAATAAAATACAAAAAAGTATTAGAGAATGACTTTTTTGATACAAATATAGATTTAAAAATTAAAGTCTTATTCTAAAATTAAGAATAAATTAACATTCTTTCTATAATCCAATATTATCATCAAATTTATTTATTTATTTATTTATCTATCTATCTATCTATCTATCTATCTATCTATCTATTTATTTATTTATTTGATTTTTATGCCGCCCTTCTCCTTAGACTCAGGGCGGCTTACAACATGTTAGCAATAGCACTTTTTAACAGAGCCAGTATGTTGCCCCCACAATCCGGGTCCTCATTTTACCCATCTTGGAAGGATGGAAGGCTGAGTCAACCTTGAGCCGGTGATGAGATTTGAACCGCTGACCTTCAGATCTACAGTCAGCTTCAGTGACCTGCAGTACAGCACTCTACCTGCTGCGCCACCCCGGCTTCAAATCCCAAAATCAAAACTTCATTTCCTTCAGTTTCTCATAAGAAATCCAAGAGTGGTTATCAAGTAAAAATAAAAATGGTCAGAGTATTTTCTTTAATCAAACATGTCAATTTCAACATCTCCACCAATTCTACCAGCTTCACCATCCATTCTTCCATGGTAGATAGTTGTAAATTCTTCCATCTTTTCCATATAAAACTTTCACCATTCTTTCACCTACAAAACAAAATTCCATAAAATCTTTCAATCTGTTCTCTAATTCCAAAATAGAAATCTCTGATTTCAGTTGTATATTCACTTTTAAAATCTTCTGAATCAAGCACATATTTAATCCCAAGCTTTCTTACCTGTCTGCCCCAGATGAAAAGATATACCCTCGGCCTGATTACATTTCCACCAGGATTTGAAATTCCATTATACATTCTTGATAATTTATCTAGTGCCAAATAGTACTAGTAATACATTATTTTATAAAAAGTTTTCCTTAAAATTACAATTTAGAAAAAATATCAACCTTTTATTTTACATATTTTCCCATTGATTCAACTGTGTATTATATTTTTGCCCATTTTATCCCAGCCTCTTAACTTGTTCAATCTATTTCCATTTTCAGTAAAGCTTTGTACATCTTAGCAATAATGCTCATCAATAGTGCACACTTTTACATCAAATTCAATCTTTTCATTTCCAAAGTCATAATTCTTCTTATAATATTTTGTTAGTGTTTGTTGCAAACATCAAAACCAGAAGCACACACAGATAACTGATTCAGCTGAATTCATTAATTTTGTTATAAACATAATAATATAAATGAAGTAAATTTTACAATACCAATGTAGATTAGTCTTGAAGCAGTTAGTTACGGGTAGCAGAGAACAATTAGTTTCATTTCAGCAGCAGACAAGAACAGAGAGTGCAGAGTGGGCCACCCTTAAGTTTCCAGTTTTGATTCTCTGCACAGACTCAGATGTGGTTAACTCCCACTTAGTTAAGCTGATTTAGTTGGTATGCCTATTCATTAGCTGACTTTGTTACCATTGGTTCTCTCAGCTCATGAATATCTTAATATATTTAAATCTTTCTGTTAGCTCAGCATAGGAGAACCAGTGACATATATATTGTAACCTTTTAATTCCAGGTCTTGTTTTTAAGTTACTGGTAAATTATCCTTGGGGAAAAGGTCAATGCATCAGAATAACTTAACCATTTTTGTTTGAATATCATTTTGCTTTTAAAAAATGGGTGACAATCATAAAAAGTATTTTAGGATACAGTCTTGCATTAAACGTAGTTCAAATTTTCAATATGGCACATATAATGATTTTTTTTCATCTACATTAGCCCTAACTCTACTGCACCACAAATAGCCATACCAGACAAATGTTGAATCATCTCTTTCCAAATCCAATGAAATTCTATTCCCAAAAGTTTCCACTCTTTCACCCATACTAAATAACAAGCTGTGAAAAACAATTTCGAATCAGATAGTTCTGTAACTTAGTATATTAAATAGGAGCACCTCCAACCAACTGTGATTTATTCAATTAGTCGTGGTTAAGTAAACTTTGATTTAGTATAATGTGTAAGCAAGTTTTTAACTGGATCTGAAAAAATGAACTGTTTCTTGAAAAACCAGACTGAATCCTGGATCGGCTAAATACACATATTGCTTTATTTTTGTTTGTTTTAAGCATAGTTTGTTAAATACGTCATTATGCTTCACACATTGTGCTAAGCCAGTTTTTTTTTTCCAAACTTGCCAACTTTAAGATGCGTGGACTTCCACTCTCAGAATTCCCTAGCCAGAATGCAAGTAGATGAAAAGGTACCACATATAAACATGTGGGAAGGTTACAGTGTTTCATATTCCACCATATGGTCTGTGATGCAGAATGATATCATGCCACCACATGATCACGGAAATTAAAGTCAGTCACAATTAGCAGGGACATCTTAGCAGTCACACAACCCACAGCAACATCTTTAACTTGCCCTTTATAGCTTTCCATCTAAAGTTGTTCCTTAATTTGGATGGCCAAGAGAGAATGCATGCTTCAGGGGGGAAAAAATCAAAATTATTCCACACAATTCTTTGCTCTTATTTCTTCCAGACTTCTTTCTTTTTTAATTAAGATATTTTTAATATCTTATGCATTCATTTACTCAATTTAACATTGCTGATCATCAAAACAATATTTTGGGGTGGTGGCTAATTCTTTTCTGAGCAAAAAAAAATCATCACTTCGAGTCTGTTTCTGTTCGTATATGACCGGACCAAAAAGAATTTTTTTAGGTACTTGAATTTGATCTTTTTGAAAACTTTTTCAACTGGAAAACTAGTTTGCACATGTATGAACATAATGATATGAAAATTGAACTGAAAAAATTGAGGCTTATATTTTTATTTCTATCAAAAAGCCCCTCCTCCCATGTTTTCTGAATTGTGTTTCAATTTATACTTTTTTTAGGCTACAAATCTCTAAGGAATATTGCCCCAAAAGTTTTGATATACTAAATCGAACAATCCTGAACATAAGAAAAATAGAAACGAACTGAAAAAAATGATTCTTATCGGTTTATTTTTGCCACAAAAAGCCCCCCCCCCGCCTTATAAACCTAAAAAAAATCCACAAACATGGGGGGGAGGCACATTTATGTGCAAAATAAACCAATAAGAATTAATTTCTTCAATTCAATTTTCATTCCATTGTGTGCAGAAATGTTCAAACTTGTTTCCAGGTGAAAAAAGCTTTCAAAAAGACCAAATATAAGTACCTAAAATGATCAATTTGCAGTCTGGGTCAAATAGACCCGGGAACATAAGGAGTTTTTTTTTAACTGAGCAGCAGGGTTAAAGCAAGTGTTGGGCTAGTGTCCTATCTAACAGGGTCTGTCTGCACCCTTTCTTTCATTGTTGCAACATTTTGTCTGAAAAAGCAATTAAACTATCAGAGAGAATGGACCATTCGCTCTGTATCTTCCAGAAGGGAATGAGGAAATATGAAGTCATAGCCAACTTTCTGAAATAGCATGAAGATTATTGTTACAAACCAGAAATTATCTGCAGTTGATTCTCAATAGAAAGCTGGAAGTGCAATTGCTTAGGGAAGAAACTACATATATTTTCTGAAAGTTTTCTTAATGTAAAATCAATGACAAGCTAAAGTTCCCAACACATCCTCCATTAATTATTTTTTATCTTATTCTAGATTCTAGCCACGTTATGTGTCTATGGAGATTCTTAATCATCCAGGTCATGGAAAGGACTGCGGGTTTGAAACAGGATTAAAATAGGCCATTTATGTCAAAATTGCACAGCCCCCTCTTAACAGAGGGGGAGGAATATGACATCATCTATCTCCAATCTACAACACAGTCTTTTCAACAGTTCCAAGAAGGCTCCACACCAATTTGAATACTCAGGTGACCCTGACTACATAGAATCATAGATAAACCTCCAGGTGGCCCTAACAACTATCTAAAAGAATGGAAATAACCAGCTGTCTGCAAGCAGTATTAATCCTCCTATTACCCACCATCCAGTCAGAGTTGAAGAATTTTCTTGGATGAGAAGCAAAAGATATTCAAAGAAAAACCAGAAAGTTCAGTTGTGTCTTGAAAAAGTACCTTTTGGATAGCCAAGTTATGCCTCCTTCTGACCATGTAGCCACTAGAGGTCGGTAATGCATCTCAATCATAGAATTTGATTATTTTTCTGTTTACTTCAAATGCAATCCTTAATTCTTAAATCATAGTTTGAGTTTTGATGAAATGCAGCTGATGAGTTATCTAGAAATAGCTATTGTTTGAATCAAGGAGTCACCAAGACGGATGATATTGGAAATCAAGCAGATGGGATTCAGGAACACCACGATTTATTTTCACATCTACTAGATTTGTTGGTTTACGAACCAGTCCCTGTATTGTGCACTCTATAATCTATCTCCTTATATTAGCATATTCATAAACGTTTTAGTATATTTATCTGTAAGTTTCATATATGTTATACAGTTTATCTGGAGCTGGTCTGGTCTTTAATAAACTGCCAAAGAAAAATGGTAGGCAGCACTTCCAAAAATTTGGACTTTTAAAATATTTTATTGGATTGGGGTTTAAGACACTCATTTCAATTGCTACAACTCCCAACCACTTTTGGAAAGTAACCCTCAACATTCCATATAAATCGAATATTGGTATGGAAACCAGAGAAATTGCACATACATAACAAGAGCCAATTCACCTGTCCTTTTCTTATGAAGCAACCCAGGGAATAACTTGCATTGCCAAAAGGACATCCTGAAAATAGAAACATTAGGTTATATGTTATCTTTCCTATGATCTCTAAGTAATTCTGTTATATA
Source organism: Erythrolamprus reginae (assembly GCF_031021105.1). NCBI lineage: Eukaryota > Metazoa > Chordata > Lepidosauria > Squamata > Dipsadidae > Erythrolamprus > Erythrolamprus reginae. Next base: position 48,038,165 of record NC_091952.1, read on the forward strand.
GATGAAACTCGAAAAATTAGAATATTGCATATAGAATATGCCACATTGAGACAGTAATTGCTACAAAAGGGGCCCAAACCATGTACAGTGATACCTCGTCTTACAAACGCCTCGTCATACAAACTTTTCGAGATACAAACCCGGGGTTTAAGATTTTTTTGCCTCTTCTTACAAACTATTTTCACCTTGCAAACCCACCGCCGCCGCTGGGATGCCCTGCCTCCGGACTTCCATTGCCAGTGAAGCGCCTGTTTTTGTGCTGCTGGGATTCCCCTGAGGCTCCCCTCCATGGGAAACCCCACCTCCGGACATCCGTGTTTTTGTGATGCTGCAGGGGAATTCCCAGCAGGGGAATCCCAGCAGTGCAAAAACGGGTGCTTCGCTGGCAACGGAATTCTGGAGGTGGGGTTTCCCATGGAGGAGAGCCTCAGGGGAATCACAGCAGCACAAAAACGGGCGCTTGGGCTGGCAAAAGGGGTGAATTTTGGGCTTGCACGCATTAATCGCTTTTCCATTGATTCCTATGGGAAACATTGTTTCATCTTACAAACCTTTCACCTTAAGAACCTCATCCCGGAACCAATTAAGTTTGTAAGACAAGGTATCACTGTACTGAGTACATAGGCATGCTTGTACTTTTCAGAGATCTGGTATTGTTCTATGCACAATCCTTGTTTTATTGATCGCATGTAATATTCTAATTTTCTGAGATGGTGGATTTGGGGTTTTCATGAGCTGTACCCCATAATCTTCACAATTATGAGAAATCGTGGCTTGAACTACCTTGCCTTGCATGTAATAGGTCTCTCTCATATATTACGTTTCACCTTTTAAATTGCATTACTGAAATAAATGAACTTTTGCAGGATATTCTAATTTTTTGATTTTCACCTGTACAGATTCTGTTCCTTCCATTAAAAAGATACAACAATAAATGATAAGAGAGAAACAGAATCCTGGTGCTATGCTACTATACAGTGGAAGTCCCTAATTGCTGCCTGAGGAATTACTCTTGGTAGAACTCTTTTTCATATCTCCTACTGAAATTTTATTTTTATTTATTTATTTATTTTGTCCAATACACAATAAGGGTTTTAGTGGATATATATCTATATACACATAGTAAAATACATGATGAAGGCTATAGAGGAGATACTCACAGTAAAATATATCTAAGAAATAATAGAGAAGAAGGTATAGTAATAGAACATATCAGTGAAAGAATAGAAGAGATATAGGAATAGAAGAAAGGTATAGGAGATATAGGAGAGCAATAGGACAGGGGATGGAAGGCACTCTAGTGCACTTGTAGAAGCCATACACAGGATAGCCATTGGTTAGCTTAGGAAGGTCCCTCCAGTTGTGCCCTTTCCTGGATGAGGAGCCAATGAAGACACTGACATTTCCATTTGTTATCTCTGTTAAATTACTATAATTTGCTTTGCATGGCGTTGCCCTTGAAGATGACTCAGAAGCTGCAGCTGGTACAGAATGTCGCTATCGCCCGTTGACCCACATTTTGCTAGTTCTGCATTGGTTGTCAATAGGTTGGAGATCTAAATCAAGTGTCATGAGGCCCTATACAGCTTGAGCTGTTGCTAAGAGATTGTTTCTTTCAAACCAAAGCTACCTGCCCCATAAGTTCTAACAGAGGTTGTCCTGGATGTCCATCCTACAAGGATCAAGAGGATTGGAATTCACCTTCTCAACAGTAATCCCATCTCTGTGGAACAGCATGCATCTTGAACTCAGGTCTTCTCTACACTTTTGACATTTTGGAAACAGGAGAAGAGAGTTTTCAGAGGGGAAGGTTTTAATCAGATGGCAGTTTTAAAATACACTGCTCAAAAAAAATAAAGGGAACACTTAAATAACAGAATAAGTATTCAATGAGAATATTTCATTCATTCAGATCTAGGATGTGTTATTTGAGTATTCCCTTTATTTTTTTTTTGAGTAGTATATTTTTATCTGATGTACTTTAATGTATATTTTTAACTTCTTAAAAACCACCTAGAATTTCTCATTAGAAAGTATAGAAATATCAACCATATATAAACTTAAAAGGGGTTTATTTCTATTTAAAAACATGCAACAATAAGCAGTATGAGGAGCGAGATTAACATCAGCAATTTAACCAACAATGTAGTATTCTGAGTTGCTTATAAGCAGTTGGCAAATTTACTCCGGGTACCCATAGCAGTATCGATGGGAAGAGAAGAGTGACAATAATTTGGTTCCTTGATGTAGTTGGCCTTTCAATATATTAAATATCAATATGTAAAAGACTCCAAAGAAGGTGCAGAATTTATTTATTTATTTATTTATTGGTTTGTTTATTTGTTTGTTTGTTTGTTTATTTAGTCCAATACACAATACATATTGAAGAGGATAGACATGAAGTATTATATATAAAGAAAAGATATAAAAGTAGAGGAGAAGATATATGGAAGGAGGAAAAGATATATGATATATGGGATAAGGAGAAACAATTGGGCAGGGGACGAAAGGCAGGCTAGTGCACTTATGTACGCCCCTTACTGACCTCTTAGGAATCTGTAGAGGTCAATCGTGGATAGTCTAAGGGAGAAATGTTGGGGGTTAGGGGCTGACACTACTGAGTCTGGTAATGAGTTCCACGCTTCAACAACTCGATTGCTAAAGTCATATTTTTAAGTCAAGCTTGGAGCGATTAAGTTTGAATTTGTTGCGTGCTCTTGTGTTGTTGCAGTTGAAGCTGAAGTAGTCATTGACAGGCAGGACGTTGCAGCATATGATTTTGTGGGCAATACTTAGATCGTGTTTTAGGCGTCGTAGTTCTAATCTTTCTAGACCTAGGATTGACAGGATATTCTGTTTTGAGTGGAGGAGTGAAGGGCTCTTCTGGTGAAGTATCTTTGGACATTTTCTAGGATGTTGTCCGAGATGTGGTATGGGTTCCAGACAGATGAACTGTATTCAAGGATTGGTCTGGCAAATCCTATGTGCAACAGAGTGATCTTGTACCATTTCACAAATCAAAGTGGGGGAAGAGGCATGTATTATACATCATTTTGGGAAGCTGATGTGTAAAAACCTGTGAAGAATTCAGTGCACGTCACAAAATCCACATTGCAGTTCCATCTATATTTTTTATATTTTCTCTCAATGACACAGCACAAGAGATAATCTAAGAAAAACACTCATCTTGTACAGTATGTGAGCAACTTACAAAAATACATTTTATGAAGTTAGAAAATCCCCTTGTATTACTTAATCCCTGCCGGCCAGGAACCATGTGGAGTTATGATACAGTATCACAGATAAAATATAGCTGATTCTGTTCTTTCAAGCAGAAAGGCCTGGCTCTGTTATCAAAGTCTTGATTTCAAGAACCCAAAATCTTATAGAAGTAACTACTAGCTTAGCACTTATGATTTTTCTTCAAGATTTTCCTCTTTTCTCCTGGGATTACACTAACTGGCCTTCATACTGAATTTCATAGCTTTGAAATTCAGATGCTCAGCAGGATGGAAATATTCCGCAGAGCAAATATTGCTGTATATGGCTGTATTGAGGATTGTGCCTGGCTGCTGATTTTGCTAATTGGTAAAGGTAATATTGGGATCACTCTCCTTTGACAGTGGACCGAGGATTTAAGGGCAACAGTGGAAGGATGGAATTTACCTACTCTTGCTATAAAGTGGTTTCAGAGGCTGCAAGAATGGGAATTTTTTTCCAGCTCTAAGTTCAATTAGCAGGGTAACAAGAGGAAGAGAAAGTGTTACAACCTAACAGCAAAGCCCAAACTTGCAGATATTTACACTGAATACACAATTAATTAGATCTTTCCTGGAATCTAATTTGCTTTTACAACAAATTCCTTCACGCTTGAGATCATGGAGGGGGAAAGGGGGAATAGAAATCTATGTAGGAAAGTATTTTATGCTGCTTGTAGCATTCTGCAAAATATTTTAGATTTTTTGTAAAGAGACAAAGAAGATAGATCTAATTAATCTGTCAGTTATCAACTAACTAAACAAGAAAGCTTTTGATTAGCACAAATGTTTTCATTGTACTATTTAAATATTTATGGGTATTTTTTATATTGTGCTGTTAGTCGTGATACATTTTGTCATCACTAGAGAAAGAATGGTATACAATTGTTCAAAACAACAGAGAAGGAAAGGGGAAGAAGAGAAGAGAAAAAGAAGCAAATTTAAATGCCAATATTTTTAAAGTTTTTGCTAAACCGATTATAGTTCTAGGAGACATGGAACCTACATTTGAATATGTTTCGACTTATTTGAGTATGGACTTTGCTGCTTTATCACAAATGAATCTAATTTCGCAAATTACTCAAGACCCACCTTTACCGCCAGGCATGGGGGAATTGAGACATCCTCCCCCAGGCTTCTATATTTTATGTTTGGTATGTATGTGTTGTATGGTTTTAATTGCTGGGGTTTTAGATATGTTTTATTTTTTAATATTAGATTTGTTTCACTGTTATATTGTTTCTATTATTGTTGTGCGCTGCCCTGAGTCTTCAGAGAGGGGCGGCACACAAATCTAATAAATAATAATAATAATAATAATAATAATAATAATAATAATAATAATTGGGATGAAATTTATACTGCAGAAATGGCATGCAACCTATGTTTTATTTGAATAGGTAGGCATGAAAATGGACATTGTGCCAATGGGACCCCTCCAAATGTTTAAGCTCAACCTGTCTTTTTTTTTTTGAAATTAGGGTGAATGTAGAGCTCAGTTACTAGAGAAAAATGTAGAGGCACTTGGATAGCCATAGTAGTCACCCCAATCAGCTACATTCTAGATGTAAAGGGCAAAATATGGTTTATGCTATTATTTTTTATCAGTGCTTGCAATATTTGGATAGTATATACAATCTGTAACTTTCCTTTGGAGCTCTTTTGCATTCTTTTGTCTAGGAGCCTGCAGATTACTGTAATTGTGGATGCAAATAAATGTCTCATTTATCTCCAAACATTTTGGTTCTTTAAGTGGGCATTTTTGGGAGGGAGGGATGAAAGCAAATCTCCTTGGAGTCATACTACTGGGGACTTATGAAAAATGTGGCTTCTTGCCAACACTAAGAAAATTATTTTCCATGTGTTCTTCTAGGATGTGTTTTTGTATTAGTAAAGACTAAAATTCTGTTACAGTCACTAAAAGAGTAAAGGTGTGATACCTTGTTTGTGTATATCTGTCGGTGCCTTAGAATCATTGCTGGAATCATTGGAAATCCATGGATTATTCCCTTAAATTTTCTTGATAAGATCTATTGCTATTGCCTTAGCAATGAGTCTTCGGAGAGGGGTGGCATAGAAATCCAATTAATAATAAAATGAGCTATATGCAATGGAATTTCATTTTAATGTATGCCGATTACTGTACATTCATACTGACAATAAAGTTATTCTAAGCCTATTCTAAGTCTTCTTCCTAGATCTGAGAAGGTATGACTAATCTAAAGTCATCTAGCCGGCTTTGTGCCCAAGGTGGCACTAAAACTTACAATCTCGTGGTTTCTACCCAGTGTTTTACCAAACTGGCTCTCCAAAGTTGACTTAGTCATAACAATTCTGAAAAGGCACGATTTGACTAAAATGAAGCTAAGAACCTGTTCTGTCTGGGTTCCCCCAGACGTCAACACCAACTAAAAAGAGTAGCCAGACACGCTGGTAAAAAGCAAAGTCATTTTATATCTTTGAAAACAAACACAGATAACAAAAACTGTTCTTACAAACTGGAATGCTATGAAGCTTCACAGAAGAGTCACGATGGCCAGACAATACAACAGGCTTCTTGCTGGCACACACACCACTGTAGATAATAAAGCCCACGCCTCCCCCAAGTTTTCAGCCTTCGAGGCCACAAGCCAGAATCAAAGACGCAAAGGATCGAAACAAGGTCACAGGACTCCCAAACGATAACTCTCCACAATACAGGAAGGGCGGGCCTGCCTTTTCAACCTTTCTGAGGAGAACCACACCCAAACCCAGCTGTTGCCTATTAGGGATGGAAATACCTGGCTAATTGTCCCCTTCTTTGTGCTGCCCTTCTCTGCCTCATATCTATGATGGCTTGTGCGTTCTCATCTAATGACTCCAGGCTACTCGCTGGGGAGAGCTCCCCCCCGGGGGTCTCAGGCTGTTCTCCCTCCTCCTCGTCCTGACATTCCTCTTCCCCGTCTGCCTGGTCCTCCTCCTCCTCCTGTTCCTCGTCCTCCCCCTCTGAGCATGGAGCCGGCAGAGTTCCAGCCGTTCCCTGAGGAGCCTCAGACTGAATCACAACAGAACCTAGCATGCTAAGCCATAATATAGTATCTGGCTTAGTTCAGTCTTTATTTCAGCCACTTTGTTTTGTATGCCACATGTTATGGCATAATTTGTCACTGCAACCAGTGTGGTTTAACAAGCCATTAACATTTTAGCATCTCAAAATGTATGGATCCTGCCTACATAAACCTCTGCAGACAGGGAAGAATGGATGAGGTAGCTGGATATCTTTTTTTCAGACTGCAGACAAGTGGTTAGAAAACAAGAATTATCCAGGGAATTTAAAAAATGCAAACTATAATGGGAAAGATGCACCTTTCAAGTTAAGGAAAGATGGTTGGAAGATAACTCTCCTTCCCAATTTAGCAACTCTAAAATATATGAACTTCCAACTCCCAGAATTCTCCAGCTAGCCCTGAGATCCACAGATTTGCTAAATTGAGAAAGACTTGCTTTGTGCAGTTTCTGACCACAAGCAGAAAGAAGGAAGAATAACAAGACAGATTTTTCTTCTGTTTCAATTGTGTATTATAATGTATACCCTTGAGAAGGCAGCTCAATATTTATGAGAGAGAAAAAACACTTTAAGGCCATGATGGTGACTTCACCTACAAAAAGATATTGACAAAATTGAACGGGTCCAAAGACGGGCTACAAGAATGGTGGAAGGTCTTAAGCATAAAACGTATCAGGAAAGACTTCATGAACTCAATCTGTATAGTCTGGAGGACAGAAGGAAAAGGGGGGACATGATCGAAACATTTAAATATGTTAAAGGGTTAAATAAGGTCCAGGAGGGAAGTGTTTTTAATAGGAAAGTGAACACAAGAACAAGGGGACACAATCTGAAGTTAGTTGGGGGAAAGATCAAAAGCAACGTGAGAAAATATTATTTTACTGAAAGAGTAGTAGATCCTTGGAACAAACTTCCAGCAGAGGTGGTAGATAAATCCATAGTAGCTGAATTTAAACATGCCTGGGATAAACATATATCCATCCTAAGATAAAATACAGAAAATAGTATAAGGGCAGACTAGATGGACCATGAGGTCTTTCTCTGCCGTCAGACTTCTATGTTTCTATGTTTCTATGGCAAACCTATGGTGTGTGTGCCACAGGTGGCACATGGAGCCATATGTGAAGGCACACAAGGTGTTGCCCAATGTCAGCTCCACACACATGTGTGCTGGCCAGCTGATTTTTGGGCTTCCAGAAGGCAGGGGAGGTCATTTTAGCCTTCCCCAGGCTTTAGGAAAGACTCTGGAACCTGTGGATGGCAAAAAAATGAACCCAATGGCCAACTGGAAGTTCAGAAACAAACATCCCATTGGGCTGTTGGGTCTGTTTAACATCATCCACAGGCTCCGGAGGCTTTACTGAAGTTTGGGAAGGTGAAAATAACCTCCCCATATCCCTGTGTGCGTGCATGGGGAGAGGCCTGTGCAGGGGGAGGGCATTGCATTATAGGCACACATGCATGTGCTATCACATGAGCACACACCCTTTCTGCACTCAAGGGGGGGGGAAGGTTTGTCATCACTGCTTTAAGGTAATGTTTCCCAACCTGAACAATTTCAAATTTAAGTTGTGGTGGTTTGGTTTTATGTTTTTTTTAAATTGAAATTCCAGTATGTTCTGAAAGGGATAGGTCTGCTCCTTCTCTAAAAACATAACAATGACAACAACAGAGTTGGGAGGGACCTTGGAGGTCTTCTAGTCCAACCCCCTGCTTAGGCAGGAAACCCTACACTACTTCAGACAGATGGTTATCCAACATCTTCTTAAAAACTTGGAGTGTTGGAGCATTCACAACTTCTGGAGGCAAGCTGTTCCGCTGATCAACTTGTTCTGACTGTCAGGAAATTTCTCCTTAGTTCTAAGTTGTTTCTCTCCTTGTTTAGTTTCCACCCACTGCTTCTTGTTCTACCCTCAGGTGCTTTGGAGAAAAGGCTGACTCCTTCATCTTTGTGGCAACCCCTGAGATATTGGAAGGCTGCTGTCATGTCCCTCCTGATCCTTCTCTTCATCAAACTAGCCATGCCCAGTTCCTGCAAACATTCTTCATAGGTTTCAGCCTCCAGTCCCTGAATCATCTTTGTCGCTCTTCTCTACACTTTTTCTAGAGTCTCAACATTCTTTTTTGCATTGTGGCAACGAAAACTGAATGCAATTTTCCAAGTGGGGCCTTATCAAGACCTCATGAATGGGGGAGCAGCTCAAATCTACTGAGCCTTCTGTCGAATTCAGAAGGGGGGGGGGCACAGCCGCAATATGAGACATCAATGACAGGTGAAGACAACCATGTGCCTGTCCATCAGATCAATTGCTGTCAAAAGCTCTGATAAAATAGACCAGAGCTGCTGCTGCCATCACTGCTTCTGCATCTCTACTGGAAATAATAGAAATGAACCGGACGAGCTTCCATATGGGAAGGCAGGGAGAAGGTGTGGGGTCCAGGGCAGGTATGAACCAGCCTGGGCTCTGCATTTGCAGCTGTCTGTCTGTCTGTCTGTCCGTCCGTCCGTCCGTCCATCCGTCCGTCCATCCATCTATCATCCATCCATCATCTATCTATCTATCTATCTATCTATCTATCCATCCATCCATCCATCCATCCATCCATCCATCCATCCATCCATCCATCCATCCATCCATCCATCCATCCATCCATCTATATTTGTTTATTTATTTGTTTTGTCACGTACGTATTGGTGGTATACAAAGATATAATACTATTTATATACATGAATATTAAGCAAGCAGAGCTCTCCCCTTCACGCCACATTACACCCTCCTCTCCCCCAGTCACTTAGTCTCCGTCACTCCTGAGGGCAGGGGCAGAGAGGGGGGAAAGAAATCACCGAGAGGAGAAAGCGGCTCTTCGCTCCCCCCACCCCACCCCCAACCCCTTTGCCTCGGCCGCTCCGCGCAGCTGCCGGGAAATCCGTGTCAGAGGAGACGGTGCCGTCCTTCCCACAGCGGGGAGGCACCCACGGAGCTGTGAGGAAAGCTGTCAAAAGAGAGCGCCGAGAAGCAGCTGAGGCGGGGCGGGGGGAGGGAGAGAGGGAGGGAAAAGCGCGGCAGCCAGGCTCGGCTGAGGGGAGGACGCGCGTTTTCTGCAGCTGCCGCGGCGTCTCCAACCAGCAATTACGCCCCGTCACTCCGGTCACAGAGATAATAAATAAATAAATAATAAAAAATGGGGTGCAAAGAACCACCAGGCTGAATGGGGCGGCGCGGGGTGGAGGGTGGGGAGGAGGTTGGGGGGGGGAAGCTGTCAAGAGAGCCGAAAGGGGGAGGGCGACCCGAGCTGAGGGTTTCCTGACGTCGCCTTTCAAAGAGGAAAAAACAGCGGGAAAGGTCACACAAGTATTGTGGGCAAGGACTGAGGCAAAGGCAATCCTTCTCCAAGCTTAACATCAGGAGCAAAGTGGTCCTTTGCTCCCTGATGGGACTAAAACACTGGGACATTTTTTTGGGCGGGCGGGAGATTTTAAGGGCAAAACGGGTGGCTTGTCTTGTACCTAATGAAGCCACTTATTTAAATCTTTTTATATATATACAAAACGTATTGTTGTGAGCTGCCCCAAGTCTTTGGAGAGGGGCAGCATGCAAATCTAATAAATTATTATTATTATTATTATTATTATTATTATTATTGTTGTTGTTGTTGTTGTTGTTGTTGTTCTTAATTTTTATTTTTATTTTATTATAAACACATAAACATAAACAATACATGATAAAAATATTGGACGAGGGGTGGCAGTCCCATTTCTTATTTGCTATAGTGATATGTCTACACTGCTCAAAAAACTAAACGGAATGCTCAGATCTGAAGGAATGAAATATTCTCCTTGAATACTTTGTTCTGTACAAAGTTGAATGTGCTGACAACATGTGAAATTGATTGTCAATCAGTGTTGCTTCCTAAATGGACAGTTTGATTTCACAGACCTTTGATTTTCTTGGAGTTATATTGTGTTGTTTAAGTGTTCCCTTTATTTTTTTTGAGCAGTGTATACAGTATTACCATTAATTAATACAGTGATTCTTAACCTGGGGGTCGGGACACCTTTGGGAGTCAAACCGCTGTTTCACAGGGGTTGCCTAAGACCATGTGAGAAGACAAATTTCCCATGATGTTAGGAACTATAGTCTCCTTTTTTCCCCTGCTGCTACTGCTGCTACTGCTGTGTCTGCGATCTTTGCTTTTTTCCTCTTTCTTCCTTTCTGGCCTCGACGAGCTTCCCTTTCTCCTGCCTGGCTCCCCTCCAGCCTCACATGGCCATCTCCTGCCTGAGATGCAAGCAGAAGGTGTGGGTGGAAGTGGTGCTGGCAGCATTTATGCTTCTGGCAGCACCTGTTCGCCTAGCTATCAAGCCTGAAGCGAGGGGGGCGACCCAGGAAGGAGAACGTGAGAAACGCAAAGCAAATTGTCACTCCAGCGAGCGACACTGGTAAGATTGTAAGTCGAGGACTTAACAGTTCACTTGAACGAGGATGATCGTTCAAGCCACTCCCACCTGGTTACATGGCCAGCAAGCCACTCCTACCCAGTCACATGACCATTAAGCCACACCCACAAAATAAGCCACACCCACAGTGCGGCAGTAAAAATTTTGGCTGCCCATTACTGAGACCAACCCTTATTGCATTGTTGTAGCCCAAAATCCCTAGGAAATGTTTAAAACAGGGATCTCCAAACTCACCCACTTTTAAGACTTGTGGACTGGAATTAGGGAAGTGGAAGTCTACAAGTCTAAAAGTGACCGAGTTTGGAGACCCCTGGTTTAAAAGATGAGGGAGATGTTGATCCTCTGTTGACAGTTCTCTTACCATCATGGATCAGAGAACCAGCAACTGCTCTCTCCCACTTCTCACCCCAACTTTTATTTATTTATTTATTAGATTTCTATGTTGCCCTATTCCTCAGACTCAGGAGCAGCATAGGGAAGGAGGGGAAGAGGGGCTTTGGGGCACCAAAAGGACTAACTTTTATCCTGGAAAATCTACTGTGCCACATCTGCCTCCATGGCTGATGCGATGCAGCACCAATAATAGTTAAATTGGGAGGTTTCTTAAATGTCAGAAAGTATTGTCTTTGGAAAGGGGCAGAGGGATTGTACACCACAAGGAAAATATTTTTACAGGAAATAAGAGGAATCATGTGTGATTTATGGGTTAGATAATATGCAGTGGCAGGTAGATAAATTCCAGCTTGAAAGCAAAAAATAAAAATAAAAATCATAGGCTTGTTAACCATTTGGAGATGGATAACAGAGTAATTAGAATTACAGGAGTCGAAGTTCTAGAGTAGAGGACACCAGGTTTAAGAGGAATGGACCAAGGTCTTGTGTCCATGCCATCACATTCAAACTTTGAGGGTTTGACCTTTACTTGAGCTTTCAAGAAAGCTCAAAAAGAGTATTCACATATACTTTTTTGTCTGCATCTGAAATGCTTGCTTTGTTTAGTCTCTTTGAGAAAATCATAGCATTTAGACAAACTACGATAGATGTTTTGGTGCTGCTTATCTCTGGCTGATTCAATCTTATAGCCATGAACTAAGGCAGCATTTCCAAACTACAGATGGATTAGAGTATAAATTCTGTTGTCCCCAATCAGCATGATGAGTGTGGTTTTATAAAGGAAAAGAAAACCAATTTTAATCTGCTATCAGTGAAACAAAGTACTTCATTAACTTTTAAATGATTAATGTGACTCATTAATTAAACTTTGTAGCCTCCATTGTGTAGGTTCTCCCTTTCTCATAAATTGGTTCAGCTTGGTATTTTTGTCAGTGCATGTTGAGCTATGGTGACGCAGTGGTTAGAATGCAGTATTGCAGGCTAATTCTGGCAACTGTCAGCAGTTTGTTTCTGACTGGCTCAAGGTTGATTCTGCCTTCTATCCTTCCGAGGTCGGTAAAATGTGGACCCAGATTGTTGGGGGCAATATGCTGACTGTAAAACCATTTAAAGAGATCTGCAAAATGTATATTTTCTTTTATGTACACTGAGAGCATATGCACCAAAGACAAATTCATAGTGTGTCCAATCACACTTGGCCAATAAAGAATTCTATTCTATTCTATTCTATTCTATTCTAAAGTACCATGAAGCCTATAAGTCTAAGTACTATTGTTATTTTCTATCTAATGTAGTAACTTAATTTCTATATACAAAAAGTCAATTTTGACCTGATCTTTTTTATGGTTAGCAATAGGGAAACAATTCTCTTTATGTCCAGCTGAGGGTAAGAAGATGGTCTTTCTAGTAATTCAGGGCCCAGTTGTTTCTCTGCTCCTATTTTGTAGTCTCCTTCAAATCAAGCTTGCCATCAGACAGATGGTAACAATAATGAAGCGTGCATTTTTTTTCTGGGATGTTCTTTGAATTTCATAATTAACATTTTTGGGACATGGTGTGGCATTATTAAAAATTCCAATTCTTTAGCCCACATTTTGTATTGTTTTTATTACATTTACTGACTATTGCCATTCTATGTTGCCTGATTTCCAACTTTGGGCAACCTACACATAAATGCATTTTTTTTAAAAAAGAATACAATGAGAGACAAAAATGAAAGAATACAAGATGACATGGATGACAAAACCCAGATATGTCAAAAGACAAAGTGCACACAGCCAAAAGGCAGCTTAATCTCATTCTGGAGGGAAGGCATTGCCACACTTAAAGTCCCAATAGATCACTTTTTCCCAACCTTGGGAACTTGAAGATATCTGGACTTCAACTCCCAGAATTCCCCAGCCAGCATCTGGGAGTTGAAGTCCAAATATCTTCAAGTTCCCAAGGTTGGGAAACACTGCAATAGATGATACTGTTCATTTGAAAGAATCCAGAGCACACCACCTCTTCTGGGTCAAATTGTCCAGGCAGATAATATGAGAGACTGCCAGTACCACAAGTAATCAGGCCCTAAGCCAGTGATGGTGAACCTTTTTTCCCATGGGTGCTGAAAGTGTGTGCGCATGTGCTGTTGTGCCCTCACCCATAATTCAATGCCTGGGGAGGGTGAAGATGGCCTCCCGCTCCCTCTGGAGGCCAAAAATGGCCCATTTTACAACTTCTGGTTTGCCTGGTAGACCCATTTCCCAAATTCTGGTGGACCCTGTAGGTCCGTTTTTTGCTCTCCCCAGGCTCTCAAGCAGTGATGGTGAACCTTTTTCCCCTCGGGTGCTGAAAGAGTGTAGATGTGTGCTATTGCACATGTGTGAATTCCCACACCCATAATTCAATGCCTGGGGAGGATTCCCCCCCCCCGGTTACCAACTGGGGGCCAGAAATGGCCTCTTTCCCAACTTCTGGTGGGCCCAATACGCCAGTGTTTCCCAAACTTAGCAACTTGAATATAATTGGACTTCAACTCCCAGAATTCCCCAGCCAGCGCTGGCTGGGGAATTCTGGGAGTTGAAGTCCAAATATCTTCAAGTTGCCAAGGTTGGAAAACACTGCAATAGGCTCATGTTTTGCCATTCCCAGGCTCCAAAGGCTTCCCCCACCCCCCTGGAGGCTCTCTGCCAAAAATGTCCACCAAAGCCTCTGTGTGAGCCAAAAATCATTGGCCAGCACACACATGCATGTTGGAGCTGAGCTAGGTCAACAGCTCGCGTGCCAGCAGATAAGGCTCTGTGTGCCACCTGTGACACCCATGCCATGGGTTCGCCATCACTGCTCTAGAGGCTTCCCTGGAGCCTGGATAGGGCAAAAATGATCTCCCCCATTCCCCCGGAGGCTCTCTGTAAGCCCAAAACGCCCTCCCAGAGCCTCTGTGTGAGTAAACAATCAGCTGGCTGATACATACATGCACGTTGGAGCTGAGCTAGGGCAATGTCTTGTGTGCCAGCAGATATGGCTCTGCACACCACCTGTAGCACCTGTGCCATAGGTTCGCCATCACTGCCCAAAGCCATGGTCAACTTTATCAATAATGACCAGCACTCTGAATCACACTCAGAAGCAAATAGGAGACCTGTGCAACTCGTGAAAGAGTAGTGCATACCGAGAAAGGCCCTCACTGCCTCTGCTGCTGCATTATGGAACAGTTGAAACTTCCAAGTGAGTTTTTTGTCTTCGGCCCATTATTGTGGGGCAAAGTTTTAGGAACAATATGAAATCCGGAGGTTCCCTAGATAGCGATCACTTTTGTGAAAGCAGTTTCAGGAATGTTTAGAAGCACTCAAGGCTCTAGTATTTTCCTACTTCATCAGCCAGACAGCAGCAATTCATATTCCTTTCTTTGAAGACCATTTGACAGACGCCCTCAATTGCTCTCTCGCCTCTTTTCTTTTTAGGTTGCCCTCATTTCCTTGATCCCTATCTCACTTTCAGCATCTTCACTTCTTTGCTAAGAGAATAAAGCTGCGCAGTGAAGGCTCCTTGAAAAACAAAAAAGAAATGTGCCCCTTTTATCAACATTGTTTTACCCAGCAGGATTCGGGAGGAACTGACAGGCAACCAAATAAGGATGCAGTACTGCCATGGCAACTGACTTCATAGAAGAGTGGTGTCACAAAATTGTTGCTTAAGATGGTATTGAAAGCCAATTTTTTTAAAAAAAAAAAAGTGGCTGAGGCACTGACTGTTTTATTAAAGGGGTAGTAAACTATTAAGTGTTTTACGTTGAATTTATATTTATCGACAAAGTAATAAAGGGAGACTAGTATCGATTTATTTCAGGCTATTTAACTCTCATCAGCTAGTCATACCCTTCTGGGGTTCAAACCTGGGCTACTTGCATATTAGATAGATATATTAATCTCTAAGCCATGGGCTCTCCTCGCTTTGTGGGCTATACCAGGGGAGGGAATCATGGCTTAGACTTAATGCATCTACCTAATATGCAGGTTGCCCTGATAGACTGATTTCACCAGAAAGAACAACTATTAAGTGATTTGTTTTTTAAAAAGCATTTTTAGTTTGTTTGTTTGTTTGTTTGTTTGTTTGTTTGTTTGTTTATTTATTAGATTTCTCTTGTTGCCCTTCTCTTGAGTCTCAGGGCAGCTCACAACACATAAATACAAAACATCTGAGAAATCTAATATTAAAGCATATTAAAAGCTACAATGCTAAAAACATGTAGTTTAAATTCTAAAGCCCCAATATATTTAAAACCATTCATCCACATTCATCCTATCATTGAATCATAGGCCGGGGGAGATGTTAAAATTTCAATGGCCCCATGCCTGCTGGCAGAGTTGTGTTTTTAAGGCCTTACAAAGACTGGGAGGGTGGAGGCAGGAAAATCTCCTGGGGGGGTAGTTGATTCTAACGGGCTGGTGACACCACAGAGAAGGCTCTTCCCCTGGGCCCCATCAAACGGCATTGCCTAGTTCAGGGGTAGGCAAGGTTGGCTCTTCTATGACTTGTGGACTTCAACTTCCAGAATTCCTGAGCAAATCGTGCTAGCTCAGGACTTCTGGGAGTTGAAGTCCACATGTCATAGAAGAGCCAACTTTGCCTACCCCTCTGGCCTAGTTGACGGGACCTGGAGAAGGCCAACTCTGTGGGACCTAACCAGCCTCTGGGATGCATGAGGCAGACGACAGTCCTGAAGGTAGTCTGATCCAATTCCTTGTAGGGCTTTATATTTTGCTTTATGTTCTGCAAAGGGAGCTTATCAAAACAGATAAATGATGATGAGGTCATCCCAGCCCTGGCAAAGCTACTGGACCTATTACTTGAAAACAAGGCAAATAAACACAGCTCATACAAACTGCATTGGTACAAGAGGTTCCAGCACTCTTCTAGTGGGATCATATGGAGGAACAACAACAAAACAACAATCCTCTTGAGACAGAAATACAGAAGGACAGTAAGTAAAAGATGGAATAGCTGATTTGAGCCTATAATAAAATGTACTATGAAGGACTTTCTCTCATCTGCCATCCTAATATACATTAGGTGATAACAAGTTCAAGGTCATCTTTATTACAACCAAAAGATAACCATATTAACAAATGGAGATTAATGCACTCCTGTTAATTAAAATATCTTCTATAAGAAGTCAACATGTTCCATCAGCTGTTAGGGATTTGGACAGATTGAGTCCAGCACATCTTTACGTGAGAATAACAAGGTTACTGTTGACCCAGTGAAGGGGTCCCCATTGCTGACGTTACCAGCATGCATGCGTGCTGGCATGAGATTTGGCTTCTGCACATGCGCAGAAGTCGAATCTCACACCAGTGTGTACATGCATTGATCAGAGTCTCAGAGATCCATGTGCATCTCCATTTTTCCAACTGGGGCTGCATACCGGTCCATCCAGCAGCCTACTACTGGTCTGCTCTGACCCAGGCCTGCTCTGAACCATTCGAGGCAGTCAGGATTGGAGTTAAAAAGCAGCGGGGAGTGGGGGCATTGTTCCCAATAGTTTTTCCCTTGCATAATTTATTTTATTCATTCAAACCTTAAAAATTTGTTACGTTTGTGGATACCTCCCGCATGTTTCTCAGTAGTCTGATTTTGTCTTCATAATCACAATATTCAGCAATTAAATCTGGTATTAATATGGATTTTAAAAGTAATATTGCAATTGTGTCCAGCAACTTAAAACATGCACATGCATTCCATTCTTTTATGGGAAAATTGCAATCTCACCTGCTGTTTCAAGAGTGAAGTGAGGATGGTGAACAGCTTATACCAGTGTTTTTCAACCAGTGTGCCGTGGCACACTAGTGTGCCGTGAGACATGGTCAGGTGTGCCGCGAAGCTCAGAGAGAGAAAGAAAACAAGAGAGAGAGAAAGAAAAAAGAAAGAGAGAGAGAGAAAGAAAGAAAGAGAGAGAGAAAGAAAGAGAGAGAGAGAAAGAGAGAAAGAAAGAGAGAGAGAGAGAAAGAGAGAAAGAAAGAGAGAGAGAGAGGGAGGGAAGGTGGGAGAGAGAAAGACATAGAGGGAGGTAGGGAGAAAGAGAGCAAAAAAGAGAGGAAGGAAGGAAGAGAGAAAGGAAGAGGGATGGAGAGAGAGAAAAAAGAAGAAGGGAGAGAAAGAGGGAGGGAAAGAGAAATAGAGCTAAAGGGAGGAAGAGAGAGAAAAAAAATTTGTCCAAACTTTTTTGAGCCCCCCCCCCCCCCCCCTCAATGTGCCCCAGGGTTTTGTAAATGTAAAAAATGTGCCGTGGCTCAAAAAAGGTTGAAAATCACTGGCTTATACAACTACAGTGGTACCTCTACTTAAGAACTTAATTCGTTCTGTGACCAGGTTCTTAAGTAGAAAAGTTTGTATGTAGAAGCAATTTTTCCCATAGGAATCAATGTAAAGCCAAATAATGGGTGCAAACCCATTAGGAAAGAAATAAAAACTCAGAGTTTGGGTGGGAGGAGGAAGAAGAAGAGGAGGAGGAGGACAGTCGCTGCTGAAGGAAGAAGGTGAGGTGAGGGGAATAAAAGAAAATCCAAAATTTTAAGGGTTAAAAAAAAAAAGAGGGACTCTGAGGCGGTGAGGAGGAGCACGCGCTTCCCATACATCTGGCACGAGGCAGCCTCCCATACGCTGCGCCAGAGAGAGAAACCCAGGGGGGAATGACAGGAAACTGGTCGGGCCTTCGTGCTGCTCTCAAATTCCCTGGGAAATTTTTTCTGGGCTCAGGTTCTTAAGTGGAAAATGGTTCTTAAGTAGAAGCAAAAAAATCTTGAACACCAAGTTCTTATCTAGAAAAGTTCTTAAGTAGGGGCGTTCTTAGGTAGAGGTACCACCTGCGGCTCCGTGCGCGATTTTGCTATCTCCACAGGTGCAAAAGCAAAATCGCACTGGCCCCACAAGCACTCACGAGCCATGGCGGTGAGCCCAATTTAGCGTTTTATTTTATTGATTGATTGATTTTGTCCAATGCACAATTAGAGTTTTAGTGGGTATACACATAGTAAAATACATGATGAAGGTTATAGAGGAGATACTCATAGTAAAATATATCTAAGAAATAATAGAAAAGAAGTTATAGTAATAGAACATATCAATGAAAGAATAGAAGAAGAGATATAGGAATAGAAGAAAGGTATAGGAGATATAGGAGAGCAATAGGACAGGGGACGGAAGGCACTCTAGTGCACTTGTACTCGCCCCTTACTGACCTCTTAGGAATCTGGGTAGGTCAACCGTGGATAATCTAAGGGTAAAGTGTTGGGAGTTTGGGGATGACACTATGGAGTCCGGGAATGAGTTCCACGCTTCGACAACTCGGTTACTGAAGTCATATTTTTTACAGTCAAGTTTGGAGCGGTTAATATTAAGTTTAAATTTGTTGTGTGCTCTTGTGTTGTTGTGGTTGAAGCTGAAGTAGTCGCCGACAGGCAGGACATTGCAGCATATGATCTTGTGGGCAATATTTAGATTTATTTATTTATTTATTTATTACTTAGATTTGTATGCCGCCCCTCTCCGAAGACTTATTTAAGGCCTCTTAGTTCTAAGCTTTCTAGGCCCAGGATTGAAAGTTTAGTCTTGTAGGGTATTCTGTTTCGAGTGGAGGAGTGAAGAGCTCTTCTGGTGAAGTATCTTTGGATACTTCACTTTGGATATGTTCTGGCTAGCAGCCCACCCCTGGCTGTGTCCCGAGGTCATGTGATAATCTTTTGCGACCTTCTGACAATCAAAGCCAGATTCATGTTAACAACTGGGTTACTAACTTCTCAACTGCAGTGGTTCACTTAAATGCCGTGTGGCAAGAAAGCTCGTAAAACGGAGCAAAACCCACTTAACAAGTGTTTCACTTAACAACAGAAATTTTGGGCTCAATTGTGGTCATAAATCGAGGACTACTTATATCTGCTGGGTCGCATAAGGATTCTGACAATAGAAAAAGGAGCAGAAGGAGTGGGAACAAAGATGAAAGAGACTTTGAATAATGCAGGCGGTGGAAACAAGGATAAAAAACAGATGGGTAATATCTTGATTCATAACTGAGCTGAACTTGGTATACCCAACGAGACAACAAAGCTTCCTGGATATGAAAAATTGCCTTGGCTCGATATGATTGATAATGAAGTAGCAGCAGTGCCCATATCTACAGTTCCTCTGATCCACAACGTTTTTTCACAGCAAGTATTTTCCCTTTTTTGGTTTAATATTAATGCTAGGACACATATTAACCCTCACTTACAAGTAGAGTAAGATTTAAAGTGGAAAAATGTACAACATGAGTAAAAGACTCCCTTCTTTGTACATGTATATTTCATCGTTTATATCCTTGCAAAGCAACTCATAAAATGTATCAGGGGATTTTCACTTGGATCTTAAAAATGATGCAAGCGTTGCTTTTAGATATTGGAGTAGGGAGAACCATATCAATTCTCCTTGATGAATGCGATACTTTCACTAAGTTATTCACAGCAGACCCTTTAAGAGCTGGACATTCACAACAGCCACAAAGGATGCTGATCGCCTTATATTCTAAACATTCACTGCACAGCCAGATACTCAGGGAACCATAAGGTATACATGGAGAAATTTTCAGTACTACCTTACTTCTTTCTGAATGTATTAATTTTATATAAAATTATTAGTATATAATTTTATATAATAGAAAAGATAGATTTTATATAATTTACCTTTTCAATTCTGTCTGCTTAGCAGTACTTCCTTTTTTGATTGCAAAAAAATTGATTTCCTCAATTGCAATGAACATCATCACACACATTATACAGGAAAGTTGTTTTTTTGCCAGAAGGGAATGGATTCCAGACTTCAGAAGATATCATAACTGAAACCAGCCTTTTCTCACTTAATATCTCCCAGAACTGTTGCATCATAATAGCAATAAGCAATTTGTATCCCCAATATCATATGCAGCCTTCCTTTATGAGAGAGAGAGGAATGGGATGGGAATCATGGGATGGGATGGAATAGAATAGAATAGAATAGTATAGAATAGAATAGAAGACTGAAATTGGAACGTCCAAAAAAGAAGAAAAAAGATTGCCACAAACCAGATCAAAATCTGGCTAACTCCTCATTCTTTAGCTTCTGTTCTTACCCATTGCTTGCTCCAAACTACTTTAGCTCTGCTCTGCCCACTGCCAGCATCCCGCACCTCCACCTGATGATCTGCAAAGGAAATAGCCCTTCAAACAAAAACATCCACCTAATACTCAACCAATATAATTGATAGCCAAGGGAGAAAACAGATTTTTTTTAAAAAGAAAAAGTCATCAGGAGGCCAAGGGCTATACAGAATGTGCTCTGTGAGAGATGCTTTAAACACATGTACGGAAACTAATAACAGAGTAATTTTACCAGGTTGGGAAAGAAGACTGACTTAAACAGTTACATCTGCCTTTCTTTAGGCACCTTTTTCTTTTATTTCTTGAATGCTTCATGCAACCATATATTTCCAAAAAGCAATATGTGGTTATACAGTATAATCCTTTAGTTTCACACATTCCAGACATTACAGAATTAAAACATCTGTAGAGCCAAAGGAGAGCAATTTGCTAGAATGCTGAAAACTACACCTGTGGAAATGGTTTCTAAAATGACAGGGCCAGATTATTTACAGGACCGTCTCCTGACACATACTTCCCAGAGACCAATTAGAGCACACAGAGTTGGCCTCCTCCAGGTCCCATCAGCCAAGCAATGTAGACTGGTGGGACCTCGGGGGAGGGCCTTCTCTGTTGCCGCCCCTGCTGTTTGGAATCAACTCCCACCTGATGTCCACACTGCTCCCACCCTGCTGGTTTTTTGTAAGGCCACAAAGACCTGGCTGTGCCGGTGTTCGGGTTTCTGGTAGAAATTTAGCAATTACAAATAACTCTTATTAAATGCATCATTTCATGAATAAAGAAACTCCATTTATTTCTCTGCTCTCCTGTAATTCAAACACATTCCATACAGGCACTCGGTCCATTATCTCTCTTAGCTGCATTTCTCACATTCCTCCTTCTGCTACAAGATTTATTTTCCTAATAGCATAACTTTGAAAAACAGCAGCACTGACTGATAACAATACAAAATACTTTGGCTTACTTTAGCGTGACAAAAACACATCCATTTTCCTTTTGGCAATGTTGAAACTCCACCCTTCTTCTCCACTGACCCCCTGACGTGCCAAATACATCACTACAATATTTAACCCATTCCTCTCCTTAATATCTTCTTCCAGACCTCTGTTCTCTACATTTTTGGGCCCTTCTGAATTTAGGGTTAACCCAGCGAGCGTCTGATTCTTCCTCACTAGATCCTGAACTCATAGCCCCATCCTATGGCTGGCCTCCCACCTGTTCTACTACCTGTAACCACAGGCCCCCCACTAATTCATAAACACTATCTGAATCCGAGTCCTCAATATCTTCATCATCCTCCAACTGATCAGGAGTATGTACAACAGCCGGCAGACTTGGAGACCCTAAATTAATACCAACTGACCACCTGTATGAATATGACTCTGCATAAATGATATGAACGTGTGTTGTTGAGTCGCTGTTATGGGTTTTAATTAAGATTTTAGATTTCTCGACTTCTTTATTATTGTTATTTGTAGTTCTATATGGTAGTTTTATATTGTTGCAAGCTGCCCTGTGTCCCTCGGGATTGGGCAGCATAGAAGTCAAATTAAATAAATAAATAAAATAAGATGCACATTGTTTCCACCTATTTACCTACCATGCCTGTAAAAAGATGCCTCCTCTGTATAAGGCTACAGAGTATGAAGAGACTGACTAGGAGACAAGTACAGCAGCAGCAATCAAAACCACATCTCTACTCTGTCCTTCTGCATAAACCGGTTCCTCTAGAGCAGACATCTTCAAAGTTGGCAAATTACGACTTGTGGACTTCAACTCCCAGAATTCTCCAGCCAGGTAGCTGGAGAATTCTGGGAGTTGAAGTCTACGAGTCTTAAAGTTGCCAATTTTGAAGACGGCTGCTTTTGATGCCTTGATTTATAACTCTCATAATTTGCAGCTTGTTGAGTGACACTTATAGAAACTGTGGTCCAACATAGCTGGAGTGAATCAGGTTATAGAAATTGCTTTAGCATGTCAAAATGACAATGCTCACATCTTAGGAAATGCACAGCACTCCACATAGTATACCAGCTCTTTGGCAGGTTTTCTTTCTCCAGTTGAATGGTGATCAGGGAGATAATTATCTCACGGTTGTTTATTTTGTGCTTTTATCAGAAGCCTGCTGATAATATATGAGGGTCGCCCAGAAAGTAATGCACCACTTTTTTTTTTCTCAGCCTACAGTACTGGTACGAATGCAAAACTTTAGATATACATTATTTGACTTGTCAGGAGTGTGTGTGTAAATTATGCTTTTCTTCAGACAGATAGTGTAGCTGCAGCAGTGTTTTGAAATGGCATCTGTAAATGATGTACATTTCAAGTAGCATGTCGTCATTGAATTTCTCACCACAGAAAAAGAAACTGTTGGGAACATTTACAAACGTTTGTGTACAGTTTATGGAGAATCTGCAATTGACAGAAGTACGGTTAGTTGCTGGGCACAGAGAGTGAGGCCATTAGAACAAGGAGTGGTACCGACAGGGCATACATGCCTTTGTGTCTCGCTGGAGGAAGGCCATAGAACAGGATGGAGATTATGTGGAAAAATAGGGAGTGTAGAAGAAACATCATTCTTTCTTGTGTGTGAGTTTTATTGTGTTCAATAAATAATTGTTGAAGAAAAAAATGTGGTGCATTACTTTCTGGGCGACCCTCATAACAGAATGAACAACACACCAAGTTAGAATCCCAAGAGATTTCTTTGGTACCCAAACAGTTTAGAAAGCAAAACAAATCTCCGAGACCGCCTACTGCCGCACGAATCCCAGCGACCGATTAGGTCCCACAGAGTGGACCTTCTCCGGGTCCCGTCAACTAAACAATGTCGGTTGGCGGGCCCCAGGGGAAGAGCCTTCTCTGTGGCGGCACCGGCCCTCTGGAACCAACTCCCCCCGGAGATTAGGATTGCCCCTACTCTTCCTGCCTTCCGTAAACTCCTTAAAACCCACCTTTGTCGTCAGGCATGGGGGAATTGAAACATCTCCCCCTGGGCATGTTTAATTTATATATGGTATGCGTGTGTGTATGTCTGTTAGTATATGGGGTCTTTTAAATCTTTAAACATTTTAAAATTGTTAGATTATTTCTGATTTGTTGTTACATGTTGTGAGCCGCCCCGAGTCTTCGGAGAGGGGCGGCATACAAATCGAATAAATAAATAAATAAATAAATAAATAAAAACCAAAAACTAAGGGGCTGGAATTGAACCCCAAAACTGGTGATGATGACAGACAGCTCAGGCTTTTAAAATTATATGACATACCAGTCGTAGGCTTCCCAAATGACACCCCCATACACTACATTTAGCCTCCGAGATGAATTTAGTCAATATAGATGAATGGCTTCTTTCATCTCAGTTTGTTCTGCTTCACTGGAAGCAAATTGTCTCATTCAGGCAGGCTTTAAAGGGAGGAGGGAAAGATACATTGAATTGTAGAAAGGATGACCTTGAGAGAGGAGGAGAGGTGGGAGAACGAGAAACAATGGCAGATTTTAGAAAGGAAAAGAAATCAGAATGGTGAAGGCACGTGAAATACATTTGAGGAGCGAGACACAATCCGGTTGGAGGAGAGACAGGGAATAATGAAAAAGAAAAGAGGAAATTCTTTGAAAAGATGAAAACAACAATAAAGAGAAGAAAATCAAAAGCAGTAGGAAGGAATCTGGGACAAGAACTGAAGTCTAAATAGCAGAAAGAGGAAAGAATTTGCAGGAGAGAAAAAATGATGATGCCTCAGAGATTGTATCAAAACATCTTCCCACAACCAGTGTTTAAACAGAAGCATTTCTCATATCGAAAAAGCATTATCTCCGGGACCGCCTTCTGCTGCACGAATCCCAGCGACCAGTTAGGTCCCAGAGAGTGGGTCTTCTCCGGGTCCCATCCACTAAACAATGCCGCTTGGCGGGACCCAAGGGAAGAGCCTTCTCTGTGGCGGCCCCGGCCCTCTGGAACCAACTCCCCCCAGAAATTAGAATTGCTCCCACCCTCCTTGCTTTTCGTAACCTACTTAAAACCCACCTCTGCTGCCAGGCATGGGGGAATTGAGATACTCTTTCCCCCTAGGCCTTTACAATTTTATGCATGGTATGTCTGTCTGTATGTATGTTTGGTTTTTTATATTAATGAGTTTTTAATCGTTTTTATTATTGGATTATTATTGTACGCTTTCTTATACGAGTCTGCGGAGAGGGGCGGCATACAAATCCAATAAATTATTATTATTATTATTATTATTATTATTATTATTATTATTATTATTTTACTACCATAGAAACATAGAAACATAGAAGACTGACGGCAGAAAAAGACCCCATGGTCCATCTAGTCTGCCCTTTTACTATTTCCCGTATTTTATCTTACAATGGATATATGTTTATCCCAGGCATGTTTAAATTCGGTTACTGTGGATTTACCAACCACGTCTGCTGGAAGTTTGTTCCAAGGATCTACTACTCTTTCAGTAAAATAATACTTTCTCATGTTGCCTTTGATCTTTCCCCCAACTAACTTCAGATTGTGTCCCCAGTTCTGTGGGCTTGATGGGCGTGGTGTGGCTTGGTTGGCGTGGCCTGGAGGACGTGGCAAGGGAAGGATACTGCAAAATTTCCAATCCCTCCCCATTCCTGGGAGAAAGATATTGCAAAATCTCCATTCCCACCCCACTCTGGGGCCAGCCAGAGGTGGTATTTGCCAAATCTCCAAACTACCCAAACTTTTGGCTACTGGTTCTCCAAACTACTTAAAATTTCTTCTACCTGTTCTCCAGAACCTGCCAAAACCTACTGGATTTCACCCCAGTTCATACCCACAAATATAACTTTGTTGTGTTCACCTCTGAAAAAAAAACACATTTCTGTATTAAGAAGACTTCTACAACCACAGGAGCAATGGTAGCTCCTATATATGTTAAATGTAGTTTGTTTTGTTTGTCTTACATTTTAAAGAAAACTCAATAAAAATTATTTAGAAAAAAAAGAAAAAACCCCATAATTTGGGGCTTTTTGAGGACAATGGGAGGTTTCACGTGCCCCCTGCCAAACAGCTTTGATTGAATCCATTTGAAACACAGTAGGCACCAATTACATTTTGCTGAGATCCTTGTGAGTTTTCTCAAACACGAGAACTCCATAAGGACTTGCAGATCTCAAGCCATTGACCAGATTCCATAGAAAAAAAGGAAAAGATTTGGAATTCACTTTTATTTATGGTGGCTGGGAAAATCTGGTCCACACAACTTAGTTACCAAGATTGAGAAACACTGTGTTTTTTTAATCAATTTAGATTTTTCCACTTTAAAAAAAAGGAGGGACTCTGGCTGGCTAATGTGACATTAAAAACAGTAGTCAACAGTGGCAACAATAACAGTAAAAACATTTGTTCAACCAATATATCCTCAAGCTTTAATGGGAGAAGGAATCTTGACTTGAGATACTGGGAATTTTATCAGTGGGGGGTTCATACCTGTTCTGCCGGAGTGTCCTAACCACCCATAATTACAGAGTAATTAGTCCTGAAAGACACAAACCACATGATAGAAGGAAAACCAAAAGTCTTTATCAACAGAAAAGCAGAAAAAACTCCCTTTTTAAATGTCAAAAGGATTTTCTGGTACACACAAGGCACAGGTTAAATGCAATCCAATTTCTCACCCAGTAACTGGGAAATTGAGTCCAATTCCAAAGTCCACAAAGTCCACACACAGTCTTGAACAGGGAAACAGCAAAACCACGATCTTGACGAACTATGAATCAGATAAACTTCCACAAGGCTAAACCAGCACGCTGTTCTTTTTATCTGTAGCACTCATTACAGCAGCCCCACCCAACCACAGGTGGCCTCACTTATCTCCTGTAATAATCCTTCAGTTGTTCTCTCCTATGCATCACTCTACGCATGTGTGGGTCTGTCATACGTTCTTGTTCAGAATCCAGGGATGATAAGGATAATTGATCTCCTCCTGGGCTGTCTGCCAAACTCCCCTCTTCCCTGCTACTCACGTTTTCTTCGTCAGAGGAGCCTTCCTCAGGAGATTCTATCGGAAGCAAAACAGGCCTGGGGCATGTGGATGTTTCCCCCACCTCCACCTCCACATTTCTTGGGGCAGGAGCTGGGCCAGAGCCAACCACAACACATACCAGTGCAGTAGGATACTCCGTTCTGGTAGCAATTTGTGTGCAACCGCTCCAGCGCCAGTCCATCGGGCAGCGCTATCTTTTTTCCTGACTTTTTTGGCTTTTTTGCTTCCTGCACATGCGTAGAAGCAAACATTCACGAGGTTTTGGTGTTTTTTTGCTTCCATGCATGCGCAGAAGCAAAAAATTGCTGAAATCGCACAAGCGTGAGCATCCCGTTGTGAGATTTTGGTGTGGTTTTGCTTCCTGTGCGTGCGCAGAAGCAAAATCACATGAGGGCAGGGGTGGGCAGCAGGTCTTGCAGAAATGATGATGCGTGCGCAGCTCCAGCTGATCGGCGGCTGTCACTTCCTGGATTACTGGTCTCGGCTCTCCTTTTTTCCTTGTTGTTCCTGCTGCTGCATCTGTGCTCCTTGCTTCTTTTCCTCTTTCCTCCTTCCTGGCCTCAGACAAGCTTCCCTCTCTCCTGCCTGGCTCCCCTTCAGCCTCACGCGGCTACCTCTCGCATTTATGATTCTGGCAGCACCCGTTCGCCTAGCCATACAGCCTGAGGCAGGGGGCAACCCAGGAAGGAGAGCACGGGAAACGCGAAGCAAATTGTCACCCCGGCGAACGACACTGGTAAGGTTGTTAAGTCGAAGACTTAACATTTCACTTGAACAATGATGATCATTCAAGCCACTTCCACCTGGTCACATGGTCGGCAAGCCACTCCTACCCAGTCACATGACCATTAAGCCACGCCCACAAAATAAGCCACACCCACAGTGTGGCAGTAAAAATTTTGGCTGCCCATTACTGCATGAGGGACACAATTGTTGGGGGCACACCTGAATTGAGAGAATGTGTGCACAGCGCACCAGTAGGCAAGTCAGTGCAACCCACCACTGCTGTGTATCTATATGTGACTGCACAAGATATCAACATGCACTGGAAACGTATTTTTTCCTGTCAACTCCTTATGGCATGATTTTCAACTTACCTTCCGCTCATATGTGAAACTAGCTTAAAATCCCTTTTTGATAAGTACGTTTCTAGTCCCTCTCCTTGTTTTAACGCAATGCATGGACAACCTGAAGACTGTAACATTTATTAGGCATTGGTGTTGCCATCCATTACGTTGCTAGGAATTCAGGATACTGGAAAAGACTTGCAACAGATACAAAAGAGACAAGAAAGGGATTGACAATGGAAACAATATACAGTGGCACCTCTACTTAAGAACTTAATTCGTTCCATGACCAGGTTCTTAAGTAGAAAAGTTTGTAAGTAGAAGCAATTTTCCCATAGGAATCAATGTAGAATGCATGCAAACCTATTAGGAAAAAATAAAAGCTCAGAATTTGGGTGGGAGGAAGAGGGGGAAGAAGAGGAGGGGGACAGTCACTGCCCAGAGCGAAGGGAGCATTTCTTTTCTCTGAGTGCTGGCAGAGGTTTATTCCCTCTCCAAACGCCCAGAGAAAGGAAAATGCTTTGTTCGCTCTGGGCTGCCAAAGTCTCTTTAAGGCCACTGAAAGGCTGATCTGGCAGCCCAGAAAAGCCCAAGGTGGCTGGGATTAAAGGGGGAATGTCAGGGAACTGGCCGGGCCTTCATGCGGCTCTCAAATTTCCTGGGAAATTTTTTCCAGGCTCGGGTTCTTAAGTAGAAAATGGTTCTTAAGAAGAGGCAAAAACATCTTGAACACCTGGTTTTTATCTAGAAAAGTTCTTAAGTAGAGGCGTTCTTAAGTTGAGGTACCACTGTATACTGCTCAAAGAAATAAAGGAAATATTCAAATAACACATCCTAGATCTGAATGAATGAAATATTCTCATTGAATACTTTGTTCTGTACAAAGTTGAATGTGCACAACAGCATGTGGAATTGATCGTCAATCAGTGTTGCTTCCTAAGTGGACAGTTTGATTTCACAGAAGTTTGATTTACTTTTTTGAGCAGTGTATTTCATGCTTGGTGTAGATTTCCACCCATTCAAAAATTAGTGAAGAGCCCACCAGTGTGGAAGGACGAGAGATACACGACTCAGACCACCAGCAAATATTCTTAATTTTTTCAGCTAAAGGTTTATTTCAAAACATTCGTTTCAATTTTCACTGCTGCTTATTTGTCAAATATATCTGCCTTTTACTTATGTTGGATTCTAACTCTCATTCTCATCAGTAGGTTGGTTGTTCTAGCTCAGTGTATCTGGAAGACATCAAGTTGGAGAAAGCTAGCCTAATATTATCCTCCTTCTAATGTCATATTTGCAGCTAAAAATAGGGGAAAGAGTCAAGGATGAAAGTTACATATAAGGGAAGCAGAAAAAGAGAGAGAAGAGCAAAGCGGTGAAAGTAAAATGCGACTGGTACTTAGCAGCAAAAGCACTTAAGGAAATCAATCCTTCAGCAGATTGGCAGCTATTGGGGAAAAAAATCACATGAATCCAAATGAGCAGCTTTGCTCTTTATTCTCCTCAAATTGCTGCCTTTTCTTTCGTCTTAGTTTGCATGGGTCATTCATAAAGGTAAAGGTTCCCCTTGTGCCTATGTGCTATTTGTTCCTGACTCTAGGGGGCAGTGCTCATCTCCATTTAAAAGCCAAAGAACCAGCACTGTCTGAAGATTATCCCCATGCTCATGCAGCCAGCATAACTATTGGGTTTTTAACCTATTTTTAACATATTGGATTTTTAGCTGTGTTTTTTTAACTTGTTAGATTTGTTTTGTACGCTTTGTTTTACATTGTATATTGTGATCCGTCCCAAGTTCTCGGAGAAGGGTGACATACAAATCTAAATAATAATAATAATAATAATAATAATAATAATAATAATAATAATAATAATAAAAATGTTGAAGGCACACGGTGGTCCCTATTTTTCTACTTGCATTTTTACATGCTGTCGAACTGCTAGGTCAGCAGAAGCTGGGACAATTAACAGGAGCTCACTCCATTATGCGGCGCTAGGGATTCGAATCACTGAACTGTCAAACTTTTTGGTCAACAAGCTGAGCATCTTAGCCACTGAGCCACCATGTCACCGGGTCACTCAAAGTTGCAGGTTAATTTCATATACTCTTGGTCAGAGAAATGGTACTTCTGCTGTGGACAACCTGCTCATAGCCATCACTCCCTTGGTCAATATGTTGCTAGGACTATTATAGCATTATCTTCAGAGAGGGGTGGCAAACAAATCTAAATAACAATAACAATAACAAAACAATAACAAAAAACAACTGAGTAATGTTAAACATTGTTCTCCTGATTGCAAGGAAACTTCTAAAAATCTCATCCCCGTCACTTTATAAACAAAAAATTCCCTTGATTTGATACACAGTCTATGCATTCAATTAAGCAATCTACATTTTCCTGATGCTGTTTGTTTCAAAATGCAAATTATGTGCTTGCATATTCCTCATATTTAAAAACATATCTCTGTGCACAAAGATGACTGGAACTTCAGGGGGAAAGCTAATTAGAATCCTCTTAAGATGCTATTTTAACTAGGGGCAACGTGTTTAACATGCAGTCATAAGATTATAATTATTGTGAGAAAGTATCTGAATATCCTACCTATGATTTCTTGAAATAAATATAGGTAGTCCTCAACTTGCAGCCACAACTGAGCCCCAAAGTTAGGTTGTTAAGTGAGACATTTGTTAAGGGAATTTTGCCTCATTTTATGACCTTTCTTGCCACAGCTGTAAAGTGAATCACTGCAGTTAAGTTAATAGCATGTTGTTAAGGGAATCTGGGAGTGTTAAGGAGTGTGTAGAACCCTTGAGTTATCAAGGACATGCACAGAGGAAACGTAGGATTCCAGCAGATATCCAGGAGATATGAGTAAGTACAAACTTAATTGGTTCCGGGACGAGGTTCTTAAGGTGAAAAGTTTGTAAGATGAAACAATGTTTCCCATAGGAATCAATGGAAAAGCGATTAATGCGTGCAAGCCCAAAATTCACCCCTTTTGCCAGCCGAAGCGCACGTTTTTGTGCTGCTGGGATTCCCCTTAGGCTCCGCTCCATGGGAAACCCCACCTCTGGACTTCTGTGTTTTTGCGATGCTGCAGGGGAATCCCAGCATCACAAAAATGAGCGCTTCTCTGGCAACGGAAGTCCGGAGGTGGGGTTTCCCAGCAAAGGGAGCATCAGTGAAACCGCAGAATTGCAAAAACACTGAAGTCCTTGAAACCCCACCTCCGGACCTTTTTTTCATTTCATTTCATTTATTGGATTTATATGCCGCCCCTCTCCGAAAACTCGGGGCGGCTAACAACAGTCATGAACAATGTACAGTAAAAATCCAATACTAAAAACTAACTTAAAACCCCCCAATGTATAAAACCAGCATACGTACAAACATACCATACATACAGTTGTATCAGCCAAGGGGGAGAAGAAGTCTTAATTCCCCCATGCCTGGCGGCAGAGGTGGGTTTTGAGTAGCTTACGAAAGGCAAGGAGGGTAGGGGCAGTTCTAATCTCTGGGGGGAGTTGGTTCCAGAGGGCCGGGGCCGCCACAGAGAAGGCTCTTCTCCTGGGTCCCGCCAAGTGGCATTGTTTCGTTGACGGGACCCGGAGAAGACCCACTCTGTGGGACCTAACTGGCCGCTGGGATTCGTGCGGCAGAAGGCGGTTCCTGAGATAATCTGGTCCGGTGCCATGAAGGGCTTTATAGGTCATAACCAACACTTTGAATTGTGACCGGAAACTGATCGGCAACCAATGCAGACTGCGGAGTGTTGGTGTGACATGGGCATATTTGGGAAAGCCCATGATTGCTCTCGCAGCTGCATTCTGCACGATCTGAAGTTTCCGAACACTTTTCAAAGGTAGCCCCATGTAGAGAGCGTTACAGTAGTCGAGCCTCGAGGTGATGAGGGCATGAGTGACTGTGAGCAGTGACTCCCAGTCCAAATAGGGTCGCAACTGATGCACCAGGCGAACCTGGGCAAACGCCCCCCTCGCCACAGCTGAAAGATGTTTCTCTAATGTGAGCTGTGGATCGAGGAGGACGCCCAAGTTGCGAACCCTCTCTGAGGGGGTCAATGTTTCTCCCCCCAGGGTGATGGACGGACAGATGGAATTGTCCTTGGGAGGCAAGACCCACAGCCACTCCGTCTTGTCTGGATTGAGTTTGAGTTTGTTGACACCCACCTCTGTGTTTTTGCTATGCTGCGATTTCACTGAGGCTCCCCTTGCTGGGAAACCCCACCTCTGAACTTCCATTGCCAGCGAAGCGCCCATTTTTGCGCTGCTGGTATTCCCCTGCTGGGATTACCCTGCAGCATCACAAAAACACGGAAGTCCAGAGGTGGGGTTTCCCATGGAGGGGAGTCCCAGGGAAATCCCAGCAGCACAAAAACAGGTGCTTCGCTGGCAATGGAAGTCCATAGGCGGGGCATCCCAGTGGCGGCGGTGGGTTTGTAAGGTGAAAATAGTTTGTAAGAAGAGGCAAAAAAATCTTAAACCCCGGGTTTGTATCTCGAAAAGTTTGCATGACGAGGAGTTTGTAAGACGAGGTATCACTGTATTTAGTCATACAAAAGCAGATACATCAAAGTGTATAAAATAGTGTTACTTTAGAAATAGCACAGTCAAGTTAAACAGTCTAGTCATACACATTCAAATCAGTCAACATTGCTCAATACAATAATAATATTAAAAAATTATCTTTATCTTACTTATCAGACACACATTACAGCTTAAAAATACATCAAACTAACACAGAGTTTGCTACATCAGTCACAGTGAATCAGCAGAAAGAGCAGAGAGAACAGAGAGAGCAGAGAAAGAGAATCATGCTTTCTGGCTCCCTCTTATGGCAGTTTGCAGGACTACCTCTTAAAGCTATAGTACTTCAGTACAGACAAACATTCATTCTTAGCTTGTGTATATATTGCAAACCCAACTGTCTTGTACACAGTACTAACATGGCTTCCCCATTGACTTTGCTTTTCATAAGATTGTAAAACGGGATCACATGACTCCAGGACACAACAACGGTCATAAATATGAACCAGTTGCCAAGTATCTGAATTTTGATCCCATGATCATGGAGAAGCTGCAAAGGTCGTAAGTTTAGGGTCATAAATCACATTTTTTCAATGCAGTTGTAACTTAGAACTGTCACTAAACAAACTGTTGTAAGTTGAGGACTACCTGTAGATCAAGGATCTCCAACCTTGGCAACTTTAAGACTTGTGGACTTCAACTCTCAGAGTTCCTCAGCCAGCCGGGGAACTCTGGGAGTTGAAGTCCACAAGTCTTAAAGTTGCCAAGGTTGGGGACCCCTGTGGTAGATGGCACTTGTTTTGAGAGCCACTCCAAGCTGCCTCGGGATTTGTACATTCATATTGCAGATGCTTTCCTCTTTTCTTTGCTACTTGTTCTGGAAACATCATCTTTTCTCCTCTACCACCTCCGGTCCACGCTTTTGCCAGGACTTTTCTTTGAACATTTCCCATAGGATTACATTTATCTGTTGTTCTACAGTGCCCCATTAAGATTATGGTTCAATTTTCTGCCTGTAACATCATCTTGTTGTTATTTAATAGTCCCTCGTTAATTTTTAATCTGTGGCTTTCAAAGTGGCTTAGAGAAACATCAATAGCTAAAAAGAAAATCAGATAAAACATATCATAGCAAACCTTCAGCTTCATTCAATACAGGCAGACTATTGTCTTCTTGACCAAATTAAATAATCCTTCAACAACACCTTCATCTTATGTGGATGGAGTTTTAGTTTTTTATTGCTTGTCCATTCCAGCCTTTAGTTTAGCGTGTCAACATCTCATCTGTATAAAAAGAAAATAATAGATATATTAGCAAAATGGTTACACCCCAGACTAAATGTGCTTAAGACCTAAACCAGTATACTAAAGGTCACATGGTTTGGGGTGTGACAACTACATTTGATCTTGAAATTAGGTACTTGTGAACATATTCACAAGTAAATTGAAGCAGCATACAAAAAAATTAATTTAAATGCATTTATTTATTTATTTGTTTGGTTGGTTGGTTGTTTATTTTTTATTTATTTTATTATATTATATTATTATTATTATTTTATTTTATTTTATTTTATTTTATTTATTTTATTTTATTTTATTTTATTTTATAATTTATTTTATTTTACTTTACTTTACTTTATTTATTTTATTCAATTTTTTTATGCCACCCTTCTCCTTAGACTCAGGGTAGTTTACAACATGTTAGCAATAGCACTTTCCAACAGAGCCAGCATATTACCCCAACAATCCAGGTCCTCATTTTACCCACCTCGGAAGGATGGAAGGCTGAGTCAACATTGAGCCGGTGATGAGATTTGAACCACTGATCTGCAGATCTAGCGGTCAGCTTTAGTGGCCTGCAGTATTGAACTCTACCCACCCAGCCACATCGACTCAATTTAAATTAACAATGCATTAAATGATTCTTCAGTTGAACCGGTTTAATACAAGGAATATATTTAATCCCCTTGCATTTAATAAATTATCCTTGTCACATTGCATTTTATAACTCATTGGTGACCTTCAACAGCAACAACATTTAAACCCCCAGTTGTCAATGTTCAATGTAGATGTTAAACATGTGGGCAAAAGAATATCCTGAAAAATGCCACAGACAGTGCAAATATAAGAGGCATTTAGGTGAATCAATGCACAATCGAATAAAAATAAAACAATTTCACCAATGGACAGTTAAGCATATGTCAAAGTTGGGTAATTTCACTGAATTCAAAGAAACTGCTTTCTTCTTTCATAGGACAGTATCTGACCAAGATTTTGTTTTAGGGAATGCTGGATATCAGAACAAAAAGCCCAGTGAAATTCAGGTCAAGGGAATGTAAGATTCATCGTGCAGAACTCATTTCTTCCATTTGCTCAACCGATTATGAATTTATATATTTATTTATTGGATTTGTATGCCGCCCCTCTCCGTAGACTCGGGGCGGCTAACAACAATGATAAAAACAGCATGTAACAATCCAATCCAATACTAAAATAACTTTAAAAAAACCTTATTATAAAAACCAAACATACAGACATACAGACATACCATGCGTAAATTGTAAAGGCCTAGGGGGAAAGAATATCTCAGTTCCCCCATGCCTGACGGCAGAGGTGGGTTTTAAGGAGTTTACGAAAGGCGAGGAGGGTGGGGGCACTTCTAATCTCTGGGGGGAGTTGGTTCCAAAGGGCCGGGGCCGCCACAGAGAAGGCTCTTCCCCTGGGTCCCGCCAAACGACATTGTTTAGTTGACGGGACCCGGAGAAGGTCCACTCTGTGGGACCTAACTGGTCGCTGGGATTCGTGCAGCATTTGGGGCTTTCCAATTATAATTCTCAGAAGATTATTATTATTATTATTTATTGGATTTGTATGCCGCCCCTTTCCG
The DNA here is from genome assembly GCF_031021105.1 of Erythrolamprus reginae. NCBI lineage: Eukaryota > Metazoa > Chordata > Lepidosauria > Squamata > Dipsadidae > Erythrolamprus > Erythrolamprus reginae. Next base: position 48,072,997 of record NC_091952.1, read on the forward strand.
GAGACTCGGGGCGGCTAACAGCAATAACAAGACAGTATACAATAATAATCCAATACTAAAAACAATTAAAAACCCATTATTATAAAAACCAAACATACATACAGACATACCATGCATAAAATTGTAACGGCCTAGGGGGAAAGAGTATCTCAGTCCCCCCATGCCTGGCGGCAGAGGTGGGTTTTAAGTAGCTTACGAAAGGCAAGGAGGGTGGGGGCAATTCTAATCTCTGGGGGGGATAGCAAGCTTGCATAGGCAAGACTTACCCGTTATTAGCTTTCAGCCCTTCACTGTAATGTAGCTTCTTCAGCCATCCTTCCACTGGGTATTTGTTTCACTTAGGAATATTTCATGGTCCCATCAGGAGTTGAGGTCAATTTAAGGATGTCTTTATGTTTCATGCACAGCAGTGTCAGTAAATAGCATTTGCAAATATGCACAGAGTTATCCATCCAGTAGGTTAATCTAGCACTTGCTCAGCAGGTCTCTCCCCCCCCCCCCATCTGCCATACATTTAACTGTGCAGGCGATTTTGATTTTTCAGGCATTCGACTGTGAACATCTGCAAGGAAGGCACAGATTAAAGGATTTTGCAGCGAGCACAGTCTTTGCCTCCTTGCTAAATCATACTTTGGAGATCACCGGGTGATTAAAATAATCACCATCTAGCATGAACCCACAATACTAAAATAACAATTTAATATCTATATTTTAAGAACCCGGAAGACAACAGTTCTTAATCTTGCGTATTGTTCAATTTCCCCCGGAGAGAAGCTTAGATCGAATTGTGCTTAGAAATTTGGAGAAAGGATGACAAAAGAAGCCTGATTCATTTCCCCTGTTTTAAAAAATGCAATTTCTACAGACACTAAAGGAATACTTAGTTTCACAATGTTCATTGAGGAAATTGTAAATCCTTCCGCAGAATGTCCCAGGAGGAATTGTTACGTTTATTATGCATTAGTCAGGATCATGACATCAAACGCTGTAGTAAAAATGGCAATGAGATGAGCTTTCTAAAACAGGAAAACCTAAGAAATGCTTTTACTTCTACAGTCTCTGGGATTCTGATGCCTCCTCTTTATTTCTCACTGGAATTCTATAGCTAGAAATTTAATGGTATGCGTTATGTGGATTTTTTTGTTGTTGTTGGAAGATGATGAAACTTCAAGCAAGCTACGCAGCATGTAAATCCCTATCACAATTATATTTTTGACAAATAAAAAAAATAGATACACAAAATAGATCTTGACAAAGAAAGGGTTGGACATGATCAGAGCCAATGATAAATTTGATATTTATTTATTTATTTTATTTATTTATTTATTGGATTTGTATGCCGCCCCTCTCCGGAGACTCGGGGCGGTTAACAGCAATAACAAGACAGCGTACAATAATAATCCAATACTAAAAACGATTAAAAACCCATTAATATAAAAACCAAACATACATATAGACATACCATGCATAAAATTGTAAAGGCCTAGGGGGAAAGAGTATCTCAGTTCCCCCATGCCTGGCGGCAGAGGTGGGTTTTAAGTAGCTTACGAAAGGCAAGGAGAGTGGGGGCAATTCTAATTTCTGGCGGGAGTTGGTTCCAGAGGGCCGGGGCCGCCACAGAGAAGGCTCTTCTCCTGGGTCCCGCCAAGCGGCATTGTTTAGTTGACGGGACCCAGAGAAGACCCACTCTGTGGGACCTAACTGGTCGCTGGGATTCGATATGAGAAACATTGGGTGGAATACAAAGCTTCCTTTTATCCAATGTATCTGAGGTCCCTTCCAGCTTTGCTCCTGCAAATTCAAACTGTATTCTGCATCCCTATACAATGCCAGGATGCTTGCAATTTATTTTATTTTGCAACCTGAACTGATTAACTTCAAGTTCGGTTGCAGAAATGATCCTTCTCTATTGGAAGAAACGTATCTCTTTCTGCTTCCCATTTCCTCAGGGTTCATTTCCTGAAAGTCAAAGCGAAATTGTACCTTGCTCCACACCCCTGCTTTGCTGCTCCTTTACACAGTGGCCAGGTTTGTTTTTTATGCTTTTTTTCTTCCTTTGACACAAAATAAACATAATTTGTTTATTTGATTCGACTTCTATGCCACCCAATCCCATGGGACTCAGGGCAGCTTACAGCAATGTAAAAATACAATACAATAGTGGAAAGAAGTCAAATATTAAATACTAAAACAATAAAAAAAAACCATTATAAAAACCACAAAGCAACCCAATCACGACAAACATGCCTTCCAATCAAATACAATTCGGCCGTGACAGATGTTAGCATTCACGGTCCTCAGGCCTGCCGGCAAAGCCAGGTCTTCACAGCCTTTCCGAAATCCAGTAGGGTGGGAGCAGGACAGACATTGGGGGGGGGAGTTGGTTCCATAGAGCCGGGGCAGCCACAGAGAAAGCCCTCCCCCGTGGTCCCACCAACTGTTGTGGTTGGCCCTGCTCCTACCCCAGGGAATGGGGAGGTGGATGCAGGGGAAAATTCCACATGTCACAGGCCTGTGTTATTGCCGACAGAATCAGTTCAGAGTTTAGTTTCCTCGGACGAAGAAGAAGGTGGGAGTGACTCAGCAGAGGAGGGCTTGGCACACAGCCCAGGCAGTCACTCCCCCTTATCTTCCATTGATTCAGATGATGACATTTTGGACCCACGCAAGCGCAGAATTATGTGTAGAAGAGACCAAGTAAGAACATATTGCAGGAAATAAGGGAGGCCACCTGTGTTTGGGTGGGGCTCCAGTAATTAGGGCTGCTGCTATAAATAGTAGCATGTGGGTTTGGCCATTGTGGAAGAATATCTGATTGGAGTTCGTCAGGAATCTTGTGTTGCTGGACTTTTTTGCTTTTTCGTGCCTTTGAAACCCAAGCAGAGCAATGTGTGTGTGTGTGTGTCTCACTTCGTTGGAAGATGAAGGGGTGTGAAGTTTCTTCACAGTTGCTAGCTAAGTACTTAATGACTGCTTAAGGGAAACTGTACAGACTACCCGGTTGTTTTGGGAAGAGTGCTCTTTGCAATACAAAAAGAGTGCTTTGTTTATTTTGAATTTTGTGATAGAGAACATTGTTTTGAATTTTCAAACGTGTGTGTGTGTGAAATTTGTACCCTTGAATTTTTGGGAGGCTCCTATCAGAGAGCCCAGCAGAACACCAACCTGCATTGCTTAATCGATGGACCAAGGAAAGGCCAACCCTGTATGATCCTATTGGTCTCTGGGAGGTAATGATGCAACATCAACAGTGCAAGAGTGAGGGGCTAGCTCAGGAGTAGGCAAAGTTGGCTCTTCTATGACATGTAGACTTCAATTCCCAGAATTCCTGATTGGCTCAGGAATCCTGGGAGTTGAAGTCCACAAGTCATAGAAGAGCCAACTATGCCTACCCCTGGGCTAGCTAGAGCACCCAATCTGATAGCTTCCTGTTGACCAGCTGGAAGGACAGCTAGTCTGTCAGGAAAATAATTCAACAACATGATATGGACTCTTATAGGATGATACTGTAATACTGTGTATGATTTACAGGTTTTGGACAGATAAAAATTGGAACTGTGTGGCATTGCCTCGGGAATCAATAAAATGGAATTTATACCCTAGAAAGTATGAGGCCCAACACCATTAACTTTGCTTAGTTAAGTCTTGAATAAACAATTATGTTATGATTTAACCACAATAAGATGACTTTGCATATGAACCAGAACTTAGTAAAATAGGATAAGCATTTGCAATCTATTTCCATAAATGATTAGATTTTAGTTCATGGGCAGTTTCCCTTAGAATGAGCTGTACCTATCTCTAAAACCTTAATTGACTCCACTATATACCAAAGTTTTCCATCGAATAATAAAATAAGGTTGAATCCAATAAATTACAAGGTAGTGACAACATTTTAAAAACTCTGGAGACTGCATCCAAGGGCAGCTTATGGCCCTGGGACTTAATTTGTGCACTTGTGGTATGGATAGTTAGTGACAGCAGAGTTATTCACATGAGCATAATTACAAAAAAAAAAATCTGCTTCCTGTTCCAAGGATCTGACTGTAGGAAATATTGATGCCACAAATAGGGAGTGGAAAACTCAAGAGAGCAATTAATGGCTATGAGCCACCACCGACAAACCTTGAATGGGGCTTCATCTCACCAGTGCAAATTTACGGGTGAATTAAAAATGGGAAAATCCCGTTTTAGCATCATTTGTGAAGTACTGTATATCCTCTATCCTTCTCTGTATCTAATCTGCACGCAAATCTTTTTCCCAACATAGTAAAGCCAAAAAGCTCTGTTTGGCTGAGCAACCTTTTTCATAATCCATCTCCCCTGTGTTGACTCAGAATTATGGGAATCAAAATCCAAATACATCTGAAGGAAACCAAGTTGGTGAATATTGACTAAGAAGCAGTTAATCAATAGTCTTGTTTCACAGAATTTTATTCCTCCCTGAAAAGCGAACTGCTCTTGAACCCTGCCTCGCTCCCAAAAGGCAAAAGATATTGAGAAATATCTTTCAGGATTTTCAGCTTGAACCTGAACTGGTGAAAACCTATATGACACTGGTCCCTCTTTCCTCAATCCTCTCCAGAAGACCTGGGATTACTTTGTTTATTTATTTATTGTTAGAGTTGAAAGGGACCATGCAGGTCATCAAGTCCAACCCCCTGCCTGAGCAGGAATCCTAAAGCACCCCAGCCAAATGGCAGTCCAATCTCCTCTTGAAAGTGTCCACAGAGTTGAGGAGCTCACAACCTCCGCAGGCAGGTTCTTCCAATGGTTGATCGCTCTGACCGTCAGGAAGTTCTTCCTTACTTCTAGGTTGAATCTCTCCTTGGTCAGCTTCCAGCCGTTGTTCCTCGTTCGGCCCTCTGGTGCTCTGGAGAATAGAGTGACCCCCTCCTCTCTGTGACAACCCCTCATATACCTATATACAGCTATCATGTCCCCTCTGGCCCTCCTTTTCTCAAGGCTATCCATGCCCAGTTCCCGCAATCTCTCTTCGTAAATCTTGGTTTCAAGTCCCCTAATCATTTTGGTTGCTCTTTTCTGCACGTTCTCCAGAGTTTCAATGTGGTGACCAGAACTGGATGCAGTACTCCAGATGTGGTCTGACCAGGGTGTAGTAGAGTGGTTTACAATTCAAAAAATGCAGAATCTTCAGCTAAATCAAATAAGATCCCTAAATGATGTGTAGGAAAGGACACAGCAGAAACTCAACTACTTCAAAATAAAGTGGCTGAAAATCTGATTGGATATGTAGGTGGGAGCATATTATCTGTATGTCACATCAGCTATATAATTTGCTTTTCAGTTTGATTACTTCTCATTTCAGGGTGCTAAATTTGGCATTGAGACACTGAGTTTAAAACAGTATAGCATCAGAACACGGGAGTCATATTTCTCTACATGAACTTGCCAGAACAACTCTAAATCAGGATCCCCACTAATGACTTATAACATTTTCTAGAGTCATCTAATCGGCATTGTGCTGATAGAATGACAGTAATGAGAATTTTTACCCACTTTCCATAAAAGACACCAATGGAAACTATTAATAGGGAAGCCACCTGAGTCTATGCTACATAGTATTTTGCTGTTGGAGGTACTATAGATATGAAACATCCTCCATGAATTCCATAGATGGGTGAACTATGGATGATTTTATCACTAGTGATTTATAATACTATGTTTATTAACCATCACTGTGGCAATATAAAGCATATTATTATTATAGTTGATGGCGCAGTGGTTAGAATGCAGTACTGCAGGCTACTTCTGCAGTTCAGTAGTTTGATTCTCACTGGCTTAAGGTTAATTCAGCCTTCCATCCTCCAAGGTCGGTAAAATGAAGACCCAGTTTGTTGGGGGCAATATGCTGACTCTGTGAACCACCTAGAGAGGCCTGTAAAGCACTGTGAAGCAATATATAATTCTATATATATAATTCTATTATATAATAATATATAATTCTGAGTCTAAGCTAAGCTGCGGAGAGGGGCGGCATACAAATCTAATAAATAAATAAATAAATAAATAAATAAATAAATAAATTGTTATTGCTATAGTATCATTATCTTGGCAGCGGGTTAACAGAAGACTTGGCTGCATTAAATTTGGATCGTTTTGGATAGGATAGCAACAATTGACAATATCTTTTCTTTGCCATTTCCCCAAGACATTGGGTTTATCTCATACCCAGCTCATGACTCACACAGCATATGCCACCCTCAGTCGTACCAATGTTTTTCCTCCTTAAGTCAACAGCATCCAAGGGCAGTTGCAAGATGTGTATGATTTATTACACTTTGCTGCTCCAGTATACAATTGTATACTTTCGTTAATTCTCTAACCCAGGGGTCCTCAAACTGTTTAAACAGGGGGCCAATTCAAGGTCCCTAATTTTGTTGGGGGGCTGGACAGGCTGGGGGGGGCATTGCTAGGTGGTCGTGTGACTGGGGGGCATGGCCAATTTAGCAGTTCAACTTTATTATGCTCTTGGGGGGTGGAAAGCAGGTTAGTGAAGGAATGTGGCTGACTTGGGGGGTAAGGAATTTCTGTTTGTTTGTATGTATGTAAGTATGTATCTCTCTCGCGCGCTTGCTTTCTGCAGGCTGGGGGAGCCAAAAACCACCAAAACCACTCTGCCACCCCAAAATGGTCCCTTTTTGGCCTCCTCAGCCTCCAGAAGGTGGATGGGAGCTGGCAGGTAGGTCGACCGATTCGGCCAGGGCATCCTCATGGTCTCATGCAGGCTGGATTAATGGCCTCAGCAGGCCATACCTAGTTCCCTGGCCATAGTTTGAGGACCCCTGCTCTAATCCATGTGCGGGTCTTTCTATCTTGCCTTGTAACACCAAGCAAGTGGGGGGTTTTTTCATTGCTCTTTGTGCCACTCTGAGCTTTTGTATCGATTGTGAGGTTAGTGTCCATGTTTCCCCAGCATATGTTGGAGCAGGTAGCACACACACTGATCAAAAACTTTTCTCTTCAAGGATAGGGAGAGGTTGCTCTTGACAATTATGCTTAGCTTGCCAAATGCCTACCACATTTATTATTATTATTATTATTTTATTATTTATTGGATTTGTATGCCGCCCCTCTCCGCAGACTCGGGGCGGAAAATTTAACATGCCTGTTCAATTTTCTTTATTGTATCACCTTCCATTGAGATCAGTTGGCCCAGGTATATGTAGTAGTCAACATAGGAGGTATATATCAGTGATGGTGAACCTTTTTTTGCTCAGGGGCCAAAAGGGTGTATACACATGCAATGGTGCAATGGCACATGCCCACACCCATAATGCAATGCCCTCCCCTTGTGCATGCGCACACAAACAACCCTCTCCACTGTTGGCCTGTTGGATTGTTTTTCTCCATCCACAAGCTCTGGAGGCTTTCCTGAAGCCTAGGGAGGGTGAAAAACAGCCCAATGTGTGAAAACAGCCTGTCCCCTGCCCTCCAGAAGGCTGAAAATCAGCTGGCCAGCGTCCACATGTGTGCTGGAGTGGACATAGGGCAAACCCTCGAGTGCTCTCAGATATGGCTCTGCATGCCACCTGTGGCACCCATGCCATAGGTTCGCCATCACTGGTATGTGTAGTGGTCTACATAGTCATTAAAGTCTATGATTTATGTAATCACTCCTTTTCAACTCTGGGCTAAGGGTAAGACTTTAAATGGCTTTATAATCCTGAAGTGGAACAAAAAGTTAGAATTAGAGTTATTAGAGGTCAAACAGATGCCTTCCTGGAAACCGATCCCAAGCAACTTTTGAATGGCTGATATCTGTCTGACCTTTTAGCTCACCCTTTTGTTTTTTCTCCATTCCGTCCTCCTCACCACCACCACCACCCTCCCCACAAGGTTCCCACCCAGAGTTTTTCCCCAGTAGTACTGCAAGCTAATTCTGCAGATTGAATCTCAGTAGACTCAGGAGGACTCAGATTGTTGGGGTCAATAAGCTGACTCTGAGAGGTTTGTGAAGCACTGCGAAGCGGTATATAAGTCTAAACGCTATTGCCAACTACAGTGGTACCTCTACTTATGAACTTAATTTGTTCTGTGACCAGGTTCTTGTGTGGAAAAGTTTGTAAGTAGAAGCAATTTTCCCATAGGAATAAATGTAAAGGCAAATAATGCGTCGCTGCCGAAGTAAGAAGGTGAGGGGAATGAAAGAAATCAAAAACTTTAAGGTTTATAAGAAAAAAAAGAGGGACTCTAAGCCGACGAGGAGGAGCACGCGCCTCTCTCCATTCGCTCTGGTCAACCAAAGCCTCCTTAAGCGCCAACGAAAGGCTCCTCTGGCAGCCCAGAAAAGCCCGAGATGGCCGGGATTAAAGGGGGAATGGCAGGAAACTGGCCGGGCCTTTGTGATGCTCTCCAATTTCCTGGGAATTTTTTCCGGGCTTGGGTTCTTAAGTAGAAAATGGTTCTTTAGTAGAGGCAAAAAAATCTTGAACACCCGGTTCTTATCTAGAAAAGTTCTTAAGTAGAGGCGTTCTTAAGTAGAGGTACCACTGTACTGTGAAGCCTCAAGGACTTTGTATTTCCCCTCCCCGGCGACGCAGCGAGATCTGCCGATGGCAGGGAATCCGGGAAAGGACTAGTTAAAAAACTCGCCTCCCTTCATTGGCTCCAGGGCGCCCATCGAACCCTACGAAACCCGAACGTTTCTCGGAGGCCGCGGCTGCTGACTGGTCGGGCCGCTCGCCCGTCCCGCCCTTCGAGCCCCCGCCTCACCAATATCGTTGTTTTTTTTAATCAAAACAATAACAAGAGACAATTGGCGCGAATGCGAGCCTGGCTTCCCTCCCCCCCAAAGGAAGGCTCTTTCTCGCAGAGTGAGCCAGCGGTCTCCCCTCCCTTTTTGGCCCTGAGGAGAACAACCTTCTGGGGGGAGGTCGGGACTTGGCGCCGCCGCTTGTGCCGTCTTCTGGCAGGGAGAAGAACCAGGCAACCCAGCAGGGCGCCGTTTCGGTGCCCACTCCATCCGGGAAGCTTCCCTTTAGGACCGGAGTCCCTGGGCTGCAGTTTAAAGCGGCTTCCAGGTTGCCAAAGCGCCGGCTGTGCGTCTACGTGTGTTTGCGTGAGGGAGAAAGAGGTTTGTCATGTGAGAGAGACTGTGTGAGAGAGAGTGTGTGCGTGTCTGTGTTGGGGCTCACTCTCTAGGACCGCTTTGGCCAGCCTCCTCCTCCTCCTCCCTTGACAGGCTGTGGGTGGGTGTGAGCGTGAGCGTGCCAGGAGCCAGTGTGCAAGACCACCGCACTCCCAGGACGCGCGCACATGCGCGCGCAGCCCTCCTGCCCGCCTTTCCTCGCTTCCAGTCGAACCAGCTTGGATTAACCTTTCCGGCTCCCGCCGCTTCTTCGCTCTCCTGACCGCTCCGCGCCACCGGAAGCCCCTTCGGCCCCGTCGTGCCTCTCTATCCCCGACCGGCCGCCCTTCATAAAAAAAAAAAAAAGCCCCGGCAGCTCTCAGGAGAAGTTCTCGCTCGGAGGAGCCCGCCGGAGGGAAAGCGCTGGCAGCGGCTCCGGAGTCCGGACTCCTTCAGGAATCGCGAGCTGCCCTCGTCGAGCTTCGGCAGCTCCTCGGCCCGCTTCTTCTCCCTTTTCTCTCTCTGCGACGGCAGGGAGGCCGCATGAGGAGCCAGCGCTGCAGGAACCGGCCGGCCGGGATGGGCTGAGCGGCGGAGGGCAGAGGAGCCTCGGTTCGCCGGTGAGTTGAAGGAGCGGTTGGCGCCTTGCCGCTTTCGGGGGGGGACCGTTGGCGCAATGCAACACCGCGTGGCGGGCTGCAGGGCTTGGCCGACCACAGGCTGAAGCGAGGCGAGGGGAGGAGCGGACGTCCAAGCGGGCTTGCCCATGAGAGGGGCGTCTTTTCCCCCGGCGGCGCTGGAGGCAGGGGGCGGCCGGGGCTTGCTCTTCTTCGCCCTCCTCCGGATCGCGCTTGGCAGCAGGTGGAGCCTGCCGGTCCCGCTCGGGGGATGAGCCCAGCGGCTCCTCTGCCCCCTCGGCCTCCTTCCCGCCCTCGGTTTGGCGATCTGGCAAACCCCGGACTCGGCCGGCACTGGGAGGACCCGATCCCGGCGCCCTCGCTGCTACCTCCATGGTTCCTGCCCCCCGTGCGCCTCCTCCCCTCCAGAAACGGGACCCCTTCTCCTCTTCCTCGCTGAGTCTTACAATGTGGTTTCGAGATGCTCGGTGTCTCGCTCTGAGCTTGAAAGCCTCCTGGCTGCTGGTGCTGTTGAGCTTGGGCACCGGTCGGCAAGGCGGGTTGGCGCTGAGTTGCCCCAAGAGCTGTGTCTGCGCCAGCAACATCATCAGCTGCTCCAAAGCGGACCTGAAAGTCTTCCCTCATCACCTTCCTCATTACGCGGAGGTCCTGGACTTCAGCCACAATCAGCTGACCCACCTGCGAGCCGAGTGGGCTCCTTCCCAGCTCTCTCACCTCCATTCCTTGTTCCTCAGCCACAACGGCCTTTACTTCATCTCCACCGAGGCCTTCAGCAACGTCCCCCATCTGAAGTACTTGGACCTCTCCTCCAACGCCATCGACATGCTGGGGGAGAACGTCTTCAGCAGACTGACCGAGCTGGAGGTGCTCCTCCTGTTTAGCAACAAGATCGCCAAGATTGACCGCTCGGCTTTCGACGACATGACCAGCCTCCGGAAGCTCTACCTTAGCCATAACGAGATCTCCCGCTTTCCCCTGGAGCTGGTCAAAAAAGGAGAGGCCAAGCTCCCCGAATTGGCACTGCTGGACCTTTCTTCCAACAAGATCAAGACCCTGCACGTGAAGGAGGTCAATGTGCTCCCGGCCTGGATGAAGAATGGCCTCTATGTTCACAGCAATCCTCTCAGCTGCCACTGTGAGCTTTACAACCTCTTCACTCACTGGCAGAAGCGTCAGCTCAGCTCCGCTCTGGACTTTGAGGAAGAGCTCCAATGCTTGGATCCGACCAAGAATAAAAACATCACGATTTCCAGCCTGTATGATCCAGAAGGCATGAACTGCAGTGCCTTCAAGGAGCAAACCCTGGAATTCCACCGTGGGGACAAGGTAACCATCAATTGTGATACCAGGCAGCGAGGCGTGATAGTCAAGGAATGGGTGACACCCCGATACGATCACGTTCAACAGGAGGACGATAATAACACCATCAGTCTGCTGCCCAATGGAAGCCTTCTGATACGTAATATCAGCACAGAGGACATGGGCCTGTATACCTGTTATGCAGTAAGCCAGGTGTTCAATGAGACCTTTTATGTACAAGTCACAGTCTACAACTATACCCTTCATGGAGTCCCAGACATGTTCAACACAGCCTACACCACGCTTGTGGGCTGTATCCTGAGTGTCATCCTTGTGCTCATCTACCTTTATCTGACTCCGTGTCGCTGCTGGTGCCGCGGCAGTGAGAAGCAGGCTAACCAACAAGAGGACAGCATCAACTCTTCAGTGCTCAGCACCACTCCAAATCACAACGCCGAAGTGACTGGGGACAAGGAAGGATTGAATCGGAACACTGTGCCAAGCAGAGCCCAAGGCCAGAATGGCAAATGCAAACCCACCAACTCCCCCAAACGGGCACCCAAAGGAGTCCAGAAGGTAGAGAGAAAATTGTCGGATCCAGATTCAGTCAGCTCAGTCTTCTCTGACACTCCCATTGTGGGACCCTCACCCAATGAAGGCGGGAGAGGAAGTAGCAGGGACAAGGCAGGGACTGAACTAGTTGGGCTGCTGTAATCACCCAGGCTATGAAAGGCAAGACCAGGAACAGACCCACATCTTTAATCTTCAAGTCAGGCACTGTTCTATAACCTGCCACCGTCTGTAACAGCATTCCTGTTTGGTTCCCTCCTTGCTGTGTCCAGTGTTGAAAACCTGATGTCTCAACTTACTCTCTAGCAGTTTCTGAGCCTTCTGTGGTTTTTTGTTTGTCTGTTTGTTTTGTTTTGTTTTTGGAATGTGACCTTTCAGTTCCCTTGCATTGGAAGTTTGCAAACATCCCACTGAGAAAACAGAGGCAAAACGTGAATAGTAGAAAGTACTAACTAGGTTTTCTGCATCCTGCTACTGTATTTGCATCCCCCCTTCTTAGGGGATTGTGCTCCCAAATAACCATGCAAGTATGAAATTCAGATCAAGTCTGTTTACCTATTGCCGCCAGAATGTTGTGTGTCATTTTATAATAGGGCCATAAGCCTTCGGAAGTATCTGCTGCTTCCTCGGAGGGATAAAATGAGCTTAGAAATCATATTTTAGCTTTCTCTCATGCAAATTAAATCATATTATCCACCATAGCTCCAGCTATAGGGGTAGTCCCAAGTAGCCAAGACATTGTGAGAAATAACTTTTGGAAGTAGGGTTTTTTTTTGTTAACTATTGCTAAAACATTGTTTAAAGCAGCAAATGAACATTTACATATACCAGATTTCTCAGGACATCACTCAAAATATTTTCTAGCAAGCCAACCTGTTTTGCGTGTTGTGCAAGTGAAAAAAAGATGGGGGGGGTGTGGATATATATAACAGTGAAAGTGGATATGATGCTCTCTCTCCCATCAAGAGCTTAGTGAAAGGGAGTTAAATCCAAAGATTTTAGACTTCAGAGCATCAAACTGAAAGAAAGAACCAACAGCTTTGGCAACTGGTAAGCTGGAATTCTGCACCCCTACCTTGCTTTCTCTAAAATGCAGCAACGATATCTACTGCCTTTCCCTTTCAGCTCTGGCAGCTTAATAGTCAGATTCCATTTTACAGATTATGCTCAAATTTTAGCACTTCTCCACATCCTTTCAGAACTGGTCAGCAAGACAGGAGCCTATGGCAAGCTCCAGAACTATTTGATGTTTCATCATCTTCTACCAAGTTTTTCTCATGTTTATTTGGAAGGCCAAGCATGTTTCAAATGTTTGGGGTGAAGGGGAATTTTATGAGCCATTCTATTTTTAGCAGGAGCCATGCAACACTGCTTTGTAATGTGTAGATAGGATCAATTCTTGTTGGAGAGATTTTGCTGGAAGCTACTTATACGGACTTTGGACACCCCCCTAAAGCAAACAGCATTGAGCCTGACACTTATCTAATTGTTTGATTATTTTTTTTAAAAAATTATTCCTTCTTGGCTATTCCTCCCAAATTGGTCATATATAGAAACAACAAAGATATAAGAAGATTATTTTCACAATATTGTGATGCTTCAGTCCACATTCTCTTAATGGGGTGAAAATCATCCAAGCTAAGGATGAATCTTGCTCCTAATACCATTTCTCAGGTTCCACCCCTCCCCCTGCCAAAAAAACCCCTGAATGTTGTCTATCCTGGCCAGTTCAAAGTTCTCCCTTTATTGTAGATGAACTTGAGAAGCATACAGGGTCATAAGAAGGAATTCATTAAAGGAACATTCCTTAACATATTGCAAAACTTTTAATTTGCTCTGGATTCATAATCCATTGCTAGTTACAAATTATTGGTTGCTTCTGGCTAGAGATGGACAGGCGTAAAGTATATGACTCAATAAGCCATAGAGTGTTTTGCACAAAGTTGTGAGTTGCAGCTCTCCATGACCAAACAGACATTGCAAGTGTGATCATATCACCAAGGCTGTGCCAACAGTTTATATGAGAACTAATCTAAACTAATCTGTTGGAACTCAAAGTGATCCTTAAACCAGATAAGCTAATCCCCTCACTTTATCTAGTTAGAAATATCTCTTAAGTCACACTTAGCTCCTGGTGATTCCATGGATATGTCCATTTATTCTTTTTGGCCACAGTATAAAAATAGTTTCCATTGCTTTTGCCACAACATGTTTTTTAAAACTTCCCATCTAACTTAAAGCTCTAGGAGTTCCTAGCAATCTCCCTTCTAAGCACGAACTCGGTCCAGTTGTGTTTTCAAGATAAATCAAGGTTTGCTAAGTGCTGACATCTGCTATAAACTTTCACCAATTAGTTTTGGGACTGTCCAATGTGTCTTTCTTAGAATATTAGGAAGAATGAAACCTCAAAATAGATAGGCCATCAGAAAATCACATCTGCAAACTCACCAAAGGGTTGGGTTAGGAAAGGATGATTTAAAAAAATAGAGCACATGAATGAAAATAATTACATGGGTGATAGTGAGCACAGAGATAACTTAGCAATAATGAACTAGAAATGACCAATTTAATCTGTTCGTGGGGAATCTTGGCAACTTTCACGTTCAAGACTTCCTCTCCTTTGGTCCCTGCAATAGGCTAATTTCCTAGAAGATTAGAAGTTACTTAAAAGCAAGATAAGGATACATTAAAGACTAGTGCTTTGGAAGGAGGAAGAATTTACAGGTTACACTTTTTTCATGTTATGACTTAATTTAATTTGTTGTAATACATCTCATTCAGAAGGAATTCAGGAGTAGGAGAACTTCCTGGGTACCTAATTGTCATATATATGGAGAAGGTTTTATAGGCTGAATGCCATAGATACAAGTTAAGATAAAATTAAAATATAGAAATATATAATACAGGAGCACAGCTTACTCTCAGCATAATAACCTTGCACAAATATTTGCACTGGATCAGTACCAGTTCTATCACATTCAGAATATGTGTTGTCTTATTTGATGGATACCTGTCTGAAATTAGGCCCACTTGGCTATTAAGTATTCTCTACTTTGTCTGGCCTCTGGGATTTTTCTTTTTAAATCACAAGACAAAGATTTTCCTAGCCCTGGTGTCTCAGCTCCATAAACTAGAAATACCAGAGACTGAACTAGTGGTTTAAGGTTCCTAAACAGCAGTTCAGCCTCCAATTTTGGTTGAATATTACTGAATGAAGGCAGAATGAAAGCTTGGATTAAAGTGAGAATGTAAACATCCCGTAGATGTTTCATGATGCATATGTGTGCAAGTATGAATTTGCATGTGTGGGTGTCCACAGTTTTAATCCCAGCTCTAGCTTTCAATATTTGCTGGAAAAACTTAGTACTTAGGCAGGACTGTCATTTCTAACTATTTTTTAGGAAAGTACCATATACATCAACCGATAGGGTTTTCTTGCATGAAAATTTTGATTTAACAAAATTAAAATAACCATAAACACCCTTACTATTGTTGGAGTACACCCTCTTCATGTCTTCCCAGTAAGCTTGATCCACCAAAGAGATCACAAAAACTACTTTAAGAAAAAAAACATTCCTTTACTCCTTAAGATGAGCATGATCCTCCCAGTGGTGAATTTTATGCTGCACAGAGAAACTGATCAGGCTGTGAGGCAGAAAGTTTTAGACACCAACATATGTAATGTGGAAAGTATTTAAGTAAAAGGACCAGTAGAGCAGCATGTGATCTTAAAAAAAATGGAGCTAGTTGCCGTTCTCTCCTAGAGTCTTGCTGCTGGTTGAGGAATTCTGGGAATTGAATTCCATAAGTTGCCAAGGTTGGAGACCTGTCCTAGAGCCCCTTGGTTTAAGCATCACTTGTTATCGCTAGCAGTTAATAAGCAAAAGGAAGTAGGTAATTTTTCCACTTCATAACCTTGGTTATGATATCAATATATAGAAAACAATACTTCCTCCTATCTCCCATGTGATTAATCTTGTTCTGATGTTGATTCCTGTACTGTTAACTCTAACCTGGAGCTAATACTTAGTAATACCTACCTAGTATTTGTAATCGTAATGTATCAAGGATACTGACTCCAAGTAAAATTAGTTCTACGTTATTTAAATTTTCTCACATTAATCAGAAAATGATTCAGAACCAAAGAGTGGAAACAGCTTTCCTCTGATGTCCAATTCCTATTTTCCCTGCTTGGTTAAGACAGTGAACATATCTGATTTAGAAGAGAAAGCTGATCCATGGATGAATAAAACACCACAATGATAATCACTAAGTAGCTTTTTATAGTACTCTGCCTGTATGGGCAGGAAAAGAAATTGCCTACAACGTTTTCCTGTGTAAACTATTGGGCTAAAGGAAGGATCCACCCATATTTCAAGTAGTGTCAGAACTTTTTGTCTTATCAACTCTGCTGCTTGTACCTGTTGTCTGTGCGCAATCTAAATGCAAATTGTCTCTATATTACAGTGGCAGAAAATGATACTTCTTCCCTTCAGCACTTTGTTTGGGTACCCAAAAGACCATATGTATTTATTGGAATTACATGTCTGTTATGGCTGAGGGCATCAGGGGTTACTTTTTATTGCAGTAAATGTTTGGTGCTAACTGCAAAAATCCATTTCTCTTTTGGCTGAAATTTCTAGTTTGCTGAAGAACAAGAGAGTAGCTAGATTTGTACATCACGCTAAGCCAGTCATTTAGTTGCTCTTGTTTGGTTTAGCATATTGTATAAATCCAGCCACTGCTTTATAAACCATGGGTTTTGGCTCAGAAAGCCAACCACTGTGGTTTATTTAGTAAGTGATGGTTAAACAAACCAAGATGTGTAGCATGATCTGTGGACTTATGTTAGCACATTATCTCCAAATCAATAATCTGTCATATGCTCCTACAAGCAAGCAAAAAATAAACAGTCTTTACTCACTTAGTTTGACCTTCTTGCTTGCTCAATAGTGGTTGCTGTCTTTTTAAGAGTCTGCTAATTCATAGCAATGTTAAGCCTTTCCAGATTTATGTTATTTATACCTGCACTTCAAAAATCTTTGCTTTATTTGCTACTTGCGCTTTCATTTGTGTCATCAGAAAACAATATTCCATAAAAATTGAAGAATGAACTTCAAAGATAAATGTCTTTTTCTGAAGTCAGTTTTGCATACATCCTGCTCTGAATTGTTGATGAAGTCAAAGCAGGGACAAGAAGTCAATTGATCTAATAGGCTGCACAGAACTACTTAGTTTTCATTGTAAAAGAAAACCAGTGGATGAACTTTCCATTTTTGACACTTAAGGCAAGACATCTGCATCACAAATGTTGAAGAGTGATGCAAGCATGACTTAGCAAAATGAAGGGTGTGTTTGGGGCTCAGCATTTGGAAGCAAACCATTCCAAATGCAAATCTCTTAAAATTTGCACACCCTAAAACAAATCTTAAAGTAGGGATTCCCAATCCTGGCAAATTTAATATGTGGATTTCAACTTCCAGAATTTTCCTGCTAGCCATGCTGACTGGAGAATTCTGGGTCTTTAAGTCCACACATCTTAAAGTTGTTAATTTTGGGAAACCCTGATTTAAGAGAAAGTGCAGATTAAATCTGTGCAAATGTCTGAGAAAGGGGTATTGCCTCTATTGAACCATAGGATGAAATCACAGATAGCTCAACAAAGCAAAATTCCTAGTTGCTTATAGTCCAGCATGGTCTTATATCCTA
Source organism: Erythrolamprus reginae (assembly GCF_031021105.1). Classification (NCBI taxonomy): domain Eukaryota; kingdom Metazoa; phylum Chordata; class Lepidosauria; order Squamata; family Dipsadidae; genus Erythrolamprus; species Erythrolamprus reginae. The sequence continues at coordinate 48,090,304 of NC_091952.1, forward strand.
TTTTGTGACTGGCAGGTCAACCAAAAGTGTTCTAACTTTTCTGGAATATTTACCTATGTCAGGCAACAATAAAAATCCCTTAAAGAAGCTGGATTGCATTTCTCTGTTAGGAAGTTTGTACCTTCTAATATGTGAAAATCTTATTTTGCTAATAGGCACACCGGGATCTTCTGCAATTTCATACCCAGGGTAGTTACAAATTGAATATGTTCACTATTATATCAAAAGTGTAACTTAATTAGGGATGTAAGGCTTGATCACATATTTTCAGAGACATTTCATTAGACACCAGTTTATAATGTAGCTTGTAATTGTAACCTATAGTGTTTTGTGTTTTTTTAAAAAGCAGCCCATTAAAAAGATTGCAGATTTGGTTTGGCTAATTTCCTAAGATGATGGTAAAATTATGTAAAGCAGTCAAAATTCACCATCTATTAGAACTAAAATGAAGTCTATTACAATAGATATATACTTGGATACAATGGATTTACATCTCATGCAACAATGCCAGGTGAACTACAATACAGTGGTACCTCGAGATACGAGTTTAATTCGTTCCGGACCTGGGCTCTTAAGTCGAGCAGCTCTTATCTCGAACGACTTTTCCCCATAGGAATTAATGTAAATAATTTTAATTGGTTCCAGCCCTCAAAAAACTCACAAAGTTAGTCTAAATTATGCAGAAAGACATGTTTTTAATGAAGAAATGTACATGTACATATAAATGAATAATGAAGTTTCTTTCACTTAACTTGTAAACTTTCTTAAACTTTTAAATTTACATATGTTCAACTTTTCTGCCACCCAATCCTGTAGGACAGAGGTCCCCAACCCTTTTTGCACCAGGGACCGGCTTTAAGCGATCAAGAGAGGAATGGGTGAATGAATGGACGGAGGGTGGGAAGGAAGGAAAGAGGGAAGGGACAGGAACAGAGGAAGGAAGCAAGGAAACTTATGAAACGGGAGAGTAAGAGAGGAATGAGTGAAGGGAGGGAGGGAGGGAAGAAGGTGGGAAGGAGAAAGAAAAGAAGAAATAGAGGAAGGGAAGGTAAAAGAGAGAAAGAAAAAGAGCAAGAAAGAAAGAAAGAAAGAAAGGGGGAAGGGACAGGAACAGAGGAAGGAAGCAAGGAAACTTATGAAAGGGGAGAGTAAGAGAGGAATGAGTGAAGGGAGGGAGGGAGGGAAGAAGGTGGGAAGGAGAAAGAAAAGAAGAAATAGAGGAAGGGAAGGTAAAAGAGAGAAAGAAAAAGAGAAAGAAAGGGGGAAGGGACAGGAACAGAAGAAGGAAGCAAGGAAACTTATGAAAGGGGAGAGTAAGAGAGGAATGAGTGAAGGGAGGGAGGGAGGGAAGAAGGTGGGAAGGAGAAAGAAAAGAAGAAATAGAGGAAGGGAAGGTAAAAGAGAGAAAGAAAAAGAGCAAGAAAGAAAGAAAGAAAGAAAGAAAGAAAGGGGGAAGGGACAGGAACAGAGGAAGGAAGCAAGGAAACTTATGAAAGGGGAGAGTAAGAGAGGAATGAGTGAAGGGAGGGAGGGAGGGAAGAAGGTGGGAAGGAGAAAGAAAAGAAGAAATAGAGGAAGGGAAGGTAAAAGAGAGAAAGAAAAAGAGCAAGAAAGAAAGCTGCAAGCACCCCCCGAGCCCCCCAGGCCGGCTGCAACCTTTTAAAACACGCGCGCCGCTTCGCAGCTGTCTCCTGAAGCCGAACGCGGAAGTTAGCGTTTGGCTTCAGGAGACAGCTCCTTGGCGCTTGTATCTCGAATTTGGGCTTGTAAGTAGAACAAAAATATCTCTCCCCTCCCAGCTCTTATCTCGAGTTGCTCTTAAGTAGAGCAGCTCTTATGTCGGGGTTCCACTGTACTTAGTTTGGGTTTAGAATGTTATATGAATCTGTTATGTTCCACATGTGGAGCAGACATAACTCTGTTGACAGAACACATATTCATTCAATGTGCATGCTAATGGTTCAGTTCACAACTTCTCTAGATAGGAATTTCTGAACTTGGGATGACTTCTGCTTCAGACCTGTGGGATCTACCACCAGATTGGTAAGGTAACTCTATTACACTCCCCACATAAAGAAGCATATGTTCAACCACTACTGATTACATGATTGGTGTGTTCTACCATCTCATTTTCCTGGTAAAGATTCTATCCTAAATCGCTGTACAGTACTATAAATATTTAGCAACCACTAGATGTCAGGAGAGAGAGAGAGAGAGATGGCAAAACTCTTTGCTGCCATCTAATGGCCTTTTGGAATTGTCTGGCCCAAAGATGAAATAACCTATACAAGCAAACAGACTTACTTTCAATAGCAGTTTATTTCTACTATCTTCCCTCCAATGTTCCCCTTTAGAGCATTCATTGAATTTTCTTCTTGTCTTATGTAGCCATACGCTGTTCCAAACTACACAAACATGGGAAGGTAATAGGTAGGCTTAAAGAAACAATGGTATTGTATGGGCTAAATAGAACATGGCAATTCAGGCTTAGATGTATATAAAATCGAATTGCATATGATCCTGTAAGAGTAAAAATGCTCCTGCAATGAACTGAATCTTCCCAGACCAAAAACACTTTACCCAAGAGATAGCTGCCTTTATTCATTCATGAAAGAAGATGTTACAAAAGAATCATTGTGCCTATTCATGCTTTACACTGATAAGGAAGGAACAAATACTGTACTAAGGAAGCTTAACTAGCCAAAGCATTCTCTTGGCCACTAACCTAACAGCAGCAATAGACCTCAGCAGGCTTTATCCACTGTTGGATAATGTGCTCATGTGCTGCATTCACACCACAGGCTAAAGAGTCAGCACATGGGGAGGAGAAGGTAAAACAATACCACTAGTAGAACATGTGCTATTTAAAAAAAAAAACTAGGCTAGAAATTTTATTGAGAGTTTCCTCTGAATCTTAATATTTCCTGTTCGGTCGGGCTCTCTGGTAGAATCCTCCCAAAAATGCACAGGTACAAATTTCAGACACACACGTTTGAAAATTCAAAACAATGTTCTTTATAATGAAAATTTACTTAAACCAAGCCCTCTTTTGGTATAACAAAGAGCACTCATCTCAAAACAAACTGGTAATTTGTACAAGTCCCTTATCAGTTCTGTGATACTTAGCTTGCAGCTGTGAGGCAATTCACAGTCCTCCTTTCACAAAGTGAAACACTGCTCTGATTTAGTTTCAAAACGGGAAAAATCAGCACACAAAAAGTGAAAGTCAGTAAAGCAGTCACGAAACACAACGATCAGATAATCCTCCACAATGGCCAAACCCACAGGCTGCTATTTATAGCAGCCTCACTAATTACCATAGCCCCACCCAACCACAGGTGGCCTCATTTTCTTTGATAATAATCTCTCAGTTGTTGCCTATGCATCGCTCTCCGCATGCATGGCTGTATCATTAACTCTTGTTCTGAATCCAAGGAGGAGCTAGATAATTGATCTCCTTCTGAGCTGTCTGCCACACTCTCCTCCTCCCTGTCACTCATGTCTTCTTGGTCAGAGGAGCCTTCATCAGAAGATTCCACGGGGGCAAAACAGGCCTACAGCATGTGGATGTCTCCCCCACATCCACAGTCCTTGGGGCAGGTGCAGGGCCAGAGCTAACCACAACACACTTGCTTCATTAAATTGTTCACAGTGAGCTGGGTAATTTGCTATATTCCTTGGGGACATTTTTCTCTATGGAGCCATTGCTTATTGATTGATTTGTATATCACTGATGAAATCTGTCTTTATGATTTTGCCTGCCAGCCAGACTTACAATAGATCAGTGAGTAATGCTGAAGTTTTCAGAATTTTAGAAATGGCATGCACTTTGACCCAAATTTACGTCTAGGAGCACAAGAGTTGTGAGGACAGTCACAATAAGCATCTTCAATAAATCTGCAATTTGACAAAGGGTTTAAGGAACAGGTTCCAACAAAGGTTCATGTATTCATACATTATTACACAAACGTGGTGATGATAACAACAGTGATTTGGAACTTCTACAATTATTTTTTGCTAGCTTATAACATTTTTTTTAAATTTCAGCATTTGGTTTAGGAAGTGACTGATGATTATATGCATCTTAGAGACTATTAACAACCAAAGAGATGTTTCTCCAGAATGGCCTATCTCCAACCTGGTCTTTCTATGGTGCACCAATTGCTGCTGTATTTTGAGTCCATCCTTGCTGCTGGTAATCCTCTTTCACCTTTCTCAGCACTGTGGACTTTTCACGAGAACAAACTCTTTGCACATGTACAATGTGAAATTTTGAGATTACTTATTTGTGGTTTATGTGAGTACTCTGGTTTGATTGTTCTAGAATTTACTGGTTTTCTTTGCTATCTGGAGATTCTCAGTCATCTTCTCCAATACCACAGTTCAAAAGCAGTAATACCCACTCTATCCTGCTTCTTCAAAGTCCAACTTTGGCTTCTGTATAGCATCACCTAGGAAAACCATTGCCTAAATTTATTTATTGATTTGATTTGATTTGATTTGATTTGTATGCCGCCCCTCTCCGTAGACTTGGGGCGGCTAACAACAATGATAAAAACAGCATGTAACAATCCAATACTAAAACAACTAAAAAAAAACCCTTATTATAAAACCAAACATACACACAAACATACTATGCATAAATTGTAAAGGCCTAGGGGGAAGGAGTATCTCAGTTCCCCCATGCCTGATGGCAGAGGTGGGTTTTAAGGAGCTTATGAAAGGCGAGGAGGGTGGGGGCAATTCTAATCTCTGGGGGGAGCTGGTTCCAGAGACCCAGGGCCACCACAGAGAAGGCTCTACCCCTGGGTCCCGCCAAATGACATTGTTTAGTTGACGGGACTCGGAGAAGGCCCACTCTGTGGGACCTAACTGGTCGCTGGGATTCGTGCGGCAGAAGGCGGTCCCGGAGATAATCTGGTCCGGTGCCATGAAGGGCTTTATAGGTCATAACCAACACTTTGAATTGTGACCAGAAACTATAAATGATTATAGTCTTTGTAGATCAAGACACATTGAAGCATCTGAATGTCTTTTCCAAAGTCTTCAGTGCTACTTTACCAACCACTACTCCAGAGCAAATTTCTTGATTGTGGATTTCTTTACTTCTGAGAGTAATCCCAAAAAGTAGAATTGATTTTTTTAAAAGCCTATATTAAAGTGTTTTTCAAAAGAATTGCAAGATGGCCAGTAATGTGTTTCCATTAAATGCCATTAAATTCTCAACAATTGAAGATCTTTGGTATGCAGCATCATAGTTTGTACTTGCCTTATTCAGAGTGATTTCACCCCCACCCCAAAATCTCTAAAATACAAGAATGTCTCTATTTTGGAGGGAAAGGGGAAAGCCCTTTCTCCCCTCTTATTACTCAGAGGTTGACCACAGTAGCTTCCAGCCAGCAAAAGTATTCCAAAGGTCAGCCAGCCTCTCTTACTGAGTCCACTATGGAAATCCTCTCAGCATAGATGCAGGCATTAAAAAAGCTTTAGAGCCATCTCTAAATGAATGGAATAACATATTTCAATTAATACATTAAAAACTCATTTATCCAGTCTGCCTGAAGGCTGAATAGCAAAGCCTCGCACAGATTAATACCCAAACCTTTTACCTCAACAATAAAATAAAAGCTTGCCTTTGGAGAGTACACATCGGGATCATATTGCTTCTAAAAACCTGCTAGAGAAAATGGCTAACAGTAGGTTTATAATCTTGTAATTCAGAGAGATCCAGCTCAGTTGTCACAAAGCTATTACATTAGCAATAATCCTTTCCATTAGTGATAATTTCTTAATCCCATCAGTGGCTTTTGAATAATATGGACAGCCTTAACACCTCCAAGGTCAGACTAATCCCTGAAACACTAAAATGTGGAGAGAGAAAAAATATTTGGGCAAAACAGAGGGGATCTGCATCTCTACATCTTTTAGTTTTAACTTTGGTTGTCATTCCTCCAGAATACAAATAATGTACAGGTTGTCCAGAATACAAGCATAGGTTGGGATCACACTAGTGTTGGGTTAACAAAACATAATCCTTTGTTCATTTGGCATATGCCCAAATAAACTAATTGTATCATGTCTTACTGTAACTATAATGGCTAGTTCCCACAACTAAGAATTCTAAGATACTAAAATAAGGCACATTTTAGCCCATATTGTATGAATCCAGCCCATGTACCACATATACCTTATTTCTCCATACAGTTTCAGAGAGGCAGCACAAATGCAGGATTAGATTTCTTTGAAAAGAGCCCATTGGAGCATTATTGGCAGTTTATACCATTTGCATTTATTTACATTTATACCATTTGCATTTATTTACAAGTATATAGGCTGAATGTAAAAGGAGAAATGCAGTAACTTTAACCATTGGGCAAATCACCAATATCATTTGGGTGACATTGTCTTTCCACACCCAAAGAACATGTTGACCTGAGATGGTTGCAGCCTAGCTATGGTACCATGAGATCTCCTTCCATTCTGGAAAGCCAAACCAAGTACTGTATCTCTGCAAACTGAATTGGGGGGGGGGGGGGCAGGCTTTTGCAGTGATTCCTTTGACAATCTGTTGGGGTACATTCAGTTGACAGGAACTTCTGTTTCACCCTAGGTTCCGTTTCCAGGATCCCCCTACTTCCAGGAAATCAAACTGTGACTTTTTAGCTTCTTCCCTCCATCCTTTCTACACATTGTAGCTTATGAAATTTTTTAAAAATAGTAATTTAAGTATTGCAGATATTTGCCGTTTTTACTGCAAAAGACTATTACAGATACTCCATGAGAAATAAAATAATTTATTTTATCATGATGTGGCCTGAACTCAAAAGCTCAAAAGTTCTTTTTGTGCATTTCTGGTATCGGAGTACAAAAATGCTAATAAAAGTATTGCCCAAATATTATGTTGAATTTAGTAAATATCTCACTCAGGATCACAAAAACTACACATCACAAGCAAAAGTCTGCCTGGTAACATATTGCAGAGATAAACAGATGATATACAGTAATATAATTACTGTAAATAAAATAAAAAGAGAGAGATTGTGATCCCGCTGTATAGAGCGCTGGTGAGACCACATTTGGAATACTGTGTTCAGTTCTGGAGACCTCACCTACAAAAAGATATTGATAAAATTGAACAGGTCCAAAGATGGGCTACAAAATGGTGGAAGGTGTTGAGCATAAAACTTATCAGGAAAGACTTAATGAACTCAATCTATAATCTGGAGGACAGAAGGGAAAGGGGGGACATGATCAAAACATTTAAATATGTTAAAGGGTTAAATAAGGTTCAGGAGGGAAGTGTTTTTAATAGGAAAGTGAATACAAGAATAAGGGGGCACAATCTGAGGTTAGTTGGGGAAAGATCAGAAGCAATATGAGAAAATATTATTTTACTGAAATAAAATATTGATAAAATTGAGATATTGATAAAATTGAACAGGTCCAAAGATGGGCTACAAAATGGTGGAAGGTGTTGAGCATAAAACTTGTTTGTTCCAAGTAGATGCTTGGAACAAACGTCCAGCAGACGTGGTTGGTAAATCCACAGTAACTGAATTTAAACATGTCTGGGTTAAACATATATCCATCCTCAAATAAAATACAGGAAATAGTATAAGGGCAGACTAGATGGACCATGAGGTCTTTTTCTGCCGTCAATCTTCTATGTTTCTAATAAAATAAGGCAAATGAATGTATCCCTTCCAATTGGGGCACAATGGTTTAACTCATAGGTGGTGGATATCTTGCCTTTAATACTACTTCAGAGCTTGACACTAATTCTGTCTCCCCTTGGGTGGCACTAGTGCTCCAAAATCCCCATCTATAGCTATGTGGCTGTTGATCAGCTGGCCAAAAATGATGAACAAGAAGTTCCTATATGGTCTGTCAACCAAAATGACAGCAAAGCCTTAACTCCACTGATTTCTTTCAAATGAAAGGCATCAAGATGCAGAGGATTAAAAGAACAAGTTCAAATAGGACTGCTTAGCATTTTCATCACATTTGTTCCCAAAGGAGAAGTAAGAAACAGTTACTTTGAAAGATTGCATGTGGGGAATCTAAAAAAAAAATGCCACTTTTAACAAACAAAAACAAGTGAAGATTTTACAAGCGTTTGTCTGAAATTTATAATTATACACTTCACTCCATTTATTTTCTAGCAAACTGCATTGGGGAAACTTTGTCTTAAAAGTATCATCATCTTTATGCCAGAAAACAATTTATTTAGAAATCTATAGAATTCCACTTCTATCATTTCAGTAATGCTTTTTGCCTTTGATTTTTATTGTCAAATATCCTAGCAAAGTGCTGCAGTGGACAAGACCCAATTAATTTTTCTCCTCAAAGAACATACAGAGACACTGATGAAGTACATATTCATGCATATTCTGCCTAGTTTGGGCTTAAGATAGCTTGCATTAGTATTGTAAATAGTAAATTATAAGATAAAAAAACACAAGCTTTTTGCTATTTGTCATAAAAGTCCCTTTGAGCAGAGGCTGACTTATTTAGGAGGAATACTCTTCATTAGTAGACACAGTATTCTGACTTTTTAAAGGTAACTCTGGACATTCACTTTCAAAGAACAGAAATTTACGTTGCATACATAAATTTATTCATTTGACATATGCAGCATAAATGTTTGGTACATGAGTGCGCATATGTCAACAATTTACTCCTATTTTAGGTACTCTAAACTCTAGACCTAAATTTTTTGGGAAATTCAATAAAATGGTAACCCTCCAAACATAAATGCAGAGCAGGACAGTTATGTGCACAATTGAATTTTTCGGTTAATTCATGGTGTAAATTAGGGCATGTGGACACTCAAAACAACCTGCTTAGTTCCCTTTACAGTTTCAGAGAGAACCATTGGTGAAATAAATGGCATTCAGCCTTGTACAACTTAAGTTCAGAAATTATAGCAAATTTTTAAATAAGACTTGTTCACCTTGGCTTTTAAATACAGGTAAAATATACTGTTCAAAAAAATAAAGGGAACACTCAAATAACACATCCTAGATCTGAATGAAAGAAATATTCTCATTGAATATTTCCTTTGCACAACTATTCAGTTTGCACTACAGCATGTGAAATTGACTGTCAATCAGTGTTGCTTTCTAAGTGGATAGTTTGATTTCACGGAAGTTTGATTTACTTGAAGTTATATTCTGTTTTTTAAATGTTCCCTTTGTTTATTTTTTTGAGCAGTATATTTCTTTCATCCAAGGCATTAGAAATGACAAGACAACAGTCTTCCAGTATTTGAGGGCCTCCCACAAAGAGGAGAGGGTCAAATTATTTTCCAAAGCACCAGAAGGCAAGGCAAGAAACAATGGATGGAAACTAATCGACCAGAGAAGCAATCTGGAATTAATGAGAAGCGTCCTAATAGTGAGGACAATTAACCAGTGGCATAGCTTGTCTTCTGACACTGTAGGTACTTTGAGGTATTTAAGAAAAAACCGGACAGTCACCTGTCTGAAATAACTAAACCTTTTGTTGTCACGTCCCAAAAGTGCACGTTCACCTACACTCATAATGCAATGTATGCACAACACCCCCACCCCTACTCCTTCACACTCAATCTGCCCTCCTCCCCCAGTGCCCCATTTTGGGGCTAGTATAAAGTGACCAGACGTCCCGTTTTCAGCGGGACAGTCATGCTTTATGATCATTTGTCCCACGTCCCGCTCTGTTTGAAAAATGTCCCGCTTTTCCCCCCTCCCAACCAGCCCCCTTGGGAAGAGGCTGGAGGAAGGGGATTCTGGGCTCTCCGCTGCTGCCTTGCCCTCCGCCCCCGCAACTCAGCATGGCTGGAGGTCTCTGCGGGGGGAGAGGGCCCATCGAGGTAAAGGCCCGCCGCGGTGAGGGCAGGTGAGGCGCGCACTTGCTGAGGGGAGACGGTGGTGCTGGGCAAAGCTTTGGTTGTCTCGGCGCTTCTGGAGGCAGCGGCCAGCCCAAGGATGCAGTCCGTCCGAGCACCTCAGGATCCGCCGAGGGGGAACCGCAGCGTTGCTTTCCCTCACCTCGGAGCTGGTGGAGCCCGCCTGAGTGCGCGTGGGGGCATCCTGAGGCAGGCTCCTCCCCTCGCCCCCCTGTTTGCCCCCCGCCCTCAGAGCCCCCGTTTGGCCGAAGGAGCAGGTGTGGAGTGAACCAGGGGCGTCCGGAGGAGGGAGCCTCCCACTGAAAGGCCTGGCCCGAAAGGGGGGAAAGTGGGGGTGGAGGTCGGACGAGGCTGCCTTTGCGTCTCTCTTCCAGGAGCAGGAGTGCCTACCGGGGAGGGGGCTGGGTTCATGGGGGGGAGGCCCTTATGCCCTTCCCCCCACTCAGATTTAAAATCTGGTCACTTTAGTAGACTTTCACTGCAGCCTCCTGGGAGCAAAAACAGGCCTTAGGAGGCCCCACACTGTACCTCACACACACACATCCTGTTTTGGGCCTAGTACACCTTCCTGCAGCCTCCTCTCAGCAAAAATGGGCTGTGTGTGTGTGTGTGTGTGTGTGTGTGTGCCACATCCCCAGGCACCATTTTGGGCCCAGTAGGCCTCCCTTTGTTTATAACCCATAATGCAATGTGTGTATGATCCCCCGTGTGCCTCACACATCTGCGCATGCATGTGACCTACCTATGCTCCTCCTCCCCACATGCGCAGGCATCTCCCGTATGCGCCCCACCTCTGCACATGTGTGGCAGAGACTAAAAAATCAGCTGGCTGGTGGGAGCACACACATGTACAAAGGAGCTGAGCTGGTGCAACGGCTTCCATGCCCACAGAGAGGACTCTGAGTGCCATTTGTGACACATGCACATGTTCACCACCACAGGGTTAGAATCTACTACTTGAGCAGGAGGTTGGACTAGATGACCTCCCAGATCCCTTCCAGCTCTATTCTGATGGATTGATTTAAGAGCCGGGGTAGTGCGGTGGTTAGAGTGCAGCACTGCAGGCTACTTCAGTTAACTGCTAGCTGTAGTTCAGCAGTTCAAATCTCACCACTGACTCAAGGTTGACAGAGCTTTCCATCCTGAGGTGGGTAAAATGAGGACTCAGATTGTTGGGGGCCATATGCTGATTCTGTAAACCGCGTAGAGAGGGCTGTAAAAGTACAGTGGTACCTCTACCTACAAATGCCTCTACTTACGAACTTTTGTAGATAAGAACCGGGTGTTCAAGATTTTTTTGCCTCTTCTCAAGAACCATTTTCCACTTACAAACCCGAGCCTCCAAAACTGTAACCGGAAAAGGCAGGGAGAAGCCTCCGTGGAGCCTCTCTAGGAATCTCCTGGGAGGAAACAGGGCCAGAAAAGGCAGGGAGAAGCCTCCGTGGGGCTTCTCCAGGAATATCCTGGGAGGAAACAGGGCTGGAAAAAGCAGAGAGAAGCCTCTGTGGGGCCTCTTTAGGAATCTCCTGAGAGGAAACAGCTGGAAAAGGTGGGGAGAAGCCTTTGTGGGGCCTTTCTAGGTATCTCCTGGGAGAAAACAGGGCCTCCACCCTCCCTGTGGTTTCCCCAATTGCACAAATTATTTGCTTTAATATTGATTCCTATGGGAAAAATTGCTTCTTCTTACAAACTTTTCTACTTAAGAACCTGGTCACGGAACAAATTAGGATCATAAGTAGAGGTACCACTGTACTATGAAGCAGTATATAAGTCTAAATGCTAAATGCTATTGCTTTGATTGCATTACCACTTAAATGTGCTTTATTTCCTATATTTTGTATTACACTGTACAAGTAACTTATTCCTATGAAAGGAACAATTGGCCAGAAGTCAAACTAATCCTAGGCATGAGTGGAATCTAAACACAGGTATTCCAAAGGCGTGACAATTGGTTCTCTAAAATGCAATCTTCTGTTTGGTCCTTCTGAAAGGTATGAGCCAAACATTGGAAGGCAGCACCAGGGGAGGGGAAAGGCGACCTCTTGAAGCTTTGCACAAGAAGGAATAATGTAACATTGCAGAGAATGAGATGATGATGATGATGATGATGATGATGATGATGATGATGATAATAATAATAATAATAATAATAATAATAATAATAATAAGTCCTCGGAGAGGGGCAGCATAGAAATCTAATATATTATTAATAATAGAAATTTAATATATTATTATTATTAATAATAATAATAATAATAGTAATAGTAATAATAATTAGATTTATATGCCATCGTTCTTGAGGTGACTCAGGGCGGCGTACAACATTAATATAACAATGTAAAAGAAATCTAATATTTCTAAAATATGAAAAATTACTAAAAAACATTTTAAAGACCCCTTGAACACTCGCATACATTCATCCAATCCAATCATATCTCATATTGGCCGGAGACAATCTCATCACTCACGGCCCCCATGTCTGCCGACAAAAGTAGTAGTAGTTGTTGTTATTGTTATTATTATTGTTATTATTATTATTATCATCATCATCATCATCATCATCATCACAAAAAACAGTAATACACAGCAAACGAGATTTATATGCTGGATTTCATCTCACAATATCACAAGTCGAACACTTCCCAAGTGTGATGCATTTTCGTATGAAGCGTACAGATTATTACAGACTATTATTTTTATTTTATTTTATTTATTTATTTATTTTGTCCAATACTCAATAATACACAATGAAGCTTAGAGAGATATCATACAGAAGTTATATGAGATATAGGAGAGACTATAGGACAGGGGACGGAAAGCACTCTAGTGCGCTTATGTACGCCCCTTACTGACCTCTTAGGAATCTGGTGAGATCAGCTGTGGATAGTCTAAGGGTAAAGTGTTGGGGGTTAGGGGATGACACTACAGAGTCCAGTAATGAGTTCCACGCTTCAACAACTCTATTACTAAAGTCGTATTTTTTACAGTCAAGTTTGGAGCTTGAATCTGTTGTGTGCTCTTGTGTTGTTGTGGTTGAAGCTGAAGTAGTCTTTGATAGGCAGGACATTGCAGCATATGATCTTGTGGGCAATACTTAGATCATGTTTAAGGCTACTACAGAGCTGAAAGAGACCTTGGAGGTCTGACAGTACAACCCCGAAACGCTACACTACTTCAGACAAATGGTTGGGCAGAAGACAAGCCGAAAGGTCCCATCGGGAAAACGGGGGCTGTGTCTGCAGCTGTCTTTGAAAGAAGGGCAAGGCGACCCACAGAGCAAGCGCTGCTTTGCTCTCTGCCCCTCCTCCCACTTCTATCCATCTGTGAAGGAATGAAAGCAAAACAAGACTTCTTTTGCCATGGGAAAAAAAACCCAACATCCCCCCCCCCAAAAAAATTCCTTCAAGTGCTATTCAGGGGTCTCCCAGGCTGATGAAAGGCAGCCGGCTCAGACAAGCGGGAGTGAAAGATCAGAATCGCAGAGGCCTCCCGGTTTCACAGCTTTAATACGAAGCTAAACGGATGAAAGGAAGCTAGTGGGCAAGCCCCACTCGTCGATGGGAAAGGCCCTTTTTACTGCCATTGTCTAGCCATCTGTCACTGCATCCACTCCCGAGAACTTGCCAGCCGGCTCAGTTGAATTCCCAGCTGACATCGCGCTATGCAAGGCAGCTGCAAGGCAGTCTGATTCCATGGATACTGAGAGAGGGGGAAGGAAAATAGCAGCTTGTTCATTGTTTGGGAAGAGGAGTGATGGAGTGGGGATGTAGAGGAAGAGACCTTTCTGGGTGATTGCGAAAGACGGTTGTATAATAAACCTCACAGCTGGAACCTTGTACATACAAATTCAGGAATAGGAGCTACTGAATAATAATAATAATAATAATAATAATAATAATAATAATAATAATAATAATAACAACAACAACAATAATAATAATAATAATAACAATAACAACAACAACAATGTCTCAGTTCCCCCATGCCTGATGGCAGAGGTGGGTTTTAAGAAGTTTACGAAAGGCAAGGAGGGTGGGGGCAGTCCTAATCTCCGGAGGGAGCTGGTTCCAGAGGGTCGGGGCCGCCACAGAGAAGGTCTTCCCCTGGGTCCCGCCAGCCAACATTGTTTAGTCGACGGGACCCGGAGAAGGCCAGCTCTGTGGGACCTAACCGGCTGCTGGGATTCGTTCAGAAGAAGGTGGTCTCGCAGATATTCTATTATGTCAGTAAAATAATATTTTCTCACGTTGCTTCTGATCTTTCCCCCAACTAATGTCAGATTGTGCCCCATGGTATTCACTTTCCTATTAAAAACACTTTCCTCCTTTACCTTATTTAACCCTTTAACATATTTAAATATTTTGATCATGTCCCCCCCTTTCCCTTCTGTCCTCCAGACTATACAGATTGAGTTCATTAAGTCTTTCCTGATAAGTTTTATGCTTAAGACCTTCCACCATTTTTGTAGCCCATCTTTGGACCTGTTCAATTTTATCAATATCTTTTTGTAGGTGAGGTCTCCAGAACTGAACACAGTATTCCAAATGTGGTCTCACCACCGCTCTATACAGCGGGATCACAATCTCCCTCTTCCTGCTTGTTATACCTCTAGCTATGCAGCCAAGCATTCTACTTGCTTTCCCTACCGCCTGTTAGATGTTTTCTAGTACTTCAATGGTGGACCAGCAAGATTGAGGAAGAATGGCCATCAAACTGGCTGGGGGAAATACAGGAAAACCGATGCTCTAAGCCAATGATGGTGAACCTGTGGCATGCAAGCCATTGCCCTAGCTCAGCTCCAACATACATGTGTGTGCCGGCCAGCTGATGTTTGGCTTGCACAGAGGCCCTACAAGGGTATTTTTGGCTTCCACAGAGCCTCCAGGGAAGCCTTTGGGGCCTGCAGAGGGCGAAACATGAGCCTACTGGGCCCAGCAGAAGTTGGGAAACAGTCCGTTTCCAACCTCCAGAAGGTCTCTGGAGGGCGGGGGAAGCCCTCCCCAGGTACTGAATTATGGGTGGGGGCACTCGCATAAGCGTGATAGCGCACGCCCATGTTCTTTTGGTATCCAAGGGAAAAAAGGTTTGCCATCACTGCTCTAACCAATGTCCTGCTCCTATCCTTACAGCTTTTTATTTTGCAATAAAGAAAACAGTGATCCAAAGTGGGAGAGTTTAAAAGCTACCTGAAGCAATCCTGGGAAGAAGAAAGTAAACCAGGTAGAGATATAAGTTCAGAATTCCCACCAGTAAAAAGCCACCCATACTTTTCTCCATAGAAAAGTCTTTAAAATAATGTTGTGGGAGCATTTACTTTGGAGGGTCTGAACCTAATGGTAGCGTAACTGTTTCTTAAGGCCTATATAGATGGGGAAGGGGCCTGGAAAAGTAATTTCCTTTGCAATAAAGTTTGTCTTCTGGCAAGTGTAACAGTATCTGGACTATGTCATGAAAGCGCATTTTAATTGCACTTAAGGGACAAAGAAAGGGGAATAGGACTTACCTTCTGTTAACCTTATTAACCACTAAAAAAGTCTGAACTATGTTTTAAAAATTCTCTGCATTTTGTGGTTGGTAAAACTTTAGTGGATTGTTAGATAATGGATCCAGTCATTACGATGACCTAATCTTTATAAGAGAAGTGTGGGTTTTACTTAGTGATGCTACTGTGAATGGATTTTGTGATAAACATTTTATGTAGCATTTCCTCCCGACAAGATCTTCTCTGGGTCATCTGTATCAATGCAAGATATTTAACCAACAAACAAAACGTTGTTTTAATAGACTTAAAACAGTGAACAACAGGAAATTCAGAGTAACCTTTTAAATGAATACATAATAAGAGAAAAGAACATGGAATTTTCTTTCCAGTTTTCAACTGATGGACAAAGCTTTATGATATACTCTTAATATGTAAAAAAGGGTCCAATTAAATAATTACTATCTCCACAGTTGGTTGATCTGTTAGTGAGTATAGATTTCTAGTTGTATATTTCATTTGAAATATGCAAAAATGATTTTTATATTTATATTATTTTGTTTTAGTTATTTTAATAAATGAATATTTCTTTTAGTGAATCTCAGCTGCTAACATTTCCACTAAGCATAAACTTTACAGAAAAATCTTTTTAAAACCCCTATTCTTTTTTAAATATTACCCAAGAATTACTGTTATTGCTTCCTTGATTAGCAACGGGTCCTCAGAGAGCGGCGGCATACAAATCTAAAAAAATAAATAAATAATAAATAAATAAATAACACTCCTGTCAATTGTGGGATAACAAAAATAGTATTTTTGTACCTTGAGTTTTTAAAATAGATTCATTCAATATACAGTATTCGTATATCACTTCCCAATTTTATAAAATTCAGAGTAGATTACAATTAAAATATAAACAACAATCAATCAAAATAGCATAAGCTGATACATTCAGTTTAAAAGTGAAAGGAAAAGGGGAGATGAGAAACAAGATCAAAATTATAATACATTTACCGAAGAAAGATCTCAATCATTTATTGTAAGTGCCAAACAGATTTCTGAAAATGTAGTATTCCAGAGTGAAGGACCAGATTGGTTTTCTGTGGATTTTGGCACCAGTAGGAAGGTTTCCCCAGAAGATCTTACCAATGAACATGATCTATAACAGCAAAGGCAATGTGTTGCACCTGCCCATCCAGTGACAAGGAAATTGGATCCATTTATCATTCCTGCTGTGCATATAACTCCTTGCCAACCAGAAATCATATGTTTTGCAAATGGCACTTCCTAACTGATTTGAAAAGGCTAAATGAAGTCAGACCTGGTGGGTATTTGGATGGATGACCCCTAAAAAAAATCTCAGGAGTGCAGGTTACTCCGGAAAATCATCCTGGAAGAACAAAGACGTAAACCATATTCATGTTGTTTCCAAAAAAAATCAACAAAGATATGTCACATAGACCCCAGGATTTATTCTGTGCTCAAGGGGAATGTGTGCCTTATCACCAGGGAAAAAAACCCCACCACCCTAGAGAATAATTCTTCCATCCACCGCATAGTAATAAAATAATTACCATATCTGCCGTGGTCCTTCTTTCCCATATTCACATACTTCACTACTTGCTTAGATGCTTTGGGCAATCTTTGCAACTGAATTTTACGGTGCATAAATTATGTTTTAAAATGTGTTTGATTCACTATTCATCAAATTACGTTGCTATCAAAGAGTTCTGCTTAACAGCTTTGACAGCTCAAACTTTACCTTGTATAAGCCAAATTAAAGATAAAACAATCAATTCCTGATGTCTTAATGTTTGTAGAAACAGACAGGTTGATGGAAATTTTGACAAGTCCTAGCATTCTGGAATCTAAATTAACTTTCACAATATTATAGGGATTGAAAATTTGGAATTTATAAACATTATCCTTTGCAACTGGAATCTATCTGGGATTTTAAGGACTCCTACCAGAGAATACCAGTGCAAAATCATTTTACATATGCAAGTATTCCTGAAAACTGAATATGGAAGGAAAACATTGGCTTGGAGAAATCAGTTCTACCTTGGATTCAGGTTGCATTCTTTTGTTAAAAGATCTGCAGATCTATGGAGCATGAAGCTTCTCTATACAATTAAATGCTTAATTGGGTTTTGGAGGATATCTGAGAAGACGTTTTAAAGAGCCTACTTCTGGCTTGTAAGTATAAACAGTGGTGTACATTGCTGGGTACTGTAACTACTCTTTTCCATTCATCTGGAGCAAAGGGTCTGTAACAGTGAACTATAGTGCAGAGTTGGTGTATAAACCTATGCTTGTCCAAGCTGCAATGTGGGGATAACAACAAGGTATAAATAACATGGCAGGATTTCTGTAAGATACTTTCGGAGAGGGGCGGCGTACAAATCCAATTAATAAATAAATTTGTACCCTTGAATTTTCATGAGGCTCATACCAGAGAGCCCAGCATAACAGGAACCAACACAGAAAGGAGTTGCTCCAACCACAGCATTTTCACCACTCAACCTACTGAGTGGAGGTTAGGGTGAAATAGTTGGAACGAGTCTTAATCTTCCCTGTTCTGCCGGGCTCTCTGGTATGAGCCTCCCAAAAATTCAAGGGTACAAATTTCCAGACACACGCACGTTTGAAAATTCAAAACAATGTTCTTTATCACAAAATTCAAAATAAATTGAACACTATTTTGTATTGCAAAGAGCACTCATCCCAAAACAACCTGGTAGTCTGTACAATTCCCTTAATCAGTCTTTAAGTACTTAGCTTGCAGCTGTGAAGAAACGTCACAGCCCTTCTTCCTCCACGAAGTGAAACACACACACTTTGCTCTGCTTTGGTTTCAAAGTCGTGAAAAATCAACAAAGTCCGGAAACAGCAAGGCAGTCCTGAAGAACAACGATCAGATAATCTTCCACAACAGCCAAACCCACACGCTGCTATTTATATCAGCAGCACTAATTACTGGAGCCCCACCCAAACACAGGTGGCCTCTCTTATCTCCTGTAATATGCCCTCAATTGGTCTCTTCTACGCATAACTCTGCGCTTGTATGGGTCCAAGACTTCCGAATCGACTGAAAATAATGGGGATTGACTTCCTGGGCTGTGTGCCAAGCCCCCCTCTTCCAAGTCACTCTCACCTTCTTCGTCCGAAGAAACTGAACTACCTTACTCTGTCGGCAATAAAACAGGCCTATGACATGTTGAAGTTTCACCTGCATCCTCCTCCACATTCCCTGGGGCAGGAGCTGAGGCAGAGCCAACCACAACACTTCCCCAACTGGGTACAGTTGACCTGAGCCTCACTGGGTCACCATCAGTAAAGGGCAGCCACATTTTTTACTGCCACACTGTGGCTGTGGCTTATTTTGTGGGCGTGGCTTGGTGGTCATGTGACTGGGTAGGAGTGGCTTGCTGGCCATGTGACCAGGTGGGAGTGGCTTGAATAATCATCATCGTGCAGGTGAACTGTTAAGTCCTCAACTTACAATCTCACCAGTGTCTCTCTCTAGGGTGACAATTTGCTTTGCGTTTCCTGCACTCTCCTTCCTGGGTCGCCCCTGCCTCAAGCTGGGTAGCTAGGTGAACGGGTGCCGATCAGCTGTTGAGAAAAGAGGGGGGAGGAAATGGGGTCCCCTGCAACTCCTGCCGGTGCTGGTCTCCCTGCCGCTTTCCGAGGAGGAGAATGAGAGGGTGGGATGGTCAGCTGGAGCTGGGCACACGGCTTCATTTCCGCTGCATTCCACCCATCCTGCCTGCTGCCCACCCCCTGGTCACCATTTAAAACAAGGCTGTCAAACTCCTGGCTCGTGGGCCAGATGTGTCACACACTGGTCGTGCCCAGGCCCAGTTTAGCAAAGAGGGGGAAAGGTCTTGATATGGTCACGTGACGCTGACATGACGACGTGAGTTTTGACAACCGTGTTTTAAAAACATAAAACATATAATCAAAGATAGGTAAGTGTGGTGTGTGTGTCTGTGTGTATTTGACATTTGTGAATTGTTAAGATCAGCCAGTATCCCAGTTAACTGCTTAAAACTGACTTGCTGGATAACAAGCCACAGTTCATCTTGTTCTCTGCTGAGGTATTCATGAGATTCACTTACTGTATTATAATGAACATGCTGATATGAGCTCTCTGGAGTTCATTAGTCAAAATCATTTACCTTGGAATACAAACAATAACAGTGATTGAAACTAGCCGCCGTGAATTTATCATCAGCTACTGTTAGATCTGAATAACGGGAAGGGCACATGGTTGCATGATTCGTCTTTATTAGGAATTGGCCGTGTAACTATACAACAAGTAACAAAGTGTCTAATTAAAGTTTGCGGCAAAAGACAAGGCACATGGCTCGGGTACCTCTTTTTAAAGGCTTTTTTCTGTGGGCGTGGCTTTGACAGCCGTTTAGATTTTCCCGCCCATGGCTCAGCCAATCCGCGACCGGGCATCTAGATGAACTAGTTTAAACATGTATTTGCATAACCTATTTACATATTCTTATTTACAGCTTATTAACAGCTACTTTTTTCAAACTTGAACCTTTTAGATATGTTGCAACAATTCTTCCTCTCCTGTTGCAATGGAAATTGTATTCCAAGGTAGCTTCAGGAAATTTGTTGCAAATTATAAATTAAGTAGAATACACTGTTTGTAATCTGCAACACATCTGATATTTATTTATTTATTTATTTATTTATTCATTTATTCATTCATTTATTCATTTGTCCAATACACAAATACATAGGAAGAAATAGACATGTAGTAATAATATAAGGGTAAAGTGAACTTGGAGGAGAGGATATATGAAAGAAAGACAATATATATGATAAGTGAGATAAAGGAAAGAAAATTGGACAGGGGACGAAAGGCACACCAGTGCACTTATATACGCCCCTTACTGGCCTCTTAGGAACCTGGAGAGGTCAATCGTGGAGAGTCTAAGGGAGAAATGTTGGGGGTTAGGGGTTGACACAATTGAATCCGGTAATGAGTTCCACACTTCGATAACTCGATTGTTGAAATCATATTTTTTACAGTCAAGTTTGGAGCGGTTCGTATTAAGTTTGAATCTGTTGCATCCTCTTGTGTTGTTGCGGTTGAAGCTGAAGTAGTCATTGACCAGTAGTCATTGACCGGTAATGCTGCGATATACTCAAGACAAAAGAAGATTTAGCACAAGTTAAGCAGAGCCTCACTGTAGTTGCATTAGGATGTGTAGTGCAAATAGAGCAGCTACTTTCTGTAGCCTAAATTATTTTTACCTGGTTTTCCCCAGTAATAAAGAATATTACTGTCTTTAGAGGAAGACTTGCACATGGCTCCCCCTTGTGGACTAATAATCCCCAAATAAAACACTAGTTCAGGTATGACCCCTTAATACAGTTCCTCATCTTGTGGTGACTCCCAACTATAAGTTTAGCACCAATTCTCCCAACAGATTTTTAAGCTGATTGGCAAGAGGTCAGAGGGACACCCCCCTGTAAACACCTGATTGGTTGGATTGTAAAAATATGTTCCGAGATGCCAGAATAGAAGCTTTAGTTGCTAACACCATAGGAAATTTGTCTTTTCCCATGTCTTAGGCGACCCCTGTGAAATGGTTGTTCGACCCCCCAAAGGGGTCCCGACCCCAAGGTTGAGAACCACTGCTCTAGTTGGTACTTCTGATCTCTTGAATCGAGAAATTAAAAAGGACTAAATGACTAAGTCATTTAGGGACCTGAGCATCCCTTATGAAAACATTTGTATCGCAGAATCAGTACTGTATTTTTGGTTAAACAATTTTAGTGAAGTGAGAAACTGCCATATGCTTTTGATCAGTGAAGGGCTGCAATTTTTTTTATTACCACACTGTGAGCGTGGCATATTTTGTGGGTGTGGCTTGCTGGCCATGTGACCAGGTGGGAGTGGCTTGATGATCATTATTATTATTATTATTATTATTATTATTATTATTATTATTATTATTAATTAGATTTGTATGCTGTCCCTCTCGGGGCGGCTCACAACAGTGATAAAAACAATACATAATGACAAATCTAATAATTAGAATCTAAAATAACAATAGTACATTTTAAAAAGTCTAAAAAGTAAGGAACCCCAATATATAAAAACATACATACAGTCATATTATGTACAAAAACTACATAGGCAGGGGGAGATGTCTCAGTTCCTGCATGCTTGATGACAGAAGTGGGTTTTAAGGAGTTTACGAAAGGCAAGGAGGATGGGGGCAGTTCTAATCTCGAGGGAGCTGATTCCAGAGGGGTCGGAGCCCGCCACAGAGAAGGCTCTTCCCCTGGGTCCCGCCAGACGACATTGTTTAGTCGACGGGACCCAAAGAAGACCAACTCTGTGGGACCTAACCGGCCGCTGGATTTGTGTGGCATAAGGCGGTCTCGCAGATCATGTGACAGGGGTGGCTTAAAGGTCATGTGACTGACTTAAAGGTGGCCAACTTGATGTCACTCACTTCAAGGGTTTGGGTTAGTGTTAGGGTGCCTGGCCTCTCCTCACCTCAAAGAGATACAATTTCCTTATCTATTACTGAACATCCAAAATATACTATTTAATTCTGTGTATATATGCACACAAGTACACAAAAATATATATTATCTACTATATAAATTGTATGTGCATGTACACACATACACGCATGCACAGCTCTTCTAAAATTTTGATCCTTGGGTACAGCATAGCCTGTCACTGGTGGGAGAAAATGCTGTTTTCCCCCAGAGCTGCTTTTGCAAAACTGGAGACCATTCCACATGCAGGCAGTTTTCACCAGCAATTTTTAAAGCATGAGCCTGTCATGTTAGAAACCACAGCATAGCGTAATGCAAAGGGCAATATTCACAGAGTCTCTCAGTCAAAAAAGCAGGAGGAACAATTTGATGCAAGTTTGATTTTCTTCTCCATAATCGCCAGTTAAATGTCATTGTGAGAACTGATTCCCAACACAGCTGGAAGGAAGTAGATCATGGAGATTGGATTTGGGCATTGCCAGAACTCCCACATTTTGTAAACTGGTCCTTCATAATTGATGGGCTAATGATACAAGTGATGCATCATTAGTCAGTTGATGTTGGCAAGAAGTAGGTATAGGGAGCCATGGAGATTACCTTGGAAAAGTCATCCAGATGCCATTAACATAGTGCTTCTCAATTATTTTCTGTTACATGCCCACCCCCACCAGGAAGAAATAAAATTTTGAGTGCCCCCAACTCTCTGATCTCAGCCCCAATGGAATTTTAGTGTTAATATTTATTATTTTACTTATTATAGCTTGCACTGGCTGCCAATCAGTTTCCGGTCACAACTCAAAGTGTTGGTTATGACCTATAAAACCCTACATGGCATCGGACCAGAATATCTTCAGGACCGCCTTCTGCCACAACCGATTAGGTCCCACAGAGCAACCGATTAGGTCCCACAGAGTTGGCCTTCTCCAGGTCCCGTCGATTAAACAATGCCGTCTGGCGGACCCAGGGGAAGAGCCTTCTCTGTGGCGGCCCCGGCCATCTGGAATCAACTCCCCCCAGAGATTAGGACTGCCCCCACCCTCCTTGCCTCCATCCATTTGGAGTTCAGTATCATCATCAGTATGCTAATCTCTGATCCCCAGTGTTGAAGTCATGTTTCAGTGCCTAGAAGTTGTGAAGGTCTAGATGTGGAAGAACAAACTCAGATGCGTTTCTGCTACCTGTACTGACTGTTTGGATCTAATATGAAACATCTCCTAGACATCTCCTTGACTCACAGCTCTTATATGAAGAACGATAGTTTGGTCAAGAGGTCTTTTGCACAGATTCACCTTGTATGCCAATTGCACATTTTCTTGAACCAAAATACCTTTCTAATCGTCATTAATGTCTCAATCACATTTTGGTTGAATGATTGCAGTGCTGTCTATCTGGGGAAACCTTGAAAACCATTCAAAATCTAGAGAATCCATATGTCATCCAGGTTCTAAGAGCTTCATTGGCTTCATTGGCTACGAGTCTGCAGAGAGGGGCGGCATACAAATTTAATAAATAATATAATATAATAATATAATAATACTAGATGGCTTCTAGCAGAGGTAGGTTTCAGCAGGTTCTGACCAGTTTTGGATAGCCAATAGTGGAAATTTTGAGTAGTTCGGAGAACTTATCAATCAGGGGGTGGGGAACAATGGCTCCTTTATGACTAGTGGACTTCAACTCCCAGAATTCCTGAGCTAGCATGATTGGTTCAGGAATTCTGGGAGTTGAAGTCCACAAGTCATAGAAGAGCCATTGTTCCCTATCTCTGCTACGGTATAAATACTATCTCTGACTGGCTCCACCCTCATCTATTCTCTGCCTCCCAAGTCTCACATGTTCGGGAGAAATGGACATTTTGCAGTATCCTTTTCCTGCTACACCCACCAAGCCACACCCACAGAACCCGTAGTAAAAAAAAAACTTGAATCCCATCACTGGCTGCAATTCAGTGTGCTATTTTTTCTAATCTTTAAAGCCCTATGTGACATACGGTAGGTCTTTGTTATTTAAGGAAGCCTTTGTCCTTTGTTTCTGCCTGTCCTGCAAGGCTTGGGTCTCTTCTTGTTCCTGTTGATTAAGTAATGTCATCTAGCCCAGGAGATGAGCCTTCTCGGTTGTAGCACATCCCCATTCCCCATTCCCAAGATTCACATGGAAAGGGCCTTGGGTTAGGTCAGAGGTAGGCAAAGTTGGCTCTTCTATGACGTGTGGACTTCAACTCCCAGAATTCCTGAGCTGGCATGATTGGCTCAGGAATTCTGGGAGTTGAAGTCCACAAGTCATAGAAGAGCCAACTTTGCCTCTCCCTGGGTTAGGTGATTGATTGTGTTTTCATCTCTATAGATAGGAGAGAGAATTTGCTTTTGTTCTCCAGATGGTGCAATCTTTTGGGTTGGGTTTTTTTTTTACTGTTTTAAAATTCTAAGCTATATATTTGTTGGATTGAGCACCTTAGAAATGTAAAATATAAATGTTCCAAAAACATTTCCAGCTTGAGGGTGGATGCTGAGTAAATTGCTTATTGCAGCCCTCTTTGCTTCCGAGGCAACGCTGTGCTGGATCTCCCCTCCTCTCCCAAACACACATGAAATCATTGCCCTGCAGTGACTTATTAATAATATTGTAATTGCCAAATGAGTTTAAAAGGCCATAAACACTGTGTTTGTCACAGGAGAAAGTGGTACAAGCACAATTCTATAACTGAACAGGCAGAAGGTTGTGAGCACTTCAGTTTCTCTTTCTCTTTTAAATGAACCAGATGTGGTCACATTTTTTTTTTAAGGAATGGGCTATACAGTTGGAAATCGGGCTAAAATGTACCTTTTAAAAAAATTTAATAAATATTTCTTGCCCAAATATTTTCATTTTTATGCGGAAGGACATAGTTGGTGGTGAAATATGTTGCACAACATATTCTGAAGGCCCCCGCCCCAGTAATATAATTTCACCCGATCAGAAGTATACAATTTAAGTGGGTAGAAGGCTTAGTTTACAAATACAGGATCCTAGGAGAAGTTTAGAAAAAAACGGGATACCTTCAGGATAATAGACAGGGATGTGCCATTCCATAAATAAATAAGCCTATATAGAGTGGGCTGAAGGGAAAAATAACTACTGCAGATTGGTCCCTGATCCACTTACTGAAAGGTCTGTAGGACTTAGAGTCATAGATACATTTTTCTCTTAGACTATCCATGATTGACCTCTCCAGGTTCCTAAGAGGTCAGTAAGGGGCGTGCATAAGTGCACCAGTGTGCCTTCCGTCCCCTGTCCATTTGTCTCTCCTTATCTCATTTATCTTTTCTTCCTTTCATATATGATCTCCTATACTTTTATATCTTTTCTCCTTTCCTTTCCTTTATTCACATTACTACATATCTATTCTCTTCAATGTGTATTATGTATTGGACTGACTGACTGACTGACTGACTGACTGACTGACTGACTGACTGACTGACTGAATAAATAAATAAATAAATAAATATACTGCCGTAAGCTCCACTACTTCTTTACTACTATTCAAAAAGAAAGCAAATGGGAAATGGTGGCCACCCTGAGCTTCTCAACAGAACAGCATGGTGGATTCAAGCCTGAGGACCAGTTAAACATCCACATTGACTTGGTTAGTGAGCTAGAAAGAAAATGGGGACAGTGTGATTGACAGAAATGGCAAAATTGGCTGTTTTAATTACAGAAGAACCTATCAAAATTTGTTTCTATTTGGAAACATCTTCTGGGCCTTTTGCTCAAAATTCGGGGGGGAAAGCTTTGATATTAGGTTTTGATCATTAGAATGACTTTGTCATAGAAATGGCGTGAGACATTTAGAAATGCAAAGCGAAAATTGAGAGTTTTTTTTTATTATACACTGAACAAATCCTGAAGTCACTTTCCTCCCCCTCTGCACTTTTCTTCTTTCTACTTTTACCTTTCTAATGTTTGTTTCTTTTTGTATTTTTATCTTGCAATAAACTTGACTAAAACACTTTTTTTTTAAAAAAAGAAAGAATGTTAATATTCCCAATATACTGTAATTGGATACACACATTGATGTGTATTAGGAAAATAATTCCTTGCCTGGTTAATCTGTAGATCTGCTGAGTTCTAACTTGTAATTACCTCTAGCCTCCCTGAGCCCTTTGGTATTGGGTGGCATATAAGTCAAATAACTAGCTGGATGGATGGATGGATGGATGGATGGATGGATGGATGGATGGATGGATGGATGGATGGATAGATAGATAGATAGATAGATAGATAGATAGATAGATAGATAGATAGATAGATAGATAGATAGACTATCCATACCCAACAAACCTATGGAACAAAAGAAGCAGAATGCATAAAAATCAATGGGGAATGTAATAAAGATCATGGTAAAAAAAGAGAGAGCACACAAATAATAGTGTTGGAATATTGATTCCTGGGCATCCTACTGAGATCGGTTCTCAAACCTGCTGTCTCTTCTTCGATAAACAAGTTCTAGAAGTCTGGAATCAACATTCCAACACTATTATTTGTGTGTTCTCTTTTTTTTAATCATGATCTTTATTACATTCCCCATTGATTTTTTTATGCCTTCTGCTTCTTTTGTTCCATAGGTTGGAAGATCAATCCCAGGCATAAATATCAAGCCATCCTTTGATCTGAGCCTGAATCCAGTCAGAGCAAATGCCCAGGACTACAATAGACGTGGCCAGCAAGTAAACTATCAGTCCGTACATGGTGTGGCATCTCCTGAGCTGAGCCACTAATGAAATCCTTAGCAGCTGTGGAAAAAGGCACAATCCACACAGGACTTGCCCACAGGGGGCCAATATTTCTCATGTTTCTCCAACACTCCGTGGACTGCATTGGTTGCCGATTGGTTTCCCAACACAATTCAAAGCCCTACATGGCATCAGACCAGATTACTTACAGGACCGCCTTTTGCCATATGAATCCCAACGGCTGGTTGGGTCCCACAAAGTTGGCCTTCTCCAGGTCCCGTTGACCAGACAATTTTGTCTGGTGGGGCCTAGGGGAAGAGCCTTCTCTGTGGGGGGCCCGGTCCTCTCGAATCAGCTCCCCCCAGAGATTTGCACTGCCCTCACCCTCCTTGCCTTTTGCAAGAGTCTCAAGACTCTTATGGCGCCAGGCCTGGGGCAATTAGATCAAGCCCCCCTCCACCTGTTTATTAAATGTAATGTGTGGTTGTGACAGAATTGGTTGACTGATTTTAATATATTGGGATTTTAGCTTGTAGTTTTTAATTAATTAGATTTGTTGTACGCATTGTTTTATATTGTATCTTGTGAGCCGCCCCGAGTCTTCGGAGAAGGGTGGCATACAAATTTAATTAAGAAGAAGAAGAAGAAGAAGAAGAAGAAGAAGAAGAAGAAGAAGAAGAAGAAGAAGAAGAAGAAGAAGAACAACAACAAAACAACAACAATAATAATAATAATAATAATAATAATAATAATAATAATAATAATAATATCCAGGATGCTGTTCCAGGAGATGCTGTGCATGGGAGTTCACTCCGGTTCTTGCTGGAGATAATGAAGACCAATCTCAAGCCACCAGGGCCAATATTTGTACAATCCAATGCAGCTGCACTTTTACTTTGTGCAGGCGGGAGTTCCAACTTACCACCGCTACTGGTGTTGATTCACGCACAACTCTGGATGACTGGAGGGTGAACGTGGCTGTGTGTAACACCACGCTGCTAGCAGAAATGGAGATTGTAGGAGATTGGCGGGCACGCACGCACATCGGAGAGGGATTTGACTTCTGTGCATGCGCAGGAAGCAAATCTCGTGAGAACATAAGAACCTAAGAAGAGCCATGCTGAATCAGGCCGAAGCCCATTGAGTCCAGCATTCTGTGTCACACAGTAGCCCACCAATTGTACATGGGGGTCTTGAATAGAAAGAGAAGGCAAAACCTTCCCTTTCCCTCGACCCCCAACAAATGGTACTCAAGGGAATCCTGCCTGCCTCAACCAACATAGAGGCGGCACATGGACAGCCATTTCAATAACCACCGATACACTTGGCATCCATGAATCTGTCTAACCCTGCACTGAAGTTATCCAGGCTGACAGCTCTCATGACCTCTTCTGGAAGTGAATTCCATAAACCAATGACCCTCTGGGTGAAGAAATATTTCCCTTGATTTGTCCTCACTTTCTTACCTATGAGCTTTAGGGAGTGCCCCCTCATCCTAGTATTGTGTGATAGAGAAAAGAATTTTTCTCCATCCACCTTTTCTATCCCATGCATGATTTTATACACTTCGATCAAGTCACCCCTTAAACGCCGCCTTTCAAGGCTGAAGAGACCAAGGCGTTGCAACCTGGTTTCCTAAGGGAGGTGCTACATTTCCTTGATCATATTTGTTGCCCTTTTTTGCACCTTTTCCAGTTCCATTATATCCTCCTTGAAGTGAGGTGACCAGAACTGTCATCTGCAAAAGAATCCCAAAAGGACTTTCTGCCTCTCTAAAAGTAACCTCTATGCAGCCTTAGCATTTATGCTCATTTTCTCATAAATAAAGCCTAAGAAAAATGAACAAGCCTGGGATATACCAAATAAGAAGAGAACCGGAAGGATAAACCTGGAAGGAAGAGAAAATAAGGAAGACTATTCAGCCTTGGCAAAGCATTCTAAAAATAAACCTGACTTCACCAGCCAATTTGATGCCAGGAGACCGTCACAGAGGAAGTCTGATCTATGTTGCCATTTCTGATGTTTTTATATTTCGTTTTGTTGTCTGGTGTTTTTTTAATGACGTATTGATGTTTGCTTCTCTCAATCAGGTGCTAAATGGGAGAGATATAAAATCAGATATATAAATAAATGCATTTTAAAGTTCTGAGTGCAGTCAAATAAATGAGGGGCATCTTTGTATCTTAGCTATGGTAGGGTCTGGATAACAGCCTCTGCATATGTAGCCAACTCTTGCCAGTGCTAAAATGATGCAAGGAAAATATGCCATGGTTTAGTAACAACTCTCAGTCTGACTTCTCTCGCTTTCTCAAAATGCTCTATATCAGTGATACATTGATTGATTGATTGATTGATTGATTGATTGATTGATTATTTACTTACTTACTTACTTACTTACTTACTTGTTTGTTTGTTTGTTTGTTTGTTTGATTATTTGTTTATTTATTTGTTTATTTATTTATTTATTTATTGAGTTGGAAGGGACCTTGCAGATCATCAAGTCCAACCCCCTGCTTAAGCAGGAAATCCTACAGCACCCCAGCCAAATGACAGTCCAATCTCCTCTTGAAAATGTCCAAAGTTGGAGAGTTCACAACCTCCGCTGGCAGGCCGTTCCACTGATGGTGAACCTTTTTTTCCCCTCGAGTGTTGAAAGCGCGCATACACATGTGTGTGCTATAAAATGTGCATGAATGTCCAGCCCCATAATTCAAAACCCCCCCATGCATGCATGTACAAACCCCTGTACTCCCCCGTGCATGCGTGCATGATTCCTCCCGCGCCCCATTTTGAACCTGAAGCCTCTAGAGCCCGGAAACGACTCATTTCCGGACTTCTGGTGGGCCTGGTAAGATTTCTTGGAGCCTGGGAAGGGTGAAAATGGCCTCTCCCAAGCCGCCCCCCCCCTCCGAAGCCCTCCGGAGGCTGAAAATGCCCTCCCAGAGTCTACACACAACCCCTGTATCAGGTTCTTACCTGGTACAGACCACACTGCACACCAGTAGTAAAATGGAAGCTGCGCAGGCAGTTTTGGGTGTTCGGCGTGTATGCACATACATCCCAGTGAGATTTTGCTTCTGTCCATGCACAGAAAGCAAAAACCTTTTGAGGGGATGTGCACACATATGTGATTTTGGCAATTTTTTGCTTCTGCACATGCCTGAAAGCAAAAATAGCCAAAATCTCATGTGTGTATAGAAGTAAGATCTCGCTTGGATGCGTGTGCGTGCACGCGGCGATCCAAAGCTGTATGTGCATTTCACCGGTAGTGGCAGTAAGTAGCAACCCCTGCCTGCCCTGTACAAGCCAGCCCAAACATTTATAACTTTGTCTTTACAGAGTTTCAAAAGTATTAGTAAGGATAGAGAGGATGGTAGGTTACTTTGCAGGATCTAAGACAGCTTGGGATGACTCAAGAAATCCAAGCATAATGCAGCATTTCCACTCTCTAACAAGATAATCCATCTGACAAGAATCATGATGTACAAAACTTAATGATTAGTGGGTCAAATAATCAGCAGTGGTGGGCTACAAGCCGGAATGCTAAATTGCGCTCGCCGCTGCAGCTCGGAATTTCTTGTGGGGCCAATGCAATTTTGCTGCTGCACCTGTGGAAGCAGCAAAATAGCGCATGGAACTGCAGGCATGCCCGTGTTTCAGCATGCGCGGAAGCAAAAAAAATTGCAGCAGCAAAATCGCGCTAGACCCGTAGGAACTTACGAGTCGCGGCGGCAAGCACAATTTAGCGTTCCGGCTCGTAGCCCACTGCTGGCAATCAGGAAACATGATTGCATGATAGGAATAAAAAGAGAAGGAGGAGAAAAGAATGTGGAAGTTGCCTGAAGTGCTGCTTTCTCAACTTTCCTTCCCCAGGTGAAGCCTGCTGCATAGGTGTCAAGAGGTTCCTGCTCTGAGCTTTGTCTCAAGAGTATCGAATATGTTCCTCTTATATATTTGTCAAATATGTTCAGTTCAAGAATGAAGCTTCACATGGCAGGTCTACCACGGGAGGCATGAATCCCAGTGACCGATTATGTCCCACAGAGTTGGCCTTCTCCGGGTCCCGTTGACTAAACAATGTCGTTTGGCGGGTCCCAGGGGAAGAGCCTTCTCTGTGGCGGCCCCGACCCTCTGGAACCAGCTCCCCCCTGAGATTAGAACTGCCCCCACCCTCCTTGCCTTCCGCAAACTCCTTAAAACCCACCTCTGCCGTCAGGCATGGGGGAACTGAAATATCTTCCCCAGGCCTATACTGTTTATGTATGGTATGTTGTGTGCATGTGTTTTTAAACTATGGGTTTTTAGCTTTCTAATTATTGAATTTGTATTATATATTGTTTTCTGTTACTGTTGTGAGCCTCCCCGAATCTGCGGAGAGGGGCAGCATACAAATTAATTAAATAAATAAATAGAATAGAATAGAATAGAATAGAATTAACATAATCAGAGGCAGCGGTGGAAATTTAGGAAAGGTGGATGGTCTGGATCCTCAGTACATCCAATACTTTCTTCCCCAAATATAAACATAGTTCATAATATGTAACTAATGTTGGCATATTGAAATGTCCCTGCACACTTTAGCAAAATATGAAGCCTGGGAATTGTGATAGTCAATGGTACTTGCAGGTGTGTATATTTGGGGAAATGTAGCAGATGTGCCACTTGTACAACAACATGCACAAAAGAAGGGATGGATTTGCAAATTATGGCAGAACCTATTGTTGCCTAGATCAGTGTTTCCCAACCTTGGCAACTTGAAGATATCTGGACTTCAACTCCCAGAATTCCCCAGCCAGCATTCGCTGGCTGGGGAATTCTGGGAGTTGAAGTCCAAATATCTTCAAGTTGCCAAGGTTGGGAAACACTGGCCTAGATAACTCTCCAGACTACGACAGAATTGGGTGTAAATGGGGGTGGGGTGGGTGGCCAAGAAGCAATATAGAGTTGACATACACAATCCTACTGCTCAATATGTCCTATTATTACTGATGCAGTGGCTTGATTGGCAGATGTTTTTGCCATCAGCAATTGATGTGCAAAAGAGGGAGGATAGCAAAGCTGGAAGATTGAAGTAATTGCTTTGCATACCATGTTCTGTGCATGCAAAATCAGGAGAGCCCATTTGGGAGACACAATAGAGGCAGGAATATGGATTGGCAATGAGAGTGGAACATTCCTTGCTGGTTTTCTGTTGCCCGAAGAATGGGTGAATAGCACTTTAATTTAGCAGTAGGAAAAGGGTTTGGGTGAAGACGTAACAAATTTAGAGAAATTGTTCCACCTCTTGCAATCTCCTAATCCTTGATTCTTCAGTCACTGGAATAAAAAACAATGAGTTGAAGGAATCTGTCTGGTTATTTCACATAGCAGCTACCCTGAGTCTCTGGAGAAAGGGGCCCTAGAAATTGAAATAATAAATAAATAAATCTCATTCCACCCTGAGTTTTCTTCCTTCTTTTGTAGTGTGGAAAGAGAAGCCTGTGTGAAGCTTGAACTTTATTCAAGGCCGTACATTTCTACTTAATAAAGTATAAATGTACCACATTAAATACATTAGAAAGCTCACACCCCTTTGTTCCCACTCTTAAAATGGTACGATAGTTCCATATCCATTTTTGGCAGTTAAATTGTAGACATTAACTTGCAACAATCATTGCAGAGGGCCATGAATCTGTCAGATGGAAAAAAAGATTTTGGAAGACTACATAGCAATGTCATGTGGATCTTTCCATAACAACGACAACAACAAAATATATAAGGATCAATTTAACAAAAATCACATTTAGGAGAATTGAATCAGTCTAGCAATTCAGAAGTAGAGTGAAGGATTCTGCATATTGAAATACTGTATCATTTGCTCCTCGACAAATACAATGTGTTAACTCAACTGTTAGCTGTTGTGGTTGGCTCTGGCCCAGCTCCTGCCCCAGGGAATGTGGAGGTGGAGGCAGGGGAAACGTCAACATGTCCTAGGCCTGTTTTGTTGCTGGCAGAGTCAGGGAGTGCAGTTTCCTCGGACGAAGAAGAAGGTGGGGGTGACTTGGAAGAGGGGGCTTGGCACACAGCCCAGGAAGCCAATCACCATTATCTTCAGTCGATTTGGATGACGAAGTGTTAGACCTACGCAGGCGCAGACTTATGCATCGAAGAGACCAATTGAGGAAATATTACAGGAGATAAGAGAGGCCACCTGTGTTTGGGTGGGGCTCCAGTAATTAGAGCTGCTGCTATAAATAGCAGCGTGCTAGTTTGGCTGTTGTGGAATATTATCTGATCACAGTTCTTCAGGATCGTGCCTCGCTGTGTCTGAACTTTGTTTGTGGATTTTTCACGCCTTTGACACCAAAGCAGAGTAAAGTGTGTGTGTGTTTCACTTCGTGGGAAGAAGGAGGGCTGTGACGTTTCTTCACAGCTACTAGCTAAGTACTTAAGGACTGATTAAGGGGATTGTACAGCCTACAAGGTTGTTTTGGGATGAGTGCTCTTTGCAATACAAAAAGGGTGCTTTGTTTCTTTTGAATTTTGTGATAAAGGACATTGTTTTGAATTTTCAAACGTGTGTGTGTGTCTGAAATTTGTACCCATGAATTTTCGGGAGGCTTCTACCAGAGAGCCCGGCAGAACATTAGCCAAATCTCTGGAGCAAGTTGAAATACACAGCGGAAGACTTAGAACTTAAACTTAGAAATTAAACTTAGTAAATAGACTGTATGACAAAGCTGCTGTATGTACAGAGGCATGGAAACAACTGAGCTTTGCCATAATATGGTTCAATATTTGAAATAATCAAATGAATTCATATTTTTCATTCAACAAAATTAGAATTGCAAAATCCTACGGTAGTATTGAGATTTCCCATGCTGCTGGGCTGCTGACTTTAATGGGATTTCACAAAAAGAAACACTCTGCTGTATCACCTCTCTCCCCCTCCCACTCATAAATCTTAAACTGGCTCTAAAAATATATACAGTGATCCCTCTATTATCGCGAGGGTTCCGTTCCAAGACCCCTCGCGATAATCGATTTTTCGGGATGTAGGGTTGCGGAAGTAAAAACACCATCTGCGCATACGCGCCCTTTTTCCTATGGCCGCGCATGCATAGATGGTGGAGTTTGCGTTCCCCGCCGCCCACGCAAAGGGGAAACCCTATTCGGCTCCTCGCTGCTGCTGCGCTACCAAGCAGATCAGCTGCTGGGCGGCCGAAGGAACCTTCCCTGGGTCTTCCCCCTCTTGCTGGCGGGCGGGCGAGCGGTGGGCATCAGCGAGGAGCCGGGGTTTCCCCTTTGCGTGGGCGGCCGGGAAGACCCAGGGAAGGTTCCCTTGGCCGCCCAGCAGCTGATCTGCTCGGTAGCGCAGCAGCAGCGAGGAGCCGAATCGGGATTTCTCTGCACGCAAAGGGGAAACCCCGGCTCCTCGCTGATGCCCCCGCTCGCCCGCCCGCCGCCCACCGCCCGCCAGCAAGAGGGGGAGAGATAGAGAAAGAGAGAGAAGGAAAGAAAGAGATGAGAGAGGGAGGAAGAGAGTGTGAGAGAGGAAGAAGCAAGATAGAGAAAGAGAGAGAGAAAGAAAGATGAGAAAGGAAGGAAGAGAGTGACGTCATCGGGTGGAAAAATCGCGATATAGCGTTTAGCGAAGATCGAGATCGTGAAACTCGAGGGATCACTGTACAGAGCATACCAGCCCTGTTGATTTCAGTAGAAATACATTAAGCAGGTTAAACCTAATGGAAATCTGTTCCACTTAAAAATGCTCCACTCTATATGAATCATGCCAGGTTATTGCAAATATAAGAAAGCTTTCATACGCAAGTGACTCTACATATTTTTTAAAAAAACAGAAACAATCCAGCAACCATAGAACTGTAGTATCTGTTGTATGAAATTCACTGATGCCGTTGGATTCCAAAATAAGAAACATCTGTTATATACCAGAGAGCTGTCAAGTTTTAAAATAAAACCTCTTTTTCCCAGCAGTTGTTTCAACAGATAAACACCATTCTAAACTGAAAGAACCTAAGAATACCTCATAAAAAGCAATTCCAGGTTCTAAGGATCTGCAGATAATGAAACAGATTTAAAGTGCATATTATACAAAGTCATGAGCACAGCCTGTGCCTGGCACACTTGAAAACAAATATAAAACCAGTTTCTATCTAATTTTAGACAGAAACAAAACAGAATTGATAGATACGTGCTTAAACCAAGGTCATTTATTAGGTTTCGAAGTTTAATTTTATTAACGCATAAATATACTCTAAACAGAAATCAAGTGTTGCTCATTTCATCCTGTATAAAACCTATCCTAGTTTGCTCTTGAAACTAAGAAAAGCCATTAAAAAAAGATGCCGCTACATTGTTGTGATGGATCTCGGCAACTAATAACCTATACGGATAAGACCATATTTATTTTCTTAGCAATAGTATATATGTATGGTTTATGATTGTCAACTTTAAGAATTGTTGTTCCTTTGCAGTCTTACCTATGGCTCTGGCGGGCCCGGGACAGGGGTTTATCCTCTGTCCTGGTGCTTCTTGACCTCTCAGCGGCTTTCGATACCATCGACCATGGTATCCTTCTGCACTGGCTGGAGGGGTTGGGGGTGGGGGGCACTGTTCTCCAGTGGTTCTCCTCCTACCTCTCCGGTCGGTCGCAGTCGGTGTTAGTGGGGGGTCAGAGGTCGACTCCGAGGTCTCTCCCATGTGGGGTGCCTCAGGGGTCGGTCCTCTCCCCCCTGCTATTTAATATCTACATGAAACCGCTGGGTGAGATCATCCAAGGGCATGGGGTGAGGTATCATCAGTACGCTGATGATACCCAGCTTTACATCTCCACCCCATGTCCAGTCAACGAAGCAGTGGAAGTGATGTGCCGGTGTCTGGAGGCTGTTGGGGCCTGGATGGGTGTCAACAGACTCAAAGTCAACCCGGATAAGACGGAGTGGCTGTGGGTTTTGCCTCCCAAGGACAATTCCATCTGTCCTTCCATCACCCTGGGGGGGGGGAATTATTGACCCCCTCGAAGAGGGTCCGCAACTTGGACGTCCTCCTCGATCCACAGCTCACATTAGAGAACCATCTTTCAGCTGTGGCGAGGGGGGCGTTTGCCCAGGTTCGCCTGGTGCACCAGTTTATTTATTTATTTATTTATTTATTTATTTATTTATTTATTTATTTATTTATTTATTTATTTATTTATTTATTTATTTATTTATTTATTTATTTATTTATTTATTTATTTATTTATTTATTTATTTATTTATTTATTTATTTATTTATTTATTTATTTATTAATTAATTAGTTGGACTTGTATGCTGCCCCTCTCCGAAGACTCGGGGCGGCTCACAACAAGTAAAAACAGTCACAACAATCCAATTAATTAAAATGTTTAACGATTTAAGAGAAACCCCATGTAATAGCAAACACACACACAAGCATACCATGTATAAATTAACGTGCCCAGGGGAGATGTTTAGTTTCCCCATGCCTGACGGCAAAGGTGGGTCTTAAGGAGTTTTCGGAAGGCAGGAAGAGTAGGGGCAGTTCTAATCTCCAGGGGGAGTTGGTTCCAGAGAGCCGGTGCCACCACAGAGAAGGCTCTTCCCCTGGGACCCGCCAACCGGCATTGTTTAGTTGACGGGACCCGGAAAAGGCCCACTCTGTGGGACCTAATCGGTCACTGGGATTCGTGCGGCAGGAGGCGGTCTTGGAGATATTCTGGTCCGATGCCATGAAGGGCTTTAAAGGTCATAACCAACACTTTGAATTGTGACCGGAAATTGATCGGCAGCCAATGCAGACTGCGGAGTGATGGTGAAACATGGGCATACCTGGACCGGGATTCACTGCTCACAGTCACTCATGCCCTCATCACCTCGAGGTTCGACTACTGTAATGCTCTCTACATGGGGCTACCTTTGAAAAGTGTTCAGAAACTTCAGATCGTGCAAAATGCAGCTGCGAGAGCAGTCATGGGCCTACCTAGGTATGCCCATGTTTCACCAACACTCCGCAGTCTGCATTGGTTGCCGATCAATTTCCGGTCACAATTCAAAGTGTTGGTTATGACCTTTAAAGCCCTTCATGGCACTGGACCAGAATATCTCCGAGACCGCCTGCTGCCGCACGAATCCCAGCGACCGATTAGGTCCCACAGAGTGGGCCTTCTCCGGGTCCCGTCAACTAAACAATGTCGGTTGGCGGGCCCCAGGGGAAGAGCCTTCTCTGTGGCAGCCCCGACCCTCTGGAACCAACTCCCCCCGGAGATTAGAACTGCCCCTACTCTCCTTGCCTTTCGTAAGCTCCTTAAGACCCATCTGTGTCGTCAGGCATGGGGGAACTGAGACATCTCCCCCGGGCATATACAATTTATGAATGGTATGTGTGTATGTACGTGTGTTTAGAAAATGGGGTTTTTAAATTTTTTAGTAGAAATTTAGATTTGTTGTAAATTGTTTTTTCACTTTATTGTGAGCTGTCCCGAGTCTGTGGAGAGGGGCGGCATACATATCTAAATAAATAAATAAATAATAATAATAATAATAATAATAATAATAATAATAATAATAATCCTGGCAGTCATCTAACCCTGTTTTTAAAATCAGAAGAAGGGGACAAAGTGGTACCGCCTACAATAAGCAGAATACAGCCTTGTAAGTCAGTCTACACATAATTCCTGCTCATAAGATTCATTTAAGCTCTATGCTTGATTTCTTATTAACCCATGTACCCTTATCTAGAGTGCCATGAAAGACACTTAGCTCATCGCATGGGCAAATCTGTATAGCTTTACCTAGAGCAGTGATGGCGAACCTTTGGCACAGGTGCCACACGTGGCATGTGGAGCCATATCTGCTGGCACATGAGCCGTTGCCCTAGCTAAGCTCCAAATTGCATGTGTGTGCTGGCCAGCTGATTTTTGGCTCACACAGAGGCTCTGGGAGGGCATTTTTGGCTTCCAGGGAGCCTCTGGGGGGATGAGGGAGGGTGCTTTGCCCTCTCCCAGCTCCAGGGAAGCCTTTGGAGCATGGGGAGGGCAAAACATGAGCCTATTGGGACAACCAGAAGTTGGGAAACAGGCTGTTTCTGGCCTCCAGAGGGCCTCCAGGGGGCAGGGGAAGCTGTTTTTGCCCTCCCCAGGCATTTAATTATGGGTGTGACACTCGCGCATGATGTGATAGCGTGCATGCATGCTCTTTCAGCACCCGAGGAAAAAAAGGTTCGCCATTACTGACCTAGAGGTTTCCACTAGGAAGTTGTACCAACCATCCCTGTCTTACTGTTCTATTGTCCTAATTTCTCTGTATCTATTTTGCTTATGTTTATGTTTATGCCAACACTATCTTGTACATGTTATTGATAAATAGATAGATAGATAGATAGATAGATAGATAGATAGATAGATAGATAGATAGATAGATAGATAGATAGATAATTCTAGGTAATTAATGTGGAGGGAAATGAAAGTTTAACCAGAATTTCCTCCTATATAATGTATATTATGGAGCTATACAGAAATCAAATATCTATTTAATTTTCTCTGTCCAAGATTGTTTTATAACCATTTCTCTTACCTTTATATTAAAATAGCAACATTCTTCAAATGTTTAAAAAGGCTTCCTTCTCCATCTCCACGTACAATGGGGCAAGAGAAGCCAAATTTCATAAGCTAAGCTATATAGAGACTTTTTTCTCTATGTGTGTGTGTGCTCTACAGCTATTTTTACACACTGCACATTAATACAGTCTACTCTTTCTCACCAAAGCTATAAAGCAAAAATAGATGAACTAAAACCCAAAATCCAACACCTGGAGAAGAAGAAGTAGAAAAAAATCACAAACGTGCAGTGATGTTCATTAAAAAGCTTCTTGCTTCGGTGATAGTGTAGACAGATTTTCACAGGTTTTTCTCAGTCGTTAAGAGCTTCCTTGCTTACCCACCACCCTTTGTAACTCTCTTGCTTGCCGTGCGTAATTCATCCCCCACTGCTTTGGGAATATACAGTGTGTCCTTTCCCTGATTTCTTGGCTCATCCCGCCTATGTGATACCCTATCGGCCAGCCCGATATTTATTGCTTAAGCAACTCTTAAGCAAGTTAACTCATAACTCTTAAGCTCATATGTGAATAAATGAAAGTTGAGGGCAAGTCATTCGGCCGAGATTATTTAGGCGGGTTCTCCTGCTGCCCTATCGTTAAGGTTTATTTATTTATTTGTTTGTTTGTTTGTTTGTTTGTTTGTTTATTTATTTTGTCCAATACACAATGAGGGTTTTAGTGGGTATATATCTATATACACAGTCACTCATGCCCTCATCACCTCGAGGTTCGACTACTGTAACGTTCTCTACATGGGGCTACCTTTGAAAAGTGTTCGGAAACTTCAGATCGTGCAGAATGCAGCTGCGAGAGCAGTCATGGGCTTTCCCAAATATGCCCATGTTACACCAACACTCCGCAGTCTGCATTGGTTGCCGATCAATTTCCGGTCACAATTCAAAGTGTTGGTTATGACCTATAAAGCTCTTCATGGCATCGGACCAGAATATCTCCGAGACCGCCTTCTGCTGCACGAATCCCAGCAACCAGTTAGGTCCCACAGAGTGGTCCTTCTCCGGGTCCCGTCAACTAAACAATGTCGGTTGGCGGGCCCCAGGGGAAGAGCCTTCTCTGTGGTGGCCCCGACTCTCTGGAACCAGCTCCCCCCAGAGATTAGAACTGCCCCTACCCTCCTTGCCTTTCGCAAACTCCTTAAAACCCACCTTTGTCGTCAGGCATGGGGGAACTAAGATATCTCACCTGGGCCTATATAATTTATGTATGGTATGTTTGTAGGTATGTCTGCTTAAAAATGGGGTTTTTTAACTGTTTTAAATTTTAAATTGTAAATTATTAGATTTGTCAGGAACTGTTTTTATTGTGTTGTGAGCCGCCCCGAGTCTATGGAGAGGGGCGGCATACAAATCTAATAAATAAATAAATAAATACACATAGTAAAATACATGATGAAGGTTATAGAGGAGATACTCATAGTAAAATATATCTAGGAAATAATAGAAAAGAAGCTATAGTAATAGAACATATCAATGGAAGAATGGAAGATGAGATATAGGAATAGAAGAAAGGTATAGGAGATATAGGAGAGCAATAGGACAGGGGACGGAAGGCACTCTAGTGCACTTGTAGTCAGTTCTGAAGCAATTGCCCCGAGATCAGTGATTTTCAACCTTTTTTGAGCCACGGCACATTTTTTACATTTACAAAACTCTGGGGCACATTGAGCAGGGGGGGGGGGGCGCTAAAAATGTTTGGACAAAAAAATTCTCTCTCTCTCTCTCTTCCTCCCCTTCTCTCTATTTCTCCCTCCCTCTTTCTCTCCCTTCCTTCCTCTTTCTTTCTCTCTCTCTCCATCCCTCTTTCTTTCTCTTCCTTCCTCTCTTTTTTGCTCTCTTTCTCTCTCCCTCCCTCCCTCCCTCTATGTCTTTCTCTCTCTCTCCTTCCCTCCCTCTCATTCTCTCTCTCTCTTGCTCTCTCTTGCTCTCTTTCTTTCTCTTGTTCTCTTTCTCTCTCTCTTTCTTTCTCTCTCTCTTGTTCTCTCTCTCTCTTGCTTTCTTTCTCTCTTTCTCTCTCTCTTTCTTTCTCTCTTTCTTTCTCTCTCTCTTGCTTTCTCTCTCTCTGAGCTTCACGGCACACCTGACCATGTCTCGCGGCCCACTAGTG
This sequence comes from Erythrolamprus reginae, assembly GCF_031021105.1. NCBI lineage: Eukaryota > Metazoa > Chordata > Lepidosauria > Squamata > Dipsadidae > Erythrolamprus > Erythrolamprus reginae. Next base: position 48,130,641 of record NC_091952.1, read on the forward strand.
TGCCACGGCACACTGGTTGAAAAACACTGCTCTAGATGACCCAGAGGCACCAGAAAAGGCACCTTTTGTGGGGGAAGGAAAGATCTGTTGCTTTCAAGGAGAGTCCCCAGCAGAATCAGTTATGCTGGGAGTAACTGGAAGCATGGGTGTCACCAATGAAGGGCTACCAAAATTTTTACTACCACACTGTGGGCATGGCTTATGCAGGACACCCTGTATTTTCTTTCAACATCTTTCAGTGCAAATTGGGTGCTCTGGGGTGGAGCTCCATTTTTGCTAGCCTACTGCGGTCCCCACCATCCGGGCAGCAGCCCACTCCTGCGTGTTACTCATTAGTGCCAGGCCTGGAAAGCAGCAGCAGCAGAAAAACAGTCATTCCTCAAGTTGCCAGGTGGACCACAGCCCCACAGCTGTGCCACAGCCAAACAAACACACAACAGTCGGCGGGGCCTTCTGACATGACCAAGGCTTCCACCCCTTCCTTCTCGCCTTCTCCTCCAGTGTTTTATTCAAAGGATGCGGGAAGGGCTGTCCAGATATATGCAGAGATACGCAGGAGGACTAGAATATAAAGTGGCAATTAAGAAACCAGATAAATGATGAAGATACATTCGTAGAAAACAATAGTTTTATTCCTCAGTGCAAAATATCTTCTGCTTCAGCCTTCTATACGCAGGAACTTTACTTTAGCTATATCCAGCTTACTTACAAGTAGATACTAAACCAATCCAGCTTACAAGTAGATACTCAATCCAAGTTTCTTCGTATCACTATCACTACTCTATTCAATATTTAACTCACGCTCAAACTGCTCTAACAACCCCCACCATCAACAGCAAACAACAGCAGATAATCATGGTGAAGTTGATTTGCATCTTATAATGCTTTGTTCCAATCAAATTGCAGTTCACACCCCATGAATCAGCATTAACAAGCTTACATTCTACCTTTTACCTTGTATGCCGCCCCGAGTTCTCAGAGAGGGGCGGCATACAAATCTTAATAATAATAATAATAATAATAATAATAATGATGATGATGATGATGATGATAATAATAATAAAAATAAAATATATATAATAACAACAACAATAATTATTATTATTATTATTGTTGTTGCTGTTATATAATAATAATAATAATATATTATTATTATTGTTGTTGTTGTTGTTGTTGTTTGTTGTTGTTGTCATTGATGTTGTTATATAATAATAATAATATATTATTATTATTATTATTATTATTATTATTATTATTATTATTATGTGATACAATGAAATATTACCCAGGATTTCTAATCCTGACAAGGGCTGGGTGTGGTTTGCAGCCTGCTGCGATGCACAAGCACCTGTTGGGCTGGACATGGCCCAGGAGAAAAGGCTAGGAGTGGCGAGGCATGATGAGAAGCGCTGCTACCACACCTTTCATTCCATTCTGCTTCCAGTCTCTTCTTGTGGGACAGCCCACGAGGCTTCTTTGCTGCCTTTTAAAGGATTTGTGTGGTTTGTTTGAAAATCACCAGGCCCGAATAATCTTTCGGCCCTAATATGTGGAGAAAGAATCGAGAACGAGGGAATTGAAATGCAATGCCCATTACCATCTCAGGCTAGGTTCAGGACCCACTTGCCCATTGTTAACATGAGCCTTGGTGGTGCAGTGGTTAGAGTGCAGCACTGCGGGCTGCTTCTGCTGACTGCTGGCTGTAGTTCAGTAGTTCAAATCTCACCACCAGCTCAAGGTTGACTCAGCCTTCCATCCTTCCGAGCTGGATAAAATGAGGATCCAGATTGTTGGGGGCAATATGCTGACTCTGTAAACTGCTTAGAGAAGGCTGTAAAGCACTGTGAAGCAATATATAAGTCTAAGTGCTATTGCTAGTGCTATTAAGCCTGCTTAAGTGAGATCAGTGTTAAGTGTCATGTCGGGCTAAATTAGGATGAGTTGGTTTGGGCTGCAATCCAACATTTAAAATACATTGACGAGGACAATGTGTCTATCAGTAAACCATCATCTGTTCGTAGTCCTTGACTTACAACAGTTAATTTAAGTGATTGTCTCAATGGCACTGAAGTCACAATGGCACTGAAAAAGATGACTTAGGACCATTTTTCACACTTAATGGCCATTGCAGCATTCCTGTGGTCATGTAAACTGACTCATATTTACCATGGTTGCAGTGTCATGGGGTCATGTGATCACCTTCTAACAAGCCAGGGTGGTGCAGTGGTTAGAGTGCAGTACTGCAAGCTCCTTCAGCTAACTGCAAGCTGTAGTTCAGCAGTTCAAATCTCACCACCGGCTCCAGGCTGACTCAGCCTTCCATCCTTCCGAGGTTGGTAAAATGAGGACCCGGATTGTTGGGGGCAATAGGCTGATTCTGTAAACCGCTTAGAGAGGGCTGTAAAAGCACTATGAAGTGGTATATAAGCAGTGATGGGCTACCAAAACTTTTACTACCACACTGTGCGCATGGCTTATGCATTTTCTTTCAAAATCTTTCAGCGTAAATTGGGTGTTCTGCGGTGGACCTTCATTTTCGCTACCTCATTGTGTTCCCTCTCCCCCCCCCAGCCATCCAGACAGTAGCCCACCCCTGTATACAAGTCTAAATGCTAAATGCTATTGCTGTTGGTAAGCAACATCAGTGGGGAAATCAGATTTACTAACTTAACAACTGCATTGATTCACTTAACTGTGACAAGAAAGATCATAAAAATGGGGCATTACTCACTTAACAAATGTCTCACTTAGCGACATAAATTTTCTGTTCAGTTGCAGTTGTAAGTCCAAGTTTCCCACCAACCCAACCTACCTGGCTTGAAGTTAGGGAGAGCATAATTCCCTCTTTAATGTCATTCTAACATCTCTCTTCATGCTACACTTCTTAAGAAAGATGTTGCTGATGCCACAAATTGGAATTATTCTGGAGTTTCTTACCCAATACTTATAAATGTCAGTTTCATAATTTTCCAGGGTACAAGGTCAAACTACTCTGAACACCTCCAGATGTGTATCTCTATTTTCTTACACACCAGCAGGGAGCATGTGTATCTTCTTTCTTTCTTCTCTTCTCTCAACTTCATAATGTGGATAAAAGCTACATGGAAAAAGCATCCACTCCTGCTGTTTTGAAAACACTAGGTCACTTCTCTGTGCCCGAGAAACAGTGAAGCAGTGGGGTATGGATTTGTCTGAAAAGATCAATGCTACCATTACAAATGACCAAGTGAGACTTATCTAACCTTTTACTCCGAAATTCAGTGAAACAAGGCTGAGGCTACATTACCAATTGCATGGCCTTTTGTATGTACTACTCCATTGTAAATATGTATAATCAACGTTTCTGGGTTCTACTCCTTCAAGCCACACTTTCAATACTACCTGGTACCTGCCACAACTTCTGAAAACTCAGGTGTTTCTTGCCCCTGGAATTTAGCGTCTCTGTTCACCCATCTTTCTATATTAACGCCAGTTGCCAGAGATCTTTGCTGACATTTAGTATCAAGCTGTCTTTAGTATCTAGAACTTTAAGGAGTGCCCCTTTGCCCTGGGTTTCTTGGGTGCAAACCCCAATTAATAAAGGCTCAAGATACAGTGGTACCTCTACTTAAGAACTTAATTCATTCCGTGACCAGGTTCTTAAGTAGAAACGTTTGTGAGTAGAAGCAATTTTTCCCATAGGAATCAATGTAAAGGCAAATAATGCATGTAAACCCATTAGGAAAGAAATAAAAGCTCTGAATTTGGGTGGGAGGAGGAGGAGGAAGAAGAGGAGGAGGACAGTCGCTGCTGAAGGAAGAAAGTGAGGTGAGGTAAATCAAAAAAATCCAAAACTTTTTTTTTTTAAAAGAGGGACTGTGAGGCAGCGAGGAGGAGGACGCGCCTCCCATACACCCGGCATGAAACTGCCTCCCATATACTACACCAGAGAGAGAAACCCAGGGGGAATGGCAGGAAACTGGCTGGGCCTTCGTGCTGCTCTCAAATTTTCTGGGAAATTTTTCCAGGCTCGGGTTCTTAAGTAGAAAATGGTTCTTAAGAAGAGGCAAAAAAATCTTGAACACCCGGTTCTTATCTAGAAAAGTTCTTAAGTAGAGGCATTCTTAGGTAGAGGTACCACTGTATTCCTCAAATTCTTACATCTCTCGTTGCTGGGTTAAGCCATTGTCACTAATGTTTTGACCCAGCCCTCTTGTTGCTAAGATACAGGTATGCATAAAAAAGAAGTTATTAGTTTGCAAATAATGTACATTATTCTACAGCTGTGACAAACACACACACACACACACACACACACACACACAATCCTTTGGGCACCAGGGACCGATTCTGTGGAGAGGTTTTCCCACAAACTGGAGAGGGTGTGGTTTTATGTGCTGCCTGCATCCCACACATGGGGCTTTGCTTGTTTGTGCAACCTGGTTTCTGTCAAGTCACAGACCAGGGGTTGGGGACCTTTATTCTAGAGACATTCAGAGCCACTGACTCCTCTATGTTTCAAACCAGCCTCCTTCCAAATGGGCTGAACCCACAACTTCTATGGTGCTGGCTAAATTTATTGATGAGGGGACCTAGATGGGGAAATCTGGAGTACAGAGGTAGACTGATTAGCAGATTTGTTAAGTGCCATAGAAAAACACTGAAGCAAGCATTTTGTTTAATTTGCATGCAAACAATTCTTGTGTGTTTTTGTACTGCAGTTGGTGGGGAATGAACAATTTCTATGGCTATTACCTGAAGTGTGCCTGCTCATCCTTATCCTCCAGCTCCTTTTTGTTTTCATCTCGAGCCAATAACCTTTTTTAATCTTTGAGAAGGAGCAAAGAAGAACCCTGCCTTCTTCTCATCAGAAATACTTTTGTTTTCAAACCAAGAATAGAGATGCCATCGTGTGTGCATACGCTATACTAGAAACATGGTTTTTGTTCTGCTTTGAAAGCAAATACGTACTTAGAAGAGAGAGGGAAGCTGGGTCAAAATACAATCAGAGACAGAGAGAGAAGAGACTGATCCAAATACACAAGAAAATGGGCATTTGCCAATATAATTACTAGAGTAGTACCTCTACTTAGGAACTTAATTTGTTCCGTGACCAGGTTTTTAAGTAGAAAAATTTGTAAGAAGAAGCAATTTTTCCCATAGGAATAAATATAAAAGCAAACAATGCATGTGATTGCAGAAACCACAGGGAGGGTGGAGGCCCCGTTTCCTCCAAGGAGATTCCTAGAGCGGCCCCACGGAGGCTTCTCCTCAACTTTTCCGGCCCTGTTTCCTCCCAGGACATTCCTAGAGAGGCCCCATGGAGGCTTCTCCCTGCCTTTTCCGGCCCTGTTTCCTCCCAGGAAATTCCTAGAGAGGCCCCACGGAAGCTTACCCCTGCCTTTTCCAGTTACAGTTTCGGAGGCTCGGGGTTGTAAGTGGAAAATGGTTCTTAAGAAGAGGCAAAAATATCTTGAACACCCGGTTCTTATCTAGAAAAGTTTGTAAGTAGAGGCATTCTTAGGTAGAGGCACCACTGTATTTGCCAAATAAGTTGTACTAATGCACTTGACAAATGCAGGAAGACGGGAAAATATTAATCTATCCTGTAATCCTAATTACTGTATGGGATCCCTTCTTCTGTATCCCTACGGTCATTATATAGTTGAGAAGGGGATAAGGGGATACTACATTTTTGTTAGTGTCCTTTGATTCTGTTTTTGTCTTTATTTCCCTTTCCCCCCCTTTATTTATTTGTTTGTTTATTCATTCGTTTGTTTGTTTATCTAGGCAAAACCACCACAACACCAAAAAAAAAAAGGACAATCACAGTCTTCAAGTATTTTAGAGCAATTTTTTTTCTTTAAAAAAATACTATAAAGTTATAAAAAGCAAAGAGGCTTCGAATTGGATCCATGGACAGAATTCTCAGACTGCTGGCTTCCGCAGAACGCAGGCACTTGCTGTTAATGTGCTTTTGACTGTCAAGAGAAGAAAGAAGGGAGCGTCAGTGCAGAAGAGGGCAGCTCATGTCATCCCAACCACAGAAAATGCATCTATTGTGACTAGTGTGTAGCCGGAGTTTTTTTGAAATGACCAAAGGATATGCAGCTGTACGTATTAATACCTTTCATGAAACTTAAATGGACTTGGTATATGTTGTCGTAGCACCATGTAAACAAGGATATTTAGCTGAAAAATGTTGGATCAGGTTTCAAATAAACAAGCTCCCCATTTTACTCTCTGCAGCCAGTGCATAAATTGCTCCCTTACTATCCATAATTAGAGGTTCATAGTAGTCCAGAGTGACACAAAAACCTCACTTACTCCAGCAAGCGATCAGTTATTTCCATAGTTCCTCCACGTGAACTGCATGTATGTTTTTATATTAGGGTACCTTATTTTTAGATTTTTAAAATGTACAATTGCTATTTTAGATTTAAAATTATTATATTTGTCAATATATATTGTTTTTTATCACTGTTGTGAGCCGCCCCGAGTCTGCGGAGAGGGGCAGCATACAAATCTAATAAATAATAATAATAATAAACATTGAAAGTTTTTTCCAGTCCAAGGGGACTTAACTTGAATGGGAAGAACATGTTCAATGTACAGTATAAGAAATTCTGAGTGTAGAGAGATGTGTCCAATTGAAGTATAGTAACGAGTGAGCCTGGGAAGCAAGGCAGATGTTCTTCTGACATATATACTGAACCTCCAAGTCACCAATGGCTGGAATCCCACTCAGAGAACATCAGGAGCGATCACAGTAACTGCAGCTTAATTTTTCAGGAACAAAGTTTTAAAGTGAAATCTCTACTGGATTTACCGTACTTTTCGGAACATAAGACACACCTTTCCCCCACTAAAAGAGGCTGAAAATTTGGGTGCTCCAAATGTAGCTTTTTTGGGTGCAAAAAAAGAGGCTGAAAATTGGGGTGCTCCAAATGTAACTCTAATGAGATGGTAACACTCTTCCCAGCTTGAGGGTTTGTTTTCATTGCTTCTCCCTCTGAAAAAGATTTTCTCAGCCCCAGCCAGGGGATAAAATAATGTGCCGAAACTAACCAGACCATAGCTGGTAGGTAGATTTTCCCCCTTTATTTTCCTTCCCCAAAACTAAGGTGCGTCTTATACTTTCGAAAAATATGGTAGCTTATATTTCCATGACAAATGAAATAAACTAATTCAACCCTATCTCTTCCGGAGTTGAAAACTGGGAACTGTTTTAGCATAACACAATATAACATATTATATTATGGTGGCATAATATATTAAATAAATATATAATTCAGCTTTTGGGAACTCTGGGAACAATTGAGGGCTGGTGGTACCAAACGGAGGGTTGGATCATATGATCCTCAAATTGACAATAAGGAAAATGCAGATCCTTCTCATTTTTAAACTGAATACTATTACCAGCATTTCCTCAAATCAGTTATCTGAAAATAAATTTAATCTAAGTATCATTTCAAATTCGTCCTTTTATAAAAAGTTTTAGAAGCAGATCCCCCCCCCCCCCCCTGTTCTTACTGGGAGAACCAAGCACCATTTTGCCCACACCCTACCATAAAACCACCAATATTATCTGAGCTCAGATGTCTTGAATGCTCAGAAGTCTTTCTCCCAAAAGGAAACTTACAGCTCTTTGAGTTGCAGAAAACAGAGGTGTGCCTGGCAGAAACAGAAACATCAAAGGGGCTTCTTGATCATTAGCCGGGCTTTCATTCCCTCTTCCGCTCAGCTCATTTTAAAATAAATTTAACTAATTTGCAATATTGCACTAACATCTATCAGTGTGTCCAGAGGCTTGATTTCAGCAAGTTGTTATGGGATATGAATTACACTGGACACAAAAATTTAGTTTTTAAATTAAATTAATGACTACATCATTTCTAATGTCTTGTGTGGTCTCTTTTCTTCAGGTGTGTTTCCAGGAAAATGTATCATATGATCTTCTTGATCAAAACCTGTCTATCCCAATATATTTGACTAAATATATTCCAAGAGCTCTTAGCCGCCATTTTGCTGCCCACCCACCTATTCCTAATGGGAAGGAAAAACTCACTGGAGAAGAAGCTAATGCTGGGAACGATTGAGGGCAGAAGAAGAAGAAGACAGAGAATGAGCTGGATGGATGGAGTCACTGAAGAAGTAGGTGTGAGCTTAAATAGACTCCAGGGGATTGTAGAGGACAGGAAGGCCTGGAGGAACATTGTCCATGGGGTCGCACTGGATCGGATATGACTTGCAAATGACAATAACAAAATTTCTCAGGATGACAGCAACTAAACAGAAGAACATTCAAGCAGTCAAAGCTGCTTTTCTATTTATAAGATGAAAAAACTGCATTTGTGAACTGCTTCTTCTTCTACAGCTCTTATGGTCAAGCAATCATGTTAGGAAACAGAACTGGATATTTAGCACACGCTAAAGTCTGCATAAAACTGAAGAGCAGAGTAAGAAAATACGAAGTGCTTGTTTTACACATCTCAGCTTGGGTTTGTTTTAACCATGGTTAGTGAACACCCTGCCAAGCCATAAACTGTTATAGAAATAAATAAGGATGAACCAAAACTAAAGCACACTAAAACTTTGCATGATTTGTGATTTTTGCCATTATGTCTCTGTCTTGTTCTACAAAGTTATGCAGATGTGAAACACAGTTTCATGTGGATTGAAAGTTAGTATTCCAGATATTAGCCACAGCAGCATTCCTCTGTAGTAGGTAAAATAACCCTTCTGAGAATTTAATAAGAAATAGATTTTCTCAAGCAATAATGATCATTTGACTTTTCAGTCATTGTAAAATGACTTATTATTCTAACAATGTTACTGAAATTCATTTTAAATTTTAAAGTATAACTATTTAAAATATTTGCTATTGAGTGGTGCAGATATTTTAAAAATACTTCAACAATAACAAAAAAATAATATTGCTTAAAAATCCTATTCTTACCATGAGAAAATAATAAATAGACACTTATCTGCTCTGTGTTATTTATGCTCTTATTTCTCAAAAATATTACTACACTAATAAAAAATACAGACAGGAAATGGTGACCATTCATTGGTCTTCACCCTTGGTGCATTATTTTTCAAATATGTAACAATCAGGGAGTTCAGGGGGGAAGCATTTTGAAATTCCCTGATATTTCCCTGACATTTCCCTGTAACTTGTGATCTAGTTAAGGCATGGTTGTAAATGACATCACACCAAACGGCTAAGCCGTGGAGAAATATCGGTAGCTGAGGAAGCAAGTTGTTGCACATTTTTGCTTGATTCTGCCAGGAAATGTGATCTGTTGTTGTTTTTCTTGCATGATTTTTCCTTGGCTTTTAAACATTTTAATACAGTGGTTTTTTCCCTGATTTATTCTGTTTTTTTCATGAATTCCCAGATCATTCCCAGATATTTCCCAAACCGCTGATTTCCCTGGTAATTCCCTGATTTCCAGGTTTGCTGGACACCCTGAACAATGCAGGGATCATTCTATCAAGAAGATAGGCAGCATATACATTTAATAAATGGATATATGCAGGCACACCTAAAAAAATACCACATCTGAATGTTTCAAGTAGCACTACAGCAGAAAATAAATGGTATGTGGAGCTATCCACTTCAATTTTGATTTTATTTGTTTTGGAGTGTTATATCTGTTTGCCTGTTTATGAAGAAGTCAGCCTTGTAATGGCATATTGAGCACAAAACTGATGAAAAGGAAGAACGCTGGTGCAGCTCTTCTAAGTAGAAGAAAATCCAGCCATACACTTATAATCTCCAAGGCAGGAGCTTACCTTCATTGTGTTCTGCTTTTCCTCAAAGGAGACAACTGGCTTCTTCCTTCTGATTGAGCCACCCAAATCAGATGAGGAACAAGGAGGCATGGATGAGGGCAAATGCTTGGTCTTCACTGGCCTACAGTAGGTGGCTGTATTTTTGCGTCTCTTGGCTTCTTCATCTGAGATGCAATTGGTCAGCAGTGTTTTTGGGCCGTTCAACGAACAGCCCTGGTTCTCCAGTGATGAGGCTTTGACTGGCATGTGGCTAGGTGCCCTGCAATCCAGAGGGTTGACTCTCTTGACCCTGGCCCCTGAAGAGACTGTCCCATTCAGGGAAAGGCTGGAGGAAGCCACCGCAGACGTCTTGGCCTTAGCAGATGGATGGGACGCCTGGCAGCCAACTGCTTTGTTCTTGCCCAGATCAAGGAAACAAGTTTGTTTGTAAGGTGGGCTAGCAGGGACGCTGGGAGATTGTTTGCGCTTCCGAGCTAAGGCTTCCGGCTCCACGTTACCAGCCATCTCCTTGGCTTTGGAGGACTTGCTGGCCTTGTTCGAAGGCAACTTGCTGAATGATGGCGATGGGGTACTGGCTGGGAGTGGGGAGGTGATGGATTGGCTTCCACCCATGCAGTCAGACTGGCTACAGGCAGCTGCGGCATGGGGTGAACCAACTGCATAGTTCACACTATGGTGGTTACGGCTGTCCCTGGATGACATGGTCACCGAAGTTGCCCAGGATACAGAGGTCCTGCTTGGGGTACTATGGGGAAGGCTGCAAACCAAGGAGGGATTGTAATTTGGGGATGTATTGGATGTAGAGAAGCCCAAAAGCATTGCAGACGATGTGGAAGTTGGATGATCAGCAGCTGGGGGAATCCTTCTGGGGGAGTCGAAGCAAGAAAACAAGAGTTAAGAAACAAAGCTTGTTTAACATACCAGTTTTCAATTACTCTGCCCAGATATCAGTATTGAATCATAGAATATTACGGCTAGAAGAGACCTTGGTAGCCTTCTAGTCCAGGGGCCTCCAACCTTCGCAATTTTATGATTTGCGTGGCATGCACTGGCTGAGGAATTCTGGGAGTTGAAGTCCACAAGTTGTAAAGTTGCCAAGGTTGGAGACCAATCACCTGCTCAAGTAAGGTGTCTTTATTCTAACCTGGATAAACCAAAAATGTCTTTTTTCTCCTTTTTCATTATGCTTTGTTTTTTTCATACAGCATTTCCTTTTTTAAAAAAAGTTTTGAATTATTTTTTTTTAAACAATACAAAAACAAAAAAAGACAATAACAAAGCACGCAAACGTCTTTACATTTTACATTTCTGTAACATCGAAAAATGAACATTTCTATAGGTATATGTCCATATATCACATTATTAATCTATCACAACAATAGTTTCCATTGGTGTTGATATTTACAATTACTATTAGTTACTTTGTTTTATTTATTACTAGCCACTTATAGAATTTTTCCCACACGATAAAAAAACTCTCTCTCTCTTGTCATTCATACAGTATTTCCAAATTGTAAAGGATTTCTGTTCGCTTTCAGATTCAAAACTTTTTCTTTCTTTTCTTTTGCCTCTGTTTGCTCTCAAATTCAAAGGTCTTTACAAGAACAGATGCCTGGAAATACATGAACCTTCTCCATTGCCTCACAACCTCTTCCCCTGCTAGGCTCACTCAGATAGGTTCAGATAGGTTTTCTGCCTGTGAAGGAAATACCATCAAACTTGGTAATCCAGTGCCATCTACTGGAGAATTGCCCCCCCCCCAGCACAGACTTAACAAATATTTCTATAGACACTGACTTAATGATGAAGCAGCGGGGGGGGGGAGCTGAAGCAACAGGGGGGCTGAAAACACCTGAGCACCTCCTATCAAACACGTATATGACATGTAAAGGTGAGCCTGCCTATTAGAAACATAGAAACACATAATCTGCCCTTATACTATTTTCCTGTATTTTATTTTAGGATGGATATATGTTTATCCCAGGCATGTTTAAATTCAGTTACTGTGGATTTACCAACCATGTCTGCTGGAAGTTTGTTCCAAGCATCTACTAGTCTTTCAATAAAATAATAGTTTCTCATGCTACTTCTAATCTTTCCCCCAACTAACCTCAGAATGTGCCCCCTTGTTATTGGGCTCACTTTCCTGTTGAAAACATTTCCCTCCTGAACTTTATTTAACCCTTTAACATATTTAAATGTTTCGATCATGTGCCCCCTTTCCCTTCTGTCCTCCAGACTATACAGATTGAGCTCATTAAGTCTTTCCTGATACGTTTTATGCTTAAGACCTTCCACCATTTTTGTAGCCCGTCTTTGGACCCGTTCAATTTTGTCAATATCTTTTTGTAGGTGAGGTCTCCAGAACTGGACGGAGTATTCCAAATGTGGTCTCACCAGCGCTCTATATAGCGGGATCATAATCTCTCTCTTCCTGCTTGTTATTCCTCTAGCTATGCAGCCAAGCATCCTACTTGCTTTTCCTACCACCTGACCACACTGTTCACCCATTTTGAGACTGTCAGAAATCACTACCCCTAAATCCTTTTCTTCTGAAGTTTTTGCTAACACAGAACTGTCAATACAATACTTAGATTGAGGATTCCTTTTGCCTAAGTGCATTATTTTATATTTGGAAAGATTAAACTGCAGTTTCCATTGCTTTGACCACTATTGGAACATAAGAAATATTTAACTGATCCCTGTGGGTTTCCAAGGACCCAGATATCCTTTTATATTTCTCAGATGTCATTTCTGTCAAAGAGATGCAAAGCTGTACAATACAATCATTCCAGTTTTGCTTGGGGTGAAAATGAAAAACTCACTTCAATAATTCTCTTCACCTCTCTCTCAAGTTTTCACAACGATGACAAGAGTATAAAACTACTGTTCTGTATGAATGATGAATGGCTTGTGGAACAATATTCTATATGAAAATCCACTGAGTTTCTGATGTTGTTTGGGATTTATTTTTTTTGCTAGCACCTGGTAAAGACAATTTCTCAGTTTTCTAACAATTGTTTTGGGTGCCTTTTAATCTTCACACCATTTTACCATGGCTGTTTTTTTAAAAAAATATTTTTCCTTTGTTACATATTTTAAGTCAGTCCTTGGAGTTTGTTAGGTGAGATACAAACTATGTAAATAAATAAATCAAGACTGGTTTCAAGAAATATGCAAGCTTGTTCTGTGACTTAGAACTGATTTAGAAGCATAGAAACATAGAAGATTGACAGCAGAAAAAGACCTCATGGTCCATCTAGTCTGCCCTTATACTATTTCCTGTATTTTATCTTAGGATGGATATACGGTATGTTTATCCCAGGCATGTTTAAATTCAGTTCCTGTGGATTTGCCAACCACGTCTGCTGGAAGTTTGTTCCAACTATCTACTACTCTTTCAGTAAAATAATATTTTCTCACGTTGCTTTTGATCTTTCCCCCAACTAACCTCAGATGGTGCCTCCTTGTTCTTGTGTTCACTTTCCTATTAAAAACACTTCCCTCCTGAACCTTATTTAACCCTTTAACCCTGATTTCTTATATTTGAAGATATAATTCTCTTCCACTGCATGCCGTGCCCAAATTCATATATACAACTGTGCAAAGGCAGAAGCGCATTCCAATTAATTCCCCAATTTGTTTGCCATCGGCCTAGGCCAATGTAACTTACTTCCACATGTGCGAACTAAGATGTCTTTCCAGCATGGAGCTGAGTGCAGAGCAGAACCGATCCAGCCGTCGACTGAACACATAACAACCTGGGCTCATCAATCTGCTTCCGAAAGTGCAGAACTGTTGTGGTGGGGGGAGGATTAACAGAAGGATCAAAACAAAAGAAACTCATAAAGATCATCATGCAAAGAGCTCACTTTCAAATCCTACAGTGACAAATAGGAGACACAGTTTAAATCAATGCGTCTCAAATAGTGCCCCCCCCCAATGCCGGGGGTGTGTGTGACCCTGGGAATGTGCTTTTTTTGCCACAGAGAGTAGGACACACATCCTAACTGACACCTGTACTGGTACCTCCATCGCGTTAATCAGCAATGTATCCAGGGCAGCCTGTTCTAAAAGAAAACATCTCGTGAGTTCAATCAAATTTCAATCAAACTCGCGAGATGTTTTCTTTTAGAACGGGCTGCCTTGGATACAATGTCGATGAACGCAATGGAGGTACCAATACAGGTAGGACACACATCTCGCAGTGGAGCGCAATTTGGGAGCGGCAGGTCGGGCGAGGCGAGCTGTGAACAGTGTGTCGACAGAGAGTTGGAGGGAGGACGCGAAATGTTTACTTCTTCCTGGGGAGGCCATAACAGAAAATAATTGAGAAGCACTGGTTTAAATCAAGGAAGTTATTCATCCCATCTTCCACTTCTTCAGCTAGGGAGAAAGAGAGACTAAGTCACCTCTAAGTCGTCTTAATTTCTAACCATTAACTTTGTGTGGATTCAACCCACATTTTATTAGTACAGGTAGCACTCGACGTAGGACCACAACTGAGCTCAAAATTTCTGCTGTTAAATGGGACATTTGTTAAGTGTTCAGAAACTTCAGATCGTGCAGAATGCAGATGCGAGAGCAATCATGGGCTTCCCCAGGTATGCCCATGTTACACCAACACTCCGCAGTCTGCATTGGTTGCCGATCAATTTCTGGTCACAATTCAAAGTGTTCGTTATGACCTATAAAGCCCTTCATGGCATCGGACCAGAATATCTCCGGGACCGCCTTCTGCCGCACAAATCCCAGCGTCTGATTGGGTCCCACAGAGTTGGCCTTCTCCGGGTCCCGTCAACTAAACAATGTCGTTTGGCGGGTCCCAAGGGAAGAGCCTTCTCTGTGGTGGCCCCGACCTTCCCTGAGATTAGAACTGCCCCCACCCTCCTTGCCTTTCGTAAACTCCTTAAAACCCACCTCTGCCGTCAGGCATGGAGGAATTGAGACATCTCCCCCGGGCCTATACAATTCATTTATGGTATTTTTGTGTGTATGTCTGTTTTAATAACGGGTTTTTTAAAAATGTTTTTAAATTATTAGATTTGTCTTGAATTGTTTTATTGTTGTTGTGAGCCGCCCCAAGTCTACGGAGAGGGGCAGCATACAAATCTAAGAAGTAAGTAAGTAAGTAAGTAAGTAAGTAAGTAAGTAAGTAAGTAAGTAAGTAAGTAAGTAAGAGAATTTTGAAACCTTTTTCTTCCCTCAGTTGTTAAGTGGATCCCTGCAGTTGATAAGTGATTAACCCAGTTGTTAAGTGAATCTGGCTTCCCCACTGACTTTGCTTGTCAGAAGGACACAAAAGGTGATCATACAATCTTGGATCAGCCTTCCATCCTTCCGAGGTGGGCAAAATGAGGACCCAGATTGTTGGGAGCAATAGGCTGATTCTCTGTAAACTGCTTAGAGAGGGCTATAAATCACTGTGAAGCAGGATATAGTCTAAATCAGTGATGGCGAAAGTATGGCACGGGTGCCACAGGTGGCATGAGGAGCCATATCTGCTGGCATGTGAGCCATTGCCCTAGCTCAGCTCCAACATGCATGTGTGTGCCGTCCATCTGATTTTTGGCTTGCACAGAGACTCCAGGAGGGTGTTTTTGGCTTCCAGACAGCTTCCGGGGTGGATGGGGGAGGGTGTTTTTACCCTCCCGCCCCAGCTGCAGGGAAGCCTTTGGAGCCTGGGGAGGGCAAAACACGAGTCTACTGGGCCCAGCAGAAGTTGAGAAACAGGCCATTTCCAGTTTCCAGACAGTCTCGGGGGGGGGGGAGCTGTTTTTGCCCTCCCCGGCCACACTCTTTCGGCACCCAAGGAACAAAAGGTTCGCCATCACTGGTCTAAATGCTATTGGGACACTGCAATTGTCGTAAATATGAACCAGCTGCCGAGCATCTAAATTTTGATCACTGAAAAGGTTGTAACTGTGAAACGCGCTCATAAGTCACTTTTCTTCTGTGCTGTTGCAACTTTGAACAGTCACTAAACCAGGGGTCTCCAAACCCGGCCATGTTAAGACTCGTGGACTTCAAAGCTGGCTGGGGAATTCTGGGAGTTGAAGTCCTCAAGTCTTAACATGGCTGAGTTTGGAGACCCCTGCACTAAACCAACGGTTCTAAGTCGAGGATTACTTTTATAGCAGAGAAGCTCCAGATTTGTTAACCCCAATATTCAAGACCTGGTTGACCGAATTAAAGGAACTGTTAATCTCAAAGCCAAGTTCCTTTTCTTTCGAAAGTTACTTCCTGCCCTTCAAAACACCAGCCTAGGTAGACTAGGGGCTTGACATATTGATTTAATTTACACATCGGGCTAAGTATTATTGAACAAGCATAATATCTAGGTTTAGAAATCACGTTAAGCCAAAAAACAAACCATGATCATTTGGAGTGACATGAGAACCTGGGCATCAGAAGACCCATCTCAGAGCTTCCACCAGTACAACACTCCATTCCCCTGAAGTTCCCCTTTTAACATCTGCCAAGTATCTCCACCTATCAAAGCCCCACAGCTACAGGAAGGGACTCGGTCTGCCACTTACTGCCTGGGGATGGGGCCGTCGTGTGGCATAACGGCAATCTAACTTGCGGGAATCGTCCGCGGCATCCTCTTCGCTCTCCTCGCTTGTCACCCAGCCCGTGCTCTTCGTCGCTGGGGAACGGTAGAGGCGGTTGTCAACCTCGCTAGAAGATACAGGCACGTCATCAGAGTCACTCTCGGAGGAAACCCCAGACCTGAAAGCAGCAGGAAGAGGATTAGAGCTGAGCTTTCTGACTACTGAATTCCCAGAAGGTACGGATGGCGGAAGCCGCCGTGTCTGCTCCCTCGTCTCCAACCTGTGTTACCTGGAAAGCGCACAGTGGGAATACGGTGGTTTCGTGTGACAAGAAGCCGCAGGAAAGTTGGTCAGAGCCAAGGAAGTCTGCGAGACGGAAGAGAAGTCCTGCAACAGCCGTTCGCTAGCTATGTCTTTCCTCACTGGACTCTTGTCTTTGGGAGACTCGCCTTTCTTGGTGCTGGCCTTCAGTTCGGCCACTAACACGTCAAAGTCCTTTGAGCGCCCTTGCACCTCCCGACGCTGATGGACAGAATGGATCTGGAGCAACAGACAAGATAGACAGGTTAGATTGATCAGCTGGCTCAGAGAGAGGATGCGATGACAGTCCGTTTTCAAATAAAGACCATCCCACATAAAACCCCATGAGTGGTGTCATCTTATGCAAAAGAGTGTGTGAAATGTTCATCTCCGGTGAACATTTTTAACAAGTCTCCGAGAGACTGGTCCTTATGGTTAGAAAAGCATTATTGCTATTGGGAGTAGATAATCTTTTCTTGGGGTGAAGACCAGATCTGATCCTTTAACAAGCCCAGAGAAGGTCATACTCCAGGGATTGCTTGAAACTGGAATCAAAATGAAGACAAAGCCAAATTTAATATCATTCGATTTGAACTTTCTTTCTTTCTTTCTTTCTTTCTTTCTTTCTTTCTTTCTTTCTTTCTCTATCTATCTATCTATCTATCTATCTATCTATCTATCTATCTATCTATCTATCTATTTATTTATTAGATTTGTATGCCGCCCCTCTCCGTGAACTCGGGGCGGCTCACAACAGGCATAAACAAATCGTACAAATCCAAATAGATTCAAATAAATTTAAATATTTAAAAAAGTTTAAAAAAGAACCCCGATATACTAACAAGCACACACACAAACATACCATACATAAATTGTACGTGCCCGGGGGAGATGTTTCAGTTCCCCCATGCCTGACGACAAAAGTGGGTTTTAAGAACTTTACGGAAGGCAGGGAGAGTAGGGGCAGTTCTAATCTACGGGGGGAGTTGGTTCCAGAGAGTCGGGGCCGCCACAGAAAAGGCTCTTCCCCTGGGGCCCGCCAACCGACATTGTTTAGTTGACGGGACCCAGAGAAGGCCCACTCTGTGGGACCTAATCGGTCGCTGGGATTCGTGCAGCAGGAGGCGGTCTTGGAGGTATTCTGGTCCAATGCCATGAAGGGCTTTAAAGGTTATAACCAACACTTTGAATTGTGACCGGAAATTGATCGGCAACCAATGCAGACTGGCGGAGTGATGGCGAAACATGGGCATACCTAGGTAGGCCCATGACTGCTCTCGCAGCTGCATTCTGCACGATCTGAAGTTTCCGAACACTTTTCAAAGGTAGCCCCATGTAGAGAGCGTTACAGTAGTCGAATCTCGAGGTGATGAGGGCATGAGTGACTGTGAGCAATGAGTCCCGGTCCAGATAGGGCCGCAACTGGTGCACCAGGCGCACCTGGGCAAACGCCCCCCTCGCCACAGCTGAAAGATGGTTTTCTAATGTGAGCTGTGGATCGAGGAGGACGCCCAAGTTGCGGACCCTCTCCGAGGGGGTCAATAATTCCCCCCCCCAGGGTAATGGACGGACAGATGGAATTCTCCTTGGGAGGCAGAACCCACAGCCACTCCGTCTTATCCGGGTTGCATTTGAGTCTGTTGACACCCATCCAGGCCCCAACAGCCTCCAGACACCGGCACATCACTTCCACTGCTTCGTTGACTGGACATGGGGTGGAGATGTAAAGCTGGGTATCATCAGCGTACTGATGATGCTTTACCCCATGCCCTCGGATGATCTCACCCAGCGGTTTCATGTAGATATTAAATAGCAGGGGGGAGAGGACCGACCCCTGAGGTACCCCACAAGGGAGAGACCTCCGAGTCGACCTCTGACCCCCCACTAACACCGACTGCAACCGGCCGGTGAGGTAGGAGGAGAACCACTGAAGAACAGTGCCCCCCACTCCCAACCCCTCCAGCCGGTGCAGAAGGATACCATGGTCGATGGTATCGAAAGCCGCTGAGAGGTCAAGGAGCACCAGGACAGAGGATAAACCCCTGTCCCGGGCCCGCCAGAGATCATCCATCAACGCAACCAAAGCAGTTCCCGTGCTGTAACCGGATCTGAAGCCCGACTGCTGGGGACCTAGATAATCGGCTTCTTCCAAGGACCGTTGGAGCTGGAGCGCCACCACCTTCTCAACAACCTTCCCCATAAAGGGAAGGTTGGAGACTGGACGATAGTTATTAAGTATGGCTGGGTCCAGGGAGGGCTTCTTGAGGAGTGGGCGCACGAGCGCCTCTTTATAGAGAGTTGGAAAAACTCCCCTCCCCAAGGAAGCGTTGGTAATCTCCTGGACCCAGTTCCGTGTCACCTCCCTGCTGGCCGAGACCAACCAGGAGGGACACGGATCCAGTAAACAGGTCGCGGGACTCACAGATCCAATGGCCTTGTCCACTTTATCAGGTGTCACCAGATCAAACTCTTCCCAGACAGGTGGACAAGTACGTGCCCCAGTCACCTCGACTGACTCGTTGTCAGTCGACTCTGTTTCCCAATTGGAGTCGAGATCGGCCCGGATCTGAGCGATTTTATCAGCGAAAAACGTGTTAAAATCCTCGGCACTGCTCTGCAAGGGCTCCCCAACTCCCCCCTGATTAAGAAGGGAGCGGGTCACCCTAAACAGAGCGGCCGGGCGGGATTCCGCTGATGCAATCAAGGCGGCATGGTACGCGCATCTTGCCGCCTTGAGCGCCACTTTGTAAGTCTTAATTAACCGCATCCGATGTTTAACATTTTTCCATTTTTGTCACATGACAGTTCAGAAGCATATTTCAGAAGAGTTCTTAACCTGAGTCCAATATTTGCTGGAAATTGCATGTGGCTTCTGACAGATACTAAATTAAAGATGATTTGCTAAAGCTTTGGCTGGGGGAAAAAACCCTCTGGTTTATTGTTACAAAACAGAGAAAAAGCATATACTATAATATTATGATAACAGTATTACAGTACAGTGATACCCCTACCTAAGAACGCCTCTACTTACGAACGTTTCTAGATAAGAACCGGGTGTTCAAGATTTTTTTGCCTCTTCTCATTTTCTACTTACAAACCTGAGCCTCCAAAACTGTAACCGGAAAAGGCAGGAAGAAGCCTCCATAGGCCTCTCTAGGAATCTCCTGGGAGGAAACAGGGCTGGAAAAGGTGGGGAGAAGCCTCCATGCGGCCTCTCCAGGAATCTCCTGGGAGGAAACACTGCCTCCACCCTCCCTGTGGTTTCCCCAATCGCACACATTATTTGCTTTTACATTGATTCCTATGGGAAAAATTGCTTGTTCTTACAACGTTTCTACTTAAGAACCTGGTCACGGAATGAATTAAGTTCATAAGTAGAGGTACCACTGTATATGCAAACTGTATGAGAACTTATTCAAAGCCATGTTAAGGAGATATATTCATTGTACCTGTAACATGTTTATGTTATGATGTTATGTTATGTTGTGTTAAGAATAAGCATCAGTAAGACAAAGACAAATAAGGTGTGAACTAAGAAAAATATAATGAAACATACACATATCTAATAAAGGAGAATATTTGTAGCTCGAGGTTAACATGAAGGGTCCTTGGTAATAATCTCTGAGATGGATTGTTTTCTTGTAGATGTTTCATTACCTGAACTACTAACTTCATCAATGCTAGGAAGGAGTGCAGTTTGCTGTCAGTTTATATTCTAGAGGCTTGTCCTATCAGTGTAGGTGGAGGTGGTTGTATGAAATTCTTTGGTTGGGTTATTGGCTGTTAGCTCTTTGGCAGTTTCTTGATTGGAGTATTCTTTACTTTATTGTTGGTCTGATGTTAAACTTTAAATTAATCTATGCGATCTGGGTGCTGATTGCTGGTGGAGAAGTGCTTGGGTCTTTGTTTTCTTTTGGGGGGCTGGTTGACTGTCTCTTTTGCAAAGTCTATAGACCCCTGGTTCTCAATTTGATTTTTAATAGGGGCAATTGGAATCTTGTTTAAACCAAGTTAATGGCCTTTTTAGGCTTCCTCCACATGAATAGTTCACTTTTGAATAGGTAAGACTTATATGTCACGGGGTGTGTGTGTGTGAGGATTTTAGAAATGCTTAGGTGGAGCATGGGCAAAAAAAGTTTGGGAACCACTGCTATAGATGTTGCTAATGTCTATGTGTCTATTGATGGCTGATTTGTCAGAAATTCCCTGGTATTTTTGGACTTACATGGCATCTGACCAGAATACCTACGGGACCACCTTCTGCTGCACAAATCCCAGCAGCCAATTAGATCCCACAGAGTTGGACTTCTCCAGGTCCCGTCAACTAAACAATGTTGTCTGGCAGGACCTAGGGGGAGAGCCTTCTCTCTGGCGGCCCCAGCCCTCTGGAATCAACTCCCCTCTGAGATTCGAATTGCCCCCACCCTCCTCGCCTTCCGCAAGATGTTGAAGATCCATCTATGCTGCCAAGGATGGGGGAATTAATTTCTCCCCTCCCTTTTTCTGACTTAAACATATGAGATTGGTGTGATTGTTTTAGAATTGCTAGGTTTTTAAAAAAATAATAACGGGTTTTTTAACATAGTTTATATTGGATTTGTATTCTATTGTATTTTATTGCTGTTGTAAGCAGGTCCAAATCCTTGGAGAGGGTCGGCATACAAATCTAATAAATTATATTATTATGATGATGATGATGATGATGATGATGATGATGATGATGATGATGCTTGGTCTAGGATGGTCACATTATCCCAATTGAAACTATGGTTAAATCTATCTATGTGTTGTGAAATTAAAGAATTTTCATTGTATCTTCGGACTGCTAGTTGTCATTCATGGATACTGAAAGTCTCCTGCCTGTTTGTCCTACACAGTGGTTGTTGCAATGCTTACACTGTCTGTTGTAGATGACTCCTGTTTTTTATTCTGGCATTGTTGGGTTTTTGCTCAGCTTTGGAGGTTTTGAAGGGCTTGCTTGTGTGCTACGTTGATTCCATGTGGTTATAGTAGGTTTCTGAGCTATTCTTGTTATGTGGAAATGTCATTCTTTTTAGGGGTTTGTGTTGGTTGTGCTGTATTGGGTTGAGTGGTCAGGGACTTTTTGATAAAGGTGCATGGATATCAATTTTGTTGAAATATGTTGCACAGATGCTCTGTTTTCTGATGTTCCAGGTTGCTGCTTGGGTTCATCTAAATGAAGTCCTTACGCAGCTTCTATCTAAGCAATCAAGCCACCACAGTGTATATGTTTTGGACCAGTTCCTGACTTTCATATTTATTTCAAACTTAGCATGCATTCATTTTCAACTCTGTTGTATTATTGTTCTACCCTATGCCCTTCTTAAACCCCTCCCCATTCAACTTTCTTATATCTTTCTCCTGAAATATCTAACACTCATTTTCATACAACCGTTCAATGCTTTTATTCCTTCATTCTTTCAACAGGCATTCATTATTCAAACAGAATACACAGTACCCACCGTGTTTCTATCAGTGTTTACACATCTTAAAATTTCTCGATCCATTTCCCCATTTCAATAATCATCCCACCAAGCTCACAAATCCATCTACTTCCTCTAGTTTCCCCCCCCACCCCATTTATGTATAACTTAAAATCATTCACTCCATTTCCTTGTCAAACATAATTGCCACATTCACACTGCTCCCTGCATCATACACTCTAACATTCCCTGCAAATTATTCTGTTCTCAGTTAACACAGCATCATCTGCATACAAACGTGCATGTATATTCATGCGCCCAAACCAACACTCCTCTACTGTCATTGCAAGTGTTCCTTATACATTTATCCATCCATACATTAAGCAACCTAAAGAGGTCCTGTATCCTTGTCTTATCACCAATTATGGTTGACTCATTCCCCAAGCATAATATTTATTTTAATAAGTTTTCTTTCCATCATATACCTCTCTTATCACCATCAGTAAATAATCTTCTACTCCATATTTTTATTAAAAAATGTTGAATGAATATCCACATTCATTCAAGCTGATTCACTTTATCATATATTTTACAGTCTGAATACCACAACTACCACACACAATCAAAGCACATCCACATCAACACTGTATACAGAGTGGAAGAGCTTTGATCCCATGGTGGAGACCATCATTTGGATTTTTTAAATTTCCCATATGAACATCCCTGCAACAAGATATCTTGAGGAAGACAGAATAGCACCTATACAAAGACACCTCCGCACTGTTCCAATGCGAAGACAAAGCAATTATTTTCGCATGGAAATACAAGATCACTTCCTAGAGATCTTGAGGACAGACTGTCATTAAAAACAAAGGAGGATAGTCTCTTGAAAAGAAGAAACCTATCCCACTAGAAAGTATGAGAGCAGCAGTCATAAATGCAGTTGCTGCACTGCATTTTTCATCCAATCAATAGAATAGAAGAGAATAGAAGAGAAGAGAAGAGAAGAGAATTCTTTATTGGTTAAGTGTGATTGGACACACAAGGAATTTGTCTTTGGTGTATATGCTCTCAATGTACATAAAAGAAAAGATATATTTATTTATTTATTGGATTTATATCTTTATAAATATATTTATATTTATTTATTTGTTCATTTATTTTTATATATTTATATTTGTCAACAGTCATGAGGTACAACACTTAATGATTGTCATAGGGTATAAATAAGCAACCAGGAAACAATATTAATACAATATCCAACATTTGCTCTGGCCCTAAGTATGATTGAGATGTGAATGAATGCGACCTGGGTTTTAGATTGGTTTTAAATTTTATAACTCTTTTATAATTGGGCTTCAGAATTGTTCTTTTGTATTATTTATATGTTGTGACTTGTGAGCAGACCTCACTCTTTGGAGAGTGGCTGCATATAAATCCAATTAATTAATTGATTGATTAATTAATTAATTAATTGGACTTATAATTAATTAATTAATCAATCAATCATAAGGATACAAGCAATAAGTTACAGTCATACAGTCCTAAGTGGGAGGAGATGGGTGACAGGAATGATGAGAAGACTAATAGTATTAGTAATGCAGCTTTAGTTAATAGTTTGACAGTGGTGAGGAAATTATTTAGCAGAGTAACGACGTTCGGGGAAAACACTGTTCTTGTGTCTTGGTGTGCAGTGCTCTTTAGCGGCGTTTTGAGGGCATCACTGAAGAAAGCAGGCTTACATCACATAGCATCTTACCTTGCAGGTTAGTAACCGAGTGCAAACTTTCTTGGTTTCAGGGTTCACCACGCCACACTGGCGGTTTAAGTCACATTCTTTCCCTGTGGGAAGAAATCCAGAATGAGATGCCAAAGAGTCACATTTCTGTAGATCCAATGACAACAACTTCCTCACCCAATAACTCAGTTTTCCTTTGATTTATGAAGGCAGCCCCTTATTGTAAAATGCAGTACAGGCAGTCCTCAAGTTTATGACCAAAGTTGAGCCAAGTGCCAAATGAGAAAAGTTGTTAACTGAGTTTTGTTCTTTTTTGCCACAGTTGTTAAACAAAACCCTGCAGCTGTTATGTTAGTAACCCATTTCTTAAGTGAATTTGGCTTCTCCGTTGACTTTGCTTGGCAGAAGATGGCAAAAAGGGGATTATGTGATTTAGCATAGCATAGCAATAGCATTTAGACTTATATAGTGCTTTTATATCCCCTTCTAAGCGATTTACAGAATCAGCATATTACCCCCAACAATCTGGGTCCTCATCTTACCCACCTCGGAAGGATGGAAGGCTGAGTCAACCTGGAGCCGGTGGTGAGATTTGAACTGCTGAACTACACCTGCAGTGCTGCACTCTAACCACAGCGCCACCCCGGCTCTTCCAGGTGACTCCTGGAACCCTGCAACCATCATACTTATGAGTCAGTTGCCAAGTGCCTGAATTTTGATCACGTGACCATTGGGGATGCTGCAATCAAGACCCCTTCCTCTGTTTACAAGATGCAATGTGTGGTTGTGAATGAATTGGTTGACTGTTTTGATTATATATGGGATTTTAGTAGTAACTTTTAATTAATTAGATTTGCTGCTGTGTTGTTTTTGTACTCTCTGAGCCGCCCCGAGTCTTCGGAGAAGGGCAGCATACAAATATAATAAATTAATAAAAAATAATAATAAATAAATAAATAATAATAATAATAATATCTAAAAATCGAGCTGCAAAGACTCTGGCATAAGCCAGTGAAAGTGGTCCCAGTGGTACTTGGCACGCTGGGCACAGTGCCAAAGGATCTCAGTGGACATTTGAAAACCATCGGAATTGACAAAATCTCCATCTGTCAATTGCAAAAGGCCACTTTACTGGGATCGGCAAACATAATTTGCCGCTATATCATGCAGTCCCAGGTGCTTGGGAAGTGCCCAACTGGTGATGAAATATGAAATCCAGCATAGTGATCTCGTTTGCTGTGTTGTATTGAATAGAATAGAATAGAATAGAATAGAATTTTTATTGGCCAAGTGTGATTGGACACACAAGGAATTTGTCTTGGTGCAGATGCTCTCAACGTACATAAAATAAAATATACATTTGTCAAGAATCATGTGGTACAACACTTAATGATTGTCATAGGGGCCAAATAAGCAATGAAGAAGCAATATTAATAAAAATCTTAGGATATAAGCAATAAGTTAAAGTCATACAGTCAACATGGGAGGAAATAGGTGAAAGGAATGATGAGAAAAACTAGTAGAATAGAAGTGCAGATTTAGTAGAAAGTCTGACAGTGTGGAGGGAATTATTTGTTTAGAACAGAACAGAATATTAGAATAGAACAGAACAGAACAGAATATTAGAAAAGAACAGAATAGAAATAGAAATAAAAATACTCTGCTAAAGAAATAATTTCCTCAACACTGTCAAACCATCCACCAAGTCTGCATTACTATTACTAATCGTCTTTCCCCATCATTCCTATCACCCACCTCCCCCCACTTATGACTGTATGACTGCAACTTGCTGCCCGCCTCCTTAAGACCCTCATTAATATTGATTGTTTCCTGGTTGCTTATTTGATCCCTCCGACAATCCCCAAGTGTTGCATCACATGATTCCCGACAAATGTACCCTTTCTTTTACCTACATTGAGAGCAAATGCACCAAAGACAAATTCCCCGTGTGTCCAATCACACTCGGCCAATAAAGAATTCCATTCTATTATAGAATAGAATAGAATAGAATTTTCACTGACACCTATATTTTCATTGACACCTATATTTCAAAAACAGAAGGGCCATTATTCACTGTTTGTTGTCAGAGGTGCATTGAAATACAATTCTTTATGTAAGTGAATGGCATGTCTCATTTTGTATTTGTATATTTATTTTCTTCCTGATCTTTGTTTTATTTTAAGGATTAGCCTATGGGTGAAGTTTTATGATTGGATAGAAAATGAATATATAACTGAAATTAAACTAGAATGATTAAAAGAAAAGAAAAGGGGGAATAAATGGAGGGAACCCAGATGGCAAAATTAGATTTTTGAAGAGGTAGCATTAGATTAATAGTATATACCTAGAATAAAGAGTAATAAGGATAGAAATGATATAAACAAGGAGTTTAGAAGTTGACACCGGTAATTTAAAGACGTATGGGAATATATTATATCAGTCTCTTAAATGTTAGATGTGTTAGATTCACTCTGGGGAAGCCTCTAGAGCAGTGATGGTGAACTTATGGCACGGGTGCCACAGGTGGCACGCGGAGCCATATCTGCTGGTATGCGAGCTGTTGCCCTAGCTCAGCTCCAATGTGCATGTGTGTGCCAGCCAGCTGATTTTTGGCTCACATAGAGTCTCTTGGATTTTTGGGGGGTTTCCAGAATGTCTCGGAGGGATGGAGGAGGGCATTTTTACCCTGCCCTGGCTCTAGGAAAGCCTCTGGAGCCTGGGGAAGCCTTTGGAGCCTACTGGGCCCATCAGAAGCTGGGAAACAGGCTGTTTCTGGCCTCCAGAGGGCCTCTGGAGTGGGGTGAGGGAAGCTGTTTTCGCCCTACCCAGGCATTGAATTATGGGTGTGAGCACTCGCGCATGTGCGATACCGCACGCAGATGCTTTTTCGGCACCTGAGGAAAAAAAGGTTCGCCATTATTGGCTTACAGCAGTGTTTCCCAACCTTGGCAACTTGAAGATATCTGGAGTTCAACTCCCAGAATTCCCCAGCCAGCATTCGCTGGCTGGGGAATTCTGGGAGTTGAAGTCCAAATATCTTCAAGTTGCCAAGGTTGGGAAACACTGGCTTAGAGGGTGAATGTGGAAGTAGAAAGGGAGGGGGAGAAGAGAAGGAGTGGAGGGAAGTAGGAAGGAAGAGAGAAGGATAAGGAAGTAGAGGGAGGAGATGGAGACAGAGGGAGGGGAGTGTAAAGAAAAGATTGTGTACTGATGCTATTGATATGTTTTGGGGTACAGTGGAACCCCGACATAAGAGCTGCTCTACTTAAGAGCAACTCGAGATAAGAGCTGGGAGGGGAGAGATATTTTTGTTCTACTTACAAGCCCAAATTCGAGATACAAGCGCCAAGGAGCTGTCTCCTGAAGCCAAACGCTAACTTCCGCGTTCGGCTTCAGGAGACAGCTGCGAAGCGGCGCGCGTGTTTTAAAAGGTTGCAGCCGGCCTGGGGGGCTCGGGGGGGGGGTGCTTGCAGCTTTCTTTCTTGCTCTTTTTCTTTCTCTCTTTTACCTTCCCTTCCTCTATTTCTTCTTTTCTTTCTCCTTCCCACCTTCTTCCCTCCCTCCCTCCCTTCACTCATTCCTCTCTTACTCTCCCCTTTCATAAGTTTCCTTGCTTCCTTCCTCTGTTCCTGTCCCTTCCCCCTTTCTTTCTTTCTTTCTTTCTTTCTTTCTTGCTCTTTTTCTTTCTCTCTTTTACCTTCCCTTCCTCTATTTCTTCTTTTCTTTCTCCTTCCCACCTTCTTCCCTCCCTCCCTCCCTTCACTCATTCCTCTCTTACTCTCCCCTTTCATAAGTTTCCTTGCTTCCTTCCTCTGTTCCTGTCCCTTCCCTCTTTCCTTCCTTCCTTCCTTCCCACCCTCCGTCCATTCATTCACCCATTCCTCTCTTGATCGCTTAAAGCCGGTCCCTGGTGCAAAAAGGGTTGGGGACCTCTGTCCTACAGGATTGGGTGGCAGAGAAGTTGAACATATGTAAATTTAAAAGTTTAAGAAAGTTTACAAGTTAAGTGAAAGAAACTTCATTATTCATTTATATGTACATGTACATTTCTTCATTAAAAACATGTCTTTCTGCATAATTTAGACTAACTTTGTGAGTTTTTTGAGGGCTGGAACCAATTAAAATTATTTACATTAATTCCTACGGGGAAAAGTCGTTCGAGATAAGAGCTGCTCGACTTAAGAGCCCAGGTCCGGAACGAATTAAACTCGTATCTCGAGATACCACTGTATATGCATTGAGGTATATATGGAAACGATGTGGGGAAAAAATAAAGAAATACAGTATTTTTTTTAAAAAAGGGTTAGCCTGTCCATATGTTTTGGGTAGACATTGAATTGACATCCTTTTTGTCTTTGCCCAGAATTGTAATCATATTACAATTGTAATCATATTACAATTCTGGGCAAATTGGACAATTCCCGGGTGGTGCAGTGGTTAGAGTGCAGCACTGCAGGCTACTTCAGCTAACTGCTAGCTGTAGTTCAGCAGTTCAAATCTCACCACCGGCTCAACGTTGACTCAGCCTTCCATCCTTAAGAAGTGGGTAAAATGAGGACCCAGATTGTTGGGGGCCATAGGCTGACTCTGCAAACCGCTTAGAGAGGGCTGTAAAAGCACTATGAAGCGGTATATAAGTCTAAATGCTATTGCTATACGGCTTTAACTGAAAAGAGAAATCCTTTGGGGGCTTGGAAAGACCATACCCTTTCCCCCAAAAAACTCACTTCCTCTAGCTGTTGAGTAGCTCACATCACATATCCTCATTGTAATCCAGCGCCTAAAAGTGAGCGGATACATGCACTATTTTTCTCCCTTCCCATCCACTCAGGTGCTTTTGGGACAGACGCTCAACCTCATGGAATTAAACTGGACAAACTGGTTTTGCACAGGAGATACACTGGTTTTGCAAAAATTCCAAAGCGGTTATGACACACGCCCTTTTTTGTTCTGACAAAGGATGAAGTGAGAAAGGTGATAAATATACATGGAAAGCTGGCATCTTACAAACCTTCAGGATTACTAAGGAAGCAAAAACTTGCAAAGAACTTCCTTTCAACTTTGCCCTATGACCTAGGTAGCCACCCATTCTTCCTCACATATGAAGTGCGGGATGGGTTTATGGGAAATGTTTTGCTTAGGAAATGCAGTGATACCTTGTCTTACAAACTTAATTGGTTCCGGGACAAGGTTCTTAAGGTGAAAAGTTTGTAAGACGAAACAATGTTTCCCATAGGAATCAATGGAAAAGCGATTAATGCGTGCAAGCCCAAAATTCACCCCTTTTGCCAGCCGAAGCGCCTGTTTTTGCACTGCTGGGATTTCCCTGAGGCTCCCCTCCATGGGAAACCCCACCTCCGGACTTCTGTGTTTTTGCGATGCTGCGATTTCACTGAGGCTCCCCTCGCTGGGAAACCCTACCTCCGGACTTCCGTTGCCAGCGAAGTGCCCATTTTTGTGCTGCTGGGATTCCCCTGCAGCATCACAAAAACACAGGAGTCCGGAGGTGGGGTTTCCCATGGAAGGGAGCCTCGGGGGAATCCCATCAGCGCAAAAACGGGTGCTTCGCTGGCAACAGAAGTCCGGAGGCGGGGCATCCCAGCGGCGGCGGTGGGTTTGTAAGGTGAAATAGTTTGTAAGAAGAGGCAAAAAAATCTTAAACCCCGGGTTTGTATCTCGAAAAGT
The DNA here is from genome assembly GCF_031021105.1 of Erythrolamprus reginae. NCBI lineage: Eukaryota > Metazoa > Chordata > Lepidosauria > Squamata > Dipsadidae > Erythrolamprus > Erythrolamprus reginae. Next base: position 48,160,139 of record NC_091952.1, read on the forward strand.
TTGTATGACGAGGCATTTGTAAGACGAGGTATCACTGTACAGCTATCAAACCAAGTTTCCTTTTTACAGTGCCACCCATGAAAAAGACACTGTTATGTAATCCTGAGGGGTTACATTGCCTCCAGCCAGAAGATTACGCAATTAGAAAGGCAACACTCACGAGATATTTTCTTCATAGACTTTACAACACCCGGTTCTTTCTCACTCAGGCTAGAAGCATTCTCCAGTTTCCTGTTCAAAATGTCAGCTGTTATTACGGAGGTGCCGCCAGCTTTGGTTGATGTCAGAAGATCTTTTGGTGACGCCAGTAAGGAAGGTTTGCCTAGAACCTCTTTTGCGTTAACTGAAGAGTGTTTGGCAATGGCAGTGTCAGAAAGCAGAGCGGGAGCTTTGATTCCATCTCCATCGGACTTTGGAAGGCTGGAGATCTTCTCTAGGTTCACCACAGGCACAAACAAGCTGGAGGACAAAACAGCACAGGTGTTTTGGTGTTTAATTTTATTAAATTTATTCAACTTCTATGCCGTCCAATCTCCGTAAGACTCAGGGCGTCTTACAACAATAAAAAACAATAATAATAAAAAGAAGTCAAATATTAACACTAATTATTAAAACCCCATTATAAACCCCAACTAAAATGATCCCTTATAAAACCAATCTAAAAAAACAACGTACATACTAGTCAAACATAATTCGGGTGTGTCAGATATTAAGATTCATGGCCCCAAGGCCTGTTGGCAAAGCCAGGTCTTAACATCTTTTCGAAAGGCCAGTAGAGTGGGAGCAATGTGAACATCGGGGGAAAGTTGGTTCCAGAGAGCTGGGGCAGCAACACAAAAGGCCCTTCCCCCGTAGTCCCACCAACCTACATTGTTTAGTCAACGGGACCCGGAGAAGGCCGATTCTGTGCGATCTAATGGGTCTCTGGGAGCTATGTGGCAGGAGACGGTCCTGTAAATAGTCAGGCCCTAAGCCATGATGGGCTTTATAGGTGATGAGGTCAAACCCAATCTTTTGACATTTAGTTTCGTCTAAATTCCCAAAGGAAGTAACCTGAAGGCCTTGCAAAGACCTTCATGATGGTTGAAGATCTCTACCAGCAAACTCTTGCAGCAGCTTCATTCACAAAGCTGCCTTCCTCATTTATTAGCATTGTATTTATGGATTTTAAAAAAAGAAGCAGCAGCAGCATGTAATTGTTGCAGGAGAAGGCTGCCCAAATAGAAGGGATGCAGGAGAAAATTAAGTAAAGACACAAAAATAAAGCTCAGCTTCCAACAGATGGTAAAACAAGTCTGTGAAAAGTGGGGAGCACTAACAGTGATTAACTTCGCACATGATCCTAGCAACACAGTCTTCTACATCACTTTCAGCCTTCAAAAGACCAATCCAAGAAAAACCACTTTAGAACATTTGCCATCATACCTTACGTTGTATTTAAATACAACTCACCAGTGTATTTAGTAAATACACTGTTTTAAGTGTACTAGATAAACATTTTGCCATCACAGTTCACCTTGTTAGTAATATGCTCCATTTCAGTAAATAGACTCTGAAACCAAAAATTGGGTCATCTGAACTCAAGGGAGCAATCGTATTTTCTCACTACACGTCAAAAAAATTCCAAACACGGTTACCTTGTTAATGGAATTCAACCTTAATCATTAAATAAATGAACAAGCTTCCATCTACAATGCAGGAAACAGATTATTGTTTTGACTGTGCATTTTTAACTGCCGCGTGCTAGCTTTTCCATGCAACATTTCCATTAGCATTTGTAGTTAAATAAATAAAATTAATTAGTTAATAAAAAGAAGTCACAGAAGTATCAAAATGGCATGAAGGGAATACACAGTACAGTGATCCCTCGATTAGCACGGTCTCGATTAGCGCGAAACGCTGCAACGCGGTTTTTCAAAAAATATTAATTAAAAAATAAGTCCGCGCTAGTTCTCTCTCTCTTTCTCTCCCTGTTGCCGGCGTGGTATATGAGAGAGAAAGAGAGAGGCAGAGGTCGGGCGCATTACTGGGAGGTGGAGGCGGCGTGGGGACGCTGGGTGCCGGGGACACCGAGGAGGGGGTGGACGTGGCCTCTCAGCTGCAGAGCCGAACAAGGGCGGAGGCAACGGCGGAGTCCGGCGCTGGGGCCATGCGGGGCCGCTCATCCAGGGGGGCGTGGACTGGCAAGTCGCCCTCCTTTCTCTTTCTTTCTCTCTCTTATACCACACTGGTAACAGGGAGAGAAAGAGAGAGAGCAGAGGGCACCTTGCCGGTCCACGCCCCCCTAGATGAGCGGCTCCGCATGGCCCCAGCGCCGCCCAGGCAAAGGGGAAACCCCAAGATCGCTTGCCGCTTGCCGTATTGCAGCGAAGGAGGCGAAGCAAGGCTCCAAGCTGCAATACGGCAAGCGGCAAGCGATCTTGGGGTTTCCCCTTTGCCTGGGCGGCGGGAAGACCAAGGGAAGGTTCCTTCAGCCGCCCAACACCTGATCCGCTCCGCAGCGCGGCAGCAGCGAGGAGCCGAAGATGGGGTTTCCCCTTTGCCTTTACCCCATCTTCGGCTCCTCGCTGCTTCCGCGCTGCGGAGCAGATCAGCTGTTGGGCGGCTGAAGGAACCTTCCCTTGGTCTTCCCCGCCGCCCACACGCAAACTCCACCATCTGCGCATGTGCGGCCATGAAAAAAATGGCGCGCATGCGTAGATGGTGTTTTTTACTTCCGCACCACTATAACGCGGAAATCGATTAGTAACCCCCGCGCTAATCGAGAGATCACTGTATTCCTTTTCTTGCATCATTAACACAGTACGTGGGCTTATTTATTGCTCTGATTTCTTCTGGAGTTGCAATCCACTATAAAAGAAGAAAGTTAAAAAGTTTAAAAAATTAGAGCCCTGTTTCAAAAATCACCTTTTCGGGAACTATCTGTAGCAAATGTGACCATAATTGTGAATCAACCTAAGAATGTGCAAAATCTTTTTATCTGACCATTTCAATTGGAGAGGGGCGGCATACAAATCTAATAAATAAATAAATAATAAATAAATAAATAAATCTCAGAACATCCTAATCAGGTGTGAAACCTTTGTTTCAAGTGCAAAATGAGTTTCACACTCAAATCAGTGTTGTTCTAAGCATCAAGAGTTCACAAATCGCTAGAATAGAAATCTTCAAAGAATGAAATCTTATATTTGCATGAAATATAAATCTTACAGAACAAGAATATAAATAAACCCCAGAAGTATTTGCAGGTTCCCTGTCACCTCAGAATGTATTGTAAGTTTTATTCTTCATTCATTCATTCATTTTCTATAGCTGTGTGGCTCAATTTTTATAATAATCCTGAAGGAGATTGTTTTTCTTACCGCACTTCAAACAATCAACAGATAGCTAGGATTGCTTTCTCTAAAGCAGTGTTTCCCAACCTTGGCAACTTGAAGATATCTGGACTTCAACTCCCAGAATTCCCCAGCCAGCATTCGCTGGCTGGGGAATTCTGGGAGTTGAAGTCCAAATATCTTCAAGTTGCCAAGGTTGGGAAACACTGCTCTAAAGTATGAATGAGCTGAGATCTTCTCAAAGGGAATGGTTGGACTCATCTCCTGAAGAACCCCAGGCCCTCTTACCATAGGTTGTCCTTCGGCATCTTGTCTGTCTTCTCTGGCACGTGCTGGGTTTGATTAAAGAAGCTCTGGGTTTTTTCCCTCCATGATTTGGTGGATCCATGACTGCCACCCACAATGGGTCGCCCATTGACTGCATGACACTTCTGCAAATTGGATGAAGGCTGCACCCGACCACAGAGTTTGCCGAGAGGTCCATGGCGTCTCTCTATGTGGGAATAACAATGCTGTTAGCCAGAAAGCTTGCCTGGAGAGTGAAGGAACCTGTGAGGCAGCAATCAGATTGCAAATTGCAGGTCTGCCTTGGGTATGAATTGGGATAGGTACAACAATAAGCCAGGGCCTTTTAAAAGCATATTTTCCATAAATTAGCCCCTGTTATTCTACTACAAATATGTTATGATTCTCAATCTCTTTCATTGTTGTTGTTCTCTTCCCAAAGCTACTAAATGATAAAAATAATGCAAGCAACGTAAAAAAAATGATAACAGGTATTTTAGCCTGTTACAGCCTTTAGCTCACCTCCCAGTCAAAACTGAATCAATGGATCCCAACAGACCAACTAAGTCAGAGAGAGGTTATGCAATTCTGCTATTTCATTCTAGTCAAAAATCATTTAGGTAGTTTTCACTGCAAAATTCTGGATCTTTCCTTTTCTTATCCACTCACCACCCCAGCTGCAAACTTGATTTTAAGTATACAATACTGCCCTAGGAAAGACCTGTTATTACTAAATTTGAACTTTCACCCAGAACCTTAGAGCCAAAGTACATCGCAGCATCTAGAACTGACTCTAGAGTTCCCAAAATTCAGAAGCACATTTGTACAGCTCTTCAGGTTTACTAAATCATGTTTAAAGCCTCTTCCTGTTTCTCAGCATAACTCTGTGCTGCTATTTACTACAAGTCACTTCTAATCTTGATTTCTGATTATTACATGGTTAAATCCACATAGTTTTCCTGACCTTTTTTCAGAAGCTTCATTGCTGAAAGAGAATGATAGCCCCAAAGTTACCCAGCTAGCTTTATCCTAAGGCAGGAGGACTAGAATTCATGGCCCCCCAGTTTCTAGCCTGGTGCTTTTAACGATTGCACCAAGTTGGCTTTTTTTGCTGGCAACCCTCAAAGTGCACCTTTTGAAATTTGTCCCATATAGCTGTGAGACAAAATCGAGGTTACTCTCTCACTTTCCTGTTAGTTAGGGCAGGGATCTCCAACCTTGGCAACTTTAGGACTGGGAGTAGACTTCAACTCCCAGAATTCCTCAGATAGCATGCACTGGCTGAGGAATTCTGGGAGTTGAAGTCCACAAATCGTGAAGTTGCCAAGGTTGGAGACTCCTATGTTAGGTAGTAATGCTCATTAACTGTACATAACCAACCACCAAGATACAACCATGGGACTCATAGAGTTTTATTTGGGTGGCTGCCACTAGCAACATATACAGGATTATTTTGTCCTTCTAGGCATGATTCATAAAGACTAGGCCCTAGCGTATAAATACATAACAGAAATAAAAATGAGATTTCTTCCATCATATAATTTGGAGTGGTATATGTGGTTGTCCATGGAAACACTGAGCAGATCCAACCTATCTTGCTTCAGCAAGGATACTGTGTGATGTGGACTTCTGCTCACATCCTGCAAACTTCTGTCATTCTATTTACCCATTTGCCTCTTATTTGCCAACAGGCTAAATTGCAACTTGCTAAGTTGCCAAAGGGCTTCAAATTCAGACCCTTCCCTTGGCTTGCTCCAACTCAGAACAGATTTTGATAGCGAGCAAAGAGATTTTGATAATCCTCATGAAATGACTACTTCCCTTCATCTCTCTCCAGGCAACAGTCCAGCTCTGGATAAAGGTAGAAATTTGAGATGAAGGTAAATAATTAACAGATGTTTGCTGAAGGAAATTTCTTACATTTAATTTCCTTAGCCGAATTTTGAGATCACAAAAGGAAAAAACAGCTGGAAATAATGGCCAAACATAAATTTATCTCTAAAAGTTAGAATTTGGTAGGAGGCAGCTATGCCAGCTGGGAAGGGAAGGAGCTGTAATGCCACTTGCAAAGTATTAGATGGAAAGGGGGTCAGTCAGATGTACAATTCAAGCCAAGCACTATTCCAGAAAATAGTGGCTTTTACCATTGAAAGATTGGCTCTGTTGGATGCACATAATTATTCTTGTCTTTCATGCATATATTGCAGAAGTTATGCAGAGATGCAGTTTTGGCCATTTTCCAGCTGCCTCCCAATCTTGGGATAGCAAGTAGCAAAATATCACCTTGAGAATAACTCTATCAGAATGTATCCTTGCTCACTGAGAAGCAATCCTAGGGAAGAGGAGCTTCCCTAATTTGCAGGGCCTTTTTGGCACTGCCACCCTCACCTCCGCCCCCAGGCAGAAGCACTACTCCCAAGTAAACTTCCTGAGAGACTACAGACGTTCAACTGGCACGTTGACTGCCTAGCTTACCGCAGTGCTTCTGAAAGGCTTGAGGTTTGACCACTTGGCCACAGTGGTTACACACGACCAGGTAGAACTCATCATGAGCCGGGCAATGACCAAAGATAGACATGTCTGAAAGGACAAGAGATGTGAGCAATGAGAGCACACTCAGGGAACAGGCTCATGCCACCCTGTTTAATTTTGCAGTCTAAGAAACACGTAAGCGAACCTATGAGCAAAATGAGAGGCCCAGCCTATTAAGTCAGGTGAACGAACCTCTGTGTGCAGCTGAGCTACAACTATTAACACCCTTCTTACAGTTTCCGTGGCTGATAGAAACTGTAAGAAGTGGCAATTCAGCAACACCTGGGGAACCACAGACTCTCTCTCTCTCTCTTGACTTAAAAGAATAGAGAGGGAAGCACGGGGCTGAGAAGAGAAAGTTGTATTTTTGTCACAATTATTTCATAACACTAGCATTTCTGCTGCACGAATCCCACCAACCAGTTAGGTCCCACAGAGTGGGTCTTCTCCGGGTCCCGTCAACTAAACAATGCCGCTTGACGGGACCCAGGGGAAGAGCCTTCTCTGTGGCGGCCCCAGCCCTCTGGAACCAACTCCCCCCAGAGATTAGAATTGCCCCCACCCTCCTTGCCTTTCGTAAGCTGCTTAAAACCCACCTCTGCCGCCAGGCATGGGGGAACTGAGATACTCCTTCCCCCTAGGCCTTTACAATTTTATGCATGGTATGTCTGTATGTATGTTTGGTTTTATAATAAGGGTTTTTAACTGTTTTAGTATTGGATTATTATTATATGCTGTTTTATTGCTGTTGTTAGCCGCCCCGAGTCTGCGGAAAGGGGCGGCATATAAATCCAATAAATAAATAAATAAATAATTTCAGTCAGGCTGAGTGTGTATGATTGTGTAACAGTTAGGTTTTTATAACAATGTGTTTTAAATTAGTTTTTTTTAAGTTTTTAACATTAGATTTGTATATATCGTATTGCTGTTATATTGTGAGCCGCCCAGAGTCTTCGGAGAGGGGCAGCATACAAATCTAATAAATTATTATTGTTGTTGTTGTTGTTGTTATTATTATTGTTGTTGTTAATGAAACTGCCAGTGCTTGCAAGGTACATTGTTTGGTTATAATCAGTGGTTGTTTATATCAAGTCAGGCCACTGGTCCAGCTAGCCAAATGCTCTTTGCTGAAACTGGTTAGTCGTCTCATGAGGACAGGAGTTACAAAGCTGAATAGCAGAGCCTATACTCTGTTACTTAGCAGAAGAAGTGCCTAGTTTTCAGCTGAAAGGCTACATGACCAGTATCTTATTAAAGCAACATTCCCCAACTCATCCGTTTTGATTACAATTCTTACGATATCCTGATAATACCAGCCAGTGATAATGGGACTTGGAAGCAAATGTATATGGAGATCATTAGCTTGAAAAAAGACAGCTCTAATGCTGGACCATCAAACTAGGCATTCCAATCTGTAGGCAATTATTTTTATATGTTGCTAACATTTAGATTGATATTTTCACAAGTGGCTATTTACACTCACTGAGTGATGTGGCCTCCAGATCTAGTCTGGATGTTGCCTCTCCTTGCTAATATGGGCACACATTAAAAAAACCAAAACCAAAAGGCGACAGAACAAATGGCTATCATCTGGCAAAGGGGATTCTCGCATGCTGTCCTATGCTCTGCAACATTGGGAGCAAGCAGCCCCACCTCCTAGCACAGCTGGGGTAGCAGCAATGGAAAACAAAGAGTCACAGAGAGGCTAGAAAGCAATGAAAAGACCCAGGGCAGCAGGGCAAGAAAGAGAGGGAAGCTGCCAAAGAGGAGGGAGGGACAAGGCCCAACTAACTGCAGACTATCCAAGGGCTTGGCTGGTTCAAAGTGATTGCGAAATCTGAAAACATTCTGGCTTGGGTGTCCCGTGTAATTCACATTTCCAAAGAAGCAGAAGGAGCTGCAGGAAGAATTTAGGGTATGAACGATCTAATCTGGAAAAATAGCAAAAAAAATAAAATAGCAATAGCACTTAAGACTTATATATACCACTTCACAGCCCCCTCTAAGCAATTTACAGAGTCAGAAAATTGCCCCCAAACAATTTGAAAATGATTTCAGTTCCTGATGTCATTGCTGATGTCAACATTCTGACCTGGTAGGCAAAGTCGGCTCTTCTATGGCACGTGGACTTCAACTCCCAGAATTCCTGAGTCAATCACGCTAGCTCAGGAATTCTGGGAATTGAAGTCCACATGTCACAGAAGAATCAACCATGCCTGCCCCTGTTCTAGTAGGACTTTAATCTATGTCTGTAGCCTTTTCTACTCTAATAAATAACAGGACTTCTTTAGAAACACATGTGTACACACACACAGGGACACACAAAATAGAGGAAGCTGTCTGATTTCTTGGCAGAGAATACAGACAGTTATTGGTATTAACAGAGACTGGACTTGGATGAGTTGGATTTGATTTTATCTCTTCTAGCATGGGTTCTAGCATAGTTTTCATTTAATATTTATTTCGTAGGTCCTGGTTAAAATACTCAACTGATGGACAGACTATGATTGATATTTGAGGTCAGCAAAGAACAGTCTGAGAACATATTGGGCTCCTCCCTGCAGGTTTGACTCATTTGCATGAGTCATCTGGAGTCTCTATAAAAGTCTATTTAACTTCATTTTAAGAAATGCTCAAGATTGTATAATACGAATATAAAGGGAAACTATGGACAAACGATCTATAGGCAAATAGTGTTGGGGCTTATGCAACCTCATTTTATTAGAAATCATAGAGATGAAACCATAAAAAGAGAAACTTTGAAACTAATTTAGGTTATCCCAAATCTATGGAAAGGTCATCTTAATTGTTTGGTCAATAAAAGGGCTACAGAGGCAAGACGAGAAGATTCAAGACAAAAATCTACAAACCAATTCAGGTTTCAAGGAAGATATACTGTATCTTCAAGACTATATTGATTTCCAAATAAATTGTAGGAGCATTCCTCCTTTTTACCATAAGATATGGCAAGTTTCATGCCACAATTAGAAAAAATCCATCCTTTTTTAAATGGGAAAAAAAATTAACTGTCCCTGAAATTCAAGAATATAATCATAGAACAGGACACTTTTATCACAGCTGCCATCCATGATATAGCAAAGCAGAAAATCCCAGTATCAAATCTTTTGGCCAGGATTTGTTCTACGAATTCTCTTCCCCACAAATCTGGTGTCATGGAGAAATTAGAGTTGGTTGTCATAATGCAGCAAACCCTATTGTGGCTGTCACTCAAAGTTATGGACATGCTACTGCTCCATGGCCAAGCAAAATCAGAGTCTTCTGTTTGCAGAATTGAGAAGTCTGTATAGGCTAAGTTAAGGATCACCTGCTGTGTGAAAATGCAATAATTACCATTCCAGACAGTGGAATATACAATACCTATAGTGATATTCATCCTTTTTTTTTTGGAGAGCATTTACAAATCTGGAAGGTTTGATTTTGATCTTTGTAGAGCAAAGGTTTCTATCGTGCATGTTTCACCAGAGAATTTGATGTCTTCTTACCTTCTTTAATGAGGGTCATTGCATCAATCTTCTTTCTCCCATTCCTATTGTTTTCTTCCAGATCAGACACTAGGCAAATTTAAAAAAGAAATTGTTTCCATCAACCAAAATTAAAAGCTACTTAAGACATATTATCTCTCTCAATGCTAACAAGAATAACATTCAGATACATTAAGATGGATACTTTCTACCCCTTAAAGTTCAGCTCAAGGTAGGCTCAATTAGAATTACCATATTTTTCAGAGTATAAAGACACAGCTTTTTCCTCCCTAAAAGAGGCTGATAATTTGGATGCATCTTATACTTTGAATGTAGCTTCACTCTTCCCCTCCCCCAGCTCCTACCTTGCTGGCTCTCTTTCATTGTTTCTCTCTGCAAATAATGTTTTCCAAGCCTTATATCTTTGCAGGGTTTTTTTTTCATTCTCTACTTGCTCCAAATGTTTCTTTCCAGCCCTAACCAGGTGTTAACAATGTTCCCAGCTCTTACCAGCTTGCAAGCTCTTTCATTGTTACTCTCTGTGAAGAATATTTTCCCAACCCTGTCTTTGTAGGGTTTCTTTCATTGCTTTACTTGCTCCAAATGTTTCTTTCCAGACCTAACCAGGTACTTACTGCTCTTACTGGCTTCCAAGCTCTTTCACTGTTACTCTCTCTGAATAAAGATTTTTAAAGCTCTAAGCAGGGGATAAAATAATGGGCTGGCTAAGGAGACTATTCAGATGAATACCTGGTAAGCAGATTCTTTTCCCTATTTTCCTCCCCAAAAACTAAGGTGCGTCTTATACTCCGGTCTGATACTCTGAAAAATACAGTGGCAGAGGTCCTCAAACTTGGCCACTTTAAAACATGTAAACTTCAAAAAAGTAGAGGGAAAGGAAGATTCAGAATATTATAAAATATGCGCAAACTTTTATGACTGGTTAAAGGAAAGAGCAGCAAAGAAATTAATAAAAATTCAAGCAGAACAACGCGTCAAATAAAAGAATTAAAGAATTAATACTATGTGTAAGAATTAAAATTCTCTGATCCAACATTTTTTTAAAAAGTGGGGAAACTTTTGTTTCCCAAATGTTGTATGTGTATGTGTATGTTTTTGTGTATGTCTTTTTTTGTTATATTTGGAAAAATTAATAATAATAATAATAATAATAATAATAATAATAATAATAATAATAATAATAAACATGTAAACTTCAACTGCCAGAATTCTCCAGCCAGCAGAGAATCCTAGGCTGGCTGGAGAATTCTGGGATTTGAAGTCCACACATCTTAAAGTTGCCAAGTTTGGGGACCCCTGCTATAGTAAGGCTTACTAGGGTATGTATGCTTATGCTGGTAGGTTGAATAGGCTTACAACATATTTCAAGACAAATAAGTAGCAAGAGGAACTTCCGTCTCATTTACACATCACACCTTCTCAAACTTGCCATGTCGCACTCTGCAATTACATTATGTCCTAGAACTGTACCAAACGGATCCATCTGCAAGCAGATAACACAATGTCTCTTGTACATTTGCGGTTCAATAGATTAAAAAATAAAATAAAATAATCCTCTCCTCTTCAAAAGTATACAACATTCATTTCTTGATGAAAACTGTTACATTTGTGTGCCACCTTGCTTCCAAAGGAGCTTAAGCAAAAGACTGTGCAAGGGTTGTCTTATATTTTTTTACCTTGGTAACAACCTTTTGCATAAAGGTAAGGCTGATTTTGCCCAAGGTCACCCCGAGTTTTACCGAAGATAAAGAGTTAATTTAATAACAGCAATAGTCATAGCAGTTCGTAAAGTTGCCAAGAAAATAAGGCTCCCTAAGAATCACCTCTGCTAATACAGCAGCTGTTATTCAGCTTCTGCGAGCTCATAGTATTGGACTTGCTGAATCTCAGACTTCGCTGCCTGCTGCTTCAGCAGAATTGCTCTGCCAATCTATATAAATCAAGAGGTGTGTTGAAGACAGTGACAAGCATGCAGCTCCACCCATGGAGACTGCAAATTATAACAATGAGGCCATAGGATAGGAACAAGATTTGATCAACTCCTGTGGCAACAAAGCTTCATTTTAAAATCCTTTTCTTTTTCATTTAGCTTTCAAATAGCCATCACCCACCAGCATTCAACAAGCACATGTGTAAAATGAATATGAATACAAAAGAAGTATGCTTGTATCACGAGAGTCTTCGGAGAGGGGCGGCATACAAGTCTAATAAATTATTATTATTATTATTATTATTATTATTATTATCATCATCATTATTATTATTATCATTATTATTATTATTATCATCATCATCATTATTATTATTATCATTATTATTATTATTATCACATAAAACAATAATATGTGTCTTTGATGTATGCACTTTTTAGGATCATCATCATTATTCTTATTATTATTATCATTATTATTATTATTATTATTATTATCATCATCATTATTATTATTATCACATAAAACAATATGTGTCTTTGATCTATGCACTTTTTAGGATCATCATCATCATCATTATTATTATTAATATTATTATTATTATTATTATTATCACATAAAACAATAATATGTGTCTTTGATCTTTCACTTTTTAGGATCATCATTATTATTATTATTATTATTATTATTATTATTCTATTATCATTATCATTATCATTATTATTATTATCACATAAAACAATAATATGTGTTTTTGATCTATGCACTTTTTAGGATCAGTATATCTATTCCAGTCATGGCGAACCTTTTTTCCTTCTTGTGCCAAAAGCGTATGCGCACAAACTATTGTGTCTGCGCAGGTGCCCACACCCACAATTCAATGCCTGGGGAGTGCGAAAATTGCCTTCCCTGCCCCACTGGAGGCCTTCCAGAGGCCAAAAACAGCTCGTTTCACAACTTCTGGTGGGCTCAGTAGGCCCGTTTTTCACACTCAATGGGCTCCAGAGGCTTCCCTGGAGCTTGAGGAGGGCAAAAACGCCCTCCCCTACTCCTTCAAGGCCCTCTGGAAGCTTAAAATGCCCCCCCAAGCCTCCATGCAAGCCAAAAATCAACTAGCCGGTGCGCACATCTGGGCTGGAGATGAGTGAGGGCAATGGCTCATGTGTCGGCAGACATGGCTCCGTGTACCACCTGTGGCACCCGTGCCATAGGTTCGCCATCACTGATCTATTCTCTTAGCAGTCAAACCAAAGATGCCTTAATAAGATGGACTTCAAAATGGAATCCCCAAATTTCAAGGTAAATAAATGTTGCTGGGTTTTAGCTCATGAAATCAAAATTCTGCTGATGCTATATTACAGTGGTGTCATGTTGTAAACCAGAATATTCTGGTTTCATTACAGTGGGAATTTTCTTACACCACTCTGCATGTAAGTTGCTCTAATATTGTGGTCTCATATTTGGGGTCCACACACACACGAGGAATCAAATAAATGAATTTAGAGCTAATCTTTCTTCTACTACTTTGTTCAGGAAATGCCCACAAGTGTCTAGCAATGAGGTCAAAAATCAAAAATGTGACTTCAAATTAGCCATGCGAATGTGTCACAGAGGTGGTCATCAGGACGATTCCTGACTTTAACCAACACCTAATGCTCTGTAACTAATAGAGTTCACTCCACCTGGTGCATTCACAAAGACAAGATGTACCTGTTAAAAAATGCATCCATTGCTCCAGCATCAAAACAAAAGAAGGAAATTCAAAATAGTTTGGGGTGTTTTTTTAATATATAATCACAGGATTAGGGGCAAAAAGTGGATGCTAAATAAGTATGAACACTTCGATAGAGAGCTGTGAGCCAAGGAATTTTATAACTTGCTTCTAAATCCCTGAAAATACAGGAGCCATTATACCAACTCTCTCTGCTGGATCTGGAAGTAGATTAGGAATTATACGAAGGTACTAACTCTATCAAGATCACGGTGGGGGGAGCGAGAAGCTCAACAATATAAACAGCATCACCAGGGACAGCTCCCCAGACTCTCAACCGCCCCTTCTGGAGTCTGCTGTCAGGTTGCACTTGAGAAAGTCAACGAGACTAAAGGGAATGCTCCCAAATGATTCCAAGGACAAAAACCACCAGAGGCCAAGACATCCACCCACCATGTTAATATACTTTCCACCTGCCCCTCTAACAAGGGAGGGCAAGCCCAGCAAAAGGCACAACAGAATGGAGGAGGAGGAGCATGGAGACAGGGAATCAGGGATCAGGTTAGAGGCAAGGCAGAGAGAGGCAAGGAAATTCTAGTGGGTGATAATTCAGTAGCCAAGTCAACAGAGCAAAAGAGGCTTGCTTACAGAAGATCGAAGGAAGGTGCAAGGAATGCGAAACAGATGGATGGGCGGGGACCAGTTTCCCCGTGGCCAAGGCCAAGATCTGAATAAAACGGGATAACTTGAAAAGGAAGAAATCCAGAGAAGCAACCACAGTTGGAGGTAAAGCCAACCCAGATCTCTGAACACACTTTTCAAAGAACGGGTGGAGAAGTGGCTCTAGGGGGATTTTAAAGAATTTAAAAAATCAATGTAAAATAATAGCTGGCTGAATTTATAGGGCAAATGTGGAACATTTAGAGCGCGGAGGGAACCCAAGCAGAAAGTCTAAGAGTGACCCAGGTGAGAATTCAAGAACTGCACAGTGTTTTGTGGCTTGCAGTTCTTGAATTAAGAAATAAAGTGCCACAAGGAGCATTAGCAAAGCATGAGATGCTATTCTGGAGAAAGTAGAAAAAGTGATTGTAAAAGAATCAGAGGAAAGAATTGTCAATAGGAACAGGGGAAAATTAAAGCAGGGCTCAAAGATCCTAGTGGGAATTGACATAGACTGTTTCATACATCACTGGGGTGTCCAGACACAAAAAAAGTCGGGGAGAATCCTGTGAATAATGAGCATCACTAACTACAGTCCCCGCATGTCAGGCGGGATCAAAGGAAAGACCCACCTAACATTGTGGAAACTACGGGGAACAAAGATTTTGATCGACCCCAAGATGATCACGGTTATGTCCACCAATTTACAATCAGGCTTGACAGAGGAATTATTATTATTTATTAGATTTGTATGCCGCCCCTCTCCGCAGATTCACGCTGGGAATTCTTGGGAGATCTTTGGAAACCTGGTTTGGCAAAAAAGAAGCATTCCTCAAGCGAGAAGTACCACGGCGCTAGGACCCGGCGGCTCCTTTGTTTAGGGCGGGCGGAGGGAGGGAGGGGGAGAGGGAGGGAGGGAGGAAGCGCGGCGGCGGCGGCAGCAGAAACGGCGACTGAGAAGTGTCCCCCCGCTTCCCCCCGCCGCCCCTCGCCGCCTAAAGGTTAACGAGTGGGATGGGCGCGCTCACCTGTCTCGGCAGCAGGCGGCCCAACTCTCTCCACCCAAGCGCTCCAGCTCTGCCCCGCGAAGTCATCGAGATTCGGCAGCCGCCGATCCACAGCAGCCATTGCTACTGCTGCTACTACCGCCGCGCGTCCACGCACCGCCATCACCGCACGGGAACGCGCAGCCCTCCCCGGCGGCGGCGGTGTCTTGCGCGTGCGCGCCCTGCTCCTGGGCACCACGGGAAATGTAGTTGACCAGCTCATGGCGCCTTTCCTATGCGCATGCCAAGAAAAACGATTATTAAAAACTGTGAGGGACATGTTCGTTCATCCTTTCCACATTTGTTTCGCCCACCCGCACCCCGGCCTATAATTTAAGCAATTCCCATTTGGGGAGGGGAGGAAAAAAATCTTAAATTTATGACTTTTTCCTCAGTGCAGGAGGAAATCCTATTCTAAGGAATAAGCACACGACTAAGCTCGATGTATGACAGCTAATAGTAACCTCATCTCCAGATACACGTTTCGCCCATTCGTCTGTCCCGACCGGAGCTGCTGCAAACGAGATTGCAGCAATAGGAAGGAGAGACAATTCCTCTCCCTTCTCTTTCCCCACCTTTTGTATATATAGATATATATAGATATATATATTTAATCTATACAATCTTTTTCATGCACGGTCAAAACATGATACATTTTTCCCTTCCTGATACAGCGTGGCAATCTATTGGTCATTTTTATTGTTCTGCGTGACACAAATGAATCCTTTTTGAGGTGGAGCAACCGTTTTCCCCGCATTCCAAAATAGTATATAAATAGATACTGTACTGTCAAGAATCTGTTGTAATCAACAATAGATGTGGTCTTCTTTTGTCCTTGCACTCAGCATTCTACCATAACCCCAATATTACATTCTAGATGGCCAATTTTATGAATGGTGTGCATGTGTATGATAGTGACTTTTTAAAATCTTTATGGGGTTTCGCTTGATAATGTTTTGGTTCAGAAATGTTTGACTTCTTTTATCTTTGTATTTTTTATCACGGTTGTAAGCCACCCTAAGTCTTTGTGGATTGGGCGGCATACAAGTCGAATAAATAAATAAAATAAAATAAAATAAATATTTCATTTAGATTAAGTCACTATAATTCCAACTTTATATATCTATATATATTATTATACTGTTTTTATTATTGCTGTGAGCCGCCCCGAGTCTTCGGAGAGGGGTGGCATACAAATCTAATAAATTGAATTGAATTGAATTCAGTGATCCCTCATTTTTCACTAAGGATGCGTTCCAACACCACCCGTGAAAAATGAATTGCCGTGAAGTAGAGGAAAGATATTTTTTTATGTATTTAACGAGTATTTTCACTTTTAAAACCCACCCTTTGCATTAAACAGTCATTCTATAATGTTTCTCAGCTGGAACTACATCTGATATCCTACCAGTTTCTTTAATAGAGTACAGTAGTACTGTAGAAGAATTTTATGAATTTTTAATGGATTTAAAATTTTTAATGGATTTATGCCCCCTTTAAAAACCCGTGAAGTAGCGAATCCACAAAACATGGACCGTGAAGTAGCAAGGGATTACTGTATTTATATCTATATCATCTATTTATATATCTATATCTATCTACTGTGTTTCCCTGAAAATAAGACCCTGTCATATATATTTTTGAACCTTCTGGGCACTCAAAAGCCCAATTGGGCTTACTATCAGGGGATGTTTTATTTTGGGGGGAAATGGGGTATATATATTTTAGGTAGATAGGCAGACAGGCAGATATGAATCTCTTTTATCATCTTATTACCCATTTCCCCAGACTGGGGAGAATGTTTAGAAATAGTATTTTAAAGTCCAGTTGGATATGCCTTTTTTATTCTCTTAAACTATCCACCAGGTTTTTTGCAGTTCATCTATGATCTGGATACTTTAGAAACAAATTTAATCATACAGGTAGTCCTCGATTTACAACAGACTATTTGAAGCACTGAAAATGATGACTTATGACTGTTTTTCACACCTGTAAACATTGCCGCATCCCCGTGATAAGGTGATCAAAATTCAGACTTTGTCAACTGATTCATATTTATTTATGATGGATGCAATGTCCTGGGATCATTTGATCCATCTTTTGCAACCTTCTGTCAAGAAACCTTCTGTCATGGCACCGGACCAGATTATCTCCGGGACCGCCTTCTGCCGCACGAATCCCAGCGACCAGTTAGGTCCCACAGAGTGGGCCTTCTCCAGGCCCCATCAACTAAACAATGCCATTTGGCGGGACCCAGGAGAAGAGCCTTCTCTGTGATGGCCCCGGCCCTCTGGAACCAACTCCCCCCAGAGATTAGAATAGCCCCCACCCTCCTTGCCTTTTGTAAGCTCCTTAAAACCCACCTCTGCCATCAGGCATGGGGGAACTGAGATATTCTTCCCCCCTAGGCTTCTACAATTTATGCATGGTATGTTTGTATGTATGATTGGTTTTATAACAAGGGTTTTTAGCTGTTTTTAGTATTGGATTGTCACATGTTTTTACCACTGTTGTTAGCCACCCCGAGTTCACGGAGAGGGGCGGCATACAAATCCAATCAATCAATCAATCAATCAATCAATCAATCAATCAATCAATAAATAAATAAATAAATAAATAAATAAATAAAGTCAATGAGGAAGCCAGATTCACTTAATAACTATGTTACTATCTTAACAACTGCAGTGATTCACTTAACAACTATGGCAAGAAAATAAAATGGGGAAAATTCATTTAACAATTGTCTCGCTTAGCAAATAAATTTTGGGCTCAATTGTAGTCATAAGCAGAGGTGAGTTCCTACCGGTGTGGTAGGATACCCTGTTCCAGTAATGGCACGCAGATTGCGCAATTTGCACGAGACTGCTCCAGTGTCATCTTTGCCAGTCCATTGGGTGGCAACATCTCTTTTTTAAAAAGAAAATTGGCCCCTTTTTTTGCTTCCTGCCCGTGTGCAGAAGCAAAATCTCATGAGGGGGTGCTTGCACATGAGTTTTCAGTGATTTTTTGTTTCTGAGGAAGCAAAATTGCTCACGAATGAGCGTCCCCTTGTAAGATTTTGGTGCTTTTTGCTTCCTGCGTATGTGTGGAAGCAAAATCACGCACTTGGGCACCCACAAATGACTGCGCTAATTGTCAGGATGCACGCGAAGTGCACCGGTATGTCCATAAGAGCAACCTGCCCCTGGTCACAAGTCAAGGACTGCCTGAAGGAATCTTCTGGTAAGAACCAGTTGAGTGTGGTGGTTAAAACACCGGCTAGAAACTGAGACACTGAGTTCTAGTCTGGTCTTAGGCACAAATCCAGCTGGATGGCTTTGAGCCGATCATTCTTTCTCAGCCTAGAAAGCAGGCAATGGTAAGCTACTTACAAAATATTTATTTATTTATTTATTCATTCATTCATTCATTCATTCATTCATTCAATTTTTATGCCGCCCTTCTCCTTAGACTCAGGGCGACTTACAACATGTTAGCAATAGCACTTTTTTACAGAGCCAGCATATTGCCCCCACAATCCGGGTCCTCATTTTACCCACCTTGGAAGGATGGAAGGCTGAGTCAACCTATACTGCCAATAAAACCAAATATTTTTCCAGGCAGCCACGGGGAATAAAAGCTAAGCTGATTTGAAGCCTCCCCCTCCCCCAAATAAGGGTGGGGAATTTGACAGAGGAGTAGATAAAATTGTTATATGTAAAGAAAAAAAAAAGACATTCTATTTAAACATAACATTTTATGCACTAAACTGGCCAATCCTAATTTCATGTAACAAAATATACAGTATTCATAATTTTGGCTATATTACATAGTAATATTAAGAACAGATTTCTAGATAGTCCTACAAATGAAAGTTTTTGCACTAAAGTAGTTGTTCAAATATAGAAGCACTTCAGGTTTGTGCAAATAAGCAATGTCTTGAAACAAAATAAATATGTGAAAACCTCCTACCCAAAAGAGAACTGCTATAGTACATGGAGACAACTTGAGGAATGAATTGAATTTTGAAGATAACAATAGAATTATTACTTGACCCTCTCCTTTTTAAAAACAATTGCTTCCTTCCTGCCACTATGAGAAAGTTACTTTCAATGGTATCTAGAACATATTCTTGAATATAGCTTTCCAAAGCGATAGTTCTATGCCCATTCATCTTACAATAAGGATAATGAATAATATAATAGGACGTTGAACAAGCAAGCATAAACTAAGCTGCAAGAAAGGCTTATTTATATAAGAAGTCCATGTATTTCTTTATGCTTGGAGACTGCAGGTATCTACAGGATGTATGTACAGTAATTTTTCAATGTTTCCAGTGCAGCAAGTCACTCACTGCACCTAGCAAGCTAAATCAAAATAGAAACAAAAAAACATAGAAGATTGATGGCAGAAAAAGGCTTCATGGTCCATCTAGTCTGTATTTCTTGTATTTTATCTTAGGATGGATATATGGTTAAATTCAGTTACTGTGGATTTATCAACCACGTCTGCTGGAAATTTGTTCCAATCATCTACTACTCTTTCAGCAAAATAATATTTTCTCACGTTGCTTCTGATCTTTCCCCCAACTAATCTCAGATTGTGCCCCATAGTATTCACTTTCCTATTAAAAACACTTTCCTCCTGAACCTTATTTAACCCTTTAACATATTTAAATGTTTCAATCATGTGCCCCCTTTCCCTTCTGTCCTCCAGACTATACAGATTGAGTTCATTAAATCTTTCCTGATAAGTTTTATGCTTAAGACCTTCCACCATTTTTGTAGCCCACCTTTGGACCCGTTCAATTTTATCAATATCCTTTTGTAGGTGGGGTCCCCAGAACTCAACACAGTATTCCAAATGGGGTCTCATCAGCGCTCTATACAGCGAGATCACAATCTCCCTCTTCCTGCTTGTTATACCTCTAGCTGTGCAGCCAAGCATCCTACTTGCTTTCCCTACTGCCTGACCACACTGATCACCCATTTTGAGACTGTCAGAAATCACTACCCCTAAATCCTTCTCTTCTGAAAATAGGACAACCAACTAGGTTGCAAGAACTGGAGAGAGGTTGGGAGGACTGAGAAGCAATGAAGATGACCTCAGATCAAGGCCCTCATTAGCACTTCCAACCCTAATACGTTTGCTTTGAAGTAGGAAAGAGTTGGGCATTTAAATGCAACTTATTTTCGTCTCAATTACGTGGGATTGCAGCCTGAATGTCTGCTAAGTAAGGCTTGCAAGTGCCAGAATCATGGTTTTCCTTCATCCTGTGTGTGGAAGAGTCTGCTGTTCTGAGAAACAGCCCAACTGGTCTATTCTTGAGAGCGCTAGAGCTCAGCTGGTCTGCATATTCTGTCACAGTGACAGAAGGCTCCCTTGGGCTTGTGAAGAATTGCAGGCTAGGAAGCCCTTGAATCTCTAGAAGCTTTTCTGTTGCTATACAAATGCCCTCCCTCCATTTGTGGATCAATATCCTGTGTGCCAGCCAGCATCCTCCTGTCCAGCCTGTACAGTAAATTCATCCATCACTTTGCTCTTTTCCTAATGAATATTTTTCTCCCTTTAAGAGCTGTTGCTAAAGTCTCCAAGCAGCAATATTTCTCCTTCAGGATGTCACTCTGCTTGTGGTGAGTTTTAATAACAGGGTTTGTTTCTACCTTTGCTCAGAAGAAATCTCCCTTTCTGAAAGCCACCCTGCACAGCCTTTATTGCAATTGTTGGAAGACATATTAACCACCAAGACGTTTCTGATGCGTTTCTCCTAGGCGATTTTGTACTGTTATGAAACTGCAGCCTGAAATAGCAGCATTGCTTGATGAAGAAGGCTTTATTTATTTATTTATTATTTTATTTGTTTGTTTTTTCTCCAATACACAATAATACACAATGAAGGTTATAGAGGATATATACGAGTAGAATGTATCAAAAAGAGTATAGAAGAGAAATACAGTATAGGAGTAAAATATAACTAGAAAGAATAGCAGAAAATATAAGAGATAAAAAAGATATAATAGATAGATGATGGATAGAAGAGATAGAAGAGAAGATATATGAGATATAAGAGAGACTATAGGACAGGGGACGGTAGGCACTCTGGTGCACTTATGTACGCCCCTTACTGACCTCTTAGGAACCTGGTGAGGTCAACCGTAGATAGTCTAAGGGTAAAGTGTTGGGGGTTAGGGGATGATACTACGGAGTCCGGTAGTGAGTTCCACGCTTCGACAACTCAATTGCTAAAGTCATATTTTTTACAGTCAAGTTTGGCGCGGTTAATATTAAGCTTGAATCTGTTGTGTGCTCTTGTGTTGTTGCGGTTGAAGCTGAAATATTAACAGGCAGGGCGTTGCAGCATATAATCTTGTGGGCAATACTTAGATCGTGTTTGAGGCGTCGTAGTTCTAAGGTTTCAAGGTTTCGGTTCTTATCTAGAAAAGTTCATAAGTGGAGGTCTTCTTAGGTAGAGGTGCCACTGTACTTAGAAATAAGACAATACTGTGAGGATTAGGTGTTCAGCAGAGTGATGGCATGCGGGGAAAGAACTGAGTCTATGTCTAGCTGTTTTGGCATGCAGTGCCCTATACCAGTGTTTCCCAACCTTGGCAACTTGAAGATATCTGGACTTCAACTCCCAGAATTCCCCAGCCAGCATTCGCTGGCTGGGGAATTCTGGGAGTTGAAGTCCAAATATCTTCAAGTTGCCAAGGTTGGGAAACACTGCCTTATAGCAGCATCCTGAGGAGAGAAACAGTTTATGTCAGGATGTGAAATATCTAGATATGTTCTGTATTTATGTAATGCCCAGGGACCCCAGCAGGCTCCCCAGCACATTGGAGGGTAGCCAACAAAGTTCCTGATTAGACTATTTACATCTACACTCTGAAATAAATTTTCTTTGGAAAAAACTCTGGCAACCTCTGTGTAGAATTCAAGTGCTAGGCTTTAACTGGAGCCTGCGAGTTGGCATATATTACCCAGTGTGACTGGGACTTTATCTCAGTAGGTGGCAGTACTTTGCAAGCCTCCAGGACTCAAAAGTCAAGTAGGTTGGACCCTATTGCTGTCTGAGTGTCAAAACACCTGGAATGCGAGGGCTGTAGGCTAAATGGGGAAAACATCCCAGAAGATTATGGCAAATTCTTTTGTACCGTTCCCAAGAAAATGACATGGACATGTAATCATGTAATCACAGAAACCAAGCATGACCCGAGACATTTTTCTTCTTTTTAACTTCACACTTCTTACAGTGAGAAGTTACCCATTTGTTATAAGGTTAAATTAAAATAAATAGGCTTGATCTTTAAAGGCCAACTCCAATGGCCTTGGGAGGGGATCAAACTTGGCTGAGTATTGTTGCTGTTTGCATAATAGATCACTCAGGAAATCCTAGGGCTATAAAGTACAGTGGCACCTCTACTTACGAACTTAATTCGTTCCGTGACCAGGTTCTTAAGTAGAAACGTTTATAAGAAGAAGCAATTTTTCCCATAGGAATCAATGTAAAAGCAAATAATGTGTGCGATTGGGGAAACCACAGAGAGGGTGGAGGCCCTGTTTCCTCCCAGGAGATTCCTAGAGAGGCCCCTTGGAGGCTTCTCCCCACCTTTTCCAGCCCTGTTTCCTCCCAGAAGATTCCTAGAGAGGCCCACGGAGGCTTCTCTCTGCCTTTTCCGGCCGTGTTTCCTCCCAGAAGATTCCTAGAGAGACCCCACGGAGGCTTCTCCCTGCCTTTTCCAGCCCTGTTTCCTCCCAGAAGATTCCTAGAGAGACCCCACGGAGGCTTCTCCCTGCCTTTTCCAGCCCTGTTTCCTCCCAGGAGATTCCTAGAGAGGCCCCACTGAGGCTTCTCTCCACCTTTTCTGATTACAGTTTCGGAGCCTGGGGTTTAAAAGTGGAAAACGGTTCTTGAGAAGAGGCAAAAAAATATTGAACACCTGGTTCTTATCTAGAAAAGTTCGTAAGTAGAGGTTTGTAGGTAGAGGTACCACTGAATATTGGAAAGCTTTTATAAAAATCTAGGGGGAAAAGCAATGCTCAAGTATTCGCATGCCGTGGCTAATAAACTACATGGATAGTAGGGGTTGAGTTTAAACTGGGATCCAAGTTGTTTCAAAATAAACTTTCCCACTTGCCATATAAACTGACCCAGGAACTAGGATTGACCTCTTGGAGCTTTCTGATCTACTGCTGCTAAATGATGGATACGTTTTCTGGAATAGCATCCCTGGAAGTGCTTGCCTGCTTCTTTTGGCCTGCTACTATATGCACTGCTCAAAATAGATAAATAAAGGGAACACTTAAACAACACAATATAACTCCAAGTAAATCAAACTTCTGTGGAATCAAACTGTCGACTTAGGAAGCAACACTGACAATCAATTTCACATGCTGTTGTGCACATTCAACTTTGTACAGAACAAAGTATTCAATGAGAATACAGTATTTCATTCATTCAGATCTAGGATGTGTTCTTTGAGGGTTCCCTTTATTTTTTTGAGCAGTGTATATATAGAGAGATAAAGGGGTGGCACATAAATCATATGTGTGTGTGTAGTATGTGTGTATGTTTACGGGGAAAGACCCAAATATGCCAAGACACACACACACACACACACACACACACACACACTTATTATTATTTCATTTTGCTAGTTGTCATGACTCCACATTTATTTAATAAATATTACAAATAACATCATATAAACCCAGTTAGTTATTTTAAAAATTCAGGACAAATAAGGAGTTCTCTAGCTGGACAATAGGCATATATGTATGGATAATTAGGACCGCAAACTGGAAATGTAGTTTCGAACAGGTTTTTAAAAAAAATTATAGCTTTCAAATACTTTTTCAAAAATCCAGCTTGTTATCTGCCTTTGAAAAACAATAGTTTTGCATATCCATTCTACAAAAATACACCTTTCCTCCCTTTTTGCAACATTAAAGAAGTTTCACAAATTACAACCAAAACTGCATTCAGAATAAATTGTTTAGGGCTAATTGGGGGGGGGCGGTAAGGGTGCAGTTCTAATAATCCCTTGTTTCTGGTGATAAGAGAATCTAGGATTTAGCTCTTTTCAAGGTAGAAATCAGAGGACATCCCTGCATTAGAGGGCCCTCTTGTGCCCAAGTGCTTGAAATACACGGAACAAGGAATATTATGGGTGATCAATGCACTGTCCTTGAGTATGGCTCGCCTCTTCCCCCGCCTGCTTACTGTGACCGAATGTGACTCAGCTAAGATAGTGAATCCTTTGCTTGTCTTCCCCAACCCAGGACTCTCCAGATGTGGTGTGAATACACTCCCAATATTTTAAATACCATATCTAACTATTAAATATTTTAATATTTAACTATTTAGTTTATCCTCTATCAAAGCATGAGATCTGCCAAAACAAAACAAAAATTGAGAAACGTGAATGTGATCAGTATTTTGTGTATATCTTTGTAAAGTTCACTTTATACTATAAAGTACTAGAACTTAATAAGGTTCTAGTAACCTAAAATTTGGTGAAAACAAAAGATCCACTGTACAACTCTGTATTGTGCTTTGAGTTATAATTAATGTAAGATTACATGGTCATATAGCAATAGTATTTAGA
Source organism: Erythrolamprus reginae (assembly GCF_031021105.1). NCBI lineage: Eukaryota > Metazoa > Chordata > Lepidosauria > Squamata > Dipsadidae > Erythrolamprus > Erythrolamprus reginae. The sequence goes on from NC_091952.1 coordinate 48,184,729, forward strand.
CTTATATACAGCATCACATTGTTTTACAGCCTTGTCTAACCAGTTTACAGAGAGTCAGCACATTGACCCCAACAATCTGGGTCCTCATTTTACCGACCTTGGAAGGATGGAAGGCTGAGTCAACCTTGAGCCTACTGAGATTCGATCTGCCAAACTGCTAGCAACTGGTGATCAGCAGAAGTAGTTTGCAGTACTGCACCACCGAGGCTGTTTTATTGTATTTGGTATGTTCTGAAACTGCTATGTATATTTCTAAATTCTAAACTTTCCTTTTACTAAAGAGAACACTTCAAAATTTGATCAACATAGTTGCTTTTCATGAGCAAAGATATTAGGATGAAATGATGAAATGCAAATACACAGAGGCATTGAGCAATTCTAATTGGACCAAGTTGATTTGAAATACAATAATTGCTATTGTGGAGAACTTGTAATTTATTTTTATTTTATATTTATTTATTTATTTATTTATTTATTTATTTATTTATTTATTTATTTAGTCCAATATACAATGAGGGTTTTAGTGGGTATATATATATATACACACACATAGTAAAATACATGATGAAGGTTATAGAGGAGATACTCATAGTAAAATATATCTATGAAAGAATAGAAAAGAAGATATAGTAATAGAGCATATCAATGAAAGAATAGAAGAAGAGATATAGGAATAGAAGAAAGGTATAGGAGATATAGGAGAGCAATAGGACATGGGATGGAAGGCAATCTAGTGCACTTCTATTCACCCCTTACTGACCTCTTAGGAATCTGGATAGGTCAACCGTAGATAATCTAAGGGTAAAGTGTTGGGGGTTTGGGGATGACACTATGGAGTCCGGTAATGAGTTCCACGCTTCGACAACTCAGTTACTGAAGTCATGTTTTTTACAGTCAAGTTTGGAGCGGTTAATATTAAGTTTAAATCTGTTGCGAGCTCTTGTGTTGTTGTGGTTGAAGCTGAAGTAGTCGCCAACAGGCAGGACATTGCAGTGTATTATCTTGTGGGCAATACTTAGATCTTGTTTAAGGCGTCTTAGTTCTAGGCTTTCTAGGCCCAGGATTGAAAGTCTAGTCTCATAGGGTATTCTATTTTGAGTGGAGGAGTGAAGGGCTCTTCTGGTGAAGTATCTTTGGACATTTTCAAGGGTGTTGATGTCTGAGATGCGATATGGGTTCCAAACGGATTTTTCTCCCCCCCGCCATTAATTTGGTAGGCTTTGCAGTATGCCATTATAGTGCGCGTAGAGATCTTCACTTCATAATGATTAGCTAATTTAGTTATCTGACCAGTTGTCTTTTGTGTGAGCTATTTTGAAGCAATATAGTTTATCAAACTGAATGTGGACATTTGATCAGGGAGGCCAAACTTAAGGTCCAGTTCAATTATGACTGCAACTGAGTGGAACTGTGACGTCAATTCAATCTTAGTTTTGGCTCTTAAATGGGAATAGCGCTGACTTAATACAGTAAGTATGAAAACACCTTTCTCATCACAGTGCCAGGATTGGCTTTTGTGTCCTCAGTTGATCCAACAGTTGTTTCCTCTACATCTTGACTTCACCGAATCAGAATCAATCCAGGGCGGGGTGAGTGGATTTCAGACTTCCATAAAAACAGCAGGAAGTATTTAACGCATCGTACGGTAGCATGTTTGACCGTATGTACGTGGCTTGTTACAAATAATGGAAAGTGGCATCTTCAACGACATCTATGCATGTTTCAATTTTAAATAAATGAAGAGCAAGTGGATATTTTTTAAAAAAAATGCAAAATAGAACTTTTCTTCACTTATTTCTTTTCTTTTTTATTTATTTGTTTTGTCAAGTACATATTGGTAGTATACAAAGATATACATGATCCTAGTAAGAGAGAAACATTAGGACAGGGGATGGAAGGCACTCTGGAGCGCTTATTCATGCCCCTTACTGACGTCTTAGGAATCGGGAGAGGTCAACAATGGATAGTCTAAGGGTAAATTTTGGGGGGGTCAGGTGATGATACTACAGAGTAAGGTAGTGAGTTCCATGCATCAACTACTCGGTTACTAAAGTCATATTTCCTGCAATCAAGTTTAGAGTGGTTTTCTTTAAGTTTGTATCTGTTCTATGCTCGTTGTGTTGTTGTGGTTGAAGCTGAAGTAGTCATTGACAGGAAGGACGTTGCAGCAGATGATTTTATGGGCTATGCTATAAAATATTACCTGAATATGTTTTGGGGTTATTAATCTCCAACTCACCACATCCCTATCTTCCCTTTTCCACACTATTTACAACTAGGTGAAATGGGATTTATGTTTATGTTTTAAAAAAATCAATACAAGTTTTTGCTTTCCAATATTTTATGTTATTTTATTTTGTTACAAATTATTGAGGTATCTTGCAGAATGAAAATTCAAACCCCCCAACACCCATGAAATTCCATAGATGGCCTCCTCTTTCTCTCTATTTCCTCACAAACATTGTTTTAAGATCAGAATGGAAAAGTCTCCCATGAACTGTATATCTCAATACTGTTCCTTTTTCATTGCCTTATATATGCTTTAGGTTAGATGAATATAGCAAGTAGTGGTAAAGAGAGCAAGAAAAGGTTTCATTATAAAATAGTGACAAGAGGGCAGACTGCATCAACTGCTAGTCTATAATCAGTGGTTTTTTATTATTATGGTTGCCATAAGGTCATCCATATATTTAGACTAGATTTGTCATTTTTATCCATCTATGTCTTTCAGATAAAACAGACATCCATGTTTTAAATTCCTCAAAAGTTCTGGACATGGTGAAATATGCTTAATATGAAGACAAGAATACAATAAGAATTTGATAGCACTTTTCTAATATTTTAAATAATATCTCTTAGAAAGCAGCAAATATTTGACTCGGTTGCCATAAAAAGGGTATATTTTAGTTCCACATTAGAAACAAATTGTTCTATTAAGAATAGTTAAAAATGAAACAAATGATTTAGAAAATTGATAGTCAGAGACTGAGCAACCTAAAAAGTGCTTGTGTTCTGAATATTTTGACATTATGCCAAAATTTTGACTATATACTTTACAGGTATTTGTCTATTTATGGCGCATGCATGTATTCTACATGGAATAATTACTATTCAGTTAGGCATCTCAAGCAATCACACTAAATGCACATAACAAATACAGATCACATTGGGAATCTTTTTCATCCTTTCCATTATGTAACCACAACCTAACAGAAAATATATAACACAGACAATAGTTTCGCTAGAAAATCACTTGCAAATTTTTGACAATACAATTTTTTGTTGTTTGCCCACCATATATTATAGGTTTAAAAGTTAGAAGGCACCACAGAACTGACAAATCGGTGTATGTGAATATATGTAAAGCTTGTCATATACTACACCAAATACAAAAGTTCTTAAACATTCAATTAATCCCTGGAAAATTGACAGTTCAGTAACATAGTGTTTAAGGCAATTATACTTAGGAGCTAGATTGGACATAGATCAAAGCAAAACGATAAGTGTACATAAAGGCTATAGTCCTTCAAAGTGAACTCTCAAAATATTTTACTAGAACAATACTAACAATCACTAGGAGAGTAAAAATATGCAATATTCCTGTCACTTGAAGAGTAAAATGCCTGAGAAAGTAAGCAGAATTGGTAAGCATGGATGCCCAGAATTCAATATAATGAGCTATTGGTTCCTCCACTTTCAACAGAAATGTTTATTTTTCCAGGACAGGGAAGATAGACACCATGAGCATCTTAGTTACACATCATTAACCACCATTTGCTGCAATGAATTTGTAAAAAATGCTATGCTTCAACTTTCAAAACCCCAAAGGCAGCAAAAGCAGTGCCCCTTCATTCTTTCTAGCTTGCGTCATGCCCAAGATACAGCCTCAGGACAGTGAGTCAGTCATCTAGGATGGCTTTGGATTCAATGTAAAGGGTGTATCTGCACCTGCTGCCTGGTCAGCTGTTATACAGCTCTCTTATGTGTTTGGTATAGAAGTAATGCCCAAATGTAGCACCACTGTATTTATTTCAAATATAGAAGCAAGCATATTTTAAGTCAGAAAGTGGCTTGCAGAATTTGCATGGCCAGTGGCATGCAACAATCATATACTTTTTAAAATAATATTTACTGCCAAAGGGACAGCGTGTGTCAGATATTTGTTTCTGTTTGCAGAATCAATTTACAAAGTAATTATTCAATATTTGCACAAATGCCAGATCTTTAATTGGTATTGAATGGTAACATTGAGGACCTTGGGCAAATCTTTGCAAAGGTAGCAAGTAATCTGTAAGATTTAGAAGAAAGAATCAAAAATATAAATAAGATGAAAGACACACATGTCTAACTACATTTGTAGGTTCAGTGTTTCAGAAAAAAATATAGAACGCCTTGAAATGAATGATTACGTGAACACACTATTAGCTAAAATCTATTAGTCTAGGTATGGACTAATTTGTTGCCAGAAGCACACATAATGATTGACTATCAAATTACAGAACAATTACAGATTAACACGGTTGGAAGGGACCTTAGAGGTCATCTAGTCCAACCCCCTGCCCAAGCAGGAGACCCTACATCTTCCTATACCTAGGATTGAACTCACAACCTCCTAATTGTGAGGCAAGTTTAACCCACAGAAGTTGGGTTAAATAAACTCAGCTGGGTTACCAGAAAAACTCAGTCTAAAAAAGATAGTCATTCTTTTTGGTTTATAATAATCTTTTTCTTCATCTTTTTTTTTTTTTTAAGGCACTGCAGGGCAGGTAGGAGACTACACATCGCAGTTTCAATGCCAAAATGCCACAGGATTTCCTAAAAACTGTCACTGTGGTGAAGAAGTACTAGTAATAGAAATTTAGGAAGAAAATGAAGGTTACAAAAAATAAAAAAGGACACCTACTTAATGTGAAGGTCCCACACCTATCAAAGCACCAGTATTAGTAATATTAAGATTTCTTCTCCCTTTTCTGATAAAAGAAGATGTGGAAATAAGAGAAAGTCCAAGACTAAGCAAGGTCTGATATAATAGATTTAATTCAATAGAGAAAATAATCATCCTTTCATATTCTGGCATCCCCCCTCCCACTTCCTAAAAGCTATCCTTTCCCCTCATTTAAGTTTAGGTCTATGGAAACAGAGATTTAAGGATTGAGGGGTGGGAATAGTTTGAGAATAGCTGATATTCTCAAGAGCAAGTTGTTTCTAATGAAAAAGATGGAGGAAGGAAAAGGTGGATTTATTATACAGTACAGTGGTACTTCTACTTAAGAACTTAATTCGTTCCGTGACCAGGTTCTTAAGTAGAAAAGTTTGTAAGTAGAAGCAATTTTTCCCATAGGAATCAATGTAAAAGCAAATAATGCGTGCAAACCCATTAGGAAAGAAATAAAAGCTCAGAATTTGGGTGGGAGGAGGAGGAGGAGGAAGAAGAAGAAGAGGTGGAGGACAGTTGCTGTCCAGAGTGAAGGGAGCGTTTTATCTGGGCTTTGGCAGAGGTTTATTCCCTCTCCAAGTGCCCAGAGAAAGGAAAATGCTTCATTCACTCTGGACTGTCAAAACCTCCCGAAAGGCTCCTCTGGCAGCCCAGAAAAGCTCGAGATGGCCAGGATTAAAGAGGAAATGGCAGGAAACTGGCCAGGCCTTCATGCTGCTCTCAAATTTCCTTGGAAATTTTTCCAGGCTCAGGTTCTTAAGTAGAAAATGGTTCTTAAGAAGAGGCAAAAAAAATCTTGAACACCCGGTTCTTATCTAGAAAAGTTCTTAAGTAGAGGCGTTCTTAAGTAGAGGTACCACTGTACTACATTTAATTTCTGGCAATCTTAAGAGACATCCAGGCAGGTGCTAAAAACTTCCTTAAGAATGCCCTCAGCAACTTGGGTGATTAGGGTGGCTCATGTCAAAGATCCTGAACAATATCAAGTTATATTTTTTTAAAAAATCAATCTGTGCTCTGCATGTTTCTCAGCCAAGTTTGGGCTGTCTTAAGTTCAGGTAAATTGAATTAGTCTGCATAATCAAAGAGGTTCATATTGTGAAATGTTTTAAAATAAAACAAAATTTCAAGAAGTTTTGAAACAGATGTAAAGTTCTAGAACATTAGAAGTATTCCACTAAAACTATTCCTGGATAGTCAATATTTATGTGCAGTCTAGGGATAGCAAAACCAACTCACATTGGCAAGGATTACCCTTTGTGGCTCAAAATGACCAATGAGGACTTTCTCTTATTTCAATTTTTTTCCTTTAAAAGAAAACACCTTTCCCATATTAGCCATGAAGGCTGAACAAGGCACCTGTGTGCAAGCAGTATCTTAAGTGATAATCAATTATATTTAATGAAAGCAAAAAAATATTTAGAATTTGTATGTAATACAAAATAAGAAATGTAACACTCCTTCCTGCCTTCAGATGTATTAAAGGTTAAAAAAAATATTTGTTTTCATTTTATTTTGTTGCTCAGCCAAGTGGCCAGTTACTGTTTCTACATGTATTATAGCTACAAAGTAGACATATTTTCTCTCTAAGGCACTTAGATGTCCCAAGTTCTGTGCTTTTAATTATTTCGTTTTCTCTAGGTTCTTATTCAACTCTACTGGCTTCATTTTTTAAAAAAAGATAAAAATCATCAGTAAAGACATATTGCCATACATCCTAAGATAGGTGACTAATGTGAAAATGTACAGTAGCGTATGCTTATAAAAAAATCCAAATAACGAAGAGTTTTGTTGTAAGTATGAACAGTCTGTATATCTACGACCACAAGAGGACCAATGGTTGCAGCTGAAGAAAGGCATCCCATTTCAGTCACAAAGGGAAGCCAATATGACTGCTGAGCAGTAGCAAAAATGGCAGAGAAGACACATTTCCTGCACGGGATGAGCAAGGCGACTGCATGTTCTTGATTTCGTGAGGATGTGGGGGAAGAAGGCTTCAATGGGGGTGGCGTTTCCTTATTGCTTATCAACAGCTCCTTGTTCAGCAGAACTTTCCTTGTTGGTGGTCTGTGCATGCCAAGGGGTTTCTTTAAAAACAAACCAGCAATTTCCAGCCCAGAGTATAAAGTTGACAAAACCAAACAGCTGAGGAAGAAAAGGAGAAATGCATAGTTAATGCAAATCAGTTATGGGTGAACACTGAGCACTTATATAAAGTCAGTTCAGTACTTTTTAATGCCCTCTTGTTCAGATTTTCCCAATGATTAAAGAACAGAAAAACAACGAACGTCTGCTGGTTTACACATGTTCATGTGCACTAGTAATACTTTCTCATATTATATTTGTGAGATCTAAAGTCATAGAGGAACATAATTTTGAAATCAGCCTGTCCATTACAAAATTATTCTGCCTTGACTAGATTTTCTATCTGTTTGTGTGCTCTTTATCCACTGGACATTTAAATCAGTAGTACCATAATATAAGTAGAAAATAGTAGTGAGACGAAGTGTAATACTCCTCATATGTGAATTTCAATAATAATTGTTGTATTCAGTATATAAACCCCATCCAGTTTGGGGTTGAGGTCTGCTTCTATACAATAAGTCCTCTCTTTTTCTCCTGACTTGGAGGGTTGTAGTGTATTTTATTCATTCATTCATTCCACTTCTATGCTGCCCAATCCCGAAATTTTAAATCCTTTCGAAGGAAAACTTACGTTTTCCAAATAAAAATTTTACTATTGTTTTTATTAGGCATACAGTATTTGTATTGGTGGCTAAGATGCTACAAATAATTCCTATTGCCTGACTTTTACCTTAAACGTACTGCTGTTTTTCAATATTTCCTTTTAAATGTTAAAATACCATGTTTTAAAACTGTAATCTTTTAGCTATACGTTCTTATGTTTGTACACTTACACTGTTCTTAATTCTTCTTTAATCAGTATGATTTGCCTTTCTCGTGATTAGCAGCAGCTTGTTGAGCAAACTTAAACAGTAGTTTCTGTTTATAAAAATGATGGTGTTTGCTCAACCTTCTTTTAATGCATCATTTCAGAATAAGACTTAACAGACTACCCCATTAGTTGTCGGAATGGCTTTGATTTAGTAAAAGAAATGGAATGGAATATTGACCCTAGTGCAGCTAAAGTCCCCACCCTCTCCCTCCCAATTATTACATTATTTCCAGGCAACTCTTACCACAGAGATGTTGGCCAAACCCATAGAAGGAGTAGCCCCAGCATTGCATACTGCATTTTTGAATTGACATACTGACATGGCTGCAATAAGGCTGGAAGGCCGTGTAGCTCCTTTCACGTCTGATAGGCCTTTGCCCCAAGCTGAAAATGCCACTAGCCAAAAGAAGGTAAATGAGACAGACACACAGAAGTCCTGAATGAAGGGGGGAAAGAGAGAAAGAGAGATAGAGTCGTGATTAGTATGACCATGACCTGCATGAATCAAAAAGAGGGCTGTGAACATACTTACTGACCTCGCATGTTGGACAAAAATTGTTTCAACAATTATCCTCAAAATGACGCTATAGAGCACTGCACACCAAGACAACTAGACACAAGAACACTTTTTTCCCAAATGCTATCACTCTGCTAAACAAATAATTCCCTCACCACTGTCAAACTATTCACTATTACTATTAGTCTTCTCACCATTCCTATCACCTATCTCCTCCCACTTATGACTGTATGACTGTAATTTGTTGCCTGTATCCTTCCGATTTATTTATTATTTGTACCGTATGACAATCATTAAGTGTTGTATCTCATGATTCTTGACAAATGCATCTTTTCTGTTATGTGCACTGAGAGCAATGGGTCAAAGACAAATTGCTTGTGTGTCTAATCATACTTGGCCAATAAATTGAATTCTATTCTATTCTATTCTAATTCTATTCTATTCTGTTCTATTTGTAGGCTAAGAATGATCACTCCATTCCATAGTAAGTATGCTGCACCTAGTCATAATATAGTTTGTTTGCTGCTGCCTCAACTATTATTGGTTTATAAACCAATGGTGGCTTATTCAACAAATCATGGATAAGCAAGTCCAGGCTTTGACTTTGACTGATTTGATTTTGACTGATTTGAATATGCATATGGCTCAAGTGATAATACTTTTGCATAGGTTGATTCTTCTTGTGCTGGTAAGCCAAGCTCAAGGAAAATGCAAAACAAAGAGGGCAGGACTTCCAAACTGGATACAAGTAGTCCTCACTTAACTACCACAATTGGGACTGAAATCTCAGACACTGTGTGAAGCAGTTGTTAAGCAAGTCATCACATGACATGAAGACCTGGTTTTCTCTGGAGAAGTTCCACACTGGAAGGGTCTCTTAGATTGATGGCAGATTCCACATCCCCACTCCCCCTTTGCTCTCTGATTTCCCTCCACCCATATTTTTGGCTGTCATATTCATGTTTTATTCTTGTTGTGTTCCTTTGCCATTGTTTATTTCATTGTTCAATTATTTTACTTCTATTCTATCTACACTTCTCCCCCCCCCTTTTTTTTTTAGTAGTTCTAAGCCACTTCGAGTAAACCCCATGGCGTGACAGGCGGCAAATAATTTAACAAATAAATAAAATGACTGCTTCATTCAACAATTTTGGCACTTCGAACTGTGGTAATTAAGCAATCTTAATGTGGTCAAAGTCCTAGGTAAGGAGCATGGGGTACCTTGGGGCTGGGGAGGGCTTTGGGAGATCCATCGTAGGTTCTGCACAATTGTGTCTCCATTCAGGTGCTGAAGATCCTCCCTACCGAAATCTAAGCAGGATTTTCTTCCTCAGGCACCCACATCCCTTGCCTTACTCTCCAATCAGCACCTGAAAATCCTGCTTGGATTTTTGTTCCCCTTTTGACTTTGAAGGCTTGGTGAAAGAATTCCCTGCTAAAGGTTTTCAGCTCCATGCAAGCAGGCAGGAAGGTTTTCAGCTCCATTCAAGCAGGCAGGAAGGATTTCAGCTCCATGCAAACAGGCAGGAAGGATTTCAGCTCCATGCAAGCAGGCAGGAAGGATTTCAGCTGCGTGCAAGCAGGCAGGAAGGATTTCAGCTGCGTGCAAGCAGGCAGGCAGGATTTCAGCTCCGTGCAAGCAGGCAGGAAGGATTTCAGCTCCGTGCAAGCAGGCAGGAAGGATTTCAGCTCTGTGCAAGCAGGCATGAAGGATTTCAGCTCTTTGCAAGCAGGCAGGAAGGATTTCAGCTCCCTGCAAACAGGCAGGAAGGATTTCAGCTCCATGAAATCAGGCCCTTTCAGCTAGCCCCCCCCCCCAAAGGGGGGGAACCAGTTTTGGCAGGCAGCAACAGCTTGAAACTTTTCCTGCTGTCTTCTCCATTGAAGATTGCAAATGGTGATCACATTATTGCATAGCACTTGGCAATTGTGAATGTAAATGGGAACAGGTTGCCAAACAACCAGATTGCAATTATGTGACCATGTGTATGGGTGTGTATGTGATGTTTTGCAACAAGGCCAATGTTAATTTGATCCAAGCACAGAAAAATACAAACCCAACAAACCAAATACCCACCACCACCTAAACAACACTACCCCAACAGGAAGACCTACCAACTCAACCATTGACATGTCCACTATAGACAAAGCTGCTATCGAGCGCGAGCAAAAATGACATAATGAAATTCCATTTGGACTGGAAGTAAATGACGAGTCTGACATCACAAAAGTATGGCGCAGCATCAGCAACCATTATATGCAAACCATTAGACCTGAAGATATCATTGAAGTTTTCAGAGAGGGCCCTAAGCACAAGAATAAAGGCGGCTCAATGGCCCCCCAATTCTGCAGAGTCGTATGTAAAAACGACAATATATCTACACTATAAAGTCTTTTGCCAATCACAACAAACTTAGATCCAGACTGGATCTATCTCTATTACAACACATCTGCTCCTGTGAACTCCACATGGAACTCAAAAGACAACAAGATCTAGGTGAAACAGACTTATACATAGATTACTATGCTGAATGCATCAAAAACAAAACCCACAATCCATCCCACCACATCCAACCCACCACCCCACAACAACAAATCAAATCCCACACACCACCAACCAAGATTAGGAAAGTGCGCCCTTTACTTCCTCAATCCAATCCAATACTAATCTCAAATACAAACTAATCAATGGAAAAAACGAAATTAACAAATGTCTGAATTTATCCTTCTATTAAACACTGATACCTTTGACATTATTTTTGTCTACAAAACATGGCTAAATGCATCCCTCCCTGACTCAATCATCACAGCAAGAAACTACCTTGACTTCTGCTCCAACCGGGAAACCTGCAGAGGAGACGGAGTAGCTATATTCTACAAAAAGACACTAAACCTACAAAATATCCAAATTACATATTATCTCACCCTTCCTGAAACCATCATCTGTGATTTATCCTTAAATGCCATACTTCGCTTCCTACTGTTACAGAGCCCCATCACACATGCGAACATTATACATGCAAACAAATTAACCTCACTGCTAATATGGGCAGCCTCCTGCCCATACCCCCTTATTTTTCTTGGAGACCTCAATCTACCTCACATTAACTGGACTCTAAACAAATGCACTATTGAACCCATCCATACACCCCTATACAATGCTGTTACCAATTTGGAACTCGACCAACTAGTAACAAACAATGCTAGATTCAACAACTGCTTCGGCCTCATATTCTGCAACAGCAAAAGCGCAATTTATGGATTACAAATAAAAGAACCCTTTTCCAACAGTGACCACAGCATGATAGACTTCAGCCTTAATCTACACCATTGAAAGAATCACCTTAATAATGGGACCCCCAAGTACAACTTTAAAAAAGCCAGCTATGAACGCCAACCTCTCAACTCTTGACTGGCAAACTCTATTCTCTGGCTGTAACATTGCCAATGACCTCTATAACATCTTCTTGCTCAAAGTCAAAAGAAATATCAGATTACACGTACCACTATTAACCACCATAACCAAGAAAAACAAACTACCCATATCAATAAGGAAGTTACAATCCCCCCCAAAATCCCTCTGGTGAAAAAACAAAACAGGCTATGTAAGCCAACTTCAAAAACTGCTACAAAAATATATGCCATCAAATAAAGACGGAATGCTCCAACTATCACAGCAAACAAGAGGAAAACCTTCTGCGCACCAAATACAACTGTGCCTCTACAACTGGTTAAACAAGGACTGCCTGTAAACGTACATAGCGGAGTTTTCTACCCCTTTTTCTCAGATTTCTTATTCAGAAACAATCACGTTTTAATGGAGTTTGTTTTAAATTCATTGTATTTATATAGAACTGATTCTGTGTTGTAGAATTTGAAATCTAAAGAGCTTGAAAAATCAAACTTGAGATCTTACCGCAAAAGGTAGCTTCTTATTCTCTTTATACAGGGAGTGAAATCGTAGGTATACTGCAAGAGCTGCCATAGTATACAGAAAAGTAAAAACCCCCAAGGTCACGAAGAATTCAGCGGGTGCAGAGAAGTCTCCCATGAGATGCAGCCCTCTTTTAGAAGTTGATCCTTCGATACAATCTGGCATATCAAATGGGATTTTATACAACCTGGCCAAATTGAAAATGAAAGCAAGAGAAATAAGCTTAAATGTAATTTGAGTACTTAGTGCAGAAGAATTAGGCTACAGGATATCTCTAACATCTAGAGAGCTGAATGGGGGAAATATATATTTGCCTCGTTCCCACCTTTGTTAAAATGTATTTTGCAGGTTTAAAACATGTTTCTTAGAGACAAAATTTTTTTAAAAATCCCAAGCAGCAAAATTTTTAAAACAGTTGTCTACACAGAGAGAGAGAGAGAGAGAGAGAGAGAGAGAGAGAGAGAGAGAGAGAGAGAAATAGTTTGGCTGAGGCTGCCTCATGTCCTATTCAGTCCTGTTTATTTTTATTAGATTGTTCATACCGCCCTTCTCCTAAGTCTCAGGGCGGCTTACAAAATGTTAGCAATAGCACTTCTTAACAGAGCCAACATATTGCCCCCACAATCCGAGTCCTCAGAAGGATGGAAGGTTGAGTCAACCTTGAGCTGGTGATGAGATTTGAACCTCTGACCTACAGATCTACAATCAGCTTTAGTGGCCTGCAGTACTGCCCTCTACCTGCTGCGCCACCTCAACTCTATTTAGTGTACATCAAATGTCCAGAGATACTTTACTAGAAGAGCCCTCCAATCCTACACACACAACAGAATACCCTACCCAACTAGACTTACAATCCTAAGTTTAGAAAGCTTAGAACAAAGTCTCCTTAAACACCACCTAAGCATAGCCCATAAAATCATCTGCTACAATGTCCTATTAATGACTACTTCAGCTTCAACCACAACAACACACGAGCACACAACAGATACAAACTTAAAGTAAACAGCTCCAAACTCAACTACAGGAAATACGACTTTAGTAACTGAATAGTTAATGCATGGAACTCACTACCTGACTCTGTAGTGTCATCACCTAACCCCCCAAAACTTTACCCTTAGATTACCCACTGTTGACCTCTCCTGATTCCTAAGAGATCAGTAAGGGGCGTGCATAAGTGCACCAGTGTGCCTACCATCCCCTCCCCTAATGTTTCTCTTTTACTAGTATCATGTATATAAACATTGTTATATCTTTATATACTACCAATACATATTTAACAAAATAAATAAATAAAATTAAAATCTAAGACTTTATGATAAATCAAAATTTCTTGCCAATAACAACACTAATAAATTCCTTTGGCAAATTGTCTAAAAACCTATCACCCATTTTAGTAAATGAGAATTGAAAAGTAGCTAAGACTTCTTTGAAAACAATTATCAGAATTAATGAATTAAAGAGATGATACTTTAAATTTTTCAATTTTTCTATTTCTATATTATTTTTAGCATGACTCATATTGAACACGCATCTTGGGAAAAATATAAAGGAGAAGAATTTATTTGAGATTTCCCTGTTGCAAACCATAATTTATGGGTTTATTGTAATTATAGTTTAACAATTGACAGTGCACATACAGAATTTCTTGCAATGAAGATACATCTATGAGAAAAGGGGTTTATATCCTTGGCAAAAAGGATATGAATGTATGTGATTTTTAACTGTTTTTTTTCTTAATCTTTTATGGTATTTTTAAATGTATTTTATATCCTGTTGTAAGCTGCCCAGAGTTCTTAGGGGGTTGGGCGGTATAAAAATAAACAAACAAACAAACAAGCCATGCCTAACATAATTCTGAATTCAAGAGACAAAAGGACCTAAAAGAATGGGAGTGAGGAATCTATTCCACCTAAACTATTTTTCAACCCATGTACTATTCATTAAAATACCGAATTTTGTTTTGAACTGTCACTGCCAGTACCACGACAACCCTTCCAATTTGTTCCCCTTCTCGTCAAAGACATTTTAAAATACTTCACAGGCATGCCTCTATTTATAGCTATCAGATGTTGGCAAGGAAGGAAAGATGCACACAGATATAACCATGTTAGATCTTTCATGCACTGATTTCATTCCAACCTAGATCTTGTTTCTGTTTATCCAAAAGCCTTATGGAAGCATCTACATGTAATGTAAAAAGTTTTTGTAGGGCTGATTTGTGCTCCAGAAAAATATAACCTGTTATCTGATCTGGCATACCAAAAAGAAGTGCTTACTCCAATGCTGCTTCTTGTTTTTTACAGTGGCACTGATCACAACGCCACCAAATCTTAGATCAAGATAAAGAAACATAGAAACATAGAAGACTGACGGCAGAAAAAGACCTCCTGGTTCATCTAGTCTGCCCTTATACTATTTCCTGTATTTTATCTTAGGATGGATATTTACTTACTTACTTACTTACTTACTTACTTACTTACTTACTTACTTACTTACTTACTTACTTACTTACTTACTTACTTACTTACTTACTTATTTATTGGATTCATATGCCGCCCCTCTCCGCAGACTATTATTATTACTATTATATTATGTTTATCCCAGGCATGTTTAAATTCAGTTACTGTGGATTTACCAATCACGTCTGCTGGAAGTTTGTTCCAAGGATCTACTACTCTTTCAGTAAAACAATATTTCATCATGTTGCTTTTGATTTTCCCCCCAACTAACTTCAGATTGTGTCCCCTTGTTCTTGTGTTCAATTTCCTATTAAAAACACTTCCCTCCTGAACCTTATTTAACCCTTTAACATATTTAAATGTTTTGATCATGTCCCCCCTTATACAGATTGAGTTCATTAGGTTTTTCCTGATAGGTTTTATGTTGGTGATTTTTTTTTTACTGGTTTATATGCCCCTCAATAAATGACAGCTGTATCAGGTCAGCTGCTGCTTTTAAGTCTGTAAGGAAGAAAATATTCCTTTTCCTCTCAAAGCAATCAGAGTTCTCAAAATGCTTTATTGTATTTCTAGCTATACAGCAGTTTCCTACACAGCTAGTAACCTGCTATAGCAACATTCATCTGGAAGTGAGGGGAAAGGAGAAAGGGAAATAACAATTCAGGACTGCTGTGCCATAATCGTTATCTTAATTTCATTCAGATGGTACAACTTCGCTACACTCTGATTTGCTGGTGTTAATCCACAGAGTACAGCCATATGCATAAAGGGCATAAATTCAATAGACATCTGCTTAAACTCCTCGATGAAAATTGTTCTCGGGAAGTGATGGCCTCAAAGTTTTAGGCGTTATTATTTTTATCCAGTTCTCCTCCTCCTATCATTTGAAATACAAATTAACATATTTGAAGCCACAGTGTAGGTGTGGCGGAAAGGAATGAAACTACTCCTAAACAACATGCTGAAATACAAGTGCAAGGCAGCTGGGCTTTCCACCTGCCATTCTTGGTGATAATGTCCTTTGGAAGCAAGGTACCCAGCTGGAAATAGAATTCTCACCTCCTCTGGTTGCCTCTAACCAAGATATTTCAGACATGAGCTCTTTTTAAACAGATGCAGTGGTATAAGTTGGTGGTAACACTTGTCTTAATAGGTCTCTAGTCAGGACAAACTCCTATTGGAGATTCTGATGTCTTGGGAGAAGGGAGGGTTCATTTCTAGCTGTATGAACTGAACAGAGATATCCCCAAACAAAATAATAGATGGCACACTTTCAGATATAATGGCCCAGGAAATAATACTTTGGTTGGGTTAATTTCTTCACCTACAAACCTTTCTGGGAATCACAGCATCTTCGCTTCCTGTAGGTCAATGTATTTTCTAATTCACTTATGTTATGTAACAAGAATTTTCACATGTGGGAATATTCCAATATATGGGATGTAAACTTATTTATACTATATAAACAGAGGTGGGCTGCTGCCGGAATGCCTAATTGCACTTGGCTCTGCTGTTCTGGAATGAGAGTGCTGGATCGAGCGCAATTAATCATGCAGAGGAATGCACGTATGGGTGCTTTTCGGTGAGTTTTTTTGCTTCCCTGCATGCGGTGCAGGAAGTGTAATTGCACTCGATCCCGCACTCATGTTCCAGAGCTGCAGGGCCCCGCAGGGCCAAGCGCAATTAGGCGTTCCGGCAGCAGCACACCTCTGTATATAAGTCATTGAATCTTTTTTTTCAGCCATCAAAGATTCAATAGCCACTTGGCTGACAACTGTGTCTGAAGAGGGGATCAGAAGTGGTTTCCACTGTGGCATGCAATACACTGATTTCTTGGATGAATAATATTTTCCTTCACAAACAGTGTCCAAATCTCCAAACAACTGGAAAAAAAGAAAAGGGATTCTGAGCTCTATAAAATTTGCTCTGTGCAATCAAGGCACAGTTAGCCTTGGTTTCCAAGTAGTAATACACTATGCTGCACGACATATCACTTTGAAAACTAAAAGAATTCTCAAAAGTAATCTTAGAAATTGGAGACAAGACATTTAAAAGGGGGAATTTCTTTTTAGCACATCCAAGCTAACATGCAAAAGTGAGATTTCTTAATGTAACACCATGTAGAGCAGTGTCCAGCCATTGTGGTAATAGTGATACAATTCATTCACTGCTTAATTCAATTTATTTTGAATCAGTAGTTAAGAGATTTAAGACAATTCCAGAGGAATGGTTTGAAAAATACTCCTTAGGTCCCAGACCCACAGAGTTGGCCTTCTCCAGGTCCCGTCGACCAGACAATGTCATCTGGCAGGGCCTAGGGGAAGAGCCTTCTCTGTGGCAGTCCCGGCCCTCTAGAATCAACTCCCTCCGGAGATTTGAACTGCTCCCACCCTCCTCACCTTTTGCAAGAGCTTGAAGACCTATCTATGTCACCAGGCATGGGGTAACTAATGTATCCCCTTCTCTGACCATTAAGTTATGATTGGTTATGATTGTGTAGTATCGATTGTTTTTAAGATAATGGGTTTTAGTTACAGTTTTAATTATTGGATTTGTATCTGTATTGTTTTATTGTTGTTGGAAGCCGCCCCGAATCTTTGGAGAGGGGCGGCATACAAATCTAATAAATAATAATAATAATAATTATTATTATTATTATTGTTGTTGTTGTTGTTGTTATTATTATTATTACTCTGCAATATTGAGCAATTCTACTTAAAGAATTACTTGTCACTGTAAAAGGTGACAAGTACTGTAATTAAAGAATTACTTGTCACTGTAAAAGGTGTAAGGATATCTTCATAAAAAGAACTCCAAGAAATATAATTTAATCACTTTCACATTATATCTTCTATATCAGTATTCAGTCACCTTTTTAATTACCTGAAAGGATATCCAAACTGCACAGTAATAGCAGTTGTCTCTTTCGGAGGCTTCGTGCATTTCACAGTCGCTCCTGTTTCTGCACTAAAAGAACCACAGGCTCCAAAGGCAAAGATGGCAAAGAGCTGAAGAAAAAAGGGGAGAAGCGTTCAGAATTAAACCTGTTAACAATCAATAGGGAAAAAACCTTGTCTAAACAAGACAACATATTTAGCTTTACCAACTCCTGTGAACAATCCCAAGTCCGCAGAAATTGCACACAACTCTAAAGGTTTATTTAAAAATGTTTTAATAAAACCACATCAATCATCAATGCACATCAACCACTGAAGACATAATTTGCAAGCAACACATACATCTGATCAATATTTTTAAAGCAGCATGTTTTCTGGGATAGATTAAAAAAATATTGAAAAAAAGAAAAGAAATAGCTGTGGGAAGCCAACACTACAAAAAATATCTAGGTTTATACTCAACTTCTATAAGAGAAGAAGCATCAAATTAGAAAAAAAAAGCAAGATGTCTTGCTTTTTTGCAGGATAGTAAGCAATCCTTAGATATAACTAATAGCTTTTTTAAAAAGTATCTTTCAGAAAAAGTGAAAGTGAAATAATTCCATCAGCTTCAATAGAAAGCTAAATGGTTTGATTAAAGTCTGCCCCTAATTATGGGACAAACAACATCAAAAATATTTTATTTCAATATAAATTGCCTGGAGCTACATAAAATCAATCCCTACTCAAAAAAAGTGATACCCACAGTATAAGAATGTACTTGAAGCTGATAGAGTTATTCATACTTAACACACAATTCCATGCAGAGAGACACCTGACTTTTGTAATAGGCAAAGCCCAGCAGTGGTGTCAAACTCGGGTCATTACATGACATATTGTTACTTTTTTCTCCTTTGCTAAACAAGGAATGGGGGTGGCCATCACCTGACCCATCCAGCCCACAGGCTGCGAGTTTGATACCACACTGTACCACACTATATACCTGTGATGCTTGTATTGGAAAAGACCAAAATTAAATTTCAGCACTAGCTGGCTGGGGCATTCTGGAAGTTGAAGTCCAGATATCTTCAAGTTGCCAAGGTTGGGAAACACTGGTATAGATCATATCAGTATTGCCTAGTTCAGTGATAAAAAACCTTTTTTGCCTCGGGTGCCAAAAGGGTGCTTGCACGCATCATAGCAAGCACACATGGGTCCACACCCATAATGCAATGCTGTCTCCACATGCATGCACACAACTCCCAGGCTGCCCCCTGCGCAAGCACACAACCCCCTTGCTCTGCCCTCCCCTACGCATGCGCACAGGCTTAACTGAAGGCTCCAGACTTCCAGTAGGTCCATTGGGCTGTTTTTCACTCCACCCTGGGTTCAGGAAAGCCTCCTGAAGCTGGAGACAGCAAAAAATGGCCCAACAGGCCAACCGGAAGTTCGGAAATGAAACGGAAGTGGAGCTGCCCTATTACCTACCTCCAGATAGTTGCAACCAGGCCTTGCACACCTCGGCGCATTTCTTCTGCAGCTGGAAAAGCTTTCCTGAAGGCCTCTCTAGCCAATAACAGAGCTCCGGATCGATCTGGAGCTCTGTTATCATCTGCAGAGGCCTTCAAGAAAGCCTTGCCAGCTGCAGAAGAAATGGGCCTAGGTGTGTGAGGCCTGGCTGCCAAAGAAGTTCCTGAAGACCTCTGACAGCAAAGAGGTCTTCATGTTGGCCCATTGGGCTGTTTTTCGCCATCCCCAGGCTTCAGGAGGCTTTCCTGAAGCCTGAGGAAAGCGAAAACAACTGAAAAGAAGGTCAAAAATTAGCTGGCCAGCACATGAGTGCACACTTGTTCTCCAAGACACCATAAGGCCAGACAAGGAATAACAGATGGAAACTGACCAAGGAGAGATTCAACCTGGAAATAAGGAAGAACTTTCTGATGGAACAGCTTGCCTGCGGAGGTTATGAGAGCTCCAACACTTGAGACTTTCCAGAGGAGATTGGACAACTATTTGGCTCTGATGCAGGGGCTCCTGCTTGAGCGGGTGGTTGGACTAGATGACCTACAAGGTCCCTTCCAACACTAGTAGAAATCTAATCTAATCTAAAAAAAAGAAAGCTCAGCTAGGAAAACCGATGAAAGCTAGCAGATGTGCTGCTTAAATACCATTATGTCTGAAGAACTTCGGAATTAGTTGTATCTATATAAGTGTTGGGAAATGTGAGTGATACAAGAAAAATAGTAAGAGAAAGGAGTAAAAGAAAGGCTTTGTCATGATGTTTATCATCAACTAAAAGTAACAATTGCAACAAAATTATAAAATAATATAAAAAGCTCAGAAAGAAGCTAAGTGGAGAACTACCTGTGTCTTGATTTAATAAAGCTTTACCGGCAGCCAATACTGACTTTGCTTTCCTGAGCTCCAGTACTCCATGAAATCTGTAATTACCATCTGCAATTCCAGATTTCACATAACAGCTAATGACAGCACTCCACACTACTTCTGCACCAAGGGGGAAAATCAGGCTCAAACTCTCAGCTGTACTGACTTATCCCAAAGCAACTGTTTAAGTGCTGACTTCTAAGAATTCTAAGAGCCAACTCTATGTTTTCTATCTATATAGAAAAAAAGAGAAGTAGCATGATTCTCAAATATTTTGCTAGATGTGAAACATATAATTGAGAAAATGCTTCTACATAGAAAAGGAAATGATGTATTCAGAAAATACTATCCGTACCCCTGTAAGCAGTATGCACAGCCACATATCACCAAAAATATGTACTCAAGAAAAGATGAAAAACCTGGTTTGGCTCTTCAGTAATTAAAACTTCCCTAAGCTAAGACATTATCATTGAATAAAATGAACAAATCTGGTAGGACAAAATAATCCTTTCAAGATACAGTCACTATGACTTTTACTAAGGAGAGCTTTGCCATTAGAACTTTCTTGCTTTTTTAAACGTATGCTAATTTTAGCCTATGTTCTCAAATGGAAACTTCTTGAGATGATTGATATAATGTCTTATCACAATGTGGAAATGTAAAGAGATCTGAAAATGCTTAGTGAATCTAGAGAACTTGTCAGGCAGCAACACAGCATAATAAAAAAGATTGCAGATTGTAAAAGAGCCCTATGCAAACATTTGAAACAATGAAAGAAGATCCAGACAGCTAAATGCATATTGTATATCTTAGATCAGTGTTTCCCAACCTTGGCAACTTGAAGATATTTGGACTTCAACTCCCAGAATTCCCCAGCCAGCAAATGCTGGCTGGGGAATTCTGGGAGTTGAAGTCCAAATATCTTCAAGTTGCCAAGGTTGGGAAACACTGCCTTAGATATTGCATATCTAAGAAGAATAATGGAAGGCAACGTGCCATTCGTCATTAGACTTTAGAACTACATTATGCTCATGATCCAATGCTTTAACCAGTCACTCAATGCACAAAATTGCCATGACTAAAACCTTCATATAGCAATGCAAATATTGCTGTCCTCAAGCCATGCATCATGCAAAGATAAGTTAGTTCTTGCCATTTATCGGGGACCCACTTGCATTATCTTTAAAGTGCTTGAGATGTGTTTTCACAGACGTTTAAACTCATCCAAATGTGCTGCACACCTAGATAGAATGCTGTTAGCTCGGGGGGGTTTTCTCTCTCCTTATCACTCATTTCCTCCCTGATTCTTTTCAGAGTTTGAACCTGTATGGAGTACGCTTTATGCAATTATACAGATTGGAATCATTAACTATATGGTTTTGACAAAACGTATTCTTCACGTTTAAATAATACCACTATTGTCTAAAGATAGAACAAATGGCGGTACAGAATGGTTCTCAAAAACAGTGCCATATTTGGATGTTTATAATATCAAACAGGGCTTTGTTTTATAAAAAAGGAAGTGGGTTTTTCTTTTTTCTAAGTAGAAAGTCAATTTGCATCTTTTAAAGGCTTATTCAGTTTTCCCCTTAACTTTTGCATTAAAATGGGGTAGAAATCTGAAAATGTTCCTAGCGATCAAATGGAAATTGAAATGCTTCTCTCCCGTGAAAGAGAGACACAGCAAAATACAGCCTTGGGAGTGGAGTCTCCTGGCTCTGGGTCTCTGCTGCGGACTAAATAAATCCACTTTCTAATCTCCTCTTGGGAAGGCTGAGAAGAGAGAGAATCTGTGAGCTCAGGGACAAGTTAAGGCGTGGTATGTGCAGAATCAGAGCTCCAAAAAGGTTAAGCCCGCCCGAGTGAAATGTGAGCGCCGC
Source organism: Erythrolamprus reginae (assembly GCF_031021105.1). Classification (NCBI taxonomy): domain Eukaryota; kingdom Metazoa; phylum Chordata; class Lepidosauria; order Squamata; family Dipsadidae; genus Erythrolamprus; species Erythrolamprus reginae. The sequence goes on from NC_091952.1 coordinate 48,206,672, forward strand.
TCGCCACTGTTCCCATACATACCCCAAGTCCATAAAGCCAGACTCCTTTGCACATAGAAGGACTGCCCGAGAAGGCACTCCCCCCCCCCCACTTTAACTACACCGGCTCCATGCACATAACCCAGGTCCAATTTCCCTGCCTCGTGTGTCCCCTTCCCTTGACGAAACTTCACCAAGGCAACAATTTTGAGCCCCCTGTCATCCTTTCCTTCCAGACTGGGGACCAGGTTGTGTGTGAAAGAAGTGGTGGTGGGGGGTGTCATTACTTTTTGCTTATCCTTACTTATCATTCCTTTCTACTTGTGTGATGTTTAACAGAGTCCTTGAGGAGTTGGGCGGCAATATAAATTATTGCTTATTTGACCCCTATGACAATCATTAAGTGTTGTACCTCATGGTTCTTGACAAATGTATTTTTTTCTTTTATGTGCATGGAGAGCATATGCACCAAAGACAAATTCCTTGTGTGTCCAATCACACTTGGCCAATAAAGAATTTATTTATTAATTACATTATTTATTAATTAAATTTATATGCCACCCCTCTTTGGAGACTCAAATTCTATTCTATTCTATTTTATTTTATTTTATTCTATACTATAGATTAATTAATTAATAAATAATAATCAATAAATCCAAACTATCACTATTCTATACAGGTTTGACAAATAAATAAATAAAACAAAACAAAATAATTAAATAAATAAAATAAAATAATAAATAAAATAAATAAAATAAATAAAATAAATAAAATAAATAAAATAAATAAAATAAATAAAATAAATAAAATAAATAAAATAAATAAAATAAATAAAATAAATAAAATAAATAAAATAAAATAAAAGCGGAAAAGTTGCACACCCCGAGAACGAGCAAACTTACCCACTCCAGCACCTTCATGAATCCCAGGGGCTCCTCCAGGCGGCCCCAACGCAGCCCCCCAAACAGCTGGGCCTGGCAAGGGAAGCAAAAAAAGAGTAGGGGACATGGGGAGGGTGGGGGGAAGAGGGAAACAAGGGCAGGGGTTTCAGGTCAGCCAGGAGGGAAATCCGGGGGAGGGGAGGGAAAGAGGGAGAAAAAAAATGAGGGACAGTCAAAGAGACAGAAAGAAAGAAAAAACAAGAAGAGGCGGGAAGAAACTTCTGCCAGCAAAGAAAAAGAGAGAGAGGAGCCCTTACCACCAGGTTGGCAGGCTCCTTGTCCGCCGCCGTGCTGTGGGCTCTGGATTCCGACATGCTCCGAGGAGAAGAAGCGAGTCGAGCTGGGCTTCCTTGCCTGTCTTGGAGACGGGGCGGGTGGGGGGCGAGGAGAAGCCCCGGCTGGTGTCGGCGGCGCGAGCGGCGGAAAAAAAAGAGCCCCGTCGGAACTCCTGTCAAACTCTTGGGCGAAAAAAAAAAGAAGTGGGAGGCGCGTGAAGGCGACAGTGGGCGGGGCTCACCTCCCCTGCGCGCGCTTCGCCTCCCTGAGGCTCCTAAAGCCCCGCTGAGGGGCGGGACTTCTCCTCGTCGCCGGCTCCGTCTTCTTTCGAAGGGGCGGACGAGCCAGGTGCTCCCGCCGGCTTTGCGCTCTCCGGGTGGAAGGCAAGACGCGCGCCTCGCTCGCTCTGCGGCGGCGGCGGCTGAAGGATGTAAGTAAGGGACTCGCGAAGGGAACGTCGGTCTCAAGCATTTTAGTGCTGGAGGGGAATGGGGGGCGCAGAGGTTGGCCAATGCAGTAAGGACGGCGAGGGGAGGCTGGCGGCGGAGGCGGCAAAGGGCGTTGTTTTCTTTCTTTTCGCGCAAGTAAAATACCTATTAAGTTTGAAGGGATGCCGGCTTTAAAATATAACGTTTGGCGCATTTCGAGGCTGCTTTTTAAAAATTTAATACAGTATTTTTATTGATTTTTTAAAATATAAATACACACACAACATAAAACAGATGCTTTCATTTCGAGGCTGTTTGAAAAAATTAAAAGTACGAACTTCGCAAGCACAAATTGGTTGATAGGAGGATGCTTTTTCTTGCGTATACACTGCTCAAAAAAAATAAAGGGAACACTCAAAGAAGACATCCTAGATCTGAATGAATGAAATATTCTCATTGAATACTTTGTTCTGTACAAAGTTGAATGTGCACAACAGCAGGTGAAATTGATTGTCAATCAGTGTTGCTTCCTAAGTGGATAGTTTGATTTCACAGAAGTTTGATTTACCTGGAGTTATATTGTGTTGTTTAAATGTTCCCTTTATTTTTTTGAGCAGTATAAAATAGGAGGAATGTAAAACAAACCAGGAATGTTAAGAGTGATTTGTGGGTTGTTGATAGTGGGTCAACACATTTTTTAGTCAATGATAAGAAATGTTTTGAGAAGCTAAATGCCAGTAGGGAAAGTATTTGTTTAGCTAAGGCTGGAAAATTAATGCTTCTGGGGAGGGGGATGCCCACTGTCTGTTTCTTAAAGATACCGTATTCTCTTTATATATTCCTTAGGCAAGGTATAATCTGCTGTCTGTGAATGTCTTCGGAGAGGGGTGGCATACAAATCTAATAAACTATAAACCCGTAGTAAACTTTCTGGTCACACTGTCCGAGGAAAACTAGCATCCGCATAAGCCACTAGTTTCAAACTATCATCTGGCTCTAAGTACAAACTATGATGCATAGTCCCTTTTAAATACCGTAAAATCCTCTTAACAGCCTTCCAGTGATATTCTGTTGGCTCCTTGCTATACCGCGCCAACTGATTAACACTAAAAGTGATATCAGGTCGTGACCAAAGTCCTAAGTAAGACAAGCTACCAACCAGAGAACGATACAGTTCCCTATCAACAGCCTTCCCTTCTGAATTGCCGTGCACAAAGCTACTCTCCATTGGAGTCTTGGCAACCTTACAGTTTTCCATGTTATTCTTTTTCAAAAGACTGTTAATTTTCCCAGCTTGTGTTAATTTAAAACCATTCTTGGTTTTCTCAATGTCAATGCCTAAATAGTGGCTAATTTCCCCAAGATTCCTGATCCTAAATTTCTTTTCCAGATCCTGCACTATTCTCTTTACAGCTTCAACAGGCCTAGTTATAATCGCAACGTCATCTATAAACAATAACAACAACTCCTTGGAATCTTTTCTACTTCTCAGGAACATACAGGGATCAGCCTTACTTGCATATAATTAGTAATAATGTAGATGGTGCTTTAGAAGAATACAGGATATAGGATGAGCATGCTTCTTAAGTTAAGGTAAGTTTAAGTTTTATTAGATTTGTATGCCGCCCCTCTCCGAAGACTCAGGGCGGCTCACAACAACAGCAATACAATATACAAAGTACAAATCCAATATAAGTTAAAAGCAATTTAAACCCCATAAATATTAAAAAATGATTATTACTACACAATCATACCATTCTCATATATTACATTCAGAAAAAAGTGGTGCTGGGGGGACAAGATAGTTATTCCCCCCATGCCTGGTGACATTGATAGGTCTTCAACATCTTGCGGAAGGCGGGAAGAGTGGGGGCAATTCAAATCTTCGGGGGGGAGTTGATTTCAGAGGGCCGGGGCCGCCACAGAGAAGGCTCTTCCCCTGGGTCCCGCCAGACAGCATTGTTTAGTCGACGGGACTCAGAGAAGGCCAACTCTGTGGGACCTGATTGGCCGCTTGGATTCGTACGGCAGAAGGCAGTCCCGGAGGTATTCTGGTCCAATGCCATCCATTCCCTTTGTTATCCCCACTCCTCTTCTAACCACAGTTCCTTCACTTTGTGACCCTTTTACTGACAGCAGAATGTTTTTCGGGCATATCAGAGATATTCTGTGGGCTCCGTAATAATTTATGTTTTGCCTGATAGTGATGTTTCTACCTAATCTACCATATTTATTGGAGTATAAAATGCACCTTCCCTGCTCTAAAAGACGCTGAAAATTTGGGTGTGTCTTATACTCTGAATGTAGCTTTTTTGAAGTTTTTTCCCCAGCCCTAATGTGGCACTAACAATCTTCTCAGCTGTTATAGGCTTGCAGCCTTTTTCATTGCTTCTCTCTGAAGTTTTTTTCCAGCCAAAAAAGTCTTTGCAGGCTTTTTTTCATTGCTACTTGCTCCAAATAAGGGGTTTTTAAAAAGCCCTGACCAGGGGATAAAATAATGTGCTGAAGCTGACCAGACTAAGGATGCTAGCCAGATGAATACTTAGTAGGCAGATTTTTTTTCTCCTATTTTCCTTCCCAAAACCTAAGATGTGTCTTATATTCCAGTGCATCTTATACTCTGAAAAATACAGTATATAGTTTTTCAATTGGCTCTTGAGCATAAGACAGCACTTCAGTCCTTTGGGCAATTATCTTCATAATGTAATGAAATCCAACACTTAACAAAGATTTAAAAACTGTTCCTCAAAACAAAACAATTTCCTAAAGGTCAGCAGTGGCTCCAAATTATAATCTTCTGTCAAGGAGAAGATTTCCATTAGGAATGCCTTTGTTAAAGTTAGCCCACAGGAAATTAATATTCAAAGGATAATCCTGTCTCAATAAACAAGATAAATTCGGAGCTCAAAAAGTTCTGGACCTTGTCCATTCAGGATTTAAACATTAAAACTAGACAGTTGAATTATGTCTGGAAGCTTATTTTTAGCTCATAGCATTTACTCATGCAATATGTTAAAAGTGTCCTGTGCCAGTTATTTACTCTTTAAATTAGACGCTTTGAAAAATTACATAAAATAATTCTCCAACTAGGAGAATTGCCAACCTGTTAGCAAGATAACACCTTATAAACACCACACTACACTGAAACGGGACAGTACTCAAGTTTGTCTCATTGCAGATATTAATTCTCTATAGCAGGTGTGTCCTACCATGGCTGGACCAGATGTAGGCAGTGGACAGTTAATAATGCAGCCCCGCGAAATCATAAACTTTGAACATTATGTGGTTTAGATTCATTATATATTTAATGTGTGGCCCAAGACAATTCGCCCAGACAAGCCAAAAAGTTGGACACATGCTCTATAGCAGTGTTTCCCAACCTTGGCAACTTCAAGATATTTGGACTTCAACTCCCAGAATTTCCCAGCCAGCATTTGCTGGCTGGGGAATTCTGGGAGTTGAAGTCCAAATATCTTCAAGTTGCCAAGGTTGGGAAACACTGCTCTATAGCAGGGGTGTCAAATCAAGGCCTGAGGGCTGGATCCAGCCTGCAGGTTGTTTAGATCTGGCCCATGGGGCCATCCTGGTAACAGCAAAGGACTGTCCTGCAGTGCCTCTGTCTGTGAAAATGGAGCTCAGGAGGGTTGCATGTGGCCCTCTGAAACTCCGTTTTCTCTGGTAGAGGGTTGCAGGAAGCCATTGCAGGCAAAAACGGAGCTCTGGAGCCCGTTTTCACGGGCAGAGCGTTTGGGTCACCATAGGTGCCTCTGATATGAGTGACGTCGAGCTGGCCATGCCTATCCTGGCCATGCCCACTCTAGCCCCCCCAAAGTCAAACACAACCCTGGTGCGGCCCTCAATGAAATCAAGTTTGACACCCCTACTCTATAGGTTTTTCTGAATATTCATTTGCAGTTTTAACCATTGCAGGATAAACATACTTATCCTGACTCAATGGGCCTTGTTTAGTAATAGATGAATATAGGTTGGTATTTCAGACATTAATCAAAATTTATTAGCAATTTTCCATTAAACATGGAGCTGGTTTTGATATACAGTGGGTTTTTTATTCAAAATATTAAAATATTCTAGAAATGCTTTTTTAAACAAAAAAATTATATTTTTCTCTTTTTTCCTCCTTCATGTGTCTTATATTTTCCCACAGGCATGAACTGCTGTGTTCCTGTGGTCAAAGTCAACACCACTTTCTCATTGCCACCTGCACGCCATAAAATACCAGCAAGCGCTAGAATGAGGCACTGGGTCGTTACCTTGAAGGCACTCAACCATGTTGTTATGCCTACTGTCACCGAAGATAAGATGTTGGAGGACGTGGGCTTGAATGGCTGCCAGGACCCCGCACGGCCCACTCTTTTTCTGCACTATACCGTATTTCAGCTGAGGGTTTTCGTTGAACGTAAAATTCTGGGTTTTCCATGCTTCGTTGAAGCATCCAAAACTGGAGCGAATTTTAAGGTCCTTTGCAAGATGGAAATCGATGGGCTTGGTTGTCACTTGACACATATAGGGTTGTCACCAACATCCCACTCTTCTTCATCCTCAACATCAACTAGTTCCAAAATGTCCCTGGGCCATGTCTCTGGGCAAGCTCATATAGAGCCAGGGTGGCGCAGCAGGTAGAGTGCTGTATTGCAGGCCACTGAAGCTGACTGTAGATCTGTAGGTCAGCGGTTCAAATGTCATTACCGGCTCAAGGTTGACTCAGCCTTCCATCCTTCCAAGGTGGGTAAAATGAGGACCTGGATTGTGGGGGTAATATGCTGGCTCTGTTAAAAAGTGCTATTGCTAACATGTTGTAAGCCACCTTGAGTCTAAGGAGAAGGGCGGCATAAAAATCGAATGAATGAATGAATGAATGAATAAATAAATAAATAAATAAATAAATAAATATCGCTAGCCTCTTTTCTGTTCGGTCCAGGGTTGATAAACCCACACTCGCAGGGGTCTGCGCCTCCACCCACGGTGCGTGGTTGAACCCCTCTCCGTTACACCCCCCTACGGGGTCAGCAATGGGTTGTTAACGCAGCCAGAATCGGAAAAACTCATGCCTGGAAGCAGCGGTTCACTTTGCAGCCATGCTTCGGCACAGCGCCGCCCCAGAAGTCCTCGCATGCAACAAACTCTAATTAATAAAATGCAAAAGGTGTTGTGCGATGTTGATGGTCTCTCCTGCCCTCCAACATGTGGTGGGGGCTTTTTATTTTCTAAATCATGTTTGAAATATCATTAATGCAATAATATGAAATACAATTAAAATTTGCTTTCTTGGTGTAGATTCTTAAATACAGCAAATTCATAGATGTTAATGAGAAAATTGTGATTTGAATATTCAAGTGTACACTGTCATAATGTTTATTTTTCTAATGAAAATATATGTGAGACTTGCACAAAGATGCTTTTATTTGAAAAAGCTTAGTTAAGAATTTCTTTTTTTCCTCATTGTACAGTACTCCTGTTCATATAACCATCTGAGGCACAAGAACAATTGCTTGAATGGTTGCATTCTTCTCTCTCCTAGTGACTTCTATGCATTTGACTAGAACTTGTATTATCTGCTAGCTAGAATGGCTGATCTGTATACTGGATGGAAATCATGTGAATTATAGCCCATTTGCTGTGCAGGTGAACAGATAATGATGATTAAAAGATGCTTGTTTGGATATTAAGCATACTAATAACTAAAAGCAAAATCCAACCTTTTATTCCTTGTTGGTATATTTTTTTGGAGGGTTATTTGAGGGAAGAGCAACTTTGAAAAGTAAGGAAATGTGAGTAAGATTGAATCTGTCTATTCCAGGGGTGTCAAAGTCACATCACATTGTTGTCATGTGACAATTTGGAACTCCTAATATTCGCTAAACTGGGCATGGCCAACTTGTGGTTCATCCATCCCACAGACCGGGAGTTTGACAGCCCTGATCTATGCTAAACAATCCTGGGCATTTAAAGCCAAAATGTGTGTACTGTACTACAATTTCTTGGATAATTACTATATATCTCAAAAAAGATGATACTGCTTAAATGTTACATATTTTCCAGGGAAATCTTATTTTCCAAGAAAAAATAAGGAAATATTGCATGGGACTTTCTGAAAACTGTTTGGCTTTTTCGTAATGCAGAAAATTAAGTGTTTGGTAGATGCAATCAGCAGCATAAGATTTTATTATAGACATCTGTGTGATGTAACCTGAAACTCACTTATGAATTGACTTATTTTAAATCACTATTTAAGCCTTGAGCTTTACACTTCCAATATATTTCCTTATGTGATAGAACAGAGTCCCCTAGACCCACTCTACTTATGGCTGGCTCAGCATTCCTCCTATATTTAGGGAACCAGAGCCATGAAATTAATGCCTGCATAAAAATAGTTTGTTTTAAGTTTTGCAAAATGGCCTCAATGTAGTTCTTGTACAAAATAACCTAGGCAAAACATTGATCAAATAGTTCAATGTGCCTCTTGCAGGGACTATACAAATAACACAAACATGTCTGTACTACAAGAAAGATCTGAGAACATTATGAACCTGAACTTGAAGTTGTTGTTTGGATTTCAAAATAGTAGAAAAGAGATTAGTAAAAAACATACTGTTCTTTGGCCAGCACAGTTCCAAAATGTTCACGGAAGAGGTCTATGATTATGGTTATGTAACTTCCTTGATAGTAAGTCATGCTGAATGTAAGTTTTTGATTCTTCACAAATATCCATATTAGTAGGCTTCAAAGAAATTGTTTCCAAATTGTAGCTTGACGGCAGGTGAAATTATTTCATTCCAATGACAGGTCCCATCTGAGACTATTTCAGTGTTTTTCAACCAGTGTGCCGCGAGACATGGTCAGGTGTGTCGCAAAGCTCAGAGAGAGAGAAAAAACAAGAGAGAAAGAGAGAGAAAGAAAGAAAGAGCAAGAGAGAGAGAAAGCAAGCAAGAGAGAGAGAGAAAGAAAAAGAGAGAAAGAGAGAAAGAAAGCAAGAGAGAAAGAGAGAAAAAAGAAAGCAAGAGAGAGAGAGGAAGGGTAGGTGGGAGAGAGAAAGACATAGAGGGAGGGAGGGAGGGAGGGAGAAAGAGAGCAAAAAAGAGGAAAGAAAGAAGAGAGAAAGAAAGGGATGGAGAGAGAGAGAAAAAAAAGAGGAAGGGAGAGAGAGAAGGAGGGAGAGAGAAATACAGCAAAAGGGAGGAAGAGAGAGAGAATTTTTTGTCCAAACTTTTTTTAGCCACCCCCCATCCCACCCCCACTCAATGTGCCCAATGGTTTTGTACTACATGTAAAAAATGTGCCGCGGCTCAAAAAAGGTTGAAAATCACTGGACTATTTACTGTACAGTCACTTTGTATCAAACACAGAGTTGTAGAGCAGTGTTTCCCAACCTTCTTTGAGCCGCGGCACATTATTCATATTTTCAAAATCCTGGGGAACACTGAACAGGGGGCGGGGGACGCGGGGGGGCTAAAGAAAAGTTTGGAGAGAAAAAAATATATCTTCCTCCATTTCACTCTATTTCTCCCTCCCTCTTTCTCTCCCTTCCTTCCCTTCTTTCTCTCTCTCCATCCCTCTTTCTTTCTTTCTTCTTCTCTTTTTTGCTCTCTTTCTCTCTCCCTCCTTCCCTCCCTCTATGTCTTTCTCTCTCCCTTGCTCTCTCTCTGCCTCTCTTGCTATCTCTCTTTCATTCTCTCTTTCTCTCTCTCTCTTTCTGTCTCTCTTGCTATGTCTCTTTCTTTCTCTCTCTCTATCTCTTTCTCTCTTTCTCTGTCTCTCTCTGTCTCTCTTGCTATCTCTTTCTCTCTCTCTTTCTTTCTGTCTCTCTTGCTATCTCTTTCTTTCTTTCTCTCTGTCTCTTTCTCTCTCTTGCTATCTCTCTTTCTCTGTCTCTCTTGCTATCTCTCTTTCTTTCTCGCTCTCTATCTCTTTCTCTGTCTCTCACTCTGTCTCTCTTGCTATCTCTTTCTCTCTCTCGCTATCTCTTTCTTTCTTTTTCTCTCTCTCTTGCTATGTCTCTCTTTCTCTCTCTCTCTGTCTCCCTCTTTCCTTTCTATCTCTCCCTCCCTCTTTCCTTTCTATCTCTCCCTCCCTCTTTCCTTTCTATCTTTCTCTCCGTCCCTCAGCGGCGGCAAAGAAGAAGGAAGGAAGGCTGCAGAGGGCACCGAGGACAAGAGCGTTCGCTCGCTCCCTCGCCCTCTGACTTCCCTCCCTCACTGCTGAAGGGACGAGCGTGGGGAAGAAAGCGCGCGCGGGCCCGCTACAAGAAGGGGTTTTTTGCTTTCTTTTTTTCCCCGCCTCACGGGAGAGAGAGAGAGCAGCGCCCTGTCGGTTCCGAGCGCAGCCAGGGAAAGCGGCCTTGAGCCGAGTGCGAACTCCTTGCCAACAAAAAAAGGGGGTGGCGAAGGCAAAGCCTGGGAGGCGGGGAAGGGAAGAGCGGGAGACCCTCAGACAGAATGGCTGAGGGGAAGGAAAGACGGAAGGAGGGAGGGATTGAGAAGCAAAGCCAGGGAGGGCTGAGAGAAAAGGGGGAGCGGCGCGCGCGAGAGAGGGGCGGGGCGTGCTTTCCCGAAACGGACGGAGAAAGCCCTCTCTTGCAGCGAAAGCGCTCCCAGCCAGGGGGCTGCAAGAGAGGGCTTTCTCCGTCCGTTTCGGGAAAGCGCGCCCCGCCCCTCTCGCAGCCCCCTGGCTGGGAGCGCTTTCGTTCCGAGGAGTTGAAGCCACAGCCGCCGCCGCCATGAGAGAAGTCGCGCCCCAAGGCAGGGGACGGCGGAGGAGATGGGGCAGATCGGGCGGGGAGCTTTGCGGCACACCTAACCGTGTCTCACGGCACACTAGTGTGCTGCGGCACATCGGTTGGGAAACGCTGTTGTAGAGAACAACTTGATCGTGTTATTTTCCACTTATGAACTGCTTGTTTTTTCCATCACTTCCTCTGCTTCTCCTCCTCTATTAAAGAAGGAAAGGTACAATAGTTTCACATTCCTTTCAAAAGGTAGCGCTACGGAGAGGGACGGCATACAAATCTAATAAATAAATATTTCTCTGGAAAAATCCTCCTACAGGTACAGTCCCCATGTGTATAATATTGATGATATCCTGGAAATACACCTACACAAAACAGATTTGTATAATTTGCTAAACCAGAATAGTTTTCTTTTTACTTCATAACTAACATAAATTCTTCCAGGGGTGGCTTGTCAACTACCCATTATTACTGACTATGTGAATCTAGTCTCTAATCCTTGGCCTTTTATCACCACTGGACCAGAGTTGAAATGCTTCTAGTTCACTCATAAAAATATAGAAACATAGAAGATTGATGGCAGGACCTCATGGTCCATCTAGTCTGCCCTTATACTATTTCCTGTATTTTATCTTAGGATGGATATATGTTTAAATTCAGTTACTGTGGATTTACCAACCTGGAAGTTTGTTCCAAGCATCTACTACTCTTTAAGTAAAATAATATAATAATATAATACTTCTAAGAATATAAGAGGAGTGTTTGGTGCATGGCATTTTGGAAAGTAAGTAGTGAGATTTAGGAAAGGGCTTATCTGATTGACAACAAGAGCTTCACCGCTGTGTAGTCAGTTTGGTGAATTTTGACACAGGTACAGCTGAAATATATGGAAAGATGCAAAATTTCGTCAGTAATATTTTGGGGTGACAACAACCAGTGATGGGCTCCTATGGGTACGGTCAGGTACATAGAACCGGTAGAAATATTTTGAAATTTTTTCTTTTTTTTCCCCCTTCTGGGCTTTGGATGTTTTTTCTATCAAAGTAAATGAAGTCGAATGTGTATAATTTTAGAAAAGCTGTGTGTGTATGTGTGTGTACATGCACATACAGTTCATATAGTAGATAATGTATATTTTTGTGTAACTGTGTGTAATATGTATGTACACATATGGCACATAGCCATAGATTTAAATAGTATATTTTGGATGTTCAGTAATAGTAAATAGAAAGGGAAATTGTATCTCTTTAAGGCGAGGAGAGGCCAGGCACCCTAACCCAAACCCTTGACATGAGTGACTTCAAGTTGGCCACCTTTAAACCAGTTACATGACCTTTAAGCCACACCATCACATGATCATCAAGCCACTCCCACCTGGTCACATGGCCGGCAAGCCATACCCACAAAATAAGCCATGCCCACAGCAAGGTAGTAAAAAAAATTGCCGCCTTTCACTGGTGACAACTGTTTATTCTCATTGCAATGTCATCTTTCAGACTTTTATTTTGGAGGTAGCTTCTGCACAGGTCGTCTTTATTAACAACTTCTTTGTTTAGCAACTGTTTGCAATCGCATTGATCTGTAAAGCAAAGGAAAGATGAAATCAGATCAAAAGAGCAGTCATGATTTCACTTAACAAAAAGCTTCACTTATTGGCCAAACTGTCAATCCCAATATGGCCATAAAGGATTACAAGTACTGTAGTTCTTTGTGCTTTACAGCACCCACCCAGTTCCTTCTTCACTCAATTGCTTTGACACACCAGAACACCAAGTACAGCTTGCCTCATTATCTTGATGTAAGCCATTGTTTAACTACGGTTGAATAAATCGCAATGGTGCCTTCATATAACATGAATTGAAACCTCACAAACCATATCTTTGTTTTGAAAGGAATGAAACACGGCATTGCCCTTTAACCACAATATATAGGCTGCTTTAGTCCCAGGGAATAGCTCATTAATACTTTGAACGTGCTGGTCTTTCCCCCCACCTATCTTTTCTTTTATACACACAGAGCATATGCACCAAAAACAATTTCTTCACACTATTCTATTCTATTCTATTCTATTCTATTCCCCATCCCATCCCATTCTATAAATCAGGGGTCCTCAAACTTGGCAAGTTTAAGACTTGTGGACTTCAACTCCCAGAATTCTGGCTGGAGAATTCTGGGAGTTGAAGTCCACAAATCTTAAACTTGCCAACATAGTTCCTCTAAGCTGAGCAGTGAGCAATCGCTCACTTAAAAATCATCATCAACTCAGAGTTTTCCAAACCTGCCCAGAAGCCGAGAGGGAAAGAGTGAGAGGGAAGGAGAGAGGAAGAGAGGAAGAGAGAGAAACAGATAGAAAAAAGAGAGGAAGGAAAAGAGAAAGAAAAAGAATGGGAGTAAGGAAGAGAGAAAGAAAATCAAAAGCTAATTTGAAACTAGCTCAACTATTTAAGTGGCATTTTGATATTGATAGAGTTGCCCTAATTATGAGCTCACTGTTATAGACACACAGTACAGTATTTTATTTTGAAATTCTCTGAGGCAAAACAGGGTATGTATGTATGTATGTATGTATGTATGTATGTATGTATGTATGTATGTATGTATTTATTTATTTATTTCTGTGCCGCCCAGTCCCAAAGGGACTGCCGCTCAGACACTATACTTTTCCACCCACCCACCCAAAAAATTAGAGGGAACACTGCTTGCCAAGTTTGAAGACCTCTGCTATAAATGATGTTGGGTATTTTCATAGTTCTCCTGATAAGCGGATTATTGTCCTTTGCCCCAAGATCTCACTTGAATAATGAATCTCGAAACAGGGTGAAATGGTAACAGCGTGATACGAGGCGAGAGCAGATATTATAGGACTGGTACCTAAACAACAAAAATCATGAGCTGGTCCAGGTTTCATACTTTAGTATCGCTACCGCTTATGGACAATTTTAGGCAAAAATCACCGCACGTTTTAAGTTCAATATACGTTTGCCCCTAATAACTGTTAATGTTTTAACACTGAAATTGTTTATTTGCCAAAATAATGGAGTATTGCGTCATAACACAGAGACAAGAGGATGGGAAAAGCGCTATGATGGACACCCGGAGAAACAAAACGACCACATCATATGCCCCCCCCCCCCTTTTCGTCATCTCTTTTAATACTGTACAGGGATAAGCAAAATTGGCTTTTCTATGACATGTGGACTTCAACTCCCATAATTCCTGAGCTAGCATGATTGGCTGAGGAATTCTGGGAGTTGAAGTCCATAAGTCATAGAAGAGCCAACTTTGCCTACCTACCCCGTTTCAGTAGATTCTCAAATCTGAAGGGCGGGATTGATATTCCCCGCCTTTCCGTAAACCATGGCAACCGTTAGCCAATCCCGACTTGGTACGAACCTTCCAAGGGCCAATTGCACGATGGCATTGTAAGCTCCCGCTCCGGAGCTCTATTGGCTGCTAAGCACGCCGTCGAGGCGTACGCCGTCGAGATTCAACGCATGCGCGGTGTGGAGCGGTGGCTGAAAACCGGGTGCTGGTGCTGACAGGGCCATAGCCCGTCTCCGGAGTAAAGTCGAGGCTCGGAAGGCGAAAGCTTCACGTCCGCCGCGCGCATCTTTTTTCCCCCCCTGCTGCCGTTGCCAGCATGTTTCTCACTCGCTCCGAGTACGACAGGTAAGTAAGCAGCCACAGAACGGGCGGAAGCGCGGCCTGCTTTGGCCGGGGCTGAGTCACTGCAGCAGCGGCCTGGCTTTCCCAACGAGTCGTCCCGAAGGCTTTTCGGAAGGAGTTGTTGCCGGCCTCTCCTTGAGGCTGCCTTTAAAAGAGTGGCGGCCTTGGGTGCTTTTTTGGCTTCTTTTCTTTGGAAAGGAAGCGCTTCGGTCGGACCTCGTGCCTCCCTTCCTCCATGCCTGGGAATAGAGCAGTGTTTCCCAACCCTGGCAACTTGAAGATATTTGGACTTCAACTCCCAGAATTCCTGGCTGGGGAATTCTGGGAGTTGAAGTCCAAATATCTTCAAGTTGCCAAGGTTGGGAAACACTGGAATAGAGAGCAGTTTTTTTTATTTATTTATTTATGCATCAGACTTGGAAGGGACCTCGTGGGTCATCTAGTCGACCCCCTCTCCCGCCTGCGTGGGGGAGAAAAAAAAGGCTTAAACTTTTTGTCAAGCGGCTCCTTCACATTAGAAATCGGAGTTTTCCCAGGACTTGAGTGTCCCGCAAAAAAGTGTGGGCTTTTTTTGTCGGCGGGAAAAAGCATCTTTGAGTGTAAAACCGAACTGCAAAAATGTAAGCACTCTGGTGGTGCTGAAGAGATTTTTTAGGTGTGTTTGAAACAATGCTTCAAAAATGTACATTAATTCTGAATACTTAAAAGTTCAGTTTGTAGGGTGCTTTTAAAAAAAGATTTTCGATTTGCCTTAACTGCCTGCTCCTTATTTTGTACAAAGAAAAATAGAAGGGGATTGTAACATGTTTCAAATTGGTTAATCAGAAATCACACTATCCTGATCCTTTTGAATATTTTTGCTTAGAGGTAAAATTTATCCGTGTATTTCTTCTTCCCAGCAGGCTGGGCCTAATTTCTGTGTTGTGAAATTATTTCCTTAGTCATAATCCTCAAACTTTTGCTTTCGGTTATGCTTATCAGGCATTGGACCAGCTGACTGGCAACAAGTACAGTACTTTCATTGTTGGATTAAAGCACATGGTAGAAGAAAATTTACTATGCACAGATATATTTTTAGAATGTTACTTGTACAAACCAATACACCGTAGCCAAATAAACTTTGCCAAGTATTTTTGGCAATGTGTTGTGATATTTATGGAGAAGAAAAAGGTTTAATTTGGTGGTGACTTTTATAAATCATTTCATACATTTCCCCCCTCACATTTTGCAATATCATAAACTCCCAATCTCTACTCTCAGTGTTTTGTTTTAAGAGATTTGTTGAATTAAAAAATTGTTAAAATTGAGATATCTTCACATTTTTGGGGAAGTGATACATTTCTGAAGTTTAGAGTTTAAAACTAAACTGCTGAATAGAGTGCTGCCTACTTGGGAAAAGTGAGGTTTTTTATCCTATATTGGTGGGGATTCTTTTGCTAGAAAATTTAATATATTTAACATATGAAGATTTAATATCTGTTATACATTCATTCATTCATTTCAACTCCCTAAGTACTCTGGGCGGCTCACAACCAAAGAGAACAGGATATACAGTGTACAGCATTCAGAACATCTAAAAAGAAAAATTTAAAAACAATTTAAAATCCACAATAAAACCATATGCATCTTTTATGGCTGGATCTTGAAGGTGTATCCTCTAATCCAGTGTTTCCTAAACCTGGCTACTTGAAGATATCTGGAGTTCAACTTCCAGAATTGGCTGGGGAATTCTGGGAGTTGAAGTCCAAATATCTTCAAGTGGCCAAGGTTGGGAAACACTGCTCTAATCAATGGCCCAAGGCCTGCCGGAAAAGCCAGGTCTTTACAGCTTTCCAGTAGGGTGGGAGTAGTATGGATCTCAGGAGGCACCTGGTTCCAGAGAGCTGGAGCCATCACGGAGACACTGTTTAGCTGACGGGACCTGGAGAAGACCAACCCTGTGGGCTTTTATCGGTCGCTGGGAGCTATGCCGTAGAAAGTGGTCCCAAAGATTATGATGATGATGATGATGATGATTATTATTATTATTATTATTATTATTATTATTATTATTATTATTAATTAGATTTGTATGCCGCCCCTCTCTGAGGACTCGGAGTGGCATAGTCTGGCCCTAAGCCATATAGGGCTTTAAAAGTCATGACCAACACCTTGAATTGCGCCCCGAGACTGATTGGGGGCCAGTGCAGCTCACTATATATACATAATATATATTTGCCCCTTTTGGAAGCTGCTGTGTTTTCCTGAATTTCTCTCTCTGAAAACACCCTTGTTGAATATTTGCAACTAGTCTAGTTCAGCTAAAAAAAATACTTTGTCTTTCTGTCATTATTTGAAATCAAACTGTATTGCTTAAGTCTGATTCAAAAATCTAAATTCTAGTATATGTTCATTGTGACTCTTGATTCTTTCCTTTGCAGAGGCGTGAACACTTTTTCACCAGAAGGAAGATTATTCCAAGTGGAATATGCCATTGAAGCTATCAAGGTACATTTGAAATTATTGTGTAAAAAGTATCTTGAGCAATTTCGTAGAACTGGATGGACTACAATGGGGGAATCACAGAACAGTGAATGAAGATTGAGAATAGTGTTTGAGCAATGCTGTCCAATGCCACCCCGAGTCTTTGGAGAAGGATGGCATGCAAATATAATAATAATAATAATAATAATAATAATAATAATAATAATAATAATAATAAATATAAATATAAATATAAATATAAATATAAAAATATATAAATAAATAAAATTCTTCTATACTTTCTTTGAAGCAATGCTGTGATAGCTTTTACAGTCATGGTAATTGGTTAAGATTGGCAGTGTGTTGCATGTTATATTCTTTAACTTACCCAGTTGCATTCAATTTCTGTAAAATGTCTATGTAAATAACTGGGAGAATGTGATGGGTGTCGTTGGAAAATGCTCAGCAATCAATTGTGTAGCATTTTGTACACAATATTTTGAATTCAGCTTCGTAAGTATAAGCTACTTCTTCTTTATATCTGAACATGGCATGGTTACTGAAGGAAAGAGAAAATTCATTATCATTTTGATTATGTAGCACGATTCTATTAAGCAATTTAGTATTATTATTATTATTATTATTATTATTATTATTATTATTATTATTATTATTATTTATTAGACTTGTATGCCACCCTTCTCCGGAGATTCGGAGCGGCTCACAACAAAAACAAGGTGACAAATCCAATATATTAAAAGACATCTAAAAACCCATTATTAAAACCATGCAACACAATCATACCATACATAAACAATATAAGCCCAGGGGTATTTTAATTTCTCCATGCCTAACGACATAGGTGGGTCTTCAATAGCTTACGAAAGGCAAGGAGGGTGGGGAAAGTTCTGATCTCTGGGGGGAGTTGATTCCAGAGGGCCGGGGCTGCCACAGAGAAGGCTCTTTCCCTGGGGCCCGCCAGACGACATTGTTTAGTCGACAGGACCCGGAGAAGGCCAACTCTGGAACCTTATCGGTCGCTGGGATTCGTGCGGCAGAAGATGATTCTGAAGGTATTCTAGTCTGATGCCATGTGGGGCTTTATAGGTTATTACCAACACTTTGAATTGTGACCGGAAACTAATTGGCAGCCAGTGCAGGCTGATAGTGTTGACGAGACATGGGCCAATCTAGGAAGCCCCATGATAGCTCTCTCAGCCTCATTCTGCACGATCTGAAGTTTCTGAACACTCTTTAAAGGTAGCCCCATGTAGAGAGCGTTGCAGTAGTTGAACCTCGAGGTGATGAGGGCATGAGCGATTGTGAGAAATGACTCCCTGTCCAAATAGGGTCGCAAATGGTGCACCAGGCGAACCTGAAAGATGGTGCTCTAATGTTAGCTGTGGATCGAGGAGGACGCCCAAGTTGCGGACCCTCTCCGAGGGGGTCAATAACTCCCCAGGGTAATGGAGGGACTGATGGAATTGTCCTTGGAGGCAAAACCCACATCCATTCCGTCTTGTCATACAGCAACAGGAACATCAAGTTATTGCAGAACCACTATTGTTGTAGTGATTACAGTGCAGGCTAGGATTACTGTGATATAGGTTTATGTTGTTATTTAACCACAGAAGTTCACTGTGTGACTTTAGATCAAACAATGCAGCTTATGATTGTAAGAGGAAATATTAAGAGGGATTGCTTTATACATAACCCGAGCATCATAATTCAGAAGAAACATTTTAAAGATGGGATAATAGTAACTATAGCTTTGACATTCCTGCAAGGGTTCCTGATGGCCAGAGGAAATATAATTTCAGTCTATTACATAGTTTTCTTTGCTTGCTGATTGTTCTGTTATAGCATCTCCATGTCACGTTATAAAAATTTGAGCACTTGATAACTGGCATGTATTTAGAACAGTTGCAACATCCTGGGATCACACAATAATCATTTGTGATCTTCCCAGGTGGCTTCTGACAAGCAGAGACAGTAGGGGAAGCCAGATTTACTTAATAAATATTGATTCACTTAACAGCTATGGAAAAAAGTCATAAAATCAGGTCTGGCTCACTTAACAACTGTTTTATCTAACAGTAAAAATTCTGATTCCAATTGTGGTTGTAAGTCGACTACAATGACAATGGACTACCTGTGGTTATTATTTTTGGCATGGTGACAGTACTATTATTTTGCACTGAATAGAATTAAATTCAGCTTTTCTTATTCTGAACCTTCATAGTGGCACATGAACAATTAGTAGACTTAATCTATAAGCATTCCATTAGACGTCCCCAAAAGCTTCTCCCGTTTTAATGGGCCAAATATAGTAAATTGAAGTGTGGGGCTCTTTTAAACCACTTGAAAAATGTCTGTGGATTAGCAGGAAAGTTATCATGTCCTGATCTGTTTTTATTGCCAGAAAACATGGGTTTGAGTAGAACCTGATCATGCACAATGTTTTGAGTTGGCTAGTCTGTTAGAATTATAGTCCCTTACATATCTCGAATCCCAGCGGCCGATAAGGTCCCACAGAGTTGTCCTTCTCCGGGTCCCGTTGACTAAACCAGTGTTTTTCAACCAGTGTGCCGCGGCACACTAGTGTGCCGCGAGACATGGTCAGGTGTGCCGCGAAGCTCAGCAAGAGAGAGAAAGAAAGCAAGAGAGAGAGAGAAAGAGAGGCAGGGAAAGAGGGAGAGATAGAAAGAGAGCAAAAAAAGAGAGGAAGGAAGAGAAAGAGGGATGAAGAGAGGGAGGAAGGAAGAGAGAGAAAGAGGGAGAGAAATAGAGTGAAAGGGAGAGAGAGAGGATTTTTTTGTCCAAACTTTTTTTATCCCCCCCACTCAAGATGCCCCATTATTTTGTTTATGTAAAAAATGTGCCGCAGCTCAAAAAAGGTTGAAAATCACTGGACTAAACAATGTCGTTTGGCGGGCCCCAGGTGAAGAGCCTTCTCTGTGGCGGCCCCAGCCCTCTGGAATCAACTCTCCCCAGAGATCAAAACTGCCCACCACCCTCTTTGCCTTTCATAAGTTGCTCAAGACCCACCTATATCGCCAGGCATGGGGGAATTGAGACATCTCCCCTGGGCTTATCTAGTTTATGTACGGTGTGCTTGTGTTGTATGATTTTTAAATGACAGGTTTTTAGATACTTTCTTTTAATATTAGATTTGTTACATTGTATACTGTTGTTATTACTGTTGTGAGCTGCCCCGAGTCTGCGGAGAGGGGCGGCATACAAATCTAATAAATAAATAAATTAAATTAAATAAATAAATAAATAAATAAATAAAATCTCTTAAAAGGTGGGGGGAGTAAATATGCTGTTTGTATGTAGCTCAGTATACTAAGCATTGACTCATCGGTGCCTACAAGTTTCATTAATATAGATATGTAAGTAGTTCCTTGGTAGAGCTGCATGTCTCTCTGAAAAATTAATGGCAAACATGCTTGACTGGTATTATGAGCATCTTATTTGTTGTTTCAGAGTGATGTAAATTAATGCATGCTATTCATAAATATTTTAAAATATGTTTATTTTAAAATAGTCTTAAGTATAAAACGTATCAGGAAAGACTTAATGAACTCAATCTGTATAGTCTGGAGGACAGAAGGAAAAGGGGGGACATGATCGAAACATTTAAATATGTTAGAGGGTTAAATAGGGTTCAGGAGGGAAGTGTTTTTAATAGGAAAGTGAACACAAGAACAAGGGGACACAATCTGAAGTTAGTTGGGGGAAAGATCAAAGGCAACATGAGAAAGTATTATTTTACTGAAAGAGTAGTAGATCCTTGGAACAAACTTCCAGCAGACGTGGTTGGTAAATCCACAGTAACCGAATTTAAACATGCCTGGGATAAACATATATCCATTGTAAGATAAAATACAGGAAATAGTAAAAGGGCAGACTAGATGGACCATGGGGTCTTTTTCTGCCGTCAGTCTTCTATGTTTCTATCTGTGCCATAGGGCCTTTTTCAGAGCAAAGCCAGATCCTTATTGTTTGAAGATAATTGAATTTAGTATAAAAAAAAATAACCGTTGCAAATATCTGCAAGCAAATTACACTGCTATGGGAAAATGTCAAAATACATTTTGTACAAAATAATCTTGGTTATTTCTTAAATGGGATGGGAGCTGACCTAATCATGTAAGGGCTTGACAGGATTTATTGTACCTATTTCAAAAAGAATTAATATACCAAATCATGGAGTGGGACAACTCAGTGTGGCCAGTTTGGTATAGCTGATTTATCACTAAGTCTCCTCTGCCAACTCACTGCCACACAGGCCCAGCAATACAACTCCACACAGTCAACTCAGTGCGGGGACAACTCGCCTTAGATGGCTGGAGGGAGGAGAGTTCAGTGGTTGGGCGAGTGAGCAGGTGTGCAGAGTGGCAACAGCGGCTGGGGCATCCCATTTCAACACACTCTCACCACTGCTGAAACTGCTGACACTACTGCTGCCAAACTCCAAGCTGAAGAGGCCCAAGATGTTGGCAGCAGTGCATTGGGGAAGCAGTGGTGGTTAGGGCATTCCATTTTCACATCCCCTGACATTGCTGCAGCAAACTCCTGGAGCTCGACATGGCAGTGGTGGGGTGTGTGAAAATGGGACACATCCAAATGCTATCCACCCAGCACACCACCAAACGGCCTGAACTCCACCACCACCATTGCTGAACAGGACGAACTCTGAACGGTCCAGAGCTCAGCATGGTGATAGCAGTATATGTGAAAATTGGATATGCCAGTTGCTGACACTGTTCTGAACTCTGCCCGCTCACTTGCTCTCCTGCCCACGCGGCTGTCTCTCCAATGGGAAACCACTCTTCTACCCGCCTGTCTGCCTGCTCACATGGATCTCCCTCCCGCCTCCATGGCAAATTGTCCCTGCCGCGAGTTGGCTGTGTGAAGTTATATTGTGACTTGGTGAGGTGGACATTCCAAGCTGGCTGCACTGAGCTGTCGTAGACCCCCTAGATCAGTGATGGCAAACCTATGACACGGGTGCCACAGGTGGCACGAAGAGCCATCTCTGTTGGCATGTGAGCCATTGTCTTAGCTCAGCTCCAACATGCATGTGTGTGCCGGCCAGCTGATTTTTGGCTTGCACAGAGGCTCTAGAAGGACATTTTTGGCTTCCAGAGAGCGTCCGGGGGATGGCGGAAGGCGTTTTTACCCTCCCACCAGAAGTTGGGAAACAGGCCATTTCTGGCCTCCAGAAGACCTCCGAGGGGGGGTGGGGGGTGTTTTCTCCCTCCCCAGGCATTGAATTATGTGTGTGGACACTCGTGCATGTGCAACAACATGCGCGCACATTCTTTCGGCACCCGAGGAAAAAAAGGTTTGCCATCACTGCCCTAGATTGATTGGTGTAGTTAGTGCAGTTTATCAAATGTTACATATTGACTTAAGATGAGTAACAGTGAATGAATGGTAAAAAGTTCTTCTCCCTCATCCTTAGTCCATGATAAGATTAATCAATGATGGTCCAATTATTAGGACACCTGCAGTTCAAGGCCAAACCGTTGACCATTGATTAAAAAATTTCTTCTCCAAAGCTGCCCTTCCTCCTTATTGAATGGTGGGGGAGTTGGGAGGGTTTTGCCATTATTTGCCACGACATATCTGTTATTGCCCAACATGTATCCTTGTAGAAAAAGACTTATGAACTTCTATGAAGGTCTAGAATCAAAATACAGCACATTCAGATATGACATATCTGTTTAAGTGAAAATATGCTCTGAATTTTCCATTTCATGTTTACATTCTGGGTTTTGATTGCATCCAGCTTACATCCTATTGTTTAATACTCTTCTGAAATTCTGCATCTGATTATCATATGGGCTGAGCATTTCTTAGATTGTATAAAGCAAATTAACAGTTCTTTTAAAAGGTTAAAAATGGTTTATTATTATTTTTGTTAGCTTGGGTCCACAGCAATTGGAATCCAGACATCGGAAGGAGTTTGCCTGGCTGTGGAGAAGAGGATTACTTCACCACTTATGGAGCCAAGCAGTATTGAGAAAATTGTAGAAATTGATTCTCATATAGGTAAGAATGAAAGCTAATTCTTAAGAAAATTCTGCAGTGTAATTGCAATATGGATAGGATTAAAATCCTTGCTTTGGTGGTCTTCTAATTCCTAAATTATGAGCTTATGTGTAAACTTCCTTGGATGTGAAATTAATATTTACTACTGGTTTCTGTGTTCAGAATCAGCACAATATAGAATCAGATGTAGAAATCAAAAGCAACTTGCTACTATATGACCTCTCTAATAAAAGTTTGTCTCCAAATATAGAAATTGGAGAGCGCTCTTGATCCCCAGCCAATTCCTCTGTTGAAAGCTCATTGATTGACCTCTAATGTTAGCCTGTCCTCTATATGAGGCCATCTTTTTTAATATAATCATATACACACCTCTGATGAAAACTAAGCTAGAGTTCATTTATATCTACCTTTCTCTGTGTTTAATATCAATGTTAACTATTTTAATATAGCTGCGAACAATGGTATTGTCTAACAAAGTTAACTAACAAATAAGTATAACTGAAAAACATTTTAAGGTATCAGTACCTTATATCATTTGACCTGCTTTCTTTCACATGTAAATGCATGGACTTTGTTTATGACACATTTGACTTTCAACTTCTACAGTTTTTTAAAAGTGTCATGGATGATTAAAAACACATTATTTATTTCAATGTTCTTGAGTCAATTTTTGATGTCTCACAGGAAAGTGTTGAGGCTGGTACTTTTTAATTTGTATCTCCCTTTTTCAGGTTGTGCAATGAGTGGCTTGATAGCTGATGCAAAGACATTAATTGACAAAGCAAGAGTTGAGACACAGGTAAAACTCACATACTGATCTTTGTGCATCTTGCTTTTTCCCTCCTACTTTTTTTTAAAAAAAAGAAAATTAGTTATCCATTCAAACTTAAACGTGGCAGCAGAACTGCAGAAAAGAATTACAAATTAAATTTTACATGAAAAGAATATGCAAAATTCAAGATGGATATGAAAGGGTGGAAAATAAGATTCTATACTGGATTTTTAGGGTCACTAATTATTTACAATTACATGAATATTAGAAGAAACTGATATCAGAATATTGCTCTACTATCATGGCTTTAGGATTGCTCTCTTTGAACTGAGTTTGACATTTTAATAGTCTTATTGCTCTTTTTAAATTCTCTATCCAATAAAGAGAAAGAAAATGTATAACTTAGGAAATAGATACATTTGTGTTCTGCCTCATGCTTCTCAGTGGCCAATTAGAGCTCACAGAGTTGGCCTTCTCCAAGTCCCCTCGACCAACTATCTTCAGAGATTCACACCACCCTCATCCTCTTAGCCTTCCGGAAGGCCTTAAAAACATGGCTTTGCCGGCAGGTGTGGGGCCGTTGAGCCATAGTATTCTGTTCCGGCCAGAATAGGATGAATGTTTGTACTGGGATTTTAATTGCAATATATTGTTTTATTCATGTACACCGCCCTGATTCCGTCAGGAGATGGGTGGCTTATAAATCTAACAAAATAAATAAAATAAATATTTTTAGTGAACAGGTAAATCAGTCTTTAACTTTATAATTGTCAGGATTGTGCTTTCTATGGGTATGTTATTAAATTGGAAATGTGTTTCAATGAATGATTTCCATAATCTTTGCAAGTTAACATTCTTGGATCAATGAGCTCCTTCAGATCACAATTAACAGCATATAAATCATTTTTCTCTGAGTGGCAAAATATATAAGCTACTCAATAAGCTACACAGATGGCAAAATATATAAGCTACTCAACTATGGAATATTGATTCTGTGAGATTAGTTCCTTTCGTGTAATAAATTATAGTCTGCATAGGAACTGCTCATGGTAGAATGCTTCCCATGTGGTTGGAAGCATTTAAAAGAATTTTAACTAAGCTTGAATAGGAAATATGGACAGTGTTATTCATAGCACATATCTATTCTAAAAGGAATAACAAATTAAACACAAACGAGTCTTCAGAGAAGGGTGGTATACAAATCTAATAAATTATTATTATTATTATTATTATTATTATTATTATTATTATTATTATTATTATTATTATTAAATCTTACCTCATATTGAACGTTCTTTATACTATGTTGCAATTTGCATGTTAAATAATCTTTTGAGCGTTTCTTCTTACGGTTCTAATTTTGGCTGAAGTTTATTTGGATGCAGATTGTATATATATTGAAGAAATGTATCTTTTATGAAAAGAGATTTAGATGTCTCTTTCTATCATCTCAGAATCACTGGTTTACATACAATGAAACCATGACTGTGGAAAGTGTGACACAAGCTGTGTCCAACTTAGCGTTACAGTTTGGAGAAGAAGATGCTGATCCAGGCGCAATGGTATGTATGTCAATTATTGTTAAATGTCCATTGTTGACAATTGTACTCTTCAGTTACTAGATCATTGATGCATAATCCTTTTATGGTTTCATTCTAGTCAAGGCCATTTGGTGTGGCATTACTCTTTGGAGGCGTCGACGAAAAAGGACCTCAACTGTAAGTTGGGTTTTGTTTCTTCATTCTCATTATTTATGTATTTAAATCCAGGCTACTTATCATTGCTGAGTTAGAAGATAGAGTTCTACATAATCAACCTGACAGTGATAACATTCAACCAGTGGAACAGTTTGCCGCCAGAAGTTTTAAGTGTTTCATCACTGGAAGCTTTCAAGAAGAAACTGGAGAGCCATCTGTCAGAAATAGCATAGAATCTTCTGTTTGAACAGGGGGGGTTACACTAGGTGACCTACAAGGTCCCTTCCAATTCTGTTAATCTCTGGCTAGTGGAGACAGCATCCATTTATGGGTTAACTCTGTCTATTATCCAATCAGGACTGAGTCTGCTAAATGATTACATGCCTCCTCATCCTGCAACTTCCGCTTTTTAGTCTGATCTTCCACATGCACAGGAAGCCTAAAAGGCCATTAACTTGGTTTAAACAAGGTTCCAATTGCCCCCATTAAAAATCAAATTGTCCCCCTGTGGTGCATGGGCCCCACATTACAAACCACTGATCTAGTCCTTGTAACCAGAAGCCCTTCAAAGTTCCAAGCACATTTTAAAGGAGAAAGTTATCCCTAAAATTCATAGTGGAAGCACTCAGTTAAGAATGCAAGAAAGGCTTGAGAATGAGGAAGGGAAAGCTTCCACTATTGCCATTCCCTTAAGCAGGTAGAGAAAATAATAATCCTGCATTGCAAAATAACATTAAACTTTTATGTCTGCAGATTTTTTAAATATTTGTAGTCATTAACCAGCAAAGTTTACTTATAGAAACAAATACATTTGACGGACAGCACACTTTAAATCGTGTACTTTGCATTTTAATAAACTCAGATTTCTTTCATCTTTAGGCTGTCTTTTTTTCTCTCTTATTTTCAATTTGTTCTTCAGTAATTGAATACAGTTTCATGATAAGAGGAAATGATATTTGACACTAACTATTTAACAACAAAATGTTCTTTATTGAAACAACCATATGAGAAATGGTACTGTAAAGATGTATTTTAAAGAACATGAACTGTTATAGTTTGTAAAATATTTTATCAGTTGCTGAGATTTATTAAATTGCTGCAAGACAATAAGGTAATTTATTTCAATTCTGAACCATCTCCATTTTTTTTTACCATTGTATTCTTATAATGAGAACTCAGTTATGCCTATAGAGATTTTGGTTCACACAATTATATTACTGCCTTCTGTGCCTTAATATTTATTTATTTACTGTAGTTTAATGTACTTGTGGACCAATCAACCTGTTTTTCAATAGATAGCTCTGATAAAATCATAGTTTGTAGAATTATGGGTGTACAAGCAATTGCATGAGCTATAGGAACTTAAATCCTAAAGAAAGGTTCAAAAATCTGAAAACCACAAATATAGCAAAGAGATTCAATTCACAGGACCCTTCTAGAAGAAGAAGGAAAGGGCAATGTTACTTGCTTAGTCATATTATGTGCTTAATCAAGTGTAAAACTAATTTCTGCAGCACAATCTTAGCCATTTTAATAAATGAAAGGACAAAACTGACTTCAATGTTACATTTTTTAGGAAACAAATAAGTAGAAATTGATTTGATTTGATTATGAGTGAGAGGGGTAGAGGGAGAGAGAGCTAGAAAGAGAGAGGAGAATTTAATGCAGGTGATTCTTTTGTGGTTATTAAAAGAACAAAAAAGCCATCCTAAAGTTTATTTGAATCAGAAGTGTCCTTTTGGGGGGGTGGGGTGATATTGAAGGCGTTTCTTCTCATCAGGATGTGTATATGATGCCTTCTTGACAGGTTCTCCTTTAAAATAAAGCCAAGCCAGGCAAATCCTATTCACCATGCAATACTTTCTAGTTCTAAGCTATGTAGTAAAACTGTGGCTATCCCTACTAGTCTCCCAAATTTGATGGATGTAAGCATTTGATTATGATGTGCACATGTGTACCTACACAATCTGTTCCTAGTCAAATATAACTCACAGAATAAAACTGCAGATTTTATAAGTGATTTGCATGGCACTTAGTTTGTTCATTTTTCTATCTTTTAATTATGCATGTAGATTTCATATGGATCCTTCTGGGACTTTTGTACAGTGTGATGCAAGAGCAATTGGATCAGCTTCAGAAGGTGCACAAAGCTCACTGCAGGAGGTTTATCATAAGGTGAAAGCCCATTTTATTTGGCCTTACTCTTTTTTGCAGCTCTTTGATGAAAGCAGTGAGATGAAGGAATTAACTGTGAGCTTTATTGTAGCCACAAAATCCTGTTGGTTGGTTCTCTTTTAAACTAGCTGTAACTTTAATACCATAGAATCACCTGGGTTATCTTTGTTTCTCATCAATGTATTTCAAGCAATTTAAAAAGTGTCATTACACGTGGTGTTTTGAATATTTTTTCAATATATTTATAGTGCTCTAGGTGGTTTGGGATCTGAGAAGTTCACAGGAGTAGAACCTTTTATAGAAATATAAAAAGAGATTTTGAGATATTTTAAAATAAATCTGCTTTCTTGACTAACAAGTCAAATTAGTAATTTAACCCCATGCGTAAACAAGAGCTTGTATTGTCTTTAAATAAATATAACATGTTAATGATATGTCAATGACTGAAACCTGCAGTTCTCAACCCTAAAAATATTTTCACAATGGTGAACTGCATCTGGCTGAATAATTTTCCATCAAACAATTGAGATTTACTGTATGTAAATTCAGTTTAGATAGCATGTGTAGTAAGAACACTATCCAGTCAGTTTTAGACATGTCATTATATATATTTAAGCATTTGTTTAATTTAAGAGAATGATTCAATTAATGTGATAACTAGTCACTTGGTGCCTATCGCATCAGCCTTAAGTTTAATTATTTTTCTTTACAGTCAATGACACTGAAAGAGGCAATTAAGTCGTCCCTTATAATTCTAAAACAAGTTATGGAAGAAAAGCTGAATGCAACTAACATTGAGGTATGTTAATCCATTTATTAAAGGTTTTCCATAAATGTCCATCTTACCTGAATTTCAGCATAGATATCGAAGTAGCTTAGATTTGCTATGGATTGTATCTTATGTCCCAATTATTTTGGGGTAGAATTGTAGGAGTTAAGTTTCACATTTGGCTCTCCTGCTTCCTTGTTGATATTCCTGAGATTAGAGTGTTGAGATCTTTGTACTGAAATAGTAACACATCTTAACATCTGCATGACAATGGGAAAGATTCTTTACTGCCATAGTAGGAAAAATAATGTGAAGTGAATAAATCAAGCACTTAAAATCTTAAAAACTAACACTGGTGACTCAATTTCCATCTAATTCAATGTTCTACTAACCAGACAATTAGATAGGAATGTGGACAGCTGCCTAACTTAAAAACAGAAAACTTTCTGTTCTCCAACAGCTGGAATTGACAGGTGTATTGCTTTAGTATCAGAAATGCCACATAATTGTTTTTGATGAATTAAGGTTGAGGTTATCCAAACATGGCCAAGGTGAAAAACTCAGGAACTAGAATATATGGAAGATTTGGAACAAGGCTGTGGAAGAATCTAGTGACTTTACGTGATCTTTTTAAAAAGCATATCAGATCTTATTCAAACCTGGATAGTAGATCAGTACGAAAGGGTTGACGTTTAAATTGGCAAGAACCTTCCCAAAGGATATATTGGAAAACCACTTCAATAAAGCTGCCAAGTAGTTTTATTGCAATGGTTTTTTAGGAAATTGAATGCAAGCAACATTGAATGCAGCCACTGAGGGTAGCCTTAAGACCAGCAAAAATTGTTAAGTGAACTGCATAAGGGTGTCAGGAAATCACTAAAGTTAGAACTAAAATGCTGTGATTACCCTGTTTAACACAAGCTTAACATAGTGGCCCCTCTGCAAAACAGAAATGTGTGGCATAACACAGCAGATGAAATATTGGGGCTATAGGGGTTCTTACTGGTGGATTCTTGATAGGCACCCAAATCTTCTCAATACTATACCTTTTACCACTTCCGCTTCCTGCCCTCCACCCGCAATTTGTATATTGGATTGTTTCTTGCCATAATGATCTTTAAACTTTAGATTACCAATGCATCAACATTCTCATCAACCTGACACCCAGTGCCTGGTCTAGCACTTTCCCTGTCTTCCATTCTTTACCTTCCCTCAGTCAGTAATGCTGACATTGCTGCATGGTATTTTTACAAAAGATAAATGAAAACAACACACACACTCCCCAATTTTCCCAGCATATTTTCTTCCCTCCCTCTTTTACCTTTTCTTAGTCAGTGCACTTTTATAGTGTCAGGGCCTGTTCCATACCAAGATGGTCTCAGCCATAAAGAATCATCTCACAGTGCAATTTATTTCACTAGCTTGGTGCTTCCCAATATTCCCTCCCTTGACTTATCTCATCTGCTAATGAAGGAGACCCTTTAGTTCCCACTCTTACACAACCACTCAATTCTGCCCAGATAAATTATATTTTGCTTACTTTCCAAAACAAGCTTATTCTATATATGGACCATATATAAAACATGCATATTTGGCTTTAGGCATAGACTTACCACAAATCAGCTTGCTTGGGGCAGCAAGAGCTTTTGCAACGAATATACTGTACAGCTCTACTTGTCCTTTGTGTTTTATGGAGCAAAGGGGAAGTTGTATGTACCAGACTCAAGTTTTGATGGGGCAGTGTGGATAGGGTAGGAGAGAATAGAATAGGATTTTATTGGCCAAATGTGATTGGACACACAAGGAATAAGCAATCAAATCATATTACGAACCAGTCAATATAAATGATACAAGCAACAAATCATATTATGAATCAGTCAATAAGGATACAAGCAACAAAGTTACAGTCATACAGTCATTTGTGGGAGGAGATTGGTGATAGGAACGATGAGAAGATTAATAGTAGTGCAGACTTAGGAAATAGTTTGATAGGGTTGAAGGAATTATTTGTTTAGCAGTTATGACATTCGGGGGGAAACTTGTTGTATCTAGTTGTCTTGGTGTACAGTGTTCTAGTGTTGTTTTGAGGGTAGGAGTTGAAAGAATTTATGTCCAGGACGTGAGGGTTCAATAAATATTTCCACAGCTCTCTTTGATTCACGTAGTATATATAGATGAAACTCAGAAAATTAGAATAGCGTACAAAAGTTTATTTATTTCAGTAATGCAAATAAAAGGTGAAACGTAATATATGAGAGAGACCCATTACACACAGAATATGGAAATGCATTTCATTTAGAAATCAAGGAGCCAGAGTATGGAGGAAGAATGGAGAGGCACACACTTCAAGATGCTTGAAGTCCAGTGTGAAGTTTCCACAGTCTGAGTTGATTTGGGGAACCATGTCATCTGCTGATGTTGGTCCACTGTGCTTCATTAAGTCCAGGTTCAACACAGCTGTCTACCAGGAGATTTTGGAGAACTTCATGCTTCCTTCCTCAGATGAGCTTTATGGGGATGCTGACTTCAATTTCCTAGCAGGACTTGGTACCTGCCAAGAGCACCAAAACCTGGTTCAATGACCGAGAGATTATTGTGCTTGATTGGCCAGCAAACTCGCCTGATCTGAACACCATAGATAATATTTGGGGCATTGCCAAGAGAAAGATGAGATACAGAACAATGAGAAGAGCTAAAGGCTGCTATTGAAGCATCCTGGTCTTCCATAACATCTCAGCAGTGCCACAGTCTGATAGGTTCCATGACACGCTGCATTGAGGCAGTAGTTGCTGCAAAAGGGGCCCAAATCAAGTACCGAGTACATATGCATGCTTATACTTTTCAGAGGTCCGATATTGGTCTATGTATAATTCTTGTTTTATTGATCTCATGTAATATTCTAATTTTCTGAGATGGAGGATTTGGGATTTCCATGAGGTGTAGGCCATAATCATCACAATTATGACAAATCACAACTTAACTATTTTGCCTTGCATGTAATGAGTCTCATATATTATGTTTCACCTTTTAAGTTGCATCATTGAAATAAATGAACTTTTGCATGATACTCGATTTTTTTGAGTTTTACCTGTAGGTCCTCAATTGAAGGCAGGATGGTAGCAATTGCTTTTTGTGCAGTTCTGATTATCCTCTGAAGTCTGTGTCTGTCTTTTTGAGTTGCAGAACCAAACCAGACAGTTATAAGGGTTGAGGTGACAGATTCAATAATTCCTCTGTAGAACTGTAGGATAAACTGTAGGGTAAAAAATATTTGTTCGCCCTAATGAAACTAAATTTAAGCAAAGAGTTTTTGTAATTTCTTCTTTCTTTGAAGAAGTAGAGCATGCTAGAAATGACTTTTTTTTAGAAATGAATTAGGGTGGAAAGATCTACAAGCCAAAATTGTTCAGACCTTTGAATATTAGTATCTGTTTCATGTGCAGTAATCAATCATCCGTATGTCAAGGACTGCTACTTTCTAATGTGAATAAGTATTTATAACTTGCCTTTGCTGTCCTTGCAGCTTGCAACAGTGCAGCCTGGCAAGAAGTTCCACATGTACACAAAAGAAGAACTTGAAGATGTCATCAAAGATATTTGATGAGAGGAGGAACCTCTCCCAACTGCCTCATTCCCTGACCACAGCAAACTGAATGAATCTTCAGTTGTTTTCCAGTGCCCGTAACTTTATTTCAGCAGCACGTATGCCTGCTCTTAAAGGCGCAAAGATTTTTTTACAGTTTCTGTACATAAAGATCTTCAACAAGAGGAAACTAGAATAAATCATTTTGTTATTCTTACGTCACTAATTCTTTAATAAAAGTTCTGCAGTGGGAGGTATGCTTAAAATCAGTAGTGTTAGGTTAGATGCATTTTCCAATGTTTTCTTCCTCTTACATCAAATTTGGCTTTCTCAGGGATGCATACAAGAGAATGGGAATGCAGGTAGTCCTCAGCTTACAACAGTTCATTTAGTGACCGTTCAAAATTTCAACAGCACTGAAAAAAGTGACTATGACTGTTTTTCACAGTTACAGCCTTTGTAGCATCCCCAAGATCATGTGATCAAAATTCAGAAGCTTGGCAATTGGTTCATACTTATGAACATAGCTGTGTCCCAAGCTCACATGATCTTCTTTTGCGACCTTCTGATAATGTCAGTGGGAAAGCCAGATTCATTTAACAACTGGGTTACTCACGTTAACGGTTACTCACATTATTCTCTTAACAGTTGTTAAGTTAATCACCTTAACTGTGGCAAGAAATGTCATAAAATGAGACAAAACTCAATTTTTCACTTAGTAAAAGAAATGTTGGTCATACGTCGATGACCACCTGTAATTGCATCTCTCTTCCACACACACATATTGTCAGCCCTTTATTATTTGGTTCAGCTAGTCCTCAACTTACAACAGTTTATTTAGTAACCATTTGAAGTTAACAATGTCACAACAGCAGGGGGGGAAAGTGATGCCATGATCATTTTTTCACACTTAAGACCAAGGCAGCGCCCCGTGGTCACATGATCAAAAATCAGGCGCTTGGCCATTGCCTCATATTGATGATGGTTGCATTGTCTCATCTTTTGTAACCTGACAAGCAGAATCAATGGGAAAGAGACAGATTCTTTTAATAACTCCGTTACTAACTTACAGTGACTCACTGAACAACTGTGGCAAGAAAGGTAAAATGTAGCAAAAGTCACTTAACAAAATGTCTCAGCAATAAAAAATTTTGGACTCAATTGTGGTAAGTTTAGAACTATCTGATGTTTTAATTGGGTGTTTTAATGAACATCTTTTTTTAAAAAGATTTTTTTTAAAAATTTTTCACCATCTTTAGATAAACAGCCATACATATACCATAATATCAAAACACACATAATTATACATTTCTATCCAAAATGCGATAAACAAACAATCCTACATTTGCACTTTTTGTACTTTTATCTCCCATCTGTTTTCCTTCAATATTTCATATAGTAATATGGATAAAATGAACATCTTAAAGCTCCAACTGGTAGGCTTTGGTACCTTGTAAAGCCTACCTAGGTAGTAAAAGAGTAAAAAGTACTCTCTTTTTAAGTACAAAATGCACTTTGATCCTAGTCACAGAGTGCACATTGCTGGTTGCTGATGAAGGCTGAACAGAAATACAGTTATTGGGATTAAAGCAGCAGTTGAGTAGATCAGTAAATCATTATACAGTACAAGAGAAAAGGGATCTTAATGATATTTCATGAGTTTATAGACTTTTCAAACTGAAAGGTTCCCTCCCAAAATTCAGTGCAGCTTAAACCACTGTACATACAGTTATAATTACTGTATATTACTTCCCTTACTGCTGGTATCTGGTGTCTTTCTAATATTACCAGTAGGCTAAACTTTCTTCCTTTTCTGGATGGCATGAGAGTAACCAAACTCCCAGACATGTGGCCTTCAAAAGTCATTCCTGGAGCTCCCATTTTTAGCCTTTTAAATTACCTAGCTCCCTCATGTGGAACATGAGATAACTCAGGCAGTGCATTTAAGCAAATGAATAGGTTCTGATTACTTCCTTGATATGTAATGATTTGTAAATCCTTATTTACAACAAAGGTGAAACTCCAAAATAAAATCTAAAGGAAAAGAATATGTAAAAATAAGGAAAAAAAGATTGAATTTCTTAATAATTTCTATATGTGTGTGTGTGTTTGTTATGATGCCAAGGGGGATGTGTGGTATGGGGCATGATGTTTTGGAGGGCTTTGGTATATTACAGATAATGTATAGAGATTAGATGGAGTTTTGAAATGGTTGGCTTCCAGAAGTGACTTGGGGCAAAGTGCAGGCCAGCAGAAAAAATGGGGGAGGAGGCAGTGGCATGAACAGCAGCAGCAGAAAGCTCCATTTGCATCTCTTCAGGCAAACGGACAGAAGATACAGTGTAGTAGTGGATTTGCACTATGTTTCCAACCAGGGCTGTACTTAAAACTGCAAAGACACCGCAGGTCACAAGCAACAGAATCTGGCAGCATTGCCAATCAGTTGTGCTCGACTCAGCTGCTTGGCAGGGCAAGATGGAATCAAGGTGCAACAGATCACACCCATTACAGAAGTAGTGGAGACACAGGAACAGCTCCGTTCTCATCTTTCTGGGATGGAGTAGAAACCAGTCAGGTCTGCATAATGAGATAGCAGTGGCTTTGTTTTCCAGGCAGCGGGAGTCGGTGTAATGAAGAACCTGGATACCCAATGAGTTACAACAATGAGAGCGAGAATAAGTTGGTAGTCTTACAAGAAGGTCTTTGAAGAGTCCTATAGCTGCATCCTGGCTAACTACATGTTGCATTGGCCAGCGACATGTAGTTGCTGCTAGCAGTTTGGCAGATCGAATCTCAGTAGGCTCAAGGTTGACTCAGCCATCCCTTCTTTCAAGGTCGGTAAAATGAGGACCCAGATTGTTGGGGGCAATATGCCGACTCTAAACTGCTTAGAGCTGTAAAGCACTGTGAAATGGTATATAAATCTAAATGCTATTTGAAGCCCCCTGCATTTTCCTTTCAAACTGGATTGAAACTAGCCCTGTAAATTGGTAGACCAGAGCAGATTTCAAATGATTTACCTGGGAGCGGGGTTGGGTGGAGATTACATTGTGGATGTTGTCACTATGAGAGGAGAGATCTGGACTGGTTGGAGGTTGTGGGAAGAGTCTGATTTGGACACCATAGACACAGTGAGGCTGCGTTGGTTCACCACCCTCACCACCATTCTCACAGGAAAGAGAATATTGACTTGCTTTCTTCCTCCTGGTTGAAAATTGGGGAGGGGGAAGTGTGTGAGATTAAAGAGCGGATAGGAGGAGTGATGGAGAGAATGGTGAGCATCAGATGTGTTTCCCCGGGTTTAATCACTAGATGTTAAATAAAAGTGTCAGTATCTGGGCAGGGTTTATTTGGTGTATGTATTGATGGATGAGTCCCTTTGGCTCTGAATGGGAGGTCAAACCCCGGGGTCTGGGTAGAGGGGAATAGAACGGGTATTGACATTTTTCATCTTTGTGTTGGAGAAAGACACTTGAGAATATAATAGTCAGCTAAGGAAAAACAATGGACCATTGAACAAAAATCCTCAAATTTTTACTTGAGGTACAAATAACCAGATTTAAAGTATCCTACTTCATACACATTGTGCAAATATTTAGTTCTTTTGAGAAGGCTCTAACTCTGGAAAGGGTGGAAGGAAAGATAAGAAGAGGTTGATGGGCTAAATAGATGAATTAAATTACAGTGGCAAAGGGTACACTGTTGGAAGATTTAAAATACAGGCATGGAGAAGATCATTCTGGAGAATATTTATGTGCTGACTTAAAGAGCTGACCTCTGATGGCACAGAATCAAATATGCACAGAAATGTCTTTATTATTTCAGTTTGTTTGTTTATTGGATTTTGAACACTCGGAGTGGCTCACAACATATAAAAAGCAGTAATTTACAACAAAATTAATCCAATTAAATTAAAATTACATAGCTGTCTAAAATCTCTGATTGTATTAAAAATCAACCACTTTGTCCAAAAATCATACAAAAATCATAGTTGGCCAGGGGCTAAGATCTATTCGGCCCAAGCCTGATGACATAAATGAGTCAAAAGGTGAGGAGGGCGAGGGCAGTACGAATCTCTGGGGGGAGCTGATTTCAGAGGGCTGGGGCCCCCACAGAGCAGGCTCTTCCCCTAGGTCCTGCCAAATGACATTGTCTAGTTGATGGGACCTGTAGAAGACTGACTCTGTTGTTGTATTTACCTGGTAGGCACACAAAGATCATATGGCTCTTATTTTGACACATATTATACCTGACTTTTTTTTAAAATTGAGTCTCCCTTAATGGTCATTTTTTATGTTCCTAGATTATTTAGAGAAGAAACATGATTATGTCTATAGATTGCTTAAACTTCTTCAAGGAGACTTTGTGTTTCATATTTTTTGGGAACAAAATCTCTGAACTCATTTCTTCACTTTAAATGCAGGGTATAAGACCAAGAAAGGTAAGAACTCAGCATAGGAGCATACTATGAACTGTGTAAGTCAAGGAGACAGTAAGGAATCATGGGGTTTCATTTATCATATCCATTGCTAGAAGTCCAGTTTAGTTTTTAGGATAATGATCTAGATTCAGAAGATGAAAAAGGGATTCAGAGCATACAAGGAGACATAGCATATATTGGCAACTCCTTAAACAAATGCCCAGTAAAATTCAAGTTTAACTTAAGGGAAGTTTTGACCTGGTGTGCATGCCTACACTGTACAGGACAAACCTTTTATTTTGCAGTGAAACACAGGAATGAAATAATAAACCAGAAAATGACCTTCTTGCCATATTTTGCCAATACAAACTGAACATTTGCCTTTCTTAAAAAGGTGTGAACTCACAAAGTGGCAACAGCTACTAAAAGCTTATAACTGTATAAATCTAGCTACCTTATATACTAAACAGAAGGAGCAATTAATATTGTGTTCTCTGATGTGGAAATTATCCAGTGTGGAATGTGTCAAGGTTATATAAGATTCTGGTTGGACATAAAAGATACTTTTATTGAAAACAGAACTCACTGGCCGAATCAATTACTAGAGAGCTTCAAGACTGAGGTGTCCAGTAAGCATGCTAATAAATGACAGCAATCTTTATTTGTCCACTGAATTTGAGTGGCTGCTACTTTGGTATTGAATAAGGATTTTTAAGAAGAGATATATAATTATATATTAAGCAGATTAATATTGCTTTGTATTAATATTTATAATGTTCCAATGATATTCTTTCTATTAGTGGTTGCATGCCACCTAGATTATTGTCCCACTTTCTCCTTAAATAAAAAAGGCAATGGGAAAGGAGAGGAAGATGCTGTACTTTTTTCTGAAGTGGATAGTTATCAGCAGATGGTCAATATCAAAAGTTGGGTTAATTTTCACTGGCCTGCCTTTCAATTTAATTCTAATTTAATGCTTTGACTTCTTAAAAACCAAACAGACCAAGAAAACTGGAAGTTGCAGCATGAAACACAAATCTTTAGGCAGGATAAGTATTCCCAAAAGACCCCAAATCTGATTTGTTTATTTTTTCCCCTCCCAGCCATTTGAAAGCCTAAGGGGTAAATCAATTGCTGCTTGCTACCACCTGGTGGCCTGTTGGTAAACAAGTACTGTATTGTGGTTATGCTGTATGCCCTCATCTAGAAATACTGAAATCTTCTAGGTACTGTGTTTGGTGTCCATTCAAGAGGCCTGGGAATTACTGTATTTTTTCAGAGTAAAAGACAAATTGGAGCATAAGACACACCTTATTTCTGGGGATGGAAAATAGGGTGGGGGATCTACCTTCTAGGTATTCATCTGGTTAGTGTCCTTAGTCTGGTCAGCTTCAGCACATTATTTTATCCCCTGATTAGGGCTTTAAAAAACCTTAGTCAGAGCAAGTAACAATGAAAAAAAGCCTGCAAAGACTTGGAATGGAAAAACATTATTCGGAAAGAGTAACAGTGAAAAAGCTTGCAAACTGTTCAGCTCTGGGAATATCATTAGCACCTAGTTAGGGCTGGGGAAAAGCTTTGAAAAAGCTACATTCAGAATATAAGATGCACCCAAATGTTCAGCCTCTTTTAGGGAGGAAAAAGATGTGTCTTATACCCCGAAAAATACGGAATTTAAGGGCAGCTATTCACAAACTGAAAATAGATATACCTGAAGCACAGACCACATGGAAGGAGACCTTATTGCAACTACTAGGACAACAACAATAATAGTAATAATAGTGCCAAAAGACCTAAGCCAGCATTTGAAAACTATAAATATTGACAAAATCACGATCTGTCAGTTCCAAAAGTCCACCGTACTTGGATCTGCGCGCATCATACGAAAATCCATCACACAGTCCTAGACGCTTGGAAAGTGTTTGACTTGTGATATTGTGATACAAAATCCAGCATAGCAATCTCGTTTGCTGTGTATTACTGTATTACTGGATAAAAAGGGACCTACTCTCTCCATTCTACAATGGGACTGTGTGTTTGGAAAATGCATTAAAGGAAGAGATTGGTTCTTCTAGAACACAAAATGTTTCCTTTTTTTTTTAGTAACCCCATCCTTTTTGGTTTGCACAAAAAGAATCATCCTGTCACTTAAGACAAAGGCTTTTTTATACTTTGCTTGAAGCACAGTTGTTAGTACCAGCTACAGTGTGACTGTCTCATGATTTCTCTAAAGGTTCTTCTATAGTTTAATCTATGAAGAAGTAGCACATAACTTTGTTTGGATGCCACCCAAAAAGTAAGATCTTCAGTCTTAGTCCACGAGACATGAGAAATTAAATATCTCTATTATCTTAGCTTTAGGACTCAATCTTCTTTGTTTCAAATACATTTTGTGCGATGCTACGGTACTTCTTGTCTTCTTACACCTGTTCACCATTTCAAGAAGATACTTCATGTGGATCAAATGATGTATCCTATCAAAATGCTTCGTGATTCAATGAAATTATTGTTTTTCTAACCCAATTACTGATTACTTAGCTATTTCATTTATTCTTCAGTAATAGTATATTACTTCTTCTATCTGCTGTATTCATATTTTGCTAATATGTTCTAATAAAATAGAGATTTTTTAAAAAAAAAAGGATATGGGGCTTCTTTTTCATAATTTATTTAATGAGCTGAACATTGGTCGTCAAAGTAGATGCTGAATTAATAGTTAGGGTTTTACATTGCATGTAGCCATTTAACTTTGTTCTTTGAACAATTTTCTGGCTTTGCACATAAATATAAACAGATCACGATTTAATCAATA
The DNA here is from genome assembly GCF_031021105.1 of Erythrolamprus reginae. NCBI lineage: Eukaryota > Metazoa > Chordata > Lepidosauria > Squamata > Dipsadidae > Erythrolamprus > Erythrolamprus reginae. The sequence continues at coordinate 48,245,459 of NC_091952.1, forward strand.
AAGAAGGTTTATAAAGTTAGCATAACATAATATGCTAAGGCCAAAATAAATGAATGTAGTTCAAATATATAATTATCTGTCAATCTTTTCAATATTTTATCACCTGTAGAAATTTAAAAACTGTTTATTTAAAAACAAATTAATGCCTCTTATTTCTATTTGGACATGCACATTTCATAATTCAAAGGTGGGGTGCTTTTTCTGCTGATTTCTGTTTTATACAAATAATTTCAAATTCAACCTAGTAGATGATTACTGCTTTAGCCAATGTTCAGCTAGAACATGGCATGGAAGAATTAAAATTTTTGTTTACAATTAATTACAAATTAGTAGCCAATATTGCTGCATATATGAAATGCATGAGCAAGGTTTGTTATATCAAATTATCCTGGTTAATTAGTTTTGTGTTAAAACAAATATACAATTTGTGATACAAGAATATGAGTTAATGTGCCTAGTGCACCATTCTGTGATTCAGTGACCACTAGGTATGTTGGAATTTCATACTGCATCTTTCAAAATGCCCACCCAACATAATCAAATAATAATCCCAACACCTCTACAGAATGCCAACTGGGAAAAATGCTTAAGGTTCATCGACTTCTACAAATCTGAATATTTGTAGGTTCACCATTTGCAAAGCTGGTTTTGTAGGTATCTGACGGCTTGCAGTTCATTTGGCTTAACCCTGCTGTTCTGTTTAAGAAAATTAACAAATCTTATGTTCCCGGGTCACCCTGACCCGGACCGAAAACTCTTCATTTGCAGTGCTTATGTTTGGTCTTTTTGAAAGCTTTTTTCACTTGGAAAGTAGTCTGAACATTTCTGCACACAATGATATGAAAATTGAAATGAAAAAAGTAAATCTTATTGGTTTATTTTGCGGATATAATGCACGCCCCCCCTGTTTTTGTGAAATTTTTTTCAATTTATGGATAGTTTTGCTTGCAAAATGCATTCTATTTTACTAAAGTTGGTATGGGATTGGTAGCTTGAACATTTCTGAACATAATGATATGAAAATTGAACTGGAAAAATTGATGCATATTGGTTTATTTTGTTGATGAAATGCACGCCCCCCCCCCCGTTTTTTTTAAATAGTCTTCACTTTATGGATAGTTTTGCTAGCAAAATACATTCTATTTTACTAAAGTTGGTGTGGGATTGGTAGCTTGAACATTTCTGAACATAATGATATGAAAATTGAACTGGAAAAATTGATGCATATTGGTTTATTTTGCACATAAAGTATGCCTCAATTATTTCAATTTATATAAAAATTATGCTGTTAATTTCAAACTTACATACTTTTTTTTAGTAAAATGGATTTGTTTCATAAAATTAGTTCTCTGGCTACAATGTGGTTGATTTTCAAAAGGATATTCCAAATATTTCTAGACAAATATGTATAAACAGTGACAATAATGGCACACAGCAAGGCCGAGGGGGGGTGGCCCTTTTGTGGCAAAAATAAACCAATAAGAACCATTTTTTTCAGTTCATTTATATTTTTCTTATATTCAGAAATGTTCAATTTAGTATATCAAACCTTTTGGGGGAAAATTCCTTAGGGATTTGTAGCCTTAAAAAATAGAAATTGACACGAAATTAAAAAAGGATGGGGGGAGGGGCTTTTCGATCAAAATAAAAATATAAGTCTCAATTTTTCCAGTTCAATTTTCATATCATTATGTTCATAAATGTTCAAACTAGTTTTCCAGTTGAAAAAGTTTTCAAAAAGATCAAATTCAAGTACCTAAAAAAAATATTTTTGGTCCGGTCACATACGAACAGAAACAGATTCAAAGTTATGATTTTTTTTTGCCCAGAAAACAATTAGCCACCACCTCAAAAATATTTTTTGATGATCAGCATTGTTAAATTGAGTAAATGAATGCCTAAGATTTTAAAGAATATTTCGGATTTAGAGCATAAAAAAATAAAAAGTGAAAATGGTTGCAAGCAGCCATGGGGGGGGGGAGGCCTTATTTCTGATGTTAAAAAACCAATAAGAATCATTTTTTTCAGTTCCTTTATATTTTTCTTATATTCAGAAATGTTCAAGCTACCAATCCCACACCAACTTTAGTAAAATAGAATGCATTTTGCAAGCAAAACTATCCATAAATTGAAAAAAATTTCACAAAAACGGGGGGGGCGTGCATTATATCCGCAAAATAAACCAATAAGATTTACTTTTTTCATTTCAATTTTCATATCATTGTGTGCAGAAATGTTCAGACTACTTTCCAAGTGAAAAAAGCTTTCAAAAAGACCAAACATAAGCACTGCAAATGAAGAGTTTTCGGTCCGGGTCAGGGTGACCCAGGAACATAAGATTTGTAACTTTTTTTGCCCAGCAAAAACTAAGCCCCCCACCCCCCCAAAAAAATTCTCATAGAGAGAACCCCTGAAATGATGAATAGTCATGAAATTTCAAGTTTCAGATATGCAGGGAAAATTTTTTACAGGGACTCAAACTTGGCTTCGGGTCACATACGACCCGAACAGAACAGCAGTTAATGGCCCAAGTGAAACTCTACAGTGGATAGGAGTTATGGAAGTTGAAGCCCAAACTATTTAGAGGACACTAAGTTGCAGACATTTGCAACAAAACAACCAAGCTCAAAGAGCAGCAAGGACCTCACAGGTCAAACCTGAGCTACAATATTCTCTTCTATAAGTTGTGTTTTTCTTTATTATTATTTATTAGAAAAAAACTTTCTCACTCTTAACCCTCTTTGAATACGTTGCTTTTCCCTCTGCCTGATTCCTACGGTATATCTGATTGCTACAACTTGTGGTTCTAGTTGCATGACATTGTCTTTTTTCCCCCATGCTTCCCTGCCAAGTTTCATGTTGCAATTTCTCTATATGCCAGTTTAGTTTCCTGTTCCCCTTTTCATGCATGTGCATGTCAAAGCATTGTTCATCATACAAATAATCATACTCATAAATTCATTTATAATACACTAAACTGGCTATATAATCATGGTCCTCTGTTATAATTAAACAACTTGGCCACTTATGTTTTGTGGGCTGTCCTTATTTCCATTTTTGTCTATCTTGCTAATTCACCAGGATCCTCAAGATTGGTCTGCAAAAATACACTAACATTGGGGCTGCCTCGAAGTTTTGCACATATCATTTGCACACATAATTTTTGCACAAAATTGCATTGATACAGAATGCAATTTTCTCTTTTTCTTCAGAATGTTAATAAAAAACGATAGGCCCAGTACTCTTCAATATCTTCATAAACTATTTAGATTATAGTTTAGGGAAACTCATAAAATTTTCAGATCACATCAAGCTAGCAGGAATACCCAACAACCCAGATCAGTGGTCCCTAACTTTTCTGGCACCAGGGACAAGTTTAGCGGAAGTCAATTTTTTTCAGACTTGGAGGGTGTGGGAAAAGGTTTTGCATGCAATCTAGATCCTGCTCAGGCACAGATGAAACTTTACTTGCTTGCATGCTCCGCTTCTTAATAGGCAACTGGCCAGTAGTGGTTTGCCTGCCTTCCATGCGGCCTTCCCAATGTCCCCATAGCCAGCATGTGAAGGCAGACGAGGCTGCATGGAAGGCAGGCAAGCATGTTGGGACCGGCTGCAGAAGGGACCTAGAAGCCTTCCCAATGGTTCCCCATGCCCGCTTGCCTTCCAAGGCCGGCATCCAGCCTGGTCTGGCCACTGGGTGGACAGGTGGCCTTCGGTGGAGATGCAGCATATGCAACAGCCATGGGGCATCTGCTTGCCATCCCAGACCACTGCTGCCACTCTTGGCCCCAGAGCAGTAGCTGCAGCTCCATAAAGAATGGCAGGGCTGCGGCCTCCACCTCAAATCCTGTTCCCCGCATCAGCCCATGATAGGGGACTTGCTGCTGCTGGCCCTCCCTCCCAGAACACTTTCTTCCTTTTCCTGCCACTGAGAGAAAGAGAGAAACAAAGAAAAAGAAAGAGGAAGGAAAGGAAGATAGAGAGAGAGAATGGAAAGAAAGAGAGACAGAGACAAGAAAAAGAATTGAATTCAACTGAAAACAAACAATAACAACTGAATATGACCAAATACCAATTCAAATAACCGGAATCTAAATATGGACTCTTGCAACATAATTTATTTATTTTGAAATATCTAATCATCTGCAATGTTATAGAAATACTAAAGCTTACCATCACAATGCTACATTTGATTTACTATTTCTTACCATATACACCCACCACTCCTTTAGACCAGTGTTTCCCAACCTTGACAACTTGAAGATATTTGGACCGTTCCCATAGGAGCCCATCACTGTGTACAAATATATATAATTACTGTTATAATCTGTGGATATACCGTATATCATATTATGTATGATACAAGATTTCCCCTTATTGTGTATCCCTTCCCTTTCCCCCTTCCCCCATCTTCCTTCCCCTCCCTCTTTTTTTAATTATTTACTGTATACTCAATAAACTATTTAAAAAAAAGAAAAAGAAAAAAGGGAGGCAGATACAAAAAGAAAGAAAGAAAACTTACGACCAAAAATTGAGTCCAAATTTTTGGTTGCTAAGCAAGAGCATTGTTAAGTGAGTTTCACCACATTTTACAAGCTAGCCACGCCCATCTGATCACATGCCCACCAAGCCACACCCACAGAACCGGTAGGGAAAATTTTTAGATTTCCCCACTGGAGAAGAATTGCTTAACTAGGTTTCGATAATAAGCATGTGTATGTCAGAATTTAGCAATCCTATTGTGCTACAGGGCAGATACTGGCTTTTGTAGCTCATTACGTAATATGCAATTTCGCATTAATCATTAGGAGGGTGACATTATCAAACTCTTTTTTTAATCTGTCCTGCCTGACTTGGATCTTTTCCAAAGGTTACTTATATTTTTGACACAGTACATTTTTATATGGTGTAGTACTAAGGGTTGTACTGTATACAAATTCTAACAGCAGACCATAATGAATCCTATCTCCTTTTTGAAAGGCTACTTATATTTTGATACGCTTTTATATGGTGTACAATGGTGGGCTCCTACAGGAACGGTCAGCAATGGAGTTCCGGTAGCAAAATTTGGAGCTCCTCCCCAGAGCACCCAATTTGCACTGAAAGATGTTGAAACAAAATGCATAAGCCATGCCCACAGTGTGGTAGTAAAAAATGTTGGTAGCCCATCACTGATGGTGTAGTACTAAATGTTGTACTGTATGCAAATTCTAACAGCAGACCATAATGAATCATATCTCCTTCTCTGGATGAAAAAAATATCACTTTTTTTTGAAAAATATAAATACCAACTTGACTTGTTGCTAGTGTTATTATTTCTGATCTACTGGGTGTGCCTTCAAGGCAACGGGGAATGCAGATAGCCAATTAATTAATCGGTCATTGGTATAGCATACTAAAGATTCTCCATATTTTTCTTCTATGAAAATAACAGTATTTATCCAGATCCTCATATAAAATCTGTTTACTTTTGTTGGGAATATAGTAGTAAGACTTTAAAAGACTGAATAAAGATTATATATTAATTATCGGCAATTACGTATAAATTGGGTTGACAAAATCAGAAATTGGGGAAAGACAAAGGTAAATAATCAAAACCATAAAAAGTGAATATTAGAATATTTTGGACATGTGATGCAACACCCAGAAAAAAACAACATACTTCACTTAACCCTCCAAGAAAAATTGAAGTCAAATGTGGTCCAGGCAGAAGAACAACATAATGCCTTAAAAATTTAAGGAAGTGGTTTGGACAAAACTCAACAGCACTTTTTCATATCTGATGAATGTGGCACAAGAAGAAGAAATGGTTAAATTATCAGCAGGATCATGGAAAGTGGCAAGCGATTTGTTGCATCTGATCTGTAAAGTCCTTAAAAAACACAGGAAGTAATATATCGCAGACTGTCATTTAATATTCAAAATTAACGAAAACCTTTTAATTCTCTGTAATTCATGCGAGAACAAACAGAAGGAAGTGAGACAGGAAGGAAAAAAGAAAGGTGGCAACGTTTGAAACTACATGTAAATTGTTTGGAGAGACAAATTACAGAGGTCTTTGCATTAATCTGTGATAATTGCTGCACCATTTAGATCACTCCCAACAAGGGTTTAACCCCTTTTCTATGGTTAAAAAAACAACTGGAATTAAACATTTTGTTAATCTGAACTGAACAGGGACATGTCCCAGTCAAACTGAATTTAAAGTACTCCAAACAGCTTTATTTACTGCTCAAAAAAAAAATAAAGGGGATGGAAGGCATGCTGGTTGACCTCTTAGGAATCGGGAGAGGTCAACAACGGATTGTCTAAAAGTAAAGTTTTGGGGGTAGGTGATGATACTAGAGAGTCAGGTAGTGAGTTCCATGCATCAACCTACTGGGTTACTAAAGTCATATTTCCTGCAGTCAACTTTAGAGTGGTTTTCTTTAAGTTTGTATCTGTTCTGTGCTCGTGTGTTGTGGTTGAAGCTGAAGTAGTAATTGACAGGAAGGACGTTGTAGCAGATGATTTTATGGGCTATGCTATAAAATATTACCTGAATATGTTTGGGGTTATTAATCTCCAACTCGCCACATCCCTATCTCCCCTTTTCTACACTGTTTGCAACAAGGTGAAATGGGATTTATGTTTGTTTGTTTTTTTAAATCAATACAATTTTTTCCTTTCCAATATTTTCTGTTATTTTATTTTGTAACAAATTATTGAGGTATCTTGGAGAATGAAAGTTCACCCCCCCCCAACAATCATGAAATTCCATGGATGGCCTCTCTTTTTCCTCACAAAAATTGTTTTCAGATCAGAATGGAAAAGTGTCCCATGAACTATCTCAATGATGTTCCTTTTTCATTGCCTTTAGAGGGCTCTAAAGATCTGCGGAAAGAACTGAGGAACATTGGGCTGGACTAGAAGACCTTCCAAGGTCCCTTCCATCTCTGTTCTGATTCGGATTCCTATCTTGGCCAGCTTTAAAACTCTACTTCGCCAATGAGATGAAAACGCTGGATGGGAGAGAGCGCCCCGTCCTCCCATTCCTTCCGACCGCGCACAATGGACGAAAAGCCGCCTCTTAATCGCTATCCTTAAAAAAAAGGGGGGGGGGGGACAAAAACAAAACTTGTCCGCTTCGCCTCCTAGCAACAGGAGTAAAGCCTTAAATTACACAGCAAATGTGAAAGAAGGAAACCGGCCAATGAGCGAAGCGCTCTTCAAAGTGGGGTGATATTGACCAGCCGGAACATTTAAAGGGAGGAGGCCGGTAATACGAGCAGCCAATGGCCGGTGGAACAAAGCGGCCGCCGCGCCTAGATTGACAGCTCAGCCAGCCGCTTAAAAAACAGAAACGGGGACAGCTGAGCGAATGAGGGAAAAAAAGAGGTTGGTCGGCGGTTGAAAGCCCGCGCAGATTGACATGCGCGGCAGCCAATGGCTTTTCTCAATACCTGTATCGGCGCAGCCCAATGAGGCATCCGTGGCTCGGCCGGCAGGTGAACCAGTTTCTCCGAGCGCGGAGTGGAGTTTGGCGATTGGGAACCGCCGGAGAGAGAGAGAGGGAGAGATGTTGTTGTCGTCGGCGTCCCCGGTGCGCGTAGGGCTGCTGGTGCTGCTGCAGTTGCTGCTGCTTCTGGCAGCTCCGTTGCACGGCCGAGAGATCCGCTCCGGGGCGAAGGCGCTGCGGGTCCGGCGGGGGGTACGCGGCGGGGCTGAGCCGGAGCCTGGATGCGGCCCGAAAGACGAGGGGTTCGGCAAGGCGGTGCTTGACAACAACACTCACAAGGTGAGAAGTAGGGAGGGGCCTTCCCGACCGGGTTTTATGGGGGGGGGGCACGGATGGGTACCGGCGAGGCTCGCAATGCAAAGCGGCGGGCTTTGACTTTGGGAAAAAAAACCCGAACTTCCCGCTGGAGCGAGCGAGAGAATCGAGCGCGATCGCTCTTGCAACAGGCGAGGGTCGCTTTGGGTGCCTTTGAAGTGGGTCCTCTGAACATGGGCAGAGTGCTTCCCCCCCTTTAGTTTTTGGAACCAACAGCTGGATGAGCTTCCTTGGTTTTCGCCCTTGGACTGTAGCAGGACACTCGAGCCGATTGTTTTCTTTTTGTCCTTTTAAATATTTTTTATTAATTTTCCACTTAAAAAAATAAGTACAGAACAAGGTCAAAGTAAATTAAATTAAATTAATAATAGCACTGTACTGTATATACAGATATTAGCATTATAGTCACTATATTTATATTGTATTAATTATACACTAGACTAGACTATGATTTGTCTCAAGTATATAAATTAGTACATGCTTTTTTCCATTAGCAAAATAATTTCATATATATACTTCAATGATTGTGTTTTCTTTTGTCATTGGGCAACATGACACCTTAGTGTGGTGTTTAGGTGTAGAGGGGGACTGTGGTGTGTTAGGTGCATAAGACAGCCACACTTTTCAGATGATAAGGGAGCTGATCCAGTAGGTTTCTCAACCTTTCTAATGGCCTGACCCCTTAATACAACTTCTCATTCTGTGGTGACCCCCAACCATAAGTCTAGCGCCAATTCTCCCAACAGAGCTTTAAGTTGATTGGCAGGAAGGTCAGAGGGACACCACCACTGTAAACTCCTGATTGGTAGGATTGTAAAAATACGTTGCAAGGTGCCAGAATAGAAGCTTTAGTTCCTAACACCATGGGAAATTTGTCTTCTCCCATGGTCTTAGGCGACCCCTGTGAAATGATCGTTCGACCCCCAAAGGGGTCCAAACTCCCAGGTTGAGAACCACTGCGAAGCCTATTGTTTTCTTCTGTTGTTGGGCAACATGACAACCTAGTGTTGTGTTTGGGTGTAGAGGTGAACTGTGATGCATAAGGTGGTAAGACAGCCACGCCTTTCAGATGACAAGGGAGCTGAAAGATCCGGTAGATTAGTTTAGAGGGAGTTTAGGCATAAAGTGCTGTTCTTCCTTTTTCCCTCTAACCCTCCTGAGCTAAAGACTAGGGTTGATCTCCATCAAAGATCTTGGAGTAATCATAGCCAACGACCTAAGTGCTAGAACCCACTGTAACAACATTGCCAAAAAGGCACTAAGAGTTCTTAATCTAATTCTTTCCTAGCTTCTTCTCTGGCAATATTATACTGCTAACCAGAGCTTATAAAACATTTGTTAGACCAATTCTGGAATACAACTCACCTGTCTGGAACCCTCATTGCATATCAGATATTAATACAACCGAGAGAGTCCAGAAATATTTCACAAGAAGAGTCCTTCACTCCTCCACTCACAACAAAATACCTTATTCCACCAGACTTGAAATACTGGGATTAGACAATTTACAACTATGTCGCCTCTGATCTGATCTAAGTGTAGATTATAAAATCATATACCAAAATGTCCTTCCTGTTAATGACTACTTCACCTTCAACCACAGCAATACAGGAGCACATAATAGATTCAAACTAAATGTAAACAGCTCCAAACTTGACTGCAGAAAATACAACTTCAGCAATAGAGTGATCAATACCTGGAATGTATTACCTGACTCTGTGGTTTCTTCCCCAAACCCAAAAAACTTTAACCTTAGATTATCTACAGTCAACCTCTCCCCATTTCAGGGACCACTCGATTCATAATTTTAAATCCTGTGGACCACTAATATGGATTTTTTAAAAAGATAAATAGTATTTAGTGCAATATAAAAAAAAGCAAATAATTTTTCTGCGGACCATCAAAATTTTCACATGGACCACTAGTTGGTGACCACTGCTTTAGAACATACTAAATCCTTAACCAGTCTCTGCTTTGGGTGTTAAAAGTAATGCATACTGATTCTGAAATTAGCATTTGTGCAATACGATAGCAGGGCTAGAAATTACTAGCTTGATTAAAGTAAAAAGTCAATTTCTATGGAGCAAAGAGTCATCAGTTATTCGATTAAATCTTAGATGATTGTATACCAGTCTTCCTCAATGCCCTCTTGTCCTGATGCTATCTGGAAATGTGAAGGTTCAATGCATTTGGTAGGCGCTCCCTTAGGGGAGAAAAATTGTTCTGTCAAGATAATCTGACAGTTGGACATGGGAATGTCCCTTGACAGAAAGTAAACTGTTGAAAGCCTGAGAATAGGATCTGGTTATCCTGTTCCTGAATGCAAAAGATTTAAGACTATTCTAATTTTTTATATATGTCAAGCAGCACTGTTAGGCATTTGTAACATATGATTGAAATGGAATGAGTCACATGTATCAAATACTGAACACTCAAATGTGCCAATATTGGTCTCAAGTAAGGAAAATTTGAAAACCTCAAGGAAAGTTTAGTTTTGTTTCAGTTGATAACTCAGACATTTCCTCATTTTTTTAAACCTTATCTAGTTAAATATCTTCTGTTTTCCTTACTTTTATTTAGTATGGTTTTGTTACGTTTCCTCTTTTTAAAACAATTTCTAGATGAATTCTCATTTTTTTAAAAACTTACCTACAGTAAATATTTGCTTCCTATTTTTTTCTACTTTTCTTTGGTAGGCCTGTTTTTCTTCTTTTGAAGCAGATTGCTAATTCAATTCGTCATTTATTCCCAGTATCTTGTGACTTTGAGACTTGTGATGTGTATAATATAATCTAACTTGATGACTTTCTTGGGGGATCTTAATGTTAGATAACTTGAATCCATGCATTCACATTCTCCATTCCTGTTTCCTTGTTTGTGTTTGCTTTGCTTAAAACAGAAAATCCCAAAGTCCGCCTACATTTTATTTCTGATTTATGAAAGGCACTTAGTGATAACCTTTTATTATTTCTAAATGTACATAACAAAGTCCAAAAATAGTTCTTGAGAAAAGAAAGAATAACAGTTTGCATGCTAAACCTTTTCTCCATCTGTCAGTATTCTGGAAAAGCTCTTTTCTGTGGTGGTAGTTTTAATTTCTGTTGTGTTATTTTTGGAATTACATTGTCGCTTGCTTTTAAAATAAAATTCTGAAATGAAAAGAATAGTGAAAATCCTCTGAATTGAGTGTTTCCTAAGTACAGTATGTATCTACCTTGAACAAATTACTGTTCCCATTCCTGATTACTGTTACATTTATTATTTACTGTCCATATGGCAGTACTGCTATTACTGTTATATATGACAAAATAGAAAGAGTTGTTTTGCCAGAGATTACTACAAGTTCTCAGCTGGTATTTTACTAAATTCAAGACTTTATCAGTTTTGTGCACATGTAAGACTGAAAGCTCTGTTAAATGCAGATAGGCTAAGTTGAATCTGGTTCTAAAAAATAATGTTCTTCTGACATGCTGTTTATTGTATTCTTTCTCAGTAGAGATTGTGCTGCTTTTGTATTTTGTGTAACATATGGTGTATTATTATCATTAAATATATGATACATAGTATTGGTATTGATTTATCTGATTATAAATTGCCTTAATGTGCTTTGTCATAACTGCTTTAGAGCCAATATGGTAATTTACTGGATTTTGAAAGGAATGTACATATTAGTGCTTAAACACTTTTATAGGGAAAATCTGCAGCTGTGTTTAATATATATGATGATTATATCAAAGGGAAAGTTCATCATAGTTTACTATGGGAAGTTAGTTAGGACAAGTACAACTTCAACTATGTTAGGTAACAGTTGGGATGCATTTGTATATGTACTTCTAATAACACTAGTGTACACAGTTAGAGAAGCAATATATAGCAGCAGAAATAATTCTAATGAGTTAATGAAATATTCTTAAAATATTACAACAAGGTTCGACAAACCCAGGCGCCTGGTCGCCAGTGGCGCCTAGAAAATGTTGTCTGGCGCCTAGAAAATGTTGCCTGCTGTACTGTATGTGTATACAGCAGTGTTTTTCAACCGGTGCGAGACATGGCCAGGTGTGCCGCGAGGTGGCTCCTGCAAGTGGGAGCTCCAGGGCTGAGGCTTCAGCCCTGGAGCTCCCACTTGCAGAAGCCGCCCCCCGGCTATTGCCCGCCGCCGCTACCCGCACACCCCAAAATACCTCCCTGCGTGCCCTTTTCCATGGGCGCGCAGTTCCCATTCCCCTGCCTGCCTGGGGGGGGGCGGGGGCGGGGAGGCGCCGGCAGTAGAAGGCGCTGCCTCCGCCCACCCGATCCGCTCCCTCTCCTCCTCTTCCGCTGAAAGAAACGCGCGGAAGCTGCCTGCTTGAGCCTGGCGTTGCTCCACCCCGCTTCTTCCTGCTTGTCATCCTCCGTTGCCAGGAAAGCCGGGTTTGTTTTCCGTGAAAGCAGCGCGCCTTTTAACACGCTGCTTTCCTGCACCAGCGACGTTTGGCTGCCGGGGGGGCGGGGAGGAGAAAATCCTCCCCCCCCCAGGAGCAGCAAAAGCCTAAGCGGCGGGGTGCACCGTTTGCCTTCCGGCTCAGTCGCAGAGGCTTTTGCTGCTTGTGGAGGGGGGGGGGGTTTGGCGGTGCCGATGCCAAATGCTTTCCCTCCGTGGTGGGGGGTGCAGGGCAGGCGCAGTCAGCCCCAGGAGACAAAGATGGAATGAGAGAAAGGAAAGAGAGAGAAAGGGAGGGAGAGAAAGAAAAAGTGAGAGATAGAAAGGATAGAGAGAAAGGGAATGAGAGAAAGGAAAGAGAGAGAAAGAGAGGGGGAGAAGGAAAGAGTGAGAGATAGAAAGGATAGAGAGAAAGAGGGAATGGAAAGAGAGAGAAAGGGAGGGAGAGAAGGAAAGAGTGAGAGATAGAAAGGATAGAGAGAAAGAGGGAATGAGAGAAAGGAAAGAGAGAGAGAGAGAAAATAAGAGAGAGAGCAACAGAGAGAGAAAGAACAAGAGAGAGAAAGCATGAGAGAGAGAGAGAACAAGAGAGAGAGAGAGAAAATAAGAGAACAAGAGAGAGAAAAAGATAGCAAGAGAGAGAGAAAGCAAGACAGATAGGGAGAGGAAAGGAGAGTGAGAGAAATGAGAACAAAAAGGGGAGAAAAAAGGAGAAATGATAAAATGATTGAGGCAGAGAATGAGAGGAGAGAGAAACAAAAGAGAGAGAGAGAGAGGTGATTCTTGAAGCATATGGTAAAAAGCATCCAAATAATAAGAAACCCCCCCCCCCCAGCCCACACCTGTTTTTGAAAAGGATAAAAGAGAAAAAAAACCCAGCCCTCAACTGGTTTTGGAAATGGTTGGAGTGTGTATACATACACACACATAAGGGGGGGAGAGAGACAGGGATGGAAAAAGAGGAGAAGTGAGAGGGAGAAGGAATGAGGGAAAAAGGGAGGAAGAGAGAGAAATGAGAAACATGAGAGAGAAAAGGGGGAAAGACAGGAGAAGTACCCATAAATGAGACAGTGGTATAAATTTCAGGAGGGATGATTGATGATTGACTGTATTTATAAGGGGATGTTACATGGGATTGTATATATGAGGGGGTTATTTATGTATGTATGTATGTATGTATGTATGTATGTATTTATTTATTTATTTATTTATTTATTTATTTATTTATTTATTTATTTATTTATTAGATTTGTGTCATTTTGGTTGGTGGTGTGCCCCAGGATTTTGTAAATATAAAAAGTGTGCCGCGGCTCAAAAAAGGTTGAAAATCACTGGTATACAGTATATTTTTCCCGCCTTGTGTTTACGCCCAGAAATGGTACATCTTGGCTTCCGTAGCTCCGCCCATCAACCTCGGAGCGAGCTGCTTTCCCAGCGTCCCCTGCGCTTGCGTGCGTCTCTCCCTCCCCCCCTTGCCTCCATTCCGCCTCCTACTCGAACCCCTTCACTCCCCCCCACCGCACACAGACGCTCCGATCTTGGCCGCTCACCCGCCTTCGGAGAGAAGCGGAAGCCCCTCCCCTCCCGGCGTGAGGTTTTGTTCATTCCTCCTCCGGCCGCGTGCGCGGTGACTTCCGACCAGTAACCCCTCCTCCCCCCTCCCCCCCTCCCCCGCGTCCCCGGCCCGGTCTCCCTTTCCTTCTTCTCTGTTTCGGTTTCTGACTAACGGTCTCCCCTCGGATCCCGACGGGAGTACAGCAGAGCCGGCTCGGCGGAGCCAGGCCTGCGCTGGGGGGGAGGGGGTGAAAGCGATGTCAGGTGGAGACTCGGCAAAAAACCAAGTTTGCTTAAAAAAAATTCTGGCTCCTAAATTTTTTGGCTGGCTCCTAGATTCTGAACAACTTTGTCGACCCCTGTATTACAAAAATGCTATATTTAGTAAACCTGAAATCTTATCTGTCCTAATTATCTTCTGCAATGTTTAAATTTAAAATTAAATTTTGCAGTTTATGTATTGCAAAACTTTCAGTTTTTGAATACTTATTAATCCACCTGCAGCTAAATACTTACTGAAAAAAATTATTTACAATTCAGAAAAATCATATAATTATGTCCATTGGATAAATATACATACATATGTACTTACATATGTACATACATATATTGAAATGTGTGAAAAAAGAGTATCCAGTATCAGGGAATCTGTGTCCTTATGTATAATTCGATGACATTTTGCTTTTTCACCTTTCTTCCCCCTCTTCTCCATAAACTATATTATTTTTAATTTGTGTTTTTTAACCAATCAATGTTTATATATCTATTGAGAGTATCATATCTCAATTTGTATGTTTGTGCATTCATTTGCCAGAATCATAAATTGAAGGTTGCCTCCCTTCCCCCAAGATCTGGCTTTTTCTAGTTATTTTTTTAGAGAGTTCAAAGTAGGAAATCAGATGAAACATTAATTTCATACGCTTTCTGGCTAAGGCGGAGGAGATCTGGCCTTAATAGAAAGGGAAAACTTGACCAACTGGTAAGATAATGGGCCTGCAGATAGTATGTTTTCTTTAGGCTATTTGTGGCATAGGTTTCATAGTATGGGAATTATGTTACAGTTAATTACCAACTTGTTTAAAGTTTCTTTTCCCATTTTCCTGGATTAGGTGGCTTTATTCAAAATATCTAACTATCCATTAAAATGTGTGTTGCTGGTACTACAAATATTTTTCCTAATATGAAGATAATGTAAAGCAAGGTTTGCCTGCTGTTAGAAAATTTTAGCTGGATCACACCTGGTCAATATTAAACAAGAGTCTGTTAAGAAATCTTAGTATTATAAGCCTTGTCTGAGAAGTTGAAAAACATTCTGAAAGAAAAGAGCTGCAAACCACAACCATACCTTTGCAGAGTGTTGGGAAACTACAAATTGTGCAAAATGCAGGCACGTGAGCAGTCACGGGCCTCCGAAGGTATGCCCATGTTTCTTCAGCACTCCGCAGACTGCATTGGTTGCCAATTGGTTTCCAGACATGATTCAAAGTGTTGGTTATGACCTATAAAGACCTACATGGCATCGGACCAGATTATTTATGGTACCGTCTTCTGCCGCATGAATCCCAGGATCCAGTTAGGTCCCAAAAAGTCGGCCTTCTCCAGATCCCATCAACTAGACCAGTGTTTCCCAACCTTGACAACTTGAAGATATCTGGACTTCAACTCCCAGAATTCTGGGAGTTGAAGTCCAAATATGTTCGAGTTGCCAAGGTTGGGAAACACTGAACTAGACAATGTCGTTTGGTGGGGCCTAGGGGAAGAGCCTTCTCTGTGGAAGCCCCAGCCCTCTGGAATCAGATCTCCCCAGAGATTCGTACTGCCCCCACCCTCCTTGCTTTTTGCAAGAATCTGAAAACATTTATGCCACCAGGCTTGGGGTCATTAGACCCTAGCCTCTGTCCAATGAGTATGTTGTATGTTTGTTGTCTGAATAGGAATGAATGATTTTTAGAATGGTTTTTAGATTAGTTATTTATATTAATTGGATTTCAGATGTTTCATTGTATATTATTTTTTGATATGTTGTGAGCTGCCCCAAGTCCTTGGAGAGGAGCGGCATACAAGTCCAATTAATAATAAATAAATAAATAAATAAATAAATAAAGAAAGAAAGAAAGAAAGAAAGAAAGAAAGAAAGAAAGAAAGCCAATAAAGCTTTGTTGAGTGGTCACCAGTAGTAGAGATTGATTTGAAGTAGTCTATCCGATCTGCCTGTATTAGATTGCAATTCTCATCATCTCTTACCATTATGAGCCCGGGTGGCGCAGCAGGTAGAGTGCTGTACTGCAGGTCACTGAAGCTGACTGTAGATCTGAAGGTCAGGGGTTCAAATCTCATCACCGGCTCAAGGTTGACTCAGCCTTCCATCCTTCCGAAATGGGTAAAATGAGGACCCAGATTGTGGGGGCAATAGCCTAGCTCTGTTAAAAAGTGCTATTGCTAACATGTTGTAAGCCGCCCTGAGTCTAAGTAGAAGGGTGGCATAAAAATTGAATAAATAAATAAATAAATTATCCATACTGATGGGAAATCTGAGTTTAATATTTGGAGATCTACATCTGCCCTCTTTTATCTCCTCCTTTCATCTATTCCTGCTTTTGCCCTGTTTGCCCTAAAATTTCATTGGTATTAAAGTGTCCACTTTCAGTAAAGCTTTGGAAGTTTGAAATAATTTCTTGTTATGTGATGTATCTCAGATATTCAGTTTACATTTATGATAAGCTTCTAAAAGCTATTTATTTTTGATGGAATGGAAAGGAATTGACATCTTGGTTTAATTCCATCTGTCACTGAACTGTGAAATACTTGGATACTTTGCTCGCCGGCCCTTTGCCTTCAGCTTACACAAGGATATTTTTCATCTGTTTCAATGCAAAGCTTATGTGATAAAAGAGCCTCACAAAAGCTTGGATGTCTCAGCACGTGAAAGAATGTATAATTGTTTGCTTGTAGTGTCTGTTCGATTGTTGTCATCTATAATAGAATAGACAGTGTCTGTTGGAGACTACAAAGCTAACAATGGCTTTCACAATGTTCTTACAGACTTTTTTGCACATCTAAAAAGTAAATAGTTAAAATTATATCTGGATCTCATGCTGATATCTCACACCCATTGTATCAGCTAACTAGGACTCTTCTTCTAAATATAAACAGATATTTAAAAGTGCAGCCAAGTAAAAAGATTAAAAAAATAAAAAATAGAAAACAAATTACAAGCTGTGTAAAATTAAATAAGAATTTTTAAATTAATTACAGTATTATATTTAAAGGTCATCTTATATCAATGCACTACTTTAAAACTATTGTTATCAATAATTAGAAAAGGCAACCAATATATGAGTAATCATATCACAATTAATAGCAAATTTGGTTCAATCTGATAGTGTCTGTAGTTATTATAACAAGTGAGAATTTTTAAAAAAAATCTTATGCTAAACTCAAACTTCAGATATAGTTTAAGTCTATGTCCAGAATTACAGTATAGTTGATAAAAGGTTTCTATTTTCTGAATTAAATTTAAACTCAGTATCAGATTTATTTCATTTGTTTTAATACAAGATTATACATGACGCTAAGCCACATTCTGTATCTTGGGAACCTTCACATATGCAAGGATATTGGAGCTATTCTTCTGACTAGGGTATGAAACGTTAAGTTTCTGAATAAGAGCTAAACCAAATTTAGGGAGACACTAAGATAATTTGGGATATGACATTTAGACCTTGCATCTACCAGAGAGCTACTTGTATATAATATTCATATATTCAAGTAACAATGTCACATATATTTTGTATAGTTGCGTTACTTTAAATAATGATAAATGTATGAAGGCTACACATGTTTCTTCGAACTTAAGGGCATACAAGATTACAATTTTAGTTTCAAGAAACGATAAAGCATCATCTGAACGCAATTCAAAATTATTTATATTTTCTGGAAAATATTCTAATCTTTAAATACATGATCAATTTAAGTATGTTTATATTGTTCAAATTCAACTTAGGTTATAATAATACCCATTAATCCTCTTACTATGGTAATTAACATTGTAAAACATCACTTTGATATATTCTGCCTTTCTCAAAGTGATAAAATATCTCGAGACAAGCCAAGCATTGTTACCACCCAGGACAGCAGTGAAGATCTGGTGCAAACAACACGACTGTGGTGGAAGGTGTTCACAGGCTTGCTACTGTATGCCTAAAATCAAAAGTGTGTGAAGGATGGTCTGCCCAATAGCACTATATGGCACTGAATGCTGGCCAACCATCAAAAGTCCTGAGTGCCCATTCCATTGCTCCCTTGGTCATTAGGCATTTTCCTTCTTGATCATCTTAGCAGTGATATAGTCTGGCAGCAATGGGTGTTGCACCAATAACAGAGAAAATGTGGGGAAACTGCCTGTTGGGCATGGGATGGCTACATTCTACATTGTTGCCTGCACCACCTACCATACAAATCTAATAAATTATTATTATTATTACCACTTCAACAGTGAGGGCAGGACACAGTTAACCTGGATATGAAAACTATCCAACTGGACTTGGTTGCTGGGCTTGATTGCATGAAATTGCATGAAATGGTATTCATTGATTCATAATGCAGCATGGCTCTATTTGTTGGGCATTTATATTTGGCAGTGCTACACTAACTCATAATTTATCATCAAAATTTGTCTTCCTGATTTGGCCAGTGTCTTCTAAGATCCATCGCGGCAGAGGAAATAAGAACCACATCATTGACCTGTTGAAATTGAATTTTTCTATTTGTTAAGTGGAAGAGGGAGTTAATTTATTTTCATCTGAATATTTTTCTTGCATTTTCCTGGTGTCTTTCATTAACCAGCTATGGCGGACTGTTTTAAAAGAATATTTTTTTCTAAATCATAGGCAATTCCATGAAAATGGTGCATTTCAAAAAGAATTTCCCAAATGTGTACAGTATGTGGGTATCAATTACTGTCTTATTATTAATATAAACTCTTGAAACTATTTAAAATATTCATTTTTTCCCCCAAATGTTATGGCGATCTCTTCCCTATTTATCACTAATTTGTCTTTATATTTTTTATTGGCAAAAAAAAAATATCCCTTGAGAAATGGGCATGGTGATACAAAATGCCAGAGTCCAGTATCACTTTCATAAGAATTTTTCTGGGTCTCCACAGTTCCCAAGACAATAAATAAAAAAATTAAAACAGGAGAAATAACCAAATGTCATTGTTTTATTTAACCTTGCTTTTGTGTTTGCATTTACTATATTCTTGTACTCTTCCAGGTGTAATGAAATGTAACTCAGCGTGTAGCAAAAAGAAAACAAAAGGAAAAAAACCCACACTCATAGTAAGAACCACTCAAATGAGGAAAAGTCAATTAATCACAAGTTTGAGATCCGCATGACAAATTATCTACAGGTCTCAAATTTAATCTTAGGTCATATTGACCTGAGCAGAACAACAAGGTTAAACAATAAGTAATTTATTATTTAGCTAACTTAGAAACTACAGAAGTAAGTAAATGTGGTATGCAATGTGTTCGTTTTTGTCTTATAAACAAAAAAAAGTATCTAAAAAGATACTTTTGTGACTGTTCTGGCTTCTGGAAGTCTCAGGAGAGGCCATTCTTTGTTTCTTATTAATAAATCCTCTCAAAATTGGAAATTCTTTTTAGCAGTGCCTTCTTTACTATTTTATCATTTTACATATTTTTTTATTACTGCTGTTATGTTTTTGTTGTAGCTTGCTGTGAGATGTCAGGTTAGTTGGGAATCATTTCTGCACCAATGAATTATAACATTATATGTGGTGATATTGTTTGCAATAGATATACTATTGAGAAGAATGAATTACAATGCTAATGTGGATGTATGTAGTTCTTTATATTTAGACGTGTAGGCAACCACGTCTGAAAAAAAAAATTAAATCCTTCCTTTAATCTGAGGTCATCCTGATATAACTTTTAGTAAGGAGGGCAGTGCATGATTTCTGGCTCAGTAACTTGGTGAAACCAGTTTTTCAGGGTTTGAAAAAATTTCTAGGAGTACTAAACTTTCCCTGCCCTTTCTCTAGGACAAGAAAGGTTTGAATGGTTAGATACTGTGTTTTTATTTACTTTGCTATGGAAGATGATAAGAACAACTATATTTATTTTATTGATTTATTTTATCTATTTTTTATGCCGCCCAACTCCCAAAGAACTCTGGGTGGTTAACAACCAAATATACATGAAATGTAATATAAACACCCCTAAAAACAGTTCAAAACAATTTAAAACCAACAATTAAAACAGTTTAAAAAACATGCATGTTTTTAATGGCCAGATCCCGATGGCATGCCATCTGATCAGCGACCCCAGGCCTGCCAGAAAAGCCAGGTATTTACTGCTTTTTGGAAGGCTAGTAGGGTGGGGATAGTCTGGATCTCGGGAGGTAGCTGGTTCCAAAGAGTTGGAGCAGTCATAGAGAAGACCCTTCTCCCTGCAGTCCTACCAGCCTGCAGGTGAGGGCTGAAATAGATACTGTATTTCAGAAAGTACACACTGAAAGGGAATAAAGTTCAATTTCAAAGCCTCCTCCCATTTTGATAGGGAAGGAAGTTTCAGGGATTTAATACAAAATAAGCATGTAAGCCTTACAATCTTTCCTCTCTACAAAATACATATTGCATTGCACTACTATATTTTGGTAGTTATATCATTGGTTCCCGAGGCTTTAGAAATACTCCTGGAAATAAGTGATTGCGAAGAGGTTGTTTCCCTATTTTTCTGTTAGGTTATTTCTTGACTGCCACAATGTTGGAATTAAATTACTCATAATTTCCCCTTTGATATGTGTTCCTTGCTGTTTCCATTCTGGCCCTAATGGGAAGCTATTTTGGAAGAATTCTGATAAGTCATCAATAGTAAGTTTTACTTATAGCAAAGTCAGTGTTTATTGCACCGAGTTGTGTAAAGGCAGAACCTCTTTTTTTCTTGTAGTCAGAGCACCCATGTTCCAGATTTCTCTTGTTTTGGCAATAGATCAGATCCTAGTTGCCTTTCTTAGACCGGGAGAGAACTAACTCTCACAATTATTTTCAGTCTTCCTGAAGTGAAATTGCAGAAAGCATAATTAATACTGATACTCCCAATTTCTCATCCCCTTCGAATTTTGTATTGTAAATTGTGAACTCTGCTCACTCTTACTAGTGTTAGGATCATATTCAGTATGCTCCTTTTGAGATGAATCACCTCACTTGAAATATTGGCAGTTCTACCTGTATTGTTTGTTCGGATGGAAGACTTCAGGAAAAGGTTGGTCTAGCAATCTTGCAGATTTATTGTAATGCTTTGGGCACTGGGAAAACTACATCCTGCCTCACAGTAATCTCATGTGTGGTTAAATAGGTGGTTATGACACTGCCATAAGTGCATTCCTTTCACTTTGCGCTATCCCTCCTGCATAATTGTGGATGTTAAACATAATCAGAACTTATAAATTACAGTTCTCCAGATGTCAAATACGTTCTGGCAGTGCCATCTGAATGATTCAATGGTAATTGAACTGCCTTAAGTCAAGACCTAGGCAAATGCTGTGATCCTGCTATTTACTGTAGTCTTCCAGGAAGATTGTGACACTGAAGTGCTAATGACACTAATTTGTGAACTTTATAGCAATTCTGGCAAAATAAAGTGCTACGCTATGCTTTTCACTCTTGAATGCTAAATGAGTTATTAATAGTGAGGAATCTCAAGTAAACAATCTGGATTTTGAATGCTTGTTTTATTGAAGATTTGAATTTCCCCAGCTGTTCCCCAGCTAACATATTATTACTGCTGCATTTCAGCTTGGCAGCCTCTCATGTAACTCTTCATATTATTCCTAAGGTAGCAGTGATGCAGGTGCAGAGTTTTCATAGCTATAAGATGCAGATGTAGATGCTGTATGCAGTTTTGTGCTAATATTTGTGCTGCCGTGTATCATATTGCATGGTTTATATTAATGTTGGATCGATTAAAGCATTATTGTTTGATTAATTTTGGGCATTCGTGGAAGAAATGAGAAACAGGGGCGTTAAACTATGCCCTCTATGTAGTAGTAGAAAATCTTTCAGAGTTGCATAAAGAAGGATTGCTGTCCTTGCAGCTGTGTGATGATAACATGATTAAAAAGCAATTTAATTCCAAGCAAATATGAAAGTCTTAAATCAGCTTTGGCTAGATATTATTGGATCTGCTATGCATTGGATCTACTATGCATATAACTACATCATTCAATTCAATTTCAATTCAATTTATTAGATTTGTATGCCGCCCCTCTCCGAAGACTTGGGGCGGCTCACAACAATAATAAAAACAATATTCCAGCAAAAACAAATCTAATATTAAAAAGCACATAAAACCCTATCATATTTTAAAAAGCAAACAACATATACATACCCAAATATAAAAAAGCCTGGGGGAAAGGTGTCTCAACTCCCCCATGCCTGGCGGTATAGATGGGTCTTGAGTAATTTATGAAAGACAAGGAGTGTGGGGGCAGTTCTAATCTCTGGGGGGAGTTGATTCCAGAGGGCCGGGGCTGCCACAGAGAAGGCTCTTCCCCTGGGGCCCGCCAAACGACATTGTTTGGTCGACGGGATCCGGAGAAGGCCAACTCTGTGGGACCTTATCGGTCGCTGGGATTCGTATTATGGTCAAATAACACAAATGCAGTACCAGATTTAGGGACAGAAAAAGATCTTGTGGTACATGTTATGTTTGGAAGCAGTGAAGAAATTAGTTCAAAAATACTTCAGCATAAAGAGTAAACATTATTAATGTTCCACAGATATTTATAGAAATGACTAATGCATTTTTTACTTGAGCAGCGAATTGACAGTATGAGCAAATGATTATTAATACTAATGATTAAAAATAATGATGATGTGAAATTCAATTTGTTGAAAAATGGCTAGACTAATGGTATGGCATATATTGAAGACCTAACTGTACAGCAAATGACTAGTCAGCTTCTGTTCGAATACTTCTAGAGAAGGAGAATCTACCCACCTCCCAAGCTAGTGGTTTCTGTTGTTGGCCAACTCTTATCATTATGGTGTTCAATTGAACTCTCTATTCTTGCAATGTAAACTGACTGTCATATGTTCTAGACTAGAGCAATGCTGCTCAAGTCTGTCTTGTTTTCTACATGAGGATTCTTCACATGTTTCAGAGACTCCCCACATTATATTTTTGCCAGGCGAAACAAAGCCAACATTTCCAACTGTTCCTTCTGGGTTTTAATTATTTTATTTATTTTTCAAAACACATAAAACAAAATATTGACAAAGTGCTCAAGTACGCTTGCAAAAATCTAAACAAATATCTCATTTTCATTCCATGAATATATTTGTCAATGTCCTTCATAAGCTACAGCGCTAAGAACTTGGCAATGTACCATATTCTAGATGTAATCTGAACAATGCCAAATAGAGAGGAGAAAAGTAGGGGTGGTTCTGTTGATCTTAACCCATTCCTTCTGGGGAATGCAGGCTAGGATTGTTTTGAGCTTTTCTGCGTATGCATCATATTCTTGGCTTGTGCTCAGCTTGTGCTTCCTCAAGCTATTCCAATCATTTTCTCATGTATTGCTGTGTGGCATTCTCCCATTCTGGGTGCATATCTTTTAAAGTTTTCCTACCCAAATTATTATGTTTGTTGTATTGAAATTAATTTTGCTAGCTTATGCCTGTTGTCACGATGCCGTTCTACAATATGTTTGCTATCCTTCCTTATCTTTGTGTTGTCAAGAAGTTTGGTAAACCCAATTTTAACCCATTCTCTAATTTAGAAATACAGTGGTACCTCTACCTAAGAACGCCTCTACTTAAGAACTTTTCTAGATAAGAACCAGGTGATCGAGATTTTTTTGCCTCTTCTTAAGAACCATTTTCTACTTAAGAACCCAAGCCCGGAAAACTTTTCCAGGAAATTTGAGAGTGGCATGAAGGCCCGTCCAGTTTCCTGCCATTTCCCCTGGGCTTCTCTCTCTGGCGCAGTGTATGGGAGGCAGCCTTGTGCTGGGTGTATGGGAGGCACGTGCTCCTCCTCGACGCCTTAGAGTCCCTCTTTTTAAAAAAAAAAAAAGCCTTAAAGTTTTGGATTTTTTTTATTCCCCTCACATCACCTTCTTCCTTCGGCAGCAACTGTCCTCCTCCTCTTCTTCCTCCTCCCCCTCCCACCCAAATTCTGAACTTTTATTTCTTTCCTAATGGGTTTGCACACATTATTTGCTTTTACATTGATTCCTATGGGAAAAATTGCTTCTACTTACAAACTTTTCTACTTAAGAACCTGGTCACGGAACGAATTAAGTTCTTAAGTAGAGGTACCACTGTATGTTGAATAGCACAGGCTTGAGAAGAGCTCTGCTGCAATAGGCAGCTCAACCCCTCTTTCAACTTTGAAGAGCTGTTCACATGAACTTGTTGGATATGTTTATTTAACTATTTTAGAGCTGAAGCTCTGTTTTTCATTTTCTGTTTGTGTTCTGTTTAACTCTTCCTGTTCCTTGTGTATTTATAGAGGACCTGGATTGTTGGGGACAATATGCTGACTCTGTAAACCACTTAGAGAGGGCTGTAAAGCCCTTTGAAGCAGTATATAAGCCTAAAGGCCAGCACTAGTGCTATAATAATTTTGCAAACTGCCCTTCTTTTTCTTCTTCCAGAGAATGGTATGCAATCATTCTTCCACCATCTTAATTTTGAGAACTCCTCAATCCTCTAACTTAAAGCATCTTTATGGATATTAAAAGGTTCTTTAAAAGTTATCCTGCAGCACCTTCAATAAAATACCATAAAACCCAGCAAAACTAAATCCACAAATATCATCAATTCTGGCATGGCAGAAATGTTACTGCCTATAATCTCAGTGCAAGTCTGTAACCTATATCCAGTTTTAATAAATGAATATAAATGTAGAATACTCTTGTGTCTGCAAACTCACATGGCAAGGGGATTTTCCTAATAGATTCAGTTAAAATCAACATTTTAATTGGATTGTGGAATGCATCAGAAAACTGCAGTTGTTGCAACAGGGAACCAAATATCTGAAGAAATTTGAAGAACTAGGCATTTGAAATTCAACATCATTAGGAATTTTCCAACTTTCTCTAAAAAGTATTTGTCGTGTAATTCTACTCATTATGCAATCCATAACTGTTAGTATGCAGTATATTGCAAATTCTAATGTACATTTAATTAAATTAACAGTAAATGCTTAACTAGGTTTTTGCAGTTTGAGTATAAACACAAAGCTTGCATTAAATTATGATTTTCACCAGAAACTAAATAGATGAATTCTTACCTTCTTTCTGAGCTACTCTGTTCCCCTGAAAATAAGACCCTGTCTTATATTTTTTTTGAACCCTGAAATGAGTACTTGGCCTTATTGCGATGCACTCAAAAGCCCAATTGGGTTTA
Organism: Erythrolamprus reginae; assembly: GCF_031021105.1. Classification (NCBI taxonomy): domain Eukaryota; kingdom Metazoa; phylum Chordata; class Lepidosauria; order Squamata; family Dipsadidae; genus Erythrolamprus; species Erythrolamprus reginae. The sequence goes on from NC_091952.1 coordinate 48,270,686, forward strand.
TCAAGGGATGTCTTATTTGGGACTTGTATTGAAATGGATAAGTATTTTGCATATTTATAGAGTCCGTTGGAGTTGGGCGACTAATAAAATTGCTTTGAAAAAATTAATGGTGATGAGAAAACATAATTTATGTTGAACATATAATTTATTTTGTGTATTCTTAACATATCCAATGCTACAGACTCAAAAAATATAAACATTGTATCTTGTACACAATGCCTGTGATCTGTATACAGTATTGCAATTTCTTAAAATGAATTTCACTGTAAAGTTGCAAAAACATTTCAGCACATTGAGATTATTTTACTCTACAGGTGGTCCTCGATTTACAGCCATTCATTTAGTGACTGCTTGAACTTAATAAGTGACATATGACTGTTTTTCACACTTATGACTATTGCAGCATCGCCATGTCATATGATCAAAATTCGGATGTTTGGCAACTGGCCTGTATTTATAATTGTAGCAGTGTCCTGAGATCGGCTTTTGCGATCTTCTCTCAAACAAAGACAGGCACACTTAACAGTCATTCACTTAACAACTTTGCTAAGAAATGTCATAAAACAGAGCAAAATTAACTTAGCAGCTGTCTTGCTTAACAGGAATTGTGCATGTAAGTTGTGAACTACCCAAACTTGCTTCAAAGGAAGATGACCTTGATTTTAAGATTCAGAAATATATATAGGAAGAAAATGAGTATAAACAGAAATCAGTGCCATGTTTAATTGTCAGTGGAATTAAATGTGTAAATGTTCAAAACAAATGTTTATTATTATTATTATTATTATTATTATTATTATTATTATTATTTTATTATTATTATTAATTAGATTTGTATGCCGCCCCTCTCCAAAGACTCGGAGCGGCTTATGGCAACCATCAATATAAAATTGCTTACAATTTAAGCAGCAAACTCCCCATATATTTATGAATGTGGAGTTGATAGGGTGGGGTGATTTATTTATTTATTTATTTATTTATTTATTTATTTACTTATTTATTTACTTATTTACTTATTTATTTATTTATTTATTTAAGTAAATTGCTTTGAACTCCAGGAGAAAATGTAGAATTAAATGGCTGGAATTCTTTTAAATATATTATTAAGCAATATGGACAGTACAGATCATTGGGTCGCGAGTGGAGCCATGCAGCAGTTTAAGGTTTTTTTAAAATGCTTTATTTCAAGTCAGAAGTACAGTAAGAGCTCTTGGTTTTCTCTTCATTTTTCTGTCTTCCTTGTTCCTTGTTTTACTTGTTCTTCCACCAAATGTTTTCATCCAGTTTTAGTGCTGCTTCTAAATTTTAACTCTACCAGTAGGCTGATATTTAGCAATAAAGCTAAGGATATATTTGAATCAGACACCCACTTTTAGAATAGTTCAGGAGAAGCGTTCATATTACCGTATCCCTTCTGTGCCGTTATTGAAGAAGCTGTTACACAAATAGCGCTTATCAACCTCTTCCTCCTTCAGACTGGTTGCTAATTACAGCTGTGTTTCCATAGCCATGGGTAATTTAACCCCCATAGTATCGGTTTTCCCTACTTTATATACCTGTATAGCTATAACACAGTATTTGCTTCTTCCTTGAGCTATTATTCATGTGAAAAACATTGCTAGTTACAATTATGACTATGATTTTTATCTGTGCACCATTATTAAATACATGGTGTTCAGGAAAGCAGTATCAAAATGAGACTGTGTTTTGCAGCATTTCTTGTGCCAGCTCCTTTCCTCTGGGAACCAACAATTGCACCTGGATTCCTGAGGATGAAGTACATTGTTTGGCTTTCTGAACAGTAATTGTTCTGCCAATGTTGGATTGTTCGGTGTGCTTTTATTTTTCTTATTTTGAAGCAATATACATGCCTGGGAAGCTTTCATCTCGTGTAATTTGGTGACTCGGAGGTTGTGTGTGTTTCATATTGCTACTTACAGCGGTCTTGGTTGATCAGTAGTCTGTATTTTTAATTTACAACAGTGTTTCGGTTGTGATATTTCTGGGCTCAGGTGTTTATGCAGTTGTTAAAGGAAGCCTTACAACCTTTGTAGAAGAACTCGTGATTTGAATTTTGCACGTATATTTGTTTTTCTTTCTGAAGTAACATTAACAAATATATTTAGGCAAACAACAATATGTTGCCTTGTATCTTTGGGACATTAAGAGTGTCATGCCTTATGCAACAGACAGGTTTATTGTGATGGCTGTAATCCTATTAAGCACGTGTTGGCACAGACTTCAAGAAATATAAATAAGAGAAATTTAGAACATTATTGTATATTATACGGTTCTCTAATACTGCATTCTGATGACATATTGGAGGGGGTTTTAAAGACCAGATGCATATTGGAATGATGGATGGTTGGCCTATTTAATTTATTTTTAATGTGCAGTTGCTCTGCCCAAATCATTTTTAAGCCATCTTAGAAGAGAATGGGAAATGCGAGGAGCATTTTTTATTTTATTCCCTCTTGGGTATGCACTTGTGTCATTGAAGCAGACTACCTTAATTCTAATACCAAAAAAGGGAGAGGAGAAAAAAGACCATGGAGAAAAGAATTACAGTATTTGCATCAAGTTGCAGAGAGCTATTTAGAGTAATACCAGTAATAGTATTAAATGGTACTTTATGAATACATGTTAATTCTATGGAAGCTATTAGTCTCAGTAATTGCTTCCCAATTTAGAGGAATTTTGAATTATTTTTGGAGCTGGATTTTGTAAAAAGAATATTTTAACCAATTCTGCAAAATAAAACAGAAGGAAGTATAAGAGGAAGTATTGTAGTAATATTTTGTTCTAGAGCAAGAATGGCTTTTGTAACTGTGTTTTGCCATTACCACCACCTGTGGATAGCTAACTAAAATGCTGGCTAACAGCAGAGTGATATGCTAGAAGTTATTTTAGCATTTAAACCAGTGGTTCTCAACCTGGGAGTCGGGATCCCTTTGGGGATTGAATGACAGTTTCACAGGGGTCGCCTAAGACCATGGGAAAAGGCAAATTTCCCATGGTGTTGGGAATTAAAGCTTCTACTCTGGTGCCTTGGAACCTATTTTTACAATCCGACCAATCAGACATTTACAGTGGGGGTGTCCCTCTGACCTTCCTGCCAATCAGCTTAAAGTTCTGTTGGGAGAATTGGCGCTAGACTTATGGTTGGGGTTCACCACAACATGAGGAACTGTATTAAGAGGTCGGGGCATAAGAAAGTTGAGAACCATTGAAATTAAACATAGAAACTTAAGTAAGAGAACCTATGACATTTAACCTTGCTGACTTCAAGACTCAAACCTCAAGATAGTTTTTCTGCTATGTATTCTAAATGGTCTGTGATTAATATGTGCATGTGAATGTGTGTGTGTGCACACATACATGTGTGTGTGTGTGTGTGTGTGTGTGTTTGTGTGTGTAGTTTTGAGAGTGGGCAACAGAATTTCATTTTTTTTAAATGTGTGCCAGCCAGGAATAGATTCCAATTGCCTACTCTACCAGTTTGCATCATGATGGAAGTGCGCATTTTGCAGAAGACTTTGTGCATTCGCAGAGAGGTGGGGTTTTTGCCAGTTGTGGTAACCGGAGGACAGGTTCGGGAGTGTGGACTGCCTCCCATCTCTGTCAGTTTGGTGAGCTGCGGCAAATTTCCACTATGGTTCTAAAGAACTGGTCCGAACCAACAGCGACCCATCACTGGTGCCAGAGTATTCACAGAAAAAAGTGTCAGTAAAGGTTGTCTTAAACTTGCTCAGACTTCGTTTGTAGCAAAGATGTATTTATTTGCTTCAATTAAGTGACATACATAGAAGAAGACTTTTGAGGTTTTATATCGGCAGATTCTCATCTAAGAGATCTGTGGTACAGTAATACCTCGTCTTACGAACATAATTGGTTCGTAAGGCGAAAAGTTCGTAAGATGAAACAATGTTTCCCATAGGAAACAATGTAAAAGCGATTAATGCGTGCAAGAGGGGAAAAAAATCGCAAAATGGCGCTCTGCTGGGCGCCGCCGCCTGGCTGTCACCTTTTAAAACAACTGGGGGGCTTCTCGGTGTTCTCCCGAACCCGAACCAAAACTTTTGCCGAACTTTTCGGGTTTGGGAGGCCGCCGAGAAACGCCGCTGCCCGCCTGTCACCTTCTGAAACAGCCAGGGGGCTTCTCGGCGTTCTCCCAAGCGCCGAACCCAGAAGTTCGGCAAAAGTTCGGGTTCAGGTTCTGGAGGCCGCCGAGAAGTGCCCATCTGTTTCAGAAGGTTACAGCCAGGCGCCGCTGCCCAGCGGAGCGCCGTTTTTTCAATCGGCAGCAGCGTTTTCAGCCGATCTGGATGCTGAAACGGAGGTAGGGAATCCCAATAGGGAATTCCATGGGCAGAGCTTTGACATCACGAAGACGTCCTTCCTGGAGGCCACGTTTCGGCTGAGTGTATGGAAATAGAACTACCAAGGAATTCCAGAAAAGTGTCCTGAAACAATGCAGTCAAACTCACCTCAATGGCAACTGGATCTTTACATTAAGAAAAGAGAATTGTTGAGTCACACTAGATGTATTTCCGGCAACACATCTTCATTGCATAATTTGACAGACCTCAGTAGTTGGAGCTGTGAGTAAATTTACATGAAATCTCTCCCAATTTTCCTACTACTGTTAGTCAATAAAAGTGTAGTAATATTTCAAGATGAAAAAGGGAAATAAAAATAAATGTGTTGCTATGTTAAGCAGCAAACTTCTTTAAGCATCCAAAATAGACTATTCTCTGCATTTCTCTTAAGTATGATGTGGTCCCTCCCTCAAATCTTCATAGGTAATGACATCCAAGTCTTGCGCATGGGTGCCCGAGCTCTTGGCTAGCCTGGGTCAAGGTTAGTGGGCCAAGGCTAGTGAAGAGGAATTGTCCTGGGCCACATTTAAAATATATAATATAGTTAGTATATATAAATCACACAATAATATTAAATGATTACAATCCTGTGGAATTGCATTGCTAGCTGTCCAGGACCATATGTGACAGTGGGCTGTATCAGGGTTGTTTTTGACTTCAAGGGGGCCGGAGGGGGGGGGGTTACCACATGTGACATCCCTGAGCCCCATTTTCGGTGGTAGAGAGCCACAGGAGGCCATCGTGGACAAAAACAGAGGCTGGGAGGGCTGTTCATGGCCTCCCAAAAATCTGTTTTTGCTGTCAGAGGGCTCCAGGAGGCCGTCATGACCCATGCAGCCCTCTCAAGCTCCGTTTTTGCTGGCAGATGGACCACAGGCTGGTCCTACGCTATTTCCAGAGTAGCCCACGGGCCAGATCTAAGTACCTTGTGAGCCAGATCCGGGCTGGGGGCCTTGAGTTTGACACCCCTGCTCTAGAAAATCAACTCCATAAAGGGTTATCTGTTATTTTATATACTTTATTGGGAAATTATAACTATTAAATTTAACGGGCAATAGGATTGTGAGGAATATGATGTCCAGAAATAAGTTTCTAGGAAGAAAGGTTTTTGGAAGAAAGGGAGGGATTTTACTGAATAATGTCAGCTACAGGAACAGGGACTAAAATGTATTTGCAATTGTTTTTACAGCGTGTCTTCAATGACCTGAGTGGCTCGGTGTCCCTTTCCTGGATTGGAGATAGCACTGGAGTAAGTAATAAAAATTGGTTGAGCCGATATTTTAAGTATTCATAAGGAGCAAAAGTATTAGATGTGAAATAGTTCCATACAGTGTTGGATTCGTGCTTTTAAATGCCTTAAACTTCCCAAAACAAGAATTACAGTATTTTTGTCTGGTGGGTGATAAGATGTTATTCTCTACAGCTCCAAACTATTCTGGTTCTTCTTTTAAATATTGCCATCTTACTCATGAACAAAGAACTATTGTGGGTGTTTTGTTGTGTAAATGAACACAGGTTTGGTAAGTAACATCTATCTACCCATTCAGGGTTGAGGTGACAATTGCTTCAGTGATGAAGCCTTATTGGTGTGGAGAAAAACATCCCACATATTTCTTAATATCCTCCACAGAGCTGTTGCTTGTTCACCTCATGCTGAAAGAGAATGCTGCAACCGAAGAGCTTTTTTAATTTGTATAATTTTGACAATCCTGGACACACATACAATCTGGGAGAAATCCCTCTTAGCAGTAGCGACTGTGAAAGAGACCTCGGAGTCTTGGTGGACAGTCAACTAAACATGAGCCAACAATGTGCAGCAGCAGCTAAAAAAGCCAACACAATCCTAAGCTGCATCAACAGGGGAATACACTCCAAGACCAGGGAAGTCTTAATACCACTCTACTACGCCCTGGTCCGACCACACCTGGAGTACTGTATTCAGTTCTGGTCACCACACTTCAAAAGAGACATTGAAACTCTGGAGAAGGTGCAAAAAAGAGCAACCAAGATGATTAAGGGATTGGAAACCAAGACTTACGAAGAGAGACTGAGGGAACTGGGAATGGATAGCCTAGAGAAAAGGAGGGGCAGAACGGACATGATAGCAGTCTACAAGTATACGAGGGGATGTCACAGAGAGGAGGGGATCACTTTATTCTTCAGGGCACCAGAGGGCCGGACAAGGAACAATGGCTGGAAGCTGACCAAGGAGAGATTCAACATGGAGATAAGGAGGAACTTCCTGATGGTCAGAGCAATCAACCAATGGAACAACCTACCAGCGGATGTTGTGAACACCAACACTCTGGACATTTTTAAGAGAAGATTGAACTGCCACTTGACTGGTGTACTATAGGGTTCCTGCTTGGGCAGGGGTTGAACTCGATGGCCTTCATGGTTCCTTTCAACTCTAACAAACAATCAATAAACAAACAAACAAACAAATAAATAAACAAATAAACAAACAAACTAACAAATAATCCTTAGACACAATGGAGGTTATCCACTGTACAGTGTAGGGCAGGTGACAATAGTAGGAAGGGTCATATAAGTTGTCAGCTGATTTCATGGAGAGTTGGATTTAATGAAGCATTTTGGGAGAATAATTAAGAAAAATCATATATATTTTTCCAGTTCTTACTTTTAAACCAGGAACAAAAAGAGACACCGAGGAGCTGCCCAGTAGCAGCTAATGTAGTTTTGCCAACTTCCTTTTCTTTCTTTCAAAGATAATGGAATCTTTGGAATCTAAGCCAGTTAATCTAGTTATTTCTAACTGCTTTTCATACTCCTTTATTTAAACTATCAACAGTATCAATAACTAGGCCAACTTTTAACTAAAAAAAGGTGAGTAGAGTCAGAATTGATTAGAATCATAGAATCATAGAGTTGGAAGGGACCTCCCGGGTCATCGGGTCCAACCCCCTGCTCAATGTTCATGTAGTCATTTAACCATCCCAGAAAGATGACTGTCCACTCTCTGTTTGAAGACCTCCAGCGAAGGCGAGCCCACCACCTCCTGTGGCAAACTGTTCCACTGATTTATCAACCTTATTGTTAGAAAGTTTTTTCTGATATCTAATCTAAATTTACTCCCCTGCAGTTTCATTCCATTGTTTCTAGTCCTTCCATGTGCTAATGGGAACAATGCTTAATAATTAATGTTAATATTTAGATGAGAGACTTCTTCCCCTTTCACACTCTCTGACCAATAATTGTGGAAGAATATGGTGGCAAATCACCTCTGTGCCAATAAAATGTATGTTCATGTTCATGTAGTCACTGGGAACTGTACTCAGTCCAATGGAGATGACTAATAAACAAACAAATACTAACCTGATAGAATCTTTCTTTTAACTTTCAACAAACCCAACCTAATGCTCATTCAGGAATTTCACTGATGCTCAGCATAAGAGCACCATTTCTGGTGCTACTAAAAACCAGACACTTCCAATTCATGATGTGTTGAGATTGGATATCTGGGGTTTTTTTGGCGTGTGGGAGGGGACAAAATACCAAATTCTAAACATATTTATTAATGTCTTGGTCTCATCAGTATACAATCCAGGTATTTACACAGTTTCAATAATCAAAAGGCAAGTGATGATTTCAGAAAAAAACTGCACATTTAAAAAAGATTGCAATTCAAATATTTTTTACTTAGCCAAGTGAATGATCATATATTAGCTCTGATGCATTGCTGTATCAAAGCTATATAAATATTTTTTAAACTAACAGTCTACTGACAGTTTAAGTTCCTCTTTCCTCTTTGTATTTTTAGTGAACAGCTACAATCAAGAGAGAAAATTGGTTCCTATTATGATATTTTACACTGAATAAGTTAATATACTATAGCACAATTTGGAGTCTAATGATGTCTACATTTGATACTACAGTGTTCCCTCGATTTTCGCGGGTTTGAACTTCGCGAAAAGTCTATACCACGGTTTTTCAAAAATATTAATTAAAAAATACTTTGCGGTTTCCCCCCCTATACCACGGTATTTCCTGCCCGATGATGTCATATATCATCACCAAACATTCGTCCACCTTTAATAAATATTTTTTTAATAAACTTTAATAAAGAAACATGGTGAGTAATAATCTAAATGGTTGCTAAGGGAATGGAAAATTGCAATTTAAGGATTTAAAGTGTTAAGGGATGGCTTGTGATACTGTTCATAGCCAAAAATAGTGTATTTACTTCAGCATCTCTACTTCGCGGAAATTCGACTTTCGCGGGTGGTCTCGGAACGCATCCCCCACGAAAATTGAGGGAACACTGTATTCTGTAAAGTTCTATCTAGAGAATTAACTTAGGTGACACATTATGAGGGCTTTAATAAATTATCCTTCCTTCAGCAAAGAAAAGGAAAAATAGGGTGATGGTTTAGGATAGGAACTTAAGCATTAGATCTGAAATAACAAGGAGAGGATATTTTTTCATGATCTAATATAATAGAAAATTGTAATGTATTACACCTAATTTTTGAAATGAACATGAAATTATATCTAGGGAATTATTCAACTGGCTGTATAAATTCTTTTTGCTTGATCTACCTTTTGAATAGTAGTACTGTATGAATATGCTGAAATGTGACTGAAGCCAGTTCAGCCTGATGGAAACCAATTGTTAGCCAGAATCCTTTTGTTATCTTTGCTATGTAGCATCTATTATAGTAATTAAACTCCATTAAAATAATTAAATAACATTAAGAAAAAGTTGTTCTCTTGGATTACCTGAGCTAAATAACTTTCCCACTTTCTGTTTCCAGGTTATTCTTGTGCTGACTACTTTCCAGCTTCCCCTAGTGATCATGACCTTTGGGCAGTCTAAATTATACCGAAGGTAAAGATGTTATAATAATTATTAATAATAATTTATTAGATTTGTATGCCGCCCCTCTCCAAGGACTCGGAGCGGCTCACAACAATAAAACATCATATACAAATCCAATGTTAAAACAGTCTTTAAAAAAACCCCTATAGGTGAAAAACCTAAACTATAGGTGTCTATAGTTCTATGTAAATAGATATTTATTATTTATTATATTTATTATTTATTATTATTGCTTTTATGCCCAATTGCTACAACAGCCTTCTCTGGTTCCATCCATAAAGTGCTGAGTGACGTGTTTCTTTCAAAAGCATGTTTTCCCGTAAATACGTATAATTTTCCATGATTAACTTTTAAACAATGGCAGTATAAACCTGTTTTTGTTGAAACAAGAATACAATGACCAAGGAAATTTTTATCTTAGTAGATTATCAGATATAATCCATCTCCTTCCTCTGCCTGTTAGAAATCCTTCAGAAGCAGCCCCCCTTTGACTACAAGTATAGGTAATAAATTTTTGAGAGAAGGTGAAGGTCTCCCTTGCCTATTAACATTCCATATGTTTCATGCTAGGATTACAGCCATATTTTCTTGGGTGGAAACAAGAAATATTGGTTTAGACTGTTTCCTCCAATATTTGCTTTGGTGTGGCTGACTGTTCCTGCTTTTCCATTTTTTCAGTTGTTAGGTAGAACAAGTTGCATCAGAGAGGTGAAGCCTGATGAGGCTTTTAGAAAAGAGTTGCTCCTGCCAAGCCTAGGTATGATGTACAGGGGTAGTTTGTCCCAACTTTAAGAGTCCAACAGGCAGAAGAGGGGTTTACTGGCATGCATCATAGGTCAGTGACGGCAAACCTACAACACGCATGCCACAAGTGACATATGGAACCATATCAGTGGGCATATGAGCTCAGGTCCGGTGTGCATGCGTGTGCCGGCCAGCTGATTTTCAGGCCTTCTGGGCCCCCTGGGAGTTGGAAAACAGGCTTGTTTCCAGCCTCTGGAGGGGGTGAGGAAGGCCTGTTTTTTGCTCTCCTCAAGTTCCAGAGCCTTTCTAGGAGCCTGGGGAGGGTGAAAATGGCCTTCCCCATGCTCCTGGAGGCCCTCTGGAAGCCGGAAACCAAAAAAGGTTTGCCATCACTATCATACCCTGTTTCCCCAAAAATAAGACATACCCCGAAAGTAAGGCATGTCAGAGGTTTTGCAGAATTTGCTAATATAAGGCACCCCCTGAAAATAAGGCGTAGTCAAGTTTACATACGGTACGGTGGAAAAACATACGGTACCATTCAAAGCTGTTCATAGCGGTACCGTAATAATGTGGCGTCCCCTGCTGGCCCCTTCCATCGCTTTGTACCGTCCAGTACAGCAGACACAGTCTGCTGCTGTCTCACCGCCATTACAGTCTCCACTACAGTGCATAGACTGTAGTTCCTCTGGTGGCTGGAAGCTGCAATAGCGGGAGTATACTGTTGTACCATATAGGTGCCGTTGTTTGTGTGTGTGGGTGCCATACTGACAGGTACCATACCGTAATCAGTGTACTGTACGGTACACTTTCTTTGGGGGTGTCAGCTTTTATGCCTGTGAATTTGTCTTATTTGAGAAATATAAGGCACCCCCCGAAAATAAGACGTAGCACAACTTTTGGAGCAAAAATTAATATAAGACAGTGTCTTATTTTCGGGGAAACATGGTAGGTTAATTTAGATTCTCTGTGGAATGGGAAAAGAAAGAACTGAGAAAGGCCTATTGCTCCCGAGCAGCGTTTCTCAGTCTGTGCAATTTTAAGATATGAACTTCAATTCCCAAAATTCCCCAGCCAAACACTGGGAGTTGGAAATCCATGCCTCTTAAAAAATTGTGGAGACTGAGAAACACTGCTCTAGCACAATCCTAATTCAGAATCCTGTATACAGTAGTTACTCTGTAGATCTGACTAGCTAGTGAGAGCACCAGTTGTGAAAACCCTTATTTGACCGAATCATCAATGTTGCTAATGTTATTTTTCAAATATCAAGCCAAATCTATTTTGTTCCTTAGGCTTAGAGGTTTAGTAGAGCTATTTATCTGTACAGCAGGTACAGATTTATGGATTCTTAACAGCATATTTTTATAGTTTAAGTGACTACATATTTTACTTTTTAATTGTGTTAATTATTTTGGTGATTATCTGAAAGTGTGAGAAATTTTAAAACATGGTAGCTATTTTATATAAATACGGTAACTGTAGTAGCTGTATCTGTATAAAGGATAATTTTCCCTGCAGTGTTTTTTTTTAATATATCTGTGCACGTATATAAACATTCTATGACTGTGCAGGTATTTCATCATTGAACTAAATCATGCCATAGAAAATCTCTTAAGTGATTTTTACATTGTTAACTTTTATATTTTTCCAGTTCTTTTTGATATTTTATTGCATCAATAAGACAATTTTGGCCCTTACTGTGCGTCTTTCTCTCTCTCCCCCCCCTTTTATCTTAGTGAAGATTATGGGAAAACTTTCACAGACATTACAGACCTCATTAACAACACTTTCATCAGAACAGAATTTGGAATGGCTATTGGGCCAGAGAATTCGGGGAAGGTAGGAGCAATTGGTTTCGTCAACATTCAACACTGGTCTAACAGGCAATGATAGAAATGCTGTATTTGAACGAGAGTACATTATTTTTTTATTATTTATTAGATTGGTATGCTGCCCCTCGCCGTAGACTCGGGGCGGCTCACAACAGGAATAAAACAATTCATGACAAATCTAATAATTTAAAAACATTTTTTTAAAAAAACCTGTTATTAAGCAGACATACACACAGACATACCATACATAAATTGTATAGGCCTGGGGGAGATGTCTCAATTCCCCCATGCCTGGCGGCAAAGGTGGGTTTTAAGGAGTTTACCAAAGGCAAGGAGGGTGGGGGCAGTTCTAATCTCCGGGGGGAGCTGGTTCCAGAGAGTCGGGGCCGCCTCAGAGAAGGCTCTTCCCCTGGGACCCGCCAAACAACATTGTTTAGTTGATGGGACCCAGAGAAGGCCAAATCTGTGGGACCTAATCGGTCGCTGGGATTTGTGCGGCAGAAGGTGGTCCCGAAGATATTCTGGTCCGGTGCCATGAAGGGCTTTATAGGTCATAACCAACATGTGGCAGTGGTGGTTGTTCAGTCAATAATATAGACCAAAATATAGTAAAGGTATTATTTACAAGATACACAATATCTCCATAATATTACACAGTAATTATAATACAGTCCATAATACATCTCTCCTTCGCACACAACAGGTACATATACTGTTACATATATTCTCTTATTTGCACACAGCAGATATAATATACCATTTAGCATTAGCACACAGCTTATTCTCTTATTAATACAGCAAATACCTTTACATCAGTATAGTATATTCTACACAATATATTGCACAAAGCTTAGATATTAATACTAACCAGCATATATACACCAATAACCAACATTACAAGATAAGGCAGCAGAACAGACGCAATGCAACAGCACAACAGAATGTAATCACAGAATGTAACTACAGAATGTGACAGAGACCAGTGTATCTGTCTCCCTTCAGCCTAGCTCATAACTGCTACCTAACTCTTAAAGTAATATCACTATTTTCTCCTAACATACAATGCTGGTTTATCTTCATATATTGGAAACCCAACCATTACAGTACGTGATACTGACCGGTTTTTACAGTCTGTTTGTTAGCCCTATTCTTTGTGATAAAAATGGAATTCTTGAGATGAAGAGTCTAAAATGGCTGCATTTCAATAATTAAGCTTAGTATTGGAGAATAGATTTAAGATGGTACTTGAGCTGTTAACATGGCTAGAGCCTAGGTGGATTTAAGTTTATTACTAGTTTTACAGTGGTTGCTACTTGCCAAGGCATTCTAGAGCAATAGGGCAAAAAATTGACCAGTCCCATTCCTGGCGTATGATCCTCTACTGAGTAGCAACAGCAACAGCAATTAGATTTACATACAACTTCACAATGTTTTACAGCAGTCTCCAAGCCAGTGGTTCTCAACCTTTCTAATGCTGCAACTCCTTAATATAGTTCCTCATGATACGGTGACCCCCAACCAATTCTCCCAAATGAGCTTTAAGCTGATTGGCAGGAAGGTCAAAGGGTCACCCCCACTGCAAATGCCTGATTACTCAGTTTGTAAAAATATGTTCCCAGGAGCCAGAATAAAAACTTTAGTTCTTAACACCATGGGAAATGTGTCTTTTCCCATGGTCTTAGGCGACCCTGGTGAAATGGTTGTTCGACTTTATAGAGTCAGCATATTCACCTGAACAATCTGGGTCCTCATTTTACTGACCTCGGAAGGATGGAAGTCAACCTTGAGCAAGTCAGGATCAAAGGATTCGAACTCCAGGCAGTGAGCAGAGTTAACCTGCAATACTGCATTCCAACCACTGCTCCACTACATCTTCATGAATAGGGCCAAAAATATTGACTATTTCTTGGACTTTAAAAGGTCAAGGGAAGATTTGATCAAACTCTGTTTCTTAAGCTTTTTTGGATTCCTAACTATCACATTCCGTGTCTGAATTGTGTTTCTCGATGTTCTTTTCAAGATCTGGGGAGCCCTTGACTTCAGGGAAATTGGGCAGCTCTGCAATGCAACCTCCGAAACGTACTTGTTAGAGTAGGCTAGTATCATCTAATTCTTCTTTCCCCTTCTTGCTGCACATTGTATTAAATAAACTTTATAGGACTTGTCTGTCATTAGTGGGGAGATAAGGTTATGGTTGTGGTTTCTTTAACTTGTACTGCATTTTAAATTAGTGTCATTAGTTTGCTCCCAGAACTAAATAAATATTTTTAGTCCCAACGCAATTTCATCCTACGTTACTGAGGCTGTTCATGGATATATTATGGTTAAGGTGTTTCTTTCAATGAGATTTCTATCAGAAGGGTAAGCAGGAATAGTTTAATAATAAACGCCTGATTGGTCGGATTGTAAAAATATGTTCCAAAGTGCCAGAATAGAAGCTTTAATTTGTCTTAGGCAACCCCTGTGAAACTATCGTTCGACCCCCAAAGGGGTCCCGACCCTCAGGTTAAGAACCACTGCAGAGAATCATAAAATCCCTTTTGCAACATAGCAAAGCAATTATTTTTATCATCACACAAACAATAAACCCAGTGTCTGGCATTACCTTAGAATTTCTAATACTACTTATGCTTATTTTTGGTTTTTTTCAGGGACTTATTTTGTCCTTTTAAAATTTATTCTAAATATAGATTCAGACATACTGGTTTCAACACATGATAATGTAGATGAGCTCCTGTGTGAACTTTTGCAAGGTGATTCTCATCTTTACTTTTCCATCCGTCTAGGTGATTTTGACTGGGGATAGATCTGGACCATACCACAGTGGAAGAATCTTCCGATCGTCTGATTTTGCGAAGAATTTTATACTAACAGATCTTCCTTTCCATCCTTTAACTCAAATAATTTATCACCCTCAGAATTCTGATTTGTTACTGACCCTCAGTACTGAGGTAAGATTTGGAGAAAGGGGGGTGGAGGTATCTTCATTGGGGTGGCAACCGAAATTGTGATCTTGTGATCTAAACCGAAGTATATTTGGGGGATCTTGAATGACTGCTTATAGTCATAATTTGTATCTAGAAAAATATGTGTTGGATCAGTGATTTTTTGAGCTGCGGCACATTTTTTACATATACAAAATAATGGGGCACCTTGAGTGGGGTGGGGTGGGGTGGGGTGGCTAAAAAAAGTTTGGACAAAAAAATTTCTCTCTCTCTCGCTCTCTCTCTTCCTCCCTTTCGCTCTATTTCTCTCCCTCTTTCTCTTCCTTCCTCTCTCTCTCCATCCCTCTTTCCTTCCTCTCTTTTTTGCTCTCTTTCTATCTCTCCCTTCTTCCCTGCCTCTCTTTCTCTCTCTCTCTTGCTGTCTTTCTCTCTCTCTTTCTCTCTCTTGCTGAGCTTCGCGGCACACCTGACCTGGCACACTAGTGTGCCGCGGCACACTGGTTGAAAAACACTGGTCTAGATTTACTGATGATGATTCAGATATTAGGGCAGCCCCGAATTAGGACGGCATTGAATAAATTGAGATTATGACCTATTCTCAGAGTTCTGGCCATCTTTGCAGTCATATGATTGCAGTTTGGTTATTTGCTAACTGGCTTGCACTTGGGGCTGGTGGCAGAACCCCATGATCACATGATCGCAATTTGCAACCTTTCCTGAGGATTTCTTCTGAAGGTCAGTGGGGAAACCAGCAGGGGAAGTTACAAATCTCTGGGTAAAGCTGCAGGGAATGCACTAAGCGATGTCATGTTTTACATTTGAAATTGAAATTCGGGTACCAACTTCTGTTCTAAGTCGAAGGCTACTACCTCTTTTTTGTATTCTGCTTTTTGTTATGGAACTTAAGAAAGGTTTTTCTTCTCTTCATAACAATAATTCCATGAGGAAGGTGGGACTAGGAAATAGGGATTGGTCTGGAACGGTGATGGCGAAACCTTTCAGCACCGAGGGCCTAAATCGGAATGTGTGCGTGCCGCAGCCCTGGAAACGGCACACACTGCAGCCCTGGAAACTCAAAAATTGGCTGGGCAGTAGGCATGTGCACACCAGCAGGGATGGGCTACTGCCCAGATGGGGGTGGGGAGAACTCAGTAAGGGGTAGCGAAAATGGAGCTCTACCCCAGAGCACCCCATTTGCACTGAAAGATGTTGAACGAAAATTCAGGGCGTCCTGCATAAGCCACACCCACAATGTGGTAGTAAAAATGTTGGTAGCCCTTCACTGCACACCAGCCACCTGGTTTTGGGGTTTCCAGTGCACATGTGAGTACCAGCCAGCTGGTCTTTGGGTTTTCAGCATATATGTTGTAAGCTGCCCCGAGTCCTTGAAGAGGGGCAGCATATACAGTGTTCCCTCGATTTTCGCGGGGGGATGCGTTCCGAGACCACCCATGAAAGTCGAATTTCCGCGAAGTAGAGATGCGGAAGTAAATACACCATTTTTGGCTATGGACAGTATCACAACCCATCCCTTAACACTTTAAACCCTTAAATTACCCTTTCCCATTCCCTTAACAACCATTTACTCACCATTATTACTGGTACTAATCTTTGAATAAGACACTTAGTGATTCTGATATTTATAAACATAATTATTTATTAACAATTTTTTATTTATTTATTTATTTGCAAAAATTATTAGTTTGGCGATGACGTATGACATCATCGGGCAGGAAAAACCGTGGTATAGAAAAAAAACCCGCGAAGTATTTTTTCATTAATATTTTTTGAAAAACCGTGATATAGACTATTCGCGAAGTTCGAACCCGCGAACATTGAGGGAACACTGTAAATCCAAACAAACAAACAATAAACAAACACGTGTATGCCGGATCTTTGCGCATGTTGAAATGCCGGAAACCCAAAGACCAAGTGACAGGTGCGTGCATGCGCACTGGCCATCTGGTCTTCTGGTTTTCAGGGGTTCCAGCACCCACGAAGATTAGCTGCTTGTGTGCCCACAGAGAGGGCTCTGCATATAATGTTCAATAAATTTAACCTTTACTGAGGTCATGTTCTTTGGAAGGCCTGCTAAGAGAAATCTGTCTCTCCCCTTCTCTTACTGAAATTCAGTTGCTATTACAAACATGGCTCCTTTTCTCTATGTTTCCTTTTTTGTTTTCTTCATTTACAGTGTTCCCTCAATTTTTGCGGGGGATACATTCCGAGACCACCTGTGAAAGTTGAATTTCCGCGAAGTAGAGATGCGGAAGTAAATACACTATTTTTGGCCTATGAACAGTATCACAAGCCTTCCCTTAACACTTTAAACCCCTAAATTACCATTTCCCATTCCCTTAACAACCATTTACTCACTATTATTACTGGTATTCACCACTGAATAAGACACTTAGTGACCCTGATATTTATAAACATAATTATTTATTAACAATAATTATTTTTTTGCAATAATAACGCTGATTGGCCGAGATTTCAGCCAATCAGCAATGGCAGACGAAACGACGTCATCAGGCGGGAAAAACCATGGTATAGGAAAAAAACCCACAAAGTATTTTTTAATAAATATTTTTGAAAAACCGTGGTATAGGCTATTCGCGAAGTTCGAACCTGCGAAAATCGAGGGAACACTGTACTTCATCAATTGTTTTACATCAGTAATTTTTAATAAATTGCTCAGACTAGGTTACAGATTAATTTGCACACTATAAGCATAAAAAAATGTGTAACTTTACTATGGATTTTTTGTTTTGTTAAGTGCCAGTTACTTGAATATGATGAATCAATAATAATCAACTCTTTCTAAATGTTCCAGGGTAGCTTGTGGATATCAAAGACATTTGGTGAAAAATGGAAAGAAATCCACAAAGATGTCTGCTTGGCCAAATGGTAAATTTCTTAAAGAATGCTATCCAGCGAGAACTGATGGTTTAATAGCTATTTATATTAATATTGATTGTTTCCTGATTGCTTATTTGTACGATATGACAATCATTAAGTGTTGTACTTCATGATTTTTGACAAATATATATTTTCTTTTATGTACACTAAAAGCATCTCTTTTTTGGCCAAGTGTGGTTGGACACACAGGGAAGACCCATTCCTTGTATGTCCTATCACACTTGGCCAATAAAGAATTCTGTTCTGTTCTGTTCTATTCTATTCCAGTTTAAATGTATTTTGAAGGTTTAATGTATATTAACATTATTTAAGTCTTTGGCGTCTTCTGGAATACTATTAGAGTGGGGGCCATGATGTTCCAGAGAGAGGGAGCCACCACAGAAAAGGCCATTCTTCTGGGTCCCACTAGGTGTATATATCTCTCTCAGGGATGGAACCCGCAACTTTCCTTGCCCCCCCCCTCTGATAGATTGGGTAGATTTGACTGGCAAGCGACAGTCCCTCAAATAACCGTTGATGTGATGATGGTAACTATTGAGACCTGGCCATAAATAATATGGATTTAACTATTGTATTTAAATTGGTTTTTAAACTGTTTTTAGAGGTTTTAGCATTATTTGGATGTTTTATATTTTTGGTTGTGAGCTGCCTAGAGTCCCTAGGAGTTGGGCGGCATAAAAATTGAATGAATGAATGAATGAATGAATGAATGAATGAATGAATGAATGAAAAACAAACAAAACAAACAAACAAACAAACAAACAATAAATAAATAAATAATCTATGCTGAAATTAAGATAATATTTTCACATCATTCTGGTCTGATTTTGATTTATTATTTATTATTATTATTATTATTTATTAGATTTGTATGCCGCCCCTCTCTGTAGACTCGGGGCGGCTCACAACAATAACAAAGACAATGTAAGAACAAATCTAATAATTTAAAAAACACTAAAAACCCCATTATTAAAAGCAAGCATACACACAAACATACCATGTATAAACTGTATAGGCCCGGGGGAGATGTCTCAGTTCCCCCATGCCTGATGGCAGAGATGGGTCTTAAGAACTTTACGAAAGGCAAGGAGGGTGGGGGCAGTTCTGATCTCCGGGGAGAGCTGCTTCCAGAGGGTCGGGGCCGCCACAGGGAAGGCTCTTCTCCTGGGTCCCGCCAAACGACATTTCTATGTGGTTTCTATGACATTTCTATGTGGATTCTATGTGCTATATTTAGCTATACAAAGTATTATCACTTAGCCCAATGTTGTAATAGAATCTGGCTAATTATAGGTTATTTAATAAATCTTAGTGAAGCCTTTATTTAACATGATATATGAAGTCATTCCACAAATTGAAGTCCCAATTGTTTAGTTAGCCTACATGCTTCTACCATTACACTAATTATATTCTCTTGACCTTTCCTAGGGGTTCTGGTGGAACCATCTTCTTTACTACCTACGTGAATGGCTCTTGTAGTAAGTAATCCTTAGTATAATAAATAGAGCTACTTCAGTTTAGAGCTTTTTTTGCAGATTTTTATGGATTCTTTTCTTTGAGTCCACAGCCTTATGAAGCCTTGACGATAGCTTATTTACCTGCAGTTATTCTAATGTGGGAAAATCAGATTCTGGATATATCTATATATTTATCAGTGTTTGGAATCTTTTCCCATAGAAAATTGTAGTTATAAAAAGTCATTGTCTTGTGAAACAAGGGTTTGTAATTTTAAAAAGTCTCACTGAACATTGTGGGAAGTGCTAAAACTTTAGCTGGCTTGCTAGTGCTAGGCCTTACAGTAGTTCTGTTTTTTCCTGCTTTCTCTCTATTTTTATTAACCTTTTCTGCCCCTCCGGGTCCTCGCAGAGGGGAGGCATACAAGTCTAATAAATTGAATTGAATTGCTGATGCATTTCCAATTTACAGAATTTTTGCCTATCAAATAGGTATTTATTGCCTTCAAATGGCATAAAATTAACTTCTGGTTATGATATTGAAGGAAGTATTAGAGGAGAGAGATTTGACATATGACCCTGGGTTTTCACGTTTCCACTTTTCCAAACTACTTATGAATAAATGAAGTTTATAAATATGAAGATAAGAACAAATAGAAATCTGAGTATCCATATTGGGGTGGGGAACACCACTATTGTATCACTGAAGCCATAATCAAGTCAGCAGTAATTAATTTTTCATATTTTCCCATGACATATTGCAATGATTATTGCATGGAATGTAACAGGAAATTTAAGTAGCTAATTCTTTTTGAACTAAAAAATGTTGAATTGAACCTGTTCATGAGTGATAGTGAGCAATAAAAGAATCTTCTTATTACAAGATATAAAATGCTATCTTATGTGAATGAACAGTTGTAAAACCTGTCTATAATTATGAATCAATTGTATTTTTCATGTAAAGAGGTCTTCATGTTTTGACCCACGCATAGCATTCTGTTTTTAGGTAGTTTGGTTTTTCATGCTGATGTTTACGTGTGGACATCTGCAAAATAGAAGTCTATGTATATGAATTATTTCTTCAGATGTTCTTGTTCAGTATATAGGCTGGTTTCTACACAAGGTTGGGATGAAATTAGCTGTTTCTTTAGCACAACCATGTAGGAAATTATCTTTTTTCTGAATGGAACGAGCTTAATGCATCTATTTCTCTTCTGAAGAAACTGATATCGGATTATTGGAATTAAAGAAAACTAAAGACTTTGGAAAGACATTCAAGTCCATAGGAAACAACATCTACTCCTTTGGCCTAGGTGGTCGTTTTCTTTTTGCATCTGTGATGATAGAAAAAGTAAGAAACTTCTTCTTGGGCTTCTTTTGTGTTTCTATAGATTTGGTTCTTTTGTTCGCATTACAGTGGTACCTCTACCTAAGAACACCTCTACTTAAGAACTTTTCTAGATAAGAACCGGGTGTTCAAGATTTTTTTGCCTCTTCTTAAGAACCATTTTCTACTTAAGAACCCGAGCCTGGAACGATTTTCCAGGAAATTTGGGAGGGACATGAAGGCCCGACCAGTTTCCTGCCAATCCCGCTTTAACCCTGGCCATCTCGGGCTTTTCTGGGCTGCCAGAGGAGCCTTTCGGTGGCGCTTAAGGAGGCTTTGGCAGTCCACAATGAACGGAGCGTTTTCCTTTCTCTGGGCACTTGGAGGGGGAATAAACCTCTGCCAGCGCCCAGAGAAATGAAACGCTCCCTTTTCTCTGGGCAGCAACTGTCTTCCTTCTCTTCCTCCTTCTCCTACCCCCCAAATTCTGAGCTTTTATTTCTTTCTTAATGGGTTTGCACACATTATTTGGGAAAAAATGCTTCTACTTAGAAACTTTTCTACTTAAGAACCTGATCATGGAACGAATTAAGTTGTTAAGTAGAGGTACCACTGTATGCTCTTTTTTTTCTTTCTTTCCCCTCATGCAGTAATGGCGAACCTATTCCATGCGTGCCACAGGTGGCACGCGGAGCCATATCTGAGAGCACACGAGGCATTGTCCTGTGTCATCTCTGTCATACATGTGTGCACTGGATAGCTAATTTATGGCCTTCATTTCAGCCCTCCATGGCGAATAAGGTCCAACATGCCAACCAGTGTTTCACTTGTGTGCTCACCCTCAGCCTCCTTTTCACTGTCAGAGGTCTTCTGGAACTCCTGAAGCCTCAGGACGGTAAAAAATGGCCCCATGGACCAATTGGAAATTGAGAAATGAAAGGAAGTGGAGCTGCCCTACTACTTATCTTCAGATAGTTGCAACCAGGCCTCACACACCTCAGCCCATTTCCTCTGCAGCCGGCAAGGCTTTCCTGAAGGCCTCTGCAGCCGATAACAGAGCTTCAGATCAATCTGGCTGCAGAGGAAATGGGCTGAGGTGTGCGCGGCCTGGTTGCAACTATCTGAAGATAAGTAGTAGGGCAGCTCCACTTCCTTTCATTTCTCAATTTCCAATTGGTCCATCGGGGCATTTTTCGCCGTCCCCAGGCTTCAGGAGACTTTCCTGGATGCTGGGGAGAGCAAAAAACAGTCCAACGGGCCTACTGGGAATCAGAAAGCTTCAGCCTGTGCAGGGGGGACAGCAGGGGGTTTGTTTCCCTACGCATGGCATTGCATTATGGGTGGGGTCATGCACATGTACCCAGTTGCCCGTATGGGCACCCTTTTGGCACCCAAGCCAAAAAAGGTTCGCCATCATTTTTCCAATGCAATGTCCCCAAACTGAGAGCCATTGAAGCATTGAGAAAAGTCCACAACAAATACAGTAAACAACAAACAAAACTCCGCACAACTATTCATAGTTCTTCCACTGGTGTAGGTGCTGAAAAGTACTTCTCTGATTGATGTGAGTGGAAAGGAGACAAATACTTGACTAGCCTAGGAGAAAGAGTGGAGAAATAGCACCAACCAATTTGGTCTGGTTCTTCTTCTCTCTCTGCTGGCCTGCATCAGTATTTTTGTGCTTCCCAAGATGTACAACATCATATGCATGAGTTTTCCCACTACAACCCAACTATCATTCTTGGCTTTGAGATCTGTAGATGTTGCCAGATGTTTTCACCTTATAATCAGTATCACTGTTCTTTATTGTCTGTAGCCTGCTCTCCCACACACAGCCAGCCTGATATCTACCAGCTCTTCCTACCAGGTATCCCATCTGTTGCAGGCTCTTTTATATATATTCCTCCATCCATACATTTTGGCACCTTTTAGGCTCAAGATCCACAGCCCTGCCACTGGTTGCTCCCACCTTTTCAAATTCAGGAAGCAAAGTCTATTCTACAGAAGATACTCTAAGCGCATATTTATCATTTCCATCACCTTAATTCCAGCATCCCAATTGCCAAAAGCTCCTTTGTCCATCTAGTGGCCACCACCAAGCACATACTGGTGTTTATTTGCCTGAACTGACCAGACCTGAGGCCCAACTGAGCCCCAGAGGACTTTAGCTTCACTTTGCGTGCCTCGCCTCTGTTTGCTATATTTTCTCAAAGTCAAGCCTGCTCTAATGGGCAAGTTCTTTGAAATTGCTTAATGCACTAGAACATTTTTTTTTAAAAAAAATTATAAAAACAATATATCATCATAAACATTTTCTGGTTGTTTCATACTATGAACAGCTTCTTCATAAATGAATATGGATGTTGTTAGAGAAAAGAAATATGTTTGCTTTCTCTCTAGACCAATACCAGGAGAATCCATGTGTCACTAGATGAAGGTGAAACGTGGAACATGGCTCAACTTCCTTCAGTTGGACAAGAACAATTTTACTCTATTTTGGCAGCAAATGATGACATGGTGTTCATGCATGTGGATGAACCCGGAGGTGAGAGGGGATACAAAGTGGGCGATGTTTGATTATGGTTACAGAATTGCATTTTAAAAGAAAAACGGTTCTCTAAATTGGTATTATATAGGCACAAAGATTTTACCTAAGACAAAAGTGTTAGAATTGCTTATTTAGTAAATAGATTTCCAGCAGATTTACAGATTGTTGTTTTGAGAATCTATTCCCAGTGTCAGTGTAGCATATATAAACATGTGGGCTTCTTGACAATTTTCTTTTCCATGCCACTTTTAACAAATACATTGTATGAACCTGTTTTGTTTTTGTTTTTTACTTAGGTAGACTTCATGTAGTTGTTCCTTTAGTGCAGTGTTTCCCAACCTTGGCAACTTGAAGATATCTGGACTTCAACTCCCAGAATTCCCCAGCCAGCATTTGCTGGCTGGGGAATTCTGGGAGTTGAAGTCCTACTGCACTAATAGTACTATTAGGTTTTAGGCTGATCTAAAATACAGATTGTGTGCAAGAGCTTTCTACCACACTAACTTACAATTTGTTGGTGAATTATGATACAATTTAAAACCACCGACTGTAAAATACTGTTTCTCGCCTTTCAATTTGCTATTTCTATCCCAGATACCGGACATGGAACAATTTATACCTCTGATGATCAAGGCATCATATACTCCAAGTCTCTGGAAAGGCATCTCTATACTACCACTGGGGGAGAGACAGATTTCACCAATATAACCTCCCTACGAGGAACCTACATTACCAGTGTGCTTTCAGAGGGTGGGTTTTCATTTTAAAATCTCTCTAATTCTCACTGAAAGTTTATAGAATTGCTGAACTCTGATAAGAAAATGGTTAAAATATTTGGATACAGTTTCATTTAGAATGAAAGAAATACTCCTATCACTTTAAGTAATACTTTATATCTAAACAATGTTTTTGTAGAGCATTTTTATAAAATTCTTAACCATAATTAATTAGCTCTTTGGCTGTAATTGTTTTTGTGATATTGACTAGAACTATTTACCATTTTTTCAGAGTATAAGATCCACCTTTCTACCCCTCTGAAATAAGGTGAAAACTTGGGTGTGTGTTATACACTGAATGTAGCTCTACTCAACCACCTCCACCCTTTGGCTTCTGCCTCCCAGCAATTTACCTCCTTGGAGCAAGCAGCACAGAGCCTGTGAAGCCAAGCAACTGATTATCAGCTTCCCAACCCTCAGCTCATTCAGGAAGCTGCAGGCAGGCCACATATGCTAAACTGAAAGTGACACTAGCTGCAAGGAAGCAAATTGCTTGGAGGGAGAGGCAGAATTTTAATTTATTTTCATTATGAAACTGGTGAAACTGAATGTAAGGAGGTAAGTTAATAACTATAAATGTCCATAGAATGTTCAAATTATTAGACTTATTTTTAAAAGACTGCTTTATTATTTTTAGAGTCTAGACAACTTAACAAAATAAAGAAGCTTTTTAAAATAAATGCTTCATTTGAAGAGACCCAGTGCTATTGTATCTTATTTTAAACAGCAGAGAATAATGTATACTTCCAGAAAGCCACATCAATTTTAAAGATCTGTAAAAGTATAATCTGAAATGTAACAGTGTCCTATTTTAGTATTAAGATAAGACAGCTGGGTTAAACCCTGACCTAGTCATGTTTGGAGTAAATCTATTTAAATAATTGGGAGGAGTTAGTGTGACTATATTTAAGAAAACTTGCTGGCATTAATATACTGCCATAATGTACATTTCTCCAATTCTTTGCTATTTCTATGGGTCAGGCACCAATTTACAGAAATACACAGCAAACAGTGTATATCATTTGTACTGCTTGCTGTTTCTTATACTCTGAAAAATATGGTAATTTCTGCCTGAAGTTAAAACCTTTTACATTACTTGTGTTAAGTAAGAAAATAAAATTAATATGTGTCAAATTATGATGTAAGGCAAGCAATTTCTGTAGATGGTGATCAGAAGTTTTATTCAGAGTAGAAATGCTAAGCTGCAATGTAAAACTTTGAAATTCTATATGGCTGTTATGTTTTATTCAAACCAAAAAGATAACACTTCTGCATAGGAACTGGTGTTTGAAACTTTGAGGACAAATTACATATATTGGTCAAATTGCTTCAAAGCATAGGGATGGTTATTATATAAGTAACACAGGCAGGACAAGCTGTGTTCCTCTCTTGTTTCCTTCCCCATTTGCTGAAAAATTAATGATTAGGTGCCAATTTAAATCAGTGCATATAAAGTGTTTTTTTCATACAACGTAATCATTCCCTGAGAAGAACGTACTCTAGAATCTACAGTGTGTTATCATTATAAACTTGTAAAAGGAAATCTGCTGAAGGAAGATTATTCTTTCTTGCAGGACACTAATAGATAGTTTACTTGTTTATTGGTTTCCTTATCTGCTCACCCTGAATAAATTACAGATATTTTCTGCTTTTAGTTTAATTAAAGTGTAATCTGTCTTTATAAAATGACTGGTTGCTAGAGAGAAAGCTTTTTTAGTGTTTTCAGTGCTTGGGATGATAGCTGTTGTATAACTCGGAAACAAACAAAAAAACTCCATCAAATGTTAGGATTTTCTGAGGATATTGTAAGGATTATAGTGTATTAGACAAAATTATGGATTTTTTTCTTTTTCTTCAATCAGATAATTCCATTCAGTCTGTAATTACCTTTGATGAAGGAGGGGAATGGGTATCCTTGAGGAAACCAGAAAATGCTAGGTGTGACTCAACAGCCAAAAATAAAGAAAAGGTTTGCTTTTTAATGTGTTATCAAAAATGAGATATAAATCTAGTAAATGTTGACAAGTAAAAGACGTAGGCATCATGTTAAGATGTTACACACACAAAATTGATACATAAAACCGCCTTTGTAGTTGCTCAGTTGGAAGTTGACTTGTGTGGTTGTTTTAATTCATATGCAAGACAGATTAGTGAATTTGGAATAACATTAAAGTTAAAAATATTATTAAGAATATTTTGTAAGAAAAGTAGAATGCTGAAAAATTTATTATTTATTTATTCATTCATTCATATATACAGTATATATATATATATATGTGCCACCCCTCTCCGTACACTTGGGGCGGCTAACAACAATGATAAAAACAGCATGTAACAATCCAATCCAATACTAAAATAACTAAAAAAACCCTTATTATAAAAACCAAACATACATACAAACATACCATGCGTAAATTGTAAAGGCCTAGGGGGAAAGAATATCTCAGTTCCCCCATGCCTGACGGCAGAAGTGGGTTTTAAGGAGTTTATGAAAGGCGAGGAGGGTGGGGGCAATTCTAATCTCTGGGGGGAATTGGTTCCAAAGGGCCGGGGCCGCCACAGAGAAGGCTCTTCCCCTGGGTCCTGCCAAACGACACTGTTTAGTTGATGGGATCCGGAGAAGGCCCACTCTGTGGGACCTGACTGGTCGCTGGGATTTGTACAGCAGAAGGTGGTCCCTGAGATAATCTGGTCCGGTGCCATGAAGGGTTTTATAGGTCATAACCAACACTTAGAATTGTGACCGGAAACTGATCGGCAACCAATGCAGACTGCGGAGTGTTGGTGTAACATGGGCATATTCGGGGAAGCCCATGACTGCTCTCGCAGCTGCATTCTGAGTGGAGTTTAATTTAGCGAAAAGAAGAAAGCTGTTGATCTTATAAAATTAGAAAGTTGCTTGGACTATATGGGTTCTGAATAAATTGCCTCACTTTTGACATTTTGATTCTTAAATTTAGTCTGCCTTGGCTTTGCATTAATAAAGGTTTTCTATATTGTCAGATACATTGAGATGAGTAATGATGCTAGCTTTGGTTTAATGAAATTGGATCTGTGTTGCACCTGTGTTTTGTCCCTCATTCTTGTTTGGATTATCTTATATTTACAGTGCAGCCTTCACATTCACGCCTCCTATAGCATCTCCCAGAAGCTGAATGTCCCTATGGCACCTCTGACTGAACCAAATGCTGTTGGAATTATTATTTCTCATGGTAATGAATGAATCTTATGCACACATAATATATAATGGCATAATGTGCAAGAGCAGAGACTTTTCTTGTGATCCATCACTACCTTCAGATTGCCTTGTCTCTGTGCTTGATTAGGAGAAATACACTATAAAAGGATGTGAGAGACTAAAAGGATGTGTGGGCTTGACGAAGAAATGCAGGTTGCAGGTCTTTGTGAGAAAATGGTATAATTGTCATTTATGGTGCTTTGTATTGCAGGAAGTGTTGGAGATGCTATCTCAATAACAAACCCAGATGTTTACATTTCGGATGATGGGGGCTATACCTGGTCACGGACACTTGAAGGTCCCCATCACTATGCAGTCTTGGACTCTGGGGGCATCATTGTGGCTGTTGAACAAACTCATATTGTCAACGAGATTAAGTATGCAAGAGTTTTGCTAATATTCATTTAGTGGGGGGATATAACTTCTCTGTTTGCATCTCACCTCCACATTACCAGTTACAGCAGTTCAAAGATATTGCTTTTCTGGAATAAGGTCAAATTGGATCGCTCTGAGATTAGAACATATGCAATACAGTGATCCCTCGATTTTCGCGGGTTCAAACTTCGCGAAATGGCTATACCATGGTTTTTCAAAAAATATTAATTAAAAAATAGTCCGTGGTTTTTTTTCTATACCACGGTTTTTCCCACCCGATGATGTCATACGTCATCACCAAGAGTCACTTCTCTCTCTCTTTCTCTCTCTTTCCTGTCATTCTCTGCTTCAATCATTTTCTCATTTCTTTTTTTCTCCCCTTTTTTCTATCATTTTTCTCTCTCTCTACCTTCTACTCTCCCCCCCACTTGCTCTCTCTCTCTCTCTCTTTCTCACTTTCTCTCTTCCTCTTTCCTTTCTATCTCGCTCTGTCTGTTGCTCTCTCTCTGTGAGAATGCCTGCCCCACCTCTCCTGCAGCCCCCTCGCTGACAGTTGGGACGAAAGCGCTCTCAGCTAAGGGACTGCGAGAGGGGCGGGCATTCTCAAAGCGCTCAGAGCGGCTAGCGGCCGAATGAGGACGAGAAGCCGTAGCCGCCAGCGCTGATGCAGGAGGACCCGTGCCCCAAGAAAGCCGGTGAGAGGGGCGGATTGGGCAGGCAGGGGGTAGCAGCGAGGGGGCAGGAGGCGCTGGGGGGGGCCGGCCGACATTCAAAACAATCTTTGTCGGCCTCCGCACTTTCGTCGCTCCCCGTCCCCAACTTCAAGCTCGGCTCCTTCCGCGGCCTTGGAAAAGGGTGCGTGGGGGTAGTTTTTGGCTGTCTATAGCCAAAAATAGTGTTTTTACTTCCACATCTCTACTTCGCTGAAATTCGACTTTCGCGGGCATCACTGTACAGTGGTACCTCAAGATACGAACTTAATTGGTGCCGGGAGGAGGTTCGTAAGGTGAAAAGTTCGTAAGACGAAACATTGTTTCCCATAGGAATCAATGGAAAAGCAATTAATGCGTGCAAGCCCAAAACTCAGAAACCGGGAAGCCGGCCGCCACAACCAAAGGAGGCTTCAGCCTCCATTTGCCCCACGCTGCTTCGCCCTGCCTGTTGTCCTGGGTGAAGTGCTGGGGGGGAGGGAGTCAGGAAGGTCCTCCTGCTCCCCCCCCCCAGCCAAAAACACAAAGACAGGCAGGGCGATCCAGCGTGGAGCAAAGGGAGGCTGAAACCGCCGGCGGCTTCAGCTTCCCATCGCTCCGCGGGAGCGGCAGACCACCTTTGTATTTTTGGCTGGGGGGGGGGGGAAGCAGGAGGCACAGGATCGGGCTGGCGGCGGGCGCGCTGCAAGGTAGCAGGTCAGCATCCTGGGCGGCTGGGCGGCGGCCGAGGAGGCGCAGCCGAGCAGACCTGGCTCCGGCCCTGGCTAGACCTCCAGCGAGGATGGGGCGGGCAGTGGGCGCGGCGGCAACGGTAGTGGCGAGGGTGCGTCCGATTCGGGGTTGGCGGCCCCCGACGCAGTGGGGAACATCGGCGCGGGAGGCAGGAGAGGACCGGGCGACTGGAGCAGCAGCGCGGCTTCTTTTTGCCTGGGAGGGAAGGTGAAATGCCGGCGGCTCTAGCAGCTGCTACGAGCGGCATTTCACTTTCCCTCCCAGGCAAAAAGATGCCGGGGAGAGGGGCACGCCTTCCGCCTGGGAAGTCCGGCCCCATCATCCCAGAATGCCGGCCTTTTTGCAAGGGAGGGAAAGTGAAATGCCGGCGGCTCTAGCAGCTGCTACGAGCGGCATTTCACTTTCCCTCCCAGGCAAAAAGATGCCGGCATTCTGGGATGATGGGGCCGGACTTCCCAGGCGGAAGGCGTGCCCCTCTCCCTGGCATCTTTTTGCCTGGGAGGGAAAGTGAAATGCCGGCAGCTCTAGCAGCTGCTACGAGAGGCATTTCACAGCCGGGCTGGGGGGCTTCCCAGCAACCTCCCGAACCCCGAACTTCCGGGTTTGGGGTTGGGGGGGTGCTGGGAAGCCCCCCAGCCTGGCTGTCACCTTTTAAAACAGCCGGGCGGCTTTCCAGGAGCCTCCCGCAGCCGAACGCCAAACCCGAACTTCTGTGTTCGGCTTCGGGAGGCTCCTAGAAAGCCACGCGGCTATTTTAAAAGGTGACCGCCGGGCTGGGGGGTTTCCCAGCACCCCCCGAACCCTGAACTTTTGCCGAACTTCCGGGTTCGGGGTTCGGGGCGGTGCTGGGGAGCCCCCCAGCCTGGCGGTCACCTTTTAAAATAGCCGGGCGGCTTCCCAGGAGCCTCCGAACGCCGAACCCGGAAGTTCAGGTTTGGCGTTCGTAACTCGAAAAACGTTCGTAAGAAGAGGCAAATTTCTTCTGAACCCCGGGTTCATATCACGAGTTGTTCGTAAGACGAGGGGTTCGTATCTTGAGGTACCACTGTATATGAAAATAGATAAGAGCCAGCTTTAGATACAGTATTGCAAAATAATTTCTAATCTTATTTCAGAACTAAACTCTCCAGAACAAGGGGTTTAATTTGAATGATTATATCCCAGAAAAAAGCTTAGGAAAAAGGGTGCAAAGAAGAGAGGAAGTGGCACTGAGCATATACTTTGGGGTGATAGAGGTATTCCTCAATTTATGACTGTAGTTGAGTCCAGAATTACAGCCGTAAAACATGCTGATCATTCATTGCGATCACTGACCCGATTTTATGACATTTTTTGGCAGCAGTTATTAAGCAAATGTGGCAGTTGTTAAGTCAACATCGTTATCACTAAGTAACCACTGTGGGTCATTAAACAAATTCATTGTTTGCAATTGCCACTTTTATTGGAAACTCAAAGTAAACATTGGTTTATTATGGCAAAAGCTGTAAAGTGCTTTTATGTGATCTTGAGAATTGAGATGCTGCAAACTGCTGTGAATGCACCTCAGTGGCTGAGCACTCCAAATGTGATCACATGACTGATGGGGAGGGAGGAAAGTGTTGGAATTTTGAATTGGAATCATAAGAAACTGTTTACAACTTCGACCAGTTGCTCAGTGACTGATCACTTGTAATCTCTTGTGAAGACAGGAGTTCTATGAGGAAAAAAGGAGCTTTGTTTCCTGAGAGGAAGTCTACCTTTCTAACATCTCCCCCCCCCCCCTGCAAAAAAGATGTGGGGAGAAAGTTGTTTTATGTATGTTTGGGTTTCCTTTTCCTGAACAATTCCACATTTTGGGGCCTAATAAGATGAGTCATCTTTTTAGGGACAGTTGTTAAATTAGCTGCCTGATTACTGAGGCCTGGGTTTGAAACCAAATTTCTAATCGTTATGTGTTTTAGGTTCTCAACGGATGAAGGACAGTGCTGGCACAGCTATGTTTTCAGTAAGGACCCCATCTTTTTCACTGGTTTGGCATCGGAACCTGGAGCAAAATCAATGAATGTTAGCATCTGGGGATATCAAGAGAACATCTTATCTCGCCAGTGGATCTCATACACCATTGATTTCCAAGATCTCCTCAGCAGAGACTGTGAGTAATCTTTTTTTTATATATAAAATAGTCTTTATTGAGTTTTACAAAAATAGAAAAAGAAAAGGTAAGACAGGGTAAGTCAACAATAATTAGATTGTATCTCATAACATTTGTAGTCTATACGATAAACATCAGGTATTGTTTGAGGACTTTTCAATAGTAAGGAAAGAAGTAGAGAAGAATTAAGAAAAAAAAGAGAGAAAAGAATAGACAGAGAAAAGAGAAAAAGATGTTGAGGGGAAGTAGAGTCAAGGAAGGGGGTATAGAGAATAAGTAAAGAAGGACCAGCAACTTGGCTGGTGCTACGGCTCACTACGATGTATATTTAATGATGTAGTTGGTGTATGCGGTCCCATCTTATTGCCTTAAGGTATATAGTAGGGGTTTTTTGGGGGGGGAGTATTATTATTATTATTATTATTATTATTATTATTATTTATTAGATTTGTATGCCGCCCCTTTCAGTGGACTCGGGGCGGCTCACAACACAATAAAACAATTCATAACAAATCTAATAATATACAATTTAAAATTTAAAATGGTTAAAAAAAACCATTTTTAAGCAGACATACCTACAAACATACCATACATAAATTATATAGGCCCGGGGGAGATGTTTCAATTCCCCCATGCCTGACAACAAAGGTGGGTTTTGAGAAGTTTACGAAAGGCAAGGAGGGTAGGGGCAGTTCTAATCTCTGGGGGGAGCTGGTTCCAGAGAGTCGGGGCCGCCACAGAGAAGGCTCTTCCCCTGGGGCCTGCCAACCCCAGTAGATGATTTTGATCTTGAAGATCTTACTACTTACAGAAATGTCAGCAGCAACACACTGTTATGGCTTTACCGAGATCGAAAGAACAGCTGAGGCAGAACATCTTGCATAATGCTGTGATGTTATTCAGAGGTGATTCGGTGCCTTTCAAAATTAGAAAACAGGCTAGTCCTTGCTTACTAACCAAAAGCTCAGTGAGCATTCAAAGTTGTGGCACGAGTGGTGCCTCAAAGTTCCAGCCCTTCCAGTATCCCCACCGTTATGTAATCATGATTTGGGCACTTGGCAATCAGCTTGAATTTAATGACAGTTGTAACGTCTCACAGTCACACAATCACCATCTGGAATCTTTCCTGTTGGCTTCCCACATGCAAAGACAATGAGGAAGCTGGGAAGGAAAACCACATGTTGCTCTGATAAGTCTCTCTCTCTCTCTCCCCCCCCCCTGAGCATTGTGCCAAACTCCGCGTCCCTCGGCCTCCCTGAATTCCCACCCACACCATAGCTTCCTCTGCTCAGCCTCCATGGACTCCTTTCCTCGGCTTCCCTGCACTTGCACTGTGGTCTCCATCCCTCAGTTTTCACACCACAGTAGCCCCCTCACCCAACTTGCATGTGGCCTGCTGGCAGAGGATTGCAGGAGGCCGTTGCAGCCGAAAATGGAGCTTGGGAGCCCGTTTTTCGCTTGCAAAGCATTCAGGTGACACGAGTGATGTCAAACTGGCCAATCCTACTCCGGCTACCCAAGGTCAAACACAATATTGATGTGGCCCTCAATGAAATCGAGTTTGAAACCTCTGTTCCGGACCGTGTAATTCTATGAAACGTTTCCTCCATCTTTGTTCCCTTTAATCATTGGATTTGCACTGTGTTTTGCTGTTGTGAGCCGCTCCGAGTCTCCGGAGAGGGGCGGCATACAAATCTAATAAATCTAATCTAATCTAAATTCATTGTGCAGGGCAGCAGGGATTTCTCCCTTCATTCCTTCTTGTTGATTGGCGCGTATGGCAAAAGCAAGGCCCAGAAACTGTAGCTTTGCAAACCCTCAACTGGAAAAACGACACAATTCCCTCAATGTCCAGTAATACCTGATTAGATTAGATTTAGATTTATTGGATTTATATGCCGCTCCTCTCCGCAGACTCGGGAGGCTCACAACAATGGTAAAAAACAGTACATAGTAACAAATCTAATATTTAGCAATCTAAATTACAGTTTTAGGTTAAAAAGTCCAAAAAAAAGAAACCTCAATATATAAAAAACAAGCACACAATCGAATCATACACAAAAACTACATGGGCAAGGGGGAGATGTTTCAATTCCCCCATGCCTGATGGCAAAGGTGGGTTTTAAGGAGTTTACGAAAGGCAAGGAGGGTGGGGGCAATCCTAATCTCTGGGGGGAGCTGGTTCCAGAAGGTCGGAGCCACCACAGAGAAGGCTCTTCCCCTGGGTCCTGCCAGACAACATTGTTTAGTCGACGGGACCCGGAGAAGGCCAACTCTGTGGGACCTAACCGGTCGCTGGGATTCGTGCGGCAGAAGGCGGTCTCGCAGATATCCTGGTCCGATGCCATGAAGGGCTTTATAGGTCATAACCAACACTTTGAATTGTGACCGGAAACTGATCGGCAACCAATGCAGACTGCGGAGTGTTGGAGTAACATGGGCATACTTAGAGAAGCCCATGATTGCTCTTGCAGCTGATTGTAACACTTTTGAGAAGAATTGAGAATTGTTAGGAAAAACCCTTACTACTCTTTTTAGTTTCTTTTGGCAATCTTAGAAATCTGGCCATGTTCTTTCCTCAGGTGAAGAAAAGGACTATACAAAGTGGTTGGCTCACTCCAGCGATCCCAGTAACCCCGCAGATGGATGCATACTGGGCTACAAGGAGGAATATAGACGCCTTCGCAAATCCTCTGTCTGCAAAAATGGCCGGGACTACATTGTGACCAAGCAGCCGTCTGTCTGCATTTGCACATTAGATGACTTTCTTTGGTACGTTAAAAATCAAGAGTCTGGTAGCACCTTTTCCAGTTTACAAATTTTACTACAAGGCATAAGCTTTCATAAGCTTTCATAAGTTCATTAAGGAAAGACTTAATAAACTCAATCTGTATAGTCTGGAGGACAGAAGGAAAAGGGGGGACATGATCGAAACATTTAAATATGTCAAAGGGTTAAATAAGGTCCAGGAGGGAAGTGTTTTTAATAGGAAAGTGAACACAAGAACAAGGGGACACAGTCTGAGGTTAGTTGGGGGAAAGATCAAAAGCAACATGAGAAAATATTATTTTACTGAAAAGAGTAGTAGATCCTTGGAACAAACTTCCAGCAGACGTGGTAGATAAATCCACAGTAACTGAATTTAAACATGCCTGGGATAAACATATATCCATCCTAAGATAAAATACAGGAAATAGTATAAGGGCAGACTAGATGGACCATGAGGTCTTTTTCTGCCGTCAGTCTTCTATGTTTCTATAAGTTGCTTCTGGAAACTTCATTTACGTTAGCTTTTTCCTTTCATGGTCTTTTGTAAATGTTACGAAATGGTCAGAGCCATTACTTTCTCTGTCTTTATTTTTCCACTAGAACTTACCTTTAGGCAGTAATAATGGCACAATATCTGCTCAAGGTTTGCAGTTATATCTTGTGGTTGAACTGTACCAGAGACACTCTCTGCCTTCTTATTTTTCCCTCACACCCCCACTCTAAGGTCAGGCCCCATTTTCCTGTTTCCTCAGTTCTGCTCCAAACTGCCGGTTTTCTTACTGCCGTCTTCAAGAAACTTCTATTTTCTCAGACTGTGACAGCAGACTCCAGCCCCATTGCCATCAGGGAAGTTGATCTGTGTCATTGGTGACCTATGAAACACCAGACATTAGACCAGTGTTTCTCAACCTTGTCAACTTGAAGATATCTGGACTTCAACTCCCAGAATTCCCCAGCCAGCGAATGCTGGCTGGGGAATTCTGGGAGTTGAAGTCCAGATATCTTCAAGTTGACAAGGTTGAGAAACACTGCATCAGACAACGCCTTAATTCACATTACAGTGATCCCCCGATCATTGCGAGGGTTCCGTTCCAGGACCCCTCGCAATGATCGGTTTTGTGCGAAGTAGCGCTGCGGAAGTAAAAACACCATCTGCGCATGTGCAGATGGTGTTTATACTTCCGCAGCGCTAGCGAGGAGCCGAAGATTGGGGTTCCTGGGAAGGGGACTCAGCTGGGAAGCGGCGCTGGGGTTTCCCCACCGCCCACGCAAACTCCTCGCTGCCGCTCGCCCGCCCTTCGCCCGCCCACCCCGCTCGCTCGCGCCGCTTCCCAGCTGAGTACTCAGCTGGGAAGCGGCGCGAGCGAACGGTGCGAGCGAACGGCGTGGGCGGGCGAAGGGTGGGCAAGCCACGGGCGCGCGGGCAGGCAGGCGGCGGACAAGCCGTTCGCTTGCGCCGCTTCCCAGCTGAGTACTCAGCTGGGAAGCGGCGCGAGCGAACGGCGTGGGCGGGCGAAGGGCGGGCGCGGCAGCAGCGAGGAGTTTGCGTGGGCGGTGGGGAAACTCCTCGCTGATCCCTGCCGCTCGCCCTCCCGCCAGCAAGAGGGGGAAGACCCAGGGAAGCCGCCCAGCAGCTGATCTGCCCGGCGCCATCTACGCATGCGTGGCCATTAAAAAAAGGGCGCGCATGCGCAGATGGTGTTTTGACTTCCGGGTTGAAAAATTGCGATTTAGCCCGTTCGCAATGATCGGGAGCGCGATACCCGGGGGATCACTGTATAGCAGTAAAGTATGCTTTGTTTTAAGCACTGAACAAGTCATAGTGGCCTAGCTCTGATCTAATTGCAAAGCTGTACATATTCTATAAAATCCAGTGGCTGGATTTAAAAAAAAAACATACTACTTTAGAACCACACTAAACATGTTAATAACCACATTCAAATAAATTGAAAAATAAAATGACAAAGCGTGAACACCGCCACCTCCTGGATATGACATGGCATAACATGGTTATAGTCCAATCGTTGCAGTGAGCGACCACTAGTGAACAAAAGAAAGCAATGTGATTTAGGATGTCGCAAAGATCACTAGAGATTACTACAGCAAGCAATAAGAGCTGTGCTAGAAGCTGGTTATGATTACCAGGTTTTAGGTTTGTGTGAGATGACATTATTTTGTGCTTCTGCACAAAATACTTGATCTTATCTTCTCAGTTAGACTGCACTTGCCAATATTTCTTTTAAAAGCCATTTTTCACTACAGTAGGATTCCACAAACAGTGATACTATTGTTCTAAAATACTGTATATCGTGCCTTTAATTTTGGCACAAGATCTATTTTTTCATTCATAATATAATATAAAGCAACATGAGAAAATATTATTTTACTGAAAGAGTAGTAGATCCTTGGAACAAACTTCCAGCAGACGTGATAGATGAATCCACAGTAACTGAATTTAAACATGCCTGGGATAAACATATATCCATCCTAAGATAAAATATAGAAAATAGTATAAGGGCAGACTAGATGGACCATGAGGTCTTTTTCTGCCGTCAGTCTTCTATGTTTCTATTATATATATCTGTGCCTTAAATATTTAATGTATTACTAATTAGATGCTTATTCTGGAAAATGAGTAGGCAGTTGGAATCTCAATGCCAAAAAAAAGTGTCCTCTGGAAATATGGGAATCTTCACTAACCAGCTCATCAGCTGAATGTTTGCAAACAGGTTATACAACACGGATGGTAGTGAGAAATCAGCAGGCTGTTAAGCACTAACTAATTGCCTGGTTGTTTCACACAGTGTCCCATTTTTGTTTCTTAAAGATTAGTGGATCAGTAAACTGGTTGGACCAGATTTCTTACTTATATTGCTAATGAAAGTTGAAACCAGTGACCTTAGGTAGGTTTGTTGTAAGAGGATCAAGATAAGGCTTCTTCTTAGCAAACTTACTGTTTACCTGTTAACATTAAAGGAATCTTGAAGATCATTCAAGAACTAAAATGCTATACAGTACTGTTGTTGAATATTGTATCCCCAAAATGGCAGCAGTGTATGGCCTGAATATGTGCTTTAACCTAGATTTAATAGAATTTGTTTAAGCTTTCTTCTACCATTCTGAACTTCCTGGGAAATTAGCAAACTTGCCTGACAGTATTTTTATCGTTGCATTGCATGAACTCTCTGTGTTATTTCCTGTTTCAAGCAGTTGACTTGAACTTCAGTACAATCATGAACTGTTAAAATAGGGAGATGCTTCTCCCAAGGCAGTCAGGAAACCATTCAGAGCCATCTCTGTACATTTCTTAGCAAACCTTTCATTTCTACAAATTTTATAGGCTCATGGACTAAGTCAGCACAGCTCACAGTAAGACACTTACTGAGAGTTCAAATCCAAAATATAGAAAGTATTGTTATTATTAAAACTTGGCACTGTCCTTTAAAAAATGGAACCTAATGATGTCCAGAACAATACCGTTCAAAGTATGTCCTGCTACATATCCAAACACAGGTAGTCCTTGACTTTTGACCAAAATTGAAGCCAAAGTTTGCTAAGGGAAACATTTGTTAAGTGAGTTTTGCCTTGCTTTATGACCTTTCTTGCCAGAGTTGTTAAATGAATCATAACAGTTGTTTAGCTAGTAGTAGTAGTAGTAGTAGTAGTAGTAGTAGCAGTAGTAGTAGTAGTAGTAGTAGTAATAATAATAATAATAATAATAATAATAATTCTTCTGCTGTCTCCCAGGAGACAGCAGAATTGAGGAGAAGCAGCTAGAGAAATTAGTGAAATACGAAGATCTAAAAATCGAGCTGCAACGATTCTGGCATAAGCCAGTGAAAGTGGTCCCAGTGGTGCTTGGCATGCTGGGCGCAGTACCAAAAGATCCCAGCGGACATTTGAAAACCATCGGAATTGACAAAATCTCCATCTGTCAATTGCAAAAGGCCGCTTTAATGGGATCGGCAAACATAATTCGCCGCTACATCACACAGTCCTAGGTGCTTGGGAAGCGCCCGACTGGTGATGAAATACAAAATCCAGCATAGTGATCTCGTTTGCTGTGTTGTACTGACATAATAATAATAATAATAATAATAATAATAATAATAATAATAATAATAATAATAATAATAATAAGATTTGTATACCACCTCTCTCCGAAGATTCAGTTCTACTCAGTAGTAACCCAGTTGTTAAGTGGATCTGGCTCCTTCATTGACTTTGCTTGTCAGAAAGTTATCAAAGGTGATCACATGACCCTAGGATGTGTGTCAAAAAGGGAGCATGCGCATGATACAGAGTGCCGAAAAGGGAGAACTTCATGTGAGCACTTGTCTGGGCCGCGACCAGGAAAAGGAGCTGCCCGGGGACATGTGCGAACTGGAAAATGTTTTTGGTTTCTGGTGTGCATGAATGCAGGCCAGTAAGTCTTCTGGTGACTGCCACACATCTAGCTGGTGCGCAGGCTCACACCAGAAAACGGAAGACCAGCTCTTCCAGTTTCTGGCACTGCTGCAGGTACTAAAGGCCAGCTGATTGTTGCTTATGCCAGAAATCCAGAAGAGGAACAGGCAACACCGGCCGTGTCAGTCGACATGGCTTTGTGTGCCACTTCGCCATCATGGCCCTAGGGCACTGCAACTATTATAAATATGAGTCAGTTGCCTAATGTTTGGATTTTGATCATGTGACTATGGGAATGCTGCAATGGTCGTAAGTCAAATCTTTTCAGTGCCGTTGTAACTTTGACTAAATCGCTAAAAAAAGACCCGTGATGAAGCAGTGGATAAATGCAATATTGCAGGCTAACTCACTGCTCACTGGTAGGAGTTTGATTCTGACAGACTATAGGTTTACTCAGCCTTCCATCCTTCCCTGGTCGGTAAAATGAGGGCCTAGATTGTTGGGGGAAATATGCTGACTCTGTAAATCGCTTAGTGTGCTGTAAATAATAATAATAGTAATAGTAATAATAATAATAATAATAATAATAATAATAATAATAATTTATTAGATTTGTATACCGCCCCTCTCCAAAGAGTAAAGGACTATGAAGCGGTGTATAAGTCTAAGTGCTATTGCTAAATGAGTTTTTGTGAGTTGAGGACTACCTGTAATAACTCAGGATAGCCTAATGTTTGAAATCCTGAATAAATCCCAAGAAATTAAGATATGGAGGTTTCCAGACTGGTGATATCATCCCACTTTATTAGTAATAGTCCTCGGAGAGAGGCAGCATATAAATCCAATAAAGGAAGGGAGGGAGGGAAGGATAATATTACCAGTCTGGAAAACTCCAATACAGTAAGCTCAAGTAGAATAGCATTAGCATTAGCGTTTAGATTTATATACTGCTTCATAGTGCTTTACACCCCTCTCTAAGCAGTTTACAGAGAATAAGCATATTGACCCCAACAATCTGGGTCCTCATTTTACCGACCTTGGAAGGATGGAAGGCTGAGTCAACCTTGAGCCTACTGAGATTCGATCTGCCAAACTGCGTGCAGCTGGTGATCAGCAGAAGTAGTTTGCAGTACTGCACTCTAATCACTGCACCACCAAGGCTCCTTAGCAGTGTTTCCCAACCTTGGCAACTTGAAGATATCTGGACTTCAACTCCCAGAATTCCCCAGACAGCAAATGGTTGGGAAACACCAAGGTTGGGAAACACCAAGGTTGGGAAACACTGCTCTATAGCAACTGTCTGTGGAGTTAATAATACGAGTAGATAATGTATTCTTGTGAGCCGCTCGTGCACCTTCTCCCTGCCCATCAACAGCCCCCACCAGCCCCCACCAGCCCCCACATTACTCATGCCATCCTTACCTGCTTGCTAGCCTGTTTGCAAAGCTCCTGGGACTCACTTAATGAACAATTCCCATTTAACGACAGCATTGAAGAATGTTGGGATTGCTGTTGCTTAAGCTGTGTGATCACATGACATTATCTTTTACGACCACATTGCTTAGCGTTGAAAATTCCGGCCTCAATGACCAAATGTCAACCAAGGACTCTCTGTAGTTCAGGCAAATCTTCCTTTTGTTCTGGCCATTTCTGCTCAAAGAGAAACTTATTTATTTATTTATTTATTTATTTATTTATTGGATTTGTATGCCACCCCTCTCCGGAGAATCGGGGTGGCTAACAGCAATAATAAGACAGCGTACAATAATAATCCAATAATAAAAACGATTAAAAACCCATTAATATAAAAACCAAACATACATACAGACATAGCATGCATAAAATTGTAAAGGCCTAGAGGGAAAGAGTATCTCAATTCCCCCATGCCTGGCAGCAGAGGTGGGTTTTAAGTAGCTTACGAAAGGTGAGGAGTGTGGGACCAATTCTAATCTCTGGGGGGAGTTGGTTCCAGAGGGCCGGGGCCAGCACAGAGAAGGCTCTTTCCCTGGGTCCCGCCAAGCGGCATTGTTTAGTTGACGGGACCCGGAGAAGAACCACTCTGTGGGACCTAACTGGTCGCTGGGATTCGTGCAGCAGAAGGCGGTCCCTGAAACATTCAAACCATCCCCACGTTATTAAGCAGGGCACTTTGTTTGGGAATGAGGTCATCATAAACTGAAGCAACTGTGACTTTTTGTCCCCAGACCAGTATGGCAAAGGGAACAGGGACAATTTCACCTCATCTTTTCCACCAACCTGATCTCTGTATTATGCGTTAGGTAAGGTCAATAGTGCACAGCCAGATCCTGAATGTTACCATAATTTTCTTGTTTTCTAATCTGGCATTCAGGAATACCATCTTCATACTGAATTGGGAAGGCACCATCAAATAGAAAACTATAGCTGAGAGAGTTGACAGAAATCAGGAACACCTGTCATTTCTGTATCATCCTCTGCTTGCTATGCTTGCAATGCCTGCCACCGAAAAAAAACCTTTCATGACTTATATTGAAAGGGTATGCATGCACGTGTGTGTATAAGTGTGTGTGTATGTATGCATTACATTCATGATAAAAGCATCTTAATAATCACCTGTCCCCCTGCAGATATTTAGTTAACCACAAGTATCATGATAACAGTCAAAATCTTTATGGTCTTCTTTGCACCTAAGCCAAATATCAGTAAATATTTGTGTTAACAGGCATGTAATGTTTCAGATGAAGTCAATGGGTTTTTTTTTCTTTCTATGTATTTGTTTATCTATTTGTCCTCCAGTGATTTTGGCTATTTCCGCCCGGAAAACCAGTCTGAATGTGTGGAGCAGCCAGAGCTGAAGGGTCATGACTTGGAGTTCTGCTTGTATGGGAAGCAAGAGCTGTTAAAGACCAGCGGGTAATTTCTTTTGTAAGATCTTAATGCTTTAGCAGTATCATGCAAATGAGTTTTCTTAGCAAGCAAGAGAAATTGGAAGATAGCCTTAGTGTTGTGGATCCTTTTGTAAAATAAATATGTTTAAACTGTTGGGTCTTTTAGGGTCCCATAGGGAGCGGTGGGTTGCTCCTGGTTTGGACTGGTTCTTAGAACTGGTAGTGCCAGCGGCAGGATGCTCCGCCTACCCACGTAGGACGCTTCTGTGCAAGTTCACGAACTGGTAGCAAAATCATTTGCAGCCCACCACTGCCTTAGTGCTCTGTTAAACACAAGGTGTCCAGCAAACCTGGAAAACAGGGAAATCAGGGCGTTATCAGGGAAATTGGTGGTTTGGGAATTATCAGGGAACTTGTGAAAAAAACTGAATAAATCAGGGGGGAAAACCAAACTGTATTAAAATGTTTAAAAGTCAGGGGGAAATCATGTAAAAAATAGAGATTTCGCTGCCTGGCAGAGTCAAGCAAAAATGAGCATAACTGTGGCAACAACTTACTTCCTCAGCTACCGATATTTCTCCATGGCTTGGCCATTTGGTAGGACGTCATCTACGACTGGGGCTTAACTAGATTGCAAGTTACAGGGAAATGTCAGAGAAATATCAGGGAATTTCAAAATGCTTTCCTGGACACCCTGTAAACAGCATTCCCATCTACAAAGTATAAGCTGGCCCAATAAGAAAATCCCATGGGACTAGGAGATGCCTGTGGTAGGAAATGGTTTGGCCAAAGTCTGGAAAGGAATGCCTTGAGGACCATTCCTTCCCTGTTTGCCTTTAAATGATCCAACCTGTTCGTGGAGATAAAGTTTGTATATGAATGAAGGGAAATATAAGTATCCCAGGATAATGTTGTAAGATCCAATCTGGCCTAGAGGTTTAGTCTTCTGATCTGTCGGGCTCTCTGGTAGAATCCTCCCGAAAATGCACCGATACAATTTCAGACACACACACGTTTGAAAATTCAAAACAATGTTCTTTATACCGAAAATGCAAATAAACGAAGCCCTCTTTTTGTATAGCAAAGAGCACTTGTCTCCAAACAAACTGGTAATTTGTACATGTCCCTTATCAGTTCTGTGATACTTAGCTTGCAGCTGTGAGGCAATTCACAGTCCTTCTTCTTTCACAAAGTGAAACACACTTTGCTCTTGTTTAGTTTCAAAGCGGGGAAAAATCAGCACACAAAGGGTCAAAGTCAGCAAAGCAGGCACAAAACACAATGATCAGATAATCCTCCACAATGGCCAAACCCACAGGCTGCTCTTTATAGCAGCCTCACTAATTACCACAGCCCCACCCAACCACAGGTGGCCTCATTTTCTTTGATAATAATCTCTCAGTTGTTGCTGCCTATGCATCGCTCTCCGCATGTGTGGCTGTATCATTAACTCTTGTTCCGAATCCAAGGAGGAGCTAGATAATTGATCTCCTTCTGAGCTGTCTGACACACTCTCCTCCTCCCTGTCACTCATGTCTTCTTGGTCAGAGGAGCCTTCATCAGCAGATTCCACCGGGAGCAAAACAGGCCTGCGGCATGTGGATGTCTCCCCCACATCCACAGTCCTTGGGGCAGGAGCTGGGCCAGAGCTAACCACAACAGAGTCCATCCTCAAAGAAGCTTTCTCTCACCAAAATGTATCTCACTCTGGTAAGAGAGAAGTTACCTGAGACAAATTTCGCATGGTGTTAGGAAATAAAGCTTCTATTCTGACGCCTTGGAACTTATTTTTACAATCGGACCAATCAGGCATTTACAGTGGGGGTGTCCCTCTGACCTTCCTGCCAATCAGTTTAAAGCTCTGTTAGGAGAATTGGCACTAGACGTATGGTTGGGGGGTCACCACAACATGAGGAACTGTATTAAGGGGTCGCAACATTAGAAAGGTTGAGAACCACGGTTGATAATCGCCTATTGAAGAAAATTACCTATTGAAACTGTTTTTGCTATTTCCAGATATCGGAAGATTCCAGGAGACAAATGCGTAGGTGGGAAGAATCCCAAACGTAAAGAGACAGATCTGAAACAAAAGTGTACAAGCGACTACTTGAGATCAAATCCCTTGGTATGTTACACACACAAAAAGGAGAATAAAATCTGAAACAATTGTGGTGGATAAGAGATAACATAGTTTAAAAAGAGGGAAGGGGGGGACACTGCCAGTTAATAATTAATGCCGAAGAAGTATTTTTCATAATATTTTCTGATACTATTAGCCGCAGTTTTGTGCAGTCGTTGTGATAAATGAGCTTTGGGGATCAGCTGCTGAGACCAGCTGCTTTGCAGTCTAGCTGCCGATTAGCATTTTGAGTGAGGGAAATCTTCTGGCAGAGGGCTTCACCTTTTCCAATTTCTTCTTCTTTTTTTTGCTTTCCCAAATCTGTGCTGCATTCAAGACAGGAGTGAAGGCCCTTTTGGTAAGGAGCAATTTAGAGATGCTAGAAAAAGATCATTATTATAGCACTTAGTACCTACCGCGGTCCTGTGTCTAATAATGTGTTACTTAAAGCTTTAGACAGCTTCCTGCTTTCCTTCTACAGAATACATCTTCTAACTCTACGCCAGTCATCCTGGCTGTAATTGCCTTGATGCTCATCACTGCTGTGGCTGGAGTGGTCATCATTAAGAAATACGTCTGTGGGGGAAGGTGAGCCTCGGAGTGGAAAAAATAGAACTGTGGGAGGGGAAAGTATGGAACAGAGTATTTGTTATATAGATGCAGAAGCAAGAGAACTACACTGAAGCACATTGGTAGCAATGTCGTCCTTATACAGTGGTACCTCTACTTACGAACTTAATTCGTTCTGTGACCAGGTTCTTAATTTGAAAAGTTTGTAAGAAGAAGCAATTTTTCCCATAGGAATCAATGTAAAAGCAAATAAACCACAGGGAAGCTGGAGGCCCTGTTTCTTCCCAGGAGATTCCTAGAGAGGCCCCACAGAGGCTTCTCCCTGCCTTTTCCGGCCCTGTTTCCTCCCAGGAGATTCCTGGAGAGGCCCCACAGAGGCTTCTCTCACCTTTTCTGGCCCTGTTTCCTCCCAGCAGATTCCTAGAGAGGCTCCACGGAGGCTTCTCCCTGCCTTTTCCGGTTACAGTTTTGGAGGCTCAGGTTTGTAAGTGGAAAATGATTCTTGAGAAGAGGCAAAAAGAAATTGAACACCTGGTTCTTATCTAGAAAAGTTCGTAAGTAGAGGCATTCGTAGGTAGAGGTACCACTGTATGAGGAGAAACAAGACCCATGATCCTATAAACTGAATGTTGGTGATGCTGCCAATCTTCCTTTTCTTTTTCTTTGATTTTTTTTCTTTTTGTCTCCAAAGCAAGTCATTGATTTTGTTTGTTTCTAGAATTGGGCTTTCTAATTGAACAAAAGCAGTGGGGGAAAAGTGGCCTCTGGGCTCTCTGAGCCATCTGATTGTTCCAGATTTGAAGCTGTGCTGCTGTGATTAATCTAGGAAAAAAAATCTGCTTTCAGGTTTAGATCAATAAGAGACGTGAAATTGGGTGGGCGGTGGGGTTTGAGCATCATGAGCAACTAGGGGGAGGTGGGAAAGAGATTTTTTTAAAAAAAACCCAATAGGTTTGCATAGGCAAAATCAAAACAGTAACAATGTTCACTTCTATTTGCCTGGGCACATGAGATTCACCCAGAATAGGAATAAAGTTCACATCAGATTTGGCCATTTGTTGTGTATGGGGTGGAGACGGAGGATTGCTTATCATTTAGAGATAACTTGGTGTCACGGAGTTGGAGAATAACTGATATAATGAGAATCACCGGTTTCTTCTAGGCTTGGTAACTTTTTTGTATCTACTCTTCCCATTTCTATCATTTTGAAGACTTTATTTCCTCCACTTTTTGTAGCTTATTGTTACTGTAAAATAGTTTAATGAAGAAATTGA
This sequence comes from Erythrolamprus reginae, assembly GCF_031021105.1. Classification (NCBI taxonomy): domain Eukaryota; kingdom Metazoa; phylum Chordata; class Lepidosauria; order Squamata; family Dipsadidae; genus Erythrolamprus; species Erythrolamprus reginae. The sequence goes on from NC_091952.1 coordinate 48,315,645, forward strand.
GATCAGTAATAGCAGATGATATATTAGGGGCTTCAGATTTCCCCCCGCTACTTTAACTTCTTAAAGGAGTCTGAACTAATATAACTGAATGTACAACAGTTTTTTCATCAGTGTTTTTCACATTTCTAGATTCCTGGTTCACCGGTATTCCGTCCTGCAGCAGCATGCAGAAGCGAATGGCTTTGAAGGACTTGACATACCTGGTGCCAATAAAACTGGTTACCATGATGATTCTGATGAGGCAAGTGGCATGCATCTTTCTAGGTAGTATTAATTAGCTGAGAACCTGACAACTGTGAATTGTCTTTCTATACAGTTTAGCCTATGCATTCTGCCCCAGTTAAGAATGTAACAAACACACAGTTTGGATGAACTTAATTTAATTAATAAACCACTACTAATAACTATCTTAGTAATGGAGACACACACATACACAAACCTAAAAGCAATTTTTTCTTATTAAAAAACCCCTCAACTGCTAATTAACCTTCATTAGCAGCTGGCATAAGTTCAGCAAGGTCTTAAATCAGAGCAATTCTATTATTATTATCTCACAAAGTTTCAAAGGCTTGCCTAGATGCCTTTTTCGATAACTAAGCTGAAGCAGGAAAGCAGATTACAAAGTTTCTTAGATACGAGGTATTCAGTACAGACACATGATTCTAAAACGTTGTTTCCTGTAGCCTTTCAGCTGCCTCTGCTGTCCTTAAGTATAATAATAATAATAATAATAATAATAATAATAATAATACAGTGATCCCTCGATTTTTGCGATCTCGATCTTCGCGAAACGCTATATCGCGATTTTTCAAAAAATAATAAATTAAAAATACGTCCGGGTTTTTTTCTACACCACGGTTCAATCATTTTCTCATTTCTCTTTTTTTCTCCCCTTTTTTCTATCATTTCTCTCTCTTCCTTCCACTCTTCTCTCTCTCTCTTTCTTTCCTTCTCTCTCCCCCCCTCCACTTGCCCACGAGAAGAAAAAAAGCAACCTCTGCCGGGCAGCTCCCCTTGTGCCCTCGCTTTGTACCTGCCTCTTGTCCCTCTCTTTTGGGGATTTTTTTTCTTTTCTTTTTTCGCCTTTGCCGCTTGGTCGCCGCCGAGGAGAAGCGCGGGGAGGGCGAGAGAGGGAGGTCGTGGCATGCAAGGTCCCTGCAGAGCAGAGGGGGTGGCTGAGGCGGCGGAGGCGTAGCGGCGGCGGCGGCAGGCGAGCTTGGAGACGCAGCCTCGGCGAGCCGAAGGTTTCCGCGGCTCTGACCCGGAGCAGGAAGGGCTGGTGGGGGCGGCGAATCCACCTCCCCAGCCACCGGCTCCACCATCTGCGCATGCGCGGCCATGGGAAAAAAAGGGCGCGCATGCGCAGATGGTGTTTCCACTATATCGCGAAAAATCGATTATCGCGAGAGGTCTTGGAACGTAACCCTCGCGATAATCGAGAGATCACTGTAATAATAATAATAATAATAATAATAATAATAATAATAATAATGTACAGTATTGTCATTGTCAAAACAACGAATTGTCATTGGCAAGGAAAGTCATGTGACACCCAGAGACCAGTCCCACCATACATAAAATCAGAATAGGTAAATTTAAAAATAGAATAAAAAATAGAATAAAATGTCCCACCCACTACAAATTCCCCACCCTGAACCACTCAACCATCTACATGACAGACCGAGTAATATTGTTCAACAGTTCACTGATGGTGACCCTTTAGTTCGTTGTTAAGTGCAAGTATAGTATATTAGAGGAATGTCCAGTTTGTCCCAAATCTTACTCCCGTGGAGACCTTCTCTGGAGTAACCACTCCTGCCTCTTGGCAGCTTTGTGTGCTCTTGCATTAAGAAAAGGGGAAGCCTCTTCTTCCTCATCACTGTCGAGAGAGGCTGGAGGTTCCGAAGGCCCAAGCTGAACCTCTGCCTCTGGCACCGAATCCTCACCAGCCTCCTCAGTGTATGAATTGAGTGACAGCTGCACAGGTCCCTGGCACATCACCAAGTTAGTCTCCCCCCTGAACGAGATCTGCTATCAGCTGCATAGGCTTCTAGTGGGCCACAACATTATTTCAGTTTCAGAATAGGATAGAATTCTTTATTGGTCAAGTATGATTGGACACACAAGGAATTTGTCTTCGTGCATATGCTCTTAGTGTACATAAAAGAAAAGATACATTTGTCAGGAATCATGAGGTACAACACTTAATGATTATAGGAGTCAAATAAGCAATGAGGAAACAATCAATATTAATAAAAATCTTAAGGATACAAGCAACAATTTACAGGCATACAGGCATAAGTGGGAGGAAATGGGTGATAGGAATGATGAGAAAAAACTGCTAGTAATAGGAATGCAGACTTAGTAAATAGTTTGACAATGTTGAGGGAATTATTTGGTAATCAGAGTGTTGGCATTCGGGGGGAAACAGTTCTTTTGTCTAGTTGTCTTGGTGTGTTTTCTGAGATAATGGGGATAAGAACTGTTTTAAGAACTGGCTGGCTTCATATTTACCACAGCCCGTTTTGAGAACTCTTTAATTCAAAATATTAATTAATTTGTAATCTTTCTTTCTTCCTTCTTCAGGATTTGTTGGAGTAGTGGTGTTCTCACGAGGGTTGCACACTTTGTGGATTTGGCTGCTACTATAGAAGGGCATGAATGCCGAAAGTCCATTTTACTTCCGATATGGATGCCTTTCCCGTCTCTGAGAGAGTCTATATTCCTTTTGCTTCTATCAAACATCTAAAACCAACAGAGCTGCAAGAACTGCATCAGATTTTGTTTTTTAAGAGTGAGGGCAACGTTCTTTAACTCTGAGGAATGAAGAAAAGAAAGCTGCTTAATTTAAATATAATTTTATTTTAATTTGATTTTTTTTCCAGCTCTAAGAGGAGAACTAATAGGACTATGAAATAAGGATTTCACTTAATATTAGCATTACTAGGTGCAAGGTACTACGCTGCTGGAAGAAACTCCCAAATCCCCAAATGGGAAACGCATACTGCACTCCAACACTGTGATAAAATTGCATTGAAGCTCTTTCGCATGAAAACACTCCTAGCAAACAGAGCAATGAGATGCTGGCCAGAGATTTTGGGTATTAACCAGCATCGCAATGGGCTGTGTGCCAAAATGCATTTTATTTTTGTTTCCTCTAAAATGTCAACAAATGGGTAGATGCGTACCGGCGTAACCTAAGGATGACTCCAAGTCTTGAAATAGGTTTGCGGCCCTCATTCCAAGGAACTGAACTGTGAAATTTAGTACGTGTACGGCCATAAATTCAAAAAAACAAACCATACAGCTCTGTTAGAAGTAAGAGTTATTTAAATTGTTATCTCTTTAGGTCAGAGGTCCTCAAATTTGGCAACTTTAAGACTTGTGGACTTTAACACCCAGAATTCTGGGAGTTGAAGTCCATAAGTCTTAAAGTTGCCAAGTTTGGGGACCCCTGCTTTAGGTACTAAATTAGGTACATAAGGTCAGTTTCTTGAAGGAAAGAGTTGCTACTTGTGGCAGCACTACGACGGTTCCAATATGTTCCCCTTTCACTGATTTTTTTGAAAGCAATAGATTGGAGCTTGCCACTTCGTCACCATTTTACTATGGTGGATTTATGAGCCCCTCTGTCTCAGTACAGGTAAACTGCTGTGATACCCTTGTGAAATCATATTTAATTCCAATTGTCTTGAAATCTAGTTAGAAACCTGATCTGCTAGAATACTAGTTGACCAATTGAAAGCACCCCCAGACCCTGATAGACAATTTTGAATTTTATGTGGGTAGACTTTGCTTTCCCAATGGGGCAACTCTAGTGCTTCCCTCCTGCAATTTCCACCTGTGCTCCGGGAGGTTTTTTGATCTTCCAAAATGTATTTGGGGAGCAAATTGGGACTGAAGGAGAGGAATGTTGTCCAATATATTCAGCAACCGAGTGAATATTTCAGTCAGCTGCTGAAACAATTGGGTAAATCCAGCTGTAACAATGGTGAGGTTTTCCCACTGGTGGTGGAGAGAAGAACTGCAATATACGCGCAGTAATACATGGTTATTAAAGTTAAAATTTGAGGCTCCGCCCTTAAATTTGGGGAAAACACTGAGGGAGGATACTTCCTTTAAAAAATAGTTTAAGACCATTTTAGGGATTCCATTACAGATACCATGTGCCTGCTTCAGAATATTAGAAAACAATTTCCAGGTTCAGCTATTGCATCTAGAGTGGTAACTAAGCTGCAATGTTGCTCACCTCATTTATAACACAAACGGAATCCTTTTACTTGCACTCCAAAAGAATGTTCATAAATATTACCCTTGGTTTTTGATGGTCTTTATTCATCCTTTCATTAAAGGATTTACACCCATAAGAAGATACACTGGTTTCAGATATATAAATTTGGTTTCTTTCAAAATAAAGAATTGTGACTGACCTTTCCTCATTTGAGAGTTGAGCTTGTCAAGTAGAACTTTTAAAACAAAAATGGAAAAGAACCTTTTTTTTGTTTTAGGTCAGTTCTAAATCTGGATCTCAGGGTGTTTTGCATGATGGTGTTCATCCATCTGTTCCCTTCTTTCAGTCTTACCTGGGAAAGGATCAAACCAGCAAAAAATACCCATTCAAGGTCTGTGCAGGAAACACTTCTTTTTCTCTACTGCCATACCACTAGTCTGGCACTTGAAATATCCTTCCAAAGGATATTTAAGATGCTACTATCACAGCATTGGAAATCATAGCTGTTGAGTGGGGGAGTATGCAAAGACTCTGGGCTGAATAAAATGGAGGAAATTGAGCTTATATTGCACTAAATTGGGTAATTACAATTATCACCAATTATATATGTTGCACAATCTCATCCCGATCTAGCACACACATTCCTATTTGCAAATTACCACCTTCTGCATTCTTTGGTGATTCATTGTTTATTATTCATCTCATCATTCATCTTCATTTTCCTTTCATCTTGATGCAGTTCCTAAGAGTTAGCTTGATCTGCTGGGAGAGGCAGTTAACGTGTCACTGGTGATTGGCAGGATTTGTTAGCTGTTCCAAAGCTATCTGGTACTTCAAGAAAGAGCAGGCTACTAAAGTTATAACGCTTTCCATCTCTCCTTTGATAGCAATAAAATGAGAGTGAGAAGCCTGAAAGCAAGCCATTGTCTTGGATTTGTCCCCCATCCCTCTCAATTCTTGTGACCTGACTCTGGTTTCTGATCCTTTTTTCCCCCCTTTGTACCATCGCAAAATATAATTGAGACTTGGGCTCTGCAGTAATCTTTCCATATTGTTGATCCCTGATGAAAAAAAGATAAACGCATCAACAGGAATACTCATAAAACGAGAGAAATGGCAGGAAGACGTGTCTGCTCCATATAACAATCCCACAAGTTATTTTTTGCTTATAGTATTGGATAATACGTAAGCACACCTGATATATCAGTAACTTGTACAGTGCAATGATGTTGCTTCATGGATACCAGTTCTTGAACTAAAGGAGATGATTAGTCTTTTATTACACTCTAAAACTATTTAAACATACTTGTGCATAAGCTCCCCTGCGTAGAATCCGATTGCTCCACTAAATTGGATGTGATGACTGAAATCTGGTACTGGAAATGTAGGAGAAAACCTGCTATAGATCTTCTCCAGCACAATGTGTATGTAATAAGTGATTACTTCCTCTTTCTAGTATATCTCAACTTTCCCTGTCTATTAAGGCATCACTGAAATGCTTAGAAATCTTGTTATTGGGTATTTATCTCTCTCAGGCCTGGGACCTCCTCCTTTGCCTCATTTCTGTTGGCCTTTTCTTCTCAAGGTAAAGTACATTGACTGACATGGTGAGAACATTCCAATAAACCGAAAACTGCCCAGTAAATCAGGGGCTTATGACAGCTACACATCTGCACTGGGCAGTGGTAGTCTTCCTCCCATAGTGTTGAATATGTAGATAATGTGACATATTTCTCACTGTTTTGTAAGTGTTGCCCAAGCAACATAAGCAACCATGGCAGTGTTGCCATTGCATGTGCTTTGAAGCATAACTTGTCTTCCTAATGGGCCTGCAAGGCAGACCATTCTTGTTCCATACCATCTGTGGGATGGCTACGGGATGCGGTGTAGCCAAAAGCCATTGTTAATAGCACTCCTCTATACAGAAATTTCCTAAGATGTACAGTCTAAGGCAACATGCAAAAGATAACACAAAGGAGCCATGTATAGAGTTTTGTAAATATGCCTGGCTATATTATAAATTTGTACTGGTATTTTTCTGTATATTTGCAATATTTGGGTTAGAATTAATAAATTGGCTTTTATTTGGAATTTATGTTGTCTACCTTTACTCTTTGAGTATCAAAGCTCTTATAGGATTATGCTTACCGTACAATTAAGCTCATGTTTTCAGGCTTCCTGCACAATATTCTGTTTTGTGTAAATGAAGGTATCTAGTTTATCCCTGGTTTACCTTCACAATTGACTATTTCTCACTCTCTCAACCATTGTGCTCTTCAATACAATAACTTGACCAGTTCTTTGATTTTCCCTGTGAATAGTCTGCAAGACCTCTGTAATAGAAATGTTAGGTGTCTTGTTTCATGGAAGAAGCTCGAAACCTCAAGACATTTTTCTTTTTGAAAAACTATGCTTCAAGTTAAACAGTGAATAAGAACGAGTGGAAGAGCACTGGGGCATTTGTTCTGATGCTCTAAGTTCCACAAAGTTTGCATTGTTATCAATCAAGAAATTGCCAGTTCTTTAATGCAGTAGTTTTCAACCTCAGCAATGTTAAGATGTATGGGCTTCAGTTCCCCAATCTTGAAAGGGACAACTTGCTCTTGGGACAACTTGTCCCAGGACAATTCAACAAATACAAAAGTTACCGTATTTTTCAGAGTACAAGACGCACATTTTTCCTCCATAAAAGAGGATGGAAATGTTTGTGCATCTTATATCCCAAATACAGTCATTTTTGGCCTCCCCTGCATCCCATTTTTCTGGAAAAAAATGGTTTGGGAGGTCTGCAGAGTGCTCCTGGGGGGCTGGGGAGGATAAACCCCCCCCCCTTATTTATCTCTAAAATCGTGATGTGTCTTATAGACCGGTGCATCTTGTAGTCTGAAAAATACAGTAAATTTCGATAGAACTTTGGCCAGAAATAATATAGTCAATGCAGAAATACAAGAGTTACAATAATTTCAATTAGAATGTGGTCACCAGTAATAAAAGTACCGGAATGAAATGACTAATACAGCATTGAATTGTCCTGCTGTGTCCTGTTGTCCTGGGGTGAATTTGGACAAATTGTTCCTTTCCAGGCTTCCATTCTCTGGTGCAGAAAGTTGAAGTTGAGCAAGAGTTTCACTTTTCCTGCTGCCCAGATCTTAATAGGCATAAACTTAATTCCAAGTCGTTGAAATGTGGAGTCATATTTTAAGAGCAAGGGACCTGGTTTCAGACCTAAGAGTAAGGAGATAAGAGAGTAGAGTGATATTTTGGTTGGTTTTTCAGAATGTATGTATATAGGTATGCAGGTGAAATTGGAAAAATTAGAATATCGTGCCAAAGTTTATTTATTTCAGTAATGCAGCTTTAAAGGTGAAACGTAATATATGAGAGAGACTCATTACATGCTACTTGTGTGTAGCTTAGGCAAGTAATGGCAACGTTCTTACTACACTGATTAACAGGTAGAAATAGAGTATGCAAGCATTAAAAATCTGATGGCTTGGATGGAACAATAAGTTTTAGTTTTCTTCAAATATTTTAAAGTGTAATGGTCCCGCCCAGCATCTTTGAATTGAAATTTCTCTTCTCTCCTTCCAAATAAAAAGCTGCAGTTTTATCAGTGCTTCCTTTTCACATCCTTGTTTGCTCATCTTGCTCACCTGGCAGAGAGGACTTTTATTTCAAATACATTTCATATCTAGATTTATCCTTTATTTTGCCACTGCAGATTGAATTGGGGATACCACAAAAGGCCTGGAGTTTGTAAGCGCCTTCTAGTTCAAGTACATTCAGATTCAAATCCTGCAAAATGGAATTACTGTTACTTGGCAATGGTTCTGGCTCTATTTTATCTCTGATCTTAGCTCTTGAAAATATTGCATCTTTATGGATTTGGGAGTTATCTCGGATTTATGGGTTCTGCTAGAGCAGCAGGTGGAGATCACAAATATTGCACCAATTATGGGCCGCCGTGGACCAGAGTGTCAGGACGATGATTCCTATTCACATACACACTGCTGTAACATCCTCTGCAGAAGGTTGTTTTGAAGACGACTTGGAAACTTCAATGGATCCAAAATACATGTAGTGGTTTCAGTTATTTACAGGTAATGGATTTAACAATGTTGCAAACACTGCATTGGTTATTGGTTTTCATCTGGATCTAAATACAAAGCACTGTGTAGCTTGCATCCAGATATTCACGTCCATTTCTGCTGCGTAATCAGAGCTCCCTCTGCAATCTTTAAGGAAAAAAAATGTCTACCCCATAGGCGATAAAGGTAGTAGCTTGGCAATGTATCTCTGTGATTTCGCTTTCCCTTAAGACACATGGCTATTCAAGGTAAAAAACACTTTTGGATTTTTTTTTAGGAAGCCTTTAAATATTCCATCAAGAGTACTTTCCTAATTATTATTATTATTTAAATAGTCTTAATTATTTACATGAAGAAAAATACATAAATACTATAAAACAAAGACAAAAACAAATCAAATAAAACTGATATAGCCTTATAGATATCATCATTCATAATTACAGTTATATATCAAGTCTTAAACACTCAACAATTTACACATTTGCCAACCTACCTGTTGACATTATTGCTACAGCTTTTTTTAAATTGTTATGTTATATTTTGTTACCTAAGTCTTAATCTTTATTAATTTCAATCATATTACCTAAGTCATAAATTGTCCAAAGTTAATTGCTAGACAACAATTTTATTTTGTATATCATTTCTGATTACTACGTTGTTTTTATTAATTATTTCTGGTCGTGTGTGAGATGGGCAGCTATTTTACCATATGTATACAAATAAATCATCATTTGTGCTTGGGAATCCAAGTATAAATACTTTCAATATTTACTTTTGGGTTGTATGTAATCACAGATATTTTTTTTTAGGTCACAAAATCACTATATTGATAGATTGGACTATGTTGATCCAACTGACTGACTGAACCGAACAAATTTTGGAACAAATGGCAGCATTTGGTATTTCACCTTTTCTTGACATAAGCCAGTGGTTCTCAACGTGGGGGTTAGTACCCCTTTGGTGGTGGGAATGACCGTTACACAGGGGTTGCCTAAGACCATGGGAAAAGTCATTTTTTCCATGTGTTAGGAACTAAAGTTTCTATTCTGGCACCTTGGAACATATTTTTACAATCTGACCAATTAGGTGTTTACCGAGGGGGTGTCCCTCTGACCTTCCTGCCAATCAGCTTAAAATTCTGTTGGGAGAACTGGCGCTAGACTTATGGTTGGAGGTCATCACAACATGAGGAACTATATTAAGGGGTTACGGTATTAGAAAGTTTTTGAACCATTGACATAATCTGTCTGCCTTGGATCTGATCTACTGTAAGTGGAATAAAGGAATAGCACTTGCTCTGTGAAATTGTGCAATTATATTTTCCCCCCTTTTCTAAAAAGCTTTACAATAGTTGCCATTTCAATCAAAATAAATTCAAGCAATTCCAGCACATTAATTCAACTCTCCTTCAAATGTGTTGTCTTTTATCATCACCACTAAATGCTGAAACTATTCCTGCTTCTCTCAGTAAAATGGCACTAGCCTTTGGGAAGTGCTAGTGAGTTTTTGGGACCCACTGAGGAAGACTTGATATATTTCCATGAGGCCTTTTGTTGTTGTTTTTGTTAAAAATGTCAAAACTCAAAAAAACCCCAACCCCTCATCAGTACTTCTCCTTAGTATAAAGTGGCAACTCTGTAAAATGTTTGTAGAAAAATCTGAAGCCTGGAGTCATTAGAAACAGAACGGAGGAGATGTATCTTTGAATTTAGGAACATTATTCTCCCCCTTCAAAGCACCAGCAACTTTGGCTGCTTCCTAGTCATCACAAATACTCCTGATATTGTTTACAGGATGCTAAGTTGCATGGTTTATTATTTATTTATTTATTTATTTATTTATTTATTTATTTATTTATTTATTTATTTATTTATTTATTTATTTATTTATTTATTTATTTATTTATTTATTTATTTATTTATTTATTTATTTATTTATTTATTTATTTTGTCCAATACACAATGAGGGTTTTAGTGAGTATATATATATATACACCAGGGTGATTCTACACAAAAATATGTAACCCTTCCCTGGTGCAGAGCTGAAGGGATTGGATACTGTAGCCTAGAGGATAATTCTCTACCTTACAAGGCAAAGGTTGCAGGTTCAAGTCCCAGTGGGTATGGCTAGCTGATGAGGCCAAAATAAGGCCGAAATAGATCTATCCTAGTCTCCCTTAATTTTTAAATTCAGCAAAAAAAAACCCATGTGACACACACACACACACACACACACATATATATATACACACACACACACATAGAAAAATACATGATGAAGGTTATAGAGGAGATACTCATAGTAAAATATATTTAAGAAAGAATAGAAAAGAAGATATAGTAATAGAACATATCAATGAAAGAATAGAAGAAGAGATATAGGAATAGAAGAAAGGTATAGGAGATATAGGAGAGCAATAGGACAGGGGATGGAAGGCACTCTAGTGCACTTGTACTCACCCCTTACTGACCTCTTAGGAATCTGGATAGGTCAACCGTAGATAATCTAAGGGTAAAGTGTTGGGGGTTTGGGGATGACACTATGGAATCTGGTAATGAGTTCCACATTTCGACAACTCAGTTACTAAAGTCATATTTTTTACAGTCAAGTTTGGAGCGCTTAATATTAAGTTTAAATCTGTTGTGTGCTCTTGTGTTGTTGCCGTTGAAGCTGAAGTAGTCACCCACAGGCAGGATGTTGCAGCATATGATCTTGTGGGCAATACTTAGATCTTGTTTAAGGCATCTTAGTTCTAGGCTTTCTAGGCCCAGGATTGAAAGTCTAGTCTCGTAGGGTATTCTGTTTCGAGTGGAGGAGTGAAGGGCTCTTCTGTTGAAGTATCTTTGGACATGGTAAACAATTATACTGGTGGCTCAAGTCTTTTTGCCATTCATAAAAGAAAACCTACAGCAATAGTGCTCCCGCAGCAATGTACTTCTTAAAAATCAACATTAATGCTTAGATCTCAACCCAATGAGAGTACCACTGAGGCTTTGTTTCATGGTTTCATTTTGTTTTTGCACAGCATTAAGGCCCTAGGAAAGATCTCTATATTTCATGCCTTCCGCCGGGTGCTTACAGTCCATCAAGATGCAACTTTTCTTCATCCCACAATTGCCTTTCTGCAGTTATTTGCCCCCTGACAGTTTTAATTGCAGCCCTTAACTTGTGCCTCTCCTGAATGCTGCTTGCTTTGTTCTTCCCCACAACCCTTTTGTTCAGTAGTGCATTTGTGAAAGGGATTATTCCATCTTTTTTTCCTGAAAGTGGTGCACAACTCTTATCTCTCTCATACACAATGGGAATCAAGCAGGTTGGATCAGAAAAGATTTGCTTAATGTGTTTAGATTTGCCTGGAACACGCAGTCGGCGCAAGAAAAATTCAATGCAGTAAAGAAGATATGGGAGAGAAATTGGAGATTTTCCATTGTCATATACACTATTGATAACATGAAATGTTTAAAATGATATGGGGGGAGGGGAGGAAATGGAGTGAACTATGAAGATCAGATTCTAAGGTACCCTACATCTGTATGTTGTACGTAACAAGCTGGAATTAAAAGGAAAGCAAGACAAATAGCAAAAAAATAGCTTCTTATTTCTCAGCATAATCCAGCAATATAAGGAAAGTTCAAGGACGTAACGTTCTTGAGATTTACTAGGTAAATATTTCAATCCGACAATGGTTGTCCATATTGAATGAAATGGCTACGTTTTTATTTAGAGTTCAGATTGTGTCTCTATAGCTGTATTCTCCAATGACATCCTTTTGGTTTCCAGACATCTGCCTCTGTTTTTGAAAGAAGAAATGCATTTTCCTTATTTCATTTTAAAATTTAAAATTAGACAAAGCAAACATTGTACAGAGTTCGATGTGGGTTTCAGTGAAGATCATTTATTTCACCTATAGTTTGATACCAGCAAAATAAAGAAGCAGGTCTCAAAGTGATATCCTACATACCGGTAAGTAGAATTATATCTACTAACAGTTGAAAACAGCAGATTACTAAATATCAGAAGCAAACCTGTCATACAATTTTTATTGCTTACATGGGACTTTTACTGCATTGGTGAGATATGTGATTTTACAAGCTAAAATCTACATTCCCGTGGAAATTGCATTTTAATGGAATAAACAATTGTTAATAGAAACATAGAAGACTGACGGCAGAAAAAGACCTCATGGTCCATCTAGTCTGCCCTTATACTATTTCTTGTATTTCATCTTACAATGGATATATGTTTATCCCAGGCATGTTTAAATTCAGTTACTGTGGATTTACCAACCACGTCTTCTGGAAGTTTGTTCCAAGGATCTACCACTCTTTCAGTAAAATAATATTTTCTCACGTTGCTTTTGATCTTTCCCCCAAGCACAAATGATGATTTATTTGTATACTTATGGTAAAATAGCTGCCCATCTCACACACATGACCAGAAATGATTAATTAAAAAAAAACAATTTTTTAATATTAACATTTGGGTCATGAAATAACAAATATGACAGAGAATACATATCGCGGGACTACTTACACAGAGGTGAGCTAAGAACCTTATCCCTTTCTTGGTTGTCCTTAAATAGCTGTCTTCTGAGTCTTTGTCAAAAAGATCCTTTGAAGTAGGACCCACACTATTATTGAAGGCAGCAGTGCCAATAGCAACTCTTTTGAAGTTTCGAACCATCAAGGACTATCAGCTTTGAAAAATGACATTACAAGCCAATTCCAATTTCCAGATGATGAACTGCATGGCTGCATCCATAAATGAGCTGCCTGCTTGTGAAAATGATGGGTGCTGCTGATAGGCAGGTTTTCCTTGGCAATAACTGTCAGCAGCAACAAGTCAGAGAATTTCCCATCTGGCGGTGTGTATGTGGGTGTGCACCTTTTGTGGTTTGAAAATAATATAAATAGAGGTACTGAAAAGTAAAGGCAACTCATGAAGAACTTGCTCCTGAACAGTGCAGCATAACCTGCCCATCACTTGACTTTCTTCTAGTGGTACCTAATCCAGGCACCAGCAGTGAGAGGTAGGAGTTCTTGCTTGACTAGGAAAGAGTTACTAATTTTCAGGTTAATACCAATGGGATGGGTAAGCAAGATTCTGTAGTCCAACATAGTTTTTTGCTAAAAAATATGATGCATTAGCACTAAAAAGGTGGTAGAAGTTGTAGAAACAAGTTTAGAATAGATGTCATGTTGTCTACATTGCATATGAAAAACAATGCATTTCTTGATTTTAAAAAAAGTACAGATACTACACAGGATGGTCTATTTTGTGCTGTAATTAAATACTGACATTTTATACTCCAGATACATTTGATGGACTGAGGGCTCTGAATATAGTATGGGGGAAATTACGTCTTGTTCCACGATTGCAGATATAAAAATGACACAAGATACAATTTAGGAATGATACAAAAATAAAATTTAAGTTCCATTAATTCTATGTTTATCTAATTGTGTGCTTATGTTTGACTAAAATTTAATTCTTTAGGGATATAATTACACATAGGCTCTTATGGATGCTTGAAATTTGATTTGATGAAAACCATGAGCTGAACATTCTATTTGTTGTGCCTCATGATTCTTGACAAATCTATATTTTCTTTTATGTACACTGAGAGCATATGCACCAAAGACAAATTCCTTGTGTGTCCAATTACACTTATTTATTTATTTATTTTATTTATTCATTTGTCCAATACACAAATACATAGGAAGAAAATAGACATGTAGTAATATATATAAGGGTAAAAGTGAGCTTAGAGGAGAGGATATATGAAAGAAAGAAAATATATAAGTGAGAGAAAGGAAAGACAATTGGACAGGGGATGAAAGGCACACCAGTGCACTTATGTACACCCCTTACTGGCCTCTTAGGAACCTGGAGAAGTCAATCGTGGAGAGTCTAAGGGAGAAGTGTTGGGGGTTAGGGGTTGACACAATTGAGTCCGATAATGAGTTCCACGCTTCGATAACTTGATTGTTGAAATCATATTTTTTACAGTCAAGTTTGGAGCGGTTCGTATTAAGTTTGAATCTGTTGTGTGCTCTTGTGTTGTTGCGGTTGAAGCTGAAGTAGTCATTGACCGGTAGGACGTTGCAGCCTATGATCTTGTGGGCAATACTCAAATCGTGTTTTAGGCGCCGTAGTTCTAAGCTTTCTAGGCCCAGGATTGTTAGTCTATTTTCGTAGGATATTCTGTTTCGAGTGGAGGAGTGAAGGGCTCTTCTGGTGAAATATCTTTGGACATTTTCAAGGGTGTTGGCCAATAAAGAATTCTATTCTATTTCTAAGCTCCAGAGCACATTCCCAACTCTGCCTTCTTGCATGAGCACCTATCCAAGCTTGTTTTTATTGAAGCCAAAGCAGGTGGGTGAAATTATGAGACCCACCCCAATAGTTTGATTAGAGGCCCTGAAGCGACAGTCATTTGGAATGACTCTCTATAAAGTCACATGACTTCAAAACACCCTAGCTGTAGTTACAGAAGGATGGAAAAACCAAGAAATGGTTGGATCCACTGGATAGGTTTTAGCATGAAGTATCATGCAGAAGGCAGAAGAGAATTGTTCAATGTTATTTCAATACAAGAAGTTGGGTTTAAATAACAAGTATATTTTGGTTAGATATTGGAAAAAGAATCCTAACAATGTTGTGGTTGGCTCTGGCCCAGCTCCTGCCCCAGGGAATGTGGAGGTGGATGCAGGGGAAACTTCAACATGTCACAGGCCTGTGTTATTGCCGACAGAGTCAGTTCAGAGTTTAGTTTTCTCGGACGAAGAAGAAGGTGGGAGTGACTTGGCAGAGGAGGGCTTGGCACACAGCCCAGGCAGTCAATCTCCCTTATCTTCTTCCATTGATTCAGATGAAGACATTTTGGACCTACGCAAGCGCAAAATTATGCGTAGAAGAGACCAAGTAAGGACATATTACAGGAGAGTGGCCACCTGTCTTTGGATGGGGCTCCAGTAATTAGGGCTGCTGCTATAAATAGCAGCATGTGGGTTTGGCCATTGTGGAAGAGTATCTGATCGCAGTTCGTCAGGAATTCTGTGTTGCTGGTTTCTGGACTTTATTTGTTGATTTTTCACGCCTTTGAAACCAAAGCAGAGCAACGTGTGTGTGTGTGTGTGTCTCACTTCGTTGGAAGAAGAAGGGGTGTGAAGTTTCTTCACAGCTGCTAGCTAAGTACCTAATGACTGCTTAAGGTTAATTGTATAGATTACCCGGTTGTTTTGGGACGAGTGCTCTTTGCAATACAAAAAGAGTGCTTAGTTTATTTTGAATTTTGGGATAAAGAACATTGTTTTGAATTTTCAAACGTGTGTGTGTGTCTGAAATTTGCACCCTTGAATTTTCGGGAGGCTCCTACCAGAGAGCCCGGCAGAACAAACGGTAGGAGCTTTTCAACAGAAGAACAGATTGCCTTGTGAGGTTATAGAATCAGCTTCTTTGGAAATGTTTTAACAGAAGCTGGAAAACTGACTGGTCAGAGATGCTGTAGTAATAGATTCCTGTAGTAAGCAGGGAGTTGGATTATATTTCTGAAACCAATCCAATTGATGCTACACTCTATTTATGAAATTAGATTTTCTTCTTCAAGTTCTTTGTTACGTGTTCATTGACCCATAAACACAAAATGTTCAAGGAGTGCATTCAAGCCAAATTGGAATATACAACAGATCTTAAAAAAATGAAAAATAGCCTATGTATCATAATTACAAATAGCTGAAGATGTATTGTAGAGTAGAGAAAGAGACAGAACTGAAACAGATAAAAGAAATCTTGGAAAATTCAGTACTTTGAAGTACATTTTCATATTGAAATTACCCCAAATTCTGTTGTTCTGATTTCAGTTCATTGTCACATGTTTTGTTTTCAGGAAAAGAAAGAAAGCTAAATTATTGCTAAACCGTGTAGCGGATCAGACCTCCTGCAACTATGGCTTCAAATTCAAGTTCCAGGAACCACACCAGCTCTAGCTTGAGTGAACATTTCCTGTCCCACAGCAAGACATTGTTCATTGTTTTCTATATTGTCTTCTTCCTCTTGGGCATTCCAGGGAACATCTTGTTGCTCTTTGTACTCATCAGAGGTCTGCAAAGAAAAAGTGGCAGCCACATCTCACGCTTGACTGATCTTCTCTACATCAACATAGTAGCTCTTGATCTCCTCTTCTTCTTCTACAGCCTCCTGGGGATGCTTGGCAATTCCATTCTCAGGAACTGGCACTTGAATCACCTGTTGTGTGTCACTAATCTCAGCTTGTCCCTATGGATCTCTTTTGCCAGCTTCTATACCATGTTGGCTATTTCTCTCCTCCGCTATACTGCTATAACCCATCCAATGCGAGTGGTGTCCATTTCCCTAAAGCAAACAGTTGGTGTTTGTGGGTCAATTTGTATTGTTGGCCTCTTGTTCACCACACCTGTTTGGATTCATTATAAAATTAGCCCCCTGGAAGGGGAAATATTTTGTGTGAACCAAGTGGAAAACAAAGAAATGACCCTTTATTTAAGACTCCTGGGAGGAATAGGGTTCCTGCCCCCCATGTTGTTGATGATGATTTGCTACTCCAAGATCATATTCACCCTAAGGATGAGGAGAATAATATCCATTCAGACAGCTGCCACCTTGCATATTAATTGGCGAGCGACCATCATGATTTTGGTCAACTTGGTAGTACTTGTGATCATGTGGCTTCCATATTGGCTGGTGATTTTCTTCATCAGGTATGAAGAGTTGTTAAACACAGCTTGCAAGTATATAGCGTATCACCTGACATTCTTCCTGGCCTTTGCAAATCGCTGCATTAATCCCTTTATCTGTTTTTGTCTCTCCTTCCAATTCCGAGCTAGATTGAAGAGTCTCTTTCAGAGAGCCAGGAAGAGACAGAATCAGCTAAGCACTATCCCTCTGGGTAGGATAAATGTTTTGGACAGCTCATCATAAGACTTATGTATCCTAAGATTTTTATTAATATTGATTGTTTCTTCATTGCTTATTTGACCCCCATGACAATCATTAAGTGTTGTACCACATGATTTTTGACAAATGTATCTTTTTTTAAATGTACATTGAGAGTATATGCACCAAGACAAATTCCTTGTGTGTCCAATCATACTTGGCCAATAAAGAATTCTTTTCTATTCCATTATTCTATTCTATTCTATTCTGTTCTGTTCTGTTATATAGGCTGCGATTACTAAAGATATGGGGTTACAATATTATTGCCAAGCTGAAAGATTCCTACCAAGCATTGACAAGAGTCAACATAATTTGCACCGTTTTTAAAATAGTTATCGTACTTGGTTTCATCATCTGAGAAAAGACAATAGTTCTGGGATACCTTTAGTTTGCAGTTCTGGTTGCTTCATTCCCTATTTTTGCAGGACCGTCTCCTGCCACAAACCTCCCAGAGACCAATAAGAGCAACACTCAGTTGGCCTCCTCCAGGGCCCATCAACTAAGCAATGCAGGTTGGCGGGGCTGTGGGGGAGGGCCTTCTCTGTTGCCGCCCCGACTCTACAGAATCAACTCCTCCCCAATGTCCGTACTGCTCCCACCCTACTGGCCTTCCTCAATGCCATGAAGACCTGGCTTTGCCAGCAGGCCTGGGGGCCATGAATTAACATCTATCATGGCCAAATTGTGTGAATGGTATGTATATATGCTGATTGGATAGTTTAACCATGGGTTTTAATTGGGGTTTTATAGTTTTTATAGTTTTTATAGTTTTAGACTTTAAATTTGACTTCTTTTTTATTGTATTTGTAATTTAGAAACCTAGAAACACAGCAAATTGACGGCAGAAAAAGACCTCATGGTCAATCTAGTCTGCCCTTATACTATTTCCTGTATTTTATCTTAGGATGGATACATGTTTATCCCAGGCATGTTTAAATTCAGTAACTGTGGATATACACGTCTGCTGGAAGTTTGTTCCAAGCATCTACTACTCTTTCAGTAAAATAATATTTTCTCACGTTGCTTCTGATCTTTCCCCCAACTAACCTCAGATTGTGTCCCCTTGTTCTTGTGTTCACTTTCCTATTAAAAACACTTCCCTCCTGGACCTTATTTAACCCTTTAAAATATTTAAATGTTTCAATCATGTCCCGCCTTTGCCTTCTGTCCTCCAGACTATACAGATTGAGTTCATTAAGTCTTTCCTGATATGTTTTATGCTTAAGACCTTCCACCATTTTTGTAGCCCGTCTTTGGACCTGTTCAATTTTATCAATATTTTTTTATAGGTGAAGTTTCCAGAACTGAACACAGTATTCCAAATGTGGTTCAAATTTTATATTATTATATTATTGTAAGCTGCCCCGAGTCCTTCGGGATTGGGCGGCATAGAAGTCCAATTAAATAAAAATAAATGAAAGTTCTGAAGGAACAATTACCTTTTAATTTCATTATTGATCCTCAATATGGCTTCTTTTTGAGCCATGTTATGCAACCAGTGACATATTTTACTGCATCTGGAGAGAGCTGCTCAGTTTGTATGTCTCTAGGTAGTTTTCTTTCCTGCCTGCGCTACACAGATTGCTGCTTTTGCTTTGTTTATTTCTGAGTTGTTTGTGTACCTTTAATTGGACACTGATTCATTCCCAAGGAATATTACATGTTTGTTCACTTCAAATGGTTCTAGTTGCAACAACAGAAGGAGGCCTCTGGAGGCAACGTTAATTGCGCAGCAGCTTCTGCATTGGGAATTAAGAGTCCCTCGAATAACCTTTCATATTTGAGTTAAGAAATCCAGTGTCTTGTCAAATAGGCTAATGAGATCTCAAGAAGACAGCTTCTCTGCAGCCATCCCTTAAGAGCCACAATTTCAGCCACTATTGTGAAGGTGGCGAACCAGCATCCCTTCTAACAAATATAACCTACATCTATTCAGGTTGCCCCTAAGACTTAGAGGTCTTCAAACTTGGCAACTTTAAGACTTGTGGACTTCAACTCCCAGTATTCTCCAGCCAGCTATGAGAAATCTGGGAGTCGAAGTCCACAAATCTTAAAGTTGCCAAGTTTGGGGACCCCTGCCTGTTGTGGTTGGCTCTGGGCCAGCTCCTGCTCCGAGGACTGTGGATGTTGGTTTGGGAGAATCCTCACGTTCTCAGAGACCAGTTTTACTGCCAACAGCTTTGGACAGTGAAGATTCTGTGTCAAGGGCAGACTCTGGTTGTGAAGCAGAATCGGATGGTGAGGTAGATGCAGGCAGCCCATTAGCTAATGACCCCATTAGTGAGTCATCATCAGACTCAGAGGAAGATGGATTAATAGATGCTTGCAGGCGCAGGTTTATGATGAGAAGGGAACAACTGCACGAGTATTATAGACAATAACGGAGAATACCTGTGGCTGGGGCAATTAGGCTAATAGGAGTGACCAGCACAGTGTGAATGAAGAGGAGTTGTGGGAGGTTGTGTAAGTGAGGGAGACTTCCACAAAGCAACTTGTGATCTTCCCTGTTGGCTTCCCCATTGCCTGTGCTCCCTGTCGACATCTCATGGGAAGCTGGCAGGTAGTGTGGGTAATTATGATGGAGTTTTCACTCCCTGTTAACTTCCCTCCTAAAGAAGAGCCAGATGCCTAACATTTCCAAAAGGCCACGAGAGCAGAGGCCGGTCTCTCCTTTGGGAGGAGAAGCAGGGCTGGGCAGCAGGAAGGACGGGGTGGAACACAGTTCCACCGGCAGAAATGAAGCTGTGTGTCGAACTCCAGCTGACCATCTCTGAGTCTTCGGAAAGGGGCGGCATACAAATCTAATAAATTATTATTATTATTATTATTATTATTATTATTATTATTATTATTATTATTATCCCCCCCTCCTGTCCTCTTCCTTCTCCTCAGAAAGCGGCAGAGAGACCAGCACTGGCAGGAGTTGCAGGGGGCCCATTTCCTCCCCCCTCTTTTCTCAACAGCTGATTGGCACCCATTCGCCTAGCTACCCAGCCTGAGACAGGGCGTGACCCAGGAAAGAGAGCGCGGGAAACGCGAAACAAATGGTTACCCCAGAGGGAGACACTGGTGAGGTTGTAAGTCAAGGACTTAACAGTTCACTTGAACAATGATGATCGTTCAAGCCACTCCCAACAGGTCACATGGCCAACAAGCCACACCCACAAAATAAGTCACACCCACAGTGTGGCAATAAAAATTTTGGCTGCCCACTACTGAGGAGAACATTCCAAAAGGCAGGTGCAACAGCAGGGAAGGCTCCCTTTCCTGAACCCTGCAGTCCATATTCTTTAACTGACATGGTCTGCAACATACCATCCCTGCCTAACTGGATAAAATAGGCTGATATTTATTGATTTATTATTTATTAATTGCACTTTTATGCCGCCCCTCTCCGAGGACTCGGGGCGGCTTACAACGTATGAAATAACAATATATAACATCCTGAGTCCATTTAGTAACTAACAACTTAAAAACCCAAAGACTATAAAAACACTCATACCCATTCAGTCCACTAACTGACATAGCGTTCGTCAGTGTTCCCTGTAATTTTTTTGGGGGGGGGGGCGGAAAAGTATAGTGTCTGAGCGGCAGTCCCTTCGGGACTGGGCGGCACAGAAAAAACAAACAAACAAATAAAAAACCCACCCTGTTTTGCCTCAGAGAATTTCAAAATAAAATACTGTACTGTGTGTCTATAACAGTGAGCTCATAATAGGGCAACTCTATCAATATCAAAATGCCACTTAAATAGTTGAGCTAGTTTCAAACTAGATTTTGATTTTCTTTCTCTCTTCCTTACTCCCATTCTTTTTCTTTCTCTTTTCCTTCCTCTCTTTTTTCTCTCTTCCTCTCTTCCTCTCTCTCTCCTTCCCTCTCACTCTTTCCCTCTCGGCTTCTGGGCAGGTTTGGAAAACTCTGAGTTGATGATGATTTTTAAGTGAGCGATTGCTCACTGCTCAGCTTAGAGGGAACTATGGCGTTCGTTGGCCAGGGGGCAGAAATCTAGTAGCCCCAAGCTTGGTGACATGAATGAGTTTTGAGGCTCTTACGGAAGGCGAGGAGGGTGGGGGCAGTATGAATCTCTGGGGGGACCTGATTCCAGAGGACAGAGAAGGCTCTTCCCCTAGGCCCCACCAAGTGACATTGTCTAGTTGACAGGACCTGGAGAAGGCCGACTCTGTGGGACCTAACCAGTCGCTGCAACTCATGCGGCAGAAGGCGGTCCTGTAAGTATCCTGGTCCGATGCCATGTAGGCAGTGATGGGCTCCACCCCAGGGCACCCAATTTGCACTGAAAGATGTTGAAACAAAATGCATAAGTCACGGCCACAGTGTGGTAGTAAAAATTTTGGTAGCCCATCACTGCATGTAGGGTTTTATAGGTCATAATCAACACTTTGAATTGTATCCGGAAACCAATTGATGTAATGGGGCAAAGTCAGTTTTGCAGATAATCTGGCCCTGTGCCATGCAGGGCTTTAAAAAGGCATAACCTTTGACCTGAATGCAGAGGCAAAATGGCACCAACGCAACTTGGGTAGCAGAGGTTACTTGAACTGTCCTCGGGGTGCTCAAAATTGCTCAGGGACCACATTCTGTACAAGCTGAAGCTTCCGGAGACATTTGTAGAGTAGCCCCATGTAAAGGACATTATAAAATCCAATGACTGGGAAATGACCAGGGTATGAGTCACCAAGTAGAGGGACTCCTTATCCAGGAAAGGCTGTACCTGGTACAACATACAAAGTTGAGCAAAGGCCAGTAATGGGTTGCTATCCAGTATGTGCCACACTGCATATTGGTAGCAAAAATGGATACTACCACACTGTGGGTGTGGCTTATTTTTTGGGTGTGGCTTGCCAGCCATGTGACGGGGGGGGGGTTGCTTAAAGGTCATGTGATTGGCTTAAAGGTGGTCAGCTTGACATCACTCACATCAAGGGTTTGGGTTAGGGTGCCTAGCCTCTCCTTGCCTCAAAGCGATACAATTTCCCTATCTATTTACTATTACTGAACATTCCCAAATACAGTACAGTATACTATTTAATTCTATGTACAGGGGGTGGACAAAAAAATGGAAACACCTTGAAAAATCATCCAAATATCTTTTAATATGGTGTTGGTCCATCTTTTGCAGCAAATACAGCCTCAATTCTCCGAGGTATTGATTCATTCAAATTGTGAATTGTTTCCAAAGGAATTTTAGCCCATTCTTCAGTTAAAGCACCCTCCAGTTCTTTTAGAGACGATGGTGGTGGAAATTGACTTCTTACCTGAATCTCTAAAATCGACCATAAATGCTCAATAATGTTGAGGTCTGGTGATTGTGGTGGCCAGATGAGATGCTGAACTTCATTAGAATGTTCCTCATGTTAAATAACCAAGCTGAAACAGAATTTTATTAAACTTGGCCGAAAGTTTACAATTGGTGGAACACAAAAAAAGATTCTTAAAGATATTAAAATAAAGTATTGAATAGTTAAATTTACTAGATTGAATATATTACATAGTGATATTTGAGAGATAACTTTATTTCTTCAAATGGACTTTAATTATTTTAATTATAATAATATAATTGCTGGAAAATATTGAAAAGTTAAGATTTTTATGTCAGTATATATTATATAGAGATATTTCATTGATAAGTTTACTTTTCTGTATTGATCTAAACTACAATTAGTTTTTTTCTCTGTATTAAGAAGACTTCTATACTGAGCGGAGCAATTGTAGCTCCTTTTTATGTTAAGTGTTGTATGTCTTGTCTTGTCTTACATTTTAAAAAATTAATAAAAATATATTTTTTAAAATAGAATGTTTCTCATGCCATTCCTTAACAATTCTTGCTCTATGGATTGGTGCATTATCATCTTGAAAGATGGCATCCCCCTCTGGAAACAGTTCTTGAACCATAGGATGAATTTGGTCAGCCAAAATTCCTAAATAGTGATGGCTGTTAATTCTTCCATTAAGGTGGATTTCTTGGCAAGACGATGTGTAGCTTCACGAGATTTCGGTGATTCCCCCTCCCCCATATGCGCAGAAGCAAGAAAAACATCACCGAAATCTCGTACAGCCACACTCCATCACTGGAGGTTTTCAAAAACAAACTGGACAATCATTTGAGTGGGATGGAGCAGGGGGTTCGTTCTAGAAGACCTCTGATGTCCCTTCCAATGCAATGATTCTCTGATTCTAAGCTCTTAGGGGTTAGGGTTGCAAAAAGAAAAGATAATAAACAAATATTTGAATAAACAAAATCTCACAGCCAACCCCCACTCAGTAAAAGACCTTGGAATACTAATATCAAATGATCTAAGTGCCAAAGCCCACTGCAAACAATATCGGCAAAAAGGCTTCTAGAGTTGTTAACCTGATCCTACGCAGCTTCTGCACTGGCAATCTCACACTACTCACCAGAGCCTACAAAACTTTTGCCAAACCCATCCTTGAATACAGTTCATCTGTCTGGAACCCATACCACATCTCGGACATCAACACCCTTGAAAATGTCCACAGATACTTCACCAGAAGAGCCCTTCACTCCTCCACTCGAAACAGAATACCCTACGAAAGCAGACTATCAATCCTAGGTCTAGAAAGCTTAGAACTACGTCGCCTAAAACACGATCTAAGTATTGCCCACAAGATCATATGCTGCAACGTTCTACCTGTCAATGACTACTTCAATCGCAACAACACAAGAGCACGCAACAGATTCAAACTTAATATTAACCGCTCCAAACTTGACTGTAAAAAATGTGACTTCAGCAACCGAGTTGTCGAAGCGTGGAACTCATTACCTGACTCAGTAGTGTCAACCCCTAACCCCCAACATTTTCTCCTTAGACTATCCACGATTGACCTCTCCAGGTTCCTTAGAGGTCAGTAAGGGGCGTGCATAAGTGCACCAGTGTGCCCTCCGTTCCCTGTCCAATTGTCTCTCCTTATCTCATTTATCTTTTCTTCCTTTCAAATATGTTCACCTATACTTTTATATCTTTTCTTCTATTCTTTTCTTTATTTATATTATTACATATCTATTCTCTTCAATGTGTATTATGTATTGGACAAAACAAACAAATAAATAAATAAATAAATAAATAAATAAATAAATAAATAAATAAATAAATAAATAAATAAATAAATAAATAAATAAATAAATAAATTTAAAATAAATAAATAAAATTGTTTGTTGAGCTGGCCCCTAGGTGTCGCTGCTGCATTTTAGAAAAGTTTCTTAATAAAATAGGCAAGCTGCAGTTCTGGGCAGAAAGCAGCCCTTTAATCTTAATGTTAAGATTATTATTCTCTGAACATAAATTGTCAGTGCTTGAAAATATTAACAGTGACCCCTCTGCAAGGAGTTTCTGGTGGCATTGAGCTTTCCGTGGTTATCTCAATAGCCAAAGAATGGAGGGTGTGTGTGTGTGTGAATTAATCAAATGCAAATATAAACCAATTTCTTCAGCAAGATAAGAAGTTCCCGATAAATGAATAATACATCTGAATATTAGCAAACCGGTACAAAAGTTAGACGTTACAATTTCTTTTCTTTTTTAAAATCTGCTTAGTTGAAGAGATGTTAACATGATTGATTGTCTTCTCCATTGTTTATCTCCTAGTTCCAAAAGAAGTGGGATGCAGAGACAAGCCCATTGGGCATAAAAAGATTGTTCCTATGCAAATTCCCTGTCTCATAAATATTGGTAATATTGCTTGTACTCTCGTGATATATTGACACATAGTTTGTTGAATAAACCACAATTATCTGGCTCAGTGATGGCGAACCTTTTTTTCCTCGGGTGCCACTATTGTGCATGCGTGAGTGCCCACACCCATAATTCAATGCCTTGGGAGGGTGAAAACAGCTTCCCCCACCCCCCAGAGGCCCTGTGGAGGCTAAAAATAGCCTGTTTCCCAACTTCTGGTGGCCCAGTAGGCTAGTGTTTCACCCTCCCCAGGCTTCCCTGGAGCCGGGGGAGGGTAAAAACACCGTCCCCCATCCCCACCGAGGATCCCTGGAATCCAAAAATACCCTCCTAGAGCCTCTGTGTGAGCCAAAAATCAGCTGGTCGGCACACACATGCATGTTGGAGCTGAGCTAGGGCAACGGCTCGGGTGCCAGCCGATATGGCTCTGCCTGTCACCTGTGGCACCCGTGCCATAGATTCGCCATCACTGATCTGGGTTCACACAACACATTAATTCAATTCAATTCAATTTATTAGATTTGTATGTCGCCCCTCTTCAAAGACTCGGGGCGGCTCACAACAATAAAAACAGTATAACAATGGAACAAATCTACTAATAAAATTACATTAAAAAAACCCAACAATTTAAAAACCATACAACACGTACATACCAAACATAAAATATAAGAAAGCCTGGGGGAGATGTCTTAATTCCCCCATGCCTGGCGATATAGGTAGGTCTTGAGTAACTTGTGAAAGACAAGGAGGGTGGGGACCGTTCTAATCTCCGGGGGGAGTTGATTCCAGAGGGCCGGGGCCGCCACAGAGAAGGCTCTTCCCCTGGGGCCCGCCAAACGACATTGTTTGGTCGACTGGACCCGGAGAAGGCCAACTCTGTGGGACCTTATCGGCCGCTTTAGAAAATATTCTTTTGGGTTTATCAACATACTGAGCTACAAGAAAATCTCCTTTGTATAGAATGTATTTGCTGCGAGGTGGGAAGATTGGAATAATACTAGAGTTACAACCAGTAGCAGGTTCCAAACGATAAGGATGAGGATGGCGCACTGGGAGTGAAATTTGTGTGGTGCGCGCAGCTTCTCTTCTCCCGCATGCACATGTGCCCATCCCAGTGTGTTTCTGCTTCTGTGCATGGGCAGGAAGCAAAATCTCGTGAGGGGATGCACGTGCATACAGTAATGGACAGCCAAATTTTTACTGTCACACTGTGGGTGTGGCTTATTTTGTGGGTGTGGCTTAATTGTCATGTGACTGGGTAGGAGTGGCTTGCCGACCATGTGACCAGGTGGAGTGGCTTGGACGATCATCATCGTTCAAGTGAACTGTTAAGTCCTTGACTTACAACTTTACCAGTGTCGCTCGCTGGGATGACAATTTGCTTCGGGTTTCCCGCGCTCTCCTTCCTGGGTCGCCCCCCACCTCAGGCTGGGTAGCTAGGCGAACGGGTGCTGCCAGAAGCATAAATGGTGCCAGCTCCACTTCCACCCTTCCTTCTGCTTGCACCTCAGGTGGGAGGTGGCCACGTGAGGCTGGAGGGGAGCCAGGCAGGAGAGAGGGAAGATTGTCCGAGGCCAGGAAGAAGGAAAGAGGAAAAAAGCAAGGAGCGCAGACACAGCAGCAGCAGCAGCAGGGAACTGCGTTCCACCCCGTCCGGCCTGCTGCCCACCCCTGCATGCATGTGAGATTTTGGAGATTTTTTTATTCAGCGAGTTGGGGGGGGCAAAATGTTTATTTCTTCCTGGGGGGGGGCGCAATAGAAAATAATTGAGAAATGCTGGCTTAAAGTAATTTAGCATGTTGTTGTTGTTGTTGTTGTTGTTGTTGTTGTTATTATTATTATTATTATTATTATTATTATTATTATTATTATTATTATTATGCCACCCCTCTCCGAGGACCCGGAGCGGCTCTCAACATGCAATACAAACAATACGTATACAAATCCAATAGTTAAAAACAGCAAACTAAAATTACAGTATATAAAAATTACAGTCTGCTCAATCACATCCACACATAATATTTAATGGTCAGAGAAGAAGTCCATCCATCCATCCATCCATCCATCCATCTAAAAAAACCAAATGTATGTAAATATATAAGTATACTTCTAAGTAAACAACTTCTTGAGTGAATCTATTATTACCAGACCTTCAGATGACAGCAGAAAAAATTGCTACTATAATTCTTTGTTCACTGCATTCACTGTCCATAACCCATTGGCAGCCGCTTTCCTCACCTCAAGTGGTCAATCAAATTTATATCAAACTTGCTATGTTGAGATGGAGATGATGGAATAGCATACACACATGTGCCTAAAATCTTCTTCGACAAACATTGCCTTTCTACTTTACAAATGAAAGTATAGGCAGCAATGTTTAGTTAAGCAGAGCAGCCCTGCTCTTTGAAAATGCTTATTCAGTGGTCCACCAGTGACAGGCAGCATGAGAAAAACTTCACTGGGTGAATCTTTTTCTTCACTCCTCATTCCTCCTCCCCCTTGCATATTTGGATGAGTTTTGGTTTTGGTACTTCCTGCTGTTTTTTATTCAACAAATCCCCTTGTGTGTTTTACTGTCTCTCACCCCCATGTACAAAAAAAATGCTTTCATAATTTCAAAAAGCTCCTTTGGAATTGCAAGCAGCCAAACAGTTGACCTCTTGTTTGCACCCTGCCCATCACAACTTTGCCATTTATGAAATATTTATGCAAACACATTTCACCAGTAAAAGGCTCATCAATTAATTCTTTGACATCTCTCCCTCATAAGAGCTAGTTTCCACTGAAATGCTAGATTTCCGCTTGGTAGTCTGTTTCATGTTTCAAATGAGTCCAGGTCTGCAGTGCAGATTAACATGAAGTATTTTAATTAAAAGTACACTCTTGCAAATTGTGTTGGGAGCAGTTACACATTGTCTCCTCCCAGAATGTTTTATTTTAATTCCCTTGCATTGCAAAGGTGTTCATAGGACGTGGTCAAAAAAGTCAAGATGGCAGCCATGAGATAAATTTATCTCAGCATCTGCTGTTGTCCTACTATCGCAGCACTATTGAGTGTCTTGACATATGGCATTCTAGCCTGGTATGGGAGCAACTCTGTAGCGAACAAAAAAGCTCTACAGAGAACTATTAAAACTGCCCAGAATATCATTGGGCTCCAGCTACCCGCCCTGGATGACATCTTCACATCTCGCTGTTCCAGGAAGGTGCATACCATTCTCAAAGACTCTTCTCATCCTGTTTACAATCTTTTTGAACTGTTGCCTTCTGGCAGAAGATATAGAACAACTAGAACTCGGACCACATGTTTCCTGAATAGTATTTATCCCAGAGCTATACTCGCACTTAACAACGAACTAAAGGGTCACCATCAGTGAACTGTTGGACAATATTACTCGGTTTGTCATGTAGATGGTTGAGTGGTTCAGGGTGGGGAATTTGTAGTGGGTGGGACATTTATTCTATTTTTTATTCTATTTTTATTCTATTTTTAAATTTACCTATTCTGATTTTATGTATGGTGGGTCTGGTCTCTGGGTGTCACACGACTTTCGTTGCCAATGACAATTCGTTGCTTTGACAATGACAATAAATAAATTTTTTTATTATTATTATTATTATTATTATTATTATTATTATTATTATTATTATTATTATTATTATTAAGTGATCAAAGTTCTGCCACCTGGGAACTGCATAAGTTGTAGGTATTGCTTAATAGGCTCATATTGATGCATTTTTCTAGAAATGTTCAATATTTCTTAGTTATTTCCCCACAATATTTAATATGTTCAATTTTCACATTCTTTTTTGGTTAACAGCTACTTATTTCTAAGGACCTTAAGTAGGATAGTTTGTCTTCTCTACTTTCATTCAATCTTACAGATTCTGAATTGCTGCTTTCAGCTTGTGTAATAAGAATCAGTATGTATAAATGTATAAACCACAATGGTTAATAGTTTTATGCAGTGATAAATATGGCCTAGTTTATGTAATTGAATTTGGAAGGCTGAAAATCTGCATGTTTATGTGCATTGGAATTCATACTTTGAGTGAATCCCTTTGAACTCATGGAGTTATTTTGAGGCTGTTCCTCCCATATGTTCTGTCCCAGTGCCAGCCCCAATAATCAGATGCACACAAATTGTCTAATTAATGAAAGGATTTAATATGTACAAAAGTCCCAATATTGTAAAAGTCTTTTAAGAGTCTTTTCAGAGGGAGAAGCAAATCTAGCAAAGTGCTATCAGTTGGCTAAAGTCCCAGAGTGAAGATAACCTGGTAATAATTACCAGCTGTAGCCAGAGTTCTCAGACAAAGTTCTCGGAAACTAACTGGAGGACCAAAGCTCATTAGCAAAGCCAAGAATGTGCCTTTTAAAATCCAAACTGAATGCAAGAGACAAGATAAGATGAAGTGATGTGCCGGTGTCTGGAGGCTGTTGGGGTATGGATGGGTGTCAACAGACTCAAACTCAACCCGGATAAGACGGAGTGGCTGTGGGTTCTGCCTCCCAAGGACAATTCCATCTGTCCATCCATAACCCTGGGGGGGGGAAATTATTGACCCCCTCAGAGAGGGTCCGCAACTTGGGCCAGTGTGCCCTCTAATTTTTTGGGGGGGTGGGCGGAAAAGTATAGTGTCTGAGCGGCAGTCCCTTCGGGACTGGGCGGCACTCTTTCCCTTTCACTCTTCCCCTCTCGGCTTCTGGGCAGGTTTGAAAAACTCTGAGTTGATGATGATTTTTAAGTGAGCCATTGCTCACTGCTCAGCTTAGAGGGAACTATGACTTGGGCGTCCTCCTCGATCCAGGAATACAGGACGCCTGCCTCGCCCCTCCATCGTCTCTGCATCCTTGGAGTCCATAGCTACAGTATTTGTGCAGGACGCGAGCAAACCATCACACCATAGGAACCAGCTGAAATCCTGTCTCAGGGTGGAAATGTGCTAATAGATTATAAGCAACACGTAGAATCCTTTGGATTCTGATGTCCTTTCCCAAAGCCCATCCATGACATGGACTCTCTGGGAGATGTCCAAGCTGAGAATTCCCATTCAAAGTCTGGAAGACTGCAGATCAGAGCACTCCACCTGACCTGCAAGATCCAAGTTCAGAGAAATCTTAAATTTTAGTGCATTTTAATACATTTTGTTCTGGATCATTCATCGAGTATAAATGTAATCATCCCAAAGTTTGGAAAATTTAAAAAATGCGGTGCTGCAGGAAAACTCAAAAAACAGTTACGATTAGCACCCAATCGGTAAGATGAAGCTCTGATTGTACCCTGGTAACTTTGACCCTCCAATGGAGCACCACCGATGGAACGGCCAAAAATTGCTCCTCCAACCAATAACGGTACCATCTTATGAAATGAGGGACTGAAGGATCACTGCCCTCCCCCAGGAAGGATGTTATGGTTCGGGCCCCTGCGGTCTCTATGCGAAAGCCCAGGTGGAAAATCCCACCCATACCAGGTAAGAGGCACAATTACATTGTACCCCAATGTGCATTGGCCCCTATGTGCATGTTGCCACTGAAAACATGGATGCCCGTTAAGGCTTAGCAGTTCCTCCAGGTAGGCACTGCGCAGTCGCTATACCCAGGAGGTATGGGCCAGAACGGTGGCAGGCTCCATCCCGTTTTGGCGGTGCCATGCCACCTCCCATGTGGCCCTGACCATACCCTTACGCAACTGTATGCGCATGCCCATGAACGGAACCAGGCTGTCATCCCCAGCATAATTGTGTTTGTGTATCGTGTGATGCATGGCTCGCACACATGGCAAGCTATCCCTAGTGAATGCACCCGTGCACCAGTTACGCATATATATGCATGCCTATATATGCATAATTAAATCTAGGGTCCCACTAACTACCCTCCACTAATCTAAACCTATTATTGCATTACTTATGTTATACTCCATACATGTATTGTATCAATACCTGAACCCATAAGCAGAACAGGGTGCAGGTCTCTGCCGGAGGGGAGAGGCCCGACCAAAGTATTCCCAATTCATTGTGCAATAAGTAGTCCAAAAACTGAACTACATGATTAACAAACAAAAACCTCAGTGTATGTCCAAGATTAATAATCTATCAACCATGCACCAGTCCACAGACCAAAAGGAATGAATTAAAATACATGATTTCCCATAAGTGAAAGCTTATAATACCAAAGGGGGATAGATCAGGATCATTCATAATTAAGGGAAACAACTGTTCAAACTACCATTACAATTATTAGGGACAAATTGATTAAATCCCTTTAAATCAATATACATAGTACAATTAATATAATTAGACCTTACCATTGTAATCAATAGGGACAATTAATTAAATCCCTCCCAATCAGCTATATGTACAATATAAATAATATATAAGGATAATCGACCTCGCCATTAAAGTTATGCATAACTCATATGTAAAAGCATGCCCAGGGCCTTGAAGCAACTAACGGTTAGCATTAGGCCTGAAAGGCCTCTAAACCCCAGAATGGGAAGGCCCTGAGGCATCCGGGCCATGGAAGGGGAGCTATAGACCATCTAAATGTGTTGGTTAATAAAATGGGGGGGGGAACTTTCTTGAGGACCGGCCCATTAATGCAACTTTGGCCGTTCACTGATGCCATCCGCGTGCCCCGCCCCCACAAGGCCATAAATGGCCCCATTTAAGAGAAAGCTAGTGTTTCGATGTGCACCCCTGTGTTTGATTACAGGATAACGAAATCACTAGCGATCCCCGAGAAAAGTTATCAAATCAGGGCTACGGAATACGGCGCGGGGTGGGGGATGCGGATTCAAACCTGTGGGCCTCTGCATTATAAAGCAGAGGCCTTGGATTACTGGCGTGGGCAAGGAGGGGATACCCCCTTGCTGCTGCATCAGTTCCTCAAGGGGAGCGGAGACGCTCCGTTGATGATCGGTCGGCTGTTAAACTGACCGATCCGACACGACGATCCCGGGCAGCCCCAGCTGCCAGGCGCGACCCAAGCCAAGGCCGCGCCATGTGGAGGAGCCCGCGGCTCTGCGAACACATGTTCGCTTCAGGAAAGCCGAGGGCAAGGGGGAGGAACCGCCTGAATCGCCCTTAAATAGGGCGACTCAGGACCTCCCCCAACCAGCCCGCAACGCGCTACCTTGGCGCGCTGCCAAAAGCCGAACTTCCGGGTTCCAGAGGAACCCGGAAGTCCGGAGCTCGAAAGAGTTGCCAGCAGCGTCTCCCCCGCCCTGGAGGTAATTTCGGCCGGCAGTTTAATCTGTCAGCTGTGCATTTCCCATTCAAAGTCTGGAAGACTGCAGATCAGAGCACTCCACCTGACCTGCAAGATCCAAGTTCAGAGAAATCTTAAATTTTAGTGCATTTTAATACATTTTGTTCTGGATCATTCATCCAGTATAAATGTAATCATCCCAAAGTTTGGAAAATTTAAAAAATGCATCCCATCATCTGTTGTGGTTAGCTCTGACCCAGCTCCTGCCCCAAGGAATGTGCAGGTGGATGTGGGGGAAACATCCATATGCCGCAGGCCTATTTTGCTCCTGATGGAATCTGCCGACGAAGCCTCCTCTGACCAAGGAAGTATGAGTGACAGGGAAGAGGGGAATTTGGCAGACAGCCCAGGAGGAGATCAATCATCTGTATCATCCTTGGATTCTGAACAAGAATTAATGACACATCCACGCATGCGTAGAGTGATGCATAGGAGACAACAACTGAAGGATTATTACAAGAGAAAATGAGGCCACCTGAGGTTGGTTGTACCAGAAAATCCCTTTGACATTTAAAAAGGAAGCTGTTTCTGTTTTCCTGTTTATAAAAACCTTTGGGTTTTCCTTTTAGCGTGTGGTGTGTGTCTTCCTGGACTAATTACCCTGTAATTACGGGCAGTTGAAACACGCCGGCAGAATATCATCCAGTCAAACTATTTCAGCTACCCAGGCAACTGATTTGTTCCAAACTCAATGCACAGGACTGTTTGCATAATGATGCTTCATGCCTATGTATCTATTTTTGCCTTTAAAACATGAGCATGATCTTGCTCATCAGAGATGGGTTCCTCCTGGCTCGTACCAGTTCTACAGAACTGGTAGTGGGAATTTCCCACCGCTTGTCAAACTGGCAGTGATGTCTGGCTGAACACACCTCTGAACTGGGTCTCCATCTGGCACCGCCATCTTGGTTTTTGCTTCCGTGCACATGCAGCTGGTTTTTTAGCACTGCGCATGCACACACGTCCCTGTGAAGCACACACGTGTCTTCATGGCATGCCTGCATGGCTTTTCAGGAAGCACACCGACAGCGAGGTAACTCACCCGTTGTTCATATGACCTCTCTTTGTTGAGTTCTAAGCAGGGGTGGGCAGCAGGCAAGACGGGGTGGAATGCAGTTCCACCGGTGGAAATGAAGATGTGTGTGCAGCTCCAGCTGATCGGCGGCTGTCACTTCCTGGATTACTGGTCTCAGCCTGGCTCTCCTTTTTTACCCTGCTGCTGCTGCTGCACCTGCACTCCTTGCTTTTTTCCTCTTTCCTCCTTCCTGGCCTCGGACAAGCTTCCCTCTCTCCAGGCTGGCTCCCCTCCAGCCTCACGCGGCCACCTCCCACCTGAGGTGCAAGCAGAAGGTGTGGGTGGAAACAGCGCTGGCAGCATTTATGCTTCTGGCAGCATCCGTTCACCTAGTGACCCAGGAAGGAGAGCACGGGAAACGCGAAGCAAATTGTCACCCCAGTGAGCGACACTGGTAAGGTTGTAAGTCGAGGACTTAACAGTTCACTTGAATGTTCAAGCCACTCCTACCCAGTCACATGGTGATTAAGCCACACCCACAAAATAAGTCAGTAAAAATTTTGGCTGCCCATTACTGATTCTAAGGATGATCATTTGAGAGAGGGATTTTTAGTGGTAACCCTACTTTCCTTGAGACGTAGTTTGGCACAATGATTAAGGCAACCAGGAGACTGTGAGTTCTAGTCCCACTTTAGGGACTAAATCAGCTGAGTGACCTTGAGCCAATCACTCCCTCTCAGCCCTAGGAAGCAGGCAACTTCTAAAATCTTGCCAAGAAAACAGTTGCCAGCAGCCAACACAAACAAAGACACAAAACAAGAACTTCTCTCTGAGGCTGAAGCTCATCTGGCATCAAAATTGATTTTTTTTTTTTTGGAGTGCCAGGGCTCAAGTTCTTTTTTTCTTCTTTAAATTTTGTAAGTTTCTGTTTTGATCCCAATGTCATTTGGAGGATATCATTTCAGTTTCTGTACTGAGTGATTTTAATTGTTAATCTGCAAGAGTCTGTAATTGCATTAATATTACGGTGGAATTGTGTTATTAAAATAATTAGTTAGTGCACTGTTGTTCACATTGTTCTACGGCTAGATTTAGACCAGGGGCCTAAATGTTGGCAATTTTAAGATTTATGGATCTGAACTTCCACCAGGCTTCCCTGGAGCTGGGAGAGGGTAAAAACACTCTCCCCCATCTCCCCCAGAGGCTCTCTGGAAGCCAAAAACACCCCCAAAAGCCTGTGTGAGCCAAAAATCAGCTGGCTGGCACACACATGCATGTTGAAGCTCAGCTAGGGCAACAGTTCACATGCCAACAAATATGGCTCCGCGTGCCACCTGTGGCACCCATGCCATAGGTTCTCCGTCACTGGTCTAAGACCTTGTCTTCACCAGTTCAACTTTTTAAGGAAAAATAGAAATACTGGTCTTTGTTAAGAATACATTACAAGCCTTAGCTGTTGTTATTATTCAGTAAATAGCTTAAAATTGGATTCTGGACTTATGTAAAACCTTTCCAATTTGAACAATTTTTATTTCAAAATGCTCCATTTCGAGTTGAAAACAGCAGCTTTCAGCTTCAATCACTTGTTTTGCATTTAAAAGAGGCCATTTGGGTAATTTTGAGATATTTCAAGCTTGACACTGATGTTTTCCAGTTTTGGAAAACTTTCAAGTCCACACGATCTCATTTGAAATTCAAAGTTGTTATTTCTGATTTCAAATACTACTAAGTGCTGTATCTTATTCTTGTGCTGTTTCAAGCACATTCAAAAGCTATGTATCAACACAAATTGTGTCAAAGGGGCTTTTCTCTACATGTATTTCCTTTAAAGATAAAACATGTTACAAACTGAGCTTATCTGTCCTGGTTTCATATCATTTAAATTCTGCCTCCACATTTAGTCTAATTATAATCCTAATTATAATCATTGAACAGCTGTTAATTGACACCTGCTCTTAGTAACCATCAGTGTAGCTAGGTTAAAGCTATTGTACTGTATTGTATGTTCAGGTAGCCACTCATTAAGATATGTTATAAAGCATATTTTCATTACTGTTGGGATGAATGTGCAAATGTTTATTCTTTCAGGACTGGTTTAAAGTTTTTGTACGTACCCCAGAAATAAGGAGGAAAAAGCATCAGTTATAATTATGTATCCAAAAAGTTTCTTCCAAAATCTTCTTTTTTTCAGTATATGCAATATAACACCGTTGTCTCTCCTGAAATGATTTTTTGAACTTGTCCTCTCCAATTTGGTACTCAGCATCTAATAACCTTAACAAATTATGCTCGCTCCCATGCTATTTAAATAAAAGGAATTGTTTATTTCAATTTAAGGCAATCCAATAGAAACCATATTACATCAAACATTCAACACAGAATATCGTAGCATAAAAGAGTTAAAAGTCATTGCCATGCAAATAAAAAGGGCTAGGAATGGAAAAAGAAAGAGAGAGAGGGGTGAAAACATGCCGGGGAGGCTGTAAGAAAGTTAGGTAAGTAGATGATATTTTGATCTGGGCAATAGGCTGTAATTTCAACAGCCTTACTTCATGTCTTCAGAAGATTGCCTTAAATATATATATATCACTGTTTCCATTACAAATCAGAGCTATTCTATGGGGCTGAGATTCAGTACTTTTGCCCACCTAAAAAGTTCATTTTATGTCAGATATCTTTCTCTCGCAAGCATTGTGTCTTTACTCAATGGAGCACCAATTTTGCATGATGTAGGTTTTCTTGCTCATCCATTCACACAAGTGAGGACAAGACCATTCCGACATGCTTCACCATGCTGTTACAAAGATGCAGTACAGAGAACTCCAGAGTAAATAATATCCACCAGTTGCACTTTTACTGATGTCAGCAATGCACAGACAGAAGACACAGTACGATCAGCATGCACAGACATTCTGCTCATTCAGTATTTGGGCCACAATAGTTCCCACTGTATCCTTTGGAAACTTTTCATTCTGAAAAAGGACCGGGGGGGGGGGGGGGGGGGGAAGGTGAGAAAAATGTCTAAGACAAAATTAATTTATTTTGAGGGTTGGAAGACCATATAGCTGTGCAAGTTATATTTTTGGGATATAATTCACAGCCAAAAGCAAAGTAAAAAAGAGAATTCTCATTCATTGTAAATAGTTCAGGATTTCTCCCTGAGTTTATGTCATTCAGCATATGGGCTGGGTAGTTTTACATAATAATTCCAGCCTCGGTCCAAGAATTTCTAGCTGAAGTTAATTTCACCAACTCGTGGGGGACTGAGCGGACTGTTGGTCATTTATCAGCTGCCTAAATCCAGCAATTTTTAGTAAGCACCAAAAGAACCCACTACTTGTCAGGATTAAGCAATATCCTGAGGTAGTATCTCAATGCAGAAGGAAGGACTACAAAAAGAATGCTGAGTCATTCAGAGTTAATTAAGCATGCAGCAACCTGATTGGGTGATAAATCTATAAATATGTAGGGGCTTTTGTATTGCTCTCTCTGTGCTCTGTTCTCTGATGTTACTGTTGCTGTATTGCTGTATTGATCTGTTGTTTCCTGTGAGTTACTGTAATTGAGATAATGGCAGTGATATACTAGTGAGATACTAGTGTGGTGTAGTAAGGTAGAATACAGATAGTAGTGTAAATAAGAAGTAAATATATTTTTGCAAGGCTTCCTGCTGTTGCTGTGTTTCACTGAAGACTTCAACTCCATATCTATTGGTCTGTGGCTGGCTGGTTGGGTTGGTTAGCCGGTTGGGTTGGTTAGCTTCCAAAAGTGCAGCTCTGACACTACTGAACTCTGTCCAAAAAAAAAATGACTAGTTTATGAGTAAGACAACCTCTAGCACAGAATGGGTTGTATATAGATAAGTGGCAAAGTAAAAACCACTCAGACAGCCATAAACTGGATCCGACATAACTGAAATGGTAAGAAAAGACACTGCATGTTTTTTCTCCTAATTCTGTATCACATCTTTGTAATCAATAAAGGCATCTGTGATCCAGATAGGGATTTCTCCTTTCATTCCAGTCCCTGGATTAATCTGCCTTGTTCCAATTTGTGAAAAATTACCCGAAAGACATCAGGTCTAGTAATAACCAGGACACCGGGCTTTTACAGAACTCTGCGATATCCTGTTGTTATTCCTATTTACACTGGAAATTGTCTTATGTCAGGTGCAAGAGATATTTTAAACAGAGGAACTTCTGGGTCACAACTGTCATGTTGTTAAGTGTGCAAACTCCTTTGTCCTCACATCAGTGGAGTGAAATTACAGTTTCCACCATTCTTTCTGTGGCCCTCATAACCTAGTAGAGCAAGAGGTCCCAAATCCTTGCATTTTTTCATTTACATTGGGGACAAAATAGATCCCTTAAGCCTCGATGTTTATAGCACATATAATTATTTTTTATATTCCCCAAATCTTCTCCCAAAATAGGTCTTCTCAAAATACTTTTGGGAATATATGCTGTGCAGACCAACATGACTGATGGGCTAATTGAAGAGGCACTCTCTTACCGTACAAATTGGAGGAGGTGAATGATGTTCCAGTAGATAAGAGTCTGAGAAACCCTAAGATGCTAACAGTATCTTTTGATTGAACCCCAAACAAATTAATTGTAGGGCAAGAAAGTGTCTTGCAACTTGTATCACTTTTTTTAACCACTCTAAAGGAGACAGCTGTGCATAATTGCTCGGCTACTGCTTAATACCTCTTTCACTCTCCCTACAATTGAGAAAAATACCAGCCAGCTGCAATGCAAATCTTATTAACAGATCAGAAAGATTCAAAGAGCGAGTTCTCTGAAGTGGACCTTCTTTGAACTTCTACAAAGCAGTCAGTTAAAAGGGGTGGTGGTGGAATATTTGAGATGCTCCGAATAATTAAGCAAAGTAGTACATCCTTTGCAAAACGAGAAACAACATTTGGAAAGTGGAGGCTTCAACGTAATTTTTTTCCCATTGGCCTATATAATCAATATACAGTATTCAAATCCTCAGAAATTTCCATTCTTGCACTTAACCCTGAGAAGTAACATTGCATAATCTTTGATTTAATTTCTGACTTCTGCCATTCTCCTTTCTACCTTCTGGGAACAATTTAGGTACCATCATCGAAAAAGGGAACTGTTGTCTAGCTAATTCTGCTATGGAAAGAGAACATCAACTAGCAGAGTGGTTGTATAATTAGATCATAATGGCAATGCAAAAATTGCGCCTGGAATGCTGGAAGGAGTCTTAAGATGGGCAAACAATTATGAGTAAGAGGAAGTTTATCTGCTGCTAATAAGGGGCATTATTAATGAACAGAATCCAAAGAGGCTTTCCATCTGGTCTTGAAGGGGTCCCCAAACTTGGCAACTTTAAGACCTGTGGACTTCAATTCCCAAAATTCTCCAGCCAGCAGAGCTGGCTGGAGAATTCTGGGAGTTGAAGTCCACAAGTCTTAAAGTTGCCAAGTTTTAAGACCTCCATCTTAGTAAAAAGATTGGAATATCTGCCTGACTAAGCATAATGCGACTCATGGAGTCTCCATCAGTGCAGGTTTTCAAACAAAGATTGGACAATCATTTATCAGGAATGGTGACAGGATTTCTGCCCTAAGGCAGGTGGTTGAAGATCTCCAAGATCCCTTCAAACTCCATGATTTTAGTTTCCTCTAGAAAAGCATGAACTGCTGAAAAATTGCTAGGAAATTATGAAATTTGAAGAGTGTCATGTTTTCATGTTACAGCTCTACCCCTGCTCTGAATGAGTAGACTGCTGTTAATGTTTTATATTGCAAATCTGATAGGCAAAACTGCAATAAGGTGTTTAAACTAATCAGGCTCAGTTTTAATTTTCTTCTCTGATGTTCCAAACACATCATTAATGCCCCACACAGAAATGTCAGGT
Organism: Erythrolamprus reginae; assembly: GCF_031021105.1. Lineage (NCBI taxonomy): Eukaryota > Metazoa > Chordata > Lepidosauria > Squamata > Dipsadidae > Erythrolamprus > Erythrolamprus reginae. The sequence goes on from NC_091952.1 coordinate 48,354,824, forward strand.
ATCAAAGTCAAGAGAGAAATTGGTTTCCAGGTAGATACTAGAAACCACAGCTTTAGAAAAATTAAAAAGGGACTTAAGAGAGGCATTAAGACATACTAATAAACAATCCAAGCCTGCACAAATATTGCCAAAGCAGATTTACAAACAATAAATAGAATTGGGCAAGCTAGGGATGGGGTTCAGTACAAGAAATAGTAGCAGCACCAACATGACATCAAACAGATATTCAATCACAATATTTAGCCTGCCAAGTCAATCCAGAAGTTGAGCTGTTACAAAGGAAAGACAGAAGGCCTAATGTGGCAGGCAGATGATAAACAGGCTATAAAAAATTCCAATAATTCAAAATTCCTTGAAGCTGGAAGGAAGAAGGGAAAAGGGTGCTTGGAAGATTTATGGAAATCCATCACACATACCATAAGCAAAATGAATCATGTAACTTCCTGAAGACTCACTAGCCTTCATCTTGGTTATTTTGCTGAAAGGAAATGATGACGTTTACCTATGATTGTGTCCTTTAAAAAAAACACCCCTCCCGTTTTTGCTGTTTCCCAAATGGAAATGTCTGTGAGTTAAACACATTGTTGTGCTAACATTTCAGCATAAACAGTTCTCAATATGAACTTTTTGGAAAGAGAACACATTGTGGATTTTCTCACTCTGATGTAGATACTGCCTGGGTCTCTGGCCCCAGAAAACAGGTTATCAGACCCTGAAGAGTGACTGGGTGTTTTGATGCCTGTCTCTCTCTATAATTGCTGTTTTCTTTGCCCGATCTTCAGATTTCGGTCTGAAGGGTGTGGCTTGAGGGAGAGTAAGGAGGCGGAGCTGGATTAGGCTTGATGCCACGCCCCTTCATATAGGAGATGAACTGATCTGGAATCTCAGCCAGCACATCCTTAGCCAGCCGTGCCATACTCAAGACGTGGTTTCCTGTGCGGTCAATGTAATCACGGAATGGTACAAACTGAGGGACAGAGAGAGATATCAACATATCAATATATCAACATACCTATATCTATATATCTGTCACCTATATCATCTATATATTTAAATCTGTAATCTATCTATTCAATTATTTTTCAATTTAGACAGCGTCACAAAGTAATCCAAAAGGTAACCATGCATTTAAATACTCCAGCTGCTTATTGTGTCAAACTTCCTAGTTGAAATACAGTGTTCCCTCAATTTCCGCAGGGGATGCGTTCCGAGACCGCCCGCGAAAGTCGAATTTCCGTGAAGTAGAGATGCGGAAGTAAATACACTATTTTTGGCTATGAACAGTATCACAAGCCTTCCCTTAGCACTTTAAACCCCTAAATTGCAATTTCCCATTCCCTTAGCAACCATTTAGATTATTACTCACCATGTTTATTTATTAAAGTTTATTAAAAAAAATATTTATTAAAGGCAGACGAAAGTTTGGCGATGACATAGGACGTCATCAGGCGGGAAAAACCGTGGTATAGGGGAAAAACCCGTGAAGTATTTTTTCATTAATATTTTTGAAAAACCGTGGTATAGACTTTTCGCGAAGTTCGAACCCGCGAAAATCGAGGGAACACTACTTCAATTGAGACAGAAATGTGTTAAGAGAATTCACTCATCTTACATAAATTAAAATAAGTGGCCAGGCTATGCTACATAATGGCCCAGGCCTTAATATCCCAATAATTATTAAATTATCTTTATAATACTAGATTGGGAAAGATCTTGGGAGGCTAGTCAGGAATGGGGAGTTACTTATGCTAGATGCATAAGGGTATTTTTTACTGCATGTTTACAGGGTGCGTTCCAAAAGTAATACAATTGTTTTTTTAAAAAAGTAATTTATTGAACAGATTTGCACAAAGACTTAAAATTCTTCAAAGTACTGTCCTTGGGCCTCTACACATTTTTTCCAGCGACTCTGCCATGACAGGTACGCGCCCTGGAAGGCGTCTTCGGGGACCCCTCAGAAGGTATTCATCACGGCTGATTGGATCTCTTCTATGGACGAAAAATGGGTTCCTTTAAGGGCTGCCTTAATCCAAGGGAACAAAAAGAAGTCTGCTGGGGTGATATCAGGACTATAGGGGTAGGGTGGGGCAGCGTTGGCACCTGGTGTTTGGCCAGGAACTAGTGGATTCGTAACGCGTTGTGTCAATGAGCGTTGCCACGATGGAGTTGCCAGGTACCGGATATGTCTTTTCTCATCCTGATGACCCTTTTTGGGAGTCTTTCCAGCACATCCACGTTAACTGTCTGTCCTTGAGGAACGAACTCCTTATGGACCACTCCTTTACTGTCGAAAAAGACAATGAGCATTGTTTTCACTTTTGATTTGCTCATTCTTGAGTTTTTGGGCTTGAGGGACTGGTTGGTGTGCCACTCAGAGCTTTGGCATTTTGTTTCTGGGTCATATTCAAAAACCCAGGTTTCATCACCAGTGATGACATTGTCCAAATAATCAGATTCAATTTCTATATGTTGCAAAAGTTCACTTGAAATTTCCGACTCCATTTTTTTCATGACACGGTCGGCGCACAGAGGTTTACAATAACTGATGTCCTACCGCTTCCACAGCTTGGATATCACTGAGACCAGTTTCGTGACAAAGCTTAGCATCCCCCCCCCACTCCAAGTGCTTCGGTCCCACTCCGACCAATAGAAGCGGCGCGGGAAATTCAATTGCATTACTTTTGGAACGCATCCTGTATTACAATAATCCTCCCCATGTCATGTTTGCGAATTCAAACTTTGCTACAGTCTCAAAAGGTTCTCTCTGTTTAATTCCTCTTTGAGTGTAAATTAAGATTAGGAGTACAATGATTTCTTTATGCCACAACAAATCTTTGTCTATCAGCTCTCCACTATTCTATGTAGACAACTTTTATATTATGTATTAAATTTGGAGATTTCTCTATGTAAACATGTACTCTCCCAATCAGCTCTTATTCTGAGAGATGTTTCCTTTCCATAGTGATCCAAAACTAGAATGTTTCCACGTCCATTAGACTGAGTAGGCTGTGGAAAAGAAAACTATTTACCCAGCATGTGACACTTTTTGTTCAGGGAACTTGCAAGGTAGCTATTGTTGCTCACACACAATCTGAGATTTCAATAGTCTAACAATTTTAGGGAAAAAAACTCACTGAGAAACGACCTGGCTTTCAAGATTGGAGATTCATCTTTGCAGCAAGCCTTACAATTCCATATTGCCTAGTGAATGTGCACAATAAAGCTTCATTGTTCTCTTCTAAATACCTGGACAATATCACGTTCAGCAGTCCTTCCGCGAGATGTGATCCGAACGTCATCTCCATCCAGTTCCACCATTGCTGTCCATTGGAGGAAGAGGAAATGAATGTTTATCAAATATTAAACACCCAATGGGAACAAGACAGAGAAGAGTCAAAAGCTCCCAGAATTTGTTTGTGCCTCAAACAAATGATGAATGACTTAGAAGTGGGGTGGGGGGTTATAAAAAATAGCCTTACTCTTTTTTTTCCTAATGAGTTGAACTGGAATCGTATACTGAATATTCTGTTTGCATGTTGCAACATGCTTTCTTAATGAACCAATCAACGTGAGCTCCCATTCTTTTTCACAAAGTATAATTAAGTCATGACATTTTACCTGTTGAATTGCGTTATTCAGATTTTCAGCAAATGATAGTTCTTGCACAAAAAACTATCAATAGGAAGTTTTAAAGTTGTTAATTGGAAGCTCAAGCAGATACATGACAGATTTTAGCAGCTGCTCTTCAGGGCAGCTTAAATGCTGTACAGTGATACCTCATCTTACAAACGCCTCGTCATACAAACTTTTCGAGATACAAACCCGGGGTTTAAGATTTTTTTGCCTCTTCTTACAAACTATTTTCACCTTACAAACCCACCACCGCCGCTGGGATGACTCGCCTCTGGACTTCCGTTGCCAGCGAAGCACCCGTTTTTGTGCTGCTGGGATTCCCCTGGTGGGATTCCCCTGCAGCATCGCAAAAACACAGAAGTCCAGAGGTGGGGTTTCCTATGGAGGGGAACCTCAGGGGAATCCCAGCAGTGCAAAAACGGGCGCTTTGGCTGGCAAAAGGGGTGAATTTTGGGCTTGCACGCATTAATCGCTTTTCCATTGATTCCTATGGAAAACATTGTTTCGTCTTACAAACTTTTTACCTTAAGAACCTTGTCCCGGAACCAATTAAGTTTGTAAGACAAGGTATCACTGTATATACTTTATTTGACAAATCATACTTTGTTAAAAGAAGCTAGGAAGTCTGTTCAAAATTTTAATCACAGAAATGTTAATAATGATGATGATGATGAGATGATGATGATGATGATGGAAGGGACCTTGGAGATCTTCTAGTCCAATCCTCTAATTGGGCAGGAAACCTTACGCTACTTCAGTCAAATTATTATCCAACATCTTAAAACTTCCAGTGTTGGAGCATTCACAACTTCTGGAAGCAAGCTATTCCATGGATTAATTGTTCCAACTGTCAGGAAACTTCTCCTTAGTTCTAAGTTGCTTCTCTCCTTGTTTAGTTTCCACCTGTTGCTTCTTTTTCTACCCTCAGGTGCTTTGGAGAATAGTTTGACTCTCTTTTCTTTGTGGCAACTTCTGAGATATTAAAACACTGTTATTATGTCTCCCCTGGTCCTTCTTTTTATTAAACTAGACATACCCAGTTCCTGCAATCGTTCTTCATGTTTTAGCCTCCAGTCCCCTGATCATCTTTGTTGCTCTTCTCTGCACTCTTTTTTAGAGTCTCAACATCTTTTTTAAATCGTGGCGACCAAAACTGAATGCAGTATTCCAAGTGTGGCATTACCAAGGCATTATTAAGACTTCACACGATCTTGATTCTATACCTCTTTTCATGCAACCTAGAACTGTTTTGGCTCTTTTGGCAGCTGCTGCACACTGCTGGCTCATATTTAAATGGTTGTCCACTAGGATGCCAAGATTCCATCTGGTGGTGTTGCTGTCTAACCCACATTTTTCTAATTTATCTAGTAGTAGGTTATGGTCTACTTTATCAAATGCCTTACTGAAATCCAAGTAAATTATACCGACACTAATTTTGGTCCACTATTTTTTTCATTTTGTCAAAAAATGCAATAAGATTAAGTTGGCATGATCTGTTTTTGACAAACCCATGTTGTCTTTTCATTATTACTTTGTTTGCATCTAGGTGTTCATTGATTTGTTGCTTGATTATCTTTTCCAGATTCTTCCCTGGTATTGAGGTCAGTCAGATAGGTGTTGTGACATGTGGATGTTTCTCTGGCCCAGGTGTTGTGACATGTGGATGTAGCTCTGGCCCAGCTCCTGCCCCAAGGAATGTGGAGGTGGATATGGGGAAACATCCACATGTCACAGGCCTGTTTTGCTCCCGACAGAGTCAGCTAGTGAATTATCCGATGACAAAGGAAGTGTGGGTGGGATGGAAGAGGGAAGAGGGGGGCTTGGCTGCCAGCCCAGGAGGAGATCAATCTTCCTTATCTTCTTTGGATTCAGATGAGGAACGTATGACAGACCCACGCATGCATAGAGCTATGCATCGGAGAGAACAACTTAAGACATATTACAGGAGATAAGAGAGGCCACCTGTGTTTGGGTGGGGCTCCAGTAATTAGAGATGCTGATAAAATAGCAGCGTTCTGGCTTAGCCATTGTGGAAGATTATCTGATCGTAGTTCGTCAAGACCGTGACTTGCTGTTTCCGTATTATATTCAAGACTTTGTTTGAATTCCCGGACTCTGGACTATAATTCATTGTGAGTGTTTATCCTCGTGAGGACAACAGTAGCTGTGAGCCAATTCCCAGTTACTGTGTTAGTAATTGGATTTATTATTAAACTTCGTTCTTGGATTGTCTTTAAAGTGTGCCTTGTTTGTACAAGAAATCCCTTTGAGGTTTAAAAGGGAGTTTTTTCTTCTCTTCTGTTGATAAAGAACATTTACTTACATTCTATTGTGTGTGTGTGTCTGCTTGGATTAATTAACCTGTAATTAAGGGCGGGTGGCACACGCCGGCAGAACAATAGGTCTGTAGTTTTCTGGATCTATTTTTTCCTTTTTTGAAGATGGAAACTACACATCAGCTCTTTTCCTCTGGCAGTTCCCCAGTGCTCCAGGATCTTTGAAAGATATAGTCCAGTGGTTCTGAGATCTTGTCTGCCAGTTCCTTCAGAACCTTGCGGTGTAATCCATCCTGGTTATTCAAACTCGTCTAGGGTCCTGTTGATCTGAACCCATCCAGGGTAGACAGTTGTACACTTACCATTTTCTTCAATATTTTAATTTGTGTTCCTAATATATTTTTTGTGATGCTGTTGGACTGGCTGGACTGTTTTTCCCCTTTGTGTAAAGAGAGATGCAAAAATGAGTTCAGTAGCTCTGCTTTCTCCCTGCAGCTTATCATTTTCTTGCTACTTTCTTCCTGCAATGGATCAATTGTTTCTTTGATTTTTTTCTTGTTTTTAATATGTTGGAAGAAGCTCTTTTTTGTTACTTTTTACTTTTGTTGCAAGCCTTTAGTCATTGTGAGCTTTAGCTTTTCTCACTTCATCTTTACAGGCTCAGGCTATTTGTTGGTATCCTGCCTTAGTTATTTCCCCTTCTTTCCACTTTTTATACTTGTCCTTTTTGTCTTTCAATTTGTCAGCGAGTTCTTTATGCAGCCCTGCTGGTTTCTTTTGAGATCTATTATTTTTCTTTGTCATTGTGCTAGACTGGGCTTTTATAATCCCACTTTTCAAAATTTCAAAATTGAGGATTCTTGTCAATGGAATCTTTCCCAAGTTCTCTCTAAGTTTATTGAAGTTAGACTTCTTAAAGTCTCTTAAATTCTTAATATCTGCTAAAAGATACATGTTGTTGCACGTTACATACATTGCAGAGGTAATATATTTCTATATCCCAAAAGAACTTCCTGAATGATCTGATCATGGAATAAGATGGCAATATAATCCATTGCTCTAATCCAGGGGTCCCCAAACTTGGCAACTTTAAGACTTGTGGACTTCAACTCCCAGAATTCTCCAGCCAACTAGGCTGGAGAATACAGCCTATATTTGAAGATCTTTGCTCTATGTATTAGTTTGTTTAAGTAAGGTTTGTCTTAATACACTATCGTATTTATATTCCACTTTTTCTCCGGGAGCTAAAGATTATACATGAGGAAGACTCTTAACTATTCTCTATTATATCTATTCTCACAGCAATAATCTTCTAAGATATTTAGGCTGACCAGGAAAGAAACTGGCCTAAAGATATTCTGTGCTCACATGAAGATATGAAGTCTAATGTGATATGAAACCAATTTCTGTCTTGCTATGTTTATGGGCATTGTAATGCTGATTGCCACTGCTACAGGCATCTGCAGAAAGTCATATGACATTATGTATGCCACAACGGCATCCCATAAGTGATGGGAAAGGTACAACTTGTTCATTTGTGTAATGAAATCATGATGCATATGACATCGTCTGCCCCTCCTCTTTAATGAATATCCATGGCTGTTGATTAAGCGTAGAAGTGAATTTATATCAGAGTAGTGCACTCCTATGAACTCTCAACAGAATAATATATATATTCTCATATACAGTATCATATGTCATATCTGGAGAAAAGGTAACACAACACAGATTCTTACCATCAAATTCAGCCTGTCCAACGCCCACAATTATTATAGACATTGGAAGTTTGGCAGCCTGAGGACCATCAGGAAACAAGTAAGGATAGAGCAGGACATGCAAAATGGAGATGGGAAGAAGAAACAAAGAAAGAGCCTGAATTTAGAACAGATTACCTATTATCTAATACAGAGAAAGATGAATTAAATAAATCCAGAATTCCACTCCCTCCCTTCATGCAGACCGAATAGCGTAGTCAACTTGCTGTCTGTACTCAATTAATAATAATAATAATAATAATAATAATAATAATAATAATAATAATAATAATAATAGAATTGGAAGGAACCTTGGAGGTCTTCTAGTCCAACCCCCTGCTTATGTAGGAAACCCTGCACTAGATTACAATGTTTTCATTGCTTGGCTCCACAGATGTCTGTGTATGGAGGGTTGAATTGATTTATTTATATATATTTCTTAAATTTACATGCCATTCATTTCACCAATGCAATTCATCTGGGTGGCTTGCAGCATGATAAAAAGATAATAAAAATTGACTAACAATTAAAAAAAATTAAAGAAAGACTAAAAATCAACAGGCGGAAGTCATTGCAAGAGTACAAAAAAATAAAAAATTCATAGTGATATTCTGTGTTTTCCAATCTGCCCGAGCTTGTCCTTAACACACTGTCCTATTATGAAATTATTTAACTCCCTTCTCTCCCCCATCAGCAATCAGTGGCTGCTTTCTACTGTTAAACACAGAAGTGGCAATAATCAGCGCGCTTTGCTGTAACAAATCTCTGGCAATGTTGAACAATGGACTGCAGCAACAATTTAATCAGGAGCACACTCATCACTCATCACCACTGGAATCAAAAGCAGAGCACATGGCAGCGTCCTAATGGCTGGAAACAGAAGGGCAATGTTGGGGGGGGGGGAGAGATTGCGCACAGAAGCAAATACTTGCATAACAAGAAGCTTTGTTTATTCATACAGCCCAGCTGATCTTCAAATCCCCTCTGGGAAACCTGAGCCATGGGAAGAGCACCACAGCTTTGGGCAAATGATTTTTCTTTCTTCCTCATTATTTGTGGGAAAAGCCTGTAGTTGCTTCTTTCATTTTCTCCCACAGCATACGGAGGGCCACGTTCAAAATGTGGCCAGGGTCAGAACACATTTGAGGGTGAGGCTTTTTGAAAAGAGTGCTTTTAAACTTTTGCTTACGCTCTCCACTCGGCAGAGCCTCCTAAAACTGATCCAAAACCTCAACCACATTTTTTAAAAAAACAGGGGCTGTGAGTTTAGACTTTCTCCAAGATGCAGTCCTCAGAAGGAATACTAGCAAGCCTTTTCTTTTCTTTTCTTTTCTTCCTCTTGCTGTATGATTTGAGGCTGATTGCTGTGTATGCTATGAATTAGATCAGTGTTTTTCAACCAGTGTGCCGCGAGACATGGTCAGGTGTGCCGCGAAGTTCAGAGAGAGAAAGAAAGAAAAAGAGAGAGAGAAAGAAAGAAAGAAAGAAAGAAAGAGCGAGAGCGAGAGAGAGAGAGAAAGCAAGAGAGAGAAAAAGAAAACAAGAGAGAAAGAGAGAGAGAAAGAAAGAAAGAGAGAAAGAAAGAAAGAGAGAGAGAAAGAAAGAGAACAAGAGAGAGAAAGAACAAGAGAGAGAAAGAAAGAAAGAGAGAGAAAGAAAGCAAGAGAGAGAGAGAAAGAAAGAGAGAGAGAAAGAGAGGGAGGGAAGGTGGGAGAGAGAAAGACATAGAGGGAGGTAGGGAGGAAGAGAGCAAAAAAGAGAGGAAGGAAGGGAGAGAGAAAGAAAGGATGGAGAGAAAAAAAGAAGAAGGGAGAGAAAGAGGGAGGGAAAGAGAAATAGAGCGAAAGGGAGGAAGAGAGAGAAAAAATTTTTGTCCAAACTTTTTTTAGCCACCCCCCACCCCACTCAATGTGCCCCAGGGTTTTGTAAATGTAAAAAATGTGCCGTGGCTCAAAAAAGGTTGAAAATCACTGAATTAGATGAGGTGAACTATCTGGTAGAATAAAGCCCGGGGAATGTGTGAGTTTCCAGCAGTAGTGGATTCCTGCCGGTACGGCTACATGGCTTTGGCAGACAAGTGCATATTCGAGTGCAATTTGGCTTCCTGTACCTGTGCAGGTAGCAAAGTCTCACACGGGGATGACGTGCATGTGTGTTTTGGTGAGGTTTTTCTACCTGCACAGGTGCAGGAAGCAACATGGCGCTTGAACCTGTGCTCACATGCCAGAGCCACAGAGCTGCGTGCAATTAGCTGTGCCGGCAGGAACCCATTACTGTTTTCCAGCCTTTGTTGAACAGCAGAATAAGGAAAGAGACAAGTTTGATATCTTTGGGGCATGTGTGCAACATGATGATCACATATAAGAAAAGAGAAAGGTGAGCTTTATCAGAGTGACCCACTTTTCTCCTTCCTGAGGAAGCCACTGATTCTAAATCTGATTGCATGGCTGCAGAGGTGGATGTTGTAGTTGAGCATCATCTGAAGGGCTACAGATTTTCCCCTCCTGGTGAAAGGATTACCAACACAATAAATGGACAATCCAGAATTGGTACTGGTACATGGTGGACCACATCCACTTCGAAATTATGGAAATAAGATTAAATAATTTTGATGAAAATAAATTGGAGAAGCTGATGGCACGATGGAATAAGGTGAAAAATTATATCTTAAGTAGAATTTATGACGACAATGTGAAAAATAAATTCCAATCACTTTTTGTATATAAAGAAATGTAAATCGGAGCTAAGGAAGAAATTGAAACTTATTGCAAATAATATAACCCCCTAAATGGTGGTGGGTTTTTATTGGTGTTGGGCACGTTTTTTTAAAGTATTTTTTGTTTGTTGTTAATTTAGTAAATAAACCATTTTTTTAAAAAAAGACAATCATGTAATGCACCAAGCACTTCATGGCAGGACGAACACATCAGTTAAGAGCCAAATGCATCGAGTATGGACTTCGTTTGACGTCCATCCATTTTGGCTTGGAAAACTTTGGCTTCTTTCTCGTACACTGGCAGTATGTATGAATGAGGCATGTGAATTCCAAGGAGCAGCCTCGGAAGGATCTTGTTGCTTTTGTTAGAATAAGGAAAGAGACAAGTTTGATATCTTTGGGGCATGTGTGCAACATGATGATCACATATAAGAAAAGAGAAAGGCGAGCTTTATCAGAGTGACCCACTTTTCTCCTTTCTGAGGAAGCCACTGATTCTAAATCTGATTGCAAATGCTGTATTAATAATAGGATGGAACGAAAAGCCAGTTGCCCAGAGAAAAGAATATAGACACCAAATCACAAAATTGGAAAGGGCCACTGATTCCAAGACTTGTTCAATACAGGGATTCCAAGGAAAACATTCCCAACAAATGCCTTTCCTGCCTCTGCACTTCCTCAGGGTTTCCCATATTTAGCAAAAGAGGCAACACCTGTGATTCCAGTTAGGAAACATTCAATAGATTTACAATAGGGAAAACAGGAATATGCTATGGCTGCAATATTTTGCCTCTTATCTATCTATCTATCTATCTATCTATCTATCTATCTATCTATCTATCTATCTATCTATCTATCTATCTATCTATCTATCTATCTATCTATTGGATTTGTATGCCACCCCTCTCTGTAGACTCGGGGCGGCTAACAACAATGATAAAAACAGCATGTAACAATCCAATTAATAAAACAACTAAAAATCCTTATTATAAAACCAAACATATACACAAACATACCATGCATAACTTGTAATGGCCTAGGGGGAAGGAATATCTTAACTCCCCCATGCCTGGCGGCATAAGTGAGTCTTGAGTAGTTTACGAAGGACCGGGAGGGTGGGGGCAGTTCTAATCTCTGGGGGAAGTTGGTTCCAGAGAGCCGGGGCCACCACAGAGAAGGCTCTTCCCCTGGGGCCCGCCAGACAACATTGTTTAGTCGACAGGACCCGGAGAAGGCCAACTCTATGGGACCTTATCGGTCGCTGGGATTCTTGCGGTAGCAGGCCGTTCCAGAGGTAATCTGGTCCAATGCCATGTAGGGCTTTAAAGGTCATGACCAACACTTTGAATAGTGACCAGAAACTGATCGGCAAGCAATGCAAGCCACGGAGTGTTGAAGAAACGTGGGCGAATCTTGGAAGCCCCACGATTTCTGCACGATCTGAAGTTTCCAAACACTTTTCAAATGTAGCCCCATGTAGAGAGCATTGCAGTAATCTAACCTCGAGGTGATGAGGGCATGAGTGACTGTGAGCAATGACTCCCTGTCCAATTAGGGCCGCAACTGGTGCACCAGGCGAACCTGGGCAAACACCCTCCTTACCACAGCCGAGGCTGTGGCTAGCAGTAAATTCCAGGTGCTCAGCTCTGCTAATATATTATGCTGCTGAACTGAAGCCATTTCCCCCCACCAGGCACTTGTAAGAGTATGTCTGTTATTTGACAAAGCTGAAATCAGGCTGCTCCATTCCCCACGAGAGCTACTCACATTGACAATTGCTTCTTTTGTCTGAGCCATGTCTGATATCACACCGTCTGTGATGATGAGCAAAACGAAATACTGGGAGCCATCCTGCACGGCCTCGGCATATCTGATTTGGGAGGAAATAATATTGAATGCAGGAAGATATAGGTTCTTATTGGACCTCTGAATCCTGAACCGAACACAAACGGTGCCGTTAACTGCATCAAACTGTAATCTTACAAGCATTAATGGAAATAATTTCTTTTTCAAAAAAGGATCCATTGCACTTTTTCCTGTAACTGTACAAGTCAGGAGGGTCTGTAGGATTCTGTACATAATACTGTAAGTATTATGAGAGGGATTTGCTTATGTCAAGTGTGCATTGGGTGCTCATGATAGTTGAAGTTGAGGGATGGGCTTGAAGCATATCAGGATGGATATAAGGAAGGGCATGTTGTTTGTTTTCAGAATGATGGAGTGGGAAATAGACTAAGATTTTGATAGGCAGGGGAAGAGTGGGGTGCAGATTGAAATATTCACAGTGATGAGGAGTATGTGGATATAGTCAGATTGCAAGTGCTTTTGTGTGGAATTAAGTAGCAAAGAAAAACTTGGGCAGCTGATGCATGTTGCCCAATCTAAACACCAACCCTCTATTAAATTCCTGGACATTGTCTTGGGATTGCTGTCTCAGATTCCATGGGGAAAACTCCATCTAGCTTGTGTGTACCAAGATAATCATGGGCTTGTCACACGAAAATGGGGCCACGACAGGTATGGGTGGACATATTTGACTTGGGCCTTTGTTTAGGAGCAGATGAGATATCATCTGAAAAGGAAGGACAATAATACCTGTCCTGGTCACAATTTTCTTGCCTATCAGGCTGTACATCATGACATTGTGGACCTCCGCATGGCCCAATTGATTTTTTTTTTAATGCAGGTTGATTTCTGATAAATGAGTATGTGCATCTGAGACCACCTCCAATTCAGAGCTGTTCTAAATATGTTCCGTCACTTGGCTATGTTCCCTTCTACACTGCAATCCTAATAAGTACAACAGGCAAATCCATTGACATGGTCAGTTTATGTGGTTTCTGGCTTGTAAAAATGAATGATATGAATTTGCCTGCCCGCTTTATGCCAAAAAGCGTTCAGTGTCATACTTTATAAAGCACAATACAAACGCCTCTACTTACAAACTTTTCCAGAAAAGAACCGGGCGTTCAAGATTTTTCTGCCTCTTCTCAAGAACCATTTTCCACTTACAAACCCGAGCCGCCGAAACTGTAACCGGAAAAGGCAGGGAGAAGCCTCCGTGGGGCCTCTCTAGGAATCTCCTGGGAGGAAACAGGGCCGAAAAAGGCAGGGAGAAGCCTCCGTGGGGCCTCTCTAGGAATCTCCTGGGAGGAAACAGGGCCGGAAAAGGCGGGGAGAAGCCTCCGTGGGGCCTCTCTAGCAATCTCCTGGGAGGAAACAGGGCCGGAAAAGGTGGGGAGAAGCCTCCATGGGGCCTCTCTAGCAATCTCCGGGGAGGAAACAGGGCCGAAAAAGGCAGGGAGAAGCCTCCATGGGGCCTCTTTAGGAATCTCCTGGGAGGAAACAGGGCTGAAAAAGGTGGGGAGAAGCCTCTGTGGGGCCTCTCTAGGAATTTCCTGAGAGGAAACAGGGCTGGAAAAGGCGGGGAGAAGCCTCCGTGGGGCCTCTCTAGCAATCTCCTGGGAGGAAACAGGGCCGGAAAAGGTGGGGAGAAGCCTCCATGGGGCCTCTCTAGCAATCTCCTGGGAGGAAACAGGGCCTCCACCCTCTCTGTGGTTTCCCCAATTGCACACGTTATTTGCTTTTACATTGATTCCTAATGGGAAAAATTGCTTCTTCTTACAAACTTTTCTACTTAAGAACCTTTGTCCCGGAACAAATTAAGTTCGTAAGTAGACTTGTATGGACCTACCCAGCCACATGGTTGACCACGGGTGCAAAGTTAGTGGGCCCATAGAGCTGCACAGTCTTGAGGCTCTGGTGATAGGCCTCCAGGATTCCTTCTATTCCACTACAGTGAGGATTGTCACAGTTGCCATTCTGAAAACAAGAGAAACGGAGACAACAACTAAAGGCAATCTCCAGGCAGCGGCTGCATCTTAACCATCCTCCTTTGGCTGCTTTAATCCTTCTACTTGTCCTTAAACATCCCTTTCATCTAACAATGTGCCACAAGAAAGATAAAAACGATAGGCAGCAAGACGGTTACCCATGAATAACAGTTGTCTTTAAAGACCCAGTTATAAAACATATGTTAAAAAACAGTTGAGCAGCTTGACTTCCTTCTTAAAAGAAAGAGCACGTGACTGCTCCAGATCAGGATTTTATTGAGAACAGATTAGGAGCTTTATCTTTGGAGGCTCCCTGCTGCAGCTTTGATCTATGACTGGACGTATTTCTTGCAATACGTATCTTATTTTTCTCCCTGCATTGTTAGATTGCACCACATGCATGCGCTTTTGCGCATGGAATATCAAAAGGCAGAACTGCTGCTAACTATGTCTAAGTAATGAATGCATCCTTAGATTTATCATGAAGGACTCCCTCCCTGTCGGAAGCCAAGATTAAGCAGAGGCAACTGAAGCTGCCTCTCAGGGGTTTAAAGGCATAACAATAGTAGCGAAGACATTTTTTCTTGGGTTGAGGGTTCATCCTGATTTTACAGATACATCAACATTTAAAAAGGCCCCAGATCAGGGCTCTCCGAACTTGGCAACTTTAAGACATGTTTCAAAAACAACTTTAAGATGACTGAGTTGAAGTCCATACCTCTTAAAGTTGCCAAGCTTGGAGAAACTTGCTTCAGATAATGTTTAATTAATTAATTAATTAATTAATTAATTAATTAATTAATTTATTGGATTTATATGCCACCCCTCTCCGAGGCCTCGGGACAGCTAACAACATATAAAAGGCAAACAATATAAACTTCCTAATCCAATTAATATTAACTAATTAGTCTAAAATCCAATAATATTAAAAAAAGACCCCAATCATTCCCATGCACACAACACATACATTATGTTCCATTGGCCAGAGGGTTAGAGTGTAATGGCCCCAAGCCTGGGGGCATAAGTGAGTCTTTAGACTCTTGCGAAAGGCAAGGAGGGTGGGAGCAGTACGAATCTCCGGGGAGAGCTGATTCTGGAGGGCCAGAGCCCCCACAGAGAAGGCTCTTCCCCTAGGCCTCACCAAGTGACATTGTCTAGTTGACAGGACCCAGAGAAGGCCGACGCTGTGGGACCTAACCGGTCACTGGGACTCATGTGGCAGGAGACAGTCCCGCAAGTAATCTGGACTGATGCCACTGCATCAGACTCACTGCTCACAGTCACTCATGCCCTCATCACCTCGAGATTTGACTACTGTAATGCTCTCTACATGGAGCTACCTTTGAAAAGTGTTTGGAAACTTCAGATCGTGCAAAATGCAGCTGCGAGAGCAATCATGGGCTTCCCTAGTTATGCCCATGTTACACCAACCCTCCGCAGTCTGCATTGGTTGCCAATCAATTTCCGGTCACAATTCAAAGTGTTGGTTATGATCTATAAAGCCCTTCATGGCATCGGACCAGAATATCTCCAGGACCACCTTCTGCCGCACGAATCCCAGCGACCGATTAGGTCCCACATAGGTGTCCTTCTCCGGGCCCCGTTGACTAAACAATGTTGTTTGGCGGGTCCCAGGGGAAGAGCCTTCTCTGTGGCGGCCCCAACCCTCTGGAACCAGCTCCTCCTGAGATTAGAACTGTCCCCAACTTCCTTGCCTTTCGTAAACTCTTTAAAACCCACCTCTGCCGTCGGACATGGGGGAACTAAAATTTCCCCAGGCCTATATTGTTTATGTATGGTATGTTGTGTGCATGTTTTTTAAATTATGGGTTTTTAGTTTTAATTATTAGATTTGTATTGTACATTGTTTTTCTATTACTGATGTGAGCCACCCCGAGTCTACGGAGAGGGGCAACATACAAATTTAATAAATAAATAAATAAATAAATTTAATAAATAAATTATAACCCTCAAAGCTTTAATTCGGAAATGGACAATATCTGACGTCCGGTGGATGAACTATGGTACTTAGCTGGACCTGTTAAAGATATAGTGGGGAAGATCTGGAGGCCCATCAGTATTTTTTTGTAAGCAAATTCCAAGCTCCTTGAAAAGCCAGGCCATGGCCAAGGAAAACAAGACTACCCAGTGCCAGCAGCCAGCCTAATCATTTTATCCAGGAGCAGGAAGAAATAAACGGTGTAGAAAACGGGGCTTATTCCCTAGTCAGTGTGTTTAGGATTGCAGCTTAAAAGATCAGTTGAGGCCAAGTCTGTGCCAACAGGTTCATATGGCATATTTTGCTCTCTCCAGAAAAGGCATCTCAAAATGTGACACATTGGACTCCTCTGTCTGGCATCTGATCTGATCTGAAACAAAGCGTCCCTCGGGAGCTGTTTTTTGAACACTGGTGTGACTCAAGTGTCAGTACCAAAGGGAACTCATGAGACACACGCCCGTCGGGGGGAATCTTGGCTCCAAACCCAAGCGCTGGGAACATTTTATCACTGTCATAGTCCTGGATGATCTCCCCAACAGCCTTCAGTGCCATGGCGTATGCATTGAGCTGGTATGGGTTCATGTAATGAAGGGAGGTAGACTGAGAAGGATTGCCTGCAGAAAATGAGAGAAAGAAAGAGGAAGAATCCGAAGGAGGAAGAAGCAGAAGGAACAGCAGTGAATTCATTGTCTGGGAGCCAGCTGCACTGATGAAGTTTGCTTAAGGTCAACAAGGAAAAAAACCCCTTATCTGGAGTGTTCTAATTGGGAACCTCTCCCTGGGGATCTTCACCTGATGCTACTACATTATCTTTCAGAGCTGGCAATCATGGCATTTTCATCCTCTCAAGCCCTTCAGTGGTTGGTATTTTAAGTACTGAAAGGATGTTATATTTTAAATACAGAAAATGGAATTTGCATTGCTGTTTGAGTTAGTATTGAGTCTTGTTGTTAAGTTGAATTGCTCTACTCTGCCTGTCCTACTGATTTCAACATTAGGCAGGGCCAAATGCTCTAAACCAGGGGTCCCCAAACTTGGCAAGTTTTAGACTTGTTGACTTCAACTCCCAGAATTCTCTAGCCAGCTATACTGGCTGGAGAATTCTGGGAGTTCAAGTCCACAAGTCTTAAAATTGCCATGTTTGAAGACTTCTGCTATAAACAATCAAAACACATCAGACAAGTTATACACACTTTTATATACTTGAATTCTCACTCTCTCTCTACAGTAATCTGCAATTATTTTCAGAGATGCCTTAGAAACCTTACCAAGTAAAATCTATACAGCGCAGTCTATCATTTTTAAATTGCTAACTTTCTATGTCAAGGGAAAAAAAGATAGTTAGAAGCACAGGAAGATATATAAGGCCTAGGGCAGTGACAGTGAGCCTATGGTATGCATGCCACAGTTGGCACACGGAGCCATTCTCTGCTGGCACATGAGCCAATGCCCTAGTTCATATGCATGCCAGTCAGCTGATTTTCTGCTCTGGGAGAGTAATTTCAGCTTCCGGAGGGCCTCTGGGTGTCGGGAAGGACAAAAATCAGGCCTACCGGGCCCACCAGAAGTTAGGAAACAGGCCACTTTGGGCCTCCAGAGGGCCTCCGGTTGGGGGCAGGGGAGGCCATTTTCACCCTCCCCAGGCATTGAAGTATTGAAGCACGCACACGCGCTTTCGGCACCCGAAGAAAAATGGTTCACCATCACTGGCCTTAGAAGTTTGAAGAGGTAGAAGTTGTCATTAGTCTACAAGTTAGTCCTCGCCTTATAACAATTCATTTAGTGATTGTTCATTATTGAAAAAAGTGACTTATGACTATTTTTCACACAGCCTTTGCAGCATTCCCATGGTCACTTAATCAAAATTCAGATAGTTGGTAGCTGGCTCATATTTACGACAGTCGTAGTGTCCAAGGCTCATGTGACCCACTTCTGACAGTGGAGAAGCCAGAATCACTTAATAACTGCAATAATTTACTTAACAACTGAGGCAAGCAAGATAGTAAAATGGGGCAAGACTCACTTAACAAATATCTTGCTTAGCAACATAAATGTGGAGCTCCGTTGCAGTCGTAAGTCAAGGACTACCCTGTATCTGGATGTTTAGTGAAATTTCATGAAAGTGACAGCAGGTGGCATACTAAGTTTTATCTTGCGGGATTGAAATATTCTTGAACCTGCTTAGGAATTCAGTGATCTTATCTACAAGTATGACCAGACGTGCGCTGCGTGCATGTACAAAAGAGAGCATTAGCTTGTTTATGCAGCTAAAATAAGGAAAGTTCTTGGCAATGATTTTGCAAGGAACATATTCACCTCTTTTACATTCGTATATGAATCACTTGCTCACCTCTTCTAATTTTGTTCCTTGAACCCAGTTCATAAAAATCAGTACAACAGGGAGAGACCACATTCCTACCAAAAGTAAACTGAGCCTGATTTTGAAAGCAAAAGGTGATGAGAGAAGCTGGTTTTGCCCTTTTCTTTATTATCACACCACATTTTCCAAGGTTCCTAACTGAAGCATCCTTCCAGCATGAAATATTTTGCTTTCTCATTGGATACTTAATTTGGTGTCGTTACAAGGCAGGCAAAGCAATCTGACCTTAAGTTACAAAGCTCAAAATTAAAGAAGAATCAGCTTCAGAAGTTTCCATGGGTTTAGAAGAGATGTGCAAGATTGGATCGCTCCCCTGAGAGGAGAAGGACAAAGTCAATATACAGTGATCCCTCTATTATCGCGAGGGTTCCGTTCCAAGACCCCTCGCGATAATCGATTTTTCGCGATGTAGGATTGCGGAAGTAAAAACACCATCTGCGCATGCGCCCCCTTTTTTTCTATGGCCGTGCATGCGTAGATGGTGGAGTTTGCGTTCCCCGCCGCCCACGCAAAGGGGAAACCCCGATTCGGCTCCTCGCTGCTGCTGCGCTACCGAGCAGATCAGCTGCTGGGTGGCCGAAGGAACCTTCCCTGGGTCTTCCCCCTCTTGCTGGCGGGCGAGCGAGCGGCGGGCATCAGCGAGGAGCCGGGATTTCCCCTTTGCGTGGGCGGCCGGGAAGACCCAGGTTGGGGGTTCGGGGGGGTGCTGGGAAGCCCCCCAGGCCGGCTGCGACCTTTTAAAACAGCCGCGCCGCTTCCCAGCTGAGTCCTGAAGCCAAACGCGGAAGTTCGCCTTTGGCGTTTGGCTTCAGGACTCAGCTGGGAAGCGGCGCGGCTGTTTTAAAAGGTCGCAGCCGACATGGGGGGCTTCCCAGCACCCCCCTGAACCCAGGTTGGGGGTTCGGGGGGGTGCTGGGAAGCCCCCCAGGCCGGCTGCGACCTTTTAAAACAGCTGCGCCGCTTCCCAGCTGACTCCCGAAGCCAAACGCGGAAGTGGTTTTTTTTTTAATTAATATTTTTTTAAAAATCGCGATATAGCATTTCGCGAAGATCGAGATTGCGAAACTCGAGGGATCACTGTATTCTATAACCCCTTAGATAGCTTTTCTGAGGTCACCTTAGGTTATGATGTAATGAATGGGTAGCTTCCTGGGGAAAGCTACCATTGAATATAATAGGCACTTTTATGCAAAATGTTTAGGCTTAAGATTTAATGACTTTAATAAAAGTATAATGATCCTATTTTATTTTTAAACCCTAGTAAATTGTATAAGCAAATAACACATTAAATACATAGCGCACTAACAACAATGGCATACAAATCCAGTAATAATAATAATAATAATAATAATAATAATAATAATAATAATAATAATAAATCAAAACTTACCATTGGAAGCTGTGAAATCAATGGCCACTGTGAAATTTATCTGTGTCCTGGAGGGGAAAAATCACAATATCATTTAGGCTGTAATTGTATAAATCTACAATTGTAAATTATTTAGCCTTTGAGAAAAATGAAATCCAGAGTTGTTGGAAACTACATCCTCAACTTTCCTTCTAGCAGATGGAAACTTATCAAAGAAGATCCAACCTAGAATTAAGGAGAACTTTTCTGAGAGCAAGAGCAACTAATTAGTGGAATGGCTTGCCATCAGAAGTTGTGGGAGCTCAATTACCCGAGAGTGTCAAGAAGAGACTGGACAATCATTGTCTGGAATGGTATAGAGCAGAAGATTGGACTAGAAGACCCACTAAGTCCCTTCAAACGTATTTATTTATTTATCTATTGGACTTATATGTCGCCCCTCTCCATGGATTTGGGGTGGCTCACAACATTTCAATTAAAAATACACTTGTTTATGTTTATTTATTTTATGTTTATATTTATTTAGATTTGTATGCCGCCCCTCTCCGCAAACTCTTGGTTAGTTTTATTCCATTCTATAACCTTCTCAGAGTTTCGCTCCATAGAGAAGAAAGATGGGAGGCTTTTTCAATGGTTACCCTCATTCTGTGAAATAAGCCATCTCCTGAGGTGGGCTTGACACTATACTTCTAGTACTCAGGAAGACATTGGAAGACATCTCTAATGGGGGGCGTTCGCCCAGGTCCGCCTGGTGCACCAGTTGCAACCCTATTTGGACCGGGAGTCACTGCTCCCAGTCACTCATGCCCTCATCACCTCGAGGTTCGACTACTGTAACGCTCTCTACATGGGGCTACCTTTGAAAAGTGTTCGGAAACTTCAGATCATGCAGAATGCAGCTGCGAGAGCAATCATGGGCTTTTCCAAATATGCCCATGTCACACCAACACTCCGCAGTCTGCATTGGTTGCCGATCAGTTTCCGGTCACAATTCAAAGTGTTGGTTATGACCTATAAAGCTCTTCATGGCACCAGACCAGATTATCTCAGGGACCGCCTTCTGCTGCACGAATCCCAGCGACCAGTTAGGTCCCACAGAGTGGGTCTTCTCCGGGTCCCGTCAACGAAACAATGCCGCTTGGTGGGACCCAGGGGAAGAGCCTTCTCTGTGGTGGCCCCGGCCCTCTGGAACCAACTCCCCCCAGAGATTAGAATTGCCCCCACCCTCCTTGCCTTTCGTAAGCTACTTAAAACCCACCTCTGCTGCCAGGCATGGGGGAATTGAGATACTCTTTCCCCCTAGGCCCTTACAATTTTATGCATGGTATGTCTGTATGTATGCTTGGTTTTTATAATAATGGGTTTTTAATTGTTTTTAGTATTGGATTATTATTGTATGCTATCTTGTTATTGCTGTTAGCCGCCCCGAGTCTTCGGAGAGGGGCGGCATACAAATCCAATAAATAAATAAATAAATAAAAGACATTTAACATCTATCTAGGTTTGTTTGGTGGCCTTCAGTACATTAAAAATGATTTTATGATTTAAATGGAAACGTTGATTGGTTTTTATGACAGCTTTTCGTTTATTCGATATATAAATCTCATAAACTGGTGGCCTAAAATGCTATGAAATGAAATAAAGTGAAGACGTGTTTCATTGCTTCTAGTACCAATTATTAATAACTACTGGTATATAATAACTATATAATAATAACTCTTTGTCTGCCCCCCCCCCCCATGAGTTCCTATGAATCAGCACAATTCTCACTTCCAGAGCCTATCTAGGTGGACAAGGAACCGAGGTTTAAAGGACAGTGCGCTGCGCATTACTGCTATTAAAATGGATGATTGAAAAAAGCTGTCTGCAGACATTTATCTGGCAGCCTTCTCAGATGAGATTCCAAATCCCTCACCTCCCACCCTCCACCAAAAGCAATTGCTCCCATGACAGGCCTTTCCTTCAAATGTCATACAAGCCTCCAATGAAAGAATGCAGCTGTCAGTGGGAGATAACAATTTAAAATTCCGCTGGGTGGAAAGGCAGAGACCAGGGTGAAGGGAAAGACTTCTTTGTTTTGCTGTTCTGGAAAGACATCCAAATTAGATGTAGCACCGGCCCAGGGACGTACTTTTAACTCTAGAAAATAACACTAAGATGTAACTAGAATAGAATAGAATAGAATAGAATTTTATTGGCCAAGTGTGATTGGACACACAAGGAATTTGTCTTGGTGCATATGCTCTCAGCATACATAAAATAAAATATACATTTGTCAAGAATCATGTGGTACGACACTTCATGATTGTCATAGGGGTCAAATAAGCAATGAAGAAGCAATATTAATAAAAATCTTAGGATATAAGCAACAAGTTACAGTCATACAGTCAACATGGGAGGAAAAGGATGATAGGAATGATGAGAAAAACTAGTAGAATAGAAGTGCAGATTTAGTAGAAAGTCTGACAGTGTTGAGGGAATTATTTGTTTAGTAGAGTGATGGTGTTCGGAAAAAACTATTCTTGTGTCTAGTTGTCTTGGTGTGCAGTGCTCTGTAGCAACGTTTTGAGGGTAGGAGTTGAAACAGTTTGTGTCCAGGATGTGAGGGGTCAGTAAACATTTTGCCCGCCCTCTTTTTGACTCGTGCAGTATACAGGCCCTCAATGGAAGGCAGGTGGGCAGCAATTGCTTTTTCTGCAGTTCTGATTGTCCTCTGAAGTCTGTGTCGGTCCTGTTGGGTCCGACATAGCCTATCTGTGGCTATGCAAAACTGAGATCCCCAAAGTTCCACTTCTTAAGTTGGTAGCATTTAAATTTTCCTAAAGCCATGTGGGAAGGCCTAAGGACACTCCCCATTTGTGTTTATTTCAATACTAGCTAAATACTCATGCTCCTCTACAGAACTACAGTATGTGATCGGGCTTCATAAATTGACACTTAGAGTTTGAAAATTAATGAGTAGTTACAATCGGCCTCTCCTCTCCCCTTCTCTCCTCAGGCTTGCCTCACAAAAGCCACTACTCTCTTATCTCCCTTCTCTCTGTCAAGTTTGCCCCACAGAGGCCTATCCTATCCTATCCCCTTTCTCTCCCTTAGCCTTGCCCCATGGAAACGTCTCCTAACCTATCATTGTCTCAATCAGGCTTGCTCCACAGAACCCCACCACCATCGTACCCACTTCTCTCCCTCAGGTTTGCCCCACAGAATCCTCTCCTACGCTATCCCATTCTCTGCAATTATTTTCAGCTTGGGAGGGGGAGTAGAATGTCTACCTAATTAGCCCCAGACCATGTTAGTACTATGTACATAATGTCAGGAGTATATTTTTTTTACAAGAAAGCCTGTTGCAGTGGCTTTTCTTTCTTTGAAGACTACAGTTACTTATAGTTTTTGATCTGTGGTTAGTTGGTGGGGCTACCTTCCGCATACATAACTTTTAACACATAACAATTAGGTTTGGCAATATATAAGCAAGCTAACAATGGATGCTTATATGTATTGAAACACTATGGCTTTAAGAGTTAGTGTTGGGAATTGCCATAAGAGGAGCCAGAAACATGATTCTTTCTCTTTTAATTTTTTTCTGCTCATTTTGCGCTGATTCATTGTGACTGCTGTAGTAAGAACTGTGTGTTCGATGATAGTTTATATATTTGTAAGCTGTACAAGTAAGGCTTGTAGTATTGTTAATGTATTGAAAGATAGTGACTGTTTTGACTGTGTATGACTGGACTGTTTAACTTGACTATGATATCTGCTAAAGTTAATACTATTGAATACACTTTAATGTATCTGGTTTGTATGACTGAACCATTATTTATATCTACTGACTATCTGCTGGGTAACTGCTAGAATTCCAAGTTTTCCTTTGCATGTGTGTATTCTTGATAACTCAGGGGTCATGCTGCATACTCCTTAATGTTAACGATAATTTTTTACATCCTGTCTACTGACTTGGGGATGAGTTTGATGATACTTGTATGCACTTTCCTTACTTGTGTTTTCCTAATGGCATGACCTACAGATCTTTACAAAAGATCTGTAAAAAAAATTCTGCACTTTTTGCCTCTTTCCCCTTTAACTGGTGTTACAGTAGAAGAAACAGATTCATCTGAACTGTGGAGGAAAATGAGGGTGTGTGTGTGTCTGTCTCTGCATACAGCATCCATCAGTATTCATCCTGTCAGTGTGTGAGAGAGTTGAAGGGTGTTTGGAAACTGAGTATTTGCTGTGAGAGAAAGGAGACAGGAAGGAGGCTGGCCGTGGCTTAGCTCAACTGTTCTGTAGTAAAGCTGCTTGCTGCTGTGAAGGTAAAAATGAAAGTGAAACTCCTCTCCTGTGCTTGTGTTTTGCATTTGGAACAGATTTATTTTCAGGTGGGGAGGGGGAGTAGAACTCCTTAGCGTCGAGTGTGTTAATAATAATACTGTATAGGAAATACTAATACTCCAATGGGCATTTTGAAAAATCCTTTCTTAGTGAACAGCTAGAAAGTAAGAGGAACATACTGTATGTGCCAAATTTCAAGCTTGTAGGCTTTATGGTTCTGGAGATTTCATGATTAAGATGTGTGTGTTTTTCACTTATATATATATAGATTACCTCTGAGCCTGGAGTATGTGGCAAATCTAATAACTAATAAAAGAAATCTGTAAAATGTAAAATCAGAATTGTAAAAAACCAAAAACTCCTACATACACAGCAAATTATCCAGGCCTTAAGCACTAGTTTTTTACCCAGCCTACTGAATTCAAAACAAGCATCATAATAATTACTTATGGTTGGTCACATAGCTAAATGATTAAACTGAATTTGGCATTTTTATTCATCTACTGAGTCCTTCAAAACCTGGGATAAGCTGATGTTGTTATTTGATGATCATTGCAAGATGTAAGCTGTTCCAAGTACAGCTCTCTTCTGCAATTGACTGGTGATGGTTTTGTCAATGCTGATGGTGTTTATGTTGTGCTGCAATCATTTTGGGATTGCATCTAGAAAGTTATCATTATTGGTACTATCTTTGCAATCACACTGGAACTGGTCAGAAATGGTCTTCACTCTGAGAGATAGAGTGAGTGCCGGTGACTAGATCCCTAGCTCCTGCCCATTCAGCAGTTGAAAATCATGCAATACTACAAGTAGTTACCACTTTGGTGGAGAAAAAAAAATCTAGCTGTGGTTTGTATGTGTGGAGAGTGAAAGCACCCGGACCGGATGCGAGACATCACAACATGAGGCAAGGAGAGGCGAAGTGATATTGGCGAAGAAGCCCAGAAGAGCCAGCCACCTGAATTGCCCACAAGATCATATGCTGCAACGTCCAACTGGTCAATGACTACTTCAGCTTCAACCGCAACAACACAAGAGCACGCAACAGATTCAAACTTAATACGAACTGCTCCAAACTTGACTGTAAAAAATATGATTTCAACAATCGAGTTATCGAAGCGTGGAACTCATTACCGGACTCAATTGTGTCAACCCCTAACCCCCAACATTTCTCCCTTAGACTCTCCACGATTGACCTCTCCAGGTTCCTAAGAGGCCAGTAAGGGGCGTACATAAGTGCACTGGTGTGCCTTTCGTCCCCTGTCCAATTGTCTTTCCTTTCTCTCACTTATCATATATATTTTCTTTCTTTCATATATCCTCTCCTCTAAGTTCACTTTACCCTTATATATATTACCACATGTCTATTTTCTTCCTATGTATTTGTGTATTGGATAAATAAATAAATAAATAAATAAATAAATAAATAAATAAATAAATAAATAAATAAATAAATGCCACTAGTTAATTAGTATAAAGTAAACTGGTATGGCCTTTCAGTACACCAAGGATAGGTACACAAGCGCTGAACAGAATGAGCTAGCAATTTAAGCTGTCTGGACTGCATTATGACTAGCATGTGTAGGTTTCCCTGACATTGTATGCCATACACTAAATACCATATTTTTCGGACTATAAGACGCATCGGAATATAAGACATATCTAAGTTTTTGGGGAGGAAAATAAAAAGTTCTGCCTCCCAGCATCCATCTGGTTATCGTCCTTCGCGAACAACTTGGAAAAGGTATACAGTGATCCCCCGATTATCGCGAGGGTTCCGTTCCAAGACCCCTCGCAATAATCAATATTTCGGGATGTAGTGATGCGGAAGTAAAAACATCATCTGCGCATGTGCGCCCCTTTTTCCGTGGCCGCACATGCGCAGATGGTGGAGTTTGCGTGTGGGCGGCGGGGAAGACCGGGGAAGGTTCCTTCGGCCGCCCAACAGCTGATCTGCTCCGCAGCGCGGCAGCAGCGAGGAGCCGAAGATGGGGTTTCCCCGTTGCCGCGTTGCGGAGCAGATCAGCTGTTGGGCGGCCTTCCCTGGGTCTTCCCGCCACCCAGGCAAAGATCTGTGAAGCGGCTCGGGGGGGGGGGCTAGGAAGCCCCCCAGTCTGGCTGCCGCCTTTTAAAACAGCCGCGCGGTTTCCCAAATGACTCCTGCAGCCAAACGCCAAAGGCGAACTTCCGCGTTTGGCTGCAGGACTCATTTGGGAAGCGGCGGAGCTGTTTTAAAAGGCGGCACCCGGACCTGGGATCGGGGGGGGGGGCTAGGAAGCCCCCCAGTCCGACTGCCACCTTTTAAAACAGCCCCGCCGCTTCCCAGATGAGTCCTGCACCCGGCGCCATCTACGCATGCGTGGCCATAGAAAAAAGGGGACGCATGCGCAGATGGTGTTTTTACTTCCGGGTTGAAAAATCGCAATATAGCGTTTCGCAATGATCGAGATCGCGAAACTCGGGGGAACACTGTATTAGCCTTGCAAAGCTCCGTTTCAGAGGCTGCTTTTTTCAGCTTTGCAAAGCTCCATTTGAGAGGTTGTTTCAGCCTCTGAAAGTTTTGCTTGGGAGGCAGAGCAGGTCTACATTTGGTGTACAAGATGCACTCAGATTGTCATCCTCTTTTAGGAGGGAAAAAGGTACGTCTTATACTCCAAAAATATGGTAAATGCTCTTTTGTCACAGTAATTCTACTTCTATTTGCAGGACTGTGTATTTGGTGATTCCCCCCCACCCCTGTTATAATTATTTATACAGTAACTATTCAGGATAATGCTAGAAGCAGGATAGTAAGAAATCATCAGACAAGCAGAGGAGCTCTGTTGGGAAGTCACTTGACTTCTATAGAGAAGGAGAACAGATGGTCAAGGAAAGGAAGGAATAATTAGTTAGATGTTAAATTAAGTAGCTTTCTCCTGAGATGAGAGGACCTTAAGGAAAATTGGTCAATGAGAGGACTGAATGAGAGGAGAAACATGTTGAATTACTAATCTGAAAAGGTAACAGGATAATGAGTTTCAAGAAAAAGAAGACTATAACAAGCTTACCAATATATTTCAGAAAATAATAATAATAAATAATAATAATTTATTCGATTTGTATGCCGCCCTTCTCCGAAGACTCGGAATGTATGCTAGTTAACCAAAATCATTCAAGATCCTCTTTACTATTGAATAAATCTAAATAAATCTCTTTACCTTTCAATGAATCTATATCTTTCAGGATTCCTTCTGAGAAATTAATGGGTTAGGAACCCATGTTGGCTGTTAAGTGCTCTGAATGTGCTTGGATTGATTTCTAGGCACTAGTATCTCTCAAAACCCACAAACTGAGTTTTGATGGATTCTTCCGGGATTGGATATTTGAATATGGAGAATGAGGGATTTTTATGGGCCCCAAATGGCTGGTTGATCCATCAGCTAAAATATTCTTGGCTGCAAACAATGAGTCCACTGCCCATCATCTAAACAAAAGCCAGCGCTCAGCAATATATGGAAAATAATGACAACAAAGCAGTAGCAAAGGGTGCAACTATTCTTCAGACTTGGGGAACTGTAAGGGTGGCTAAAATTCAGAACACCTGTGCATACACACTTGAAAAGTAGAAGATTGCAGAACAGCCCGATAAGAATTTACTTCCAAGTGATCAAGAAATCATAACTCTTGTTATTTAGAGAAAGGGAGCATTTTTAACATGAGTCCCCATAATGCAACATTATCCTTCACATTGCCAGATGGCATTAGTAATCCAGATGCATTAAAATAAAATAAAATATTGTTAGAATTTTAACTAAACTATCTATTTGTACAGGTAATCCTCGACTGACAATAATTCATTTAGTGACCTTTCAAAGTTACAACGGCATTGAAAAAGGTGACTTATTACCGTTTCTCACACAACCATTGCAGCATCCAGTCATAATTCAAATGCTTGGTGACTGGTTCATATTGGTGACAGTTGCAGTGTCATCTGGGGTGACGTGATTTTGTGACCTTCTAACAAGCAAAGTCAATGGGAAATCTGGATTCACTCAACAACCACCTTACTAACTTAACAAATGCAATGCTTCACTTAACAACCATGGCAAGAAGAGCTGCAAAATAGGGCTAAACTCTGTTTGGTGGGACCCAGGGGAAGAGCCTTCTCTGTGGCGGCCCCGGCCCTCTGGAACCAACTCCCCCCAGAGATTAGAATAGCCCACACCCTCCTTGCCTTTTGTAAGCTACTTAAAACTCACCTCTGCCGTCAGGCATGGTGGAATTGAGATATTCTTTCCCCCTAGGCTTCTACAATTTATGCATGGTATGTTTGTATGTATGATTGGTTTTATAACAAGGGTTTTTAGCTGTTTTTAGTATTGGATTGTCACATGCTATTTAGCACTGTTGTGAGCCACCTCGAGTTCACCGAGAGGGGCGGCATACAAATCCAATAAAATAAATAAATAAATTAAATAAATTAAATAAATAAATAAATAAATAAATGTTTCACTTGGCAATATAAATTTTGGGCTCAATTATGGTTGTAATTCGAGGACTATCTGTATGTCTAAGTGTGGCTAAATAAATTAGTGATCCTTCAGGCATAAGATATCTATTTGTAAAAACAATTCCCAAAACCAAAATGTGCACCCTAGGGAAGTCCATCTCATAAATGCATTTGTTAGGAAAAGTTACGGTATTGTAAATGGATGGGGAAACTGATGCCGGGGAAACTTGAACAAAAGAGACGTTTGATTAACTGTATGATAAATTACATGGACTGAATATAAAGAGGTTTTTCTGGTGAGAACCGGCTGTGATGACTCAGTATTTGGCAGGCAAAGGGGATTCTTCCTAAGACAAAAGTGTATCAGCAAAACAAAATCTTTCCAAGGTGTTTGAGCTTCTTTCTTCAAAATGACTTTTAGAGGCTTTTATTCATCCCCCTCCCCCTCCTCCCAGTTGCAGCTTGCAAGAAAAATAGGAAATAATAGAGCTACATTATGTAAGATAAACACAGAAAATGGTAATACCTAAGCCTCTCCTAATTTACCTTATTCCTTTTTTTTAACCCATTTACAATCTTATGCTTTAAGATTCTCCCTGAAATGCTTGTTTTATCGAAGGTCTAATAAATTAGGTACTGGACCAAAAGCTCTATATTAAATCCTCTTCCATTGTGCCTAATATACAGAAAATCTCTTGCTTTTGTTTGCATATTTTCACATTATTTTTACATCTTGAAGCGTGGTAACACCAGACTAAGAACCCCCTTTAACAGGCACTTTCTATGCATGGAAAAATCAGATCCAACCCTGTGTATTTTCAGCAGCGTTTTTTTTTTTTAATGTTCTTGTGTAACGGTTCCACTTTCTAAAACACAGACAATTTGCTCACCACAGTTGGGCATGGATTTCAGATCTTCTGTACCCAACAATTTTCTTTCCAGTGTTCATTTGAATAATTTATCAGTAATTCAACGTCTGATGGTGCAAATAAGCACAATTTCAAACCAGGAGGCAGAGCCATTTGTTACACTGACATAATCAGGGGAATCTTATCTGTTTTTCTTTTTATTTCATTATCATAAAATCCCATGCGCTAAGCTTCTTGAAAAAAGGGTAGACAGAATGTGATAACAAATACGACATTATGGAGATGTTATCTGATACACGAACTTGTCCAGGTGTTTAACTGTATGAGTGGCAGGCATGTGTGAAGTTTGAAATCCTAAATAGCTCAATTGCATTTCAGAGTTGTTTATTTGGCAAGAAAACAGCACATACAGTAACTAGTTTGTGCCAAAGAGCTGCAGCATCTTTCTTGATCAGTTCTAGTCACTGTGATACAAGCAAAACCTCATATTGAAACAAAATGAAAAATATTTCCCAGAAAGTATATCATTCTGTCAGGAGGTTTACAAGTACTCCTTGACTTACAATTGTAAGGGGGCCTAACCCAATTTTATGACTTTTTTTGGTGGCAGTCTTTAAGTCAATTACCATGGTTATTAAATAAATATGTGGTAATTAAGTGAACAGCATGGTTGTTAAGTAAACCCATTGTTCACTAGGGAGTGTTTTTGCTAAAAAGCAGAACACACACATACACACACACTGTTTTTTGGCAAAAACATTGTAAAACAGGACTGTGGGATACTGCACATGGCCATAAATGCAGACTAGTTGTTGAGCAACCAAAATATAGTCCTGTGATCACAAGGAGGCACAGCCACCAGAACTTTGGAATCAAGCTGTGAATACTTTTGTGGGGGAAGGAATCTGTTGTAACTTCAAACAGTCACTAAGCAACCCAAAATAAGTCAAGGACTGCCTATATACTATTTGGGCAGTCTCAAAGTAGAAGTCCAATTGCAATCACTAGCTAAAATCCAACTCTTGTGTGCCCAGTCCTTAACATTTTTGTCACCAGCCCAGTGCTTCATGGTGTTGGTTAAATCTTTATCATCCATCTCTAATCCTACAACACAGTTTTACAATGAAATATAAGAATCACATATTGCATTCTCATGTCACGTCAAACCAGGATAATAGACCATTACTGGAACAAGAATCATGTTGTCGCAACAGCTGGATCCCTTGCACTTGCTTCTTCTCTTTGGAGAAGCAAAGAGAAGTTTATATGGAAGCCCTTGTTTGATTTTGGGACCCCAACTGTGGTGATGCCAATTATGTGATCAGAGGGACCTGGGATTAAAAAAAACAATTGGCCTGTTTTGTTTTGTTTTGTGTGTGTGGATTGGGTTGGAAATGGGATCATTTCACAAAACTACAACTTTATATTTACTTTCCCATCTCTATTTCTGTTTTTGCAGCTGAAAATCTTTGGCCATTTCGATGCCAACTTTTGGCAGCATGATTTGTATCTATCTTCTGGGGATTTTGTAGAATTTTAACAGGATATGTTTGCTTCCTGGAGACTTGGGGAACATTCCCACTGCTTACATATTTTCATACCTAAAATCATAAACATTATCATTTTGACACTCTGTTTTGGCAGGAGAAATTTTTAGACATTTTAGAGGCTATAAATGAGGTGCCAGACTTACTAAATCTGTAGCTGGCTGTAGCTTGCCACAGAGGAACATTTGAACCTAGAATTAAAATTGTGCATTCTCAAACAAATCAGAATTCATAAACAAATAATGAACCTTGCTTTATAGCTTTTAAAAGTAATCCATCTTTATCTGGGCATTTTAAGCCTAATTCTGATGTTAGGGTTAATCATACAAAGCTATACCTTCTTCAAGGTGTTGAAAAGAGAAAACTAACAGCAGCCAACTGCATCATTAATTCTATTTATTTGTTTCGGCTGAAGTACAATTCCATCCTAATTAGGCTATAACATACACAAGTTGGTAGGAATATATATAACCTACCATGATGTCTGGGTTAAATTTTAGTGTTTTAGCAGGAGAGACGACTTACCCTCCTTTGATGTAATCTAGAAATGTATGTTCTGATTCTGTGGCAAATGACAGCAACGTTACCTTGAAAAGGAAGAAACAGGATGCATGTCACATAAGGACCCATGAAATAATTGCTACGGGGATTGAAGCATCTGATGCTAATGATGACTTGCAGTCATGTCCAAGGTCATCCCATCTTCAATCTACTCCCAGTCCAATAGGTTGCACAACTCTGATTTTTAAGATGATCAAATTTGGGTTGCAAAAATCCAGAAAAAGTATTTATTTCTTTACTGAAGATTTGAACTCATACTCATAAGAACAATCACAACAGTTGCCTAGTAAAGTATCACTGTGGTGGAGAATCTCTCACAAGTAAGTACCATGACCATATTTTTTTTTGGGGGGGGGGGAGGGGAATCTAAAGAACAAACCTGAAAAAGGGACAAATCTGAAAGACATACAAGGAAAAAAAGAAATCGTTTATAACTTTATTTCACAAAGGAAAAAAAGAAATAGTTCATAACTTTATTTTACAAAGGGGAAAAAATAGTTTATAACAAAGGAAATTTAAAGAACTTTTCTGCTTTTAAAAATGCCTTTTCTAATAAAAACATCTAAAGCCAAACAGTGCATGTAAATGTGTTTTCAAAAGTTTATTCGGTTTTTATATTTTTCACACGAATGTGAAAAACTGTATATTAAATGGTATCATTTCTATAGTAAAAGTTAAATGACCAAAATAAATGTCATCAAAAATAACTTTTTTTTGGAAAATAAATCTAAAAAGACAACTCTTTAAAATAATGGGCGCCCTTTATAATAAAGGCCATATGGTCACTGTACTCATAAGGAACAGAGTGAGTTGGATCTTTTAATTAAAGAATACTCTTATTAACTGTGGGTTACCATTACCAACAGGGGTGAAATGCTCTCAGTTCAGGTGTGCCTGCTGGTGGTTGGAGAGCCAGTAGCGATGGCAGTGTGAGGCTTTGCACACCTGTCTGGATGCCACCAT
This sequence comes from Erythrolamprus reginae, assembly GCF_031021105.1. Taxonomy (NCBI): domain Eukaryota; kingdom Metazoa; phylum Chordata; class Lepidosauria; order Squamata; family Dipsadidae; genus Erythrolamprus; species Erythrolamprus reginae. The sequence continues at coordinate 48,387,542 of NC_091952.1, forward strand.
TTGGGCTTTTTTACCCTCTGTGCATGCACAAAACATTCTGTGCATGTGCAGAGGGTAAAAGAACCCAAATGGCAGCACTTGGACAGGTGGGCGAAGCCTCACACTGCTGTCACTACCAGCTCTGCGACTACTGGCAGTCATGCCTGGCAGTCACGCCTGAACCAGGGACATTTCACCCCTGGTTAGCAATACTGTATTTCAAACAAGAATCTCCCTAGCCCATGGGTTCATACTGGGAACTAAAGATCAGCCATTCCTTATGGGATCTACCACTATGGCCCTGCTTTATCTATATAACAATTTAATCATTTTCGGCTACAGTCAAGGAAGAAAGATCAAGCTACCATAATATATCAAGCCAGAGGCATCAAACTGATTTAACAAAATAATCTGAATTTATCCGGCAAATGTATCAATCAGCTCAAAAGCCTGCATTTTTCTTTGCATGCAGGAATTAACATTCATTCAAAACACTTTCTACATTTATTCTGTGTTGAAATATTTATCAGCTCTGTCTGCCTTTGATTCAAATCAGATTGCACTGTTTTCTACTACGATATTTTAATTGTGGGATCATGGATACAGGACTGAAAGCCACCTGTTTTTATTGGCCGTTCCTCCGGCTGGTATTTGTATAATACAACTGCTGGGAAAAACAACACTGATAGTCATGCATTATTTGCTGCTCACTTTACATCAAGACATGCAATCTTCTGCCTATTTCCTATTGTTGAGACTCAAATAAAAAACAAATCCCAACTTCAAAATGACTGAGATGGCTTGTTGGGGAAATATTCTAATACATCAAGTACATTTATAATAATGTTTACTCACTGTTCCTGAATTAGAGTATTTCTTTTTCTTCATTTTCTTTTTGGGATTTACCACCTGAGAGAAAGAAGAAAAATGATGCTAATATAAACAGCTTTGTGAGACATCTGGTCTGGCCAAGCCTGTAATGTACACTAGAAGCAGTAGATGCACTCCTGGTATTTACTTATACTAATCCCATCTCTATACATGACACTTTTGAGGAGGGATATTGGAAAACAAAATAAAAGATGTGATGCTACCCAAAGGAATTTACAAATTCTATTTAAACAAAAAGGAAGTCTGAGGCTGAAGAGGCAAGTGGGGAAAAGGAGGCTCAGAGAACAAAATGTGGATGTGCTGTAAACAACTTCATTTGCAAATCATCTGGTTTATGCTTTAGTTATATGTGCTAGGGTTTTATTTCAGAAGGGCAGAGAGCGGGGACTTAAGCTAAATCTTCCCACAAACAAATACCTCTGAGAAGAATTCAGCCTTCCTTGTTCTTATCCTTGCAACTATCTCACAAGATGTTCATTATTGTTCATCATTTGCCAACGAGAATGAAAACTGAAACATCAATTAAACTTCTACAGGCAGGGAGATCAACACATCTGTTGTAACAGATCAACATATCGGTTACAATCAACAGATCTTTCTAAAAAGGCAAATGGTCTGCCTTAATCCAGGTTAACCTTAATTAGTGTACACTTTTTTTCCATGACATAGCCAAAAATAAGATTTTCTCTTAATATCCCACCAAACCCAACATATACTGTTCTTGCCCTGTGAAGCAGGTATCTTTTAAAGGATTGGGATGGGGGGCGGGGGATATAAGTTTAAAAGAAAATATATTTAAAATTTAAAAGAAAATAATTTGATCATTAAAATTAGAGCAGGTAGAGTGCTGTACTGCAGGCCACTGAAGCTGACTGTAGATCTGTAGGTCAGCAGTTCAAATCTCACCACCGGCTCAAGGTTGACTCAGCTTTCCATCCTTCCGAGGTGGGTAAAATGAGGAGCCGGATTGTGGGGGCAATATGCTGGCTCTGTTAAAAAGTGCTATTGCTAACATGTTGTAAGCCGCCCTGAGTCTAGGGAGAAGGGCGGCATAAAAATCAAATAAATAAATAAATATTAAAGTGGAGGTACAGTATTTTACCATAATACCAATAAAATTTAAACTTGTTTCTCATCTTAAATAAATACTTTTTTTGTACAAATCAAAATAATAATAAAGAATGGTAGCAGGCGTAAGTCCTAGCATGCCAAATATGAAACAGGGAATAAATTAGTTGTAATATTGTAGGTGTAGGTTCCATTTCACTGCATTACAATGAACTTGGTACAGTACCTATGACTATGCAGTTCTTTATCACACTGACTATATTTTCTCAATGTTTTTATTCCATGACTGACCCCAGATTTTGGTCTTATCAAACACCCATAATATCTGACAATATATATACTCTGCATCACAACTGCCATCATATGCTGCAGTATCAGTGCATTCTGACCCTTTCCTCCATTGTAGGCTGCCACAGACCAAGTTACATGTGTGCCACACTGCTTTACAAAACTTATTAGTACAGAATTAAAATTCTTCCTCTTCTATGTTTAATTCTTTTGAACTTAACCAAAGGCATATTTACAGAGCAGGTTCCTAGCTAATTTTTAACCCACAACTATGAAATCCTAGCAGCTAGTAATGCAGCTTCCCAGAAGTTGCAAATGAGATTAAAGTACCCTACTTAGCCTCTTCTCAAAACCAGAATAAATCCTTCAATTCAGTAAAAAGTAAAGAAAAAAAAAGGAGGTATATAATTTATTCATATTAGGAAACTCAAATCTCTTTCTTAAAAGATTTGGGCTTTCTGGAATAAAAGGTTATTTTTTAGCATGATATACAAATCAGACTGCTACCATCTCAGCAGTTACAAAAGTATTCTGGAGACTATGTAGTCCTTCTACTTCCTTCAACAGATCATCAAGCTATTGGAATTACTTTGATGAAAGAACTGGCATTCAAACAAACTCAGTGTTTCCTTCTGTTTCAAATCAGAAATGTCTCCTGGGATATAAATCATGCAAATGCAGTTATGAAATAGAAAATTATTTTAAAGAAAAAAAAACAAAAATGCAAAGTAAGTATAGGGTATAATCTAGTATTGTAAATGACTACAGGAAGTGTACAAATATGACTTCTTTCAAATAGAAGATTACTAAAATATGACAGTTCTAAGTTTAAAAGAAAATATATTTAAAATTTAAAAGAAAATAATTTGCTCATTGGAATTAGAGCATGAAGCTTTAATTCCAATTATCAAATTATAAATTATCCATTCTGAGTTACTATACAATATTTCAATACATGAGAATAGATTTAAAGTTGGGAACACAAATGTAAGACCAATCCAGTTCTGATGGATCTTTAGAAAGAAATTTGAAAATAAAGTTATCACTATAATTTTTTATGACACAGCTACATTTGATATTTGAACGTGTTAGACAATTCACTGCATATTCGGGCTGTGCAAATCATTTGAGAGGGGTAGTTTTGCAAGCTATCTTGGTGCCAGCATAATATCCCTCTTCAAATTATTAAAATGGATGCAAGCTTTAAAAAGGTTTATGTGGCTACTTTGAAAGCTCACTGCAGCACACATATATCCATGTGCAGTCACACCAGCACTTTAGTGAAAATCCCAGTAGGTCACAGTCTGCATACAAAATGCATACAGACAGACAACTGGGAAAAGACCTAAAGCTTTTATATGAAACTTTTAAGTAATGTGACTTTTCCAAATTTTGGGTGAAAAATGCTTCATTCATACCTGTGAATTTTTTTGAAACGCTCATTTCCAAAGTTATATACAAGCCTATTGGACATCAGAAAAGGTATAGCAGATTGGTGGGAGATTCAAGGCTATTCAATAGTGCAGATACACTCCTCACTAATTCATGCATTCACTAATCCACATACAACAGTGGCTGGAATAATGGAAGTATGGGCAGGCTAAAGTATGGCATTCACTGGTGACAAGCTTCCTGTCAGATAGTTAATCCACATTCACAAGTGAGCCATGATTCTTGGCCACATTCAAAATTAGTCCCTCTCTTTTCTAATGACAAAAGGGTTTTTCCCCCTCCAAGCACAATGTGTAGTTGAACAAGGAGAAGGGACTAAAAAGATTGAGAGGTCATTACAAAGCAATCTTTCTAAAAATAAGAATTTAAAATTGGATGTGTCTCATACGGGTTGAATGACAACAAGAAAGGGCTATACATGAGAGACAGTTGGGTCACTGCAGAATCAGTAAAAATCTAAACTTCTAGAACAAGGGTGTCAAACTCAAGGCCCAGGGGCCGTATCCGATCCATGGGGTGCTTAGATCTTGCCTGCGGGGCCACCTTGGAAACAGTGAAAAACCAGCCCACAGTGCCTCTGCCAACCAAAATAGAGCTCGGGAGGGCTGTTTTTTGAGTTCTGTTTTTGCTGGCAGAGGGTTGCAGAAGGCTCCCAGGCACCCTTGACATGAGTGACGTCGATCTGGCCATGCCCATGCTGGCCACACACATCCCCTGCGCCCCATGGTCAAACACAACCTCCATGAAATTGAATTCGACACCCCTATTCTAGAAGCTCTTGCTGAATTTTAACAAGTAATTTCAGCCAGCATAGCCAGTGCTGAGGGCTATAAGGACTTACAGTTAAGCAATATTTGAAGAATCACAATGGTTTAAGACTAATCTTACATATGGGTTCCTTCATTCCTTTGAAAGGGAGTGAGACAAATATCAGATCTATTTTTCATGGCATTCTGTTCTCTAGAAGTGCCGAGTTCCTGAATTATATAAACTATACAAATTTCTCATCTCCTGTTTTCTCCTCCTCTCCATTCCCCCCTTATTGAGGAGAGAGACTAGGTTCTTTGAGAAGGAGCAGCTGGGATCTCCCTATGCCTAGTCAGGCCAGTCGTATGAGAAATTGCCCCAGAACTGTCACAATAGATACTATTATAGCAAAACTACCAAGCATAAGAAATTAATATGTAAAAAAATGATTGGTAATAACAGGAACCCCAGGGTCTGAAGTAACTGGCCCCATATGTGGACAACTGGGAATGCTTCAGGTGGGCTTTGTCATCTGTTGGGTGACAAAGCTGTTGGGTGAAGACAGATCTTCAATTTATGAGGAAAGGCACCATCAATGCATATTACAACTGGAACTAGTGATAGGCCCCAAACTCTATTGATTAAAATCACATGCCATGACAAGGTATGATTTTTAAATCATGTTTTATTTTTAAAAAATAATGGTTTGGATTTACATTTAATATTAAATTGTTCTTCATAGTTCAAAAGGTACTATGGCAGGATTCAATAGTGGTTTAGCTCGTCATATGTAGGGGGCATGGAAGATGACCCTGGTAGAGAAACTGAAAAAACTGTTACCTAGGTAAAAGGGGCTGAAACGTTTTTAAGTCTAGAATATCCAGATAGCATTCAGAAGTGGCTATACTATGGCTCTTGATATTATAGCCCAGAAGTCTTCAAATGTGGCAACTTTAAGACTTGTGGACTTCGACTCCTGAACTGTCCACCCAGCATCCACAAGTCTTAAGGTTGCCAAGCTTGAAGACCCTTGCTATAGTTCTTGAATTCATTGAACTGTAAGTAGGAGGATGAAGGACAGCACAGTTAGAGTTGCAAAATTCTGTTACAGCAATCACTTTTAATAAAAGCAGTTTTTGTCATCTTGCAAAATTGATTTCATAATCGGATCTGCTTAAGTGGGGCTGGCATTAGGTGAACCCAGTCAAATCTAGTTGCAACCTCTTGGCACTTATTCAGTGCTATTTAAAGCTCTATATTAACATTACATGTTAGTAGTCTCAAGAGGTATGTAGATATGCATGAGCATCTGTGCATATCATGACGCTATCACACAAATTTTGCCAGTTATATAATATCATCAGAGCTTTTACCAAATGCTGTACACAGATAAGGGAAATATATGTTCTTCAACTTGAAAACAATGAAAAGCTTTTTCCACGGACTCCCATGATAACCTATACATTATCTCTGAGGTTCTAGATTATTGGGATTCTGTAAACTGCTTAGAGAGAGCTGTAAAGTAGTAAGTGCTATTGCTATCTCATAAAAAAAGCAACTTTTCTGTATGACATGGAATTGAAGGGAGAATTACGTATCGTTTTCACAATGGAACAGGTGGTTATCTCCCACTTCTGTCTGACATACCCTTCTCCTGTAAATAAAATGTTTTGCATTTTATTCAGTAGTGGGATTCAAATTTTTTTACTATCGGTTCTGTGGGTGTGGATTGGTGGATATTGAATGGTGTGGCATGGTGGGTATGACTTTGTGGGCATGGCAGGGGAAAGATACTGTCAAATCTCCATTCCCTACCCATTCCCTACCCATTCCAGGGGAAGCCATTCACTCCTCCACTCGAAATAGAATACCCTATGAGACTAGACTTTCAATCCTGGGCCTAGAAAGTTTAGAACTAAGATGCCTTAAACAAGATCTACGTATTGCCCACAAGATCATATGCTGCAACGTCCTGCCTGTCGGCGACTACTTCAGCTTCAACCACAACAACACAACAGCACATAACAGATTCAAGCTCAATATTAACCGCTCCAAACTTGACTGTAAAAAATATGACTTCAGTAACCGAGTGGTCGAAGCATGGAACTCATTACCGGACTCCATAGTGTCATCCCCAAACCTCCAACACCTTATCCTTAGATTATCTACGGTTGACCTCTCCAGATTCCTAAGAGGTCAGTAAGGGGCGAGTACAAGTGCACTAGAGTGCCTTCCATCCCCTGTCCTATTGCTCTCCTATATCTCCTATACCTTTCTTCTATTCCTATATCTCTTCTTCTATTCTTTCATTGATATGTTCTATTACTATACCTTCTTTTCTATTATTTCTTAGATATATTTTACTATGAGTATCTCCTCTATAACCTTCATCATGTATTTTACTATGTGTTTATAGATATATACCGACTAAAACCCTCATTGTGTATTGGACTAACTAACTAACTAACCAACTAACTAACTAACTAACTAACTAACTAAATAAATAAAATAAAATAAAATAAAATCCCAATTTCCTCCTGATCAGCTGGGACTCGGGAGGCAGAGAGTAGACTGGGGCGGAGGCCAGTCAGCCTGATTTAACGGTTCTCTGAACTACTCAAGATTTCCGCTACTAGTTCTCCAGAACTAATTAGAACCTACTGAATCCCATCTCTGATTTATTCATCAATGATTTGGGGTCACAAAGCAAGCCCTAAAGATGTCAAGTTTGTAGAGGACACTAAATTATTTAAGATGGCAAAAATATAAGTTGATAAATGTCAAAGCAACCTCTTCAAACTGGATTCGGAAAACAAGAGTTCTTTGCCCCACGTACAGGTAGCCTAAACTCTAATGATTCAACAGGAAAGAGATATTTTGGTTGTGGTAGATACAGTAAAAAAAAAAAATCCCCACATCATCTCAGCATGCAGTCGCAGAAATGAAAAAAAGGCAAACGCTGTGTTTGGGAAGATCAGGGAATCGGTTAAAAATAGAACCGCCAGTGTTATAATGCTTTTATATAACTCAGTGGGGAAAGTGCAACTGAACGGTGGCATAAAACTCAGGTAAGTCCCATTCCAAACAATGAGATGTTCAGGCTGAAAGTTTTTAGGTTTGAAAAAGAATTGTAAATGGGGAAACTTCATTGAGACGTTACAATAGCTGACAAAAAAATGTATAAAAGTCATAAAAGAGAGAAGAATCCACATGTAAATTCTTGAGCTCTTGGACAAATTGGGACAGAAAATGAGCAAATGCTATATGTATATTTCAAGGCACAGAGTTAACGTCTTTCAAATGGCTTTCCCTAAAGGAGGAATAGGGCAGAAAGACTGATAATCATCATGGACAATAGTCAAGCTACCGATTCACTCTAACTATGATGCTGCACATAATCTGGATGAAATTACTTCTCTCCAGGCTCATTTTGGCAATCCTTGATTTATTCTTTTATTGAGATCTGAAATTAACACAGTACTATGGTTGTCAATGCCCTATCAATGGTTTTGTACTACAGCTGAGCATACTAAATCAGTTACACCTCTTGGTATTTTAGTAGCAGAAGGGCTTTAGTGTAAAGATATACCGTATTTTTTGGAGTATAAGATGCACCTTTCCCCCACTTTGGGTATGTTTTATACTCTGAATGTAGCTTTTTCAAAGCTTTTTTCCCAGCCCTAACAAGGTGCTAAAGATCTTCCTAGCTCTTCCCGGTTTGCAGGCTTGTTTTCATTGCTACTTCTTCCAAAAAAGGTGGTTTTTTCCCCAGCCCTAACAAGGTGCTAATGGCCTTCCTGGCTTACAGGATTTTTTCATCCCTTCTTCCTTCGAAGAAGTTTTTTTCCAGCCCTAAGTCTTTGCAGACTTGTTTTCATTGCTACTCCCTCTGAAAAAGGTTTTTTTCCAGCCCTACTCAGGGGATAAAATAATGTGCTGAAGCTGACCAGACTAATGCATCTGTACTCCGAAAAATATGGTAAGTCATGCTCAAAAGTTATTGTTCATTTTTAGTCTAACATATTATCATCTAAAATGACAGGTATATACTTCAGAGAGTACTCTCCATGTGAATACCTGATTGTAAATATTTTATTTGTTCCTGACTGTAGAAGCTGCTAATGTAGTATATGGAAGCAATGGTCTGAAACTGGTCTAAATAGGAAGATTTGGGAGAATTTGAAGGGTTTATCCCAACTGAAAAATGGAAAAAATATTTTTCTATAAAATACAAGGAATGCATGTGGAGAGGGGCGGCATACCAATCCAAATAATAATAATAATAATAATAATAATAATAATAATAATAATAATAATAATAATAATAATATATTTTTAGGAGCCTGGTGCAATTTATAGGGCAGAACATTTCTTTTGTTTTAGGACAACAATTCTGGAGGCAATAAATTTATAAAAATCTGCTTCATATACCAGATGAACATTTTATTCCTTGCTGAATGTTACCTGTCTTACGGGGGTTGGAATTTGTCCAATAGCCTTTAGAAAATACTGAAGCATACAGCAATATGAAATATATATACAGCATTACTCCATTGGATTAGAGCCTCAATATTTCAGGAGTATAGATGGTTTTTGAAAGATTTATGTTTAGAATTTTTCCCCCCTAGCAGAGGAGAAAATTACATTGATATATGATGCATTGAAAAGGAAATGATGATTGTGGTCTAAAACTAGTCTTAAAATAGACTGATTGTGAGAGGTAAGACAGTATTTCTACCTCTATTGGGATTAGAAATCTTATTCAATGACAGAAGAACTCCTTCTACTGTTCCAGGAATCCAGAAGAATCAACGGTAATTATAAAAACTGTTCTACAATATTAATAAAAGCCAGTTTGATGTAGTAGTTAAGGCAGGGGTCCCCAAAATTGGCAACTTAGGATTTGTGGACTTCAACTCTACTACCCTACAAAATAGATTATGTATCTCCATGGTCAAACAATTGGCAAAACCAAAGTTCTGCTAACCAATGCTCAGTCCTGCACATTGGCAATAAAAATCAGAATATCAAATACAAGCTGGATGGAAACGATCTAAAAGATGAACCACGCTCTGTCAAAGACCTTTTGTCAACTTGAAAACTTTCAAGGGGTGAAAATGGTGTGGGTTTTATAGCCTGCAAACATGGTTCAGTGGATAATGTGATTTATGACATGCCCAGGGAGGAGGGGGAGAGACAGGGTCACGGGGGCCGTAAATTACATGAGATTAGTTCTGACTCCATTGGAGTATTGCCGGAATGTTGCTCCTAATAAATGACTAGATTTCTTTGGAACCTAGGCTTGTGTCTCCTGAATTAATTAGGGCAGTGAGGGCAAACCTACGGCATGGGTGTCACAGGTGGCATGCAGAGCCATATCTGCTGGCACACGAGCTGTTGCCCTATCTCAGTTCCAACGTGCATGTGTGTGCCAGCCAGCTGATTTTTTGCTCCCACAGAGGCTCTGGGAGGGTATTTTTTGGCTTGAGAGCCTCTGGGGGGATGGAGGAGGACACTTTTACCTTCCCCTGGCTCCAGGGAAGCCTTTGGAGCCTGGGGAGGACAAAGCATGAGCCTATTGGGCCCACCAGAAGTTGGGAAACAGGTCATTTCTGGCCTTTAGAGGAAGGGGGACAAGATAAGCTGTTTTCGCCCTCCCCAGGCATTGAATTATGGGTGTGGGCACTCGCACATGCGCTATAGCACACGCATACGCTCTTTCAGCACCTGAGGGAATAAAGGTTCGCCATCACTGAATTAGGGCATCTTTCACATTTTTAAGAATATGGACTATGGGACTAAATCCAATCTATATTGAGAGAACTAAACTGAGGAACGGATGCTCCAGTGGAATTGCCCCACTGCCCCCAATCTATGTTTTGGAAAAGCCCTAGGGAAAATGCCACAAAGCCCAGAAATAATAGTATAATTCATCACAAAAATGAGCAAAGTTGATAAATGAAGTCTTGAATTTGAGGAAAGGGAATTTTTGCTTTGCTTTTCTAAAAAACATAAATTAAGCCTATTTTAATGCTTATGCTATCATTTCCTACAATTTCACACCTTAAATGACGAGAAACCATCAAGCTTAATTTAGTTATTTTGATGGGAAAGGTCGTAATAAGTACAAAAATATAGTTAAGGGGAGTAGGTAACTATTGTGAATGGAATGGAAAAAATAGAGTAGAGTAGAATAATTTTTATTGGCCAAGAGTCATTGGAAACACAAGAAATTTATCTCTGGTACATAAGCTCAAAGTGTACATACAGTATAAACAGCAAGTAATAGGTCATAGATCATAAACCATCGTTATAATCATTAATCATGAGTTACAAACAATATTTGATAAATCGTAAGAAACCAATGGGAGAAGATAGGAAAGATGAGAAGACGAGAAAAGATGAGAAATAAGACAATGCTGTGGGAATAAAATGTTCAGCAGAGTGATGGCACCATGGTTTTAATCAAATCAACATAGAATGCAGGGGTCTGAATAGAATGGACCCCATGGGTCATAAAGTCTGGCTGCTTGTTCAAGGCAAGAATTTGTTAAACCATTTCAACCATTTTTCCAGTCATCTATCAATATCAATTAACTTTGGATGCTGATATTAAGGGGCATCTCAAGAAGCTACTCACCTCATACACATTAAACTGGCTTTGTCCTCTTGCCAGTTCTCTATAGCTGGTTGTAAACTCTCCAATGAAATCATGACTGTTAACAGAAAATAAAATTGTGAAAGGCAACATACAGCAAAAAAAAACCCCCTACTTATTGATGGTCCAAGATAAGAAATAATAAAATGTCATAGCCAATCAGTGGTAATTCTGCCTATTCATCACTTCCTTAGTTTGTGTATTTTTGGTCCAGTGTATGGAGTTTTAGTCTAGTCTAGTTTTCATTCTCATGTCATTTACTTAGACAATGGACTATTTATTAAATAAGGCGATTCATAAGGCAAAGCCAGACTTTCCTAATCTAAGGGCTGTGAGATGTGGTAAGATTTATAATTCTCATCATTTTTAACATCACAGCTGGAATTCTAGCCTCAGTACATATGGGAAGAATGGGATAGTATGTATTTATTATTTTGTGGTGAACACAAGCACTTCCCCCCTCAAGCTGCAAAAATTCAAGTACCGTATGTTACATGCTCTTGCTGCATTTTATTTTCATTTAATTTTTATCAATGTAGTTTTCTGTTTTGTTTTTTTAAAAAAACAAATACTAAATGCAAGCCATTAAATGTTACTTACCTGCCATCTCGGTCCCAGTCATACACCTCTACTTTTATGGTTCTGCAAAAGATGACATTAGTGGTCAAGTAAGTTGAAATTCCTATTACAGTTTTCGTTTGAGAAAACCAGCGGCTTGAAATAAAAAGTGTCAAGCTGTGCATTAGAGATAACATTCTCTCTTTTAAGAAAGCTGAGCAAATAAAGCCCGGTGGGATTTAGGGGATATTAAGACCATTCCAGGACAAAATCTCCTAAACAGGTCTACAACTGCCCTTCTAGCCTTTTCTGGATAAGCATCTTGGAACCAATGTAATAAATAAGCATGTGTTGACATCAAAGTCTCTTGCCATGTAGGGAAAATGGAATTGCCAGGGGGTGAATAACTCCCTCTCTTTATTCTGACTCAACACAGAATATGATATGATTGGGCAAATAAGTTGCTAAGCCAAGTCAAAAATAGTCAGTAAGTGTGCAAGATTTTTATTTTATTTTTAAGATGAGCCTTTTTTTGCTCTCTCTGGACCATTCTACTTGGCCAATTAAAGTACAATATCTCCTTTATCTCAGAGTTCTATTTGGAAAATGGCTGTCCACAATGTGCTTGAAGGCAATCATTAAAAGCTTAATTTAGACAAGGCAACATATTTCTTTTTTTCTTTTCTTTTCTCTCTTTCTTTCTTTCTTTCCTTCCCTCCCTTCCTCCCTTTCTTCCCTCCTTTTCTTTCCTTCCTTCCTTCCTTGATGATGGTTAGTTTCCTTAATGAGGGGTTTTATTGCATTCTTTGATAGGATCTCCCCTACTTGAAATTAAACCCACAGTTTGGGAGCTCTCTTGGTTATTAATTAATGTTCAGATAATAGCTGCGGACAAAAGGTTTCAGATGTGGAAATGCAACAAAGTAGGTATATTACACCTATTTCAAAAGAGGAAATGAAAATAAAAAAGCACGGTTAGCAACACGCATCTATGAAGAAATCAAAATATTTTTCTTTTAAACCGAGGCTCTATCCAGTCTGTGTCCTAGTGTCTTTGGACCCCTTTCCTGCCAATACATAAAACCGGAAAGTTATTTTTCTGTGTTCCAAGATGAATAGATACAAATTAATCAGTGTATGTGATGTGCTTTTTTGTGATGGCACCCCAAAATACTCCAAGAAAGCATTTTCACGCTGAAGGTCTGATTTCCTGTCCCTTTTAGCTTTTTCTGGCAAGTGAAGACAACTTCAGACAAGATTTTGATCAGCTCTGGTATTTTGCACTGAATCCCAATTCTCAACTTTTACTACGTGTGTGTGGGAGGGGGTGTTTGTATCTGGTATCAGCTATTTTTTCCCTGTGTTTTTTTTTTACATTTTAGTTACTTATGTTACTCTGTGAAGTTGAAGGATGAGATACACATTATTCTAATAAATGCATACAAACTGTGGTTTATCTTTAAAGTATGAGGAAGAAGGGTGGTGGCCACCCATGTATCTCAGGACCAGATCGCCCCAACCGTTAGTGACCCGCTGGTGACGTGAAAATGGCGTCATGGATCCCAGTTCGGTCTGTGCACACCACCATCTTTTTTGGGGAATTTTCAGTGGTTTTTTTCTGTCTTTAGATGGCTTCTCCTTATGAGCTCCTTAATACAGCTCATCTGTCTGGAACCCATACCACATCTCGGACATCAACACCCTTGAAAACGTCCAAAGATATTTCACCAGAAGAGCCCTTCACTCCTCCACTCGAAACAGAATACCCTATGAAAATAGACTAACAATCCTGGGTCTAGAAAGCTTTGAACTACGGCGCCTAAAACACGATTTAAGTATTGCCCACAAGATCATATCCTGCAACGTCCTACCAGTCAATGACTACTTCAGCTTCAACCGCAACAACACAAGAGAACGCAACAGATTCAAACTTAATATTAACCGCTCCAAACTTGACTGTAAAAAATATGACTTCAGCAACCGAGTTGTCGAAGCGTGGAACTCATTACCAGACTCAATAGTGTCAACCCCTAACCCCCAACATTTCTCCCTTAGACTATCCACGATTGACCTCTCCAGGTTCCTAAGAGGTCAGTAAGGGGCGTACATAAATGCACTAGTGTGCCTTTTGTCCCCTGTCCAATTGTCTTTCCTTTATCTCATATATCATATATATTTTCTTCCTTTCATATATCTTCTCCTCTATTTTTACATATTATCTTTATATATATTACTTCATGTCTATTCTCTTCCATATGTATTGTGTATTGGACAAATGAATAAATAAATAAAATAAATAAAATATCCTCTGCTTGGAAAAAAGCCCTCCTGCCCAACCTGGGTTAATACCGACCTTTATTTCTGCCCCTGAAGCACAGCTGAGCAATTCCTCAGTTGTGTTTATGGCTGAATCCACCTTCTGAGCATGTGCGTATGTGAAACTGCATGAGGGCATGCGCAAAATATCACAATGCGAACTGGTGGTGAAGATAAGTGGAACCCACCCCTGAAGTATTTCATCTATTTTGCCTGTGAACCATTTAAATGTTGATAAAAGCATAGTCTTCTGAGACAAAATAGGCCAATGTCAGATAGATATTATTTAACCCCAGTAGTTCAATATATGTCTTACAAGGCTGCCAGAGATATTTATTGTTCCCAAGTAGTACAAAACAGTGGTACTTTTACCCTTAACTCCAATGCGATTTTCAGTGTCAGGCACTAATTATTCTCAGTAAATACTCCAGGCTAGTGGCTTCGTAAACTCTTGTTAGCAAAATGACAGTGATTAAATTGCCTGTGGCTGTATGTATGCTGACAGGTGACATTTGAATTCTCAGAGGCACAGGAATGAGTGGAGAAGTCAGAACAGACTTGAGTTCTATCTGGAGCTAATTTACAGAGACTCTGCCACATCCCCTCAGCCACTTCTGTGACTTGAGAATTGCTTTCTCGATATTTTCAGTGCTTCTGGAAGTCAACCAAACTTCCAAACTATCGCACACACACCAGCAATTTAAAGAAAATGCTCGTGTTATAAAAGCAGTGCAAAACAGAAGAATGGCAAGCAATCCCAAAATTTCAACGACATTGTAATAGATGAGCAGGGATGGGCAACAATGGGGGAAAAATCATTCTTGTATAAGATTAAAGTAAAACTTTAATGAGTTTTCACTGAAATCAATAAACCCAACTGATGATAAGTATTCTATCAATCGTAGTAGCAGATCTCTCATACAAATGCTCTAAAAATGGCAAGTCACACTCTAGTGGAAACTAACATTCAAGAAGAGTATCTTTAAAAAAAATGTATTTTATATACACAAAAATTTGACATGACATAACATAGAAACATATACTCTTAGGAATCCAACTTCCTATCTTAATTATAGCTAAAGATCAGTGCAAAATTTCATATACATATATTATAAATGTTTGCATTTCTAAATCATTTCAGTATTCATTTTTTCCATATATTTGTCAGTATAATTTATCTTATTTACTAAATCCTTACTTATATTATAATTTATCTAACAATTCTCTATGTTATATAATAATATAATAGTATATTTAATTGAATAATTCCTCAGTATTTAATCTCATTTGATTATTATATCACAATATAAGTTATTCTAATTTCTAATTTGCTTTTTATCCTATTTTGAACTCCCATATGAATTTCTTTAATACATACTTTATCCTCTATTTCTAATTATATTTATTTAGGAATCTATCTTCTCCATTGCATAGAGACCCATTTTCAAATATATCTAACTTGTCTTTACCATACATTTCATAACTCCACATCCCTATTGTTTATATAAATTAGTAAATTTCTAACCACGTGTCGTATAATTTATATACCAGTCTTTAATATATTTTTATTATTGGCTAGGAATTTATAATGGTATTGCATCTTGTTTTCTGAGCTGCATAAGTATTCTATTTCTCTTTGTTGGTGTATTGGAATCCATTTGGTGTTAATAGCAATCAATTTGATTTCTTCTCTCATTTTTTATTGATATTGTTTCCTTACGGTTCCAGTTTCCATTAATACCTTCCTGTAGTTTTTTCTTGTTCTATCTTTTCTTTTTCCTGTATTCTTTTTTCTCCTCTGCCTTTTGCTCATTCCTCTATCACTTCCTCCTCTTGATGAATACCTTCCAACTCTTCCTCACTCTCTTCTTTGCTCTCTTCTTCACCTTCCATCACAATGTATTGTTCATAAAATTCATGAGTTTTCTCAACTGTATCTATTTTAACTTTGCGTCCTTGCCATAGAAACATAGAAGTCTGACGGCAGAAAAAGACCTCATGGTCCATCTAGTCTGCCCTTATACTATTTTTGTATTTTATCTCAGGATGGATATATGTTTATCCCAGGCATGTTTAAATTCAATTACTGTGGATTTATTTACCACGTCTGCTGGAAGTTTGTTCCAAGGATCTATTACTCTTTCAGTAAAATCATATTTTCTCATGTTGCTTTTGATCTTTCCCCCAACTTCAGATTGTGTCCCCTTGTTCTTGTGTTCACTTTCCTATTAAAAACACTTCCCTCCTGAACCTTATTTAACCCTTTGACATATTTAAATGTTTTGATCATGTCCCCCCTTTTCCTTCTGTCCTCCAGACTATACAGATTGAGCTCATTAAGTCTTTCCTGATACGTTTTATGCTTAAGACCTTCCACCATTCTTGTAGCCCGTCTTTGGACCCGTTCAATTTTGTCAATATCTTTTTGTAGGTGAGGTCTCCAGAACTGAACACAGTATTCCAAATGTGGTCTCACCAGCACTCTATATAGCCATGTTACGAAAATGCCCTCTGTTTTATCCGTTGGGAAGTTAAAAATTGATACTGCCTTCTAAGATTCTTAACCCATCTTGGAATCTGCTTTAGAACTATTATCTCCCTTGCTTTGTACATAAATGTTTCTTCCCTAGTTTTTTTTATAAATGCTATCTAACTGCTCTTTTTATGACTTTTACATGTACTTTCTATTTCTCTTATTATTTTTTGCTCATCACTCTGCATTATTACTGCTAATATTTCAGCTATCTTTTCTCCTATGTTTTCTTTTCCATCTTCTTGGATATTCTGGAACCTTAAATACTGGGAGGCTTTCTCTAATTCTAAAAATGTAATGGACTGTTCATGTCCATTGTTAATTATTGTTAGATTCTGCTCCATGGTTTCTACTTTTTTCTGTCTGTTCAATTTTTGTTTCAATTATTTTTATTTTAAGTTCATTTTCTATTATTTTGTTTTAAATTTTTCAATCTTGACATTCATATTTTTATGCCCCTTTCATTTCACTATTCTCTGTTTTAATTTCTTCATGATACGATATGCCTCTCCTACACCTTCCAAAAAAAGAACAGTTGATAGCAAGTTGGGAACTGAAAAAAACAGGTTCAATGATTAATATACAAAGTATGCAACTAATGTTACAAAGTATACAAGAAACCATAGCCCAAACACAAGAATCTATAACAAAAACATAAGAGACCATTATAAATAACCATGAAGAAACAAAAACATATCATGAAGAAGAGTATCTTTTTATTTAGAGCATTAAGTGTCTGGGGACTGAATCCAAGGTTTTTCATACATTTACCACATTCTACAAAATGTGCTCAGAGTGACCAATCGCTTGAGTTTTACTCAGTTTTTAAAAATGGAGAATAATCCTTTCTTTAAAAAAACAAGCCTGAGGTGATTTTGTTGGCAAACAGAAATTTAGAGAGATCAACTGAAGAATTAGCTGAGCTCCACTAAAGGCTGTTTTCTAAGCAATCAAGATGGGGTTGGCAACCTTTTGTTGGGTTGCTTATTAAATGCATGAATGCGTACTTTTGAGTGTGGAAATCTGGGGAGATTTTCAAGAGAAGCAATTTACTCTGAATAGTGGAGAATGCATAGATTTGAACTGTGTTCAGTACATTTGATATTGGACAGAAAAAATAAAACCTTCAGCAAGTCGGGAATTCAGATCTACCTTTGTTTATTCTTCATTTTCTTGATATATTTTCCTGGCAAATTTCACAACCAAATCTTAGACAAACCAAATTCATTTATTCTCATTTCCCCCTCAACTTCTTGACCGAAAACCTGCTATTTGATTTTTACTGCTAGCATAAACAGTATAGAATGCAGTCTTCAAAGAGGGGCAGCATACAAATCTAATAAATAAATAAAATACATAAATAAATAAAATACTGGAAAACAAAGCGTCCTTGGCAAAGACCAAACTCAACTTTCCCAAAACCTGAAATAAACTCAATCCAAGGATACAGATTTTTGAGTGAAAATAATATGGCAAGTCCAGGTTTCACTTATATCCAAGCTTTTTGTATAGGATCTTAAGTTGATTTGCATTGCACTCTGTCCTATTTTTCTCACACTAATTTATAAACTAGGTTGGATTGAGAATAATTTTCAGTGAGCTTTCATGGCTGAGGGGGAACTAGAATTTAAATCTCCCAATTCCTGGTTCAGTACCTTAACCATTACAAAGTATTCACTGAGTCTCTGGATCTGCTTCTGGAAACTCTTTAATTTCTTTCTCCCAGTTTTATATCTACAGGTGGTCCTTGAAGTCCCATCATGATGATGGGGAAAATGGCTTATAATCCTTGCACATGCAATTGTTGCAGCATCCTTGCAGTCACATAACCGTTTTCTAGATGCTTGGCACCTGGCTTGTTCTTAAGAACAATACTGATAGCTTGTAGTATCCAGACTTTTCCAGTTCGCTTTCAACAAGCACAATCAAAGAGGAAGCTTGCAGGAAATAGATAGTTGTATGAAGTGTTACTTAACAAGCAGGTGATTTACTTAATGACAAAGCAAAAAGGTCATAAAATTGGGTGCAGTTAAATGATGCTTCACTTAATGTCTACACTACAATGAATTTTCTGGTCCCTACTGTGACTGTAAATCAAGGACTACCTACATTAATAATCAAATTAGACCTTTTTTGTTGTTTTCACCCATTTTTTTCTCTTTACAGGTTGAGTTCCCCCCTCCAATCAATATATGACTTTTAGGGGTGGTAATGGTTAAAGAACAGAAAGTAAATGAGAATTAAAAGGCTTTCAGATTAGATAAGTATGCAGAAGAGGGCCTGCATATCAAGAAAGTGCATTAGGATTGCAGTTTTGTTTCAAAACTTTCAAATGTTGATAAGTTACCAAGATTTTTGATTATATCAATTTACTCAGGTTGGTAGCATCAAAAAAGGATTAGAGAGAGCTTTAAAAAAAAAGCCATGGCATCCTGTTACAGCACTTCCTGCCCTCAGATTTCATACATACTGTTGTACGTGATCCTTGTCCACCTCAGGTCATGCCTGATTCTGAAGAGGATGAACAGGCCCCTCAGGATACCCTGGGCCAGGGGGGCTGCCAGAGGAAGTTGTGAACAAGAGTGAGGCAGACAGTGAGTGGGGAGAGCCAGAGGGGGTTGAGGTGATGGGAGATTGGTCTCTGTCACATAGTGCGGAAGACATATTAGAGGAAGATGCGTGGGTTAACCCATGCTATCGAAGATTGGCTAAACGGAGAGAGAAGATTCAGAATAAAAGGTATTAATCCACAGCCGTAACTCCTTGAGGTGTGATGTCACTTCCAGGCTATATAAGGAAGTGTGGACTTGCAATCTGTTCTATTGTTGGGCCTCCGATAACATTTAAGTCCTGGAAAATCACTTCTTAGAGATAAAATTCACTCTTTATTTCCAATCAAGCAGGATACATATATTGCAATGCTGAGTTTAAGTAGCGACTCTGGATCTGGGAAGCGTGCCAAAATTCAATCCTCATAAATTCCTAGATAACTCACTTCTCATAAATCAAAGCACAAGTCAGAAGCTCACCGTGAACTTTGCTCACACAGGGGAAAACAGCATAGAATATCTTGGGAAACAGAGATCATGGTTTTTAGAATTTCTTTTCAGGCACGCCAATTTCTCCGTTCTTCCATGTAACAAATGTTGCAAGTCCACGCCCCCTATTACCCACACACCTCCTTATATAGCCTGGAAGTGACATCACACCTCAAAGAGTTATGGCTGTGGATTAATGACTTTTACTCTGGATCTCCTCTCCCCTTTTAGCCATTCTTCGATAGCATAGCAAAGGTTAACCCATGCATCTTCCACTAATATGCCTTCCCCACTATCTGACAGAGGCCAATCTCCCATTGTCACCACAGGCCCCTCTGGCTCTCCTCAGTCACTGTCTGCTCTCAACTTCCTCTGGCAGCCCCCTGGCCCAGGGTATCCTGAGGGGCTTGGTTCATCCTCTTCAGAATCAGGCGTGACCTGAGGTGGGCATGGAAATGGATGGAAGAAATTCTGGGCTATATACTTGAGATAAAACCGGCAATGTATTTACTAGGCATAATCAGAGGTAATCATAGCAAAGAAAATTACTACCTAATAAATCACTTACTCACTGCTGCAAGATTAACATATGCACAAGTTTGGAAACAAGAAAAGGCTCCAAACAAAGAAATGGTAATTAAAAAAATATTAGACTGCACCAAATTTAGCAAATTAACATATGAGATACAAAACCAACAAAATAAGGACTATTACAAAGTGTGGGGAAAAATATACAACTGGGTGGAAGTTAAGAAAAAGGTATAGCAAATAGAATTGTAAAAAACAAATCTTGTAAATATATAAATTATAAATGTTCAATGTTGTATTGTATGATGTCTAAATGTTTGTATGTCAAACAAAATAAAAATAAATATCAAAAAAAGAAAGAAAGAAAGGGAATTTGGAATCAACACTTCCATGAAAATGTCAACCCACATTAATCCTTGAAATCATTAGGAGGAAAACAAAAATTTCCAATACATGTATAACAAACCAAGTGCTCTCAAAAAGCCTTTGGCTGAGACAGCACTAAGAATAAGCATCCAGCTCTGTTCATTGCACCTTAGAAAGGATGTTGTAAATCTGGAAAAAAAAATACAACAAAAGCAACCAATATTATAAAGAACCCAAGGAGCAATTGTTGGAACTGCTAACAAGCCCAGTGAAGGAAACCGCAAACATGGGAAACAGTGTATGTAATTTTGATTTTAAAACAGAAGGGAACGATTTGGAAAAGAACAATCATAAAGATGTTTGGATTGAACCAGACTATAATTTTTATAACAATGTGAGGCATGGGAAATATGATGGTGATATATGCCATTTTATGCAGAAAATGTGATAGTTTCTCTAACAATATTAGAACTCAAAGCGATCCAATTAATGTTACTACTGGAGGAATTCAAGACTCCTCAACAAAAGGAAATAACAATTTACTTATGAGCTATGAGATATGCTTACTGGCATTGAATTAAATGGTTTTGAAAGGAGCGAAAACCATTTATGGAGGATTGGGCAATGAATAGCTACACATGTTAATGCATCCAACAGATTGTTTCCTTGAACAACAGGGAGTATTCTTTTTAGTACAGTATTAGTTAAGGAACAATAGCCATATTTTGCTTGTGAGCTTTTAGGAGACCCTTGGTTGTAATACAGAATACTAGGATAGGGGAGCCTTTAGCCCCCAAGCCTGGCGGTGTGATTGTGTTGCTCTGGTTACAGAGGGACTGGGGCTCAGATGATAAGGAACAGATTTCAGAGCGTGGCACACAGGAGAATATGACAAATAAAGATATCATAATTCCTCCTACTTTTATAAACATCTACTCTTCAGCTAGCAAGGATTTGTAGCAGCTTTATAATTCATCCACTGGACTAGGAAAAGGTTAATATTTTAAATCATACTTTCAATCAGGAAACAGAACGAGACGATTGCGTCTGTTGTCTTGATCTGTGACTAGCTTGGTCCCAATGTCATACGTTTCCATAGCAACAAAAGCTAAAAATATACCATCTAAAATGGGGGAAAGGCCCACGCAGCAGTCAAAACAAACTAAATAAAGATCAAATTGCAATCATAATGGGGGGGAAAAGTAATTTTAATAATTTCCCTGGACTTGTTCAGGAGGTGATGAAACAAGATGGAAGAAAACAAGAGATTCCGGAGATAGAAAACTCACAGTTCCATCAACTATGTTGGAAAACGGGAGCCCTCGGCCTCTTTCCATATGAATGGGATCAATTGAAAAAGCTTTTACTTCTCCAATAGTGATTTTTGGTTTAAGATATCTGGCATTGTTCAGCGGACAGTGGTCAAGATTAGGAGACTCATGTGGTCCAAATTCAATGATTAAACAGATTAACGTGTATAATTATAAATAGACCCATATTTATATACATAGAAAGACACATACATACACTTTACTTTAGCAAATAGTTAAAAATGATTCCACTTGTACTTTTTATATCTCTTGGGTAATGTATCAAACACCAAGAGGCAGAAAAATGTAAATTTAAGATGAAAAAGTATTGGGTGTTAAAGGTAAACTTTGGCAATAATATTTCAACATTTAAGGATAATATGATATTGATATCACAATAGGCTGCCCAAAAGCTATCTTGATATTTGTCATCTTAATAATTGATAAGAGCAATATGAAGAAACCTGAGAATTTGTTTCACGGTCAAGAGAACAAAGAAAATATTGAGCATTGTTCAAATGGGATATTTACTGTTTGAAAAGAATCATATTATTCCACTGTTATATATGTTTTGCAGGAATAATAGTTATTTTGCAGCATTGTTATAAAGATTGCAATAATACAATAAACCTATGGAATATAATTGGGTAGAAAATGAATACACTGCCTAAATACAAATGATACGCTGCTCAAAAAAATAAAGGGAACACTTAAACAACACTATATAACTCCAAGTAAACCCAACTTCTGTGAAATCAAACTGTTCCCTTAGGAAGCAACACTGATAGACAATCAATTTCACATGCTGTTGTGCACATTCAACTTCCTAAATTATTTCATGCAACCACATATTTGACTACATACATCCAGTTAAGTGTCAAACTTAACAACTTAACAATGAAAGAACTTTACAAAGACTCACATTCAAATCTCTACCAATCCATGTTGGACCATTTGTTCTCTTATTCCATTCTACCTAAGATCTTTGTTATGAAAAAAAATAGAGGAATTGTGACTTATAAATGCAAACAATAACAACTGTACCATATAGGAAACTAATAGCCTAAGTTATGACAAAGTATAGAAAAAGTATATTGGGAAATACAAATACTGAAACTGTTGTTCTTAAACTCTCCACAATGAGGTAAAATCAACAAATGTTCACCAGTTTCCAAATTTTCCCAAACTTTACTTTTGAATTTCAACCGAAACCCTAAGCTGAAATAACTTTTTTTATTATGTCATTGCCCCAAAACATTGCCCTTTAGCTGAGATAACATTACCAAAAAACATTTATTTCATTCAGACCTTGGAGGCAGGTTCACATGTGTATATATTTGCATCTCTCTATAAACACATACAATATGTCTACATCAGTGTTTTTCAACCAGGGTTCCGTGGAACCCAAGGGTTCCGCAAAGGCCAGCCAAGGGTTCCACGAGTACAGCAGCCACCAAGCAGGAGGAAGAGTGGGCACTGTAAGAGAGCGCGCCTTACTACTCCCCTCACGCTCGAGGCCTGAGAGGGCAGGAGGAGCGGAAGGCGTCTGCTCCAGCTTTGCTTTCACTTTGACCCTCCCACCGGCCCCCGCAGCCGCCAAAAAATGCAGAGGGAAAGCTGGTTGAATGGAGCGAACGGCCTCCGCTTATTGTCCTGCTCAGGCCCAGCACTCCCGGCGAGGTTACGCGGTGCAGCCTCTCTCTCTCTCTCTCTCTCCCTCTCTGCTACTCCACAGCCACGGACCCCCATTCAGTAGCAGCACTTGCTGGTTCTGCCTCCATCCTCTAAGGCCACATTACTATTACTATTAGTCTTCTCATCATTCCTATCACCGATTTCCCACTTATGACTATGACTGTAACTTGTTGCTTGTATCCTTAAGATTTATATTGTTTCCTGATTGCTTATTTGACCCCTATGGCAATCATTAAGTGTTGTACCTCATGATTCTTGACAAATGTATCTGAGAGCTTATGCAACAAAGACCAAATTCCTTATGTGGCCAATCACACTTGGCCAATAAAAGAATCCTATTTCAGCTTCAGGATGTACAGCTTAATGCAGTGTTTTCAACCAGGGTTCCGCCAGAAATCTGATGACACCAAAGGGTTCCCCTGAAGAAAAAAGGTTGAAAAACACTGGTCTACATGTATATGTATCCCAGCGACCAGTTAGGTCCCACAGAGTGGGCCTTCTCCGGGTCCCTTCTCCGGGTCCCGTCAACTAAACAATGTCGGTTGGTGGGGACAAGGGGAAGAGCCTTCTCTGTGGCGGCCCCAACCCTCTGGAACCAACTCCCCCCAGAGATTAGAATAGCCCCCACCCTCCTTGCCTTTCGTAAGCTCCTCAAAACCCACCGTCAGGCATGGGGGAACTAAGATAATCTTTCCCACTAGGCTTCTACAATTTATGCATGGTATGTTTGTATGTATGAATTGTTTTGTAACAAGGGTTTTTAACTGTTTTAGTATTGGACTTTTACATTCTGTTTTTGTCACTGTTGTTAGCAGCCCCGAGTCCACGGAGAGGGGCGGTATACAAATCCAATAAATAAATAAATAAATAAATATACAGTATACACTAAAATTTAAGTACAGTAATCAGGTAAACAGCTTTTCAAACTCTGTTCTCATCTCATGGATGCAGCCACTGACATGAATTAGTAAGCCACAACAGATTCTGAATTTCTTCAAGAGATGGGAATGAAGAGGGATGGAACTGCTGAGCTGGTGACAGTAATTAAGGCTGTTCAAGACTTTTGTAGCCATCAAAGAGTCTCTCATTTCCACTCTAAGCAAAATAAGATTGGGATCAGGCAGCATCAAAAAATAAGCTTAATAAAATAGGCTGCTACATTTATAGTACCATTATTCTAGCCTATCATTTGGGAATTACCTTTTATCTCACGAAGGAATAATATCAGTGATGCTGGTTTCATCTTTCATAAATTTGTAGCTAGAAAATTAGTGGCAGGATTTTTATACGTGCAGGAAGTTTGCACAGGCTTTGCAATGACTCTGATCTGCATTTTATTACACAGAATCCTTTATTTATATTATGGGAGATTAATTAGCAAATAAAATAAGGAAATACAAGTAGAAGTCTTGGGAAACTTCTATGACCTCCATTAAAAGTATAACAATGATATTTGGACTAACTAACAGAATTTTTGTTTAATTTATTATTTTCATATAGCTAAGAAATTTCCACTGCTTAATTTATATTTATTCAACATACATTTATCCAAGAAAATTAGGAGGCACGCCTTTATTTAATATTATGGTCAAGAGCAGGACAAAGTTATCATGAAATTGGTTTATAATATGCTCCTTTATTCAGTCAGTATAACCCTGACAGTTTGGATTTTCTTTTAATGTTCTCAAACATATGAGTTTGAGAATATTACCACTATACGGCCAACTGCTGAGTCCCTGAAATCATTATAAAATGAATAATTTTCAAACTTATAAAAATGGATCCAACCTAACAGAGATTATTATCAGCACATTATGCTTATTTACTTAGAATAAATTCCATTAAGCTGGACAGGTCTTAATCCCAGTGCATATACAATATTCATGCATAAGCACGCTAGTGCATAAGGGCACCAGCGTGCCTACCATCCCTGCCCAGTACCCCTCTTATGTATATAAAAAATGTTATATCTATGTATATTACAAATACATACTTGACAGCAGACGTGGTAGATAAATCCACAGTAACTGAATTTAAACATGCCTGGGATAAACATATATCGCATCCTAAGATAAAATACAGAAAATAGTATAAGGGCAGACTAGATGGACCATGAGGTCTTTTTCTGCCATCAGACTTCTATGTTTCTATGTTTCTATTACAAAATAAATAAATAAAATAAAATAAATATATACTGTACTTCTCTAGGAGTAAATTCCACTGAACTCAGAGAATAGTCAACTTCATTATTTCAATTTTAAGGAGCCATATTCAGATTGCAGCTACATATCTTATTGCCTTCAGTAAAAAAAGAATACTAAATATAGGAATCTCACATGAATTTTACAAAAGAGAACTTTAACAATGTAGTCTTTTGGTAAGGCTGCATGTACTCAAACCTTTAAAAGCTAAAAAGAAAGTATCAGATGAAATAGAATGAACACAATCATTCTTGGATATCAAGCATTTGAAAAGATAATTTAAGGTTAAAAATGGACTAACACACGTTCCTATTTGTTTCTTCATCTAACAACATAAAGAGAGTTACATCATAAGAATCATAAGATACTTTGTAATCTGAGATCCAACTGGCTTTAATGAAGCAGTTACCACGTTTCACAAAAAATAAAAAATGTTGGGTTAACATTGGGAAATGTCTGTCATCTTACTTCAGAATTTGAGTTTGAAGAAAGTCAAGATCATAGATGAAACTTTCTTCCTTTGTGTGTGCTTCAACTGAATGCACACATCCTATTTTTTTTTCAGTGACGTTTATTTCCAATAAAAATATAGAGCTGCAACTTTCAAGAGTTTACTTTGGAACCATATGCATATATAGCAATGAAGAATGGTAAGAAGAATTGGGGTCCGAAACAATCTGATGTATAGACTCCTGCAGCCAATAGGGAGGTTAAAGGTCTTTTCCTGTGCCATTCCTCCTCCACATTTCTGTGCCGAGCACTTAAAAGATTTACAAAACATAAATATGGTTGCTAATTACTTCATTAGTGTAATGTGTAGTTTTGTTTTCTGTGTGGGTTCGTATTTCTGAAGGCTGTTTACCTCCTGGGAAATACTACCACAAAGATCTAATTCAAGATAGCTTTTGTGAAATGATTATGGTTAACTATTTTGCATAGTTAAACAGGCTCCATAGTATCTTGGAAAAATGCTGGCACTACTGGAGGAATGTTCTGAGCTACAGTTTTGGATGAAAGCCTTGGCATCAACCCAGAAACCGCCCCCCTGGCAAACATTCTGATTTATTTTCTTTCGGTAAGTATTTTGGGATTGCATGTTTGTGTAGCACTTTATGGCTGTATTCACACAGCACATTTACCCAATGATACCTGAGCCATGGTTTATTTAATTCACTCAATGTTCTGATTCTCATAGATCGCTGAATTTGAGGCTAATCGTATAAGGTGGATTGACCCAACATGTGCCTGATTAATTTGTGATCTTTTGAGTCATAAGAACCCAATTTAAGGGTGAAATACTGGCTAAAGAAACTCAAGTCAGATCTTCCCACTCTGATTCACCTTTATCATGAATACACCAGGTGTTGTGGTTAGCTCTAGCCCAGCTCCTGCCCCAAGGACTGTGGATGTGGGGGAGACATCCACATGCTGCAGGCCTGTTTTGCCCCCGGTGGAATCTGCTGATGAAGGCTCCTCTGACCAAGAAGACATGAGTGACAGGGAGGAGGAGAGTGTGGCAGACAGCTCAGAAGGAGATCGATTATCTAGCTCCTCCTTGGATTCAGAACAAGAGTTAATGATACAGCCACGCATGCGGAGAGCGATGCATAGGCAACAACAACTGAGAGATTATTATCAAAGAAAATGAGGCCACCTGTGGTTGGGTGGGGCTGTGATAATTAGTGAGGCTGCTATAAATAGCAGCCTGTGGGTTTGGCCATTGTGGAGGATTATCTGATCGTTGTGTTTCATGCCTGCTTTGCTGACTTTGATCTTTGTGTGCTGATTTTTCCCTGCTTTGAAACTAAACCAGAGCAAAGTGTGCTTCATTTTGTGAAAGAATAAGGACTGTGAATTGCCTCACAGCTGCAAGCTAAGTATCACAGAACTAATAAGGGACTTGTACAAATTACCAATTTGTTTGGAGACAAGTGCTCTTTGCTATACAAAAATAGTGCTTCGTTTATTTGCCTTTTTTGGTATAAAGAACATTGTTTTGAATTTTCAAATGTGTGTGTGTCTGAAATTGTATCTGGGCATTTTTGGGAGGATTCTACCAGAGAGCTCGACAGAACAACCAGGTAGATTTAGCAAACCACTTTTGGTTACAATATACCTATTCAAAATAACAATAAATAATATCACTAATGCTCTAATTTAATGACCTGAGCTGTAGTGGCACAGTGGTTAGAGTGCAGTACTGCAGGCTACTTCTGCTGCCTGCTGGCTGCCTGCAATTTGGCAATCTCACCAGGTTCAAGGTTGACTCAGCCTTCCATCCTTCCGAGGTGGGTAAAATGAGGATCCAGATTGTTGGGGGAAATAGTCAGATTCTGTAAACCACTTAGAAAGGACTGTAAAGTGGTATATAAGTATAAGCGCTATTGATATTGTTGCAAGAATCATAACCAGATAATATAGTTTATGTACTAGCAATGTTTGAAATGTCATAAAAGTATTCGTAATCATTTTCAACAGTTTAACTATAGCATATAAAGGAGGGAGATGGGCAGTTAAGAAATATAAAAATAAATAAAGTGGGCTATACTGTTATCAATAAATGAAGTCACAAAGGGTGGGAGCAGAACACATTGTTCTCCCATCTTCCTATGCTCCACTGGTTCAATTTGCCCCTCATATAAACTCTGCTGATAGGAAAAGTGTCTCTACAGGCAGAGTAAATAACTCACGATGGTGGCCACAATTATGTTCAAAGTTTTTAATGTATTCTGCATGAAAGAGAGATGAAACATCAATCTTGCAATTGTGATTGCCATTTTGAATTTTTACCGAATGTGCATGTGCACATGCATATACTGTATATATATATACACACACACACACAGAGTAAATGGCCCTGCATTGGTTCTCAACCTGTGTGTCAGGAATCCCTTTGGGGGTCAAACGACCGTTTCACAAGGGTTGCTTAAGACCATGGGAAAAGACACATTTCCCATGGTGTTAGGAACTAAAGCTTCTAATCTGGCACTTTGGAACATATATTTACAATCTGACCAATCAGGCTTTTACAGTGGGGGTGTCCCTCTGAGCTTCCTGCCAATTAGCTTGAAGCTCTGTTGGGAGTATTGGCGCTAGACTTATGGTTGGGAGTCACCACAATATGAGGAACTCTATTAAGGGGTTGCGGCATTAGAAAGGTGGAGAACCACTGCTACACGAAGATGAATGATCAGGGAAAAACAATAATCAAACAATGAAGGGTGGAGTAAGGGGCGTACATAAGTGCACTAGTGTGCCTTTCGTCCCCTGTCCAATTGTCTTTCCTTTATCTCATATATCATATATATTTTCTTCCTTTCATATATCTTCTCCTCTATTTTTACATATTATCTTTATATATATTACTTCATGTCTATTCTCTTCCATATGTATTGTGCATTGGACAAATAAATAAATAAACAAACAAACAAACAAACAAATAAGTTCCACTTTGTAAGTTCTTGACCACTTTATAGCTAAATTGATTACTGCAACCTTATACTCTTTCTGACCTTTAAAACCCCCCACAGCCACCCCAAATAGTTCTAAATGTGTCAACAACATTTTGCAATTGATCTGCTAAGTTTCAACAACATTTTTTCAGGATACTTAGGGAGGCATGGAAGGGGAAAGGGGAAATGGGAATACTGTACTGTAGTTTGCTTTCCAAAGATCTTCTATTCCCCTTTCCAAGCTTAAATCTCCACTCACCCCCAGGAAAAGGCTGGGAAAGTCCATGGACACCAACACCTCTACCAGGCATCCAGTGATGGGCTACCAAAATTTTTACTACCACATTGTGGGCGTGGCTCATGCATTGGGTGCTCTGGGGTGGAGCTCCATTTTCACTACCCCACCGCTTTCTCTCCCGTCTGGGCAGTAGCCCACCCCGGATTATTTACTATATAAAGTGTATGTACACACACACACACACAGCTCTTCTAAAATTATACACATTCAAATTCATTTACTGCGATAGGAAAAACATACGCAGAGCCCAGAAGGGAAGAAAAGAAAAATCAAAATTTTGCTACCCGTTCTGCGTACCTGTCCGTACCTGTAGGAGCCCATCACTGCAGGCATCTCCCGCAAAGTTGTCCATCAACACGGCTTAGTCCAATATGTGAACCAGTCTTATTCAAATTAGTTACAAAGAAATCTTCATGCTCCACAGGACACGTTAGCCAGCATAAACACAGCTGGTGTGAAGATACAGCATGGAACCCAATTTTCCCAAGCCACTGGATTACTTAATAAGGTATTCTAATTAAGTACGGAAGGAAGTCTTAGAGACAGAAGGTTTAAATTCTTATCACTTCTAACTTTTGCCAGTTCAAAATGCTATTCTGAATACACACTTGGCAGATAAATTAAATCCTCAGTGTTCAAGTTTAGCTCTATTAGGTGAACATTAGGAGAAATCAGCAAAAATGCCATACCCCTATGTAACTAAAAGCCTGCTTTAAGCCAGTCTCTGCCGCGGTTGAAAATCATGTACAAGTGCATCGAGAACATTTTAGGAAAATAAAATCTAAAAGCATCATCATCACTGTCATTATAGTCATAGATATTTTTTGCCGAGAACATATATATATACCAGTGTTTTTCAACCAGTGTGCCGTGGCACACTAGTGTGCCGCGAGACATGGTCAGGTGTGCCGCGAAGCTCAGAGAGAAAGAAAACAAGAGAGAAAGCAAGCAAGAGAGAGAAAGCGAGAGAGAGAAAGCAAGCAAGAGAGAAAGAGAACAAGAGAGAAAGAAAGCAAGAGAGAGAAAGAAAGAATGCAAGAGAGAGAGAGAGAAAGAGAGGGAGGGAAGGTGGGAGAGAGAAAGACATAGAGGGAAGTAGGGAGGGAGAGAGAAAGAGAGCAAAAAAGAGGAAAGAAGGAAGAGAGAAAGAGGGATGGAGAGAGAGAGAAAGAGAAAAAGAGGGAGAGAAAGAGGGAGAAATACTGTAGAGTGAAAGGGAGGAAGAGAGATAATTTTTTTGTCCAAATTTTTTTAGCGCCCCCCCCCCAAATGTGCCCCATGGTTTTGTAAATGTAAAAAATGTGCCACGGCTCAAAAAAGGTTGAAAATCACTGATATATACAGTGATATCTCATCTTACAAACCCCTCCTCATACAAACTTTCAAGATACAAACCCGGATTTTAAGATTTTTTTGCCTCTTCTTACAAACTATTTTCACCTTACAAATCCACCGCCACTGCTGGGATGCCCCACCTCCGGACTTCCATTGCCAGCAAAGCACCCATTTTTGCTTCATCGCAAAAACACAGACGTCCGGAGGTGGGGTTTCGAGGACTTCGGTGTTTTTGCGATGCTGCAATTTCACTGATGCTCACTTCGATGGGAAACCCCACCTCCGGACTTCCGTTGCCAGCGAAGTGCTCATTTTTGCAATGCTGGGATTCCCCTGCAGCATCACAAAACCACAGAAGTCTGGAGGTGGGGTTTTCTATGGAGGGGAGCCTCAGGGGAATCCCAGCAGTGCAAAAACGGGCGCTTCGGCAGGCAAAAGGGGTGAATTTTGGGCTTTTCCATTGATTTCTATGGGAAACATTGTTTCGTCTTACAAACTTTTCACCTTAAGAACCTTGTCCCGGAACCAATTAAGTTTGTAAGACAAGGTATCACTGTATATATGTTTTCATAGATTTTCATGGGTACAGGTATGAAGGTCTTGGCATATTCGGGTTTCTTCCCATGTAAGTTTCAGAGATTCCTGGTGACGTTTCGACAAGGTCCCACTCGTCATCTTCAGGCTGGTGCTTTTGGCTTTTTGCACAAAGCCAATTACACGGGGGGACGGGGGGACGGACCCAAACTCACAACAATCTACATACATATACCCGTGATAATCTAGAAAAACAAATAAATAGATCTATACTAGCTTCAATTCATTTTCAATCCAGTAAAAATATGTTATACACACACACACACACACACACACAAATATAAATATGCAGTAACATATATTATCTTCCATTATGGTATAGATTATATAGCTCTCAAGGAGATTTTTTTTACCCATCTGTTTTTCTTTTTCATATACAGTACACTATATTTTTCACCCAAATTTACGACAGTCCATCTTTTTCCATCTCTTTCCTTCTCCTTCCCTCCCTTCCCTTCTCCCCTCTGCTTCTCTCTCCTTCCCTCTTTCCTTCTCCTTTCCCCTCTCTACTTCCCTCTCCCCTCTTTCCCTCTCCTCCTCTCCCTTCTTCTCTTTCTTCTCCTACTCCTCTCCTCCCATCTACTTCCCCCTCTCCTTTCCCCTGAACTACAGTAAGTTGCATTCTATCAACAGAAAGCATTGATGTGAAAACAGTGTGGCAGGGCTGAGCTGCTAATCAACAGAAAATATGCTGATAAATAATAATAATAATAATAATAATAATAATAATAATAATAATAATGGGAAGAGCCTTCTCTGTGGTGGCCCCGGCCCTCTGGAATCAACTCCCCCTGGAGATTAGAACGGACCCCAGCCTCCTTGTCTTTCGCAAGTTACTCAAGACCCACCTATATCGCCGGGCATGGGGGAATTAAGACATCTCCCCCAGGCTTTCTTATATTTTATGTTTGGTATGTATGTGTGGTATGGTTTTTAAATTGTTGGTGGTTTTTAATATAATTTTATTATTAGATTTGTTCCATTATTATACTGTTTTTATTATTGTTGTGAGCCGCCCTGAGTCTTCGGAGAGGGGCGGCATACAAATCTAATAAATTGAATTGAAAATTGAATTGAATAATAATTTATTAGATTTGTATGCGGAGCATCTCACAACAGTAATAAACAGTGTACAAATCCAATACTTAAAAACATCTAAAACCCATATCATTAAAAACCATGCAACTCAGTCATACCATTCATAAGCCATAATATCCTGGGGATCTCTCAATTACCCCATGCCTGGTGACATAGATGGGTCATAAAAGCTACAATTAATGCACAGCTCTCAAACGAACACAGTTGCAGAGAACCAATTGTGATATAGGAAATCATCAAGCTGAGTGAAGAGCACTATATATTTCCCTGCTAATAGAGCCAATCATTCTTGGGCGCTCTTGAAGACATCCCTCACCAGCAAGTTCCTGAATTGAAACAGACCTTTGCTGTGGTCTGACAGCACTGGCAGGTTTTATCAGTGTAGTAGTAATCTATTGTCAGTGCTTCTCCCAACAAACCTTTTCCCACTTTTTGGGTTCATTCCCATCCATTCATCACTCCCCTAAGTACATTTCAGTTCCATCTGTGAAAGCAAGGAAACAGCCTTCCCAAGGGAGCCTTCCCAGCTGCTCCCCCCTTTTGTCTTTCAATAATGCTGACAGAATAACAGCTCCCTAATTTAGAACAGCTCCGAGGACTGTCAGTGGTTTATTTTTTAAGCCCCCTTAAAACTCCCAAGGGAGGAAAAGTCTTTTGTATCACTAAATTCCGGGATGTGACAGCTTCTGCCACGTTGGGTGAAAATTCACGAAGCCATGGAAGTTGTTGAGTTTAATATTTAAAATATTGAGATATTAATGTGAAATATTAAACCTGTATCTTTTGCCCTTCTGTACCTATAATAAAGTGAACCTCGGTTGGAACAATTCTTACCTATCCAAGCTATTTTTGCAGAAGTCTCTTTACCTCCCATTAATTCTTTCTAAACCAGGTTTAATAAAATCATCCTCGTCTGGAACCACATATCCCTTCTTTGTGTATTTATAAGTCAATGTCCAAGTTTGCTAATGAGTGCTTATACTGTAGGTGACTGTAGTACTTTTGGGGAATGTATGACAGACTTGAGTTTTCATCTCAAAACAGATGGCATAATACCTAGCCGACTTTGGCTGATCTAGAAATCTAAGCATGGCTGGCTCTAGTTTGTTCCAGATGGCTGAGAAACATCTGTAAAATCTAGAGACATAAGCTAAACTGGTGTGTGTGTGTGTGTGTGATTGATTTCTTCTAACCTGATCTTTTCCAAACTGGTCCCATTAGACCAGTTTGGTTAAAGACCTTGATATACTAATAACAAAAGATTTAAGTGCCAAAGCCCACTGCAACAATATAGCCAAGAAGGCTTCAAGAGTTGTAAACCTAGTCCTACGTAGCTTCTGCTCTGGCAATCTCACACTACTTACCAGAGTTTACAAAACTTTTGCCAGACCCATCCTCAAATACAGCTCATCTGTTTGGAACCCATATCACATCTCAGACATTAACACCCTTGAAAATGTCCAAAGATACTTCACCAGAAGAGCCCTTCACTCCTCCACTCGAAATAGAATACCCTATGAGACTAGACTTTCAATCCTAGGCCTAGAAAGTTTAGAACTAAGACGCCTTAAACAAGATCTAAGTATTGCCCACAAGATCATATGCTGCAACGTCCTGCCTGTCGGCGACTACTTCAGCTTCAACCACAACAACACAAGAGCACACAACAGATTTAAACTTAATATTAACCGCTCCAAACTTGACTGTAAAAAGTATGACTTCAGTAACCGAGTTGTCGAAGCATGGAACTCATTACTGGACTCCATAGTGTCATCCTCAAACCCCCAACACTTTACCCTTAGATTATCTACGGTTGACCTATCCAGATTCCTAAGAGGTCAGTAAGGGGCGAGTACAAGTGCACTAGAGTGCCTTCCGTCCCCTGTCCTATTGCTCTCCTATATCTCCTATACCTTTCTTCTATTCCTATATCTCTTTTTCTATTCTTTCATTGATATGTTCTATTACTTTATCTTCTTTTCTATTATTTCTTAGATATATTTTACTATGAGTATCTCCTCTATAACCTTCATCATGTATTTTACTATGTGTATATAGATATATACCCACTAAAACCCTAAAACAATTTTGTCCAATTGTGTATTGGACAAAATAAATAAATAAATAAAATAAAATAAATTAGATATGTTGGAATTACGACTCTTAAACCTCCAGCTGTTCTAGGAACTAAAAACCGTGGTGGTATTTTGGTGGATATCAGTTCTAACATCACTTTTAATGAAGAAATCATGCCAGATGTTAACACTAATTGTGTGAAACTTGTACCTGTCATAGTCTCCATTGCACAAGGCTCGCACAGGGATGGCAAATGACTGCCATACTGGATTCAGAGTGTTCTTCACCACTTCAGTTTTATGACAAATGGTAAATCTAGGAAGATAAAGATTGTCTGTTTAGTTATGCTAATTCTCAGAAACTGAGGAATACCTTGGGTTAGACAACAACAGAGAAGAAAGAAAAATATCATTGTTTTTGTTCTTGCAATAGGCTTCTCCAAATCAGCATGGACTATGAAAATTGGCACTGGGTTGGATCAAGATAAAAATGGATTACTTTAATAGCTGCAAACATTGGCATTCTCCAGGCGCTTGCAGAAGAAATAAGCACCAACTTCATGCAATATTAGCTCACATTTTTCACAGAGGATATAAATATTCTCTATTAAAATTATACTTTTATTAGCACAAGTAGTGCAATATCCATTCCCGCAGAGAAAAAACCTGCTGAAAGCAGAACAAACTATATTGGAAACCAATTTAAAGCAATAACCAGCAAGATATCGCAATATCTCTAGAAAGGAGAAGCTCATATTCTCTCAGACAAGGGAGGGGGGATTTTATTTTATTTTTCAGGCAGGGCCTGTGTTTTTAAGAAATAATCTGCTGGGAGCCATGTTCCAGTAATGACCAGAGCCACAATTGGGCAGATCACCCTTTTCTTCTCTTTTTCTATTAGCTCAACTTTCCATGATGTCCATCCATGCTCCTACCCAACCTAGTATTGGAAGAAGCACAGATAGCTCTTGCAACCGATTTAAAGTGATCCTTTTGCAAAGATCCTTTGATGTTCATGACTCATAGGCATGAATTACCCAAGAATGATAAGCATTCTTATCATTCTTGCAGTAATTTGGTTGGGACATCTCAATGAGAAAGAATTTGCCTGGCACAGTGGTATCTTGTCTTAACTCCACACTAGCCAACCTATCAGATTTTGATTTTAAGAATATGGAAACATTCATTCATTCATTTTATTTGTCATACAAATATAGTATTGTAGCTTGTTTGTTTGTCTGTCTGTCTGTCTGTCTGTCTGTCTGTCTGTCTATCTATCCATCTATCTATCTATCTATCTATCTATCTATCTATCTATCTATCTATCTATCGATCGATCGATTTGATTTGTATGCCGCCCCTCTGCGCAGACTCGGGGTGGCTCACAACAGTGATAAAAACAATATATAATGATTCTATTCTATTCTATTATACATTATATTATGTTTAACATAATATAAGTATAAAGTAAAGATAGATAGAGATAGAAAAGATAAAAAGACAATAAGATAGGGACAGTTATGCATGCCCCTTTACATCCTGCTCACATAAAAGAATGTTAGAGTGTGAGCCTGGGAATTTAGCTATAAACCAATGTTTTATTTCAGCACCATTGAAAATTGAGGAAAATCTTCTAAATTTCAAGATCTTACCTTAATTTATCTATTTAATTATTCAGAATGGTCAGCTAGGGAATAGTCTTGAGGCTATTTAAATTTCACCCCCATCCCTTTTCTATTAAACACAACATCACATTTCACAACATCTTGCTGGTTTAGTGAACAACTTCAGGAACATTCATAAATCATCATTTTGAAATGATTCTGCAAGTTGAAAACTTAGCATACTTGAGGTATTTTATTTTCTCCTGTATCAACTAAAAAATTGATCAAAGGAGGTTTTTTTTACCAGAGCTGGTCATGCCCCCCAAAAAACCTCTTTCCTACTTGCAAGAAAGATTTGTCCAATTGACATGGTGGCCATGATCACACATAAGAAACGTAAAGCTTATATCACACAATCATATCCATTATCTTGATTTTTTAAAAACGCATCCTATAGATCAGTGGTTCTCAACCTGGGGGTCGGGACCCCTTTGGGGGTCAAACAACCGTTTCACAGGGGTTGCCTAAGACCATGGGAAAACACAAATTTCCCATGGTGTTAGGAACTAAAGCTTCTATTCTGGCGTATTGGAACATATTTTTACAATCCAACCAATCAGGTGTTTACAGTGGGGGTGTCCCTCTGACCTTCCTGCCAATCAACTTAAAGCTCTGTTGGGAGAATTAGCATTAGACTTATGGTTGGGGGGTCACCACAACATGAGGAACTGTATTAAGGGGTCGCACCATTAGAAAGTTTGAGAACCACTTCTATAGAAGCTACAAAACCTCCACCCATTCACCCTGAGTTTAATAGTCCATGCCTCACCCACTAAAGCTTTTCTTTTTGATGTTCTCTCAGAGTGATGATCTTTTCAATTAACCAAAATGACTGTAGTTTTGGAATGTGAAGTAAAGAACCTTTAAGAAGAAGGGACCCGCTGTTTTAATGTCGGCAGATTATATATAGCTACAATAGTGTTGTCCATAATAGGCATTAGCCTGGACACGTTCTTTATATGAAGCTTTTAAACATTTGCTTGCTAAGGAAAGCCAGCTATACTGATTGACTTCATCGAAGCCTGTTGGATCTGACTGGTATTTGAAAGAGTGATCATCAGAAAATGCAGACTTATAGGCTAGACTGGGAAATCACAAAAAAAATTCCAGAATGACCAGCAAAGTATCAATGAAAAATTTCACTGTGTGGCTAGTGAAGGACCAGTTAAAATTGGAGCAAATCTGTTCTCAGGAAGAAAAAAAAACAGTTGTACTCACGTTCCATCTTCATTACTCCTGAAGAATACCATGAAAGGGTCTGATTTCCCAAAGAAGTCTTTCTTGTCCAGCTTGTTGGCACAGAACTGCATTGTGGCTACATCCTTGGAATTGGAAGCAGAAAATATATTGTGTAACAGCATTGCTGCTGAGCTAACAGAGCAATTTTAAGACGTTGTATGGGAAACAGAGGTGGGAGTCAGCAGGTTCTGACCACCTCTGGAGAACCAATAGTGGAAATTTTGAGTAGTTAGGAGAACCGGTAAATATCACTTCTGGCTGGCCCTGGCCCCTTCTATTCTTTGTCTCCCGAGTCCCAGTTGATCGGGAGGAAATGGGGATTTTGCAGTAACCTTCCCCTGGAACGGGGAAGGAATGGGGA
This sequence comes from Erythrolamprus reginae, assembly GCF_031021105.1. Lineage (NCBI taxonomy): Eukaryota > Metazoa > Chordata > Lepidosauria > Squamata > Dipsadidae > Erythrolamprus > Erythrolamprus reginae. The sequence goes on from NC_091952.1 coordinate 48,425,286, forward strand.
TTTTACAGTATCCTTTCCCTGCCAAGCTCACCAAGCCACACCCACCATGCCCACCAAGCCACAAACAAAGAAACAAACAAACAAACAAACAAATCCCACTCATAGTTACTACTGTTGAACACGGTACTGAGGAAGCTGGGCTTTGCTTTGATATCATTTTATATTGCATCTCTTGCTGAATTCTGTTTTTTTCTGATATATGACCTTTGTCCTACATATCTGCTGTACTCTTAGCATTCTTAAAGTGCTGAGAGCTGGGCAAAAGGATCTTTCCGTTTTCACACCTCTGTTTCCTCTGTGCCCGGGTGGGGTGCATCTCCTGCTTGAACGCGTAACCACGAAATGTACTCAGGAAGGAGCCACCTGCTCTCAAGGCATATAGCTCCATGCAGGAACCCACAATCTAACCGCAAGTGCCTCTTTGCTGTACATTCTGTACATTCTGTATCTCCTACATTGTATAACCTCTTTTTACTTTCTGTATAAGGAAGCGTTGACAACTAGTATCTGATTGGCTGATGCTGTGTGTTTTTTGTACTCCTTTGGAAATGTATAAAGAGCCCTGAAAAGCAATCCACGTCGTTCAGACATTGCTTTTATATTCTTCTGAACCTGATGCATGCACCAAATAAACCTGTATCCTGTATCCTGTATCCTCCTGTGGTCTCTGGTCCCTTATTGGCATCAAACATCTGTGTTTCTGCAACATTTTCTGGCGACCACGAAGGGACTAGACGGGACTTTGGATCCCTCTGGACGCCCACCTCAGTGGCGTCTGCCCCAGGTGTGAAAGAGGAACAGTCCAGGCGCCATCGGAAATCTTTCTCCGAGGACCTTCCTGTTGACACCAGGGCAGCCACGCTGACGGTTTGCGATCCAAGAACCACTCAAGAGAGGAAACCAGAGATCAGGACATCTGTACGCCGGCCTGGAAGAGTAACCGAGTCTCCAAGATAAAAGGCAAGTTCTAAGGCGAGGCCTCTGTAGTAGACACTTTTTAGAGACTGGTACGAGTCTATCTTCTCCCTATGTAGAGGGACAGAGGCGAGGACTGATCACCCTCGTTTTGGCTCGTTCTTCACTGAGGGACCCCCAAGGTGGGTGGCCTGTGTTTTCTGAGAGAAAACGTTGTGTGTGTGATTGCCTACCGCGGTTCCCACAGGTGGCTGTGAGCTCCAGGACCTTGGGCCGGTAGAGATTGTGTGAAGTGAATAAAATTCCTTTTGTGTCTCAAGGGAAGGACCCCTTACCTCCCTTGTATACTCCCTCCCCTTTTCTGTCTGGTGCCCCGGGTGGAATATGGGAGGGAAACCAAGTGTGCCCAAGACCCCCCTTGAGTGTGTAATGAAACATTTCAACCAGGTCTATAATAATCAAACTCGAGAGTATAGTATAAAATGACCTGTGTACGTCAGAATGGCCCTCTTTTAACTTGGGATGGCCTGATATAGGAACCTTCGATATTCCCACTAGACTTGTATTTGATCCTGCCTTGGGCCATCCTGACCAAGAGCCATACATTGATATTTGGTTGAAACTAGCTCAAAATCCACCTCCATGGGTCACCAAATGTAGGACCCAACAGTGTAAAGTCCTGGCCATGGTCCCCATTCCTTCAGGGGCCACGCTCAGGAGAAGGACCCCTAGGAGAGGGGGAGGTAACTCATCCCCTCCCTGGCGGCCCCAGAGAAGTTCACATTGTTCCATCTCCCACACCAAAAGGGGCAAAGGACTCAGTCAGCCCCCCCCACGGAGATGGAAAAAATAAAAAAAAACCCCGTACTCTTTAGTTGCTCGGAGGAGGTGCCCCAGCCCCCACCATATGTTCTTGTGCCCTATGGCCAGATACAGGCACAATCAGCCCTACAGGATTCCCTTACCTTAGGGACTGGGAGGATAACCCCACTGGATGCCCCCCCTCTACGTGAGGGAGCCCCCGCTCCTTCACCCGCTTCGGGGGGGGGACTGGGATCCCCGGTCTCCCAAATAGACCCTAATGAAACCAACGCTGACAGGTTTGCCCGTTATGACACCCTCCTCCAGCAATGCCCGGATACAAAGAGATCTCCTGGGTCTCTCGCAACCATTCAATCCCCATCTGCACCTGAAGCCCCCTCCTCAGGGTCCACTCCTCAACTGGAGACCCCACCAGGCCCCAGTGGACGAATGGCCAACCTGTCTTTGCCAGATCCAGTAAGTGAAGGACCCATTGCAGAACGCACCAGAGCAAAAACCACATCAGTGTCCTTCACAGCCCCACTTCGCAGAGTGGATCAAATTGTCATTGATCCAGATGATTTCACAAAAACCTCAAGAATGCCCCTATTCCAACATGTTCCTTTCACCACCTCCGATCTTTTGAATTGGAAATTGCACTATGGCCCATATAGTGAAAAACCCTTAGAAGTTGCAAGCCTCTTGAAAACCATTATGGATGCCTAAAATCTCAATTGGATGGACTTGCAACACCTAATGGGAACCCTGTTTAAATCGGAGGAAAGAAAAAAAAAATCCTAAAACCAGATGCCCCCCCCAGGTTTAGACCTAGAGACATGTGGGTCAGAAGTTCCCTGCAGAGGACCCCCAGTGGGACCCCTATGTAGAGGGTAACCTTGACAAGATCAAGGACTACCAAATCCTTTTGATGAAAGCAGTGTGACAAGCAGGGAAACCCACCATTAACATGTCTAAGCCATCCCTTATTCTCCAAACCCCGATGGAAGTCACCCGGGCCCTACTAAACCTCATCATTCCGAGGTATGGGCTGCCTTCAAGAATTTCCTCAGACAACGGTCCAGAATTTATCCATAAGGGCACCCAGAAAATTGCTTCGATGCTTGGCATCACTTGGAAGCTTCACGTAGTTTTCATGCACCCCCCAGTGGTCGCGTGGAGAGAGTTAACAGGACTGTTAAAGATACATTAGCCAAAATATGTCAGAAAACTCAGCTTCCAATGGCCCTTTTTGCTGTGACATGTGCCCCTCAAAAGAACATACATGTTTCCCCTTATGAATTACTGTATGGGAGGGTACCCAATCTTTTACCCCCCACGATCCAATATTCCACTCATGTGGCAGATTCCCTTAAATTTAAACAGCTATAGACACTAAATGCCACTGTTAATGAACTCCAGGATTATGTGTTACAATGCAGACCTTACATTCTTGTCAACATTATACCTGGCCAAGAGGTGTGGGTGAAAGACTAGAACAGGGAAGTTCTCAGGCCCACATGGAAAGGGCAATATACTGTGGTCATGATCTCCCCTCTTGCTGTCGAGGTTGATTCCATCAAATCTTGGATTAATTGGACGAGGATCAAGCTTGCAATCCCCACCACATGGAAGGAATTGCCTCACCCCACAGATCCTTTCAAACTCATGCTGAAGAAGCAGAGGAGAGCCCTCCCTCCAGGAGACCCACCGGAAGCGGTCCCTCAACGGACGGACGGCTCGAAGAAGCCCCCCCTGCAGGCGCGGCTCCGGAAGCCCGCGTCCATCGCACGGGCAACGATCCAGGAGTAACCCCTGTAGCCGCGGCTCCGGAAGCCCGCGTCCATCGCACGGGCAATGGTTTGCCAGCAACTCCAGCAGCGGCCTTACCCGCCACCCCAGGTGCCGCTAAACCTATTACCCCCCCCCCAAAGTTGTGGTGGAAGTTGCAGTCTCTCCAGGACCCCTACCTCCTGGATGTCCCCCGATTGCATCAAAACTGTTTACGTTATAGTGATTCCTCTTTTGCTTCAGTTTCTGGCCTTTCCCTACTTCCTCTTCTTGGTGAGTACTCAGCGCCCTCTCTTCCACCGCCAGGGTCCCCATGGTTGATTGTCCTATTATGGAGTCTGGAAGTTACTTGCATACCACCCTCCGCCGTTTGGCTTATCTCCGTAAAACCCTTGTGTTGGTATTGGGCGTGCTCATTTTCTTCCTATTGATAAGTGTTTCTATTAATTCTATGTATGCCTACCGTATTTTTCGTGCAAAGGGAGAGTCAGATGGGCCTTTGGATTCCGTTGCCATATGCGAAGACACGGATCCCAATTTTGATCCCACCCCCTCGGTGGAGCCCTCTGCTTTGGCACTTACACCTTTACAGGTTACAGCAGTGTCAAACCCCCCATGCATGAAGTGTATGCGAGGCCCCCCTGGTAAAAAGCAGACCCCACCCTCAGACCCCCCCAACTGCACTGAGGTTGGACTGCCCCCTTGTTGGCATGATGGTCGCAAATTCTATCAGTGTAAGACTGGGAGTACTATTAGATGTTATCTCACTCAACCCCCCCTTTTACTGGCTCCCAAGCCCCTCTCTAAGGGGGGGCACTCCATTCCTGACACCTGTCCTCTATGTTTTCCTAAGGGTGATACTGTGTACTATTATGCTGGGGAGCCTCCATCCTGTACCCCCTTGGATTTTCTCCCATGCCAGCACATTGGGGATACTCTTTGTCACTGTAATGGAACTCAGGGCTTCTTGTGCCGCCTTCATGAATTGCAGCCCCGCGCTCCGATAATCCCTTTACGGGCCCCTGACGGCGGCCCTAAGACCCTCTCTCGTAGTAAAAGGGCTTTGCGGGACAAGGCACGCTCTCCTTCAGCCTGCCTCCCCTGTATTCAAACTACCCGCACAGACAATTTTCTTGCCCGCACTCATGTTTACCATACGGCTACTCCTCCGTCTTGTGAAACTTTTAATCTTCCCCCTTGCACCGTGAATGCCACTACCTACCAGCGATGCAATGGGTCTCGGGGTATTCTGTGCTATGACCCTAAACAGGCCACTAAAATAACTGAATATCATGTTATTCTCCGCCACATTACATACGGTCGGAGAGAGGAGATTCGCCGTACCTCTATTCCCACTCTCAATTTCCCTGTTAATTTTACTTTTGATGCCTGCTATTATATTGACCGCAATGCCCACCCCAAGGCGGGTGTGGCAGCCTGAGTTGGGAGCGCTCCTATTCATCCCAACATAAATATGTTTGCCATTGTTCCCAATGGGGTGACTGCCATGTGATTGGCCACAACTACTTTCCCTATTGGTCTTGCGTTACGTTTGCTACATGGACCCCTGGCACTATGGGTGGGATGAAGTTCTCCTTATCTTGTGGGTGTTTCCCCGAACTTCAAAAGTGGCCAGTGTAACCCTGTCACTCTTTCTTTCACTCCGGTTGTGGTCCCACAAGCTCCTATGTTTTTTGGAATGCAAATAGATGGCCAGGGATATGACCCCTCCCTGATTCTGTCCTTGGAAATCACGGCCCAGACCCGGACAGTAGGACGGAAAAAGAGCCTCTTTTGGTCCTACTATCAGGAAATGGATAAACTACATACATGGGCAGCCCCCCCCCCCTGCTGTAACCAATACTTTTGTACAACTTGCACAAGATGTGGCACGCACCCTTCAGGTTAAGAACTGTTTTGTCTGTGGGGGAACTAACATGGGTGAGAAATGGCCTTGGGAAGCACTTGAGTTGAATTATACCATTGTTCATGACATGGAGCTGGCCGGTAACCTGACAGCTGCTGCGGGGAAGGAGGGGACTTGGGCTCTGTCTTCTAATTTGGTGGGCAATGTCTGTTATACCCGTAACCACACCGCTGGCTGTGCCCACGTTGGAAACCTGCATTGCCTGTCCACGTGGAACAATGCGGCCTGGTGGTCTGGCAAGGGTCTGCAGCCAACCCACATGGCCCGGGCGTTGCAAAACGTTAGCCTCCTGAACCCGTATATTTTGGACCCCCAAAACACCAAATTGCTTTGGCTTGCTCCGGATGGCATGTATTGGATTTGTGGGAAGTATGCTTATGCCCAACTCCCACTCAACTGGTGTGGCTCTTGTGTCCTTGCTGTTATTCGCCCTGGGTTTTTTTTCTGCTCCCCCTGAAGCAAAGATTAGTTCTTGGGGTGCCTGTATATGATGAAATTGGCAATGTTTGCTCTAAAAGATCCCTCATTAGTGACCTTAAGATCGGGAACTGGAAGGATGATGAATGGCCCCCCGAACGTATTGTAAAGGTTTATGGCCCGGCCACCTGGGCTGAGGATGGTACCTTTGGTTATCGCACCCCCATTTATATGCTTAACCGTCTCATCCGCCTCCAGGCTGTGGTGGAAATTGTCACTAACGAGACGGTCCGTGGTCTTGCCCACTTGGCCTCGGAGGGTGTTAAAACACGCACTCATATCATGCAAAACAGACTGGCTTTGGACTATCTTTTAGCCAAGGAAGGGGGTGTGTGTGGGAAGTTTAATTTGTCTAACTGCTGCATCGAGATTGATAACAGTGGGGAGGTCATTAAGGAAATCACCGATCGCATGGTCAAGATTGCACATGTTCCAGTGCAGACTTGGAGGGGTCTGGACCTCTCTCATGCCGTCGTTGGATGGCTTCCTTCTTTACCCGGTATCAAATATGTTTTGGCTTGTGTTGTTTTTCTGGTGGCTGGCTGTGTTATTGTCCCCTTTGTGCTTCCTCTTCTTATGAAACCTTTTCATAGCTGTTTCGCTGGTGGCGGACAAACAGTCCTCCGAGAAGATTTTGGCTCTGTGGCACCTGCAATTGCTAAACAACTGCAGGGGAGGAAATGAGGAAGGGGAACCTGTCACTCAGGACCCCGATAGTGAGGAGCCAATATACGAAGTTCTCCTGCCACTCCAGCCCCAGCCCCTCCAACACCTTCAACCCCCTTCCAGTAACATGGTTGAAACCCCATCCGAATAAACTTTATTTCGGTTGGAGTTCCAAGAGGGGGGAAATGAGGAAGCTGGGCTTTGCTTTGATATCATTTTATATTGCATCTCTTGCTGAATTCTGTTTTTTTCTGATATATGACCTTTGTCCTACATATCTGCTGTACTCTTAGCATTCTTAAAGTGCTGAGAGCTGGGCAAAAGGATCTTTCCGTTTTCACACCTCTGTTTCCTCTGTGCCCGGGTGGGGTGCATCTCCTGCTTGAACGCGTAACCACGAAATGTACTCAGGAAGGAGCCACCTGCTCTCAAGGCATATAGCTCCATGCAGGAACCCACAATCTAACCGCAAGTGCCTCTTTGCTGTACATTCTGTACATTCTGTATCTCCTACATTGTATAACCTCTTTTTACTTTCTGTATAAGGAAGCGTTGACAACTAGTATCTGATTGGCTGATGCTGTGTGTTTTTTGTACTCCTTTGGAAATGTATAAAGAGCCCTGAAAAGCAATCCACGTCGTTCAGACATTGCTTTTATATTCTTCTGAACCTGATGCATGCACCAAATAAACCTGTATCCTGTATCCTGTATCCTCCTGTGGTCTCTGGTCCCTTATTGGCATCAAACATCTGTGTTTCTGCAACAGTACCACATATACTTATAATGCACTAATAATTTCTCCCCCTTGCAAAATAGACCCACAATTATAAACATATATCTGCAACCACTTGATTTGTTATCTAATCTATTGTACATCTTGATCTTGCCCACCAAGCCCACCAAGCCCACCAAGCCCAGCAGTAAAAAAAAAAAGAATCTCACCACTCATCAGAAAGTGGTACAGTAAAGTATTAAACATTAAATGTTGCACATTTCCCAATAGGAAATGGGAAAAGAAAGACTGAGGCTCATCCCTGAAATAAATTCTAATACAGTGTGTAATTGAAACGACCATAATAGCATGAGCAAGGTTTGAAAAATCTGGGAAAGCTATCTGTTTGGCTTCAAACAAGAATACTGCACCTACAACTAAGACTTTTTACTCATAGACTTTGGTACTTGGGTATTTTCTATCCCCATCAGTCTCTGGAACGTGCACTGAAGCATGTTAAACTGAACTCTTTATAGAAGAGTTACAGCTTGGCAACGATTTTCATAGTTGATAAATCATGCACTACATTTTTTCGCTTCCTGGCATTTAAATCAATCCAGACCCTTAGGATTATAATGGAACTAGCTACTTTCGTGAGTTAGAAAAAATGCAAACAACTTCATATATTTATCAGTGCATCCCTGTTGCTTTGTGAACATGCACACAAAAATCTTGCTAGGATTGGCATTTCATAAATACAGCAATCTTATCTCACTTGCTAAAATATCTCCAACCCCCCCCCACCCCCATCCCGGATTCTTCTATATTGCATTGACTTGCAAGAATGTGTGGATTTTATGTACATTTCCCCTGCATTTTATGCATATTTTTCCTAATGTAAACAAATCACTTCTGGAGCACTCCTAGATCCTCTGTACATTGCTGTTAAATCAGGTCACCCTAGTTTCTTACCTTTTTGCCACAGTTCACATGGATTAGATCCAATGCTCAATGATTTTGTGCTCTGAGGTATTTCGCAATTAGCTCCTTATCATCTACAGTTGGGGTCTCAAAACCGGGCCACTTTAAGACTTGTGGACTTCAACTCCCAGAATTCCTCAGCCAGCAAAGCTCAACATCTCACCTCAGCAAAACTGGTTGCCAAATTCTGGGGGTTGAAGTCCACAAGTCTTAAAGTGGCCCGGGTTTGAGACCTCTGTTCTACAGATTTGATAAGTATGCCTTCCATTGCATTTCTAGGCTATTTCTTGTTCTAGGCTATATATCATGATTCATAACAAAGGTATCTTTTCTTTTATGTACACTGAGAGCACATGCACCAAAGACAAATTCCTTGTGTGTCCAATCACACTTGGCCAATAAAGAATTCCATTCTATTCACCTAGGTGTTGAGTAACAGGAGGCCAAGGATAGAGTCCTGGGGAATTTCATTTAATTCTTCCCATCGGGATAATACAGAACTACTCACAAGCTCCATTTGGATGTGATTGTTCAACGAGTTAAAAATCTAACTGACCACTGTATCATCTGGCCCTCGTTTATCCTTTCTGTCCACAAAAAATATCATGAACATCCTTGACAAATACTTTTCTGAGATCAAAGTATATTACATTGCATCCTCAGTCTTTTAAACTATTCATGTTTTATGAATAAAGGAAAGACCAGAACAGTATTCCTCTGCTTTGAAGATATGTGGACTTCAATTCCCAGAGTTGAACTGAATACATCTTCAGGTTGGAATAGAAAGACAACAAACCACTAACAATCACAGGTAGCTTCTGGTAACATTCTTTTTAAAATATTCATAACCACACTGCCTGACAATTTATTCAGCAGAGATGCTAAATAATAGGTGCATATTTTCTCTGGTGCTCCCTCTACCATTTTGGATATTGGTTGTTGCTCTTATCCAGTCTTCCAGCACCAACAGGAGTTTTCTAAGATCACAATCAGTCGGCTGGAGTTCGTGTGTAATGCAGTTTTTAATTTCATGCTCGCCAGGACCGGCCATCCGTCTTTAACTATCTGCAGATACGCTATAAGATATTCCTGTGTTGAGGAAATAATAGCCTGGCTGTTGCAAGCCAAATGTTTCAAGCTGTAAAGCATTGAAGATCACACTGTGTCTTGAAGTGCTATGTTAGAGATGAAAAGTCAGTTTGATGAGACTTTTTCAACCAGTAGGGAAGCATGAAAGGAAGCCAGAAGAGATTAGGATCCCACTTATCAATCCTTCCTGAGTCCAACTCAAGGCATTTTCATTCTGCAAAGTTCTCTGCCAGTGCTGCTGGAAGCAGTCAGCAGTGGTGATTTTCCAGCAGAAAATAAGTGAATTACTGCGTGTGTATGAACGCTGTATTTTTCTAAAGGTACATTTTAACCGGGAGAGGGGGAAAAAAGGAATAGAGCATGCAGGGTAAAATAAAAAGCCTCAATTAGACCACACCTAGAGTACTGCAACCAGTTTTGGTCACCACACTACAAAAAAAACCACACATTGAAACTCTAGAGAAAGTGCAGAAGAGAACAACCAGGATGATAAGGGGGCTTGAAACTAAAAATACAAAGAGAGGTTGCAGGAACTGAGCATGGCCAGTTTGGCAAAGGGAAGAACCAGGGGTGACATGATAGCAGTGTTCCTATACTTAAGGGGCTGCCACAGAGAGGAGGGGGTCAGGCTGTTTCCCAAGGCACCAGAAAGCCAGACAAGGAATAACAGAGGGAAGCTGACCAAAGAGAGATTCAACCTGGAAATAAGGAGGAACTTTCTGACAGTCAGAGTGACCAACTTGCCTGGGAAGGTTGTGGGAGCTCCAACACTAAAGACTTTCAAGGGGAGATTGGACTGCCATTTGTCTGAAATGGGGCAGGGCAGTTATTAAGTCGGAGACACCGCAAGGTAATTAACTGCGGTTTATTGAAGTCAGACATAGAAACAACTAGTACAAGCAATACACAGAACTGAGGAGAGCCTGAGCTATATGACAGCTCATTTATACTCCAGCCCATAATAACATAACCAATATGTTAGTATAGGGGTTTTTCTTAAATTTATAATATTTTAATTAATTGGATTAATGTATTGGATTGTCTTTTCACTTGTTGTGAGCCGCCCCGAGTTTTCGGAGAGGGGCGGCATACAAATCCAAATAATAAATAAATAAATAAATAAATAAACACGCAACAAAGTTCCTGCCAAGATTTGTCTCTACCCAGTGACAGGAATGCCCAATGGCAGTTCCTTTACTAGTCACTGGGCAGAGACATAACAGCAGTGATGGCGAACCTTTTTTTCCTCAAGTGCCGAAAGAGTGTGGGCGTGTGCTAGCGTCCATGCATGAGTGCCCACACCCATAATTCAATGCCTGGGGAGGGCAAAAACGGCTTCTCTCACTCCCCAGAGCCTCTCTGGAGGCTGGAAACGGCCTGTTTCCCAATTTCTGGTGGGCCCGGTAGGCTCATGTTTCACCCTCCCCTGGCTCCAAAGTTGTCTCTGGAGCCGGGAGAGGGTAAAAAAGCCCTCCCCCATCCCCCAGGAAGTTCTCTGGAAGCCAAAAACGCCCCTCCCAGAGCCTCTGTGTGAGCCAAAAATCAGCTGACCAGCACACACATGCACATTGGAGCTGAACTAGGGCAATGGCCTGTGTGTCAGCAGATATGGCTCTGCGTACCACCTGTGGCATCTGTGCCATAGGTTCGCAATCACTGGTGTAGGGACCCCTGCTTGAGTGGGCGGTGGGGGAGGTTGGACTAGATGACCTACAAGGTCCCTTCCAATTCTAATAATAATCTAATCTAATCTAAAAAGAGGACAGTCTGGATATCTTTGCTTGTTTGAAGAGTTGTTATAACCTAGTAAAGCATTCCTCATTTTTTTTTTTTTAATTTACTAATCTGGACTTCATAGTTTATAAACAAAAGGGAGGATTCCTCCTAATTCGGACTGGATCGCCTGAACCAATAGCAACCCACTGGTGAAGTCACAATGGCGTCATAGATCCAGTTCGGTAGGTTGCTGGTTTGTGGGTGCCACCATCTTTTTTTAAAAAATCCATTTTTTTTTACTATTTGGAAGTTTTTTTCTCTGCTGCTGCTTGAAAAAGGGTCTTTCCACCCACCTGGGTTTATATTTATCTTTATTCCTTTGCCTGAAGCCCAGCTGGTCAGCCCCTCAACTTGGTTTGGGCTGTTTATAGCTACTGAGCATGTGCAGAAGCAGAATTGCATGAAGGGACATGTGTGTGTATGTGTTTGTGTGTGTGTGTGTGTGTGTGTGAGAGAGAGAGAGAGAGAGAGAGAGAGAGAACTTAGTGTGAGCGTGCGCATGAAACATCGTGTTGCAAACAAGTGGTGAAGTTAAGTGGGACCCACCCCTGTAAACAAGCATCTAGGGTTGCTTGAAGCTTAAGGTGCAGAAAAGGAAAAAAAACACAGATCAGAGATGTAGATTGTAGAGTTCAAAAGAAGCAAAAATCCAGACTTGTTGCCTTATGAGAACATAAGTGAGCTTCCTTATCTCTGCTTGTGGTATATGTTTTCATGCTTCCTAAGGGAGTTTGGAAAGCATTAAGAAATGGAATTTATTTCTGCTATTTCTGCTTAATGTGCCTTGCAAATCATATAGGATGAATAAGGGATGAATCATTGCAATTGCACGACAAGGTGACAACTAACATTAATGTAAGATATATCTCAGGAGTTCATGTCTCGGGAGCAATGATATATATGGATAAGCACCCAGGATGCAAGAATACACAAAATGCCCTTTTCCATTTAAGATAGCTGCACTTCAACCTAAAAAAAATATCCTTGGGGATTAGAGATGGAAGAGAATCTTGAATCAATTTGCATTTGGAGATCAATGTAATAGATTTACCCTTCCTAAATCAATATGGAACTGGGACCCAATTATCCTATGATATTAACACTTCTCAGAATCTTGCAGTAGTACAATCTCCCACATTACAAAATAATGTGAGAAATGTGTATTTCAGGTGGTGGTGGGGATATGCATATGTAAAATACCTTTAAGGGAAAAGCCTCACTAAATTAGCAAATAATCAGACCATATCCCATGGAAGTACTCTTCAAACCTTGTGTGTGGGTGTGGGTGTTCTCACTGATAACAAAAGTTGTCCTAAGGGAAGGGCATTAGAGTGAATCCTTAAGGCTCTAAGGGAAGGGCATTAGAGTGAATCCTTAAGGCTCTAAGGGAAGGGCATTAGAGTGAATCCTTAAGGCTCTAAGGGAAGGGCATTAGAGTGAATCCTTAAGGCTCTAAGGGAAGGGCATTAGAGTGAATCCTTAAGGCTCTAAGGGAAGGGCATTAGAGTGAATCCTTAAGGCTCTAAGGGAAGGGCATTAGAGTGAATCCTTAAGGCTCTAAGGGAAGGGCATTAGAGTGAATCCTTAAGGCTCTAAGGGAAGGGCATTAAGGCTCCCCTATGCAATGGTTTCTAAAATGACATTGTTTGAGATCAATATTGATGACTTTCATTGGCTTCAGCATCTTGCAACACTATCTAGTCTCCTTAACAGGTGCAACAGGGCAGTTTCTTGTCCATTTGACTGACCTCCTTTTCCCCACCTATAGTCATGAATGGTCCTTTGAAGTTACGGTGAAGTTAGTACGCCACAGGTAGAAAGATATGGCTGCGGGCGAAGAAACAGAGCCCTTTCCTGCTTCCAATCATCTTCTTTATGCAAGGGAAAGAGCTAAGCCAACGTCTAGCGCAGGCTGCAGGACTGCTCATGTAAAGCTAATTGCTTAGGTCTCGGTTTGTTGTGATGGAAAACAGAGTTAAATTCCCTTCACAACACAACAGATGGGCTGCTTTGAACGCATTCAAGCATACCCCCTGAAATTCTGAGTGGATCTTATGTCTAAAGTGGCATGCAATAGCAAAGGCTGTGCATTTTGTGAATTGATGAAGTAAATACAAACATGCAAACCTTTTCACATACTTCATATAATGAACAGGGCGCGTGTATAAGCTTCCAAGCACAAAAAAGCAACAGAGATAACACACGACGTTCTATAATTCACTCAAACTTTCACCATGTTCTGTACCATGGTACGTGCATCCATTTCCATAGATATACACACAAAACACTTGTACATGGACACATGAGTGAGAAAACGCTGATCTGCACGCATTTTTTGAAGGCATGGGAATTTAACACAAGTATGTCTGAGGACAAAGAATTGCACAAACATATGTAAGAGAGAAATTAGGATTTTATCCCTCTTGTAGACGTCAAACATGTGGGCGAGATGAGGTGAGAGAGTGATATTATTTGTGTTAACTTCTGTACGGGGGAGAAAAGGAGATTAAAAATGTCTGGCTTCGCTGGAGTTTAGACAGGCTGATCCTTTTCTAGAAAAACAGCCACGGGTTTATTTTGCTTTCTTTGGTGACAGCAGCAAATTGGCTGTGGTTGTAAAGAGATAGTAAACTTCTACTGGCCCACCAATACTTGACTATTGGGATCACCCAAGCATTGTCTCTTTCTCTTCTTTGTCACTGTTGTGGTTGGCTCTGGCCCAGCTCCTGCCCCAAGGACTGTGGATGTGGGGGAGACATCCACATGCTGCAGGCCTGTTTTGCTGCCGGTGGAATTTGCTGATGAAGGCTCCTCTGACCAAGAAGACATGAGTGACAGGGAGGAGAAGAGTGTGGCAGACAGCTCAGAAGGAGATCAATTATCTAGCTCCTCCTTGGATTCGGAATAAGAGTTAATGCTGCTAAAGCCTCAAAAGAGGAAGAAATTGCCAAATCTCTAAAGAAGGGGGATAAAACCTTCTTCAGATATATTAGTGATAAGAAGAAGAAAAACTGCGGCATCATGAAGCTTAGTACCGGGAATAATACATGCATTAATGGGAATAAGGAGATCGCTGACCATTTCAATAGCTACTTCTGTTCAGTTTTCTCAAAAGACACCTTACAAAATAATACTATAGAGGGATATAGCATTGCTTCTAGCTGTACGGATTCAGCTCCAGTGATCTTAGAAGCTGATGTCTTAGAAGAACTTGAACGATTAAAGATAAATAAGGCAATGGGTCCAGATGGCATCCACCCCAGAGTTCTTAAAGAACTCAGATCTGTCATTACTATCCCCCTGACTGATTTGTTTAACCAATCCTTGTTAACAGGAGATGTTCCTGAGGATTGGAGAATGGCCAGTGTTGTGCCTATCCACAAGAAGGGCAGTAGAGCAGAAGTTGTAGTTAAAATGATGGAGACTCTACTCAAAAAGAGGATAAATCAGCACCTAAAAAACAATAACTTATTGGACCCAAATCAGCATGGCTTTACTGAAGGCAAATCATGTCAGACTAATCTCATTGATTTCTTTGACTATGTCACAAAGGTGTTGGATGAAGGTGGTGCCGTGGATATTGCCTACCTGGACTTCAGCAAAGCCTTTGATACGGTTCCACATAAAGAGCTGATAGATAAATTAGTGAAGATTGGACTTAATCCCTGGATAGTTCAATGGATTTGCAGCTGGCTGAAGCGTAGACATCAGAGAGTTATTGTTAATGGCGAGTATTCTGAACAGAGTCAGGTTACAAGCGGTGTGCCACAAGGGTCTGTTCTGGGTCCTATTCTTTTTAATATATTTGTGAGTGACATAGGGGAAGGTTTGGTAGGGAAGGTTTGCCTATTTGCCGATGACTCTAAAGTGTGCAATAGGATTGATATTCCTGGAGGCGTCTGTAATATGGTAAATGATTTAGCTTTACTAGATAAATGGTCAAAGCAATGGAAACTGCAGTTTAATGTTTCCAAATGTAAAATAATGCACTTGGGGAAAAGGAATCCTCAATCTGAGTATTCTATTGGCAGTTCTGTGTTAGCAAATACTTCAGAAGAAAAGGATTTAGGGGTAGTGATTTCTGACAGTCTCAAAATGGGTGAACAGTGCAGTCAGGCGGTAGGGAAAGCAAGTAGGATGCTTGGCTGCATAGCTAGAGGTATAACAAGCAGGAAGAGGGAGATTATGATCCCGCTATATAGAATGCTGGTGAGACCACATTTGGAATACTGTGTTTAGTTCTGGAGACCTCACCTACAGAAAGATATTGACAAAATTGAACGGGTCCAAAGACAGGCTACAAGAATGGTGGAAGGTCTTAAGCATAAAACATATCAGGAAAGACTTAATGAACTCAATCTGTATAGTCTGGAGGACAGAAGGAAAAGGGGGGACATGATCGAAACATTTAAATATATTAAAGGGTTAAATAAGGTCCAGGAGGGAAGTGTTTTTAATAGGAAAGTGAACACAAGAACAAGGGGACACAATCTGAAGTTAGTTGGGGGTAAGATCAAAAGCAACATGAGAAAATATTATTTTACTGAAAGAGTAGTAGATCCTTGGAACAAACTTCCAGCAGACGTGGTAGATAAATCCACAGTAACTGAATTTAAACATGCCTGGGATAAACATATATCCATCCTAAGATAAAATACAGAAAATAGTATAAGGGCAGACTAGATGGACCATGAGGTCTTTTTCTGCCGTCAGACTTCTATGTTTCTATGTTTTCTATGATACAGCCACGCATGCGGAGAGCGATGCATAGGCAGCCGAGAGATTATTATCAAAGAAAATGAGGCCACCTGTGGTTGGGTGGGGCTGTGGTAATTAGTGAGGCTACTATAAATAGCAGCCTGTGGGTTTGGCCATTGTGGAGGATTATCTGATCGTTGTGTTTCGTGCCTGCCTTGCTGACTTCGACCTTTGTGTGCTGAGTTTTCCCCGCTTTGAAACTAAACCAGAGCAAAGTGTGTTTCACTTTGTGAAAGAAGGACTGTGAATTGCTTCACAGCTCAAGCTAAGTATCTCAGAATTGATAAAGGACTTGTACAAATTACCAGTTTGTTTGGAGACGAGTGCTCTTTGCTATACAAAAAGAGTGCTTAGTTTATTTGAATTTTCGGTATAAAGAACATTGTTTTGAATGTTCAAACGTGTGTGTGTGTCTGAAATTTGTATCTGTGAATTTTCGGGAGGATTCTACCAGAGAGCTCGACAGAACAGTCACCATAACATAACTTGGCCATCACTCTTAAAATTCCAGATACTCTGAACATTTTCCTTGGATTAAAGCATGTTTTTCTTCTATCTATGGCAAAAAACAAACAAACTCAAGGGCATCTTTTAGGTCAATTTACTGTAATGGAAACAGTCGGTGAAAAAAAAATCTATAGCAGCTTTTTCCAGATGGGATAAGTTACAACTGCATATTCAGTCTGACCAGCTCTCAGAAAAGTGTGAAACTCTTGTCTTTTAATGATGTGGGTCCACTGAGAATAATTGTTCCAGGTTGATCTTGTGACCTTCCTAGCTAAGTCAAGATTGAAATTGTGGCCTTGCTATACTTAGTGCAGCACTCCAACACAATCTGTTCGGGTGTGCCTTTGAGTCAACATTGATTCCTGCCAATGGCTTGGACTGATTATAAAGTAGTTTGACTTTGCATACTTCCTAGGGCTGAAAGAAAATGACCGGCCCAAAATCCCTTTGTGCTGATGGTGGCTGTAGAACTTATGATATGCTTTTTTCTAGCCTAGTGCCTTAAAATTGTTACACCAAATGGGTACCCTACTATCTGCCCATAGCACAACTCACAATATGTTCCCTACATCTTGCAGATATTATTTCATCCAGATGTAAAATGGCTTCATATGAAATATTTAAGATACAAGGGTCGCCTAGAAGGTAATGCACCAACATTTTTTCCTCAGGCTACAGTAATGGTATAAATGTGAAACTTTAGATATACAAAACTTTCACCAGACCCATCCTAGAATACAGCTCATCTGTCTGGAACCCATACCACATTTCTGACATTAACACCCTCGAAAATGTCCAAAGATACTTCACCAGAAGAGCCCTTCACTCCTCTACCCGAAACAGAATTCCCTACAAAACTAGACTTACAATCCTGGGTCTTGAAACCTTAGAACTATGATGCCTTAAACATGATCTAAGTATTGCCCACAAAATCATATGCTGCAATGTCCTGCCTATCAAAGACTACTTCAGCTTCAACCACAACAACACAAGAGCACACAACAGATTCAAGCTTAATATTAACCGCTCCAAACTTGATTGTAAAAAATATGACTTTAGTAATCGAGTTGTTGAAGCGTGGAACTCATTACCGGACTCCGTAGTATCATCCCCTAACCCCCAACATTTTACCCTTAGACTATCCATGGTTGACCTCTCCAGATTCCTAAGAGGGGCGTACATAAGCGCACTAGAGTGCCTTCCGTCCCCTGTCCTATAGTATATCCTATATCTGGAATTCCTTCTCTACTATATCCTCTATAACATTAATTGTGTATTATTGAGTATTGGACAAAATAAATAAATAAATAAAAATAAAATAAAAAATATTTGAATTGTGTGTCAATTTTGCGTAGCTGCAGCAGTGTTTTGAAATGGCAGTGTTCTGTAAGTGATGTACATTACAAGCAATGTGTCGTCATTGAATTTCTCACTGCGGAGAAGGAAACTGTTGGGAACATTCACAAATGTTTGTGTACAGTTTACGGAGAATCTGCATGGATCTGAATGGATGCCACTTGCGGAAGACATTTTGAGGATGATGAAGAGGTGATTTGCACATGTGCAGAAATGGCTTCGTGACCAGAACAAGGAGTGGTACCGATAGGGCATACACGCCCTTGTGTGTTGCTGGAGGAAGGCCATAGAATGGGATAGAGATTAGGTGGAAAAATAGGGAGTGTAGAAGAAACATTTTTTCTTGTGTGTGAGTTTCATTGTATTCTATAAATACTCATTGAAGAAATAAATGTGGTGCATTACTTTCTGGGTGACCCTCGTATTTTTAATGTTTTTTGTCTGTTAGCCGCCCAGAGTCCTTTGGGAGCTGGGTGGCATATAAATACAATAAATAATTGAAATAAAAAAATAATAATTATTATAATTTGTTCAATGTTGGATTTATCGCAGCATACCCATTTAACATCACTCCAATATAAGATCTACTAGCTCCCAGGGGACTTATGGGTGTAATCTAAGGTGCCAACTGTTAGCTTTGAAGCCCTACATTCGGTGGTGGGATTCAAAAAATTTTACTACCGGTTTTGTGGGCATGGTGTAGCTTGGTAGCCGTGGCAGGGGAAGGATACTGCAAAATCTCTATTTCGTCTTCATCAGCTGGGATTCGAGAGACAGAGGATAGATGGGCCAGGGCCAGCCGGAAGTGGTATTTACCAGTTCTCCAAACAACTAAAAATTTCTGCTACCAGTTCTCCAGAACTGGTCAGAACCTGCTGAAACCCACCTCTGCCTACATTGCATGAATCCCTGTTACTTGCACGCGTGTCTATTGCTTTTAGTATGAGTCTGCCCCACCAGATGTGACAAAGTGGACACGATTAGTTCCCCTTAGTAAAATAGTGTCATTTGTTGGGACCTAGGGAGTGTGCCTTCTCTGTCATAGGGGAGGCTATATGGAATAATCCCTCCCTCCCATTTAGATGGCCTAATTGCGTGGTCTTCCAGAAGAATTAAAGACTTGACTTTTCTGCCGTGGGCATTGGGGCTAGGATGTTAGTGAAGTCTCTGGAGGTATGTTTATTGTGTAATTAGGACAATTTTCATGGGAACCTCAATTAGATTCTTTTCAGTGATTTTTATTGGTTTGTTGTGTGGGTTTATATGTGTGTGTCTGTTTGCCACTTGTCAAAAAATAACCTAATTTTTAAAAGAAAGAAAAGGAAGGAAGGAAGGAAGGAAGGAAGGAAGGAAGGAAGAAAGAAAGAAAGAAAGAAAGAAAGAAAGACTCTCCCCCACCTCAATATTCAAGCTATAATTTCCACTGTCTATCATGATGATTTAGGATACGAAGTTACACAACTCTATCCCATAACTTATATCTATTTCTCCTCAAATATCCTGTTAGGTATTGAGCCCATAATCTTCCTTTCTCCATTTTTTTTAGTTATTCATCGATTTTTGGTGATCGTCTACGATTATCTTTTAAACAACACAAATCTTAGCTCTTGACTTCCTGCTATAAGCATTCTTTAGGTACTAATGTTGACTGTAATCTTGGTTCATGTTTCCAGAATTATTATGGGAAATTTTCAGCTAACAATTACAGTAGATTTTCCTCTTGGAGAAGCAGCGTGAACTATCTTGCTGTAGTCTCATGACTTCCTGGAACTGCCCAGCTAACTTTTCTGCATATGATTTACTTCTGCTGATCCACTAGCGAGGGTTCATCCGATTTACTTCAGCATGGTACATCCTGCTGAGAGTACTACCAAGGCTATGTTGCTGGCCACTATCAAAGTGTTAAGCTAGGAAAGTATCGTATTTTTGCAGTATAAGATGCACCTTCCCCCCCGCCAAAAAAAGAGGTTGAAAATTTGGGTGCATCTTATACTCCGAATGTAACTTTTACTAAGCTTTTTTTCAGCCCAGTGAGATGCTAACGCATCTTCCATACTTTTTAGCAAAGCGAAAAGCAATCTTCCCTTTGCCTGCTTTTCTCATTGTTTCTCTCTCTGAAGACAAAGAGATGTGTTTTAGAAACTGTTTTTTATCCCCAACCAGGGGTAAAAAGCAAGCATGCATGCTCAAAACCAGCAAACTGATGCGTCCTTCCTTCCTTCCTTCCTTCCTTCCTTCCTTCCTTCCTTCCTTCCTTCCTTCCTTCCTTCCTTCCTTCCTTCCTTCTTCTTTCTTTTAAAAGCTGACCGGACTAAGGACTAGCCAGATGAATACCTGATAGGCAGGTTATTTTTTCCCTATTTTCCTCCCAAAAAACTAAGGTATACAGTGAACCCTCGATCATCGCGAGGGTTCCGTTCCAGGACCCCACGCGATGATCGATTTTTAGCAAAGTAGCGGTGCGGAAGTAAAAACACCATCTGCGCTTGCGCAGATGGTGTTTTTGCTTCTACTGCCGCCCGCCCTTCGCCCGCCCACCCCGTTGCTCGCGCAACGGCTTCCCTGGGTGCCCGCTGGCTTGGGAACATCCCAGCTTCGCTCCCCAGCTGGGAAGCGGATCTAGGGAGTCCCCACCGCGCGCGCGTTGCTGGGGATGTTCCCAAGCGCGTGCGCTTTCCCCAGCAACGCGCGCGCGGTGGGGACTCCCTAGATCCGCTCCCCAGCTGGGGAGCGGAGCTAGGCTGCCCCAAGCTCGCGCGCGCCGCCCGCCCGCCCACGCTGTTGCCGGCTCCGCTTCCCAGCTGGGGAGCGGATCTAGGGAGTCTCCACCGCGCGCGCGCGTTGCTGGGGATGTTCCCAAGCGCGCGCGCTTTCCCCAGCAACGCGCGCGCGGTGGGGACTCCCTAGATCCGCTCCCCAGCTGGGGAGCGGAGCTAGGCTGCCCCAAGCTCGCGCGCGCCGCCCGCCCGCCCACGCTGTTGCCGGCTCCGCTTCCCAGCTGGGGAGCGGATCTAGGGAGTCCCCACCGCGCGCGCGTTGCTGGGGATGTTCCCAAGCGCGCGCGCTTTCCCCAGCAACGCGCGCGCGGTGGGGACTCCCTAGATCCGCTCCCCAGCTGGGGAGCAGAGCTAGGCTGCCCCAAGCTCGCGCGCGCCGCCGCCCGCCCGCCCGCCCACGCTGTTGCCGGCTCCGCTTCCCAGCTGGGGAGCGGATCTAGGGAGTCCCCACCGCGCGCGCGTTGCTGGGGATGTTCCCAAGCGCGCGCGCTTTCCCCAGCAACGCGCGCGCGGTGGGGACTCCCTAGATCCGCTCCCCAGCTGGGGAGCAGAGCTAGGCTGCCCCAAGCTCGCGCGCGCCGCCCGCCCGCCCACGCTGTTGCCGGCTCCGCTTCCCAGCTGGGGAGCGGATCTAGGGAGTCCCCACCGCGCGCGCGTTGCTGGGGATGTTCCCAAGCGCGCGCGCTTTCCCCAGCAACGCGCGCGCGGTGGGGACTCCCTAGATCCGCTCCCCAGCTGGGGAGCAGAGCTAGGCTGCCCCAAGCTCGCGCGCGCGCCGCCCGCCCGCCCGCCCACGCTGTTGCCGGCTCCGCTTCCCAGCTGGGAAGCGGAGCTACGGTGCCCCAAGCTCTCGCTCCAGCCCACCGCCGCTGGGGTCTTACGGGGCAAGAGGGGGAAGACCCAGGGAAGCCTCTGCCCGGCGGGGAAACTCCACCATCTACGCATGCGTGGAAGGGCACGCATGCGCAGATGGTGGAGTTTACTTCCGGGTTGCAAACTAGCGAAATAGCCCTTTCGCGATCCTTGAGGACGCGAAACTCGAGGGTTCACTGTACTCCGAAAAATATGGTATGTTATATTTCATTTAGAACTAGAACATGGCCTTTTTCTGCTATAGCACTGCCTTGTAGAATATTCTCTAATTGAAGATTAGAGAAGCCCCAATGCTATTGGCTTTTTGCAAAGCTTCAAAAACTTGGCTCTGTACCCAGGCCTGGGGCTTGGAATGTGTTAAAGGTCCTGTTACTTGGCTTTAGTATTAGTTGATTAACCGTCACGGCTGATGTTTATATTTAATTGTTTTGTAGATGTTTTCATTGTTGTACAGCTTTTAAAATTGTTTTAACTGTTTAATCATTTTAGAAATGTAAACCATCCAAGGTCACTTGATTGAATTGAGCAGTTATAGAAATTGAATAAATAAATAAATAAGCAAACTTCAATGGTTTTACTAAATATCCACAGGTTTATATGTATACATAGAGCTAGCATTTTTCCCCAGAAGGGGAAGAGATCTCCAGTGTACTGGTATTACAGCTGTGTGGGTCAGGACATATCATAAAAGCATAAGAGCAGCAGTTTTTAGATGGAACTTGCTTAAATATATACCTTATGTGTGGTCCTGCATCACAAAAAATAATATCAGAGTCTCTCATTATCTTCCGCAACATGATATCTCTGAGTCGGATGCAGCATGGCCTATCTAGGTAACTTTAACAAAATAACGTTCTTAACCATCAGGGATTCCCTAGCATTGGGGCTTTTGAATTCAAAGGCATCATTTCTTCTTTTGACAAGCTTCTTTTGAAAGCAAAGACATGAACAGAAATTCAAAGAGAAAAGAATGACTCACTCTACAGTTGCCCAGTTCTTCAGCTGACAGAATGATGGTGCCACACTTTTTCCCTGGAATTCCTCTATAATAAGAGAGAAAATAGTTTATGAAGTGGGTAGAAAAGTTAGAAAAGAGACATCCATCTTTGCCTCCAATGCAGAATAATGTCAATTTTATTTTAATTTTTTTCTGTTCCGTTTGCAATATCTCCTTTGATGAAACTCAAAAATGTCAGTAACTTTGAATTTTCCAAACCTGTAACTCCTTTTCTACATCCTGCAATGGAGTAGGAGGAAGAAGAGATAGCTTGGAGGGACAGGCTAAATATCCATCACCAAGGAAAAGGTCAGATAGAGGATGAGTCAAGGGCTCGAATGTGATATGAATAAACAAACCCATAGTTCACACGAAGATCCAGGGAGGGAGTGGGGAAGTGTGTTCGGGCTGGCACAAATCTTGTTATTAGGGCTGACAATACTGTGTTTTGATTAAGGCTTTGATAAAGCACACTTTCAATGCAACTCCATGAAGCATAAAGGTGCCCTGTGTTTGGTGCTGTGTGAAAATAACCTGTGAAATCAGCCTCAGACAATCATTGAATGTGTGAGTATGCATAGAAGATATATTTGCCAAAGTAAAGCAGCTGGATTAAGCAAGATGGCCCAATGTAGAGGGGAAATGTTTGACTTTTACCCTTTGCCTTAAAGCCCAAAGCTCCTTTTCCATAAAGTGAAGCAGGGCCACATCACTCAATTTTGGTTTGAGTACCTATATTAGATGGGGATATAACTAGGACATCCAAAATGTTTAGCTTTTTAAAGTATTGGACCTATTCTTAGCCCTTCTTTGAAACATTGGAGGCATTTCTAGGGCTTTTAATTATTCTACTAGTGAGGGATGATTTTATGTGTGTGTTTCTATGGGGAATTGGTTGTGGGCTTGCTGCAGGCTATCATGGACATTATGCCTACAGTTGACATTGTAAAAGTATCTTAAATATTACAAATTAAAATGAGTTCCTCACAAACATTAAATACTGTATGTTCAAAGATAGTATAAAATTGAGAACCAAATAAATATCCCCCCCCCCCAAGTTAAAACCATATGAGAGTTTGGTGCAAATTAAAGCACTGCCTGAATATGTAGCAGCAAAACTGAAATCTTTATTTGAATGCTAATATCAAATTGATTATTGACAGATATAACTCAAGAGAGAACAAAGCTAAGAAGAGAAGCAGTTTACCTGAAACCCCTTTTTTTCTTTTTTAAAGTGTCAATTTTATGATATTGTCCATTTAATTCCATACAGATAGATGATGTCTTGGATAACAGATTTAATCTAAAGAGCTGATGACAAGTCTATTTGTTCATGGAGTTTGGAAATTAGAAGTATGACAGTGAATAACTAATATGATCTTTCTCAGGCCAGAAATATAAATCACATAAAGCCCTAAATTATATCAAAAGGATTACCCTACTTATGACTCTTATTATCTTCATTCACCAGTAGATAAAATAAAGATTGGGTTTAGAAAAATGATATAGTTATACATACAGATTCGACTAATAACGAATGGAAATATGAAAATATTCTATTTCTTGATCTATGTAGGGATTGATGCCTAATAATCACAGTTCAAAACTCTAAACCCTCTTCATAGTCAAAGTTAGAACTAAAGTGGTCAGTGTAAACAATTTGCATTACTTTCAGAGGTGAGGTTTGGTTTTAAATATAATTCCTCAGATAAATCATAAATGGAGTGGTGGATTCAAAATCCTGGTTTGTGGTAATGGTCACCAACTGTGATGAGTTTTTCCCATGCATCAATTTGAATGTGGCCCAGCAGGTGGCAGCACATAGCCAGTTTTTGTTGATCTCAAACCACTAAGAACAACTAGAAGCAATTAATTCTTGGATGGGAGACCACTAGAATGTTTTGAGATCCCAGGCAAGATTGGAAAGTCAAAACATTCCTCAAAGGAAACAATGGCTATGGGCAGAAACTATCTGGAGTTGTCAGTGTGGTAATATGACCTTAACCGAAACAAGGAAACTCTAATATTATGTGCTGGTTTATCGCAGTAAACTTTGCTACAACTTTGGATATTATTCCTTATAGATTGTTTTTGTTTACTTTCTTCCTTTTGTTTCATCTATGTTCCCTTTCACCACAAAGAGCATCTTTCAATCTGGAGCTGTCCAAGTCAAAGTTCCTCAGAATGATTGCCACTCGTGGGGTGACTCTGGTGTTTGCACGTACTAAACTTGTGTTACATTTCCGTATCATAGAAAGCACTATCATACAATCATAGGATTGTAGTTGGACATATTATAGATTTGGAGAAAAGGCACTATCAATCAGCCTGTCCACACATATCAGCAGAGGTGACTTCCAGTCAGAATGGGATAACTCGCTGCAGCCAACATGCATCAGCCAACTTGCCAGGGTCAACTGACCATGACAAATTCATCACAGCCAACTCACTGCGGGACTACTTGCCATGACCACAGGACCACCACAGGACAATTCGTTACATGACAATTAAGCAATTCTATTTAATTTTTTTAAATAAATAATTAAAGGGTTATTTTAATTTTTGTCATTCACATTTAATTTTGTCCCTCTCTTGCCATCCTTCCATTAATTATTCTATCACGCTATTTCTTCAACATTGGTATAACTCTTGTTTACGGTGAGTTTATCTATGATAAGTTGGCCATGGCAAGTTATCCCATGGTGAGTTGGCCACTGCAAGTTGTTGTAGACCTTCCAGTAGCCCATATCTCGCTTTTTCAAGAGATTTTCCATGTTTGTTTACTATATTTCAGCTTTCTGACGTGTATTTAACAAAAAATTCAAGATCACAAGGAATTCTAAATCAACCTTGGAAGATATTTTGTTAATGTTATTGTCTGGCAAAAACGCTCACCTCTGGAAAAAAATTAGACAATAAATATCTAGAATTGGGCGCAGGCTTAACAATCCACTTATTTGCCAAGTATGTTTGATTATCCAGATGACTTTGTGAGCATACATATGACTGATACTGATGACTCAATATTCAATATTCAAAATCCAAGCTCAATCAAGACCCACAGTGGTTGTTATGTATTCAGGAAGGAGAAGAAACCCAACAGATTTGACATTACCTGCTTTGAATATTAAATAGGAATGGTGAGATGTGCCTTCCCCGCCCCCCTTTCTCCATGGCTTATCAATTGAGTAATGAGAACCAATGAGACAAGAGTTGTTGAGTTCTCACTAAAAATGAAGAGAATGATAGAAAGAGCCAACAAAAATAGTTTGAGCTTGCCAAGATCACATCTAAGCCTCTTGTGGACTTGACTACAAAGGAGTTTGATTAGATGACGTTGTTGTGTGTAAATTCTACATCAAATTAAGCACTCCATCCTTTGGAAGCATAAATGAAGCACTCCATCCTTTGGGGTTTTTTACTAATATGGTATGGCTCAGGATAATACTGTAGAATTTTTTTAAATAGAAAAATTAAGTGGACATCTCATAATTCAGCTGACAGGGCCTCAGGGAAGGGCCTTCTCTATGGCAGCCCTGTCGCTTTGGAACCAACTGCCTCTGCAGATCCTTGTTTGTTTGTTTGTTTGTTTGATTGATTGATTGATTGATTGTTTGACTGGTTTTTTTTATGCCGCCCTTCTCTTTAGACTCAGAGTGGCTTACAACATGTTAGCAATAGCACTTTTTAACAGAGCCAGCATATTGCTCCCACAATCTGGTTCCTCATCTTACCCACCTTGGAAGGATGGAAGGCTGAGTCAACCTTGAGCTGGTGATGAGATTTGAACCGCTGACCTGCATATCTCCCAGTCAGCTTTAGTGGCCTGCAGTACTGCATTCTACTCACTGTGCCACCTCGGCTCTATTATCCCCACCCTAATGGTCTTCAGGAAAGCTGTCAAGACCTGGCTTTTTTGGCGGACCTGGGACCATGAATGAATGAGAGAATAGATGTTTTCTAGGGTTAAAATCAGTAATGGGTTGCAGCCAGGATGACTGGGATCAGGGTTCTAGTAGTGGAAATTGAGATGTGCACACGCCCCTCTGTGTCCCCCGACGTGTGCACACAGATGCATGCACAGGATTTGGCTTCTGTGCATGCGCAGCAAGTGAAATCTCATATTAGGACACTTTCGCGCATGAGATTTCACCAATTTTTGGCGGTTTTTTGCTTCTGTGCAGGTGCGAAAGCAAAGAAATCGCCGAAAATTGGCAAAATCTCATGTGCGAGAGCATCCTCATGCGAGATTTTGCTTGCTGCACTGACGAGCACACATGCGCACGCTGGATGTGCACCCTTGTGACGGTCCCGGAGAGCGGCCGGTAAGTGGAACCCCCACCTGGTTACAATGTATTTTATACCGTCTTTGTATTTATTGTTCTTGTTTGGTTTTATATTGTTGGCATTTATCCTCATGACTGTAAGCCAACCAGAGTCCTAGTGGAGTTGGGCAGTAGATAAATCCAATAAAATAAATAAATAAAATAAATAATTTCGGTAACAAAGACTTTAGTTCCTTATGCAGTTTATATCGATAATTTGAAGGGATGGAATCATGGGCAGGACCAGATCACCCTAACCCTTAGCGACCTGCTGGTGACATAACACTGGCGTCACGAATCCGGTTCTGTCAGTGCCAATCTGTGCGCGCTGCCATTTCCCCCCTCAATTTTTGGCAAGTTTTCGTGTGTTTGGATGGCTTCTCCTCATTCTCTGTTGGGGAAGTTAATACTCATATTTTACATAATATTTTACATCTTTGCCTGAAGCACAGCTGATCAGCTCCTCAGCTGTGTTTCGGGCTGCATCCACCTTCTGAGGATGCGCAGAAGTGAAATTGCATGAGGGGACTGTTAGTACATGGTACATATCCTACTTTGGAGTTACCATACAGTAAACTAACAATGTTGGTCTATGAAATTAAAGACTGTATCTTTAAGAACTTTTACTGGTTGTCCATAAGAGGGCGCCAGCACCGTTCCCTTTGGGGGGGGAGTTACTTTGAGATATCTTTGCTTGTGAGCTGTATTATTCTTTGCTGTGTGCGGTTTGTAATCTATTAGTATTATATTGTTGTATATTTGTAAATACAGTGGTACCTCGAGATACGAGTTTAATTCGTTCCGGACCTGGGCTCTTAAGTCGAGCAGCTCTTATCTCGAACGACTTTTCCCCATAGGAATTAATGTAAATAATTTTAATTGGTTCCAGCCCTCAAAAAACTCACAAAGTTAGTCTAAATTATGCAGAAAGACATGTTTTTAATGAAGAAATGTACATGTACATATAAATGAATAATGAAGTTTCTTTCACTTAACTTGTAAACTTTCTTAAACTTTTAAATTTACATATGTTCAACTTCTCTGCCACCCAATCCTGTAGGACAGAGGTCCCCAACCCTTTTTGCACCAGGGACCGGCTTTAAGCGATCAAGAGAGGAATGGGTGAATGAATGGACGGAGGGTGGGAAGGAAGGAAGGAAAGAGGGAAGGGACAGGAACAGAGGAAGGAAGCAAGGAAACTTATGAAAGGGGAGAGTAAGAGAGGAATGAGTGAAGGGAGGGAGGGAGGGAAGAAGGTGGGAAGGAGAAAGAAAAGAAGAAATAGAGGAAGGGAAGGTAAAAGAGAGAAAGAAAAAGAGCAAGCAAGCAAGCAAGCAAGCAAGAAAGAAAGAAAGAAAGAAAGAAAGAAAGAAAGGGGGAAGGGACAGGAACAGAGGAAGGAAGCAAGGAAACTTATGAAAGGGGAGAGTAAGAGAGGAATGAGTGAAGGGAGGGAGGGAGGGAAGAAGGTGGGAAGGAGAAAGAAAAGAAGAAATAGAGGAAGGGAAGGTAAAAGAGAGAAAGAAAAAGAGCAAGCAAGCAAGCAAGCAAGCAAGAAAGAAAGAAAGAAAGAAAGGGGGAAGGGACAGGAACAGAGGAAGGAAGCAAGGAAACTTATGAAAGGGGAGAGTAAGAGAGGAATGAGTGAAGGGAGGGAGGGAGGGAAGAAGGTGGGAAGGAGAAAGAAAAGAAGAAATAGAAGGGAAGGTAAAAGAGAGAAAGAAAAAGAGCAAGAAAGAAAGCTGCAAGCACCCCCCCGAGCCCCCCAGGCCGGCTGCAACCTTTTAAAACACGTGCGCCGCTTCGCAGCTGTCTCCTGAAGCCGAACGCGGAAGTTAGCGTTTGGCTTCAGGAGACAGCTCCTTGGCGCTTGTATCTCGAATTTGGGCTTGTAAGTAGAACAAAAATATCTCTCCCCTCCCAGCTCTTATCTCGAGTTGCTCTTAAGTAGAGCAGCTCTTATGTTGGGGTTCCACTGTACAGTAATACCTTGTCTTACGAATGAAACAATGTTTCCCATAGGAATCAATGGAAAAGTCAACAATGCATGCAAGCCCATTAGGAAAATCCAAAACATTAAGGCTTTTAAAAAAAAGCTGCGGGAAGACGAAGCTGAGGCAAACGGAGTGGGGGAAGGGACAGCGAGAGGTGGCAAGAGGTGGCAGTCCCAAAGAAGCAAGGCGAAAAGAGCCTCTCTTGAGCTCCATGGGTCTTTCCCTCCCGTTTTTGCCCACCCCGTCCTGCTCATTTTCCCCACACCTTTCTCCTCTCTTGAGCTCCATGAGTCTTTTCCCCATGCAGTTTGGAACGGGGGGAGTTTGTCACTGGGATTCAAAGCAGCGCTGGCAAAAATGAAGGGAATCGAGGAGCCTCAGGGAAATCCCGGTGGCTGCTTGGGTTCGTAAGGTGAAAATAGTTCAGAATAAGAGGCAAAAAAATCTTAAACACTGGGTTCGTATCATGAAAAGTTCGTATGAAGAGGGGTTCGTAAGACGAGGTATCACTGTAATAATATTGTTAATACTAAGTCTGAGTCTTTGTCTGGCTACCCACATTGCCTACACCAGTGTTTTTCAATCAGTGTTCCGTGGCACACTAGTGTGCCGCGAGACATGGTCAGGTGTGCCGCGAAGCTTAGAGAGAGAAAGAAAACAAGAGAGAGAGAAAGAAAGAGAGAGAAAGAGAAAGAGAGAGAAAGCAAGCAAGAGAGAGAGAAAAAAACAAGAGAGAAAGAAAGACAGAGAAAGAAAGAAAGAGAGAGAAAGCAAGAGAGAGAGAAAGAGAATAAGAGAGAAAGCAAGAGAGAGCAAGAGAGAGCAAGAAAGAAAGAGAGAGAGAGAGAAAGAGAGGGAGGGAGGGAAGGTGGGAGAGAGAAAGACATAGAGGGAGGGAGGGAGAGAGAAATAGAGCAAAAAAGAGGAAAGAAGGAAGAGAGAAAGAAAGAGGGATGGAGAGGAAGGGAGAGAAAGAGGGAGGGAGAAATAGAGCGAAAGGAAGAGAGAATTTTTTGTCCAAACTTTTTTTAGCCCCCCCCCCCAATGTGCCCCATGGTTTTGTAAATGTAAAAAATGTGCCGCGGCTCAAAAAAGGTTGAAAATCACTGGCCTACACCACTGCAACAACTTTGCTGATTGTATGTCAAAGGTTTTGCACCGAGACATACTAGCAGGGACGCGCATGCACAAGTGGAACAAGCGCATGCAAAACATTATGATGTGAACCAGTGGTGAAAATAAAGTGGAACCAACCCCTGGGTGGAATGCACCAATCCTTCTCTATTTGCTAATCTGCAAAAGAACTTAAATAATGCTTACCCATTGGAGACAGATGGCATAGGCTTCCCAGTTTTGGAATGTAATGTAAATGCTCCCATCCTGGAAAAAAAACAGATTTAAAATTATAATTCATTTATGTAATTCAAGATATATGGCTGCAGATTTCACATAATTCACTCTGGGGGTAAACACAGTTAAATATGCTAATATACGAATGCAAAATGAACATGAAAAACAGTGTATGAGAATAAAATAAGAAAGTTGTAATAATTTCCACGAATATCACTTTTGCTCTTTTCACTGCATAACACCTGGCATAAACCATTCTCAGCTAACACATTATCACAACCCAGGGCTGGTTTTGTTTTCTTATTTTGCACAAAGCACAGAAGAAGCATTCAACAATAAGATCACATACAATCAACACAATAAATCAGAGATTTGTCAACTTCTTCCCAACCATTAGACAACATCTGTAGAGCCCGTCATGGGTGCAAATTGGTGAATTATCAAATGTGAATTATAGGTAGTCCTCAACCGACAACTATAATTGAGCCCAAAATTTGTGTTGCTAAGTGAGAAAGTTGTTAAATGAGTTTTGCCCCATTTTGTGACTTTTGTTGCCACATTTGTTAAGCAAATTAGTTAAATCATGAACTCATCACCTGCAACAGAAACCCAGAAGTGAAGTTTCCTTAGCAGGGGGTTCCAAACTTGGCAACTTTAAGACTTGTGGACTTCAACTCCCAGAATTCTCCAACCAGCATAGCTGGCTGGAGAATTCAGGGAGTTAAAGTCCACAAGTCTTAAAGTTGCCAAATTTGAAGACCTCTGTCTTATTGGATCAATAATATCTCTCTGTAGTTATATGAAGAATGATGAAGAAGGTTCTTATGGCCATGGTGCCCTGAGCATAGTTCCCTCTAAGCTGAGCAGTGAGCAATCGCTCACTTAAAAATCATCATCAACTCAGAGTTTTCCAAACCTGCCCAGAAGCCGAGAGGGAAAGAGTGAGAGGGAAGGAGAGAGAGAGGAAGAGAGGAAGAGAGAGAAAAAAGAGAGGAAGGAAAAGAGAAAGAAAAAGAATGGGAGTAAGGAAGAGAGAAAGAAAATCAAAATCTAGTTTGAAACTAGGTCAACTATTTACGTGGCATTTTGATATTGATAGAGTTGCCCTATTATGAGCTCACTGTTATAGACACACAGTACAGTATTTTATTTTGAAATTCTCTGAGGCAAAACAGGGTGGGTTGTTTGTTTGTTTGTTTGTTTATTATTTCTGTGCCGCCCAGTCCTGAAGGGACTGCCGCTCAGACACTATACTTTTCCGCCCCCCCCCCAAAAAAAATTAGAGGGAACACTGGCCCTGAGACCTGTTTCTGTTCATGAGCACTCACCCTTCCAAATTTCCCTTCTTTACAAAGATCCCCTGAGATCATATGCAGCACAGAGATATGGTAATTGTAGAATCTGCCTGCCTGCTTGCCAATGCTTAATACGCAACCTGGTTATTGCATGACCTTGACAAAAGGCTTCAGTTCTAGAATGTAAGTTAGCAGTGCTGGGCATTTTGCACACAGCAGGGAATTAATGTTGCCAGTCACATTACACCATCCAGCTATTCTGTATTCCCCTCTTGGATGAATTTCTTACAGAAGAAAAAAAATAGATTTGATGCTGCAAGGCCACTTCCATCTTCCCCAATAAAATTTGGCAAGACATGACAATTGCACCATAAAAAAACAACCCTTGCAAGAAGCACCTCTAGTCCTTATGTATACAGGGAAAAGATAATCACTACAATAGGGCCTGCTTTTTTTCCCTCCAGCGTCTCCCCTGAGAGCAACAATGATACCTTCTAAATTTCCTTGGCATGGGGCCACAGCTACAGAGACAGTGACTAATTCCCTTCTTTCATTGATACAGTTTTCCTGGTAATATTTATAGAACTTGATAGAGGTTTCCTCCTCCTCTCAACAGTTAAAGAGCTTTCTTTCTGGCTGCCTATGCTCATATATTCAGTTAAATGGGAGGCAACTGGTAAAAAGTACCGTATTTTTTGGACTATATGATGCACTGGTGTATAAGATGTACTAAGATTTCAAAGAGGTAAGTAAGAAAATAAAAACTTTTGTCCACTCTGCAAACTTCCAAAACCATCTGTGCACCCCAATCCTTGCAAAAATACAGCCATTTTTCATCTGTTTTTGCAAAAAATGGGGCACACAGAGTTTGGGAAGCTGCAGAGTACTCCCGAGGGCTGGGGGAAGGCAAAGACACCCTCCTCCCATTTTTTTTTTACAAAATAGCAGTGTTTTTGCCTTCCCCCAGCCCCCAGGAAGCTTCCCAAACCCTCTGCACACCCAATTTTTGCACACAAAAAATGGGCCAATTTTTCACGAAAATGGGATGTGGGACTTCGGGAGGCCAAAAATGGCTGTATTTGGTGTATAAGATGCACTGACATTTCCACCCTCTATTGGGGGGGGGATGCATATTATACTCCAAAATATGGTAGTTTCTACAGTCACTCGGAGTGTCTTCCATCCCTTTTATTTATTTATTTATTTTATTTATTTATTACTTAGATTTGTATGCCGCCCCTCTCCGAAGACTCGGGGCGGCTCACAACACGTGGAAACAAATCATAAATAATCTAAATTTTAAATTTTAAAGATTTAAAAAGACCCCATATACTAACAGACATAGACACAACCATACCATATATAAATTAAACATGCCCAGGGGAAGATGTTTCAGTTCCCCCATGCCTGACGGCAAAGGTGGGTTTTAAGGAGTTTACGGAAGGCAGGAAGAGTAGGGGCAGTTCTAATCTCCAGGGGGAGTTGGTTCCAGAGGGCCGGTGCCGCCACAGAGAAGGCTCTTCCCCTGGGGCCCGCCAACCGACATTGTTTAGTTGACGGGACCCGGAGAAGGCCCACTCTGTGGGACCTAATCGGTCGCTGGGGAGAAGGCCCACTCTGTGGGACCTAAGGCGGTCTCGGAGATATTCTGGTCCAATGCCATGAAGGGCTTTATAGGTCATAACCAACACTTTGAATTGTGACCGGAAACTGATCGGCAGCCAATGCAGACTGCGGAGTGATGGTGAAACATGGGCATACCTAGGTAAGCCCATGACTGCTCTCGCAGCTGCATTCTGCACGATCTGAAGTTTCCGAACACTTTTCAAAGGTAGCCCCATGTAGAGAGCATTACAGTAGTCGAACCTCGAGGTGATGAGGGCAGGATTATTTGCAGGATTGCTTCAGTAGATAGTATTGCATTGGAACTGAATGAACCATTGTTTTCTTCTAATGGTCTATTTAATTAATAGGCATGAGGTATTAGTACAGGGGTGTCGGACTCAAGGCCCCATGGCCTGGATACAAGCTACGGGTTGCTTAGATCAGAAACAGTGAGGGATGGGTCTACAGTGCCTCTGCCATAGAAAACAGGCTCCCCAGCTCTGATTCCAGTTATGATGGTCTCCTGCAACCTTGAGCTTCATTTTCACTAGCAGAGGGTTACAGGAGGCCGTTGCAGTTGAAAATGGAGCTCAGGAGCACGTTTTTGCAGGCAGGGCATTTGGGCTGCTATAGTGTTCCCAACATGACTGACATCGAGCAGGCCATGCCCACCCTGGCACCCTGAGGTCAAACACAACCCTATGCATCGCTCAATGAAATCTTCAGCACATGCACAGAAGCAAAAAAATCCCCGAAATCTCACACACTTGCATGCCCCTTCGCAAGAGTTCAGCGCATTTCTGCTTCCTGCACAAGCGTAGAAAGCAAAACCACACTGGGGGTGCAAGACAACTGAAGCGGTGTGCACAGCACATCAGTAGAGGCAGTAATTGCAATCTGCCCCTGAACCCAGGTTAGATGTATCTCCGATACCACAATGACTGGTAGGCAGCCTCTACAAAATAAGCCAGGTGGCTTTCCCCATATAATGCTAATCCCTTATTTAGCAATATGGGAGCAAATTCACTGAGGTTAGTTCATCAGAGGCTTTCTGAGCCTCTTATTAAGATTGTGATCACCACGATGCCTGAGCAACGTCAGTGGCAAACGAGCAGAGATGACAGATTGCCCTAGCTGCAGTTACTTGACAGTGAAGCGTGGCAACCTTTCTCCTACCAGCTGGAGAGCACTGACTAACAAATTGCAGGGACAAAGGACATGGCTTTGCCAGCTGCCATTTCTCTAGCAAAATCTCAAAATTTATCCAGGCTTTGCCATTAACTCATAAGGCTCAAACCAATTAGTCTTCAGTAGCACTGAAGGGACTGCTGAGAAAATGACTGGTCTACCTAACATCTCCCCAATTACCCACATCAGCTTTCCTCCAAACAGATGCCCTCCAAGTGGGTTGAACTTCAACCCTCTGTAATCACCCAGCCAGACTACAGAAAGTTGTCCTACGGTGGGATAAATGAGTCTATTTGGGAAAGCAAATTCTGCCTGCCTTGTTGCAAATGTGTACATAGTAAGGACCTGGTGAACTGTACATACAGGAGGAAGACCAAAGAAGCTCATCTTAAGTACAGTCAAACTTCCTGCAGAATTGGGCTCAGGAAAGAAGAAAGAGACAGGTTCTGAAACACTAAAACAGAGGAAAGGGGAAAAAAAGATTTGCAAAAGATATTGAACGGGTCCAAAGATGGGTGGAAGGTCTTAAGCATATAACTTATCGGGAAAGACTTAATGAACTCAATCTGTATAGTCTAGAGAACAGAAGGGAAAGGGGGGACATGATCGAAACATTTAAATATGTTAAAGCTTTAAATAAGGTTCAGGAGCGAAGTGTTTATAATATGAAAGTCAACACAAGAACAAGGGGGCACAATCTGAGGTTAGTTGGGGGAAAGATCAGAAGCAACGCGAGAAAATATTATTTTACTGAAAGAGTAGTAGATGCTTGGAACAAACTCCAGCAGGCGTGGTTGGTAAATCCACAGTAACTGAATTTAAACATGCTTGAGATAAATATATATCCATCCTAAGATAAAATACAGGAAATAGCGTAAGAGCAGACTAGGTGGACCATGAAGTCTTTTCTGCCATCAATCTTCTTTGTTTCTATATAAATGATAACAATTTCAGGTGCAATTAAGATAAGATATGTGAAAATGTCTGACCAGAATCTTCCTAGGCTTCCTTTTGAACAGACAAGATGAATTTAATATGTCAAGACAGAGGAAATCAGTCACAGCTTGCCTTTTTTTTTTTTTTTTTTGCAAATCAGCAAACTGGAACAAAGATTGGATGCTTTCAAATTT
This sequence comes from Erythrolamprus reginae, assembly GCF_031021105.1. NCBI lineage: Eukaryota > Metazoa > Chordata > Lepidosauria > Squamata > Dipsadidae > Erythrolamprus > Erythrolamprus reginae. The sequence continues at coordinate 48,460,575 of NC_091952.1, forward strand.
CCAATGGTCACCCTACGAAAGGTCACTTAAAATCAGCACCCCATCATCACTATGGAAATAAGCAGCAGGGACAGCAAAGAATAATTATTCCTTATTATAAATGGAATTTTCCCTGCTTGCTCCACATTTTTATTGAGTCAGTGCAGGCTTAAGGGTTGCTTCCTTCAGCTGTTTTTCTTCTCATAACATAAACAGATTGTTTAAGAAATCATTCTCTGAATTTCATGCCTTTCCTCATTCTGGCCACAGTGATAGACTGGATTTTGTCTTGGACATTGTTAAAATAACCGCTCATCAGTGGATTTCCCTGCTTCATTCTCCTACCAATCCCAGGAAAGCACGAGCTAATTGCTTTTATGACTCTTCTAGTCTCATGGGCTAAAATGAGAAACTTGGCAAAATCTTGTCTATTTTGGGAGAAAGGGAAGGAAGGAAAGCCAGCCCTTCACTAATCTACCTTTGAACTTTTAAAAAAATGAAAGCAACCCCCACCCCCACAGTTCAGCTTTTCAAGCGTCCTTATGCAACATAGGTAGAAACATAGAAACATAGAAGATTGACGGCAGAAAAGAACCTCATGGTTCATAAAGTCTGGCCTTATACTATTTCCTGTACAGTACATTTTATTTTAGGATGGATATATGTTTATCCCAGGCATGTTTAAATTCAGTCGCTGTGGATTTACCAACCACGTCTGCTGGAAGTTTGTTCCAAGCATCTACTACTCTTTCAGTAAAACAATATTTTCTCACGTTGCTTCTGATCTTTCCCCCAACTAACCTCAGATTGTGCCCCCTTGTTCTTGTGTTCTCTTTCCTATTAAAAACACTTCCCTCCTGAAACTTATTTAACCCTTTAACATATTTAAAATGTTTCGATCATGTCCCTTCTTTTCCTTCTGTCCTCCAGACTATACAGATTGAGGTCATGATGTCTTTCCTGATATGTTTTATGCTTAAGACCTTCCACCATTTTTGTAGCCTGTCTTTGGACCCTTTCAAAGGTATTGAAAGTCTGGTGGTTCAATGGTCGGAATGCAGTACTGCACGTTAACTCTGCCCACAGTCTGGAGTTCAACCTTGATTGGCTTCCAAGGCTGGTAAAATGAAGACCCAGACTGTTGGGGTCAATACTGTATACTGATCAGTCTACGTGTTATTGCTACTATGAAGCAGGCTCATGGAAAAATATTCCACAAAGCACCCACAATCAATTAGAACGGAGGCATTTGTATACAATGAAACGAAGTATGGCAGGTCAACCAAATAGCTCAACTTGCACCAGCAGAAGACTACAGACATCTCTGGTGGTGGTTGATTGTCCTAGCAACCTAGGGCAGGTCAAGGACACCATCCACTTATACCGTTTGACATAATAGATAGCCCATCTTCATGTGGGAGCTGGAGCAAGCATAAATTGTGAACCAGCCCTATGCAGCCATTATTGTATGAAATAAATATGAAGTTCAGAGGGATTTCAAGGAAGTCTTGTCTGTCTATTATCAAAAGATTCAAGATTCACTAGTATGTTAAGATCTGGCTTGCACGCGGAGAAGAAAATATAAAGAATCTTTTGTTTTTTGTAATTTTGTTTATTTTTTCCTCAAACTTGCACAAACATACATATACCATATTATTAAAACATCCATTGTTGTACATTTATATACAAAATATCATAAATATATATCTTTAATTTGCTCCTTTTATATTTTTATCTCCAATCTGCTTTCTTTCTATATTTCATACTACTCCCCTCCCTCTATCTCTCTCCGTCTCTCTACATTCTTTTTCCCTCTCTCCCTTTTACCTACTTCCCTCCTTTCTTTCTCCCCTTCCTTTCTACTTCCTATTACACCCTCTTATCCTTCTCTTAGTACATCTAATCTTGATCCCTTTTATGGTTTGCAGACAAGGAGTTCAGAAATCTGACTTCATTCCCACATCGGAGCTATTCTTAAACGTATACCTTTCCTTTTTTCTACATCTATCAATCCATCAATCCATCTATCCATCTATCCATCTATCCATCTATCTAATATTTTTCTAGGTATATCTACTATTATTTTAATGCTGCCAAAATATAAAGAAGTTAAACAACTGCATTAGAAAGAGCTAATCAAGGAGATCCCACATCATCAAATTTCATATGGGAACCAGCTACAGAAGCAACCAGAATTATCTGATTGCCAAAAAAGAGGAGCTGACAGATCAATTCCATGTCTACACTCATCTTCAAGACATGCTGCAAAATTAGCCCTGGGGCTGAACTCTGCCTCCATCCCATATGGCCCTTTTGAATATCATTCATGAAGGCTACAAATGGGAGGCAGCATTCTTTCATTACTACATCTGAATTCAGTGGACACGAACATTGCACAGGGCAGCAATCAGCTAATAATCAAGGATAGCCGTGAAGAATTAACTGCATAATGAAACTGAGGTTCCAATAACAAATACCGTAACTGCTCTGCGGAGCAGTTGTGGTTTGTATGTATATGCTGTGTGTGAAAGAGAGGGGGAAGGAGAGAAATGAACAGTTGGATAAATGAATTTAAGGGAGGGCTGAAGGAGATTGGACCAGCACTTTCAAAAGATTGATTTAAAAAAAAGGAAACTTTAAAAAATGATAATCTTATGAGGAAATAATCTTGAATGAACTTAGCCCAGACCATATTTAAGAAATCTGCTGTGTCCAGGGCATCATTTTATTAGTAAAGCCTGTTGGAATTATATTGACAGGCATAATTCTAGGGAAGGGGGGGGGAATGCCATTTTCACTACCAGCATGTCTTCCGTTGTTGCCAGAGGGAGGGACACATGAAAAAATAAAATCCACCAAGAACCAGTGAGCACCCACAATAAGTAAAATGCCTCCAGGTCATCCAGTTCCTTTTGCGGACATGTCCTGATCTAATACCAAACATCCTGTTCAGCCAGGAGATGAACAGCCTCCTAATTCCAAAGCCTCCTAATTCTTAAATGATAATAATTAACTGCAACCCAGAAAAATGCAAATGATACATGATTGTTTTTCCCCTAAGGAGGATGGAACTTAGATGTTGTTTCATCTTCCCAAGTCTATGTGAGAGGGCATCATAGTCCTTGTCCTATGATGCCCTCTCACTTTTACTGAAGCAAGTGGCAGATGGGTATTTGGAACCAGAGGTCCAAGCAGATCTTCACAGGCTATCCAGGTCCTCCATATAGTCCAATATTATTGTGCCAGATTCTTGAAGTGAAACACGAGGGAGCAGGAATACTGACAGGAGAAAATGCTGGGGTTGCAGCTGTGCTTGAAAGGCCTACTCATACCTCCAGGAAATCAAACATAACATAAATTGTGATGATATATGTTCTGCCAGGGTGTTTCAACCGCCAGTAATTACAGGGTAATTACTCCAGGAAGACACACACCACACGATAAAAGGAAAACCCAAAAGTTTTTATAAACAGAAAAACAGAAACAGCTCCCTTTTTAAATGTCAAAGGGATTTTCTGGTACACACAAGGCACAGGTTAAATGCAATCCAATTGCTCACCCAATAACTGGGAAATTGAGTCCAATTCTAAAGTCCAGAGAGTCCACACACACAATCGTGAACAGCAAAAAACCACAATCTTGACGAAACAATGAATCAGATAAACTGCCATGAGGCTAACACACCAGGCTGCACTTTTATCTATAGCACTAAATACAGCAGCCCCACCCAACCACAGGTGGCCTCATTTTCTCTTGTAATAATCCTTCAGTTGTTGTCTCCTATGCATCACTCTACACATGCGTGGATGTGTCATTAATTCTTGTTCAGAATCCAGGGATGATACAGACGATTGATCTCCTCCTGGGCTGTCTGCCAAACTCCCCTCTTCCCTGTCACTCACGCTTCCTTGGTCAGAGGAGACAGATTCTACTGGAAGCAAAACAGGCCTGCAGCATGTGGATGTCTCCCCCACATCCACGTCCACATTGCTTGGGGCAGGAGCTGGGCCAAAGCTAACCACAACAATATAGAGCAGTGGTTTCCAATGTGGGCCCACGTCCAACAGGGGGGCAATTTGATTATTAATGGCGGTAACTGCGATTTTGTTTAAACCAACTTAGTGGTTTTTTAGGCTTGGGTAGGAGTTCATTTTTTTGAATAATTATAATACAATAAACATATAATTAAGAATTATATGTCATGGGGGGGAATCAGGATTTTAGAGATGCTTAAATGGGGCATAGCCTCCAAAAGGTTGGGAACTATTGATAATAGAGCCAGCTCTTTCGCTCCCATCTATGCTTTTTATTAAATCAATGCTGTTTTGATTTTGCTTTGAGAAACCTCACCCTATAAGAGCCATAAGAGCTATGGCTCTTATAGACCAATCAAACAGTCCATGCTGAGATCAGACTCATTGGGTCCTATGAATTGGGAAGTAAAAGACATTAGCCTACATTGTCTCTTGGAAGGCTGCTTCTAATGCAGTGCTTCTCAAATAGTGTGCTGCTCCCCCCCCCTGGGGGGGGAGTGGGGAGCAATGCCAGGGGGGATGGCACATGACCCCAAGGAACCTGCTTTTTTTTGCCGCAGGGAGTAGGGATTTTTTGCACTGAACAATAGCACACAACACACAGAAGGAGATATGAAGTGCAGATAACGAACCCTTAAGAGACACCATAGAAAAATATTTAACAGGGAAGAAAAGAAAGGAGGAGAGAGATGGAGATAATGAGACAAACGTAAGCATCCTGAAAGCTAAGACGAGGAAATGTGACAAAGCCTATGTAGTGCTTGTTTTCACTGTGACTACGGTGGGAGATGAGGAAAGATGTTTAGTGTGTCCAAAAATGTTGGCAGCAGACAGCATGAAGCCAAATACCGTATTTTTCAGAGTATAAGATGCACCTTCTTCCCTCTAAAAGAGGGTTAAAATCTGGGTGTGTCTTATACATCGAATGTAGCTCCGTCCAACCTCTCAAATGGAGCTTTCAGAGACTGAAGCAGCTTCTCAAACAGAGCTTTGCAAAGCTGAAAAGGCAGCCTCTGAAATGGAGTTTTGCAAGACTGAAAACAATCTGTCAAACGGAACTTTGGGACGCTGAAAAAACAACCTCTCAAATGGAGCTTTGCAAAGCTGGAAAAAAACAGCCTTTCAAATGGAGCTTTGCGAGGCTAATATACCTGTTCCAAGCTGTTTGCTAAGGATGCCAGCCAGATGATGCTGATAGCTAGAAGTGTTTTTTCCCCTTATTTTCCTCCCCAAAACTAAGATGCATCTTATACTGTGGTGCATCTTATAGTGTGAAAAATACAGTAAATTAAGGTGTCACTTAAACAAATTAAATCCCAATCACTTGAGTTTTTTCAGCAGAAATATGCCGAATGTTGCAACAATTGTCCCGTTGGAGAGCTTGAGGGGGGCACGAAGTGTTCACTTCTTCCTGGGGGGGCGGCATAACAGAAAGTAATTGAGAAGCACTGTTCTAATGTCATCTATTCATTAGGGTCTACAAGTGAATGAGAAACTTAAAGAGGTCAAAGTCTTCAGGCCAGTAGTGTGTTCTAAAACCAGTTGCTACCGGTTCGTGCGTGACGCTCCCGTGCATGTGCAGAAGCGTCCCAGGGGAGTGGGCAGAGCTTCCCGCTGTCACCACTTCCAATTCGCAGAACCGGGCCGAACCAGGAGCAACCCACTGCTGCTTCACGCTAGAGCAACAAGTTCCAGATGATACCACGTTCTGCAGGGTAATCATCTGACACTATTTTTTCTTTATTAGATTTGTAGAGGGCTATACTGCCCTTTAGTTAGACACTCAAGCTCTGGTCACTTCATGAACCGCCCCGAGTCTTCGGAGAGGGGTGGCATACAAATCTAATAAATAATAATAATAATAATTATAATTATTATTAATAATAATAATAATAATAATAATAATTAATAATAATAAATAATAATAATAATAATAATAATTATTATTATTATTATTATTATTGGATAACCATAATGTGCACTACATGATGCTGTATTGAATACCATCCAGAAGCTGCATCTGGTTCAGAATTTGGCAGTGTGGATGGCAATGGGAATATTGTATTACTCACCAGTGAGCCCAGTTGTCCATGAGCTGCACTGATTACCTGTTGGCTTCTGGGTAATTATCATGGCAGAACTCCAGCCTTTCTGAGGGATCACTTATAGCAAATGCGCTCCAGGTCCCATTGATTAAACAGTGTCATCTTACACAACTCAGGAGGAATGCTTTCTCTGTTGCGACACCTGCAGACTCTCCCTCCCCCAGTGATCCATACATTTCTCACCCTTTTGAAAATCATTAAAAACTTGGCTGTTCTCCCGGATTTTTTGAAAGTATAATTGTGGAGTCTCTACAAGTTGGATTTTTTTTTTCTGTTATAAAATTAGTCTTTTGGTCAGCTACATCTCCCCCCCCCCATATGTATTGTTTTCTTCCCTTTTTACTGTAAGCTGCCCAAAGTTGGTAAAGCGCCTGGCTTCAAGCTGAATTGATTAAATTGTTATTTAATTAAGTTTATTTTTCTCTCATAATAGCTTGGTTTGAGAGACAATAACTGATCCCAAGTCATCTAAGGAGAGTCTATTGGTTTCTATAGCTGATGGTTTCTATGATCCTAATTCAAGACTTTCACCAATACACTAAATTAACTTTGGAACCCCTGAGAGCAATTGCTTGGATAATCCATTAAGATATATCCATAACTAGGCAGATTTTTTTTTATGTAACAATTTAATATTGTCTGCAGTTGATCTCTAGGCTGAGATCAGTATATAACAGGGGGGGGGGGCAAACGTGGCAACTTTAAGACTTGTGGATTCCAACTCTCAAAATTCTGGGATTTGAAGTCCACAAATCTTAAAGTTGCCATGTTTGAAGACCTCTGGTATATACCATTGACTGGCATAGTTATTTTCAGTTTAGAACCAGGATGACATGGCCATAAATCAGCATGTACTATATTCCTACAAGTGGGTAACTTAGGGATGACACTCCATAAGATAATGCATTAACTAACAAAAACAAAAGAAAGAAACTAGCATGGCTGCATAAAGAACTTTCTGACAAATTGAAAGACAAAAAGAACAAGTATAAAAAGTGGAAAGAAGGGGAAATAACAAAGGCAGAATATCATCAAATAGCCCGAGCCTACAAAAGTTGAAATGAGGAAAGCTAAGGCTCACAATGAACACCATGATGTAAACAGGATGTTGAGACTCTATAAAGAGTGCAGAGAAGAGCAACAAAGATGATTAGAGGACTGATGGCTAAAACATATGAAGAATAGTTGCAGAAACTGGTTAAGTCTAGTTTAATAAAAAGATGGACCAGGGGAAACATGATAGCACTGTTCCTATATTTCAGGGGTTGCCACGTAGAAGATGAAGTCAGGCTATTCTCCAAAACACTTGAGGGTAGAACAAGAAGCAATGGGTGAAAACTAAACAAGGAGAGAAGCAACGTAGAACTAAAGAAGGAGAGAAACAACTTAGGAGAAATTTCCTGATATTTAGAACAATTAATCAGTGGAACAGCTTGCCTCCAGAAGTTTTGAATTGTGAACACTGTAAGTTTTTAAGAAGATGTTGGATAACCATTTGTCTGAAGTCGTATAGGATTGGGCTAGAAGACCTCCGAGGTCCCTTCCAACTCTGTTATTCTATTTTATTCTATTTCCCTAAATAAAAAAAATATGTTCTTAACACCCATCAGGACTTAATGCTCATACAGCTCATTTTCACAACTGATCTTTCGTGTTTAAATGGTTTTGATACTTGTACGTAGCAAAGCCCTTTTTTGTGAACTTCTTTCTACAGTATTTATTGTGTTCAGAATCCTGAGCTCTCTGCCTTTCTTTATGGTTTTTTCCCCTATCTGCTGTTTCTCTAGGGAGAAGCCTTGGGCTTTGGCTGGTTTCCAACAGCAATGATAATTAATTCCACAGTGGGCTTCTGTAACGCCCCCACCACTTGTACATGCTGCTTTGCACCTTGCATTTACTCTCCCATGGTGCATCTGAATTAATAAGATGCTTCTCAAAAAGACGGTACAGAGCTTCTCTTTTTCACTATATGTATCTCTCCTTTCCAATTATGGCTGGCAATTGCAAGAGGAGAGTTGGCACCTGCTTCCTTCCGGAAACTCTGGAGTTGTTTTCAGACAATGAGGAAAAAGGTGTTATTTTCTGGGCCTGGGAGCTGCATGCATACTGCTGTATTAGTGATGTTTTGCACACTTATCATCATCTTCCCAGCAAGGATTTGATCAGATTTGACTCAGCCCAGCACAAGAAGTTGGGAGCCCTCGGAGAGGAGCAGCATATAAATCCAATAAATAAATAATAAATAAATCTTCCTCAAGAGTAGTAGATCCTTGGAACAAACTTCTAGCAGACGTGGTTGGTAAATCCACAGTAACTGAATTTAAACATGCCTGGGATAAACATATATCCATTGTAAGATAAAATACAGGAAATAGTATAAGGGCAGAATTTAGGGACCATGAGATCTTTTTCTGCCGTCAGTCTTCTATGTTTCTATGGTTCTAAGTTCTCCTGAGTGGAGAACAGCAGAACAGCAAATGATATTGTGGCCATAACAATAACAAAATCGTTATACAAATGCTGTAACCTGAGAATTTGCATCAAACATCAGGATACCTTTACATAATAGAAGCAGTTGTACGATGATGTCCTTTTGCATATGTAATTTTGGCATTTTACGGTGTCAGGGTTCCAAGTAATACACCCATAGCTGGCCTGACTGAGGTCATCTTGGAGGCTTCAGCTTTGCCATGTGGCTAGCCTTGGATGTCAATGATCCCACTTTGCTTCTCCTAAAAAGACTAGTGCAACGATGGCAAACTTTTTTTTCCTTGGGTGCCGAAAAAGGACGTGTATGGACTATCATGCATGCGCGAGTGCCCACACTCATAATTCAATATCCTGGGGAGAGCGAAAACAGCTTCTCCCACCCCTCGGAAGCCCTCTGGAAACCAGAAACGGACTGTTTCCCAACTTCTAGTGGGCCTAGTAGGCTCATGTTTCACCCTCCCCAGGCTCCAAAGGCTTCCCTGGAGCCAGGGGAGGGTAAAAATACTCTCCCCCATCGGAGGCTCTGTGCAAGCCTAATATCAACTGGCCAACACACACATGCACATTGGAGCTGAGCTAGGGCAACAGCTCATGTGCCAGTAGATAAGGCTCCACGTGCCACCTGCGGCACCTGTGCCATAGGTTTGCTATCACTTTACTAGTGGCTTTGACACAACATATTGGTATTATGAAGGGCTCATAATGATAAAGCTGAACTGGCAACAGACTGTTCCCTAGATGTTGTCAACCACAGAAGACATGGTCAATTGTGGAAGACGTAACCTAAAATCTCTGCAGTCGTATCTTGTTTTCCTAAGGGATTCAGAGTTCAAATTTTTAAAGACACTCTAAATTTTATAGACTACTCTACAACAGGAAAAAATCCATCCAGTAAACATTGGTCGTTAACCACTGCAGCACACTGACATGTGTGCAACAGGTAGCAAGTGCAGAATGCTATGTTCAAAACATTGTATTATATTTATTTGTTAAGCAGAGTCTCGACTGTCCGTCAAACCTAACAGCTCCCAATTTGCAAAACAAATTAAAAAGGATCCACAGTAAAACAAATCAAATCTAAAAATAAATCCAAAACTCCAGCAAGCAATGAAACCAAAGAGAAGCACCAGGAGTGCAATCAAAACAAAGCATCAGAATAAGGAAACAATCAGCAAAGGCTATACTAGATACAACTTCAGCCTTGATTCAAAATACTGCTTGTATGTTAAAGATGTGGTCTGCAATCCAGATTACACGTATCTAATTAGCTTTTCTTTACACTGTTTTCTCCCAGAAAATGGCCTCTATCTTACCTCCGCCTCACATTTAAAAATGATCTACTACAAGTACTTCTCAGTTTACAGCCATTTGTGTAGCAATGCTTCATCGTTGCAATGCCACTGAAAAAAGTGACTTACACTTATGACCATGGCATATATTTATGATGGTTGCAGCAATCTAGGAACATTTAATCACCATTTCTGACCTTCCCATCCAGCTTCTACAAAGAAAAAGTCAACAGAGGAAACCAGAGTCCTTTAATGACTATATGATATGCTTAACATCTGCAATTGGTTCGCTTAACAATTGCTAAGCAACATTGGCCAAAAAAAAGGTTGTAAAATTGGGTGCAACTTACTTAACCTTGAATTAGCAATGGAAATTCCAGTTCCAATTCTGGTTCTAAGTCAAGGTTTACCTTTATCTTAAGCAACCATGTATTCTATAAACCAGGGGTCCCCAAACTATGCTGGCTGGAGAATTCTGGGAGATGAAGTCCACAAGTCTTAAAGTTGCCAAGTTTGAAGACCTTGGCTATAAACCATTGTTGAACATATTTGGATGTCACTGCAAAGATTAATTTGTTATAAACCACACAGCCATCGTTATAATGCCTCTGTTCTTTTTCTTTGGAAGATCAAAATCCCAAGCTTCCTGTTAATGTTCTGGCTACAGAAGGAGACAATATACAGTTTAAAACGTGCCAAAAATTGAAGCTGGAATTAGCTGTGAATCCATTTGACCTATAGAATCAGTACTAAAAATAATTTTTCAAAACTGGAGTGCTGTATTTTTTTAAATCATGTTTCATGAAGAAAAAGTAGCTAACGGAGCTAGTTCTAAAACAAGCTAATGCAGATGGCAAATTCAGTAAAAGGCAGATGTCCTTGAAATGAATATTAATGAATCTGAGAGGGAATATATAAAGTTATAAAGTATGCCTATTACATATATATGAAAAGTAGGAGAAAAGATTCAAGATATAGATCTTCTCTGTGGTTCATATAGTGAATTTAAATTCACTAGAGATAAAAAACAGACTTTTGTATTTACTATTTTTAGATATGTTTATATGAATAAATTGTTTTGGTGACTTTATTTTCAGTGTGCTTAGGTTTAGAACAAAATATTACACACTGACTTCCACAAACTTGAGAAGAATTTATGACATGTGGGCTTGATATTTTGCTTTTCTCCATGCATCAGTCAGTGTCCCCTCTAATTTTTTTGGGGGGTGGGCGGAAAAGTATAGTGTCTGAGCGGCAGTCCCTTCGGGACTGGGCGGCACAGAAATAATAAATGAATAAACAAACAAATAAACAAACAAACAAACAAAAAACCCACCCTGTTTTGCCTCAGAGAATTTCAAAATAAAATACTGTACTGTGTGTCTATAACAGTGAGCTCATAATAGGGCAACTCTATCAATATCAAAATGCCACTTAAATAGTTGAGCTAGTTTCAAACTAGATTTTGATTTTCTTTCTCACTTCCTTACTCCCATTCTTTTTCTTTCTCTTTTCCTTCCTCTCTTTTTTCTATCTGTTTCTCTCTCTTCCTCTCTTCCTCTCTCTCTCCTTCCCTCTCACTCTTTCCCTCTCGGCTTCTGGGCAGGTTTGGAAAACTCTGAGTTGATGATGATTTTTAAGTGAGCGATTGCTCACTGCTCAGCTTAGAGGGAACTATGGCATCAGTGACCCATGCTCATCTAGAGAGCATCAGGTTGGGGAATGCTGATGTAGACATAATAGCAGGAACCAGAAAGAAGCTAATATCTGGTTGCTGGTTTTCCCAAAGTTAAATTAGTCTTTAGTCTATATCTCTAGGAAATGAAGACTTCCCTTTGATAGGATTTATCTAAAAATGAATTATTTGTACATCACTAGGTGTGGTAGAATGGATCCACTGCAGCAGCAGCAGCAGCAGCAACAGCAGCAGCAGCAGGAGGAGGAGGAGGAGGAGGAGGAGGAGGAGGAGGAGGAGAGGAGGAGGACAACAAAGAGGAGGAGGAGGTGGTGGAGGAGGAGGTGGTGGAGGAGGAGGAGAGAAGGAGGATAACGAAGAGGAGAAGGAGGTGGTGGAAGAGAGGAGGAGAAAGCGGACCAGGATGAAGAGGAGGAGGAGGTGGTGGAGGAGGAGGTGGTGGAGGAGGAGAGAAGGAGGATAACAAAGAGGAGGAGGAGGTGGTGGAGGAGGAGAGAAGGAGGATAACAAAGAGGAGGAGGAGGTGGTGGAGGAGGAGAGAAGGAGGATAACGAAGAGGAGAAGGAGGTGGTGGAAGAGAGGAGGAGAAAGCGCACCAGGATGAAGAGGAGGAGGAGGTGGTGGAGGAGGAGGTGGTGGAGGAGGAGAGAAGGAGGATAACAAAGAGGAGGAGGAGGTGGTGGAGGAGGAGAGAAGGAGGATAACAAAGAGGAGGAGGAGGTGGTGGAAGAGAGGAGGAGAAAGCGCACCAGGATGAAGAGGAGGAGGAGGTGGTGGAGGAGGAGGTGGTGGAGGAGGAGAGAAGGAGGATAACAAAGAGGAGGAGGAGGTGGTGGAGGAGGAGAGAAGGAGGATAACAAAGAGGAGAAGGAGGTGGTGGAAGAGAGGAGGAGAAAGCGCACCAGGATGAAGAGGAGGAGGAGGTGGTGGAGGAGGAGGTGGTGGAGGAGGAGAGAAGGAGGATAACAAAGAGGAGAAGGAGGTGGTGGAAGAGAGGAGGAGAAAGCGCACCAGGATGAAGAGGAGGAGGAGGTGGTGGAGGAGAAGATGGTGGAGGAGGAGAGAAGGAGGATAACAAAGAGGAGGAGGAGGTGGTGGAGGAGGAGAGAAGGAGGATAACAAAGAGGAGGAGGAGGTGGTGGAGGAGGAGAGAAGGAGGATAACAAAGAGGAGAAGGAGGTGGTGGAAGAGAGGAGGAGAAAGCGCACCAGATGAAGAGGAGGAGGAGGTGGTGGAGGAGGAGGTGGTGGAGGAGGAGAGAAGGAGGATAACAAAGAGGAGGAGGAGGTGGTGGAGGAGGAGGTGGTGGAGGAGGAGAGAAGGAGGATAACAAAGAGGAGGAGGAGGTGGTGGAGGAGGAGAGAAGGAGGATAACAAAGAGGAGAAGGAGGTGGTGGAAGAGAGGAGGAGAAAGCGCACCAGATGAAGAGGAGGAGGAGGTGGTGGAGGAGGAGGTGGTGGAGGAGGAGAGAAGGAGGATAACAAAGAGGAGGAGGAGGTGGTGGAGGAGGAGAGAAGGAGGATAACAAAGAGGAGGAGGAGGTGGTGGAGGAGGAGAGAAGGAGGATAACAAAGAGGAGAAGGAGGTGGTGGAAGAGAGGAGGAGAAAGCGGACCAGGATGAAGAGGAGGAGGAGGTGGTGGAGGAGGAGGTGGTGGAGGAGGAGAGAAGGAGGATAACAAAGAGGAGAAGGAGGTGGTGGAAGAGAGGAGGAGAAAGCGGACCAGGATGAAGAGGAGGAGGAGGTGGAGGAGGAGGAGAGAAGGAGGATAACAAAGAGGAGGAGGAGGTGGTGGAGGAGGAGAGAAGGAGGATAACAAAGAGGAGAAGGAGGTGGTGGAAGAGAGGAGAAAGCGCACCCGGATGAAGAGGAGGAGGAGGTGGTGGAGGAGGAGGTGGTGGAGGAGGAGAGAAGGAGGATAACAAAGAGGAGGAGGAGGTGGTGGAGGAGGAGAGAAGGAGGATAACAAAGAGGAGAAGGAGGTGGTGGAGGAGGAGAGAAGGAGGATAACAAAGAGGAGGAGGAGGTGGTGGAGGAGGAGAGAAGGAGGATAACAAAGAGGAGAAGGAGGTGGTGGAAGAGAGGAGGAGAAAGCGGACCAGGATGAAGAGGAGGAGGAGGTGGTGGAGGAGGAGGTGGTGGAGGAGGAGAGAAGGAGGATAACAAAGAGGAGAAGGAGGTGGTGGAGGAGGAGAGAAGGAGGATAACAAAGAGGAGAAGGAGGTGGTGGAGGAGGAGAGAAGGAGGATAACAAAGAGGAGGAGGAGGTGGTGGAGGAGGAGAGAAGAAGGATAACAAAGAGGAGGAGGAGGTGGTGGAGGAGGAGAGAAGGAGGATAACAAAGAGGAGAAGGAGGTGGTGGAAGAGAGGAGGAGAAAGCGCACCAGGATGAAGAGAAGGAGGAGGTGGTGGAGGAGGAGGTGGTGGAGGAGGAGAGAAGGAGGATAACAAAGAGGAGAAGGAGGTGGTGGAAGAGAGGAGGAGAAAGCGGACCAGGATGAAGAGGAGGAGGAGGTGGTGGAGGAGGAGGTGGTGGAGGAGGAGAGAAGGAGGATAACAAAGAGGAGGAGGAGGTGGTGGAGGAGGAGAGAAGGAGGATAACAAAGAGGAGGAGGAGGTGGTGGAGGAGGAGAGAAGGAGGATAACAAAGAGGAGGAGGAGGTGGTGGAGGAGGAGAGAAGGAGGATAATAAAGAGGAGGAGGAGGTGGTGGAGGAGGAGAGAAGGAGGATAACAAAGAGGAGGAGGAGGTGGTGGAGGAGGAGAGAAGGAGGATAACAAAGAGGAGAAGGAGGTGGTGGAAGAGAGGAGGAGAAAGCGCACCCGGATGAAGAGGAGGAGGAGGTGGTGGAGGAGGAGGTGGTGGAGGAGGAGAGAAGGAGGATAACAAAGAGGAGGAGGAGGTGGTGGAGGAGGAGAGAAGGAGGATAACAAAGAGGAGAAGGAGGTGGTGGAGGAGGAGAGAAGGAGGATAACAAAGAGGAGGAGGAGGTGGTGGAGGAGGAGAGAAGGAGGATAACAAAGAGGAGAAGGAGGTGGTGGAAGAGAGGAGGAGAAAGCGGACCAGGATGAAGAGGAGGAGGAGGTGGTGGAGGAGGAGGTGGTGGAGGAGGAGAGAAGGAGGATAACAAAGAGGAGAAGGAGGTGGTGGAGGAGGAGAGAAGGAGGATAACAAAGAGGAGGAGGAGGTGGTGGAGGAGGAGAGAAGAAGGATAACAAAGAGGAGGAGGAGGTGGTGGAGGAGGAGAGAAGGAGGATAACAAAGAGGAGAAGGAGGTGGTGGAAGAGAGGAGGAGAAAGCGCACCAGGATGAAGAGAAGGAGGAGGTGGTGGAGGAGGAGGTGGTGGAGGAGGAGAGAAGGAGGATAACAAAGAGGAGAAGGAGGTGGTGGAAGAGAGGAGGAGAAAGCGGACCAGGATGAAGAGGAGGAGGAGGTGGTGGAGGAGGAGGTGGTGGAGGAGGAGAGAAGGAGGATAACAAAGAGGAGGAGGAGGTGGTGGAGGAGGAGAGAAGGAGGATAACAAAGAGGAGGAGGAGGTGGTGGAGGAGGAGAGAAGGAGGATAACAAAGAGGAGGAGGAGGTGGTGGAGGAGGAGAGAAGGAGGATAATAAAGAGGAGGAGGAGGTGGTGGAGGAGGAGAGAAGGAGGATAACAAAGAGGAGGAGGAGGTGGTGGAGGAGGAGAGAAGGAGGATAACAAAGAGGAGAAGGAGGTGGTGGAAGAGAGGAGGAGAAAGCGGACCAGGATGAAGAGGAGGAGGAGGTGGTGGAGGAGGAGGTGGTGGAGGAGGAGAGAAGGAGGATAACAAAGAGGAGGAGGAGGTGGTGGAGGAGGAGAGAAGGAGGATAACAAAGAGGAGGAGGAGGTGGTGGAGGAGGAGAGAAGGAGGATAACAAAGAGGAGGAGGAGGTGGTGGAGGAGGAGAGAAGGAGGATAACAAAGAGGAGGAGGAGGTGGTGGAGGAGGAGAGAAGGAGGATAACAAAGAGGAGAAGGAGGTGGTGGAAGAGAGGAGGAGAAAGCGGACCAGGATGAAGAGGAGGAGGAGGTGGTGGAGGAGGAGAGAAGGAGGATAACAAAGAGGAGGAGGAGGTGGTGGAGGAGGAGAGAAGGAGGATAACAAAGAGGAGAAGGAGGTGGTGGAAGAGAGGAGGAGAAAGCGCACCAGGATGAAGAGGAGGAGGAGGTGGTGGAGGAGGAGGTGGTGGTGGAGGAGGAGAGAAGGAGGATAACAAAGAGGAGGAGGAGGTGGTGGAGGAGGAGAGAAGGAGGATAACAAAGAGGAGAAGGAGGTGGTGGAAGAGAGGAGGAGAAAGCGCACCAGGATGAAGAGGAGGAGGTGGTGGTGGAGGAGGAGGTGGTGGAGGAGGAGAGAAGGAGGATAACAAAGAGGAGGAGGAGGTGGTGGAGGAGGAGAGAAGGAGGACAACAAAGAGGACCAGGAGGAGGAGGAAGAAAAGGAGATGAGGAGGAGGAGAAAGAGGACCAGGGGGAAGAGGAGGAGGAGGAGGAGAGAAACTCGAAGTCCCACTAATAACATCACAAATGACATTGACTAGTGACTCACATCAAAGGTTTCTCCAAGCGACTTCCTGGTGATCCAACAATCTCCCCCAGAGTGCAGAATGTTTGACCAAGGAAATCCTGATGAAAGAAAGGGACATGAGTGTTATGAAATTTCTCCTCCTAGCTGGTTTCCCCCTCCCCCCCACCTTTCAAAGCTCCTAGACAGTGAAGGCATGACATTATTAAAACCTGAGTTCTACTCTAGTTAATTTATGGAGAAGAGCTGTCCTTCAGTCCAGGGGTCTCCCATCTTGGCAACTTGAAGACCTGTGGACTTCATCTCCCAGAATTCCTCAGCCAGTTTTACTTTGGTGAGGAATTCTGGGAGTTGAAGTCCACAAGTCTTAAAGTTGCCAAGGTTGGAGACCCCTGCTTCAGTCAAGTCCTATAATTCCTTTCTAGAGTTCTTACCACAGAAGTTTGGGACTAAGTGGCTAGGAATTTATGAATCTGGCCACAGTACATGCATTACATGAGTTAAAAACATTGCTGAATTTTTTTAAAAAATCAGGCTGGTGGAAAGACAGTAGCATCAGGTTAATTGCATGGAACAAGGACATCCTGTAGCAGGCTCAGTGCCTAGTCAGTGTCTGTCCAGGTACAATAGGTGCTTCAGCCTCTGGCATCATTGATCCTGTCTTGTAGAGCCAGAATGCAGCAGAATTGGGATCATTTTGACTGTCATATTCTCATAAATTAAATCTTAGTAATGTTAGTAAAACAGAAGGTTAAAAAAATAGACTGGTATTTTTTTCCTCCAGCATAACCTGACTATATCTGCTTCCTCAAATCATGCCAATTTATTATAATTTACACTGTCACTCCATAAACCTACACTTTGCAATGAGTACCTAACAAAATTACTGATGCATGATTTAAGTAGTTAGCAAAAATAATAACTGAGACTCACTTCTTTGCAGTTTTTTACTCACTTGAAATGCAAAACCTTTACATTATACACTATAATTACATTTTACACTATATACACTATAATTACATTTTACACTATAATAATTCAGGATAAAAGAACAGAATGAACCAAAGTATGTGTAGAAAGGGCAAGAATAAAAAGCAGTTTTAACAATATTTCACAACTTAGAAAAACCTTTATTCAATGGTTTACCCTACATGGACTGCATGTTGAAAGACCCAGATTCAGTCACCCATAAGCATCAAAGTCCTTGCAGTACATGTACATATACATGTATGTATGTATGTATGTATGTATGTATGTATGCATGTATGTATATATGTGTATGTATGGCATTTGTGGTGCCCCACAATTAAATACAATATTTTAAAATGAGTCTATTAAAATAATTCTTAAAATTAATATTTTGGTTTGTTGTGCTTACATAAATTCTCATAGATTTTTAAGCAAGAATGTTGACATTTGAAATTTTCTCCCCATTTTTAATGGAAGATGGTCAATATTTTAGGATTCTTGAGGGAGATCTCTAGGTGAGATTTGCAAAATCTTTTCACAATTTGTCTATTTTGTAATATTTCTGTCACTTTATATAATTTTACATAAAGCTACCGTAATTTTCCGAGTGGAAGACACATATTTTCCCCCTAAAACAGGCTAAAAATTTGGGTGTATCTTTTACGCTGAATGTAGCTTTTTTTGAAGCTTTTTTTCCCAGTCCTAATGAGGTACTAACAATCTTCCCTGATCTTCCCTGCTTGCAGGCTTTTTTTATTGCTAATTGCTCAGAATAATGTTTTTTTCCAGCCCTAAGTTTTTACAGGCATTTTTCATTGCTACTTGCTCCAAAAAAGTTTTTTTCCAGGCCTAACCAGGGGATAAAATAATGTGCTGACGCTGATCAGACTAAGGATGCTAACCAGATGAATCCCTAGTAGGCAGATCCCAACTCCCAACCCCATTTTCCTCCCCAAAATCTAAGGTGCATCTTATACTCTGAAAAATACAGCAATTAATTAATTAATTAATTTTGGGGCATCTGCAACTATATGTGATGCTACCTGGACCTGAAACAATCGTAACTCCGTAACAATCTAACGTAGCACCTTTAGTGTAGCTAAGTCTGGTAGCAACCAATGGCAAACGTCTCTGACAGTGTTCATAGCCAATTGCATTAAATCACAATTGGTGTTACTATCCAGTGCATAATAGATAAATAGATTAACCCGATATTAGGAAACTTTACAAGGTGAGTTAAAATTGTAAATAAGTTTAACTTAGTAAGTATCATGCTCAAACCCAATTCGTAATCACTTGACTCCCATTCTAAATGGGAGTGACTAATGAAACCTGGATAATTCTGTCTGTGGTTTATTTAGAATAAAATATGAACCAGGGTTTATTTATTTCTGGAAAAAACAGAATCAGAAGCTAAAAGAAAACTATAGTTTTAGACCCTGAACAAAACACAGTTAAAGTGATCCAGGCTTGTTTGTTTGTTTGTTTGTTTGTTTGTTAATCAGATTTATATGCCTCCCCTCTCCGAGGGCTCTTGGACACTCTCAATGAAAGGTACAGCTAAGCGGAAAAAACTGAAAACCTGTATAGCATCTATCATATGGGTGATTTATCAAGAGGTTTTTGGTTGTTTTATTTTTACAATTCTGGCTTATTGAATTACGTGAATATGATGTACTGAAATATAGGCAACAAAAATGTATCACAGACTTAAATATCTCAAAAACACCATCTGCTTCTCAAATAGTGGGGTGCCCCCCCCTGGGGGGCATGGAGCAATGCCAGGGGGGCGCCTGTGATCGATTGATTCCCCTGTACGGGGAATGTATTCCCAGTTGCATGTTGCTCCGAGCTGGGAAGAGAAGGCAGCCAGGTGGGGCAGCTACGTGGGGTCTTGTTGTTTTTGATGGGTGCCACAGTAACTATGAACAGCAGGGTGAAACTGCTGCTGGAGAAGGAGGAGCATCCTCTGCAACTGGCACCCTAAAGCCTCCTTCTACACCATTTGTTGTGAGTGCCCAGCAGAGGCAGCGCTTATGGGCCTGGGCGGCAACTCCCAAACATCACCTTGGTTAAGCTGGCCTGGCCTAACCACGGTAGCCACGGCTGCCTAACTGAAAACAGGTTCCACTGAGTTCAGTGTGACTTGCTCCCAGGTAAGTGGGTAGAGCAGCCTTCTCCAGCCCACAGTTTGCTTGCAATTTATAACAAGTAAAATAATAATAATTGTAAATGAAGAAGAAAATGTATACTTAGCTTACATGTTTGGACAGATCAGGACTCTTGGAATCTACATCATAACTGCAGGGAAGAAGAAGCAGAGATCACACACTGGCATTTCAACCATGTAGAATCTTGGCATTTTTCTTTTTGCAAAACCTACACAGCAGGGACATTGTACAATATCTATGAAGAAGGAAGCGGAGTCAGGGCTGGAGAGCAAGATTTTGACTTCTTCTGCATGGGTTTCTGAGATTAGCCGATTGAGGCTGAAGCAGAATCCTTTTCCTGCCCATTATTTTAAAAAGTGTTCTCCAATCATTTGCAGACCTCATCTCCCATATCCACTCCCAAAAAATAATTTTGGCGGATTATTATGCCATCTGAAGTCTAATGCATCTGGAAGAAGTAGATTGGGGGGAAATGGCAAAACAGACAAATGGAAACAAGAGTACAGCTGATGGAATATGACAAAGATTGTAATACAGGTAGGCATGGATTTACTACCACAACGGAGCCAAACATTTTGTTGCTAAGCAATACAGTTGTTGCAAGTTTTGCTCCACTTTACAACTTTTCTTGCCACAATTGTTAAATGATTCACTGAAGTTATGACTGATAGTTATTCAGATATTGTAAAAATATATTCTGTGAGCCACAACGAGTCTTCGGAGAAGGGCAGCATACAAGTCTAATAAATAATAATAATAATAATAATAATAATAATAATAATAATACTTGTTGTTGTTGTTATTATTATTATTATTATTATTATTATTATTATTATTATTATTATTGCTGCTGCTGCTACTACTACTACTACTACTACAACTGGTTGATAAAATAAAGGATAGTTATTTGGAGGATGTTCATTCCAAGCATACCAAGGAGAACAGTACGTCATAAAATTGCAAAGCGAGTTTCTTTCAGCAACAGTTCACATATATTTACTAGGACTTAAAGAATGCAAAGGCATATTTGCACAAGATAGGAAGGCATCATTTGTAACAGTCCAAATCCATCACAACTGGAATTATTTCTTCATCTATTGGAATACTATGAGGAATTCATCAAGACTGTTAATACATCAAGAGTACTTTAATAATTTACTTGATTTTTACTTTTATTTAATGTGATGTTGGCACTATTGACCTCTACATAAATATCTAAAAATATTTTAGGTATCAAATTAGTGGAAATGGAACATTGTGAGAAAGATCTGCATTGGGAGTGAATGCTTATTTCAAATATAAAAAAATAACGTAAAATCTCCAGTAGTCTATGGGGAAGAATAAATGTCAATATAAAAATAAGTCCAAAGTTAATGCATATTATTAGAGGAAATCATATGTTAATATTTGTAATGGGTTTTAACCAGTCTGACAGGATACTAAAAAAACTTTCATGGTATTCTCAGACTCATAGATTTTCTATATTAGAATTACTTTTTTCTGAATTTGGGGATTTTAATTTGTCAATTTTCAATTATATCACTTGGCATATATTGTGACCTATATTGCTTTTGCAATTCTTCTGATTACCTCAAAAACTATTTTGGGAATAATTAGAAAGCTATTACATTGCCTTCTTATATTTGGCCAACATTTTGGTTTCTTTTTAATTGGTTTTCTCACATTAAAAGTTTCAAAATTTGTATATTGGGAAGGAAATTCAAATTTAATCCAACTCTCATGAGAAATTGACATTATGGGGAAATCTAAATTAAGTTTGCTAGTAAATAATTATTATGGAAATTATGGACCAAAAGGTTAAAAAATTCTTCAAAAACACTCAATGTTTGGCAAAAAAAAATACATCCCATTTTGGATTATCTAAGACTGTTTGATGACTGCTTACTTAATTAAAATATCTTTTAAAGATATACTGGGTCTGCAGAAATAGTTTCTGAAGTTCCTAAACTACTGATATTATTACAAATGTTCTCAAAAGTTGCTACGCCTATAGTTAATTTATTTATAATTAAAATGATGTATTAAGATAAATATGGGGACATTTGGAGAGTTGGAATATTCTGTCTTAAGAAATCAATGGGCTACAATTGATTGCTAAATCAATATGCAATAATTCATTAATAAAACAGCAGAATATTTCCCACGTCTAGTAGAGGACCCAAAGGATGTCCGTCATGATGAAAGGGGAGCAGAAGAAGATTAAGACATCTATATCTTATATATTATATTATAAATATATTAGATTTGTATGCCACCCCGAGTTTTTGGAGAGAGGCAGCATACAAATCTAATAAATTGAATCAAATAAATTGAATCTGGTTCTATTTTACCCTGACATTAGAATAGAATAGAATAGAATTTTATTGGCCAAGTGTGATTGGACACACAAGGAATTTGTCTTGGTGCATATGCTCTCACCGTACATAAAAGAAAAAGATACATTTGTCAAGAATCATGCGGTACAACATTATATAAGTTTAATGTCAGCATAAAATAGATCAAAATGTAACTGTTTTAACTTTCTCCTGATGTGCATCACGCAGATGT
The DNA here is from genome assembly GCF_031021105.1 of Erythrolamprus reginae. Lineage (NCBI taxonomy): Eukaryota > Metazoa > Chordata > Lepidosauria > Squamata > Dipsadidae > Erythrolamprus > Erythrolamprus reginae. The sequence goes on from NC_091952.1 coordinate 48,482,420, forward strand.
TGAAACATAACCCTATACCAGTGATGGCGAACCCATGCCAGGGGTGCCAGAGATGGCACATGGAGCCATATCTGCTGGCACACGAGGTGTTGCCCTAGCTCATCTCCAATGGGCATGTGTGTGCTGGCCAGCTGATTTTTGGCTCACACAAAGACTCTGGGAAGCACTTTGGCTTCCAGAGAGCATCTGGAGGGGGCATTTTTACCCGCCCCTGGCTCCAGAGAAGCCTTTGGAGCCTGGGGAGGGTGAAACACAAGCCTACTGGGTCCACCAGAAGTTGGGAAACAGGCAGTTTCTGGCCTCCAGAAGGGTGGGAGAAGGCATTGAATTATGGGTATGGGTACTCCCACATGTGCAGTAGCGCGCACCCACACTCTTTAGGCACCTGAGGGGGAAAAAGGTTCACCATCACTGACCTACACTAATGGTATTAGTACGATATCGGAGAAAAAAATAAAGATAAAAATTTGGAATCTAATGTATTACATTTACAAATTTTGTAACCTATTGAACAGTGAATACTCTGCCTTTAATGTACATAGAATTATTGTTGCCCTTAGAGCTCAGAATAAAGAGACCTCCTTTGGATCTCATTTCACATCGCTATTTTTCTTTTCAGTGCACCCTGTTTAAGGTAGAGCACCTGTATATTCTTCACAGAATCTCACCATTTACAGGATACAGCCAAATTGAGAAGTCATTTTGGTGCACACTGGTATTCCCTTCACACACGCTCACAGTCTTTAGAAGACCAAGAAATATGTCACTCACAGATCAAAGCGCAAATTCTGCTTCTCTTCAAAAAAGTAATCGAGGATGAATTTCCTCACAAAGTCAGGGTTCAAGGTGTTGTCAATGACTTCAGTCCTGCCAAACTGAAAAGGGAAAGGAAAAGGGAACCAAATGAGTGTGACAAATCCAGTAGCATTATAACTATTATTATTATTAATTATTAGATTTGCATGCCGCCCTTCTCCGAAGATTCGAAGAAGACTTGAAAAGAAACAGTATTTTTATCACACACCAAACTGATTCTTGGATGAAGGCTAGCCTGGAAACATTTAAATACAAGGTAGCTTTTTTTTAAAAAAAAATAATTTATTAATTTAATGAAAGAGGAAGAGGGGAGTACAAAATCAAAAGGAGGGGAGAGGAGGGGAAAGGAAAATACATTTATATTGGTTTGAGAATAAGAATTGTGGAAAAAAATACAAAGATCCGTTATATTCCTTAATATATATACATTATTATACAACGATTCACATTATTACATTAGTTCTATTCATGTTTCGGTCTTAGTTTACATTGCAATGAGCATCTTTATTATCTATATCTTATGTTGCTTGATAAGTCTATTCGAAACATTTAAGTATAATTAGTCCTACTGTAATTCTGTAGGGTATATAATATATTTAGGTTAGTATTTAGGTTAGTAAGAAGACTTGAAAAGAAACAGTATTTTTATCACACACCAAACTGATTCTTGGATGAAGGCTAGGCTGGATACATTTAAATACGAGGTAGCATTAAATATCTTTGTTTTATGCATCTTACAAGCATCATCAATTGCCTCCTTCTAGGCTTAAGAGCAGGAAATAATTCTTTCATCTCTTCGTCTCCAGAGCAAGTAACTTTCAGAAGTGCTGACTTCAATTTCTAGCATGCTGAGAAATAGCAACACTGGCTGGGGAGAGACTTCTTTCAGATAACTTACAGGCAGTTCAGAAATTGGGCTGAGTGCCACAGTTTGCCTAGTTCTGCTTCAGGACAAAGTTTTTCAGTCTTGGCAGGTGAAAAGAAACAACATCAACAGAAGAGAAGAAAGAGGGTGCATGGAGGATTTGTTAATTTCCTCTCCCTTCTTCTCAAAAATTGTTTTCTTGAATGGCATATGGTTCTTTTGCACTTTACATGTGATGGTCAAGATTTTGTTATGATGGGTAGGTAGGTAGGTAGGTAGAAAGGTAGATAGATAGATAGATAGATAGATAGATAGATAGATAGATAGATAGATAGATAGATAGATTTTCTTGAATGGCATATGGTTCCTTTGCACTTTACATGTGATGGTCAAGATTTGTTATGATAGGTAGGTAGGTAGGTAGGTAGGTAGGTAGATAGATAGATAGATAGATAGATAGATAGATAGATAGATAGATAGATAGATAGATTTTCTTGAATGGCATATGGTTCCTTTGCACTTTACATGCGATGGTCAAGATTTTGTTATGATAGGTAGGTAGGTAGGTAGGTAGGTAGATAGATAGATAGATAGATAGATAGATAGATAGATAGATAGATAGATAGATAGATAGATAGGGAAGGGAATTCTTTATTGGTCAAATGTGATTGGACATACAAGGAATTTGTCTTTAGTGCATATGCACTCAGTGTACTAAAAGAAAAGATAAATTGTCATAAGGTCCAAATAAGCAATCAGGAAACTATCAATATTAATATAAATCATAGGGATACAAGCAACAATTTGGATGTACTAGCCTGCTGTTTCTAGTTATGCCGTACTGCAGATAATACACACGAAGGCAGAAACAGGTGAAATGTGCATCAATTAGCAAAGGAAAGAAACTAAACACAACAAAGCAAAACAAGAAACAGTATTTAATCGATTGAGTTTCAGCCAAATTATTGTTTTTATAATATTTCAATTATCAAAAATCTGTGCCTCCTCCAACATATCAGAATTTCCAGGCTCAGCAGCCAAAGTTGTTTGATTTCTTTCCAGAAAGCAAGGACTCTGCCAAGCGAGCAGGCACATTTGGAAGAAATGCTCCACTTTTAGGTGCAAGCTAGAGATATTACAGCAAGTGACGCACACAGAAAGCAGCACAGCTACATAGGCACAGCTGGGGGGACAGGGCAAAATATAATCAGCAAAGGGGAAGGAGAAAAAAATCACTTGTGAAGACAGAAGTTTGTTGCATCAAGAACTGCTAATTTCCTCTTTGCATCACAACAACTAGTAGTCGCCTTGAGACAAAGCTAGCCTAGTGAGAATATCTGACGGCTACGTGACTAAGTCTCCAAGTACTTCAATTAGTCAGATATTAATTAGAACCATTACTCCTCAGGGGCGGTCACACAACAAAGGGGTGAATTTTCAGAACCTCCATCTAACATGTTCAGGAAGCAGAGGGATTTCAAGCCTGTATACCAAATGGCAGCAGAGATTTTCAAGACCAAGGCAGAATGGAGCAAATCCAAGTATGTACCTAAGATGACAGGATATGAAATTGCCTGACAATAAAAGGGGGGTGTCTAGGTTTCTTTAAAAGGTAATGAAAAGTTACAGTAGGCAAAAATACGAAAATGGGAACTTTAAAATATCTATTTGTCTATATAAACTTTATGCTGAATGCCCAGCTTTCCTCTTACTTTCTGTGATGAATTGTGAAGCCAGAAGCAAAAAGAAAAATTAAAGAGTTTGGTTAAGCTGTTGATGAGTATTGCCCACACAGAGGAGCCTCAGGATTTTGCATCCTCAACTCAGCCCCCCAAAGGGAAAAAAGTCCAGAAATGGGAGCAAGAAAATGAGGATACCAGTTTTAAACTGGTGACATATAAAAAGCCATAAAAGAAAGTGTTGTAGATGAAATAGAGAAAGTACTCTAGAAACTGAGCAAAGAGCAGACAGGAATCATTCAAAAACAGACAGGGCAGAATTTTAGCTATAACTATGTGAATGAAAAGGCAGCCTCTGCTAGGTCCATCAGGTTGCAGTCACCTGAATATGTTTAAGGTTGAACCAAATGCTTATACAGAAGGGAAGAGAATATTCACACATGAATGAAGGCAAATATACATGTCCCAGGCAGTGATGGTCTACTACCGGAACGGTAATGTGCTACTTTCCAGTAGCGATTTTAGAGATGTGTGCGTAGCTGCACACCCCCAACGCATGCATGTGCACCCCAACATAAGATTTGGCTGCTGCGCATGTGTGAAAATGCTCACGTGAGCAAGATTTCGGTGATTTCCGATGATTTCTTTCTTTCTTTCTTTCTTATTTATTCATTCATTCATTCATTCATTCAATTTTTATGCCACCCTTCTCCTTAGACTCAGGGTGGCTTACAATACGTTAGCAATAGCACTTTTTAACAGAGCCAGCATATTGCCCCCACAATCCGGCTCCCCATTGCATGCACGGAAGCAAAAATATTGGAGAAAATCGCCGAAATCTCGTACGTGTCCTCAAATGAGATTTCACTTGCTGTGCATGTGCAGTGGCCAAATCTCATGCTGCCGGGCACGCACACATCTGCAATGGTCTTGGAGGGTGCAAAAGTAGTGCCAAAGACCTTCTCTAGTCCCAGGATAATGTTGCAGTATCCAATTTGGATCACTGGGATCAGAGGGTTAGTTTTCTGAGCTTTCAGACTCATGATGGAGCCCCTCCTCAGGAAATTTCTCTCTCACCGGAATGTGAAAGGAGCACATTTTGGTGGGAAAGAAGCTCCTGAGGAGAGGCTCCAGCGCAGGTCTGAAAACTCAGAAGATATTTTAAAGGGGATACATTTAATGTGATTGTTATGAGCTTTGATTTTATTGTATTTTATATATTGTAGCTTTTGATTTTTTTCTAAAATAGCTTTCATTAAAAAGATTTTACATGTGTTCTGCTGGCATGTCTCAAACGCTCGTAATGACAGGGTAATTAGTCCCAAACAGACACACACCACACGATAGAAAGAAAACAAAAGGTCTTTATCAACAGAAAATTAAAAACAACTCCCTTTTTAAATGTCAAAGGGATTTTCTGGTACACACAAGGCACAGGTTAAATGCAATCCAATTTCTCACCCAGTAACTGGGAAATTGAGTCCAATTCCAAAGTCCAGAAATTCAACACACAATCTTGAACATGGAAACAGCAAACCACGATCTTGATGAAACTATGAATCAGATAAACTTCCACGAGGCTAAACCAGCACGCTGCTCTTTTTATCTGTAGCACTAATTACAGCAGCCCCATCCAACCACAGGTGGCTTCACTTATCTCCTGTAATAATCCTTCAGTTGTTGTGTCCTAGGCATCACTCTACGCATGCGTGTATGTGTCATTAATTCTTGTTCAGAATCCAAGGATGATACAGATGATTGATCTCCTCCTGGGCTGTCCGCCAAACTCCCCTCTTCCCTGTCACTCATGCTTCCTTGGTCAGAGGAGGCTTCGTCGTCAGATTCCATCGGTAGCAAAACAGACCTGTGGCATGTGGATGTTTCCCCCACATCCACATCCACATTCCTTGGGGCAGGAGCTGGGCCACAACAACATGTATAGTGAGTACTTTAAAAATAAAAGCCCTACATGGCTTAGGACAGACTATTTACGGGATGGTCTCCTGCCGCATACCTCCCAGAGACCAATAAGATCACACAGGGTTGGCTTTCTCCAGGTCCCATTGACTAAGCAATGCAGGTTGGCAGGACTTCAGGAAGGACCTTCTCTGTGGCTGCCCCAACTCTATGGAATCCCATCCTACTCCCACCCTACTAGCCTTCCGAAAGGCTGTGAAGACCTGGCTTTGCCAGCAGGCCTTGGGGGCCATGATTACTACTATCTGTCATGGACAAATTGTGTTGAATGGTATGTATGTGTATATTGATTGGTTTATTGTTTGGGGTTTTTTTTATAATTTGGTTTTTTATTTATTTAGTAATTAACATTTGACTTCTTTTTATTGTATTGTATTTCTTATATTGTTGTAAGCCGCCCTGAGTCCTATTGGGATTGGGTAGCACAGAAGTCAAATAAATAAACAAACAAATAAGTGAGTGAGTGAATGAATGAATGTGAAAGAGAAAAAGAAAAGAAAGGTAAAAAGAGAGGGTGTTGAATATGGTGTAACAAAGTAGTTCAAAGCTGACATATATGTGACTCCTGAGATGGGAGAGTGGCTCCAATAGATTCCAATAGATCCCAAGAACAATATCAGAATGCTCTGTCTTTCTCGTGTTCCCCTTCAAACATTTTGTTTATCAAAGAATCCATGTTTATTTATTCAAAATATTTACACTTTGTTGATTGACGAAGTAGCTAAACACAATATATAATTAAAACTAATTTCCATAGAGTTGGTGTGCTTGCCACGCATAGATGCTGAACTTCATTACAGTAAGTGAGTCACTTTCCGTATGCATCTGTTATCAGGAAAACACAGAGCTTAAAATAATAGTAATAATATGGGATGTTTTTAGCAAATCCCCCAAAGGATCATGTTGCTATGGGCTGAGCATCTGTTATTTTTGGGAAGGCGCCACATGTTGGTCTGAGGCTGATTTCTGCAGTTTCAAACTCGTTGCTAGGGGGCATCCTACTTGGGGCAGGTGACGGGATCTAATCTTGAACTGCAACATGGTTCACTATACAGTGTTCCCTCGATTTTTGCGGGGGATGCGTTCCAAGACCGCCCGCGAAAGTCGAATTTCCGTGAAGTAGAAATGCGGAAGTAAATACACTATTTTGGGCTATGAACAGTATCACAAGCCTTCACTTAACACTTTAAACCCCTAAATTACAATTTCCCATTCCCTTAGCAACCTTTTAGATTATTACTCACCATGTTTATTTATTAAAGTTTATTTTAAAAAAATATTTATTAAAGGCGGACAAAAGTTTGGCAATGACATATGACATCATCGAGTGGGAAAAACCGTGGTATGGGGGGGAAATCCGTTAAGTATTTTTTAATTAATATTTTTGAAAAACCGTGGTATAGACTTTTCGCGAAGTTTGAACCCGCGAAAATCGAGGGAACACTGTACAGTTACAATATCTATGACTGCAGTGAAAATAAAAACACCCTTGAGTCAAGTTTAATTCCTGATGACTTCACAGATCCAACCATGTATTTTTCTTAGCAACAATGGTTTTTTTTTACTGCCAATGCTTTTTCCACAGATTTGAGGTTTGCGGGGAAAAGGTGACTCCTCTATTTTGCCTATGGATCAATTTTGCTTAGGGTCCCCAGGTGGTCTCCTTTCTGAGTCCTAATAGGCTTGACCCTTTTTAGTTCCTTAGCAGATACTAAGTTGGCCAAACGCTGCTATCTGTGGAGGAAAATAAAGTAAATTGATTCCCCTCAGAGGGTTAATATTTGAAGCTTCTTACTTCTTCTTCAAAAAAGGTTAAACCTGTCAGTCTGGCATTCAATTTCCACCAAACATCCTATTCTATTAAGATGAAAAGAGATGAATTGAGATCATCTGTGTCTTCTATAAATGCCACTGATAGAGTCTCGGAATTGTCCTCAAAGTGAACTTTTTTCACATTTACAAGCTGCCATGTATCTTGTTACTTGTATTATAATGTATAAGCCAGTCTTGCCCTAATGAACCCTCCAGATGATTAGAACCAGAAATCTCTGCCAATCTGGTCAATGAAATTGTGGGAACTGTAGAGATACCTAGATCTATGAAGACTTTGACAAATTTTTACCCCACTGGCATTGCAGACTAAGCTTAGCGAGAGTGAAGAACCAAACACTAAATGAAAATTTAAGGAAGTAGTAAAACATGATCCCTTCAATGCAAATCTCCCCCTCTCTTCACCAAAGTATTTTCCAGAATCTTTCCAGGGAAGGAAAGGCTTAAATTTCCCCCATCACAATTGCTTTGACAGTCCCTCCTACCCACCAACTGCTATTTGCAATTTTAAAAATATCCACCTTCAATACAGACACATTTAGTTTAACTCTTACTAAGAGGTAACAAATGATCAGCTGGGTTCAGTTCATACGAGGGAAGGACTCTTCCCCCTCTCTGACTTTATATGAAAAACAAGTACAAATATTCTTCACTCTTCTAACAATGGAGATATTTATGTTTAGCCATCTGGTTAGGCGAAAAGCAAAACCCACTGCCAACAATCATGCCTACCATCTAAGGCAGTTTTCTATTCCTTCCATACCACATGCTCACAATTCCAAGAATTGCCTTCGATTTCAGGCATTCCCCCATCCTTGTACTAAACATGTTACCTTCATAACTCCAATCTCATAGACATTAATACCACTGCAACCACTATCTCTCCCCCTCTCCCCAGGTATGTATATATGTATGAATACACATGCACACACATATCTGTTGTATATACTCTTGATCAGTTGGAGGATGATGAAGATATTGAGGACTCAGATTCAGATAGTGTTTATGAAGTAGTGGGGGGGCCTGGGTTACAGGTAGTAGAACAGGTGGGAGGCCAGCCACAGGATGGGGCTATGAGTTCAGGATCTAACGAGGGAGAATCAGATGCATGCTGGGTTAATCCTAAATTCAGAAGAATTCAGAAACGTAGAGAGCAAAGGTCTGGAAGAAGATATTAAGGAGAGGAATGGGTTAAATATTGTAGTGAGGTAATTGGAGTTTCAACATTGCCGAAAAGAAATATGGAGGGGTTTTTCTCGCCACGCTAAAGTAAGCCAAAGTATTTTGTATTGTATTTAGTCAGTGTGACTGTTTTTTATAGCTATGTAGTTAGGAAATAAATCTTGTCTAAGTTAAGCAGGAAAAAGAATGTGAGGAATGCGGCTAGAAGAGAGATAACGGACCGATTGATGTCAGAAATGTGTTGAGGTACAAAAGAGCAGAGAAATAAATGGAATTGCTTTATTCATGAAATGATGCATTTAATGAGAGTTATTTGTAATTACTAAACTTCTACCAGAAACCAGAACAATATCTATGTTTCATCTAGCCCTAATCCTACCATTAGTTAAGGACCTGTATACTGCATGAATCAAAAAGAGGTGGTGAAAATATTTACTGACCCCTCACATCCTGGGCATAAATTGTTTCAATTCCTACCCCAAAAACGATGCTATAGAGCACTGCACACCAAGACAAGTAGACACAAGAACAGGTTTTTCCTGAACACCATCACTCTGCTACACAAATAATTCCCTCACCACTGTCAAACTATTTCTTAAGGCTGCATTACTATTACTATTAGTCTTATCACTCCTATCACCCATCTCCTCCCACTTTTGACTGTATGATTGTAACTTGTTGCTTGTATCCTTACGATTCATATTAATATTGATTGTTTCCTGATTGCTTATTTGTACGGTATGACAATCATTAAGTTTTGTACCTTAATGATTCTTGACAAACATATATTTTCTTTTATGTACACTGAGACCATCTACACCAAAGACAAATTCCTTGTGTGTCCAATCACCCTTGACCAATAAAGAATTCCATTCCATTCCATTCTATTCTAGTTTGGAAACCAGGGCCAATGAAAGATTTCCTTCCTCCCAGATATTCCAGATTTCAAACTGGTATAATATCTCAGGCATCCCCTATCACAGTGATAGTGAACCTATGGCATGGGTGCCACAGGTGGCACACAGAGCCATATCTGCTGGCACGTGAGCCATTGCCCTAGCTCAGCTCCAACATGCATGTGTGTGCTGGCCAGCTGATTTTTGGTTCACACAGAGGCTCTGGGAGGGTGTTTTTGGCTTCCAGAGAGTCTCCGGGAAATGTGGGAGGATGTTTTACCTTTCCCGGTTCCAAGGAAGCCTTTGGAGCCTAGGGAGGGCAAAACATGAGCTTAATGGGCCCACCAGAAATTGGGAAACAGACCATTTCTAGCCTCCAGAGGGCCTCTGGGGGGCAGGGGAAGCTGTTTTTGCCCACTCAGGCATTGAATTATGGGTGTGGGCACTCACGCATATGTGATAACACCTGCCCACACTCTTTCGGCACCCGAGGAAAAAAAGGTTCGCCATCACTGCCCTATGACCGTAAACTTCAATTGGCTTTTTTCTTAGATTTAGGACAGTGTGTCTCAAGCTTAGCATCTTTTGTTGTGGAATTCTGCAAGCTGAAATCCACACATCTTAAAATTGATAAGGCTGAGAAACACGGATCTACAGTAGGAGCTCATCTGAACTACCACAGTGGCAAATAAATTGTCCTGAATGTCTGCTTATGACTGGGAGCTGTAATTAAATCAGGGGCAGGCTCAGTTGTTCAGGCTCAGTTTCTTAGTTCATTCTCCATGTCCATGGTGGTTACTGCCTTTTCATATTTTTTCCCCCAGGCTTTTTTAATGCCTCTGTTGGGAAGTAAGTTGCTGGGGACTGATAAAAAGTAGCAATATACACAGATTAGCTATATGGCAGTTGGGAAGGGGAAAAATAAGGACAAAATAAGCCTCAAATGTTATCTTCAAATATGAAGCAATACTTTAGGGAACTGTGTCTGTTATGAGTTATAATATTAATAACCATTTCATTTTGGTACTCTATGTCCACAACAGAGAAATGCAAAAGGCCATAAAACATTCAGACAAGCAGAGATGATGCATGTGGTGTGGAGTAAGGCTGCATTTAATAATTAAAGTTAACTTTATACCAATGGAACTTTGTATTGTAACAGGAGCGTAAAATGGACTGAATTCTCAACTTAGGAAAACGATGACAATTCAGCTTTGTAGTATTCTATAGGACAGTGTTTTTCAACTAGTGTGCCGTGAGACATGGTCAGATGTGCCGTGGGGAAATTAAACATGGCTCCCCCAAACTACCATTCTTGCCAGGATATCCCGTTTGTGTTCATCGAAACAGGCCCAGGTTTCACTCTAAGTGGGTATAAATACATTTAGAAACTATATTAACTATATGTATAATATGTACTGTGTTAGAGTGTCATTTTGTGTCATTTTGGTTGATGGTGTGCCCCAGGATTTTGCAAATGTAAAAAATGTGCCGCGGCTCAAAAAAAGGTTGAACATCACTGCTATAGGAATCAAAAGAGAAGATGCCTAATAGGTGATGCCTCTCTTTCAGCTAAATTTGCCCATATACATGCTGAAGAATCAAGTGATAAAACCTTTTCTGGATCATGTCACTTCAGAGAACAAACTTGAATTTTTCATTTCTAATTTCATCTCATTCACAAAATGAAAAAAATGGATATGTTGGAGGAAAAATTTAATCCCTCTCTCTCTCTCTCTCATTTTCTATTTGAATAGTGGACAATCCGGGAGAAGTTTCAGGACCAGAAAGAGATGCACGAGTAATATGCATGTGTGCTGATTGGACTGCTTGCTTTCTGGGTTATTAAAATGGGTTTTTTATTGTTTTAATTTAATATTTGATTTCTTTTTATTATTGTACTGTACTGTTTTTATTTTGCTGTAAGTCGCCCTGAGTCCCATTGAGATTGGGCGGCATAGAAGTCAAAATATAAATAAATATATCAATAAAAATGTATTAATACAAGAAAGGCATCAAGGGGGGTGGGAGAGAAGGGGAGGGGAAGGGAGGGAAGAGAAAAGAAAAAAGGAAAGGATGGGTAGGGTAAGGTAAGGTAAGGTAAGGTAAGGTAAGATAAGATAAGATATCTATGCATATATGTTTCAAGTCATGATTTTAGTAGTGCAGAATCAAATAACATAACTCAGGGAATCCAAAACATATTCAGATACTGGACAGTGCATACTGAATTTTTCTCTATAAGGGGAAAAGTACAGCACTTGATTTTGGTTGTCCATAGCACAGCAAAGAAAGAACAAACACAAGGCAACTGGAGAAGGACAGTACCTTGGCTCTAGGAAAGAGAAAGGATCCCAAAAGGCAGTTTCCACTGGGAAATTGCCCACCTTAATATTCCAGAGGAAATGCAGCAAACTGATCTCGAGCCAACAGTTCATCAGCTCGGCTGCTCAATCAGGAGTGTTGAGGAGATACCTGATTTAAGAACATAAGCCATGCTGAATCAGGCCAAAGCCCATCGAGTCCAGCATTCTGCGTCACACAGTGGCCCACCAATTGTTTATGGGGATCTTGAGCAGAAAGAGAAGGCAAGACCCTCCCTTTCCTCTGACCCCCAACAAATGGTAATTTCAGCCACAGAGATTTTGTATCTTTGTATCTTAGCTCAGTCCTCTTATATTTCTATTAAAAAAGAAGGGAAGAGAGGCTTTGATGAACTCACACAAATTCACATTTGCAGTGAGATCTGAATCAAGGACTTCTTGGTTAAACACTTTTGCTCTTTGCTGCCACGTTAAATCTCCGCAAAACAGTAGCCAGTGATATGGTCCAATGATTACACAAATTGTGACACCAATTTTGAGAGACAATTGTCAGTTGGGGACAAATGTTGGATGACTAACATACTGCCAACAGCCACAAAGATTATTTTGGGACTTGGGAATTCGATAATGATGGGGAAATACACACATGCTCATTCTTTGATGATAACTGTTGGCTTCAAATTCTCTAAAGAAGCCTTCTCTAACCAGATGCACTTCGTACGTGTTATATTAGTTCCAACCACTCCTAGTCAATAATGAGAAAGGATGGAGGCAACTATAGTTAAAAAACATTTACAATACTTTACAAGCCTGGAAAAGCCATAGCAACTGATCTGAAACATTCGCCATAAGGCCCATCCAACAGTGAGATATCTGTTCAACTTTTGAAGTTTGACTTAGTAAAATGAGAGAATCCCAAGATAAAAACAGGACACATAGCCTCCATACTGCTTATTGTCCAGATGCAAAAGGAACATATGAATTGAAACTTGTCCTTAAAAGTTCTAAAGGAATGGCAAGTTTTTTTGAAGTGGGTAAATGACAGACTAGAGAAGTGATGGCGAACCTATGGCATGGGTGCCATAGGTGGCACGCAGAGCCATTTCTACTGACACGTGAGCCGTTGCCCTCGTTCAGCTCCAACATGCACGTATGTGCTGACCATCTGATTTTTGGCTTGCACAAAGCTCTGGGAGGGTGTTTTTGGCTTCCAGAGAGCCTCCGGAGGGCTGAGGGAGGGCATTTATACCCTCACCTGGCCTTTGAGCCTGGGAAGGGTGAAACACGAGCCTACTGGGCCCATCATAAGTTGGGAAACAGGCTGTTTCTGGCCTCCAGAGGCCATCCGGGGGGTGGGGGAAGTTATTTTTGCCCTTCTCAAGCATTGAATTATGGCTGTGGGCACTCGCACATGCACAATAGCGTGCACACATGCTCTTTCGGCACCCAAGGAAAAAAAGGTTCACCATCACTGGACTAGAGATAAGTCCATATTCTAAGAAGCAAGCTTTGCCCAAAATGAGGGACCCCAGATGCATTGCTTTTACTGGCTGAGAATTCTGGGATCCAAAATTTTTAGAAAACAACATTACAAAGCCTGACTTGACCTATCGCTTTGCCAACTGTGATGTAGTTGCTAAGCCGACCTTAAGTGCTTATAGAAAAATCACGGGCCCTTTTTTCTTCTGTAGAAAGAATGGAATTGCTCCTGAGAAACAAATAACAAGACCTCAGTGGTGCCGTTTCCAAATAGTTAATTTCATAGAACAGACAGATTCTCTCCTTACTGGAAGTCTTTATGGAAAGTACTCAGGGGAGAGCAACAGTCACGTAACTGAGCAAAACAGAGATAGACTTCAACATTATTGGAATGGGATGGTGGGATGGGAGAGTACCATCTGTTCTTTTTCACACTGTGGCAACATCACACAAATTCTCTTCTTGCTATTCTACAAAAAGTAACTACATTGGCAATCAGCAAAAGTAGGGAGGCCTCTCCCATCCCGTCGCAAAATGCATGCTTCCAAGAATGCATGATTCATAAGCTTGTGTTGAATAAAATATACCCATCAGGAAAAGAGTATTGTATGAATCTAAAAACAGGTTGATTTCCTAATCAAATAAGTCCACGTGAACCCAGCTTTTCAATGCAGTTCAGGCATTCAATGTGGAGCGATGTCACTTTCCTCCCTCTACCTCGAATGGAGAAGCAGTATCTTATTTAATTATTCTCAGTTGCTTTTTACCTCTTCTTGCCCCCAGAGCTTGCAGGTTAGGTCAGTTCAGGAGATCAATTTCATAACAAAGAAAAAAACAATAAAATAACTGCAATGATTCACTTAAACAAGTTAAGTCCTTAGATAAAGAGGAAAAGTAGTGGAAAACTTGTTAGGCTCTTCCCCCAATGCAACATGGCAGGCATATTATATTGTGTTTTTATACTGTTGTAAGCCACCCTGAGTTCCACAGGATTGGGCGGCATAGAAGTCAAACTAATGAATAAATAATAAATAAATAAATTCCTGCTAAACATCTTACTCAACTGCCCTAAAGCCTCCTGCAGGGGCAATAGCCAGTGAAGGGCTACCAAATTTTTTCCTACTGTGTGCGTGGCTTATGCAGGGTGCCCTGCATTTTCTTTCAAGATCTTTCAGTGCAAATTGGGTGCTCTGGGGTAGAGCTCCATTTTTGCTACCCCACTGCGTGTGTCCCCCATCTGGGCAGTAGCCCACCCCTGGCAATAGCAATAGCATTTAGACTTATATACCACTTCGCAGTGCTTTACTGTAAACTGCTCTCTAAGCAGTTTACAGAGAGTCAGCATATTGCCCCCAACAATCTAGGTCCTCATTTTACCGACCTTGGAAGGATGGAAAGCAGAGTCAACCTTGAGCCTACTGAGATTCGATCTGCCAAACTGCTGGCAGCCAGTAATCAGCAGAAATAGCTTGCAGTGCTGCACTCTAACCACTGCACCACCAAGGTTCTTGGGCACCAAGTCACTTGGGCAGCTCAGCTGCTTATGAGCTGTGGGAGAGGAGTTCTCATCAGGAAAATTGTATTCCACAAGTTCCACAATCCTCTATGGTCTGCAAAGTGCTAAACTGTGCAGCAGTTCATGTGTTATTTGTCTGTCTCTTTTGCAATGATGCCCTTGATAGATGCTAAGAATGATTTACAGATCCAAAACTAAAATATCTAAACTAAACTAACATAGTAGGATGCTTGGCTGCATAGCTAGAGGTATAACAAGCAGGAAGAGGGAGATTATGATCCCGCTGTATAAAGTGCTGGTGAGACCACATTTGGAATACTGTGTTCAGTTCTGGAGACCTCACCTACAAAAAAATATTGATGAAATTGAACAGGTCCAAAGACGGGCTAAAAGAATGGTGGAAGGTCTTAAGCATAAAACGTATCAGGAAAGACTTAATGAACTCAATCTGTATAGTCTGGACGACAGAAGGAAAAGGGGGGACATGATTGAAACATTTAAATATGTTAAAGGGTTAAATAAGGTCCAGGAGGGAAGTGTTTTTACTAGGAAAGTGAACACAAGAACAAGGGGACACAATCTGAAGTTAGCTGGGGGAAAGATCAAAAGCAACATGAAAAAAATATTATTTTACTGAAAGAGTAGTAGATCCTTGGAACAAACTCCCAGCAGATGTGGTAGATAAATGCACAGTAAATGAATTTAAACATGCCTGGGATAAACATATATCCATCCTAAGATAAAATACAGAAAATAGTATAAGGGCAGACTAGATGGACCATGAGGTCTTTTTCTGCCATCAGGCTTCTATGTTTCTATGTTTCTACAGGTTTCTTCCTCATGATTTAAATGGGGGGGGGGGGAGAGACAGAAAATCCTATGAGGAAAATCAGGAGATTTGTAAACAGAAGGGACCCTTCAGTACAATTTGCATTTACCTTTATCCTTCACGTCTTTCCCACTCTAATGTTACATCACCAAGCCAAAGAAATAAGGCATAGGATTCCCCCCAGCACCCACGCACCAGCAGTGGTGTGTGAAAATATGCAAAAGTAGGACGAGAGGAGTAGGAGGTCTTATTTTTAAAAGCAACAAGTTTGCGTTTCACGGAGTGGAAACCAGCCCACCCATCTACAGTTTCTATCCCTTCTGTTTCTCATTCCAGGTCCCTTTTTCTCCTCTGATATTTCAATCCCAGAAATGACCTATTGAGAAATAAATTTGAGAGTCTGCAGAACAACCCAGAAAAGTTGATGGAGTTTTGCCAGTGCTTCCTTGTCCAGCTGGCTGTAATTCCTTTCTGAGGGTGACAGTGTTTTAGAATAAAATGCAATTGGAGCCTCAGTCCCTTTTGGCAGCTGGTGGCTGAGGACAGTGCCGACCCCAAAAGGAGATCCATCACAAGTTAATAAAAGGGGAAGAGTCTCATTATATTGTACAAGGACATTATTGGATGACAAATTCTTAAGAGCAAAGAAGGCAGAGGCTTCTTTTTATCCCCAAGTCCAACTGGCCTTCTTATCTAGCAGTCTCTGTAACTGTCAGCAACTGTTCAGCAACTGTAACCTTCTGTGGCAGAAAAATACAATAAAAGTTTAACAGGCCAAGAAAAGCCCAGAGTTCTGTCTGATTCTTGGGTGTGGGGGCTTCCTCAATGGCTTTGACTTTACTTTTCATTGGTTGTATTCCCGAACCATCAATTAAATAACCCAGAAATTCAACTTGTGGAACGGCGATTTTGCATTTCTCTTGGAACCACTTCAATGTTCTCTTAGCCAATGGGTTAATTCTTCTTTATTGTCCCTGGACATGAAGATGTCATCAAACTAAAGCACTACCCTCAGGATACGCTATAGGAGGTGCTCCGTTACACTTGTAAAAAGCCCTGGTGCCATTGTAATCAGTGGAATTTAAATGCCCCTCGGTGTGTTACAATAGCCTGTGCTTCTGCGGCGGCATAGTTGCTGATAGCTTGTGCTAAATCAAGTTTTGTAAATATTTTGCCTTTTCCCCAAAAGTGCAGTAGATGTTGAACTACTGGTATGGAGTAGGCACTCTGTTGCAAGGCTTTATTTATGGTGCATTTATAGTCTGCACAGATGCAAGTTGACCCATCTGATTTAATGGGGGTGACAACTGGGGTCTTCCATTTAGCGGAAGGTTCAAAAAACCCTTGTGCAATTAGTTTGCCTAATTGTGCATCTATTTTGGACCAGAGAGCAAAAGGAACCCTTCGTGGTTTTATTCTGACAGGGGCAACGTTGGAGTCTAGATTGAAAGAGATAGGGGTCCCTTTATACTTGCCTAGACTCCCGCTGAAGATGTCCTCAAATTCAGTTAGCAGCTCCTCAAAGTCATGTCCCTGGATGGTGTGTATGCCGGCAGGTCACTCCCAAACCCAGGGGCCTGAACCATTCCACCCCCAGCAGACTGGGTCAGTTGCTATCCACAATGGTTATCTGCAATGGTCCACTGAACTCTTTAAATTTTACTAGGATTAATGTTCTTCCAAGAACAGGAATACAGTTTCCTTGGAAGTCATTTAATGTAATTCTATGTGGCTTTAGATGTTTCTTCTTAATTTTGGGGATTAATTCTTTCATTATCTGCCAGGACACAATGGTTAAAAACAACCATGTTACATGGAGATCCCTCAATGTGGATTGTAGCATGGAATTTCTCTGCATCACATGCATCAGAATGCCCTATAGTTGTCTGGTGGATTTCCCTCATTTCTGGGTATTAGCCCTCTATTTACTTATTCCTCCAGAAACCCAATTGTGGGGTAAATAGTCTTGTTGGGGAATGTCTCTGGTGGAAAGAACTTGGCTGGGTTGTTCTGCAAGCCTCTGTTATATGTCCCTTCCATTGGCATCACTTGCATATGGCATCTTTAAACTTACATGCCAATCTGGTTTGATTTCCCGCACAACTGGCACACCAGGAATGTTTATATCCCGCTTCCAAATGTCCTACTGTTGCAGCAAAACTCAGTTGCCAGGCAAGGGAATGGAGACCACAAGGCAATTGCGTAACTCAGGTTTATTTGATGCATGCATCAGGTTCAGAAGATATAAAAGCAATGTCTGAACAACGTGGATTATTTTTCAGGGCTCTTTATACATTTCCAAAGGAGTACAAAAAACACACAATATCAGCCAATCAGATACTAGTTGTCAACGTTTCCTTATACAGAAAGTAAAAAAAGGGGTTATACAATGCAGAAGGTGCAGAATGTACAACAAAAAGGAACTTGCGGTTAGTATGTGGGTTCGTGCATGAAGCTATGTGCCTTGAGAGCAGGTGTCAGATCTATCTCTGCACTATCAAAGCCATGTCCTTTTCCTGTAGCACAGCTATGTTCTACCGGATGCAAGCATAGATTATAAACACAAAATGTACTTTTGTACTCTAAATGTCAAGCATAACTATATATGTGGGGCATAGGTCAAGGCTTAAGAAATGCAGAATTTGGGCTAGCACTAAATATTAACCCTTTCAGAATTTATGTGATGAATTTCGTCTTCTCAATCTGAGGTTTCTTTGGATTCTGTATTCTCTTACTGTCTGGTGGGCATTCCTTCCATGAGATGGATTGATTTTCTGATAGTTGCTGCAGATTTATCAGAGGATTTGCTGCCTGGGCTTTGTCTAAGGCGATTTGAAATGTGATGCCTCTTTCCACCAGCAGTCATTTTTGTAGGGTCAGGACCCTCAGACCCAAAATTATTCTATCTTGCATCATTTCTTCTAGATTAATGAATTCACATTCAGATGCGATTCCACTCAGATAAAGTCATTAATTGACTCATTCTCCTGCTGGCATCTGAAATAAAACTCGTACTTGCTAATGAGTGGCGATGCTGGGGGTCATAATGAGTCTTTAATATGTTCTGAAGTATTGTCCACTCTGCAGTTTCTACATCGGTTGGTGCTGCTAAAGATTTCGCCATCTTGTAAATTGGCAGTCCATAATAACTTAGGAAAGTGCCCTTTTCCTAGTGTCCAACAGATCATGAAGATTATTCGCCTCCATAAACATTTGAAAACAACCCATATATGAAGATCATTCTTTGGTGTTACAGGTGAAAGGAGCTGGTGGAGCATGTGTGGTCATCTTGGAATGGCCGTGGTAGGCAGCTGTTCGCTACGAAGATGGCCGCTGATGCCACGTGGATAGATGTTCAATCCTTAGTTCTGTTCTAAGATCCCATCCTCATCACCAATGTTAAGTTGGATGGTTGAATGAAGTGGCAGGACTCTGAATAGTGGTTTAGTTCTTTATCCCAAGTTCAGCAAACATGATTTCCAGATAGCCAACAGCACCCTCTTTTAAAGGGCTCTGTCAGGCAGCCCAGCCATTGACAACTCTTTATTTTCCCACCACTTGAATGGCCCAATGAGCCACGATATGTTTTTTTCCTTTTATGTCTTAAATTCAGCCCTTAATTCATCTTTCCTTGTGGCTGCTATGTGCTAGTTTTCAACATTTCGAATTACTGTTCTCATGCCTCACTTTGGCCTTAACTTTTGCCCTTTCTGAATCGTATTTTCTATTTAGCTATATTCTCTTTCACATCAATTAGATGAATTTCCATCAGCCTATGCAGCTTTATGCCAGCTACACCAATGCCGTATTGCAGTGTTTCTCAACCTTGGCCATTTGAAAACATCTGGACTTCAATTCCCAGGGTTGAAGTCCAGATGTCTTCAAATAGCTAAGATTGAGAAACTCTGCCATAGTGTGAGTGAAGCTTTCTGGGTGAAGCTTTCACACCCCTCAGTGGTGCCACAACAGATAAACAAGGCATCTCAGACATTTTTAACCAACAGAATTTTCATCAAATGCCTTTAACTTAATCTCACACACACACAAATACCAAGGCACAAGATAAAAATGTGACTTGAAAGAATTGTAATAAGAGGCAGTAAAGCAGAATGAAATCCAGGAGACGATCTGCTGGAGAGTTACTACTTTTCTGAGACACAACATTTCCCATTAACATACAAGTTACATACCTCTCTCCACTGCTTGGTCTCTATGCCCTGAGTATACAGCACACATACTGTAAAGGAAAGAAAAATCACCAGTTAACTAAGCCACCAGCACAGAGAAAAAGAATTAGCCCTAGTGCCACAGAGCACACTTCACAAGCTTCTTCAAGATCAAAAGCTAAACAAAATTACTGAAGCTCGAACCCCACTGCTGAGGTCGGGAGGGGGATCAAATTCCTGAAAATTGTAATGCTGTGGTGCATTATTTCTTTTTCTGCCCTTTTTTCTTTTTTTTTTTTAAAAAGTATTATTTATTGCTATGTACACAGAAATAGCATCTAAGCGTTTTCCATGTTGCTATTAATGAAAAGCATTTTCCTGCAAACTCAAAAAGGCAAGAATGGGAAGAATTTGAGGTTATAATGGAAAACTGAAATGGAAACAAACTGCAACAGATGCTAGAACTTGTGATTCATTTAATCAGGTCTTAGATGCAAATCACATTTATGAAGAACATTTTGAACCATTTGACATCTTAAACATCCATCATATTTTCTGTGTGTGTATTTTCATTTGATCTTCACAATAGTCTTATGAGGTAAACTGACTGATAGATTCTGGCTAAGCAAGTATTGCGACTCAGCATCCTAACCATTCTGCCCCATCAGCTACTGTCACATCTCAGCTCCAATAATCCGAATAACATCAATTTCATGCGTGTGACTGATTGCTATTGTCTTCCCACATAAGGGAGTAGCACAAGAGTTATTTGCCTTAACTTACATGAGGAAAAAGAGAGGCTGCTTTGGAACCAGAACCACATTCATTTGGAAACTACCACATGCCAAGTCTAGTCGTAGACTAAAGTTAGTGTCACTAGACACAAAACATTGCACCTTAATTCTACCCAAATTCATTAGATTCACTGGAATTACTCTGTTGAATCAAACTAGACTTGCCTTGGTAAGATGGGTACAATAGAGGTTTAATAAACAAACATGGGAAGTTCAGATTTAATCCCTAGTTCTTAAAACACACACACACACCTCAGTAGATAATTTTGAGATTCTCTGTTTTCTCCCAGTTTAAACTATATATTTTTGTGAAGACTTCTCAGATTAACCTATTTTTTTGTGAAGATAATACAAAGTGGGCGGAGGGGGGGGAGAGAAGACTCATGTTTATTACATTGAGTTCCAAGAATAAAAATAGAATATGCATAAAAAGAATAACTAAGCCAATATCCTTTGGGTTCTGGCCTTATTCTACTGTCCAAATCCATATAGAAAAACCTCTGCCATGCTTCTTGGATTGGACACTCTATGTAACACAATCTTTTCCTGTGCTTCCTCTTCTGTATAAGTAGCAATGAAGCAGCTGGGCTATAAAGTAGAAGAGCCACAGGAGAGGTGCTCAGAAACTACCCTGTTTTCTTCTGTTGAGAGGTGGATACTCCTTTCTATAAATCAAAAGACAAAAGAGACAAGAGACCAAGTGTGGTCTAGTGGTTAAGCAATGAACCTAGAAACAAGGAAAGAGTTCTAGTCCCAATTTAGGCTTCAAAGAGAGCTGGGATGACTTTGAGTCACTCACTCACTCTCTCTCTCTTATTTATTTATTTATTTATTTTATGATTGATTGATTGATTGATTGATTGATTGATTGATTGGATTTGTATGCCGCTCCTCTCTGCAGACTCGGGGCGGCTAATAACAGAGACAAAAAACAGCATGTAACAATCCAATACTAAACAACTAAAAAAACCCTTATTATAAAACCAAACCTACATACAAACATACCATGCGTAAATTGTAAGGCCTAGGGGGAAAGAATATCTCAGTTCCCCCATGCCTGACGGCAGAGGTGGGTTTTAAGAAGCTTACGAAAGGCAAGGAAGGTGGGGGCAATTCTAAACTCTGGGGGGAGTTGGTTCCAAAGGGCCAGGGCCATCACAGAGAAGGCTCTTCCCCTGGGTCCCGCCAAACGACATTGTCTAGGACCCGGAGAAGACCCACTCTGTGGGACCTAACTGGTCACTGGGATTTGTGCAGCAGAAGGCGGTCCCTAAGATAATCTGTTCCGGTGCCATGAAGGGCTTTATAGGTCATAACCGACACTTTGAATTGTGACCGGAAACTGATAGGCAACCAATGCAGACTGCGGAGTGTTGGTGTAACATGGGCATATTTGGGAAAGCCCATGATTGGTCTCACAGCTGCATTCTGCATGATCTGAAGTTTCCGAACACTTTTCAAAGGTAGCCCCATGTAGACAGCGTTACAGTAGTCGAACCTCGAGGTGATGAGGGCATGAGTGATTGTGAGCAGTGACTCCTGGTCCAAATAGGGCCGCAACTGGTGCACCAGGCGAACCTGGGCAAACTCCCCCCTCACCACAGCTGAAAGATGTTTCTCTAATGTGAGCTGTGGATCGAGGAGGACGCGCAAGTTGCGGACCCTCTCTGAGGGGGTGAATAACTCCCCCCCAGGGTGATGGATGGAAAGATAGAATTGTCCTTGGGAGGCATAACCCACAGCCACTCCGTCTTATCAGGGTTGAGCTTGAGTCTGTTGACAGCCATCTTAGCCCAACAAGGTTATTGTTAGGAGGACAAAGAATATTAGGTGTCTTTGCTGCCTCGACTTATTTATACAAATAATAAAGGCAAGATAAAAAGCAACATCACAAGGTTGTATATGACATGCATAAAAAAATAACACAACTTGAATTGGGTCACAGTGATGCTGTTTTCCTAATCTGATCTCATTGTGCCTACCACCTTTGTCAAAGACCACTCTATTAGGTACTATGCTAAATGTAGAATCAAAGAACTGTGGCTCCTTCATGACTTAGAACAGAAAACCAAACAAGACTTTTAAATTACCCAATAATGTATTTCAATAATGCATTTGGCCCACTTTCAATTGCTCCCCATTACTAAAGCATAGCAAGAAAAATGTAAAAATGATTAATGAGATTTTAATGAAGAGAAGCTGCCAGAGAGCAAAGTATGCCTCACTAAGCTTTTTATTTCCCAGGTTCTCCTGATCATGTCTTTTATCTGCCTAAGGATCTAAACACAGTACCTCGGTGCTAATCAAAGGAACTATAATTTCACAAGTTGAATCTGCAACAGTGCAAAGTGCTACAGTTCAGAAATGCTTCCGTCCCCTGTCCTAATGTTTCTTCCCCCCCCCTTTTTTCCCTAGTACCATGTATATAAATATTATTACCCGTATATACTCGAGTATAAGTCGAGTTTTTCAGCACCAAAAATGTGCTGAAAAATCCGACCTCGACATATACTCGAGTCTCTGACGGCGTTTGGGCGCTGCAATGGCCCGAGAGCTGGCAGGGACTCTTCACAGCAGAAGCTGTCCTGATGGAGGAGCCATGGGCGATGCAGCCACCTCGGGGAAGCAGGTGGCGGGTGAGATGGGCGGTGGGAGGCGGCTTTTCGGGAGAGAGATAGAGAAGCCCGGCTGTTGTTGCCGATTCTGGCATTTAGCATTCCCCCCCCCCCCTGAGCTCTACCCCTCCACACACACACATCTCCACTGAGTCATTTTGGGATTTGAGCCTAAGAGTTCCAGATGACACGCTGCTTGTAACGTACATCACTTATAGATGCCATTTCGAAACACTGCTGCAGCTACACTATCTGTCTGAAGAAACTCAACATTTACACACGCACTCCTGACAAATCAAATAATGTATCTCTAAAGTTTCACATTTGTACCATTACTGTAGGCTGAAAAAATTGTGGTGCATTACCTTCTGGGCGACCCTTGTACTACCAGGAGAAAAAATTAATATATACAGTATACTCTATGCTGGGCTTAATAATTGCTAGGTAGGCATGAATGTCTACCTTTCAGAGCTGTTTCTGTTGAATGCAAAGAAGGAACACACTCTGTCTATGCTCATTTTATACATTCAAATCGAGTCACCCAACTAATGAAAAGTGAAATCATCCACACACTTAATACATTTCTCTGTGTTTACGAACTTGGATTTCTTGACCACTATGTTTATTGTATATAGATATGAGGTCATTCAGATTGTAAAGATGTAAGAATGAAAGTTCAAAGCCAGAGCTGGGATTCCACCGGTTCTAATTGATTCTTTAGAACCATTAGTAAAGTGGTGATGATGTCATGGAGCCAATTCTGTCCGTGCCAGTCCAAGGGCACCGCTATCTTGGATTTTGCTTCTGAAAAAGCTTTTTTTTTTAATTGCTGCAGAGGCACATTAATTCTGTGTACAATCCAAGATTAGCAAATCCCAGTAATTATAATTATGTTTTATGCTTCCCGGATTTAAATTAATATTTCTTAAAAATCTTTAATTTGGATTTTATTTTGCCCTAATTGTGAATGTAAATTTGCATACATTTGCAATACAGAACTTGACAGGTCCATAAATTGGGGGCAAGAAATTTCATGAAAGAAGCCCAAATATTGAAGAAAAGTGAAAGTTCATGCAACACTTACGTACATGGATCAGACTTGGAGAATGTATCTTTATCCAAAAGATTCCTGGGAAGGGGGGAGGAAAAAATAGAAAATATTATGTAGGACCAGGATAGATGAGTTTTCAGTTCAGAAACACAAGTGACATTTTTTTGCACCAATTCCTAACTACCGTATTTTTCAGAGTATAAGACGCACTTTTTTTCTCCCTAAAAGAGGCTGAAACTTTGGTGCGTTTTATACACCGAATGTAGCTTTTTCAAAGCTTCTTTTTCTAACCCTAACTAGGTGCTAACGGTCTTCCCAGCTTCCTACTCCCTCTGAAGAAGATTTTATCCTGCCCTGTGTTTGCAGGCTTGCTTCTATTCCTATTCCCTCTGAAAAAGGCTTTTTCAGACATAACCAGGGGATAAAATAATGTGCTGAAGCTCAACAGAATAAGGACATTAGCCAGATAAATATCTGGTAGGTAAATTTTTCCCTTATTTCCCTCCTCCAAAAGTAAGGTGTGTCTTATAAGGTGCATCTTATATTCTGAAAAATATGATATTTTTTGAAAATGATAATATTGTTTGTTTTCTAAATAATTATACAAAACCAGAAATTATTGAACTCTGCTGAAATTGTCAAGGCAGCTATCAGAAGTAACCTGGGGAATTGGAGCTGAAAAAGCAGACAGAAATGCAATAAATAAACACACCAAAGCCAAGAAGAAGGTTTTTGCTTACAATGAGTCAGTAGCCATGCTGACTCAGCAGGAAAGTCTACGGGCTGGGAACATTTTATTGCCGAAGGAGATACTCCACACCATGCTAGGCCTACAGAAGAACTGTATTTGGAACAGAATTTCCAGCTTATATGCTTCCTAACATTAGCCACACATTTTATAATTCACTATTGCTTATGAGCAAGTTTTCTCTCTTCAGAAAAACACTTCCTTGCAATCTATTCAGTGCTTCATATTATCTCCCAGGGCCAGTTTAATCAGCTTCCCTTAATTGGCACTTTTCAGATAAGCTGGAATACAGCTCTACTAATTTTAATTAGTGTTGCCTTTGCCCATTATGGCCAGGGAAGTTTAAAGTTGAAATCTAACACATCTGCAGAATTCCAGTGATGGCCAAAGTGTACGTATCAATTCATTTGCACATGCAAATGAACATAACTGGAGGAAATGTCATTAACACAATATTAAAGTAGCTGCTTTGCAAAATGAGCCAGCACTAAAAGCACATTAGTTAAGATGTTTGGTTTTCTTTCTACTTTAGCTATTATTCTCTAAAAGAAATTGTCAAGGAAATTATTCCAAATTTCACTATAATTTGGAAACCATTAATTCATCCTTAATAGCAATTCACATGTCTCAATCTTCAAAATGTTTACTTCTAACTCTCTGGAACCCACACAAAACTTTAATCAGCCTGAACCAATATGCTTAGTAATCATTCAATAGTTTAAGCAACAGGTTCATATTGTGTTGCCTCGAATCATTCTGTAGGTTGTAGGGAAAGAAGGAATTATCTATCCAATATCACTACTATCCAATACCACTACTATCAGATTGCCCTTTTCACAGCAAATGAAGTCATAACTAATTCACAAATTCTTGATGGCTAAAAATAGACTGTAACGGACTATGTTTTCCAAAATTATATATTGATGACTGATGGTGTAAAAAAATGTAAAAGTTATTTCTTTCTTTAAACTTAGGGGGCATTTTTATTCTCTGCCAAGTGGTGTAATCATTCTTAAAGTTGTCATAAATCTCACAATATTAAGATTTTGTCTAAGGAAACTTCCTAACAACTTTATTTCCTTCAAGAATCTGCCTGTTATAAAAATTTTAATAAGGAGTATTTTCTCTAAGAGCTGTCCAACACTTGCAGTGCTGAATACAGTCTGAAAGCATGATAGTATTTCCAGACTACATTCAGCACTGTCAGTGCTGGATAGCTCTTAGAAAAGTTATGGTACTTGCTCTAGGGATTTTTACTTGAAAATAGGTAAATTCTTGAAGGACGTAAAGTTCATAAAAGTGTATAGGATTCTTTGCTGATGCACTTAAATTTTAGATCCTGCACTAATGGCATATTGTGCCATCAATGAATAGTAGAAATAATGAAGGATTAGAAAGAGCTTAATAGCATTCCAGTTTCAGAGCCAGACCTTTCAATAGCTTATCTTTGAAGCACACAAGAGTACCAATTAAATGTAAGAAGATACACAGTCTGAATGCAGAGGGAGCTTGTTTCAACTCCTTGGCAAACTTGTTCTAGAAACAATCTTTCAGTACTTTAAAGACAAAAAAATTTCAGGGATCACAGCAGGTCAGGTTGTTGCATTTGGGCAAGGCAAGGAGCCAATCTGAGTCAAAAGAACTGGGTAGGTCAGTAACCAGGGCAATTAACCAGGGCACATTTCCTACATGATTGCCACTAAGAGAATCTTCCTCGGTGTGGTGTTCTCTAAGAGTTTTGGGAATACAATTCCAAGGATTTATAGCAGAAGTGAGTTGCTCCCGGTTTGGACCGGTTGGCCTGAACCAGTAGCAAACTGATGGTGATGTCACGATCACATCACGGAACTGGTTCTGTCAGTGCCGGTCCTTGGGCACCACCATCTCTTTTACTTTTGATTTTTTTTCACTTTTTTTTTGAAAAATAAATTTCCTGGAGGGGGGGTTCTGCACATGTACAGAAGCTGAGTTTCTGGCACTGTGCATCCATCACCGTCTTGGTTTTGGCTCTGTTTTTGGCTTTTTTAAAAAAAATTGGCACTGTGGCATGGAAGGAAGCAAACCGGCAGCGAAGTATGTAAGAACCCATCCCTGATTTATAGCCAGCATGGCTGAAATCCTGGGAATTGTAACTTAAACTCTTCTAGAAGTGGTGACGAAATCAAAGGCAAGGTCAGGAATGCAGAAGGCAGTGGAAGATACATCAGTCATATTGGGAAGATGAATATTCAGAGTCAGGTACAAGAAACTACTGGAAATAACTACCAAGTGAGTCACCCATCATTATTCATTCTTAAGACTCAAATATTTAGCTTCCAAAGAATAATTATTTATCGTCTTCTTTTAGGATGTGATACCCAGCTATTAACCAAGAAAACCTTCCTGCTCCTTTTTAAGGGGGAGTAGACTGACTGCTTTTTTATATAATGGGATTTTAGTTGACTGTTTTTAACTATTAGATTTGTATACATATTGTTTGTATTGCATGTTGTGAGCCGCTCCGGGTCCTTGGAGAGGGGATGCATACAAGTCTAATAAATAATAATTTTAATGATTTAATAATTTAATTTTTTTAAAATCATAATTGGGAGAGGGGTAAAAGCCCTGTCCATTAATATGAGATAAAGCCAATAAGAAATTCTGAAATAGCTGATTCTCCTGGAGTGCAAAGAGAAGAGAACATACTAGAAAGGTTAGGTTTGCATATTTCTATGCGTGTATGCCTGGTGTGTGTGTGTGTGAAGAGCTATGAAGTGATGTCCTAGAACTTATTGTGCTGAATAGGACTCGTCTTTGAGCTTTCATGCTTCAGCTACACATCTGATCTCACAGAAACCTGTAAGCAAAGAACATAGACACTATAAAGAAGAAGCTTGATATCTAAGTAATGCCCCAGATACCCTTTTCCACATGACCCCTGGCTTTCTCTGGAGTGATTGAAGATAAGGGACTTTGTGGGTCAGACACTTAAAACAGCTCTGCTTCTTCCTCCCCATCCCTTAGAGAATCCCGGGACTTTCAATTATAATTCACTTTCATTGAACAGGATGCCCTATCCCAGACTGACAAGCTGCACTCACTGCTTGGCTATTATGTACAGAAAAAGAAGAATGTGTGTAGGCGGCTGCTATGTATTACTCGAATGACCCATAAATCAGGAGAAAGGCACAAATCAAGAGGAAAAAAATATATAAGCCATGCTGTTTCCCTTCTGCATTAAGAATACCGCTACTTTACAGATTTTTAAACACTAGAAAGTGTGGTGCAAAGAAAGGCACCAGAAATAGAAATTCCAAAATAAATAGAAGGGACTGAAAGGTAGACATATAGCTATTTCAGTATTTGGGGATCCATTTATTCTACTGTTATTAATGTTGGCTTAATAATTTCAGTACTGCCATCCCTACTGATGAACAGAATGAGGCACTGCATTTGTCAGACTTAACACTCTGTCTTGGCAGCAAATCATAGATTTCTAGATCCTTAGCTCTTAATTCAGTTCTTGGCTAGACTTGACAGAAGCCTCCAAGACACAACACAACTAGTTTAGAATTTTTACTGCAGAGAAGAAGAAGAGGAAGAGGAGGAAGAGGAGGAAGAGGAGGAAGAGGAGGAAGAGGAGGAAGAGGGAGAAGGAGAAGGAGAAGGAGAAGGAGAAGAAGAAGAAGAAGAAGAAGAAGAAGAAGAAGAAGAAGAAGAAGAAGAAGAAGAAGAAGAAGAAGAAGAAGAAGCAGCAGCAGCAGCAGCAGCCTTAAAACAGGGCTGTTAAACTCTCGGCCCATGGACCAGATGCGTCATGCTCGGTTTAGCAAAGGGAGGAAAAGTCCCAAAAAGTCACATGATGTCACCATGACAACGTGAGTTTGATAACCCTGCCTTGACACAAGAGTTGATTGCTTATAGTACATCAAGAATTCAGAGCCTTTAGCACATTTAAAAATTCTTCTTTCTAGCTTTTCAAAATAATGAACAGTTGGCAGGTCCCTGAATGGCCTTTGGCACCTAATTTGAGGGTCATAAGCATAACAGAAAGCGGTCATGGAATGTTTTATGCTATCAAGGAAGAGATTTTCTGCTGAGCTCAAAAAATTATCTGACAGGCCTTAGGCACTTTGAGCAATCATTTTCTCCTCTGTCTCTGGCCGTAAAATATTCTAGGGTAGTCCCGCTGTCTAGAGATCTTTTTTATCCTGATGATTCTTGGAAAGTTCAGAATTCTACTAGGAAGTTCTCCACCCAATTTCTCAGTTTGGCCACATTATACCAAGATGTGCCTTAAACTAGGCTACCAGATCTGGGCCGTAAAATTTCAGAAGACCACCAGATAGTAGCAAAGAGATATAGAAAGCTTTGTTGCCACCTACTGGTTATCCAGACTTTAGCCCTGGTCTGCAACCCTGTCTAAGTGTTGACCTCAATGGAAAACAACTCAATAGGTTTTCCTCTTCTACCGCCATGAATATTCATAGATTTTAAAAACATGTTACTGCTCCCTAGTCATTTTTATTATTTAGAAGCATGCTTGTTGTATTCCTTCCAATTTTACCATTTATTACAAAAAAGGTGATGATCTGATGAAGTTAAAAATCTTATAAAAAGTTCATTCCACCCCAATGCTATTTCATTTTCTCTTCTTTATTTCCTCCAATCTCATCCTCCTGTGTTTTTTAATCCTAATGTCTGTAGTGACCCACATATCTTTGTTTACATACAACCATTGTAAGATCAGGCATATGATCTGAAGACATTATTAATAACATTACAGGCTCTGTAAAATGAATCCCATTAGATGCTATTTTAAATTTTTAAAACATGGGAAGAGAATAGGCGTTGATTGCTTACCTGAACGCCTCTTCTCGTACGGTGAGCGGGTACAGCAGTCACATGGGTTGCTCATGTCCAATCCGGTGGAACTGAGCCTAGTGTTAAAAAAGCTTGCTGGATCCGCCCCTTCCCCAGAATTCGCGAATCCGTAGACTAGGCTCAGATGTGAAGCTCTTTAGTGTTCAACTCTCATTGTTAGAGGAAAAAAAGGTTATAGAAGGTATAGAAGACACATACAAGGGCGGGAAGTGACTGCTGTACCCGCTCACCGTACGAGAAGAGGCGTTCAGGTAAGCAATCAACGCCTATTCTCCGTACTGAAGGAGCGGGTCCAGCAGTCACATGGGACATACCCAATAGATTGGTCCCTAGGGTGGGATTAGATTGCTATCGTGAGAGATAACGGATTGGAGTACCCTTCTGCCGAAGGCAGCGTCCGCTGAGGCGTAAGAATCAATCTTGTAGTGCCTGATGAAGGAATTTGGCGAGGCCCAAGTGGCTGCTTTGCAGACCTCCTCCAACGGAGCTTGAGTTGCCCAAGCGGCCGAAGTGGCTGCGCTCCTGGTGGAATGCGCTGTGATGTTCTTTGGAACTGAGAGGGAGGCCGACTCGTAGGCCTTAGAGATAGTCCCTCTGATCCAACGGCCTATCACTGTTGAAGACACTTTGGCACCCATGACTCTGGGGTGATAGGCTACAAAAAGTGCTTCCGACCTCCGAAAGGGTCCTGTGCGTTGGATATAGATCCTCAGCGCTCTAATGAGGTCCAGGGTGTGCCACCTAATTGCCAAAGGATGGTCCCGTTGGAGGCAGAAAGAAGGTAAGACAATATCTTGGGTTCTGTGGAACATGGAACTGACCTTAGGTAAGAAGGTGGGGTCCAGTCGTAAGACTACCTTGTCCTGATGGAACTGGCAGAGGTCCTGCCTGATTGAAAGGGCTGCCAACTCCGAAATGCGTCGGGCAGAGGTAATTGCCACCAGGAATGCTACCTTAAAGGATAGGTACCTGAGGGACGCAGATTTTAGGGGTTCGTATGGTGCCTGCGTGAGGGAATGGAGAACCCGTGGCAGATCCCAGGAAGGATACCTGTGGACCTTAGAAGGTCTGAGGTTGGCTATACCTTTGAGGAATTCCTGAACTTCTGGGAAGGAACGGAGAGGCTGTCTGCGGGGCCCCGCTAGGACAGAGGAAATGGCTGCCAGATGACGACGGAGAGTACTGGTGGAAAGGCCTTGATGGAAACCTTGCATAAGGAAGGAGATGATCCTGTGTATGGGAATGCACAGGGGAGAAAGACCTTCCTGTAGACACCACTGGTGAAACTTGGACCATGTATGGTCGTAGATTCGATTGGTCGAACCTCTTCTGGCCTTTAAGATGACCTCCACTGTGTCGGGGTCGTGTCCACGCAGTTCTAAGTCTCTCCTGATAACAGCCAGGCGGTGAGGTGGAACCACTCCGGGTCTGGATGGAATGAGGCCCCCTGCCGTAGCATATCCCCCGAAACAGGGAGTCGCCAGGGGTCCTGGACGGACAGCTGTTGAAGATCCGCGAACCAGGGCCGGCGGGGCCAATGAGGGGCGATTAGGTTTACTCGGGCCCTCTCGATGAGGACCTTGTGAATCACGTCCGGAAGAATTGGAATTGGAGGGAATGCATACAGGAGTCCTGGGGGCCAGGGGCTCCTGAGGGCATTGGTTGCTTCTGCTCCCGGGGATGGAAACCTGGAGAAGAATCGAGGGAGTTGGGCATTCGCTTCGGTCGCAAAGAGATCCAGCACTGGGAGGCCGAATCTGAGGCTGATTTGATGGAACAGTTCTTGATGGAGATTCCACTCTCCTGGGTCTATTGTTGCTCGAGAGAGCCAATCTGCCTGGACGTTGAGGCTCCCCGAGATGTGATCGGCTAGGAGCGACTGAAGGTGTTTTTCTGCCCAAAGGCCTAACTTGAGGGCCTCCTTCATGAGAGCCTTGGATCTCGTACCCCCCTGTCTGCAGATCTGGCTTTTTGTGGCTATGTTGTCGGTGAATGAGAACGTGCCGATTGGGGATGCGAGGCTTGAACTGTTTTAGAGCCAGGGATACGGCTCTTAACTCTAGCCAATTGATTGGCCTGGAAGCTTCCTCCGGTGACCACGTGCCCTGGGCTATCATCCCCTGGGCATGGGCGCCCCATCCTGATAGGCTGGCGTCTGTGGTGATGACGAATTGGTCCGGAGACCTGAAAGGGGATCCCTTGTCCATAGCCGGAGACATCCACCACCTGAGAGATCTGCGAACCATCGATGGAATGGCAATGCGACGACTTGAGTTGCTGAGCCCCGATCTCTGAAAGGGTAATAGGAGCCACTGTAGTTCCCTGGCATGGAGACGAGCCCAGGGAATGATGCCTATGCACGACACCATTTTACCCAAAAGGGAGGACAAGGTGACTATGGAGACTGATTGCAGGGGTAAAATGTGAGAAATCAACTCCCCTATATTATGTTTCCTCTCAGGGGAGAGGAAAACTTGGGAGGATTCTGAATTTATGATAGATCCCAGATGCAATATGGAAGTAGAAGGCTGAAGGTGGCTTTTGTCAAAGTTAATGGAAAAGCCATGGGTCTGTAAAACTGACATGGTGACAGAAAGGTTTACCTTTACTTCCTCTAGAGAATTTCCATGAACTAAAATGTCATCTAAATAACATAAAAAGTGTATGGGCTTGGCCCGGATATAGGCCGCCAAAGACCCCAAAAGCTTTGTGAAGACTCTAGGGGCCGAGGAGAGACCAAATGGCATAGCCCTATACTGGAAATGTCTGCCCTGGAAGGAGAAACGTAAGAATTTTCTGTGGCATTTGGCAAAGGGGATATGGAGGTAGGCCTCAGTGAGGTCTAAGGAAGCCATGAAGTCCCCCGGATGAATAGCTGCTAAAATAGATGACAGGGAATGCATCTTGAACTTTCTATATTTGATGAATAAATTCAGCCTTTTGAGGTCCAAGATAGCTCTCCAACCTCCGGAGGTCTTAGAGACCATAAAGAGGATGGAGTAAAAACCCCGGCCTCTCTGACCGGAGGGGACCGGCTGGATGGCTCTAATGGATAATAAATGGGAGATGGCTTCCTCCATCCGGGTAAGAGCAGAGGGAGTACTGGGAGAAGGACAGGAAATAAAACGTTTGGGGGGGGGAAGAAATAAACTCTAAAAGGAGACCTTTTTGAACTGTATCAATGACCCAGGGGTCCTTGGAAGATTGGCGCCAGCTAGAGGAGAAGTAAGCCAGGCGCCCCCCTATGGGGACCGAAGGGGGATTACCATCTGGGCTTTTTAGAAGCCCTGTTAGAGGACGCTCCTCTCTGGAAGCGGTATCCCTTACCCCTGGGGTTCCTACCTTGGGAACGAAAACGAGGGGAGTACTGACCTGGATTCCTCTGGTAAGTGGGCGCCTGATCTTGTTGGCGCCCCGGGCGACGAAAGGACTGCGTTTTAGTAGTCTTTTTGGTAGTCGGGCCCAATACTTTTTTCTTGTCCGTGGTTTCAGTTAGGAGTGGATCTAGGAGATCTCCAAATAGGAGGTCGCATTTTAATGGACCTAAGGCTAACTGCCACTTCTGACGTACTCCTGCCTGCCATGGGCGAAGCCAGAGGAGTCTTCTGGCCGTTGTGGAGGCCGCAATGGACTTGGCTGCGAATCTGGTGGATTGCAGTGTGGCATCAGCCACGTATTGGGCGGCCGCAAATACCTTGTTGAAGTCCTGTTGACCTCTTAAGTCATCGGGAGGAATATGTTGTTGAAGTTGACGAAGCCATAGGAGCATGGCTCTAGAAAAAAAGGAAGCAGATGCGGAGCTTTTAATAGCCCAGGAATCTGCGGTGAACCCTCTCTTGAGCATCTGTTCAATCCTCTTGTCCTCTGGACGGAGAACCTCTTCTGCTTCACCTGGAACTGCAGCCGCAGAATGTAGGGTTTTGACCGGTTCATCAGGCTTAGGGCAGGATAAGAGATCCTCATAAGAGGGGGATAATTTATACAATCTTTTGTCTTTGGTGGTGGGGTTAAGCCCTGATGCTGGAAACTCCCACTGCTTAAGCAAAGCATCTTTAAACAATTTTGGCATAGGGATTACCTCGTTATCCTCCTGTTCCTCTGTGAAGTAGGGTAAGTTCTCCTCCGGAGGGTCAGTGGAAGTAGTGGCCTGCTTCTCTTGTGCCGCTAGCCCTGTGGAAACTCTAGCCTTGAGAAGGAGAGATTTGAACAATTGAGAGGGAAAAATAGTAACTGGAGAAGGAACCTTGATTTGGGATTCCTCATCGTCTGAGAGGCCTTGACATGGATCCTCATCCTCTTCCATATCCTGATCATAATCATCCTGAGAAGAATCTGATTCTTCCTGAATAGGAGCTCTGACTGCTGAAGGAGAATTCAAGGGACGGAGGGGACGAGGAGGAGGAAGAGGTAAAGAGGGCACATTGATGGCAGAGAGCTTGGCATCAATGGCCTTGGACAACACAGAGAAAATAGATAGGAACTCTGGAGGAAGGCTAGAAATATCAGCAGGAGTGGCAGAAGAATCTCTGATGGCCTGAGATGTTCCTGGCTGGGAAGAGTCTTCAACGATATCTGGTTCCTCTGGACCTAAGCCCCATAGATTAGGTTGGGGTCTGTCTAGGTTTGGCTCATCCAGAGATAACACAGTGACACCAGAGAGAGGCAGGATAGGAGCCTCTGGGGGGTCAAGACTGCTGAGCACTTGGGCCTGCACTTTCAAATGTTTAGCAGATTTATCATGAATTTTTTGTAGGGCTTGGTCCCTTCTCTTCTCAGCCTTGGTGGTTCTGGTCAAGGGGCGGGCTATGGAAGAAGAGGGGGCCGAGGCCTGGGGGATACTGGTTATCTCATCACCTGTAGGCCTGGCCTCTCTGGGACCCTGAGTGGTGCCTCTCTTGGGAAAGGAAGCCATAGTCTGACAATCTACAGAAGACAAGGCTTGAGCCAAAAGAAATCTGATTTATAGGGGGGAGAAGAATTCCAAGCTTTCCCAAGAGGAGTGGGATCCTGCTCCTAGGCCTCGGAGCTGCTGCGACTTGAGAGCAATCTGGGCAAACCCAGAGTTCGTGTTCCCAAATACAGCGTGGCCAGCCTCCCTAAACTTCAATTAAAGTAACCAAGGCACCCTGGTTGGAGGTCTGGCCGGTGGAGAATTAAGCCTGAGCGTCTCAAAGCCCACTCCAAGGATCCAGGCGGTGGACTGAAGCACCAACGGCCGGCAGGAGGCCAACACGAGGTACTAAATTACAGGGCGCGAAGGCCTTCGCGCCAAAAACGAAACCGTTCCGTAAAAGTTTTAAAAGAAACGGCCGGCTAAGTCCAGGAGACTGAGAGGGAGGCGTCTCACACCGCGGGAGGTAAAGCCCTTTGAAGATAATAAATAAATAAATAGACTTGCCTAATGACCTCCAGGCCGAAGGATTGTAAATAACCCAAAACGGCAGCAGGAATAGCCAGCGGCGAGAGGAGCCGCGGGAGGCTAAACCGCTACTTCTCCCCTGAGAGAAAAGCCGAGCCGCAGATGGCTGGCGTTAATTAGCAAGTCCCGAAATTCAATAGAAAGGATTTCTTACTATTTGGAAGGATAGAACGAAGGGAAGGTGTTAGTGATGAACGAGCTATTCACAAAGATTCCGCTGGATGCGAGAACTGAGCGAATTCTGGGGAAGGGGCGGATCCAGCAAGCTTTTTTAACACTAGGCTCAGTTCCACCGGATTGGACATGAGCAACCCATGTGACTGCTGGACCCGCTCCTTCAGTACGGAGAAAGAGAATGATGGGAAATGACATCAAGAAGTGCAACATCATTTCAGCAATTGTGTAATAAATGCAACAAAGTAACCAACCAACACAGCAAAGAAACTTTTTCTCAAAACTGGGAAAAAATGAATTAAAAATTGGGTAAGTCATTTTGGCTCAGATTTAATTATCTTTAATGTGAACTTTAAAAACAATTGGAATGAATGTTTAATTTAAAAATGCCTTTTTATATTTATAAAATTGTCTGAAATTTTATAGCTTATGTTTTGCCAAGTAAATTACACATACCATATGCGCCTTTGGAACACTAAAAAAACTAGCTGGAAGAATCTGTTTCCTATGAATCTCCAGTACTATCCCTGGTGGAAATTGCTCGTGAATCCTTGGAGTTGTAACCTCAACACTGCAGGCATGGTTGCCAGTGTCACTTTTAAAAATTCTCCCCTAAAGGCATACCCTTGTGGGGAAGGTTTCTTATAGAATTATAAAAGGGTTGCATAAATACTCTCCTGGAAAGTAGTGAGCTCTGAATACATTTTGTATTTATCACACTATACAAAAACATCACAGCCTGTAATTAGCATTTTACGTTTCTCAGTCTTCTAACTCTATTTGCAGACCATAACAGTGTGATGCTCTTTTAACCAGCAGTACTTGGTTTCCAACTCAGTTTCACATCGCTTGTTTTCTGCTTAACTTTGCATTCTGAGAAAGTGAAGGCTGGCGCCCTGATATAAAGCATCTTCCCAAGATAATCAGTTTTTGCTCTGAGTGCAATATTGCTTAAATCTCAGTATAATTGCCTATTTCTCATTGGTTAACTCGAGGCCCTTCAACCCATCAAATACCTTCTGTTTTGTTATAAACAAAATACCTCATCCAGCTTTTCAATTTTCTGACACCAAGTGCAGGGGAGTTATTTTATTCTCTCCCATTGCTTTGCACATTTCTAAGGGGAGTCAGTGTTGCTTTGCTAATTGCTTTATTATTCATTCTGGCTGTTTACTCCTTGTCATTTTTAAAACTTGTGTTTCTATGTGCATGTTAATGAATACGTGAGGACAGAACTGGTAGGATATGCTTACTTCACAAATGGCTCTAGAATAGTTGTTCTCGACATAACAAGATCTCCACTTGGGCAACATGATTTTGTTCCTTTCCCAAGATGGTGCAAACTCAGGACTGTTTTTAAATTTATTCAAATAATATTAAACATGGAAAACAATACCCTGTTGATAGTAGCCACGTTGTACATGAGAAAAACAATTCAAAATCCACTGAAGGGTTTATTTACGTTTATTATTTTTAAATCATTGCAGCTCTTTGACTGTCAGGAATTATTTATCTAGTCAAATAGTTGATGGAAGGGAGGAATGTGTCTGATCAATAAAGCACATTACATTATTCAATGGAGAAACTGTAGAAGGAGAGCTGAGTTGGATTATGGTAGCAATAAATAAATAAATCAGAAGGAGTCTGATTATTCAGTGGCATATGAGGAATACTCTCCAACCATGCAACTTAGTTTTATCAGCCGGAGAGCAGTGCTAGGTTCCATTAGCAGCTCTCTTAAAGCTTTCTGAGAAGAAGAAAAAAGAAAAGGAAATGTTTGTAAGCTTTCCAGTTTGGGAAATAGAAAATGTAGCTGTTAAAATCAGAATTACAGGACCACCTTCTCCCAGTATTCTAATAATACTGGCTTGACTCAAGTAAAGAAGACTCCACGTGTAGGAAACTCAGAAACCTTCCTTTTCAAATGTGGTGCTGCTTCTCTGGAATAATTGCTTCCTGGCAGGCTTTTGAAAAATCTGTAAAATTGTGACTGTTTCACCAAGCCATAGAAACCTGAATGCTTCTCCTTACTCTGGTGATGAAACATAGAAACATAGAAGACTGACGGCAGAAAAAGACCTCATGGTCCATCTAGTCTGCCCTTATACTATTTCCTGTATTTTATCTTACAATGGATATATGTTTATCCCAGGCATGTTTAAATTCAGTTACTGTGGATTTACCAACCACGTCTACTGGAAGTTTGTTCCAAAGATCTACTACTCTTTCAGTGAAATAATATTTTCTCACGTTGCTTTTGATCTTTCCCCAACTAACTTCAGATTGTGTTCCCTTCTTCTTGTGTTCACTTTCCTATTAAAAACACTTCCCTCCTGAACCTTTTTAACCCTTTAACATATTTAAATGTTTCGATCAAATGTTTCCTTCTGTCCTCCAGACTATGCAGATTGAGTTCATTAAGTCTTTCCTTATACATTTTATGCTTAAAACCTTCCACCATTCTTGTACCCTGTCTTTGGACCCGTTCAATTTTGTCAATATCTTTTTGTAGGTGAGGTCTCCAGAACTGAACACAGTACTACAAATGTGGTCTCACCAGCGCTCTATATAAGGGGATCACGATCTCCCTCTTCCTGCTTGTTATACCTCTAGCTATGCAGCCAAGCATCCTACTTGCTTTTCCTACTGCCCGACCACACTGCTCACCCATTTTGAGACTGTCAGAAATCACTACCCCTAAATCCTTCTCTTCTGAAGTTTTTGCTAACACAGAACTGCCAATGCAATACTCAGATTGAGTAGGGTTTTCATTTTTGGGGTCCATTCCTATATTCTTTTCCTTCTTCTTTTTTCTTTTCCTATTCATGTGTTCTATCAATATTATTTATATGTTTTATTTTTTTGTTTTTAATCTGAATATGGAAATTGTACAACATTCCAAAATGGCTTTAAGCCTGTAAACAAATAAAATTGGTCGTGTTAGCTTTGAAACTTGACCCATAAAATCTGATTCTGACAATTTTTTTAAAAAAAAAATTACACTAGCTAAGTAGTTTAGAGGCACATCATGCATTCGGAGTTTGTATTGGTGCCACACAGATATCATCATTCCAAAAGTAGATTTGCCAACCAAAAAGCGAACATATGGAAAGACAAATAGAGCAGAACGACTGAGCAGACAAGCCATTCAGGCAAGACTTAACCATTTGTCTTCTTGTTTGCAGCCAATAAATATTAACTAAAAACATGGTGTTTCCCCTCCCCTCACAAAACACAAACTGTTCGTATATCATAAAGAATCAATACAAAAAATCCTATGCAAATTTTTGTGACTAATTCTATAAGTTTTAAAAAAAGAACTTAAGCAAGACTGTACAGTTATTTCCTCCTTGTCATAAGTATTATTGTTTACTTCACTTATTACATGCAATTGTGATTTCGTGCAATGAGTGACTATAATTACCTAATAACTTTATCCCTGCACATAAGTTTATTTGTTTCAAACCTTTTCCTGTCTCTAAAGCAACAGAAGATCAAAATGGGGAAGTTAAAAAGGAAAAAAACCTGAAATCTGGCTACAAAGAAAAGCAAACCATGCAAATTTTAAAATATGACTGATTTTGGCTTGGTTTTGACTTAGTCAATAAAACATACTAAATTAGATTAGGCCTATGGTGATATATGAATGAGTGCCACTTCAAACATTACAACATTTAGACACGATAGTGAATTTTGTTTTGAAATGTTCAGCAAATGTACATAAAACCTGCCTGCCCTGAGACTCTATCTATCTGAGACTCTATAATCATAATCCACTCATACTTTTTAATACCATCATTTGTTAGTCTCTCTATATATACTTCCTCCACATAAAACAGTTCCTGATCCTCATTCATCAATCTGCAATTGGATATTATAATTTAATCTAATGGGAAATTTTAAAAAGCAGCTCAGAAGGTGGCCATTTGAAGTGGGAGTACTCTAGTTTTTCCTGCAAAGTTGTCTCTCTTTTAAGAGGAAAATTGGAAGCTAAAAGCTTCAACAGACCCTGTCCTTCCAAATAAGATTAAACTGCTAAAATCTCTCTCTATAAGTTGCCAAAAGTTCCACCGACACATTACAATTAATTGCACATAAATCACAGTGCAGAGGTCCTGATTTGCAGCTTTAGCATCCATGTTCAGTCAATGGCATCTCCACTTAGATCTGAAAACACTGACTGCTCTGAAACCTTGGATAAATTGCTGGCTGTGACTGTAAATAATGCTCTAATGGAACTATTCAGCTAACACCATAAAGGCAGCCACTCTGTAAGTGACTACAGATAAGTCCAAAACAGCCTTAGCCTGCTCAAAGAACATGCAGTACTAGATTAAAATTAATTTGAACTTCATCTGACTCCCAGCTAGATAATGTTAGCTAAGCAACATTGGATCTTGTTGGTGCTTGGATGAGAGACCCCAGAAGATCCTAGTGATGTAAGCAAGACTCAGAAATGGGGAAATGTTCTAGAAGAAGGAACTGAATACTCTTTCTGTCCTACTTTCACAAAAACTGCCTTGGCTGGTATCAGGGGTTGGGCTTCACTCAAATGACATAACAATTTTAATAAAGGTGTGTGTGTGTGTGTGTGTGTGTGTGTGTGTGTTTGTATCTAACTGTCTGTCTGTCTGTCTGTCTGTCTAACTGTCTGTCTGTCTGTCTGTCTGTCTGTCTGTCTGTCTATCTATCTATCTATCTATCAATCAATCAATCATCTAGAGAGATTTAGAAAAGAAATGAAGAAAAATATTTGATTCAGGAGGAACAATCACGAGAATAATAAAGTACAAGCTAGGGATATTCTTCAATCACAGGACTTATTTTCACTTTGACAAATTGAGAGTGATGACTGAGTCCAGGAAAGTTTCCACTTCACCTCAATCTGTAAAAGCCACAGAAGAAAAATGTAACATTAATTCATTCCCAACTTTCTATGAGAAAGAGGCCACTATCAAAACCCATGAATTCTAAAGGACTCACCAGAGAAGCAATATTATGGGATTGTTCTACAGCAGATATCAAATAGATAATAGCTGTATTGTAGCTATTCAGTCCCCTATCATACATCAGACAAAGCTAAGTAAGTCATATCAACTAGATATTGCAAACTCCTCCAGGACCATAACAATTTTTTAATCACATCCATAGTAATGAGACTATTTTTAACGAAGAAACAGAATAAATAGGAGCAGAAAATACCATTATGATGCAACTGTGATGTGGTTGAATGTTAATATAACATCTAAATAAAAAAAGCATTGGATTTGCCAGACCGTATCTACCTAATTCCCCTCTGTCCCTGAAAACATTGAACTGTTGCTTGCTACAATCTAAATCTTGGAAAGATATAAAATAATAATAATAATAATCAATAACATTCAGTAAACAAATATAAAGTTATTGTTTTCAGACCAAACAAACACAAATGACATTTTCTCTTAGTTACCAGGAGCCATAAGCAGCAGGGCCAGTAAGGAGAGATGCTGGAAATTATAGTTCAGGAACACCTAGAACGGGGGTCCTCAAACTATGCTGTCTGGAGAATTCTGGGAGTTGAAGTTCACATGTCTTAAAGTTGCCAAGTTTGAAGACCTCTGATCTAGAAGACCAAATATTCTTCAAGCCTATTTAATTACATCAATCCGTCCTTACTCCAAGAAATCCATAAGTCTCTGTACATGTAGATGGCCTGTAGAAGCCATAATTTAATTTAGTTAATTGAGACATTGCCCAACTCCAGAATTGCCTCTATGTGGCTCACAACATAATAAAGAAAATATAATGTAATGTAATTGAACCAAATAGAATAAAGATGAGAGAAAACAATTGCTTTCACTGTTGCCTTCTAGACCAGTTGAAACTTCCAACTGAACTTCAAAAGTAGTCCCATATACAGCACAATATAGTAGACGACCCTTGAGGTGATTAGGGCCTTCCTGATCCAAGAAAGGATACAACTAGTGCACTGATGGAGCTGGGCAAAAGGCCTTCTTGGAGACAACACAAGCAAGAGCTCAAGCTAGAAGAGTGAGCCCAAGAAGACCCCAACATCTTGAATAAAGAAGTGCAACCCCACTCAAGATTAAATTTGGAACTTCCCCAGAACTAGGTGACATTAATATCTATAGCTACCCAGTCTTAGTAGTCTTAGATTATTCCTTCCCATTCAGGTGTGTAAGCATTGGGACCGGTCTTTGACAGCTGCAATTAGCTGGTCTGGGGTCAAAAGATATATCAGATTATCATCATCATGATACTGAACCAACAGGTAATCTCACCCAGTGTTGCATGTAATGTTGAAGAGGAATAGAGAGAACATTAAGCCCTGATGAAGTGGACAAGGCCATTGGAGCTGTGAGTTCCGCCACCTGTTTACTGGATCCGTGTCCCTCTTGGCTGGTTTCGGCCAGTCGAGGGGTGACACGGAGCTGGGTCCAGGAGATTGTCAATGCCTCCTTGGGGAGGGGGTCCTTTCCGCCCCTTTATAAGGAGGCGCTTGTGCGCCCCCTCCTCAAGAAGCCCTCCCTGCACCCAGCCGTGCTTAATAACTACCGTCCAGTCTCCAACCTTCCCTTCATGGGGAAGGTTGTTGAGAAGGTGGTGGCACTTCAACTCCAGCGGTCCTTGGAAGAAGCCGATTATCTAGGTCCTCAGCAGTCTGGATTCAGGCCCGGCTACAGCACGGAAACTGCTTTGGTCGCGTTGATGGATGATCTCTGGCAGGCCCGGGACAGGGGCCTGTCCTCTGTCCTGGTGCTCCTTGACCTCTCAGCGGCTTTCGATACCATCAACCATGGTATCCTTCTGCGCTGGCTGGAAGGGTTGGGAGTGGGAGGCACTGTTCTTCAGTGGTTCTCCTCCTACCTCTCCGGTCGGTCGCAGTCGGTGTTAGTGGGGGGGTCAGAGGTCGACCCCGAAGTTTCTCCCTTGTGGGGTGCCTCAGGGGTCGGTCCTCTCCCCCCTGCTATTTAATATCTACATGAAACCGCTGGGTGAGATCATCCAAGGGCATGGGGTGAGGTATCATCAATACGCCGATGATACCCAGCTGTACATCTCCACCCCATGCCCAGTCAATGAAGCAGTGGAAGTGATGTGCTGGTGCCTGGAGGCTGTTGGGGCCTGGATGGGTGTCAACAAACTCAAACTCAACCCAGACAAGACGGAGTGGCTGTGGGTTTTGCCTCCCGAGGACAATTCTATCTGTCCATCCATCACCCTGGGGGGGGAATTATTGACCCCCTCAGAGAGGGTCCGCAACTTGGGCATCCTCCTCGATCCACAGCTCACATTAGAGAAACACCTTTCAGCTGTGGCGAGGGGGGCGTTTGCCCAGGTTCGCCTGGTGCGCCAGCTGCGGCCCTATTTGGACCGGGAGTCACTGCTCACAGTCACTCATGCCCTCATCACCTCAAGGCTCGACTACTGTAACGCTCTCTACATGGGGCTACCTTTGAAAAGTGTTCGGAAACTTCAGATCGTGCAGAATGCAGCTGCGAGAGCAATTATGGGCTTCTCTAAGTATGCCCATATTACTCCAACACTCCGCAGTCTGCATTGGTTGCCGATCAGTTTCCGGTCACAATTCAAAGTGTTGGTTATGACCTATAAAGCCCTTCATGGCACCGGACCAGAATATCTTCGGGACCGCCTCCTGCCGCACGAATCCCAGCGACCGATTAGGTCCCACAGAGTCAGGTGTATATGACTAATTGAACAGAGCTTTAATAGAATGTCAATGTACTGTAGTTAGAACCATTTTTAGGATTTGCTACACTTTCATCCAATTTTTTTGTTTTTTATAAATGTCTTTCTTTTGTTTTGTATATTGTATTTTCTTATGTATTTAAACAAAAGTTAATTTTTAATTTTAAAAAAAGCAGCTGAGAAATCAAGATACATGTGGATAGATACATCACCTCCATGTCAGCTTTGCCAAAAATCATCAACAAGTAAAACTAAGATTGTCTCTGTCCTAAATCTTGCCTGAAACCAATTTAAATAATTCTATGGTAATCTAACCAACTTCTCAACAGGGAGACAGGACATTATTCAAGAACACTAGTTCTAAGGGACAATGTTACAAATGTATGATATATTTTGAAGTATTTAAAATAATGTAACGAAAAGCAAGCAGCACTGATTTTTCCTGATGTGGAAAAGGTCTTTGACAATTTGAACTGGACTTTTCTGTTTAAAATTTTGGAAGATGCAAGCTTTGGTGAGAATTTTTTCAAATGGGTAAAATGGATTTTACACTTCACAAAAGGCACAGATAATTGTGAATAGGGAATTAAACCCTGAGGATACAGAAAGGGAGTAGGCAAGGATGGATTGTCTTTGTTACCGTTGCCATTTATTTTAGCTGTGGAAGTATTGAACATAGATATAAGGCAAGATGAGAGTATTGAAGGAGTGAAGATTAAAAAAGAAACTTAGACTTTAAAGTTTTTTGCTAATGACCTTGTAATTATTTTGGAAGATCTCTGGAAGGAATAGAAATATTAATGAAAAAAAATTATGGACTTGCAGGTATTAGCTGGCTTTAACATTAATAACCAAAAGACAAAGGTATTAGAAAGAAATATGAATATCAAAAAGTAAATGGAATGATTGGGAAAGTGGTTTTAAGACTGAGCAAAGGTTAAATACTTTGATATTACTATA
Organism: Erythrolamprus reginae; assembly: GCF_031021105.1. Taxonomy (NCBI): domain Eukaryota; kingdom Metazoa; phylum Chordata; class Lepidosauria; order Squamata; family Dipsadidae; genus Erythrolamprus; species Erythrolamprus reginae. The sequence goes on from NC_091952.1 coordinate 48,526,313, forward strand.
ACTAACATGAATTGTATGTTATATCAGAATAATTGTGTTAAGATACGGAATGAAATCAGGAAGAACATGTTAAGATAGGAGAAATTACAATTGCCATTGTTCTGTGATAAAAATGAATGTTTTGCTAAGAAAAAGTTTTTATTTCAAAGAATACCTATAATGACATCTGGTGTACATTTAAACAATGGCAGAAAGATATATCTAATTTTTAATGGCAAATGGGGGGAAACAAAGAGTTAAATATAAAATGCTTCAATGTGCAAAAAAAGAACAAGGAAGACTGGAAGGGCACAATCTAGGGGTCAGAGGTTAACAATAAAGTTAAGGTTAATGTAGATTTTAACATTCATACATTAAAAGTACTACTATATTAAGAATATGGAACAGATATAAGCCCAAACTGTGTCTGAAAATACTTTTATGGGCTTCAGCATTTTACCAAAAAGAAACAGTAGGTAAAGAAAAATGTTTATCCTCTTGGGAGTTGATAGAACAGGTAAATGGAGAATAAAAGATGAAAAAAGAAAAAAAAATGAACTTATGATTTATGGTCTTGAATATTAGAAGAGATAACTTGTGGAAAGAAGGGAACTTTGATGTAACCAGAGAGAGAGAGAAAGAGAGGGGGAGGTAGGAAGGAAGGGAGGGAGAGAGAGAAAATTTTAAATGCATTTATATCTGCTGTCAAAAAGATCAATTGCTTCTTTTATTTCTTTTCTATTTCTTTTTCTGTTTTCTTTCTTACTCAAAATCTTTATTTTTTTTCTTTTCCAATATTTGTATTGTTTCTAACCTTGTTAAAAATTTCTTCAGTAAAAAATATATTTGAAAAATATAAGGTTGGCTTCTTGAGAAAGGGGATGTACTATTGCCTCTTTCAAAACTAGAGGCATTACTCCTCCCTCAAAGAGGCTGACACCACCACAGCCTGGACCCATGTATAGATTATGTTCCTGGCTCCTTTCATGATTCAGTAGAGACCTGTATCCAACATACAGGCAGCGAAGCTTACAGCACAGATCAGACCATAAAATTGTGTCTCACCTGGATCTGCCCAGTCTGAATCCAGCTTGCAGCAGACCAAAGTGATGTAATCCATTAAATGTCCAAAATAATCTTCACAACAACCCTGCAGATGATTCTAGGCCTAGTCACTGTCTAGTAGGGAAGGGAATAACCCCAAAAAAGGTCATTGTACTGCTATCAGTGAACCACAGTCAAGGGCAGAGAAATACTGATTTTCTAAAGATTTGTTTAAATCCCACCTTTATTACTTTTATAAAGGCAGTCTATAACGTCTATACTTTTATACTTTTATAAAGGCAGTCAATAATGTCTATACTTTTATGCTTTTATAAAGGCAGTCTCCTTTATCACCCAGAACAACTCTGTGAGATAGCTTGGGTTGAGAGAAAGTGATTGATCCAAAGTTACCCATTTAGGTTTCATACCAAAAGCAGGACTAGAACTGGATTTCCTGGATTTCTACCCTGGTGCCTTAATCACTAAATCAAACTGATTTTGCTGCCCTTATTACAACAAGGCAATTTCCAATATCATATATAACAGTGATGGTTAACCTTTTTGGTGCCGAGTTTGCCCAAAATGCAATGTCAGTGCCCCCTGCGCATATGCCCCACCCCACACATGCACACATGTTCCCAAAGATCAGCTGGCCGGCAGGAGGTGCACGCATATGCACAGTGGAGCTGGACTTGGGTGACGGCTGGCATGTCCACAGAGAGGGCTCTCCATGCCACCTGTGGCACATGTGCTATAGGTTCACTATCACAGATATACATTGGTACCTGTCCCTACAAAAGCCTCTACTTACAAACTTTTTTAGATAAGAACCGGGTGTTCAAGATTTTTTTGCCTCTTCTCAAGAACCATTTTCCACTTATAAATCCGAGCCTCTGAAACTGTAACCAGAATAGAATAGAATAGAATAGAATAGAATAGAATAGAATTTTATTGGCCAAGTGTGATTGCACACACAAGAAATTTGGTGGGAGGTGGGGAGAAGCCTCTGTGGGGCCTCTCTAGGAATCTCCTGGGAGGAAACGGGGCCAGAAAAGTCAGAGAGAACGCTCGGTGGGGCCTCTCTAGGAATCTCCTGGGAGGAAACGGGGCCTCCATCCTCCCTGTGGTTTCCCCAGTCACACATATTTGCTTTTACATTGACTCCTATGGGAAAAAATTGCTTCTTCTTACAAACTTTTCTACTTAAGAACCTGGTCACGGAACAAATTAAGTATGTAAGTGCAGGTACCATTCTATAATGATACATAACATGTTTCATAACATCTCTTGCTTTCCCCACCCTTCCACAGCCGTTCATGGCTACACGGTATCATCCTCCGTGCTATCTTTACAAAGTCCACAAGATGGATTAAATGGAAAGAGATTGTCTCTGACCACCCAAGGTTTCATGACAAAGGAAGACTACCAAAATTCAAGTCTCCCAAATGTGACACTTACATTCTACTTTATTTCCTGTTTATTCAGAATGCTTTTCAAAAAAAAAAAAAATTAAGCCCAGGAAAGCCAGGATCTGTAATTAATCAGGATCACCAAATATATTCCGAAATCTAAAAATATTCTGGGATGCAATTTCTTCTACGCAGCAAGGTATTCTTATTTCTGCATTTATTAATGCTAAGCAACAAGAACCTTCCCCCTCCTACTGGTTTTACAACTGAAATGCTCTTCCCGCTGGAATAGTAGCTATGTACTAATAAAACCAGGAAAACACATTTCAAGTTCTATGTTTTGCCTTGACAGCACATGCGATCTTAGGCAATGGATGGAAGGGATTAGTATCTCTTGAAGTATGTAGAGGGAAATCTGAGCATCCTTGGGGAATTCTGTTTAAAGGCTTCTGATGCCAAAGACTGACACAGAAATTAGCCTCTTCCTTTTAATATTCCTTTGTGTTAGAAAAAGGAATCAATCAGACTTCTGGTGTCTGTTTTCTGATTGTAAAGGGAGTAATTCCAAAGGGAGAGCCCTCGTAACATGCCTGGCATTCTCAATTGCCCCAGGAAAACACAATCAGGGGCATCCTCATAGAATAAATCGCCCTGTTTTCATCCAGATTCCTTAGGCTGGATAATTTGTCAGGCATCCCATAGGCATGCTAGGATCTCAACCTTTTGCTTCTATTCAGAAAACCAAACAACTTGAAAGAGGACCGAAGCTGTGCTTATTAATCCCTCAAGGCCTTCTTATTAATGCGACTCTCCCTTTAGCCAAGCACTTTCCCCTGTAAAAGTGCTTTCAGCCTATCTCCATCTGTGCCATGCAGCCAAGTACAGTGGAACCTCTACCTAAGAACGCCTCTACTTACAAACTTTTCTAGATAAGAACCGGGTGCTCAAGATTTTTTTTTGCCTCTTCTCAAGAACCATTTTCTACATTTACAAACCTGAGCCTCTGAAACTGTACCCGGAAAAAGCAGGGAGAAGCCTCCGTGGGGCCTCTCTAGGAATCTCCTGGGAGGAAACAGGGCCGGAAAAGGTGGTGAAAAGCCTCCATGGGGCCTCTCTAAGAATTTCCTGGGAGGAAACAGGGCCTCCCTGTGGTTTCCTCAATCGCATGCAATATTTGCTTTTACATTGATTCCTATGGGAAAAATTGCTTCTTCTTACAAACATTTCTACTTAAAAACCTGGTCACGGAATAAATTAAGTTCGTAAGTAGAGGTACCACTGTATACGCTATGGCCTGACTTAATATATCATATGGAAATGAAGACTGGAAGTCTTGGGAACAAAGGAAAATTTGTTTAAAAAGTAAAACAGCACCAGAAGAGTATTGCAGGGGACTTTCAGAATCGGGTAAGCTTATGGAAAAACTGGACACACTTTTAACTTTCCCGGATAGCCCCCAACTAGTCCTCCATCAGTCTTGTCAATGATCTGTAGAGAAGCAGGAAAGCACAATACGCTGGAGCCCAAGATATATGTTGTATGAGTGATTTATGTATCACATACCACCACTACTTGTCCCTAAGAAAGATAAAGTTCAGGAGATTTTTCCTCCTGTAGTATGGTTGGTCCTCTTTTTCATCACCAAGCTAATTGATCCACTAAGATCATTTCTTTCTCTACTACTAATTCCTTTGTGCTTTCCCACTCCCTATGTGGCCAAAGAATCTGTAATAATAAGAGAGCCTCGGTGGTGCAGTGGTTAGAGTGCAGTACTGCAAGCTACTTCTGCTGATCACTGTCTGCTAGCAGTTTGGCAGATCGAATCTCAGTAAGTCAAAGTTGACTCAGCCTTCTATCCTTCCAAGGTCGGTAAAAGGTCGGTCAGATTGTTGGGGGCAATATGCTTACTCTCTGTAAACGGCTTAGAGAGAGCTGTAAAGCAATGTGAAGTGGTATATAAGTCTAAATGCTATTGCTATAAAACATGTCAACTGGTAAGAACAGTTGGTGACAAAATCAGATGCCCCTCTATGTTTAATCCAAGTCTGACCCATGAAGATTACCAATATAAGAAATATCAAATTCCAAGGGAAGGATATACTTGCTTGCTTCAGAGAAATACAACTGCACTGATTTCTATGGTTCTCCTTGAAATGTCCAAAAATGAAACTCAAGTAACTTCTCTAAATAGTGTGAGTCCTAAAGTAGACTAGGTCAGGAAACAGACTCCACAAGAAATACTGAAACTTTATGTTATTGATCAGGGATGGGTTCTAACTTATCTCGCTGCCAGTTTGCTTCCTCCTGTGCTGTGGGTGCATGCTCACTTTGGACAATTAACCAGTGGAACAGCTTGCTGTCAGAAGTTGTGGGTGCTTCATCACTGGAGGTTTTTAAGAAGAGACTGGACAGTCACTTGACTAAGATGATATAGATTCTCCTGCTTGAGCACAGGGCTGGACTAGAAGACCTCCAAGGTCCCTTCCAACTCTATTCTGATTCTGAATAGTACTAGGCATGTAGCATCTACTATTACAGGACCTACAACAAGGTTTATCAGCCTATGATGCTATAAATACTTAGCTGGGAATAAGTTTCTGAGATGTACTTGACTTCCAAATAAATAATTCAAATTAGAATTGGGTTATCATAGATTTAAACCCTTTGAATGTAATCCATCACTTACAGATATGTACATTGGGACAAGTTGAATCTAACACATTTGGAAGACACCAAACTTGAAAAGTATTTTCTAAACTTCTAAAAGATCTATACGGATCTTATTATAACAAAACTTTACGAACTGTGAAACATCCCACCTCATTCCACAGCCTGTAATATTTAATTCGTTGTTTCAAATTGTGGAATGCATTGTTTTTGGAACTATAATTTGATTTTTAGAAAGCAGATTCAAAAAGATTTGATGTGCCCCATTATTTATATTCAAAAATACAATGTTGTTTGCCCCTTTCTCTACTGTTTCCAATTATAACTATTTGTTTTCAGTAAAGATGATCCAAACAAAGGTACTAAACATACAAAATATTTTAATAGATTCTATTTTCACTAGAAAATGTTTTCCAAAAGTATCTGCTACTTAGATTCTGACCAACTTGGAGAATCAGAAATACTAAGTACTGTACCTCCCATAGGACTAAATATATGTAAGTACATCCCATCCCTGGGACACCTTCAATTACACCCTCTAAAAATCAGTGCCCTGACCAGTTCACCTGAATTGGCAGCAGGCCACTGGTGATGTCACCATGATGTCATGGAACCGGTTCAGTCACAACCGGTCTGTGGGCACCACCATCTTTTTTTTTTTAATCCAAATTTCTTTGAATTTTTTCTTCTTCTGAGCATGTTCAGAAACCAGGTTTCCGGCACTCTGCGTGCAATCACCATCTTGTTTTCAGTTTTTTTTTTAAATTATTATTATTATTATTATTATTATTATTATTTTTATTATTATTATTATTTTTATCATCATCATCATCATCACATTTTTGGCACTGCACATGTATTTATTTATTTAATTAATTTATTTATTAAATTTGTATGCCGCCCCTCTCCGTAGACTCGGGGCGGCTCACAACAGTAATAGAAAAAAACAATGTAGAATACAAATCTAATAATTAAAACTAAAAACCCATTTGAAAAACATGCACACAACATACCATACATAAACAATATAGGCCTGGGGAAGTTATATCAGTTCCCCCATGCCTGATGACAGAGGTGGGTTTTAAGGAGTTTACGAAAGGCAAGGAGGGTGGGGGCAGTTCTAATCTCAGGGGGGAGCTGGTTCCAGAGGTTCGGGACCACCACAGAGAAGGCTCTTCCCCCGGGACCCGCCAAACGACATTGTTTAGTCAACGGGACCCGGAGAAGGCCAACTCTGTGGGACCCAATCGGTCGCTGGGATTCGTGCGGCAGAAGGCGGTCTTCTTCTGAACATGTATGCATGGAAAGAAGTGAATCGGCAGCAAAGTAAGTTAGAACCCACCCATGGCCCTGACCCTACGAGGTGGTCATTTATACTTGAACATCCTAAAAGCTAAAAAAGCTGGGAGACGTTATATATTCAGTACAAAACTGGAAGCAGCAATATAATCACAATATAATTAAGTTCTAAGAAGAACACAGTGGGCGGGCCAAAACCGCTGACTTCTGCTTTTACGTATGTTAAAAAGCCAAGCACGGAGTTTATTTGCTAAGGCAAATGCTGCTAGGCAAATGCTAAATGCTATTTGCCACTACAGGGCTCCTAAATCAAATGTAATTTATCATTGCCATCTATTACGGCTGCGGATCATACATTATAGACTGGAATTTACATTCATAGCCTCTCTCTGTTGAATTTTACATTTTTATTATATTATGATAATTCTGAAAAGATGAGCTGCACATTCTCCTCTTAACTCCTCCAGCAACCTGTTCTCTTTTACTCTCATGGACATAGGACCAAGTGCTGGTAGAATGGCTGGTAGAATTGCTTAGGCATTCTTAGGAAAATTAGGCACTCTCAGAAGAAAAGTCTTCTGGGCCACGTTTTGTTTCAATGGATGGTAAGCAATTACAGTACTTTATAGTAAACAAGCCCATGCATATACTTTTGTTTTAGCTAATAATTTAGCAGTTCATAGCAGAGCTTGGGATATTTTTAAATATATATATTGCTATACTTCTTTTGAGATGAATCTCAAAAGGGGCTTTACATGCACAGCATTTATGTCTGCAATATTTCATTCTCTGAGGCATAACATTTCTTTTCTTAGAACACAAAACTGTTACAATTTTAACCCTGCTGTTCTGTTTAAAAAAAGTTAAAAATCTTCTGTTCGCGGGTCACCTTGACCCGGACCGAAAACTCTTCATTTGCAGTGCTTATGTTTGGTCAATTTGAATACTTTTTTCACTTGGAAAGTAGTCTGAACATTTCTGCACACAATGATATGAAAATTGAACTGAAGAAATTAATCCTTATTGGTTTATTTTGCACATAAATATGCCTCCCCCCCTGTTTTTGTGAATTTTTTTTAGGTTTATTGATAATTATGCCTGCAAAATGCATTCTATTTTACTAAAGTTGGTGTGGGATTGGTAGCTTGAACATTTCTGAACATAATGATATGAAAATTGAACTGGAAAAATTGATGCATATTGGTTTATTTTGTTGATGAAATGCATGCCCCCCCATTTTTTTTAAATAGTCTTCACTTTATGGATAGTTTTGCTAGCAAAATACATTCTATTTTACTAAAGTTGGTGTGGGATTGGTAGCTTGAACATTTCTGAACATAATGATATGAAAATTGAACTGGAAATATTGATGCATATTGGTTTATTTTGCACATAAAGTATGCCTCAATTATTTCAATTTATATAAAAATTATGCTGTTAATTTCAAACTTACATACTTTTTTGTAGTAAAATTGATTTCTTTCATAAAATTAGTTATCTAGTTACAATGTGGTTGATTTTCAAAAGGATATTCCAAATATTTCTAGCCAAATATGTATAAAAGGTGACAATAATGGCACACAGCAAGGCCGAGGGGGGGTGGCCCTTTTGTGGCAAAAATAAACCAATAAGAACCATTTTTTCCAGTTCATTTATATTTTTCTTATATTCAGAAATGTTCAATTTAGTATATCAAATCTTTTGGGGGGAAATTCCTTAGGGATTTGTAGCCTTAAAAAATAGAAATTGACACAAAATTCAGAAAGGATGGGGGGAGGGGCTTCTTGATCAAAATAAAAATATAAGTCTCAATTTTTCCAGTTCAATTTTCATATCATTATGTTCATAAATGTTCAAACTAGTTTTCCAGTTGAAAAAGTTTTCAAAAAGATCAAATTCAAGTACCTAAAAAATTATTTTTGGTCCGGTCGCATACGAACAGAAACAGACTCGAAGTGATGATTTTTTTTTGCCCAGAAAACAATTAGCCACCACCCCAAAAATATTTTTTGATGATCAGCATTGTTAAATTGAGTAAATGAATGCCTAAGTTTTTAAAGAATATTTCGGATTTGGAGCATAAAAAAATAAAAAGTGAAAATGGTTGCAAGCAGCTGAGGGGGGGGCTTATTTCTGATGTTAAAAAACCAGTAAAAATCATTTTTTTCAGTTCCTTTATATTTTTCTTATATTCAGAAATGTTCAAGCTACCAATCCCACACCAACTCCAGTAAAATAGAATGCATTTTGCAAGCAAAACTATCCATAAATTGAAAAAACTTTCACAAAAACGGGGGGGGGGCGTGCATTATATCAGCAAAATAAACCAATAAGAATTACTCTTTTCATTTCAATTTTCATATCATTGTGTGCAGAAATGTTCAGACTACTTTCCAAGTGAAAAAAGCTTTCAAAAAGACCAAACATAAGCACTGCAAATGAAGAGTTTTCGGTCCGGGTCAGGGTGACCCGGGAATAGAAGATTTGTAACTTTTTTTGCCCAGCAAAAACTAAGCCCCCCACCCCCCAAAAAAAATTCTCATAGAGAGAACCCCTGAAATGATGAGCAGTCATGAAATTTCAAGTTTCAGATATGCAGGGAAAATTTTTTACAGGGACTCAAACTTGGCTTCGGGTCACATACGACCCGAACAGAACAGCAGGGTGTTAATTAAAAGGCAAAAGTAATATCAAAATATTATCAAGTTGATTTAGCACTGGACAGCATTCAAACAATCAAATTAGTAATGTGTTTCCACATCAAGGCTTGTAAAGCTTATGTGAACTAGATGCAAGTAAGAAGAATGTGGATTGTTTAAAGCAGTGTTTCCCAACCTTGGCAACTTGAAGATATTTGGACTTCAACTCCCAGAATTCCCCAGCCAACAAATGCTGGCTCGGGAATTCTGGAAGTTGGAGTCCAGATATCTTCAAGTTGCCAAGGTTGGGAAACACTGGTTTAAAGAATGACATTAACTTTAGCAATAGTTCACCATTTGGAGTTCTTCTTGTGCTACTATTTGCATAATAAGTTCCAGGTATCTTTGAAGAGATAAAATGAAAGTCACTTTCTCATTAAAACTATTATGTATTCTTCTTTCAAGCATATAATATGTATCCATTTTTATTTTCCTGACAGTGATTTATATAAAATCATTTATATGATTTTCCTGACAGTGATTTATATAAAATTTTGGTCAGCAATAGCTGAAATCTACGTTCAGAGACTTGTTTATGGGTATTGCTGTCATTTTCCAGACATTTTCCTTTTTAAGAATTCAGACATGATGATTCTAATACTGTTCATTTTGAGGCATTTCCCGAGTTCCACTCGAAATTAGGCTAAGAAATTAAAGTGTTTCATCTTTTCTTTCCCAAATCCTTTTGTTTCAATGGTCTGTGATCAAATGTTCTTTCTTAGAAACGTTCTAAATTTGATTCACTAATATTCTCATCCAAATCATATATGTTTTTCTCCTCAGGGTGGGTTCTAGTTTACCTCACTGCCGGTTTGGTTCCCCCTGTGCTGCAGGGTCACGCCTCATGGTCACATGCACATGGGAAGCACATGTATGTATGCACAATGCTGAAAAACTGCCAAAAATAAAAAAGCTGAAAACGCATGCGCAGTGCCAGAAACTCAGCTTCTGCACATGCTCAGAAGGACACCTCCCCCAAAAAATCCCCCCAAAAGATGGCAGCGCTGCGATGTCACCAGCGGGTCACTACCGGTTCAGGTGAACTGGTCCAAACTATAAGGAACCCACCTCCTCTTGTTGTAATATTGGAAAGGGGGGGGGTCATTCTCCACAGTCTCCAATCAGGGCACTTCAAGTCTCAAAATTGTCAGTAACAGCTGAGGAATTATAAAAAATGAAGTCCATAAATCTGGGAATCTTGCCTCACCAGGGAAGAATTTTTTCCCCACATTAAAAAAAAAATCTTCAGCATGATTCCTTTTTCCTTAACTGAAAAGCTCCCAATATTGCAGTCTTCCCTTGCAGGAAAACTGCACTCGCTTTCTAATCACTTTAGTTGTCCTTCCTGGAATCTTTTACATCTCTGCGCTACGTTTGTTGACACTGTACAGTGACTAGAACTACACACAATATTCCAGGCACGACTGCATCGTAAATTTATATATGGAATTGTGTAACCCTCCTGGACTGTATTGGTAGAATTGTAGATAAACTTGCATGTTTTGCTATGTTTAATTATAGGATCCAATGAGACAACCATTTTGGCTAAATGTTTTTAAAGAAAGTGGAAAAATCATAGGACTGCTACAGGTTTATTGTACAAGTTTCCTAAGATTGATTGATTGATTGATTGATTGATTGATTGATTAGATTTGTATACTGCCCTTCTCCAAAAACTCAGGATATATAAAAAAGATATGTAAATAAAATCAGTGCAAATGCCTGATTCAGTTATTAGCTGCCAGGAATGCTACCACTAAATATTGAAAAATTAAAATAAATCTCTCACTGGACTGGAGATATTTAAATTATAACATAATATAATATATTATCTAAATTATTATTTAATTTAAATTATATTTAAATTAAAGAATGAGGTGGCTGGATGGCGTCACTGAAGCAGTAGGAGTGAGTTTAAACGGACTCCAGGGGATGATAGAGGACAGGAAAGCCTGGACGAAGGTTGTCCATGGGATCACAATGGGTGGGACACAATTTGGCAACTAACAAAAAAGACATATGCAAAAGTGTTTGGCATCTCTTTTCCTAATGATTTATTTTTAATGTGTCAATAATGTCTATAAATTTATTTTCTGCCATCTTCATTTGCCTCAATTCTTGAAAAAGGGCACTTATTTTTATTTATTTATTTTTTTTTTATTGGATTTGTATGCCGCCCCTCTCCGTAGATTCGGGGCGGCTAACAACAGTAATAAAAAACATCATATAAATCCAATACTAAAACAACTAAAAAACCCTTATTGTAAAACCAGCCAAGATGGATCTGTTTTAAAACAATGAAGACAAAGAACTGAGGTCCATGAAAGAGAAAATTATTTGAAAGGATACCTTGCAGCAAATTTCTTGCAGAATCAGTAGGACCAGGGGGCCCACAAAACTCCATCAGGTACTCACTGATGACAGATAAATGAATGGGAGTTTTTAAATTTGCCTTTACGAAATGGGCTACTAAGGAGATACTCACATCATCTTGTTTTGTTTTTCAGGTAATGGAATGGGGACAGTCACAAATTGCAAAGCAATGGAAGTTTTCAGGATGAAGCGATAAGTTAAACAATAAGATATTAGTCTCTGATAGTATTCACCAGGGATTCTGAAACTGTTTGAATATGAAATTTGTCGATTGCTCATATGTACTTTGTAATGCCGCATAGCTTCAATCCTCATATTAAAGAATCAACAAGAATAAAATGTCACACAAATGTTTTTTGCGAGATTCTGGTGCAAATGCCGGGATAGGGAAGAGACAATCAAAACCGAGTAGATGCATGATTAAAAAGTAACGGCATATTATTGGAGAAGTCCACAGTACTGTGCATTGGCAGAACACATCCATCCAAAGTCAGGTATCTGTCCGTAATATAAACTCCTGGGGCAGATGTGGGAAAATATCTTCCTACGCCTCTGGGAGCTTTCAGAAGCTAAAGCAATCAATAACGGACTAGATCTCAGCAATATAACTCAGCACAGAGGTTTTCCATAAGGGTAATACAATACAACTGAATTATGGGAAAAGATTATCGGGCTTTCAATATCTGGCCCCTTTTAACAGGGATGAAAACCTTTGGCAGAAACCTTCTTCGTGCACTTAAATGAGCTGTGGGGTGGGGACGAAGACTCCAAAGGGCAGGGGGGTGATGCAAAGTGAATGGGCCATGACATGCAATGGATGGAACTGCAACTCAGAGAGAGTCCACAACTTGGGCGTCCTCCTTGATCCACAACTGAGCTTGCAACATAATCTTTTGGATGTGGCAAGGGGAGGCATTTGCACAGGTTTGCCTAGTGCACTAGTTGCAGCCCTGTCTGGACAGGGAGTCTCTTCTCTGTCACTTATGTCCTCCTCGCCTTAAGGTTCAACTACAGCAATGCCCTCTACTTTTAAGGAACGTTCAGAGACTACAGTTGGTGCAAAATGCAGCCGTATGAACTGTCCTAGGCCTTCCAAGGCATGTGCATATCTCACCATCACTCTACAAGCTGCATTGGTTGCCAATTGGTCTCTGCATGCAATTTAAAGTGTTGGTTATGACCTATAAAGCCCTACATGGCTTAGGACAAAGTTACTTACAGAACCGTCTTCTGCTTGAACCTGCGTCTTTCTCAGCAGTGGCTCGGAAGGAATTCATTCCCACTCATTAGCTGCCCGGGAGAGAGGGAAGCTTTCCTGCGGCCCTCCTGCTACTTATGCATGGCCAAGGGCAGCCTGGACTCCAGCAGCGCCTTGATGGTCTCCTCCCTGGACTCTTGCGGGTCCTTGATGGGCTCGAGCCGCCCAGCGCATCTCCTGGCCGAGCAGTTTGGAGGAGATTCGAGCCGCTTGCCACTGATCAGTCCCAGCGGCAGCAGTGGCAGAGGCACCCCACGCCCACCAAATGAGCGCTGCACTCTCTGGCCCCACCTAGTGGTGGGTCCTGTCGCTGCTGGCTGGGGAGGTGAGATTCGGCTTCTGCACATGCGCAGAAGCCAAATCTCACGTGCATGGCGTGTGTGCCCAACTCCATTTTTGCCAGTGGAACAGCATTCCACGCAGTCCTGCCTAGAGCCCACCCCTGCACACATGCCAGATGTGGCATGCAGAGCCCTCTCTGTGGACACGTGTGCAGTCACCAGTTGCTCTTCTGTTTTCTGGTGCACCAGGCAGCTGGTGTTCACAAGCGCCCTGAGCACTGGAAAATGGCCAAAAAAACAGGCATGTGCACACCGGCCAGCTGGTCTTTGGGTTTTTAGTGCTCCGGCACATGCAGAGGGCACCTGGCCAGTGCAGATGTGAATGCCAGAAAACCGAAGACCATCTGGCCGTGTCTAGTTTTCCGTGCTCTGGTGCGTACACATGCACGCAGGTTCTGGTTTGGGCATTCTGTGCCGAAAAGGTTTGCCATCACTGATCTAGTTCATCAACTCTTTTATGTTATTTCAGCTGGGCTATCAATTGTTCCCTACAGCTTTCTAATCAAGAGCTGCTTTATGTGTTTGGACCACATAAAATAAATACTCTCAGGCTCACTTGAAATTGCCATTTACTTTTTTTTTAAGGGCAGATTAAATTTTTAAGGGCAGGTTAAACCCAGCCGCCCCCAACTTTTTAGGTACCAGGGATGTTTCTGGAGAGAGAACCCAGACTCTTCCTAGAACCAATCCCAGACTGGAGGGGGCTTGGTTTCACATGAGGCAGATGGGATTTCGCTTGTTTGCGTGGCCCAGTTTCTGGCATGCCACAGCCCGGTGCCGGTCTCCGGACCAGATGATGGGATTGGAGAACCCTGCTGCAACCTTAATTCAAGCTCTGAAACTGAATGCAAATTCATGGAGTGAATGGCAGCTTGTATATTTGCCAGTTCCACCGTGTGTATAAAGTTAAGTGCTGGAAGATGTTTGTAACAGAATAGCTTCGTGCTATTCTTCAGGGAAGGCAATTTGGAAGTTGCCAACTTGCTCTTACAACAATTTAGAATTTATTGCCGTAGGGCTACAGCTGAGGTCAACATATAGTTAAGCAACCAAAGGGATTTTATTAGTGACATTAAAGCTACATTGTCTGAGCTGTTCTATAATATGTGATGATAGTCCTGAGAATTTTAGTTTTAAGCAGCATAGAAGATTCAGTTTCTGCAAATCACTGTGGGTACAGGGAACATAGATGCACTTTATATGGGTCCTACCCTGAAACATATTGATCGTTAGTCTTCTGGAGAAAGGACAACAATATATTCAATTTAGACAGCCCTATAACTTGAACAAATGGACAAATGAATATTCTTTATTATTGATATATGAGCTATACCATCCATAATATGCCGATCAATTTCCGGTCACAATTCAAAGTGTTGGTTATGACCTGTAAAGCCCTTCATGGCATCGGACCAGAATATTTCCGGGACCGCCTTCTGCCGCACAAATCCCAGCGACCGGTTAGGTCCCACAGAGTTGGCCTTCTCCGGGGTCCCGTCGACTAAGCAATGTCATTTGGCGGGACCCACGAGAAGAGCCTTCTCTGTGGTGGCCCCAACCCTCTGGAACCAGCTCCCCCCAGATATCAGAGTTGCCCCCACCCTCCTTGCCTTTCGCAAGCTCCTTAAAATCAACCTCTGTCATCAGGCATGGGGGAATTGAAATTTCACTTCCCCCTAGGCTTATAGAATTTATGCATGGTATGCTTGTATGTATGAGTGGTTCTTTAAATTGGGGTTTTTAGATTGTTTTTAATATTAGATTTGTTTACATTGTCTTTTTATATTGTTGTTAGCCGCCCTGAGTCTTCGGAGAGGGGCGGCATACAAATCAAATCAAATCAATTCAAATCAAATCAAATCAATCAATCAAATAAATAAATAAATTCATAGGCCATCTAAATTGGCTAAAGGTAACAATAAAATATGAAAATGTTGTAACTATATTTAAAATCACAAGCTCAAACTGAAAAGGTTTACCTTAAGAGGAAGAAATTCCTTTCCTAAAATAGGAAAAGCAGAGAATTGAACCATGTCCCGTTTAAAGTTGGGAGGCGGGGGAGGAGACAGCCAAACTCTTTCAGAAGTTGTATTTAAACTATAGCAAAAACTGTAAGGATCTACTCAAGATTACTAATATTGTTTTACATTGCTTTTTTAAATATATTTTTGGATATTTTGGATTTGATTGTTAGCTACCCAGAATTATGTGTCAAGGTGGGTGGCCGTACAAATTTAATAAATAAATGACTGTGCTCACACAGTCATACTAAATCAAACCTAAACTAATACTTATGGAAATGTAAACACAAGTAATTGAAAATATGTGTTATGTTTTAAGAGATAGATGAAGTTGGTCAACGGGACTGATTCAACAAGCGCCAGAAACTATGTCTTAATTCAGCCCCCAGATAGCAGCGGAATCTGAGGCACAATCAACTCATGGTACTAACTGTGTTGAATATAGTCCAGAGGTCTTAAACTTGGCAACTTTAAGACTTGTGGACATCAACTCCCAGAATTCTCCAGCCAGCTATGCTGGGAGTTGAAGTCCACAAGTCTTAAAGTTGCCAAGTTTGGGGAGCCCTGGAATAGTCTCACTGGCCTATCAAAAGAATTATCTCCATTTGAAAGCAGGACAAGGATGGTTTTAATAAATGGTTGGTGACTTAGGATGGAAAGCAATTCATTCCATTTTGCTCAAATTGTTAAAAATCATGATTGCATATGATTCAATCCACTGCTGACTTCATAATGACCCAGCTAATTATACCCAATTAACCAACACCTAGAAAAGCAGTACTTCAGACTGAATGTCAGATCTAAGATGTCATAGTACTCTTTAAATAATTTCAGTGCAAGGGAGAAAAGTGTTCTTGACAAATTAGAACTACTCACAGTAACAAGTTCCTACACTATTTGGAATGTTCTGCATTAACAACTAACAGACCGAGGTCCTGAGTCACAAAAGTGTAGCACGAACACTATGCCTTGCTTGGGTCAATGCAAATAGAGGTACTGAAATTGTCAATAGATTAAGCAGACAATTTCTAATTGTCTAAAGGAATCCGTTGGCCGCTGCTTTAAAATACTCTGAATCCAATTTCCACTTCCACTTCTGCCTATAGAAAAAAGAATTACAAAAAAATGCATGTACGGAATGTATTTGGGTCAAGACAAAAATTGTTGAATATTAGCATTGAAATGGGATTCTTTTTCCAAATTAATTAACTAGCATGAAGTGAAAAAAGGATGTTTTCTTCTATGGTATTCAGATGTACAGTAGTTTCACATGGAATATACCCAGAGAGGGCGGAATACAAATCCAATTAAATCTTAAATCTTAAAATGTGCTGGTCCACAACCTTGCCTGGTTTAGCAAGGGGGAAAAAGTCTCAATACATCACATAATGCTACAGTGACGCCGTGAGTTTGATACCCCTATTATACAGCACAGGTACTGACAGCCATGTAAAACCCTGGAAGATTACATCAACCTAGCTACCTTCCTGCCTTGGAGCCAGCAGAAAAAACCTTCTGCTGTAGACTTTGCTGTTTTTATAGCAAGCCCTTACTAGACACCCAGAAGGTTCTATGCTGTGCTCTTCTCTACACAGCTGAATGCCCCAACACTCAAAAGAAGATGCTCCTTGTTCTCTCCGATGAAGTTCCAGCCCTGTCAAACAATGTGAAAATTATCCTCTAATTGACACGCACAATCATTACTAGCACACGTTATCTTTCCTGCTGTAATGCCAACTGTTTTTTTTTAATCTTTCAATATGTGAACCAGCAATTTGCCTGTTTACTATATTGACCAATAGATGGCAGCAAGCACTTTAGAGTTTATATCTCTTGGCTGCTCTCTAGTGGTTGTCTGGATTTGGACAGTCATTGGATAAGTACCATTTGAATAACTGGAGTGTCAGTAAAGGGGAGGCTCCGGGCATTTATGTAAGTGGTGTAAATTACCCAAAGAATATTATGTGAAAAGAAGAAATAAGAACTGGGGATTCTGGGGGCAGCAACTATTGAATTGCAGGGGTCACCAAACTTGGCAACTTTAAGAGTTGTGAACCAGAGGTGGGCTCCTATTGGTTTGGACTGGGTTCCTATAGAACTGGTAGTGCAGTGGCCCAGGCCTGCCATGCCCCCCAAGCTGGTTCTCTCAGCGGCGCCACAGGCACTGCCATCTTGTTTTTTTGCTTCTGCGCATTCGTAGAAACTTTGATTTATTACTATGCATGTGTGAACTGGCAGTAAAGAAAACCGGAATCCACCCTCCTGTGGACTTCAACTCCCAGAATTCTCCAGCCATCTATGCTATGGTGACCGGAGAATTCTGGAAGTTGAAGTCCACAAGTCTTAAAGTTGCCAGGTTTGAGGAAAATTTAATGGAGAGTTAAGACTTATTGATGTTTTGATGTTGTTAATATTCAGATACTGTCGATAAAATGAGACGACAAGATTGAGTTTTAAATATTATAACCCAGATGGAGAAGATGAGTAATGGTGATAGCACTAAGTATTGATATAACACACACATAAAAGTACTCTTGGGATAATTTACTGTAAACATTTTCAAATTAACTAAATTTTAAAAAAGAAAAGTTATTTAGCTTTTATGGGATGTGATATTTCAAATTTACTTTATATATAATTTACTTTAGTATAAAATATTATATACTTTCTTATTAGAATAACTGTTTTATTAGATATGTAGAATTATGGTTTATAGCTCTTTTTGTTGTAATATGAAGAATTATTTTATATATAGTTTACTTGGCTTAAAAGGATTATAAGGAACTAAAAAATTTTTTTTTTGAATAATGAGATTTGTAAGATTTAAATAAGAAATGAATTTGTTGACCAGCGACTAATGTAAAGGTTATTGTAATGTTTTAATATTAGAGAATGAAAAGCTATACTTTAATGTTTTTTTGAATATATAAGAATATGATATGTTTTTACAATTACTTTGTGAAAGAAAGAGATATAAGACCCTCCATTGAATGATTACAAGGTAAAAAGGGGAATTTTTGTATATGTTGGACATAAGCTGGATTTTGTGTGGAAACTATGTATTGTTTTTTTGTTGGAGAAAAAAAATTTAAAAAATGATCACAAGTTGCCAAGGTTTGGGAACTTCTGAGCTATTGAGAAGGACATTCCCAGCCAGGCAAGCTTTAGAGGTACAAGAGATGAGTTATTTCTGTAAGGCATCCAGTTATATGCATTAAGCCAAGGACATTCTAAACAATTTCAGGACTTCCTAGTCCATTTCAGGGCTTCACATTCTTTGGTAATCAGACAACCAAGTGGGCTTTAAAAAGGAGGGGGGAGTGGGCTTTGGTTGTCAGGGTTCTGATCTCCCTCCCAGCTGGGTTATATAGGTCACGAACCAGACGGAAGGGGTGGTCTTGCAGGAAACTAGAATTGCCAACACAGATCATGTCACTTCAGTACATTCTACAATGCTAGCATACAGCTTCTGAAGCATGAGAACAAAGAGAGAGAGAGAGAAAAAAAAAAACCCAAACATTTCCAGGTTGCCTCAGCCATGACTGGAAAAATGCTATAGAGGTGATAGCACACAGAAATGTTTTCTGCAAACAGATAGTAGTCTTTTTCACCCCAATGTAAGGTTGCTATGTGGATTTGTCCAAAAGCCATGGGAATTGTGATGTGGGTTCTTTTGGATTTATCACTATGAAATACAATTGTGAGAATTGTTATCTTTGATGCAATTAAAAAGAAGATCTTGGGTCATATATGCAAAAACATTGATCCTGCTTATACTGCCAAGCACATACCACATTTGCATACATGCAACAAGCTGTGGTTCTTAATTGAGAGATATTCAGGTTCATTGTTTGTATTTTGTTCTCAGGCCAGGGGTGAAATACAGTAGGTTCTGGAGAACCAATAGCAGAAATGTTGAGTAGTTCAGAGTACCGGCAAATACCACCTATGGCTGGGGTGGGAATGGAGATTTTGCAGTATCCTTTCCCAAGCCATGGCCACCAAGCCACGCCCGCAGAACAGGTAGTAAAAAAAAATGGATGTCACCACCATCTCAGTCTCTTATTCCAGCATTGGGGATCCCACAGGTGCTTTTTCAAGAGGCAACTGGACTTTCTCATGTTTTTTTTTTAAGGTGCTTCGCATTTATTTATTTATTTATTATTTAGATTTGTATGCCGCCCCTCTCCGCAGACTCGGGGCGGCTCACAACAAAGTGAAAAACAATTTCATCTAAGAAGCTTCTATCTCATTTACTTTGCAAGAAAATACTCTGCAAGAAAATAAGCAAGCTCAAAGACCACCAAGGACCCCTCATTCCAACCCTGAAGTACAAATATTCTCCTTTATTCTTATCCCATCTTTCTTCTAAGTCACAGTGTTTCGCAATAGTATAAACTTTAAACTGCCTAGACCTCAGAATTCACCAGCTCATCATTCTGTCAGGGCAATTCTGGAAGTTGATTTCACACATCTTAAAGTTGCTGAGGTTGAGATCTTCACCCAGAATATTTGAGACCCATTCCAGCAGCAGCCCTGTGAGGTAGGTCTAAAGTCACTTGGCGAGTCTCCATAACTGGACAGAGGGAGGATAAAACCCAGGTCTTTCCCGCAATTTCTATCCTCCAGCTCAAAACTGTGTCAAAGAGTTCAGTATTAGCTCTCCATGCAGAAATATTCCATAAGTCTAGGCGATCCCTGACAGTTGGTGAATTTGCAACACTTACTGGAATTTTAAAGTGCTTTAAAGTGAATTTGTATAACAGTAGAATTTTGCTATTACAAAAGCCTCTTTCATTCAGTAATAAATGGTGTTTTAGTGCAGGTTTAATAGCCCAGGAGTTTTTATTCTTCCCCAAATACATGCTTATTTCATTATTTGGGAATAGGTCGTCTCTCACAGTTCACTACACAGCACAATCGAAGTGAAATATTTCCTTCAATTATGTTTGCTGGAGCCACACCAAGCAGGCAATCTTTGTTAACACATGAAGCATATGTTAACTGTAACATATGCTTCATTCCTGTAACTACGTTCGTTCCTGTAACTTAGAATTCCTTCATCCCACCGGAGGCAACTCTCCAGGTCTTTCCTGGCCTTGGTGACGGGAGACACAAGGATTAAAGTAAGAGCCTTCCTGAGACCAGGAGAATCCATTTTTAATTAAAGATACAAGGCTTCCTCTCTTTTTTTTCCACATGCAGCCCATCCCCCAGAATACATGCAATGTGAAAAATAATGGGGTACTCAAGACAAAGTAGCTCTTCAGGATCTAGGCTCTTGCCCTGAAAATAAACCTTCATTGCTTATTTGACCCCCTATGACAATCATTAAGTGTAGTATCACATGATTCTTGACAAATGTATCTTTTTCTTTTATGTACACTGAAAGCATGTGCACCAAAGACAAATTCCTTGTGTGTTCAATCACACTTGGCCAATAAAGAATTGTATTCTAAAAACACATCCTCCCAAAGTTGATTGACAAAGTTGATCCCCAAAACTTCACCGATGGATCCCTATCCCCCACTAATTGCATGACTACGGTTAATGACAGGTATGGTTTTAAAAACTGTTTTAATTGTTTTTTAATTGTTGGTTTAAAATTGTTTTTAAGGGGTTTTAATGTTCCATCTATTCTTTGGTTGTGAGCTGCCCAGAGTCCCTTAGGAGTTGGGTGGCATACAAATTCGAATATGTGTATGTATGTATATATGTATGTGTGTGTGTATATATATATATGTCATATATCTCCGAGACCGCCTGCTGCCGCACGAATCCCAGCGACCGGTTAGGTCCCACAGAGTGGGCCTTCTCCGGGTCCCGTCAACTAAACAATGTCGGTTGGCGGGCCCCAGGGGAAGAGCCTTCTCTGTGGCGGCCCCGGCCCTCTGGAATCAACTCCCTCCGGAGATTAGAACTGCCCCTACTCTCCTTGCCTTTCGTAAACTCCTTAAGACCCACCTCTGTCGTCAGGCATGGGGGAACTGAAACATCTCCCCCGGGCAGATACAATTTATGAATGGTATGTTTGTATGTATGTGTGTTTAGAATATGGGGTCTTTTAAATATTTTTAAACAGTAATTTAGATTTGTTGTAGATTGTTTTTTCACTTGTTGTGAACCACCCCGAGTCTGCGGAGAGGGGCGGCATACAAATCTAAATAATAAAATAAAATTTAAAATTAAGGGAGACTAGGATAGATCTATTTCGGCTTTATTCTGGCCTCATCAGCTAGCCATGCCCTCACTGGGACTTGAACTTGCAAACTTGGCCTTGTAAGGCAGATATATATATATAATAAATATATAAATAAAAATTATTATTATTATTTCAAGAATACAACACAGCAAACGAGATTACTATGCTGGGTTTCATATTTCATCACCAGTCGGGTGCAGATCCCAGATAGAGATTTTGTCAATTCTGATGGTTTTCAAATGTCTGCTGAGATCCTTTGGCACTGTGCCTTGTGTTCCAAGGACCACTAGGACCACTTTCACTGGTTTATGCTGCTCGATTTTCAGATATCATCATCATCATCACAACTATTAACAACAACAACAACAACACATATGGGAGCATCCCTTGGTCACTTTTATTTGGAACTGTCAATCCAGGAAACCAGTCACACCAAGTTGCACGTGGGGGGGGGGGAGCTAACGAAGGCTCTTCTTCCTTTCGCACTTCTACAGGTGATTGGTTTTTTGCGGGCGGATCGTAGCCATTGGAGGTGAGACGTTCCAGAGCCTGCGGGCCCCGCCCCCTACCTGTCAGCTTCCCTGAGACCACGCCCACCGAAACGCCCTGGACCTTGCGCACGTGCGTGCGTGCCTCTGGTTCTTATTTGTGAAGCGTGGACGGTGGGGGGGGGGGAAGAGAGAATGAGAGCCGACCACCGCGAGCCTTCGAGCCTGACCCCCCCTCCCTCCACAAACGGAGAAGCGATATGCTAGCTCCCGGCTAGCTCGAGACGGGCTCCCTCAACCTCGTTTCGTTGTGTGTGTGTGTGTGTGTGTGTGCATGCGGGCGTCTCTGTGTGTTTTCCTTCTTCTCACAAGTTTCCAAGCCAGCCGACCGCGCGAGCCGAAACTTCGAACCGGCGGCAAAGAAGCAGCAGCAACCGCCCTCCCGGCGGGGACCACCTCGGCGGCGGCTTTAACGCGCCGAGAAACTTGCCGCCGTCTTACTTTCCCGACGGAGAAACGCTCCCCTCACACACCGCGCGCGCCCTTCCTCCTCATCCTCGTCACCCGCAAACCCCACCCCATTCCTCGACGACCGCGCCGGCTTTCCCTTCCCCCCACCTCCCTTTATTATTATTATTTTTTCCCTTTACCTGCAGGAGACCGTGATCTCCACTTTGGTGGCCGGGATGCTCCCCGTGAGAGGGTCGAAGTCCTGCACCGACGCCATGTCCCCGAGTTTGTCCAGAACGTCCTCCTCCATGAGAGAGAGGGGAGAGGGAGGGAGAGAGGGAGCGCACGGGAGAGCAGCTCCTCTCAACAAGTCGCCGCCGAGTGCGCTCGGCTAGCCGGAGAGTGAGTGTGTGTCAGAGAGAGAGAGAGAGAGACCAATCCGCCACCGAACCCTAATCGGAGCCCCCGGCCCGGCGGGCGAGCCGAGCAGGCGCGCTCTCTCTCTCGCTCGGACTTGTACGCGTTTCTTCGCTTCAAGCGCCGCGGAGACCCACGCGCCAGCCGGGCGTGAAGCGCTGACCGCTCGGAGAGCTAAACGGAGGTGGCGCGCGCTCTCGCTCGCTCGCGCCGGCTCTCTCCACGCAGGGAAAGGGGGCTTTTTCCCCCCCTTTCCCCTCCTCAAGTCCACGGAGGGAGATTTTAAAGAAGCTCCGCCTCCCTCCTTCGGAAACCAAACGGTCGGCGGGGCCCCCTCAGCCCAGCGCTGCTCCTACAAGCAAATAGGGGAACACCACCACCACCACCCACCCCCGCCGCTGGACCCATCCCTCACACACGCACACACACGCAACCCCGGGGACCTGTTTCCCCGCCGCGCACCCTTTCTGCGCTGGTGCCCGCGGGGAAAACGCCAGTCCCGGAGGGCTGAAGAAAGAGAGCCTTCTCGCAACCGTAGGGCATTGCGCCGAAGCGCGGGGGGATTTGGATCCGCGCTTCGGGGGGGGGGAGCGAAATGCCCTTTTTGTCTCGTGGGGGAGGCGCCCGTAGCTTGGCGTCGAGATTAGGAGTTGCAACCTTCTCCCAACCGGGGGGGAGGGGGGCGCGGAGTCGTAGTCCGAGGCAGCTTGGAGGGCACAGAGGAAGCTGTGTTTCTTGAGCGTTTGAAAGTAGGCGAACTGGCTATAAGTGCCGTAGGTTTTGTGGGACGCGATTTTGAAGGAGACCTGGAATCAGAGACTGGGCTGTGGCCAGGGAAGAAAAGAGGAAGGATTGGGAGGAAAAACGCGTTCCGCACATGCATGTTCTAATGACTGACAAACAGTGGTAAGAACATCTCTCTCACACACACAATCTCTCTCACACACACACCTCTCTCTTTCACACACACACACACACCCTCTCTCTCACACACATACCTCTCTTACACTCACACATACCGATCTCACACATACACATCTCACACACACACACACCCCTCTCTCTCTCTCTCACACACACACACACACACCTCTCTTACACACACACACACCCCTCTCTCTCACACACACCTCTATCACAAACACCCCTCTGTCTTACACATATATACCTCTCTTCCACACACACACACTCTCTCTTTCACACACACACCCCTCTCTCACACACATACCCCTCTGTCTTACACATACACACACCCCTCTCTCTTCCACACACACACACTCTCACACACACACACATCTCTCAGACACACCTCTCTTACACACACATCTCTCACACACACATACACACCCCTCTCACACACACACAGCCCTCTCTCTTACACACACATCTCTCTCACACACACACACCCCTCTCACACACACCCCTCTCTCTTACACACACAGCTCTCACACACACCCCTCTCACACACACATATATATATATCTCACACACACACTCACACACCTCTGTTACACACATACATATATATATATCTCACACACACACACACACCTAATCCGCTTTCTCCTGTGTGAAGATTTTGGGAAGGTATGAGGATGGCATGATTTGTATGAGACAAACCTTAAGACAAGGCCATTGGGAGAAGCTCCTACGCCTGCCCTCATATGCAGAGCAGAAGGCAAGTATGCTAAACTTCACAATAGTCTTGAGTGGTTATATACCCTGTGTATGTGCCTCCAGGGTATGAGGATGTTTTGTTTTTCTTGTTAAACACCTTAAAACAAGTAATTATAGTTTCCAACCGCCTGGCTACACTATGCAAGAAATAAACCTTCACGGAGCTACAACCCAGCACCATCCAGGCTAAAAGACTGTCAGAAAGCAAGAAATCAATGTAGTATATACAAGAGAAGCATCAAGAAAGTGACTCAAGACACGGACCATGCATCAGTTCAATTACATATTTAATGATGAATATGCATGTAGAAAATAGTTTAGAAGCATTTGCCTGTTTTGGAGATGCTAAAACACACACACCAGAGAGAGAGAGATGCCTAAGGCCAGGGGTGGAGTCCAGGACCTCAGTCACAAAACCTAGCAGTCTTCAAATCAATGTCGCACAAATCCCAGCAGCGGGTTAGGTCGCACAGAGTTGGCCTTCTCCAGATCCCATTAACTAGACAATGTTTGGCGGGGCCTAGGGGAAGAGCCTTCTTTGTGGGGGGGCTGGCCCTCTGGAATCAGTTCCCCCCCAGAGATTTGTACTGCCCCCACCATCCTCGCCTTCCGCAAGAATCTTAAGACTCACCTATGTTGCCAGGCCTGGGGCAATTAGACCTTGCCCCCCTGACCAATAAATGTGATGTGTGGTGTGATTGGATTGCTTGACTGAGTAATACATAGGGTTTTTAGTTGTACTTTTTTAATGTACTGTATTAGATTTGTCCTGTACGCTTTGTTTTTATATTCTGTGAGCCGCCCCGAGTTTTCGGAGAAGGGTGGCATACAAATCTAATAAATAAATAAAATAAATGTGTGAAGCTCAATCTCACTTCACTTCTTCTGTACATACCCCCCCCCCTCCCGCTCGGTATTTATGGGACTGGTAGACTGGCTGTGCCTAGCAAAAGCCACAAGGGTGCAGATGACTACATGTTTGCCTGGAATACGGAGGAGCATGAATTCAGGTGTCTATATAAGTGTGAGCTGGAGAAATTAGGAATGTATATTAGAGAGTGACAACATACGCCCAAAGTGTCTAATGTGAGTGGTGGTTGTTTTTAGATAACAATAGAATAGAATACAATTCTTTATTGGCCAAGTGTGATTGGACACACAAGGAATTTGTCTTGGTGCATATGCTCTCAGTGTGCATAATATTAATAAAAATCTTAGGATAGAAGCAACAAGTTACAGTCATACAGTCCTAAGTGGGAGGAAATGAGTGATAGCAATAACTAGTAGAAATAGAAGTGCAGACTTAGTAAAAAGTTTGACAGTGTTGAGGGAATAATGTGTTTAGTAGAGTGATGGTGTTCAGGAAAAAACTGTTCTTGTGTCTTGGTATTCAATGTTCTGTAGCGATGTTTTGAGGGTAGGAGTTGAAACAGTTTAACTCTTTTCAATCCATTAAACAGTTTTAATGGATTGAAAAGAGTTGTTTAAAAGTTGTTTTGCTTTCTTTGGTCCGGGGAATGTTGGTTTTTATTTTCTGTTTTTTATGTTCTTATCACTGCTGTGAGCCACCCAGAGTTATGGCCAATAAAATACACAGCCGTATAAGTCTCATAAATAAATAATATTACTCCTTTTTGTTGCCTAGGAATAAGATAATAATATAAATGACAAGCATGCAAGCAGAGTTGTACAAGATAGGAAGAGAAGGGGGTTTTGTATCAAGAAGTGCTCTGATTTAGAATGGGGCGAAAAATATTCTGTTATTATTCTTGTTCTGTATAAGCAAATGGCCATATTAGAAAATAGCAACAGGATATAGTTTTAGCATATTCAATTCTCTGACTCTGCATTCTTTTTATTATCATAATATTAGGTCCTATTTTTCATGTTCTATTCACATTAGCCTAATGTAACCAAACAGCAGCTTGTGAAAAAAAATGTTTGTGAGTAATATAAGCAATATTCATCCAACCCACAATCACAAAGAAAATGCCTTGAGCATATATTTGACCTAAATAGTTGAAAACAATTTCATGCAAGACAGGATTTTTTTTTATAAAGGTCCGGTGAGTAAAGAAGAGTATTTTCAACATTTTGCATCTACATTGTCATTTATTACTTTTAAAATATTATTTGAGAATTTGTTAGCTTTCCTTGCTTTGATTTACATACTGCTTAGATTTTTAATACTGTATTGCTGAATCATAGGAAATATGTGTCAGAAATGCAGATATGTTACTCTTTCTCTATTATACCTGATCTACCACATGTTTATATAATTCAATCATAGTTTGTTAAATTTCAGTATAAAATAAAACTGACAGCTTTAGCAGACAAACTGGCTATCAAGGACTTTTTCAAAAGATACTGACAACAGAAGTCAAAACCACCATAATGTCATCTTCTTGGATGAAAAGTGAAATGTCTTCAAGGAAAAAGAAAGAAAACCCAAAGAAGAGCATGGCCAATGCCGCAGCACCATGGAGTTTCCCCTTGCTGTGTAGGGGAACTCTGATATCTGCCCCGTTTAGAAACCTGATTCATTCAGAACCAGATCAGAACCGCCCTGTAGGGGTGAGGAAAAAGAGGAACACTTGCCGGTGGGTTGGGGGAGCAAACCACCACCACCACCAGGGAGCCAGCTTAGCCTCCACAGCCAGCAGCAACAGAAGATGACTTTCAAATGTCGTCCTAGCTGCGGCTGTCACTTTGAAAGGATTGAATTGTGAGATTGGAGTCATCTGGGAAGGAAAACTAAAGCCAGGTACTGGAGTGATGAAGAAACTGAGGCAAGTGAATGGCATTACCAAAAGAAAAGTTAGAAGAAGCATTTTAATATTTTAAGGGAAACAAAAAGACCAGAAATTAAGAAGCAGCTGCCTAGTATATGGATACAAGGGAGTAACAAAATTAAAGAGGTCTACAACTAAAGCCCAATTACCAAAGATTTGGAACTGTGTTTTAAAAGATTTGGAGGAGGCTTAAGAAAGTTAGATGATAACATTTGGAGGAAGTAACTTGAAAATTGGACTTGATTTTTTAAAAATGGAAAAATTAAAACCAGAAAGGCAGAGCTGGGATGTTAGAACAGAGGGTACCATCTGGTGGTAAGAGGAATTACTGCAATGCTTGAATATCTTTATGGATACTTGCCCAGCTGCTGACCTTGAAAGATTTGAAAGCCTGAAAGTGGAGGAAATTTAAAAACATATTTAAATTTGTTATTGTTTGAAAGAAAATGGTTGGATTGTTCTGGATAAGAATGAACTTGAATAGATATCAATAACAAAAGTAACAAAAGGACTTGGATTATTTATTTGTTTATTTGTTTGCTTGACTTCTATGCCGCCCAATCCTGAAGGACTCAGGGCGGCTTATAACAGCGGTACAAGTACAATAAGAATAAACTCAAATCAGTAAAATAAGTTGAACAGTTACCAATATAACTATCAAAAAGAAAATTTACAAGTTATAAAAGGCTGTAGAATACATTTTTTGTTAGCAGCTGGACAAATTGTGAAAAATTAGTGATTTGTGATTTTGAAGCATGGAGACAAGCAACGAAATTTGAAATTGGACTGATTCTGCCAAAATTAAAAATCTTCTTTTAAAAATCTGAGAACTTGATTTTCAAGTCATGGAGGAAATTGATAATAATAATAATAATAATAATAATAATAATAATAATAATAATAATAATAATAATAATTTATTAGATTTGTATGCCGCCCCACTCCGAAGACTCGGGGTGGCTCACAACAATAATAAAACAGTGTGACAATGTAAACAAATCTAATATTAAAAAAGCATCTTAAAACCCATCATTTAAAAACCATGCAACACACGCATACCATACATAAAACTATAAAAGCCTGGGGGAGATATATCAATTCCCCCATGCCTGGCGATATAGGTGGGTCTTATGTAGTTTGCGAAAGACAAGGAGGGTGGGGGCAGTTCTGATCCCTGGGAGGAGTTGAGTCCAGAGGGCCGGGGCTGCCACAGAGAAGGCTCTTCTCCTGGGGCCTGCCAGACGACATTGTTTAGTTGACGGGACCCAGAGAAGGCCAACTCTGTGGGACCTCATCGGCCGCTGGGATTCATGCGGCAGAAGACGGTTATGAAGAATTTATTGATTTTTTAAAAGAACTTAATGATCTCAGAAGATCTTTTGGAATTGAAATACGTGAGAAAGGAAAGAATGAAGCACATGAAAATGATGATGAAAAGGGAAATAATATTGATAATGAAACATTGATTAATGATTATGCAATTTGACTTAAAATTAAAAAGCAAGAGAAAGAATAATATATTGGTAAATTAAGCTAGTAGCGGTTAATTTGAGGGGGAGAATCTTTTTGAAATTAAATGGTAGAAATCCCAGAGGACAAAATTAGATTTATATATATATTCTTTTTTTGTCTTTTAGAAGCAATAAAATTTCAGTATAAATATAACTGGAAATTTAGTGTCATATATATAAAGTGTCATATATATAAAAAATTTACGAATGATTGATTAAAATATATAATCATGTATATATTGTAATATTGTAATATCTGAAAGTACAGTAATACCTCATGATATGAACTTAATTGGTGCAAGGAGGAGGTTCGTAAGACGAAAGGTTCGTAAGACGAAACATTGTTTCCCATAGGAAAAAATGTAAAGTCAATTAATCCGTGCAACCAAAACAACCCCCACAAAAAAACGGCTTTCGGCGACTGCTGGGAAGCCGCGCGGCTGTTTTAAAAGGTGACAGCCAGCCTGGGAGGCTTCCCAGCACCCCCCCGAACCCGGGTTCGGGGGGGTGCTGGCAAGCCCCCCAGGCCAGCTTCGACCTTTTAAAACAGCCCCGCCGCTTCCCAGCTGTCTCCTGAAGCCGAACGCGGAAGTTCGGCTTTAGCGTTCGGCTTCAGGAGACAGCTGGGAAGCGGCGCGGCTATTTTAAAAGGTTGCAGCCGGCCTGGGGGGCTTCCCAGCACCCCCCCGAACCCCGAACCCGGGTTCGGGGGGTGCTGGCAAGCCCCCCAGGCCGGCTGCGACCTTTTAAAACAGCCCCGCCGCTTCCCAGCTGTCTCCTGAAGCCGAACGCCAAAGCCGAACTTCCGCGTTCGGCTTCGGGAGACAGCTGGGAAGTGACGCGGCTGTTTTAAAAGGTGACAGCCGGGCTGGGGGGCTTCCCAGCAACCTCCCAAACCGAACCCGGGGTTCAGAAAAATTTTGCCTCTTCTTACGAACTTTGTTCGAGTTACGAACCGGCGTTCGGGAGGCTTCTGGGAAGCCCCGCCGCCCGGCTGTCACCTTTTAAAACAGCCCCGCGACTTCCCAGCAGTCTCCGAACGCCGGTTCGTAACTCGAAAAAAGTTCGTAAGAAGAGGCAAAATTTTTCTGAACCCCGGGTTCGTATCACAAGTTGTTCGTAAGACGAGGGGTTCGTATCTTGAGGTACCACTGTATATGGACTTATGTATGGATTGATGGAGAAAAAATAAAAAACGTTTTGCAAAAAAAAGAAAAGAAAACACAATTGCCTTTTGAAAAAGCACCTTTGGGACAACTATGACCTGAAGACTGAGAATCTCCATAGACATTCTCCCATTGTATAACATGTCTCTTAGGACCAGCTTAGCCGAGGCAACTTGTTATTTAAACATACCATAATCCCCGAGCAAAAGAATGAATTCACAACTTTTGAATATAGCATTTGCCTCATTCAGTAGCATATGAATCAACTGGTGTAGTGAGAAATTGGGAAGTTATCTTTGTCCATTTAAACTATTTTAGTATTTTCTCATTACATGTTTATGTCTCTTCAACCATTTAACTCTAAGCGTCTAAGCAAAGTATAATTAAAAAGTTATCAAGATTATAGAATATGCAAATAATATTACCAATATATGTTTAATATCTTAATATAATTGCAATAAAAATCCCCACATAATAGCAAGGAACTGGCTTCATCCCAAAGTCCTTCTCACGTTGGTGTCTTCCTCCAGCTATAAGATGCACTGCTTGGCCTTATTTTTGGGGAGGTTTTATTATTTTGGGGCGCATGGAGCAAGACAGGGCTCCTTTTGCCATCTTACCTGATTTCACGCTCTGTCTCCCTAACCAGAGGAAATTGCAGGGACCGGCTGCACATGCATTTAAATATTTTCGAAAAGGGTTTGTTTTCAGGGAAACACAGTCGCAATTCTTGTGAGATATACCTTCTTAGTTATTTTGGATTTGACACCTCTACTGTACCGAACTTCGGGATATTCCTCCCTTGTTTATTTGATCCTTGAATCAGTTATAGTACTTTTTGTCAATTGACATTCTTTTCTATACCAATTTAAATAATGTTGTTTGGCAGGCCCCAGGGGAAGAGCCTTCTCTGTGGCAGCCCCAGCCCTCTAGAATCAACTCCCCCCGGAGATTAGAACTGCCCCCACCCTCCTTGTCTTTCATAAACTACTCAAGACCCACCTATACCACCAGGCATGGGGGAGTTGAGACACCTTTTCCCCAGGCTCTTTATATTTTATGTTTGGTATGTATGTGTTGTTTGGTTTTTAAATATGATAGGGTTTTATATGCTTCTTTTTTAATATTAGATTTGTTTTGCTATAATATTGGGTTTTTTATTGTTGTGAGTCACCCCGAGTCTTCGGAGAAGGGCAGCATACAAATCTAATATATTATTATTATTATTATTATTATTATTTCAATGCTGAAACTTCTTTCTGAGTTCAGAGATCTTACGACTTTCCTTTTTTTCTAAATCTATTTCCATCTTTGATGTCTTATGGGTGTTATTGTAATACTGCTTCTTGTGTCTTCTAATAGTTCTCTGAAAATCTTTATTAAACACTTTCCTGATATCTTTGTCTTTCTTGGCTTTGGCTTCTCTTCTTGGCAATCTTCATCCTTGGTTTGTTTTTTTTCCGATATCAAGTTTGCTATCTTCTGTTTCTCCATTTTTGGCAGTCTCCTTTCACATTCACAACTTCTTTAAATAAATTTCACACTTCCTCTGTTTCTCTATCAGTGAGGTTCAGGATTTCAAAACAATTTTTGATGCTCCCCTTGAGAATGGTAGGTATATGCTCAAGATCATATTGTGGAAACTGAGTGGCTTCCTTTTTTCTTCTTTAGCTTAACTTAGAACCTGCATAAGAACACTTTATAATCTCTTCCTGTCAGCCACACACCCCAGAAAGATATATGGTAATTCTTCCACACAACTTGCCATAAAAGGGCAAAGTTGAATAAACTGTCTTGGATGGACTGTCTTCACACTCTTTCTCTCACAAATATCTAAATTGGACTCTCTCTCTTATTCCACTGAAATGCACCCTTTTTATTCCTGAGAATCCAAACTACCACATTCCATCATATTTCCACAGTCAAAATTGGCCATGTCATATGATTATTATTATTTATTGGATTTGTATGCCGCCCCTCTCCGCAGACTCGGGGCAGCTAACAACAATGATAAAAAACAACATGTAACAATCCAATTTAATAAAACAACTAATAACCCTTATTATAAAAACCAAACATACACCCAAACATACCATACATAACTTGTAATGGCCTAGGGGAAGGAATATCCTAACTCCCCCATGCCTGGTGACAAAGGTGGGTCTTGAGTAATTTGCGAAAGAAAAGGAGGGTGGGGGCTGTTCTGATCTCTGGGGGGAGTTGATTCCAGAGGGCCGGGGCCGCCACAGAGAAGGCTCTTCCCCTGGGGCCCACCAAACGACATTGTTTGGTCGACGGGACCCGGAGAAGGCCAATTCTGTGGGACCTTATCGGCCGCTGGGATTCGTGCGGTAGAAGGCGGTTCCGGATGTATTCTGGCCCAATGATACAATTACATTTGCCTTCTTAATATTTTGGCATTTCGGTTTCCAAATGATAATCATCACACCTTTCTGTGTTCTATTAGTTTCAAACTGAACTTGATCATCAACTCCTCTTATGGATGGAGCTTAAATGTGGACAATCATCCTGCTAAATAGTTGTCCAGGAAAGCCAATTAATATTACACATTTATTGACTGAATTGTAGAAGTACAGTTCTTGCCATACATTCCCTAACAATAAGAGAAATGCCATTCCCTCTTTAAAATTCATGTCCCAAGTAATAGTCAATGTGATCTTCTAACTGAGTGTGATCTGACCGGTCCATCTCAATTAATTGATGCCTAGATTTCAACATGTAATTGATTCAGTTCACCTTTTGTTGTGTTGGCCTTTCCCATGATCATAGTTGTTATATTCCCACTGTAATTCTGTCTTTATAGCTTTGGATTTTCTTCTTCAGCATGGCAAATTTGAGAAAGGTATACTAAAAGGTTTAAATGAGGCATAAACCCTTCAGCTCTTTCTCAGAAGCCTGTTGAACGCCATCTGATCTGAGGGACCCATCATTTGGCACTATACTGTCAATCATTTTATATAAATGTGGTTTTCTTGATAAACTCCTATAATGGTACAGTATACCCTATCTTTTCCTGCATGGGAGAAAACGATTCCCCCCAACATCTTCCTTTATCACCGTTGCCCTATACAGTGGTACCTCTACCTACAAACACTTCTACTTAGGAACTTTTCTAGATAAGAACTGGGTGTTCAAGATTTTTCTGCCTCTTCTCAAGAACCGTTTTCCACTTACAAACTCGAACCTCCAAAATTGCAACCGGAAAAGGCAGGGAGAAGCCTCTGTGGGGCCTCTCTAGGAATCTCCTTGGAAGAAACAGGGCTGGAAAAGGCGGGGAGAAGCCTCTGTGTGGCCTCTCTAGGAATCTACTGGGAGGAAACAGGGTCTCCACCCTCCCTATGGTTTCCCCAATTGCACACATTATTTGCTTTTACATTGATTCCTATGGGAAAAATTGCTTCTTCTTACAAACTTTTCTACTTAAGAACTTGATCACGGAACAAATTAAGTTCATAACTAGAGGTACCACTGTACAGTATATGCATTTGCTTGCTTTAGCCAGGCAGTGGAGAGACTTTTGCTTGTATTATTCTGAGAGTATGAACTCCTGGCATACACTTCTGGAGGGGTTTTTGCTCATCCCTCCCATCAGGGTAAGGCAATACAGCTTTCTTGGATAAGGGACTAAAGATAGAACTTTTTTGAAATTGTCTGTGGAGTGGGCCTAGATGTGTTGGAAATAGAAAATAATTTACAGGTAATCCTTGATTAATGACTAACTGGAAACAGATTTCCAGTGATAAATCATTACGGTCATAAATTGAGGCACTCACAACCTGATAATTTTTGCAGCTATCATTAAGTGAATCATGATGGTTAAATGAATATACAGTTATTAAACATTCTTCCAAATGGGCATAAACTGGTAAAAAAAATACCACATGACTTTGGGACTCTGCAACAGGCCACAAAGACAAGTTAGTAATAACGCTTAGAGTTTCTCTAAGCAGTTTACAGAGTCAGCATATTGCCCCCAACAATCTGGGCCCTCATTTTACCGACCTTGGAAGGATGGAAGGCTGAGCCCACCTTGAGCCAATCAGAATCAAACTGCTGGCAGTGGGCAGAATTAGCCTGGCTGCCAAGGTGCCTCAAATGCAATCATGTGACCATGTGGGTGAGTGAGTGGGTGGATGACATTTTGCAAAGGCCAGGAGTGCTTTACTTCTGGCCTATGTAAAACAAAGGACTTGTTCCTGTGCTGTTTGTACTTTCATTAAGCAGCTGGTTGTAAGTTGAGGACTACTATATAAAAATTACACTTGTAAAGCGTTTATAAACTTACTCTTAAGGTAGCACAAATGCTTCATTTAAATCTGAGTAATGATATTGTTACTGATTAATTACTAATTGTAATTGCTAATCTACCTAAAATGTGGCTGTCATTCCATGCATTACAGAAATCAGTAAACTAATTAATTAGAAATTGACACTCTACTGAGAATTTTGGAGGATGGATGATATATTACAAATGTCTATAAAATCTCCCATTAAACTCTATCATTCCTCTAAGATTACGGTACTGAAAAGATAAAAAAAATAAAAAGAATAAGTCTCCCCCTTTTATTTTACAATAATCATTGAGTGTGTTGGATATGAGTTATATTAGAGAAATAAGTACTCTCAAAGCATAGTTTGTGATCTTTTGTGTGCTATTTTAAGAAATAGAGATTGTCTTCTGAATAGACTGTCTCCCATCCCTCTTAAAAAACAGCTTGAATATACAGGAGACTGATTTTTTCAAAAATACTCCCTGTAGGTTCAGCCTGGTTAGAAATGTTACTCTGCCATATATCCTGAGAATATAGTTATAAAGGGTTTTTGCTTACTTTTCTAATGTATTCCTTCCATGTAGCAAATAGAAAACACTGTTGCAATCCCAATACACACGTAGCAGCAAACAAAAGTTAATTCATGTGCCTGCTATATCCAGACTGATGTCCCATAATCCTGGAAGTAAAAAAGAGAGTACATATTGTATACTTTTTGCATTATGGTAAAATGGGTAAATGATTCCTTTATGTGGGATTTGCTCTCATGTTTGTTGCATTATTCCAACATGAAATGAGGATAATGATGACAGCAGTGACACTATGCATAACAAAATGATAAGACTTCTACCCAACCACTGTTATCTTTTGTTAACATGAATATTTTTTTTAAAAAAATTCATATTACAAATAGCAAATATCAGTAAAATATAAGCAAGACAACGAAATGTTCTTTTCTGATTAAGAAGCCTGTGGGTCTTGAAAAGCTTTTTCTTGGAAGATTCCAGTAAGTGGAATAAAACATTCCTCTTGCAAGTATTTAAGCAGACACAAAACCATACAATGCATGAATTCTGAGGTCATATCAGCATGATCAGGACAGCATTTGTCCACCATACTTAGATCATTCTTTTTGATTAAGGGAAATGGGAGTGATTAATAATCCTTTATGCATAGAGCAAGATTATAGTTACTCAAAAGGAAAGGCCACAAACTGTACATGCAAACAGGATCATTGACTGAATTTGTTGTTGGTTTGACCAAGAAGAGTGAAGAGTTAATTCATGTTGGATCCTGAAAGTTTAAATACACAAAGCTGGATCACTGGTAGGACACATTTTTATTCTGTATCAAACTCAAGGCCTACGGGCAGGGGTGGACTACTGTCCAGATGGGGGGGGGAACACAATGGGGTAGTGAAAATGGAGCTCCACCCCAGAGCACCCAATTTGCACTGAAAGAAGTTGAAAGAAAATGCAGGACATCCTGCATAAGCCACACCCATAGGGTGGTAGTAAAATTTTTGGTAGCTCTTCACTGCCTACGGGCCACATCTGGTCCATGGGGTCACCCCGGAAAAAGCAAAGGATTGGTCCATGGTGCCTCTGACAGCGAAAATGAAGCTCGGAAAGACTGCACGCAACCCTCCTAAACTCCATTTTCTCTGGCAGAGGGTTGCTGAAATCTGTCCCGGCCAAAAACACAGGTCGTGAGCCCGTTTTTGCTGGCAGAGCGCTCTGGCATTACAGGCGTCTCCAAAATGAGTGACATCAAGCTTGCCCCACTCACTTTGGCAACGCCTCCTCCCCCCCAGCCTCCCCTGAGGTCAAACACAACCCTGATGCAGCCCTCAGTGAAATCAAGTTTGACACCCTTTGCCTAGGCCAACTGGCAGCCAACGTATTCAAGTTAAGTGGATTCCAATGGGTTCCAACTTTGTCTCCTCAAGAGTTAGAGTGTGTGAATCTGGAATAGCTGTCAGAACTGGAATGGCTGTCATAACTTTTTACTGAAATGAAGATTGAAGCAAGGTTTGAAAACCTATACACAAAAAATGGATCACAGACAGAACTTCTGCCTGGATAAGTTGTCAGCAAAGTCGAGGTTGTCCTCAGCTATGTCACAAAGACCAAATGTTGATCCCCAAACGAACCACAGAAATGAGAGTTATCTCAACAATAAAGCCCACTTGTTGTTATAGAAATGGCTAGTTGGAGTTGGAAGTCAATGCATTTTGTCTCTTTTCCACCTTTTACCTATACTTTTTCCTTCCCTTTTTCCTCTGCTATTTTTCCTATGATATTCTTTTGTACTTCTGTTTTTTATATTATAAAATAATGAAAAAATAAACCCCAGTTTTCTAGAACTATGGAAAAGTAAGGAACCTCACTTTTAAATGTGTTTTATTCACTTTCAGTGAAAAGGCTTTATTTGTGTGGGTCCAATCTTCTTTGCTTATTTGTTGTATAAATTAAAAATTATTACAGTAATTATTCTTAGCCAATGAATGCAAGTTTTATTAGCTATCACATGAATTGATTTATCATTTTAGGACAGCACAATATCACAACGAATGAGAAGCCCTATTTTAGGGGTATAATATGATGATCTATTTGTTATCCACATTGTGTCAACATTTTTCAAATTAATTATTTCAACTTTTCTAATAAAAGCTATTCTTTTCTATTATAAATTCGTTCATGTATTACTTTCTCTTAGATCTTCATTAAATATGCATTCTGATAAATATTTCTTGTTCATATTTCATAAAAAGTTTAGTTTTAGATAAAACAAAAAAAAATACCATGCATTATCGTTTTATTGGTGTATGTCAGCATGATTTAGAATTGGTCAGTGGGAAATTCTTTGTTAAATTGGCAACTTCAATGTAAGACAATGTAATTGACAACTTCAATTAATCCTGGATAATTTGGTTAACCAATATTTGGTAAAGTGCTGAACCATTTGATACAAATTGACACAGGTGAGCAATAATGAAATCACAGCCTAAATTGCAGTTTTTGGATTGTCTGTGGAAATTCTCAGTCAACCAAGCCACGGTTGTCCCAAAGGTGCATTTTCAAAAGACAACTGAATTTTTGTTTGTTCGTCCTTGAGGACATTTCGCTTCTCATTGAAGAAGCTTCTTCAATGCAGTTCAGTTCAACTGAAGGAGCTTCATGGATAAGAAGAGAAATGTTTCAAAGAAAAAATATTTGGGACTGTTGTGTCCTGAGATTTGCATGTTAGCTTGTACATTTCCAAACAGGTCTGTTCTATTGAGCGGGAGATTACTGAACGCTGATTGGTTCTTCCCAGCTGGTGCTCCCTATTTAAACAGGAGCCACCGGCTGGGCTTTTGCTGGAGTTCTCACTATTCTCAACAAAGAGCTGTTGCCACTATACAAGTTTCCTGACTCTTCAGGACCAGAACTCAACAGGAACATATTTTTTTTAATTAAATTTGATATAGATGAAGATTGTATTATTGAAAACTTGCTGGTATTACCTATCTAAAGCCTGTTTGCTTAGGGAGGGCCTCCCCAGAGCCTCTTGCTTTGTGGGCAGTGAAGGGCCACAAAATTTTTACTACCACACTGTGGGCATGGCTTATTTTGTGGGTGTGGCTTGATTCATATAACTGGGTGGGAGTGGCTTGTCAATCCTTGAAGAAATCAGATTGACTTAACAACCTCAGCAATTCACTTAACAATTGGCAAAAAAGATCATAGAGTGGGACACAACTCACTTAACAGCTTCCTTGCTTAGCAATGGAAAATTTGGGTTTCATTATGGTCATAATTTGAGGATTATCCGTATTGCTGATTTAACTCTGGCTATGAAAATGTAAATCCTGTGTAAAGGATATTTAGGAAATCAGCAAACAAAACAGCAGTCAAATGCATTTTGAAATAATCATTTTTGTAAAAAAAAATGCAAAATACTGTCGCATGGTAAGATTTAAAATTGAAAATATAAAGTACAAAATCCTGCTGATTAAAACATTTAAATAATCAATTAAGTACATATGGACACTTTCAAAGAACTGGATTTTAATTTCTTTTTTTTTACCAATTTTTCTATATTGTGATGACATGCATTGCATTCCCATTTCACATCACCAGTTGTTCTGGAAACAAATGTATTCACTCTGATTAGGTGTTTTTCCACAAAACCTGTTTAACAAAAGAACAGTAATTAAAATTCGCAGTTCAAATTCAGATTATAAAGAGAGGGTTTTTTGATATCACTTCCTAAAATAGTCTACTGAGTCACATTCAGATAAACTACTCTTTTTTTTTCCTTTTCATATTCAGTCAGAATACATAACTACATGCTCAATGACATTGATGCTTTGGGATTATTACCTCGGAGGAGAGTTTTATTATCGTATCAAGTACTAGGCTAACAAGTCAGGAGGTCCTGCAATCATTTAATATTCATGCCTTCATGGCATGGGAGCAGGCTCTTCTCCATCACATTACATTAGATCTAATGATTAGATCTGGCAGAAACGGCATGCTGTGTATACTACCAGCTGGGACCGATATTTGGTGATTTCCAGAAGAACCTCTTTTCTCTGCTGTGGTTTCAACTTTATGGCACATCCTTCACCCTGAAATTAGATTTGCTCCATCCCTTTTGACATTCCAAAAGTCCCTCCAGACCTGGTTATTTAATCAGGCCTGGAGCTCCTGGGGAATCAAAGATAATTTAATAATACAGTGTTCCCTCGATTTTCGCGGGTTCGAACTTCGCGAAAAGTCTATACCACGGTTTTTCAAAAATATTAATTAAAAATTACTTCACGTTTTTTCCCCTTATACCACAGTTTTTCCTGCTTGATGACATCATATGTCATCGCCAAACTTTCGTCCGCCTTTAATAAATATTTCTTTTAATAAACTTTAATAAATAAACATGGTGAGTAATAATCTAAATGGTGGCTAAGGGAATGGGAAATTGTAATTTAGGGGTTTAAAGTGTTAAGGGAAAGCTTGTGATACTGTTCATAGCCAAAAATAGTGTATTTACTTCCACATCTCTACTTCGCGGAAATTCGACTTTCGCGGGCGGTCTCGGAACGCATCTCCAGCAAAAATTGAGGGAACACTGTAATAATTTATTAGATTTATATGCCGCCCCTCTCTGAGAACTCGGGGTGTCTCACAACAATAATAGCAATACAGTACAATACAAATCCAATACTGTATTAAGAAAAACTCAATTAAAACCCATCATTACAAAAAACAATCAGTACTACACAATCACACCATTCTCAAATGCTACAAGTCAGAAGGGGGGAATTAATTCCCCCATGCCTGGTGACATAAATGGGTTTTCAACATCTTGCGGAAGGCGAGGAGGGTGGGGGAAATTCGAATCTCCAGGGAGAGTTGGTTCCAGAGGGCCGGGGCCGGCACAGGGAAGGCTCTTCTCCTGGGTCCCACCAGACAACATTGTTTAGTCAACAGGACCCGGAGAATGCCAACTCTGTAGGACCTAATCGGCTGCTGGGATTCATGCCGCAGAAGGCAGTCCCGTAGGTATTCTGGTCTGATGCCATGTAGGGCTTTATGGGTCATTACCAACACTTTGAATTGTGTCTGGAAACTGTTCAGCAACTAGTGTAAGCTGTGGAGTGTTGACGAGACATGGGCGTATCTAGGTTGGCCCATGATTGCTTGTGTGGCTGCATTTTGCATGATCTGGAGTTTCCGAACACTCTTCTGTCAGAGGACAGTTTGGATAGTTCCATCATTAGGTGCTGATTCTTTGCCAAGGGTTTCTGTATTTTTTGTGTATTCTATGTATGTTTTTATAATATTTATTTGCAATCGTGATTTTATATCATGCATATATATATACATATACATATACATACATACACACATACATACATACATACATACATACATACATACATACATACAAGGGTCGCCCAGAAAGCAATGCACCACATTTTTTTCTCAGCCTACAGTAATGGTACCAATGCAAAACTTTAGATATACATTATTTGAATTGTCAGGAGTGTGTGTGTAAATTTTGTGTTTCTTCAGACAGATAGTGTAGCTGCAGCAGTGTTTTGAAATGTCGTCTGTAAATGATATATGTTACAAGCAGCGTGTCATCATTGAATTTCTCACTGCAGAGAAAGAAACTGTTGGGAACATTCACAAACATTTGTTTATGGAGAATTTGCAGAAGTACGGTTAATCGCCGAAGACATTTTGAGGATGACGAAGGGGTGATTTGCACAGTGCAGAAATGGCTTCATGACCAGAACAAGGAGTAGTACCGACAGGGGATACTCGCCTTTTTGTCTCGCTGGAGGTAGGCCATAGAACGGGATGGAGATTACATGGAAAAATAGGGAGTTTAGAAGAAACGTCATTCTTTCTCGTGTATAACTTTCATTGTGTTCAATAAATAATTGTTGAAGAAAAAATGTGGTGCATTACTTTCTGGGCGACCCTCGTACATACATACATACAAAGAACTGATAAAGAAATAAAGGGAGACTGGTATAGATCCATTTCAAGCTATTTGGCTCTCATCTGCTAGCCATAAACTTCTAGGATTCGCACTTGGGCAGCTTGCCTTATTAGGCAGTGCTTTTACCCTCTAAGCCACAAGTTCTCCTCCCTTATGAGCTGAGCCAAAGGGAAGATTAAATGTTTTTCTGTTGAATCTCTTAGTATAGACAAATATGCTCCCTCCCATATTAGGATATACCAGGTGACTCAATACAGTTGACACATGACAAAATTTATGATGGTTGCAGTGTCGTGGGGTCGTGTGAACTTCTTGCAGGCAAAGTCAAT
Source organism: Erythrolamprus reginae (assembly GCF_031021105.1). NCBI lineage: Eukaryota > Metazoa > Chordata > Lepidosauria > Squamata > Dipsadidae > Erythrolamprus > Erythrolamprus reginae. Next base: position 48,567,222 of record NC_091952.1, read on the forward strand.
GTGGAAGCTGGACTCCCTTAACAATCATGTGATTCATTTAAAACGGGGGCAAGAAAGGTTATAAAAATGGGGCAAAATTAATGCAACAAATATTTCACTTAGCCCCAGAAATGTTGGACTCAATTGTGGTTGTAAGCCACAAATGACCTGTACATGTTTCATTGGCATAGGCCATCCGGAATTACATTCTATAAGTGGAGCAGCCATAACAATTTGACTAAATTATTTATTTATTTAGGGTTCTTGTGCCACATGTCCTACTTATTATTCTTCCTTTTTGTTCCAACCGGCCATGCTTGTTCCATCACAAAAGGCTCTCTCGTGGCTCTCTCCAGATTAGCATATTATACTTTTACTTTGGCAAAATGTAGGTTGCTAGGATCCTGTTTAGGATGCTAGAATGTATAATTGTCAGAGATTAGCAGCTAAATCAGTCTGGTTAATCTACACCAGGGGTCTCCAACCTTGGCAACTTTAAGACTTGTGGACTTCAACTCCTAGAATTCCTCAGCCAGCAAAACTGAAGTCCACAAGTCTTAAAGTTGCCAAGGTTGGAGACCCCTGATCTACACTATCTACATTTAGTAGAATGTGAGAAGAAGCATCAGATTCACACTCTCTGTTGAATGTTAAATGTTTGTTTGGCTTGTTTGTATAGAGGATTATATACAGCCTAGATTATTATATCAGAATCTGCTAAAGAAGTCATAAGTTGCCAGGTTACAAATAATACTAGATTGTGTATGTTGTACTAAGCAAAAGATGAGAAACCATTATATGGTATATTTATGAACCAAGCCAGTAGGTATACCCATACCTGGAAGACCTCTGTGGCTGACCTCAAAAAGAATGAACGGCTTTTCAAATGGAAGATGCCCAGATCAAATCATATACAGTGGAACCCCGACATAAGAGCTGCTCTACTTAAGAGCAACTCGAGATAAGAGCTGGGAGGGGAGAGATATTTTTGTTCTACTTACAAGCCCAAATTCGAGATACAAGCGCCAAGGAGCTGTCTCCTGAAGCCAAACGCTAACTTCCGCGTTCGGCTTCAGGAGACAGCTGCGAAGCAGCGCACGTGTTTTAAAAGGTTGCAGCCGGCCTGGGGGGCTCGGGGGGGTGCTTGCAGCTTTCTTTCTTGCTCTTTTTCTTTCTCTCTTTTACCTTCCCTTCCTCTATTTCTTCTTTTCTTTCTCCTTCCCACCTTCTTCCCTCCCTCCCTCCACTCATTCCTCTCTTACTCTCCCCTTTCATAAGTTTCCTTGCTTCCTTCCTCTGTTCCTGTCCCTTCCCTCTTTCCTTCCTTCCTTCCCACCCTCCGTCCATTCATTCACCCATTCCTCTCTTGATCGCTTAAAGCCGGTCCCTGGTGCAAAAAGGGTTGGGGACCTCTGTCCTACAGGATTGGGTGGCAGAGAAGTTGAACATATGTAAATTTAAAAGTTTAAGAAAGTTTACAAGTTAAGTGAAAGAAACTTCATTATTCATTTATATGTACATGTACATTTCTTCATTAAAAACATGTCTTTCTGCATAATTTAGACTAACTTTGTGAGTTTTTTGAGGGCTGGAACCAATTAAAATTATTTACATTAATTCCTATGGGGAAAAGTCGTTCGAGATAAGAGCTGCTCGACTTAAGAGTCCAGGTCCGGAACGAATTAAACTCGTATCTCGAGGTACCACTGTATTATGGTGTGCACATTCTCCTATTTGAGAAAGACAGTAAGGAAGACCTGTGTGAAATGGATTTGTTCAATAGCACAGCTCTAAGCAATTGTAGGTTCCATCCATTATGGAAGAAACACATAAGCCCATCTTGGTTGGATCACAAAGATAAAATTGCACTGGATGCTTTGAGAAAAGAACTGGAAGAAAAGGTTGCCCAGAGCGATTCTGGTGGCTTTTGAAAAGAGAACAAAAAGAATACAAAGATCTTGGGAATAAAATTGTTGGAGTGGGGAAATCCTTAGAAACCGTTTGAAAACAAAAGATTTAATAACAGGAGCATAATCATCCAGGCCAGGAGTAAACAAGTAAGCAACAACTCATAGCAGCTTTTTCATCTTATTCGTTTCTTTACTCAATTGTCTATACAATCTTTCTAGCTGAAGAAACTATAGAAACGCATGCCAGCATAAGGTTAAGGACCCTGGAAGCAATGCAGTTTCAATGAATTGTCTGGAATATCTGATACAAATAAGCTTCTTATACTTCATTAGTTAGAGTAAGGATCCTTTGCACCCTTTCTAACTGCAGAGAAATATGAGATTACTATAGAAAACAAAGAGTCCATAAGGAGACTCTTATGCAGTAATCCCAACAACCACAAAATGCCATCATAGAATCACAGGGCTGGAAGAGACCTGGAGGTCTAGTACAACCCCCAGCTTAAGGCAAAAAAAAAACACTATACTACTCCAGACAAATTGTTTGTTTGTTTGTTTATTAGATTTATATGTCGCCCCTCTCTGAGGACTAGGGGTGGCTTACAACATATATTTATTTACTTATTGATTGATTGATTGATTTTGTCCAATACACAATGAGGGTTTCAGTGGGTATACACATAGTAAAATACATAATGAAGATTATAGAGGATATAATCATAGTAAAATATATCTAAGAAAGAATAGAAAATAAGGTATAGCAATAGAACATATCAATGAAAGAATAGAACAAGAGATATAGGAATAGAAGAAAGGTATAGGAGATATAGGAGAGCAATAGGACAAGGGATGTAAGGCACTCTAGTGCACTTGTACAATAAACAATAAAATACAGTAGCTAAATCCAATTAAATAAAACTAGGTAAACTAATCTAAAATCCCCAATTATGTTAAAAATCAATCATACCTATTCAGACAACCATACATAACATTCATCAGCCAGGGGGCTAAGATCTAATGGCCCTAAGCCTGGCAGCATCAATGAGTCTTAAGATTCTTGCGGAAGGTGAGGAGGGTGGGGTCAGTGCGAATCTCCAGGGTGAGCTGATTCCAGAGGGCCGGGGCCCCCATAGAGAAGGCTCTTCCCCTAGGCCCCGCCAAGTGATATTGTCTAGTTCAGTGTTTCCCAACCTTGGCAACTTGAAGATATTTGGACTTCAACTCCCAGAATTCCTTAAACACTCAAAGAGCCAAAAAAGTCCTACAGTCCCTTGTTCAATCTGTATAGTGTGGAGGACAGAAGGAAAAGGGGGGATATGATCGAAACATTTAAATATGTTAAAGGGTTAAATAAGGTTCAGGAGGGAAGTGTTTTAAATAGGAAAGTGAACACAAGAACAAGGGGACACAACCTGAAGTTAGTTGGGGGAAAGATCAAAAGCAACATGAGAAAATATTATTTTACTGAAAGAGTAGTAGATGCTTGGAACAAACTTCCAGCAGACGTGGTTGATAAATCCACAGTAACTGAATTTAAACATGCCTGGGATAAACATATATCCATCCTAAGATGAAATACAGAAAATAGTATAAGGGCAGACTAGATGGACCATGAGGTCTTTTTCTGCCGTCAGACTTTTATTTTTCTATGTTTCAATTCTGGAGTGGACTAGAAATCTGGTTGCCCCATCATAGAGTCTCCTTTTTCCTCTGCTGACCGGAATTCTAATTCCCCTACCATAGAGTCTCCTCCTAGCACAGCATCCTTTTTCCTCTATGTGTCCTAACTGAAAGCCCTATCAATTGTGGCACCACTGGCAACAGGGAGCCGCAGCAGAGGTATGAAAGAGCCACATGCAACTCCAGAGCCGCAGGTTGCTGATCCCCTGGGCTGGACATACCTAGCTCCTTCAACTGGTCATCATATAATTTAGGCGCCAGGCCCCTTATCATCCTTTTTTCTCTTTGCACAACTTCTAGGGGGTTTCAGCATCTTTATTGTTTTGTGGTGATCATAACTGGAGTATTAGTTTAAGGGTGGCTGCACTAATGCAGTATAAAGTGGTGCTATAATTTCTGCCACACAAACTTTTCTCTCTGCTGCCACCTAAGCATTTAGTTAGTTAGTTAGTTAGTTAGTTAGTTAGTTAGTTAGTTAGTTAGTTAGTTAGTTAGTTAGTTAGTCCAATGCACAATAATACACAATGAAGGTTATAGAGGTTATACTCAAGTAAAATATATTAGAAAAAGAATAGAAGTGAAAATTTAGGAATAGAATATATCAATTAGAGAATAGAAGAATATTATGAGAGTAGTATAAGAAGAATAGAATAGAAGAATAGTAGATACGATATATAAGATATAGGACAGGCATCAGGGGCATCCCATTCAAACTAACGGTAGCTAAAATAGTTGGTGCCATTCCTTGCTTCCCCAATAAAAGCATTTTCACAATAAATTATTCTTTTCATCCTTGAACATTTTTTGGCTCCTGTTCATGGTGAAGATAACAAAACAGTGGCTTAAATAGCAATGGACTTTTACATTCATTTTAAAATATTGATTAATATTATTTTAACGTTAAAAAATTAATATATGACATAAAGTAGTGATGTATGGCATGATTATTAATTATTATCTCCCAGGAAAAAGATGCTAAAAAGAGGATATCTAATTTTGCAGTATCTCTGCACTTTCAAAACGAAGTTTCAGTGAAAGGCTCAAAAAAGTCAAGGTCAGAGCAGAAAGATATTATTCTTTATGATTTATGTCAAGAATTCAATAGCAAGTTAGAAGTTTGAAACTCAGATGAATGATCCTAGCATAAAACTAAGAATTTCAATGGCTTCTACTTCAAATCTGTCAACACGTCAAGTAATTTCCAATCTTTGTAAAGAATCATTGAGTAGGTTATTCATCGTCTTTTATTTAGCGACATGCAGTTTTCTTTCTATTGTAACAAACGGTCTGCTTCTAAACACTTGGCCCGGTGCTCCTATTTTGTGAATGCATATTAATTCAGGATTGTCTTTGGCAATGGGGAGATAGGTACCTATTGTGTACCAGCTGCTGAATGAGAATCATTTGTAATAGAAGGATGACATACATGTGTCCAAAAATCCTGGCAATTTTCAGCTGGATAAATATTGCTGGTGGGTCTGCAGCCTGCATTTCTTGTGGGATATGAGATTAACACGCTGCTGCAACAAATCTCACAACGCCTGAGCAACATGCAAGGGGTTTACCTCAAAGAGTGCGAGGCACAGGGATCAGTGTGTTTGCAAAGCCAGGAAAAGCAAAGTTCAAATGATGACGGTGATAATTATTTCTTGTTTTTCACCAACCTCTGCTGAATTTCAAGCGACTCGAAAATGATTGATGGCATCCAATGCATCTGCAGCTTTTCAAGCCAAAAGACGGGCATTCCCAGCATCTGGAAGGAGACATGGTGGGAATGTGTAAATAATTTCTTTTGTTTCATTGCAAACAATTCTAAGAACTTAACTATATGCCGCATTAACTGCCCAGATGCAATTAGCGGGCTTTATTTTTGAAGTGTAGAAAGTGGGAACTTGCTTAGCATTTGGAAAGCTGAGAGCTTTTTCTAATCATGCACTAAAGTGCCTTCCGTCCCCTGTCCTATTGCTCTCCTATATCTCCTATACCTTTCTTCTATTCCTATATCTCTTCTTCTATTCTTTCATTGATATATTCTATTCCTATAACTTCTCTTCTCTTCTTTCTTAGATATATTTTACTATGAGTATCTCCTCTATAACCTTCATCATGTATTTTACTATATTTTACTATATACACATACTATACTATGTGTATACCCACTAAAACCCTCATTGTGTATTGGACAAAACAATCAATCAATCAATCAATCAATCAATCAATCAATCTCAGGAAAGACGTGACCAAAAATTGCTTTTTCCTTCAACTCTGCTCACAGGTCCCCAAGCCAGACCCTTTCATTAACCCCATATATGTCCCTTCATTGCAAATAGCTGACAAGAATTATCCTTGGATTAAGAGGTTCTTCCTGTCCTTTTCCTTTAGAAGAGACTTCCTCTAAATCCCCCCACCCACAGAAAAACAAACACAGCAGTATTTTCCTCTGGTCCATTGCTTTCTGCCAAAAAGGTTTCAAAAGTTGTTAACCTAATCCTACATAGCTTCTGCTCTGGTAATCTTACACCAGAGCATACAAAAATTTTGCCAGACCAATCCTTGAATACAGCTCATCTGTCTGGAACCCGCACCTCATTTTGGACATAAACACTTTAGAAAATGTCCAGAAATACTTTACTAGAAGAGCCCTCCACTCCTCCACTTGCAACAGAATACCCTACACAACTAGACTTACAATTCTAGGTCTAGAAAGCTTAGAACTACAACACCTTAAATGCGACCTAAGCATAGCCCATAAAATAATCTGCTACAACATCCTTCCTGTCAACGACTACTTCAGCTCCAACCAAAACAACACACAAGCACACAAAAGATACAAACTTAAAGTAAACTGCACCAAACTCGACTGCAGGAAATACGACTTTAGTAACCCAGTAGTTGATGCATGGAACTCACTACCAGACTCTGTAGTATCATCACCTAACCCCCAAAACTTTATCTTTAGACTATCCACTGTTGACCTCTCCCGATTCCTAAGAGGTCAGTAAGGGGCGTGCATAAGTGCATTAGCCTTCCGTCTCCTGTCCTAATATTTCTCTCTTACTAGTATCCTAGTAAACATTGTTATACAGTATCTTTGTATACTACCAATATGTACTTGACCAAAACAAATAATAAATAAAAATAAAATAAATTTAAAAGCTTTCTAATGGTTCTAAATGCCCCACATAGCAAGTGAGAATATTCTTCCAATGTCCCTAAGTAATTCCTTAATGCAGATGGACATTTTTGTCACTTAGGTTTCCCTCATCCCTGCATCTCTTTTTATCTTGAGTCCTCCGGTGTTTTTCGAACCCTTAACTCCTCACTGTCTTTTAATTGGTTTCCTAGTGAGGGAAGGAGTGTTTCCGAGCAAGCCGAAAAGGGCTGCTGAGTACCTAAATTTGATTCATTTCTATGCGAGGTGTATCTCCTTGTCACTCTCTCTCTCTCTTTCTCTCTCTCTCTCGGCTGTTTGTGGTTGACATTTTCTGCCAGATAAAAGATTAAATGCGGGGGAGGCAGGAAACAGCAGTTTTCTGCAGTTGCCCCTGTATTTTGCATGATTGCCACTGCTTGGGCAGCAATGTTTTAAAACAGAGGGCTAACATTTCAAGATGCTTCGTTTATTATATTCCTCCTGCCACCCAGGCATGTTCGCAGCATATACTTTGTAGCAATTGCCTTATCTTAGCCGAGCCAAAACACAGACACTCATTGATAATTCTGATGATATATTATTCTTAGTCAAGCCTTGGGCAATTGCAGATTAACTGAGTGACAATTTGACAGTCTTGCCAAATACGCACAACATTCTCAAAGAGAGAGAGAGAGAATGCCCTGTGCAGCAGATGGAAAATTGAATAATTCTAGCCTTCTGAAATAGCAAAATCTACAAATTAGGGCATTGCACGTCGATTACAGGTTGCATTACCTGCACTACTGACTCGGGTAAAGTTAAGATTTAGCTTTTCCTGTTTGAAAGATTGCAGCCTCAATCTTGGGTTAATCTGTAACCCACGGTTCAGGGTCTGTAACGAAGCTGTGCTTTAAACCTAATCCCAGAGCTCCAATCAGCCTAGCAGAATTGAACTGATTTTATTTCTAATTTAATATAATTGCATTTGTATAGGAGGATTTAAGCACAGGGAAATTATAGGCCACATCTGTGTCAGCTGTTTACCTGCGGTTTTGATTTGAAGCACCTGTAAGATGCACCTGGCTTGAAAAATCTATGCCTTGTATGGCCGTGTTATTGTAACACTGTATTAAACTAAGGAAAATAGTTTTTTCTCAATAGCTACCTGCCAAAGTGCAATATTTCTGCAAAAAATTAATCATTCTGATTATTCTTTTTATTTTTATCCTGTTTTTAACAGGTGATTTGCCACTCTTTGCTTGTCACTCTGCCCTTCTGGGTGGAACTTTGGCAGCATTCGCTATTTTGGTGTACAGAGGGGGGCGAAATCTGGTTGTTATTTTTTTTAAGCTCTTGGATTAATTTATAATTTTTCACTACCTCAAGATACTGGAGATTTGCCAAATTTTAGAAATCTACATCTGAAGCATGTATATTCGTTGTCACTCTTGATTTTTAAATCTAAATTTACTAGCAGATTACAGGTGGAAAATTTGGAGGGACCCAGAACGCTGAAGAGGGGGTTTGTCTCCTCCGACCATAATCATGGCTAACAAGGTGTTCGGCCGGGCTCTCTGATAGGAGCCTCCCGAAAATTCAAGGGTACAAATTAGAGACACACACACGTTTGAAAATTCAAAACAATGTTCTTTATCCCAAAATTCAAAATAAACTAAGCACTCTTTTTGTATTGCAAAGAGCACTTGTCCCAAAACAACTGGGTAGTCTGTACAATTTCCCTTAAGCACTCATTAAGTACTTAGCTAGCAGCTGTGAAGAAACTTCACACCCCTTCTTCTTCCAACAAGTGAGACACACACACACACACACACACACACACACGTTGCTCTGCTTTGTTTTCAAAGGCGTGAAAAAGCAACAAAGTCCAGAAAACACAGGATTCCTGACAAACTGCCATCAGATATTCTTCCACAACGGCCAAACCCACATGCTGCTATTTATAGCAGCAGCCCTAATTACAGGAGACCCGCCCAAACACAGGTGGCCTCACTTATTTCCTGTAATATGTTCTTACTTGGTCTCTTCTATGCATAATTCTGCGCTTGCGTGGGTCCAAAACGTCATCATCTGAATCAATGGAAGATAAGGGAGATTGACTGCCTGGGCTGTGTGCCAAGCCCCCCTCTGCCGAGTCACTCCCACCTTCTTCTTCGTCCGAGGAAACTAAACTCTGAACTGATTCTGTCGGCAATATCACAGGCCTGTGACATGTTGAAGTTTCCCCTGCATCCACCTCCCCATTCCCTGGGGCAGGAGCTGGGCCAGAGCCAACCACAACACAAGGTAATATCCATAATATGTGGAAGATCATGCACAAGTTCTTATCTCAGCTTTTGTCTCTGCAATTCTTCAGGGTGCATCTATAAAAGGCAGGATGCCTGCATTCATTTTAAGATCATTATCCCTTCTTCATTTCTGTCAGTACCCACTAGGTAAACCAGAGCAAGAAGTACACAGGAAAGCTAAAAGTGATTTTAAAAATTCTGTAATTAATAGAATCTCACAAATTTGATTACACTCTGCCTCCTTCTGCTGTTCACAGTTCATTGAATTCGGCAGGTTTCTGCCTACGCATCTTCAAAAACTTATCCTGCTACTGTAACTTGAAATACGTCTTATCCCCCTCATTACTCTGAGAAGGGGGTTTGCACGTCTCCGTCAAGCTCATCTTCCTAACTCTGTAAAATTTCCTTCTATAGCAACTCAGGTACGGTGACGTTCTGTTCCCTAATTTGGAAAATGATCTTCTTTTATGCACCCTTATTTGTTCGGGAGGATCCATTGAACCCCCATTGAAAATTTTTAGATAGGAGGCTGAAAGAAAGAGGAAAATAACAAAAAAACATTCTGCAAAAATGGGACTGCAGTGGTGGATCCCACTCTTTGCTTCTTGCTGTATGTGTCAATTTCCTTCAGTTTTTGATTTTCAGTAATAAACAGTCCTAAATTTTATTCCTGGTGTGACATGCTAATACATTCCTTTTTCTTTCTTGCCCAATAAGTCAACACAGACACATCCCTTCCTTTAATTCCATACTCTTTTCTCACTCTTTTTTTTTCTAATCCTCCTTTTGGACTTTCCAAACAGCAGCTTAATTTGTTGTCACCATGCATACCACTTCATTAGCTATCACTGGACAAGCTGATACCTGTCCGGAAATGGTGGTACATCTCTCCCTGCTGATGTCATTCAGTGACAAATCTGGCCATACTTGCTCAGCAGCAGAACTCTAGTGTGTGTGTGTGTGTGCGCGCGCGCAAAGTAGCCAGAAACATTTAGGCAAACTGCTGTAAAAGAAATAAACTGCACAGTACGATTTATTAACCGCCTTGAAGAAGGAATATAAGTACTGAAGTTATTCATTCCCATCAACAAGTCCCTGTTCTAGATGTGAAACGCCTTGAAAAACTGGACCAAGGATGTTTGCTGGGCTGAAAACTCTGCTTTTCTGTGTGAGTTGGCAATTAGGTGTTGGCAATGAAACAACTGCATTTCCTGTAAGACATTGTCACTTTGAAGCTAACAAGAGGCAATTATAATTATAGGGTAATTTGCACTCAGTTAAGAACCTAGTGCTAAGCCACAGGGCTCTATTATAAAGAAACTGATTATATAATATCAGTACACAAAATAAAATAGATTTCTTTTAAAAGATTAACATTAGAAGTAATCTTTAACTGGGCTTATTCTCAGGTGTATTTAATCCCCCCCCCCATTTTTCCAGAAATAAAATACAAATACAGTGGTACCTCTACTTAAGAACACCTGTACTTAAGAACTTTTCTAGATAAGGATGGGGTGTTCAAGATTTTTTTGCCTCTTCTTAAGAATCATTTTCTACTTAAGAATCCGAGCCTGGGAAAATTTCCCAGGAAACTTGAGAATGGCACGAAGACCCAGCCAGTTTCCTGCCATTCCCCCTGGGTTTCTCTCTCTAGCTCAGTGTATGGGAGGCAGCCTCATGCTGCGTGTTTGGGAGGTGAGTGCGCCTCCTTGCTGCCTTAGAGTCCCTCTTTTTTTTAAAGCCTTAAAGTTTTGGATTTTTTCGATTCCCTTCACCTCACCTTCTTCCTTCGGCAGTGACTGTCCTCCTTCTCTTCTTCCTCCCCCCGCCCCCCAAAATTCCGAGCTTTTATTTCTTTCCTAATGGGTTTGCATGCATTATTTGCTTTTACATTGATTCCTACGGGGAAAATTGCTTCTACTTACAAACTTTTCTACTTAAGAACCTGGTCACGGAACGACTTAAGTGCTTAAGTAGAGGTACCAGTGTACAGAATTTGTAAATTAAAAAGAACAAAACAAAAATTACAGGCAAAACACCGGAAAAGAAAGAAAAAGCAAATATAAAATTAAAAATAAACATATGAGGTCCATCCTAATTGAATGCTGGGTCTCACACAATCTAGCAGGTTTGCTCCTTTGCATTGCAGATCTAAAAATAGTTATACATTTTTCATCTATGCTTACTAAATTACTATTTTACATCACAGACTTTTGACAAATATCTCAAATATACAAATCTATTGTCTACCAATCAAATCGACCAATATCTGTTCACTGTAAAAAAAAAAGGTGTTAATTGTTATCACCCTAAAGTTCTTATTTCTTATTCAGTATTGATTAATACTGTTCTGTGGATCTTAACCTGGGACTCATTAAGCTAATCCAAGCGGGTCATCACTTATGTTTGAGCCATCAATGTGTTGCAGCTGCCAAAAAAGCCAAAGCAGTCCGAGGCGGCACCAACAGTGGAACAGCATTGAGAACATGAAAAGTGATACCTCATTAGTGAGGCCACACTTGCAATACTGCAAACAGTGCTAGTCACCACGATACAAAAATATGCTGTGACTCCACAAAGTGCAAGAGCAACAAAGATGATATGGTGTCTGGAGACTAAACCACATCATGAAAGATTGAGAGAACTAGGCACCAGGCTAGAAAGGAGGGAAACTGTTAAGTGACCTGTTCATAGAGGGCTAGTGGGGCTGGCTGAGGAATTCGGGGGGTTGGAAACCCACAAGTTGCCAAGTTTGGAGATCCTTTCTCTAGACCAGTGCTTCTCAATTATTTTCTGCTATGCCCCTCCCCCCAGTAAGAAGTATCGCCAAATATCGCCAAAAAGGCTTCTAGAGTTGTTCACCTGATCCTACGCAGCTTCTGCTCTGGTAATCTTACACTACTCACCAGAGCCTACAAAACTTTTGCCAGACCCATCCTTGAATACAGTTCATCTGTCTGGAACCCATACCACATCTCGGACATCAACACCCTTGAAAATGTCCAAAGATACTTCACCAGAAGAGCCATTCACTCCTCCACTCGAAACAGAATACCCTACGAAAGCAGACTATCAATCCTGGGTCTTGAAAGCTTAGAACTACAATGCCTAAAACACGATCTAAGTATTGCCCACAAGATCATATGCTGCAACGTTCTACCTGTAAATGACTACTTCAGCTTCAATCGCAACAACACAAGAGCACGCAACAGATTCAAACTTAATATTAACCGCTCCAAACTTGACTGTAAAAAATATGACTTCAGCAACCAAGTTGTTGAAGCGTGGAACTCATTACCTGACTCAGTAGTGTCAACCCCTAACCCCCAACATTTTCTCCTTAGACTATCCACGATTGACCTCTCCAGGTTCCTTAGAGGTCAGTAAGGGGCATGCATAAGTGCACCAGTGTGCCTTCCGTCCCCTGTACAATTGTCTCTCCTTATCTCATTTATCTTTTCTTCCTTTCAACTATGTTCACCTATACTTTTATATCTTTTCTTCTATTTTTTTCTTTACTTATATTCCCATATCTATTCTCTTCAATGTGTATTCTGTATTGGACTAACTAACTAATTCACTAACTAACTAAATAAATAAAATAAAATAAAATAAATAAATAAATAATAAAATAATTTTGCGCCCCCTCCAACTCTTCATTGGGACAATTGTGTGCAATATTCGGCATGTTTTTGCTGAAAAACTCAAGCAGCTTATCAGCGTGATTGGGGTGTAATATGTTTAAGTGATGCCTTCATATATTTGGCTTCATGCTGTCCGCTGCCAACATTTTTAGACACAGTAAACTATTGTGGTTGGCTCTGGGCCAGCTCCTGCAACAGGGAATTTGGATGTTGGCTTAGGAGAGTCCTCAGGTTCCCAGAGACTTGTCTTACTGCCATCAGCTTCGGACAGTGAGAATTCCTTGCCAAGGTCAGACGCTGGGGAAGAAGAAGAAGAATCAGATAGAGAGATGGATGCAGCCAGCCCATTAGTTAATGACCCCGTTAGTGGGCCATCGGACTCGGAGGATCAGTGGATAGATGCCAGAATGCGCAGGCTCATGGCTAGAAGGGACCAACTGCGCAGGTATTGTCGGAGATAAGGGAGAACACCTGTGGATGAGGCAATTAGGCTAATGGGGCTGCTGATAAATTGCCAGTGTTGCAGGAAGTGCATGTGGGAGATTATCCGTTTGGAGAAGGAGACGTCGTGTTTGCATTTTGTTCCTGGTTTTTCACTCTTGGGGATATTTCACAGCTAAGTAAAAACTTGTGGACTGACTGGAAGAGGTCTGGCTGTGACGCTTCCACAACTGTTTTTATCTGCTTTGCTTTTTTTTTGTTCTCGCAACTTTCAAGGACTGTTATCTGTAATTTGCTGAGTTTAAAGTGCACGTGCAGAGCTTTATTTTGGATAAATGACTTTTCTGTTTACTTTACAACAGTGTGTGTGTTTGAATTTATATTTCTGACTTAATTGGGGCTCATAATGTGAAGCCCGGCATAACAGTAAACATACCAGTTTTTCCTCATCTCCCACCATAGTCACAGGGAAGCCAAGCACTACATACGCTTCGTCATATTTCCTCGCCTTAGCTTTCGGGAGATTTATGTTTGTCTCGTTTTCTCCATCTCTCTCCTCCTCTCTTTTCATCCCCCTTAAATATTTTTCCATGGTGTCTCTTAAGGGTTTGTTATCTGCAGTTCATATCTCCTGCTCTGTGCTATGTGCTATTGTGCGGTGCAAAAAATCCCCTACTCCCTGCGGCAAAAAAAAGCACATTCCCTGGGGTCACGCCTGCCCGCTGGCATTGTTCCGTAGCCCTCCAGGGGGGCCGCCCCACTATTTGATATAGACTCCTAAGAGTTGGTTTACAGATGGCAGAAGGACAACATCACAGAATTATGGTATGGGGTATTTCCAGTGAAGGACTACCAAAATTTTTAACCACCACACTGTGGGCGTGGCTTATGCAGGATGTCCTGCATTTTCTTTCAACATCTTTCAGTGCAAATAGGGTGCTCTAGGGTGGAGTTCCATTTTCACTAACCCACTGCTTCCCCCCCACCCCCGTCCGGGCAGCAGCCCACCCCTGGGTATTTCTATTGTTTAAACTGGATTCTTCTCTAAAAAGCTGCTTTTTTTGTGTAAGGAATACATTGTGGAATGTATATGTATGAGATACACAGATACACAAAAACAGTTCCGCTATTAAGAACCACATTTGAATGTGTTAATTATATAAGTAAGCAGTAGAAAATGAACAACCATATCAGAGCAGATGTTGGGAGGAGCCAGAGTTTTGAATTTCTTTCTTCTATTAATTGCAGTCTGTGTAATAAAACCAGGACATGGCGATTTTAGGACTAAGATTTATTCATGAAAATAAATACATAATTGCTTCTGAAACATGTTTTCTTCCCCAGGGCAAAGGATGACATCAAACATTTAAGAGCTCACAGATTTAGAAAACAAGGGAGGCATAATTTTAGTGATAAGCATGTTCCATGCCAATGCAATGGTAAAAAAAAAGAGAGGGTTTTTTAAAATAAGAAATGAAATGCAATAATATTTTGTGAAAATATGCTTTAGATTGTATAGCAGGAAAAAAATCCCAGTCCAACAATGGCTCAGCCCATCACCTGGATTCCCAGATTTTCCATTCTGCAGTTGATTCTTTGTTTTAAAATTCCTGTTTGCTCATCTTTTGGAGCAAAGCAGGGCTCCTTCTCATCTCTTCTTGCAAGCTGAGATGAAAAATGGGCAAGAGAAGCTGGACAGAATGCATTCTCTTACCAGATAATGTACACCAGTGGATTTTAAAAAGGGAGTATCTCTCGTTGTGCCCAGAAACTGTTGGACAAATGATAGCTGACATTGTAAAGAAGCGCTTGTCTAAATGAACTAGAAATCTGATGCAGTATCACATCACATCTTTTATATTAAAAACCTGAGACCAATGCCCCCTCGGTTACTAGGCAGCAGCTTTTTCCATAATCAACCCAAGATGTTTTCAGGTGTGCTTGTCTTCCTTTTCACAAAGCACTACAGATTAATCATGAGAAGATATTAATGCAGCCGCCTGGAACTTTGGCTCTTATTGAAGTTAATGGCATTTCCTACCTTGCCAATTAATCATAGCAAAAAATGTAAACCACCAGAAGAATGCAAGAATGCTAAGCGAAAAATAAAACACAGATTTCCAAATAAAATAATTCCCCGATTATGCATGCACACAGGTCATTAGCAAAGCCAAGAGGTTTCCCCCCCCAAATAGATTGTGATAAAATTAGGGCATTGTGTTTAATATAAGTATATGTACTATACTAGTGAGCCTTTTAACACGATAGCATAATTGCTAAAATTGAGTGAGAACTGTGTTTACTCAGATGCATTTCTGTAAAATCCTACGGGGACTTTATTTTTCATCTTTCAAATACTGATTGAAAAACTACTGAACATTTTAGAAAATTGAGAAATATTATGTTTATGCAAGTAGATAAGCGAAATAAATACAGAAAACAGCCAGCCAACATTAGGTGAAATCTGTACACTATGAATATCTTTGAAAGGCATTTCATTATGTGACACTTTGCTTAGCATTTTTTTAAAAAAAGTAGAGTATAATGTGGAAATCTTGCATATGCTTTTAAAAATACCAAGACTCATTTCACCATTTAACTGTTTCAATCTTGAATAATTCAAGAATGATCCCATTACTTGCAATTTTTACTTTTCGTGCCATATTTCTGTAAGGTGGCTCTATCTCCACCTTATGGCAATTGGTAACCTCTTCAATCATTTCACTAGTCAGTTTAGAACACTTGTGGTATAGGACTGCCCCCTTTAGTCTAACTAAGGTAGTGCCGTATCAACAAATGTACAACACAAGGCAGAAAAAGAGCAAAAGGTTTGCTTTCCAGGTATGTTTTCTTTATTTTGATATTACCTAAGTTCTATAGAATGTTCTTTATAACGGAAGAAAATAAGCCTCCACTGAATGATTAATAGAAAAAGAAAATTTTTATGTTTCAGTTTAAGCATGGTTTTAATGTTTGTACTTATGTATAGTTTTTTATTCTACATTGGAGAAAAATAAAATTTCTATTTGGCTTTCCAGGTATGTGTTTACCAGCCCCAAAATGTTCATTACAGGTGAATACATTTTTGAACAATCATCAAGCCTATCTATACAGCCTATGTTTTCCTCTATCTTTACTTACGTACTTTTTTCTTAATTCTTCATGACCATTCAATTCAGAGTTGAATTTGTATGTGTCTGCCATTAACATATTCCATCTAGCCTCGTGATGGTGAACCTATGGCATTCAAGTCACAGGTGGCACACAGAGCCATATCTGAGGGCACATGAGGCATTGCCCTAGGTCCAGCTGAGTTTTGGCCTTCTGGAAGGTGGGGGAGGCCATTTTTGCCCTCCGCAGACTTCCGGAAAGCCTCCCAAAGTCTGGGGAGAGCGAAAAATGGCACAATGGGCCTACTGGAAGTTCATTTCTGAACTTGCGGTAGGCCCATTGCCCTACTTTTCACCATCCACAGGCTCTGGAGGCTTTCCTGAAGCCTAGGAAGGGCGAAAAACAGCCCTACATTGGGTGGGGGCAGCACAGGGAGGGTTGTGTGCACATGTCGGGGGGGACGGGCATTGCACTATAGGTGTGGGCATGCGCGCACGCTATTCCACACACCCTTTGGCAACCAAGCAAAAAATGGTTCGACATCACTATTATATTCTATAAATTATATGGAGACTACAAAAGTCTTTGATGTCATAAATTTATGAAACCAGAGGCAAGTCTACATAAAGATCAAATATTAATGCAAACCAATGCATTATATGTGACTTGCTAACTTCCAAAAAGTGCCATTAGAGATTGACTGAATAAACTACACTTAGCTTATTTACACTTTTAAAAAGAAGCAACCAAATGTGCAATTTCCTAATTCACTAATAAACTGAATTTTAGGCTATGTTAAACCAATCATTGTCAAAAATATGCATTGTTTTCTCAGATTCCTACTATTATTTGTTTTGTAACGAAGTACAAATTTTTATTGAAATACTATTAATGTATTTTCTTTAGGTGTTAAAAGACTATGGAAATCTGAAAGAAATAGAGCTGGAGATATTATGGAGATAAACACAGAGTGGATATGTACAAATATGTAAGTATTTTATTTGCAACACTGAACCATTAATCATGTAAAAACAAGAAGAAAAGGTATTTGTAAAACACACTTTATTCAAACAATGTATCATAAGTTTTCATGTCCTTGACTTTGAGAGATATAAAATGAGACCAAGAGTTAAATTACCATCAATATAAATGAGTTGGTCCTAAATTTTATATTTTATAAATGATATTTTATATCATTACATACTAAACAAATGGTGGAATGAACTCCCTATTTCTACTTGGAACATTCTAATCTTACTTCAAGAGGCATGTGCAACCTGCACTAGGTTAACAGATATTTATGATGACTTGTAAAATACTACACGTTGCCTGATTACTTCTGGGCATTTAAAATGTTATGTTTATTTATTCATGTGATTTGCTACATTCCAAATGAAACATAAGTGGAAGACAAAATTATGCTATCCACAACACTTATCACACCTTGATGACATTTACCCATTACAAATACTGTAGTTCAGGAACCTCTTGATTATTTAGCGTTAATAAAAAGGCTAATGGTGAATCCTGAAGGTAATTTTAGTAGAGGTTACTTTGCAAGTAGCTGGCAAGTATGTCTTCGCGCACAGCAGTTTTGGGTTGGTTTCTTTTGAAGAGTCTACATGTAACAATTTTGTGATTTCAGTCTAGCCAGATGGAAAAACTTTCAAAAGCTTTACATCATCCACGGGACGGTCTTGCGCGTTCGTTTCCACCATGCCCACTCTGTTGATTAACCCAATGCCCTGGCAAACACGACCAAAGATAGTGTGCTTGCCATCAAGCCACTGGGTTGGTGCTAGTGTAATAAAGAACTGGCTTCCATTTGTATCTGGGCCTGCGTTTGCCATAGCAAGGATTCCTGCACCTTAAGGAGGCAAAAAATATGACTGGTTTATAATTTCTAAGTTACCTGTATCAAATGAGCAAAGAAAAACAAATGGTGGCACTCTGCTGGATCTTTATGGCACATCACTCCACTGGTATCAAAAGTCATAGTCAAATCAATAGAATTTTTGTACTGAGATTCTAGGACTGCTTATGCATTTCAGATGGTTTTTACACATATCAATTATTAAGATACGGATTTAAGCTCAGGAGATGTTAAGGAGACATTAGTAGTTAAATGGATATCTTTCTGTGAGTTACTACAGGTGACCAGGAAAAGGCACAACTTCATTAAGATGCCACTGAAAGGTACAACACACCCACTATTCTGCATCTAAAGTACATTTCCCACTTTTTACTCAGATACCTGAGCATCTCCATTGACTAATAACTGCCATCCACAAGCCTTTGTAATACTAGATGTCTTTCGCAGCACTTTCTGGAATGTCCTATGTGTCATTCTCACCACTTTTAGGGTATTTCTGTAACTAAAATGTTCAGGTCTCACCCCATTAAACCTAGGTTTAAAAGATGAAAAGATTTTTATCATTCAGTGCATGAAACATTGGGATTGCGTTTTTCACAAAACTGAATGATGCAACTTCTTCCCTTGCTTGCAATGATGAAGAGGTAGGAGGAGGGCACCGAATATCTACAGTGGCAGGGGAAGGTTGAACAGGTCATTACCATAGCAAATGACAACTGTTCAAGCTTGGTCAGACTTAACAGGACCAAATTAGTATTTAGATGAGTTGGACCTGATTACATTAGCATTTTGATGAAAACTCTTGGCTGTGACCTAGATTAGGAAATTGAAAAAAAATTGATAAGCTACCTTTGTAATTTACAAAAAATATATACAGTATATCCATATAGTCACTAGGGGTTGAATACATGTCAAAAGAGTTTTTACGTTTTCATCCCTTCCAGACAGATAATTATTTTGGAGCACTGCATTTCCCTTCCAAGTTCAGAGAGCATTCTAGATAATTATTCATTCCTTTCTAACCTCATGGTTCAATTACTGCAATGAGGTCTACACAGGTTGAAGACCATTTAGGAATTTCAACTGAAATTCTTAAATGGAATGTAAATAATGATGGGCTTGCCTTGGCATGCCCATATGACCTCCCTCCTACACACACTAAACTAGTGGCCAGGTGTGATTCAAAGTGCTAATAAAGCTACATGGCATATGGGCAGGTTATCTGAAGGACCACTTATTTACAAAAGTTTCTACCCAGCCTGTACAATCTAACAGTGTCATCAATCAAGATTCCAGAATATGTAACTTCTCTAAATGGTCCCTATGCTTTGGAATGAGATAGAAACATAGAAACATCGAAGACTGATGGCAGAAAAAGACCTCATGGTCCATCTAGTCTGCCCTTATACTATTTTCTGTATTTTATCTTAGGATGGATATATGTTTATCCCAGGCATGTTTAAATTCAGTTACTGTGGATTTACCAACCACATCTGCTGGAAGTTTGTTCCAAGGATCTACTACTCTTTCAGTAAAATAATATTTTCTCATGTTGCTTTTGATCTTTCCCCCAACTAACTTCAGATTGTGTCCCCTTGTTCTTGCGTTCACTTTCCTATTAAAAACACTTCCCTCCTGAACCTTATTTAACCCTTTGACATATTTAAATGTTTTGATCATGTCCCCCCTTTTCCTTCTGTCCTCCAGACTATACAGATTGAGCTCATTAAGTCTTTCCTGATACGTTTTATGCTTAAGACCTTTCACCATTCTTGTAGCCCGTCTTTGGTCCTGTTCAATTTTGTCAATATGTTTTTGTAGGTGAGGTCTCCAGAACTGAACACAGTATTTCAAATGTGGTCTCACCAGCGCTCTATATAGCGGGATCACAATCTCCCTCTTCCTGCTTGTTATACCTTTAGCTATGCAGCCAAGCATCCTACTTGCTGTTCCTACTGCCCGACCACACTGCTCACCCATTTTGAGACTGTCAGAAATCACTACCCCTTCTCTTCTGAAGTTTTTGCTAACACAGAACTGCCAATACAATACTCAGATTGAGGATTCCTTTTCCCCAAGTGCATTATTTTACATTTGGAAACATTAAACTGCAGTTTCCATTGCTTTGACCATTTATCTAGTAAAGCTAAATCATTTAACATATTACAGACGCCTCCAGGAATATTAACCCTATTGCACACTTTAGAGTCATCGGCAAATAGGCAAACCTTCCCTACCAAACCTTCCCCTACGTCACTCACAAAGAAGACTAACAGCAGAAAAAGACCTCATGGTCCATCTAGTCTGCCCTTACACTAAAAGGCTTTTGAAAATCTGGCAATTTTCCCAGGTGTTGGGCTAGGTTGGCTGGATTTGTGCATTATTTGGATTGCCATCTGTAACTATTTTGCTGTAGTTTAACATTTATTTTTTTACTGTATTGTTATTTTTTTATTTTGTGAGCCATCCAGAGTTAGTTCAAGTCAAACAAAATAAAAATATCCTTAAAAATAAACAAATAATGTTAACAGAAATTATAACAAAAACCTATTGATTCAATTTGAGTACAATCACTATAAATTTATTTTTGTAAGCCATCTGAGTCTGCAGAGACATAGAAATCCAACCAAATAAATAAAAATTAAATACGTTTGGCCATCCAAACTAATTGAGGGAATAATAATGTCAGATGTACTTTAAAGTACAATCTTACCCAACTGATTTGACTTCAGATGTGAAGCATTTATCTAGAGCATATAAATCCTTTAAAAAGATTACCTACCTGTAAACTTCAGTTCTGGGTGCAGTTCATCTTCAAACTGCTTGCCATAGATAGATGCTCCTCCTCTTCCTATCACAATAATAAGACTAAATTAATTTGAAAAGCCAACACAGAAAATGTCTCCGCAAATTTGTGTTTCTAGGATACCTAGATTTAATAGGACTGGAGAAATTTGGGGAAAAACTGAAAAGGACAAGCTGTGCAATATCTCATTGTAATATCTCATTTATATTATATATTAGATTTTATCAGCATTTATTAACACAATATGTAATAAATGTATTTTGAATGTGTTCTTACCAGTTCCTGTTGGATCACCTCCTTGGATCATGAAATCTTTGATTATCCTGTGAAACTTGGTGCCATTGTAATAGCCTCGTCTGGAAAGCTCAGCAAAATTTTTGCAAGTTTTAGGCGCATGCTTCCAGTATAGCTCCAAAATCAAGAGCCCCATGCTGCAAAACAGAATTCTTATACTATTTAATAAAATGAAAAAGAAACAACATGATATAATACAGCACCTTCATATTTCACATTTGAAGCAGCAGAATAGAAAAGCTTCTGATGCTTTTGAGGCAAAATCCAGAGCCAGAGTCCTGGAAGCAGTTCCTGACTGTGTACAGCCACGTTCTGACTCCTGTGACATTCCACTGGATTATTTCAGAGACCTGGAGAGGGGGCACCTGCTGCTTGGGTAACAGTGTATCCTCCATACTAACCTATCCAGGCCTCCTGCTCTGGAGAAGTTACACCAGCTTTGCATATGGCATTTTAGGAACTCTTTCCAGAGCATAATACTATAGTGTTTCAAGACTGAAGGATGCCAATGATGAATGATGCTGCTGCTTTTGAACTTCAGTATTGGAGAAGAGTCCTGAGAATCCCATGGAGAGCCAAGAAAACAAACAAATGCATGACCCAGAGTTCTCACTCAGGGTACTCATTATCCTATTCAGACATATTATATAGAGCTTCGGTGGTGCAGTGGTTAGAGTGCAGTACTGCAAGCTACTTCTGCTGATCACCGGCTGCCAGCAGTTTGGCAGATCGAATCTCAGTAGGCTCAAAATTGACATCCTTCCAAGGTCGGTAAAATGAGGACCCAGATTGTTGGGGTCAATATGCTTACTCTCTGTAAACTGCTTAAAGAGGGTTGTAAAGCACTGTGAAGCTGTATATAAGTCTAAATGCTATTGCTATAATGCTACATTATACAAAGACCCAACTCACTGGTTGTAATAATAGGAAAGATAGCAAATAAACAGTAATATAACCAGGAGTAAGGAGGATGGACTCAATTACACTGGTGATGAGTGCACCATTGGGGACAGATTGTCGCGGGCAAAATTTATCTTTTAAGATACAGTATGTGGACTTCAATTCCCAGAATTCCTCACTCAAAAATCCTGGGCTATCAGCACCTCTAAACTCTTTTGCAAAAACAGCTTTTAAGGAAACCTAACCGGAATCGATCTATCAAGACTGCAATGGTTCCCCCCGCAGAAGTTTCCCCCGAGTTTTTCTTTAGCCGGTGCTAAGACCAAACCTTGCACCTTCCCTTTATCCCGCGGCCACGCAAGCCTTTCTCACACCTACGTGGTTTCCATCGAAACAGTCGGCGGCTGCCAAGTGTCCGGAGGCACCACAGCCATGCTGCCTTCGTCTGCCGCTGGGGGACTCAAATCCCCGCGGCACACTTCCGGTACCACCGACTTAAGTCGTCCCTTCGCCAGAGGAAAGGCGAAAAGGAGGGCGTGGCTGACGGGACTCCGCCCATCTTGGGCCAATCGCTATAAAGGAACGCCGAACTCTATTGTGACGAAATGAAAAGGGGGATATTCGAATTTGCTTTCGCCTCTCTTGTTTTTTGTGGGGGGTCTTGGCGCAACGGAAGAGCTTTGCGGTGAGAGCCTGCGGGGAGATGGTAACGCTGGAGGCGGGGATGGGTTGCATGTTTGTTGCATGGAGGGACGGATAGATTTTTCTACGCACGAAAGGGGCCCAAACGAAGCCGCACTTCGTAGGAGTTCGCCGAGGTTAAGAACGAAACGGGAACGCGTAAAATCATTGCGCAGAGACTCCATTTGTACCTTGCTCTTGTTTGCAAATTTAAACGCCCGCCTTGAGCTCCTTTACTCAGGACTTAAAACTTGCAATGTTAAGGTATCAGGGAATCCATCCCTCCTCCTCCTCCTCTCTGAGCAGAGGGAGATTTTCCTCCAAGCAAAGTAAAACTCTTGCCTGCCTCCCCGTTAGGGTTGCCCTCGATTTTTGTAAGCTGTTTTCTTTTCTTTTTTTTAATAATAGTAATAATAATAATAATAATAATTATTATTATTATTATTATTATTATTTAGATTTGTATGCCGCCCCTCTCCGTAGACTAGGTTTAATGGTTAAAACAAAGGAGAACTTGGTTTCTTTGCATATAATATAATAATATCTTTGCATATACTATAATAAATATAATTAGATAATATATAATATAATTTATTTGCATATAATATAATTAATATAATGTAAATATGCATATTGCTCAAAATGGCTGCAATTTAGTTACTATAGTCAGAGGATAGTTAGACTCAAAAGAACTTCCCTCCCAATCTTGGGATACACAAAAGAGAGTCAAACGCACATTGGATACAGATGGCTTCATTCTTGCCTGAAATAAACTGTGGCCAGGGCTATGCTGTTTGGAAGCTCGCCGATTCTACTGATTTCAACCCTGGCGATATACAAAAGCTGCTCCGAGGTGGCATTTATGCTCCACGTCGTTATTGTGAGTGTCCTTTTGAATAATCAGAGTAGAGAACTGTTGAGTTCTATCCCTAAATTGAGAAGAAAAAGCTGCAGTCCTTTGGATTGCCTGAGAAATTGCAACCCAGCATTCCGAAGTCTTTTGTTTCGAGTTCTTCCCTCCCACTTTTCTGCCTGCATTTGTCAGATGCTGGGTTAATAATGTAATGAAACTACCCTACAATTTGTAACAATTTTAAGAGCAAGAGGTTTCTAATATTTAATGTAACCACATTAAATGTAACCACTTTCAAAGCACAGAATAAGGAGTAAGCAAAAAAGGGCAAGAAAAAAAGTAAAAGATACTGTAACTAAATAAGTTGATATCAGCACCATTTTGTTCTCCACACTTTTCTACCCCGCAAAGTGTTCTTGCCTATTCTTAAATTTCTCCCCTCTTTTTGAAGATTTCATCTATTCCGTCCAATCTCTTGGTCTTCTCTTCCATTTAACCCACTTCCTTTTCCTTTACTGCATGTGTTTTCTCTGTAGCTCAGTCTTCATTATATCACAAAATTACTCCCCCATATTTCATACAATTCATTTAATATTTGCTGAAAATCATGGGTATTTTCAGTCAATAACAAACAGGAGCTACATGCAAAAATACACAGCTATTTCTATTCATAATCAATCTGCCTTTAATATTGCCACAAGTATTATTTATACATATATTCAAGTACATTAAAAGGAAATTATTCCCCACTTATTAGGAAAGAGTTTGCTAAGCACTCTGTTCATTCTTATGCACATTTTATTTCCAAATGTCACTCTTAACACATTCAGCAACTATCTTTCAGTTCCATTTCCACAAAAATTGGAAATTTTTGTTCTAGGCAATTGGCTTCCTTGTCTACTTACACATATTAACAACTCTACAATAAATCATCTTTCTCACACTCATACATTTCTCAGTGAACTGCTGAAAAGTAAGATCTAATCTGTGCAACAACCCCTGCCTTGTGTAAAGCTGCCCTGCACTTCTTAGATTCTTCTCAGATAATAACATTCAAGGAGAATTCTGCCAAACACTTTCCCAGGCATCCTTAATAAACTAAACTCCTTGTAGTTATGCATTCACTCTTCCTACCTTTCACTTTTCATTCTTTCAAAGGTAGGCACAGATGCATGTCTTTTGCATACAAATGAACAAGTAGCACAGTCACTTCATAAGCAAATCACATCCATAGTTTAACTTCCCTACATTTTTCAATCTTCTCATTGTGTTTATTTTTGTCTATTTTTTCTGGACTGCTAACATTTACAGCATTTGTTTCATGTGTCTCTTTCATGTCCACACAGATCTCTAAAATATACCTTTCAAAACTTCAGTATCATCCCAGAGCATTTTATACCCAATTCCAAAACTCTTTCGTTCAAATATTTCTGTATTTGCTAATCTGCACTGGTTCTTGCTCTCTCTGATTACATTCCTAGTCATTGTGTTTTTATATACAAATTATAGAGTATTTTGAATTCTAATTTTTGAAGCACTCTTGTATTTTTTTTCCTCATCTACAATTGTTTACACTGTATTTCACTAAGCAGGCTTTTTCAATCTGCCATTAGTGAGATTTCTGTAACCTCTGTACCATTTGTTGAGTAGGCTTTTTCCAAATCCCAATTTTGCAGAATATAATGTTATCGATAACGACTCTTATACAATTAACACACATACATTATTTTATGGATTTCATATTTTTAAAATAAAAATAGTGGATGTCAGTTTTAAAGTTGCTATTAAATTATTAAACAATGGTTTTGTGTGATCGAACCAGGATTAAACTTTCAAATAAAAACTGTTTGCCTGAAAACCTGGAATATCAAAGCCAATAATCTGAAGATAACAGCTTTCTGTGTTCTCATTGAGTTGTTATTTTTTTAATATGTAAAACTAGCAGAATACATCTCCCTTAACATTCAAGATGTATTTAACTGTTATCTTTCCACTTCGATTATATAGTAGTATCCTGAGATAATTGCTAGAAAGAATGGAATCATCAAAGGGTGAGTACAGAAAGTCAGTGTCTATGCATTTAAATATATGCATGAAATTGTTCCACACCATTTGGTCATTTGGACCAGAAACATTACAACTTGTTGCTAAAATTTTATAATATCAGTCTTCTTTGTAAAAGTCCCCTTTCAGGATGATGTAGAAACTTTTTTAACACTGTGTAATACTTGGTGTGAAGCTTTCTGTACATATAAAGAATTGTAAGTTTATTCTGGTAGATTTCATTTGGTATAAATATGCCTAACTACTCATAATTGTCTAGGTCAGGTTCCCCATGACATGTATAATTCTCAGAAGATATTAAAGTCATTAGTAGCAGAATGATTAATAGACAGATGACTTTATTTTTCTGTTTTGCCACTAATTTTCCATGTGATTCAAACCACAAGAATTAACATATTTTGTTTCTATGCAGTTTATAAGGGCTTTAAGAAGCTTTTTCTTGAGAATATACTTCACTACAAAGTACAACGAATAGAGCGCTCTCCCTCCCTCTCCCCCCCTCTGTCTTTGTCTCTCTCTCTTTTTCCTTCCTAGGTAATATTTGTAGTGATGGAAAAGGTTAAATATTTAGGTTACATCTTCTAATCAGGGGTGGGTTCCAAAATTTTTATTACCACTCTGTGGATGTTGCTTGATTTTGTGGCAGTGGCTTGACAGTCATGTGACATGGTGAGAGTGGCTAGGCAGTCATGTGACTGGGTGGGAGTGGCTTCATGGCCATGTGACTGGATTGGCAGGGCCAACTCAATGTCACTCATGTCAAGAGGTGCTTCGCCTAGCTCCTCCCCTCCCAGCCATCCCTTGTCACACCCAAGGTTTTTATAGATCTGTAAAAATTTTGTTCACTTTATTATCTATATGTATAGATGTACTTTCATGGACCATTGAAAGGAGTAAATGGCTCACATGCTTTGCCCAAGAGTATGATAGACCAGGGGTCTCCAACCTTTTGGACCTCAGGGACCACTAAATTCATAATTTTAAATCCTGCAGACCACTGGTGGTGGGGAGCTTAGCCACTTTTCAGGCCTACTTGTCTGCTTCTGCAAGGCCTTGGGTAGGAGGTCCAAGAGAAAGTGCCTGTTCCTGGAAACCTGTATTCCTTCTCTCAAGAAGCTTGATCAATCTGAGTGAAGGAAAACAAAGATGGGCAGACTGATGGTGGCTTGCTGATGTTGGTGAGAAAGTCAGTCCCATATTCCAGAGCTGTAGCTCCTCCCTTCCGTTCCCGTCTTTCCTTTCCCTCTCCCCTTTCCTTTCCTTCTTTTATGTCCTTCCTTCCTTCCTTTTTCTTTTTCTCTTCTCGGCAGAGGGAAGAGGAAGAAAGTGCTCTGGGAGGGCTGTGCTACCCTGGAGTGTGGTTGCCGCCACAGCTGCTCCTCTCGCCTTCCTGGCTTCGGCTCCGAGACCAGCAAAGAAATGTGGTTGAGCAGGGCTGGGGCGTTAGTGGGGGAGCAGCGAGCTCAGGGCAGCAGTAGTTCATCTTCATGCGGGGAGGGGAGGGGAAGGGGTCCCCCTGCTGTTCCTCCTTTGCGTAACCTGCTGCTGCCAAGTGCTCCCCTCACGCTGCCCACTTCACGCATGGAGCAGATGGGCTGGAACTTCTGTGCTTCTTTGCTGATGTGGTGGAGCGGGGCCAGAACCATTCCCCCCCAATTCGCCCTGTCCAAACATATAGCTGCCGTGCCCGCCTCTCACCTGTTGTGGCTCCAATAGTGGCAGCTTTGGGAGACACGGACTCATCTGGAGCTGCTCCCCTGCTGTTTGTCCCTGCTGTCCCCAGGTGCGAGGAAGAGGGGTGGGTGAAAGGCAGTGGTATGTTTAGGCATAGTGGGGGGGGGGAATAGCTCACCTGGAGCACCTAGTTATAGTTACAGAGTTGGCCTTCTCCGGGTCCCGTCGACTAAACAATGTCGTTTGGCGGGCCCCAGGGGAAGAGCCTTCTCTGTGGCGGCCCCGGCCCTCTGGAATCAACTCCCCATAGAGATTAGAACTGACCCCACCCTCCTTGTCTTTTGCAAATTACTTAAGACCCACCTGTATCGCCAGGCACGGGGGAACTGAGACATCTCCCCCAGGCTTTTAAAAAAAATATTTTATGTATGGTATGTGTGTGTTGCATGGTTTTAAATGATGGGGTTTTTAGATGTTTTTAATATTAGATTTGTTTTATTGTAATATTGCTATCATTTATTGTTTTTTATTTTTATTTTTATTGATTTATTTTGTCCAATACACAATGAAGGTTATAGAGGATATAGTAGAGAAGAAATACGAGATATAGGAGAGACTATAGGACAGGGGATGGAAGGCACTCTAGTGCGCTTATGTACGCCCCTTACTGACCTCTTAGGAATCTGGAGAGGTCAACCGTGGACAGTCTAAGGGTAAAATGTTGGGGGTTAGGGGATGATACTACGGAGTCCGGTAATGAGTTCCATGCTTCAACAACCCGATTACTAAAGTAATATTTTTTACAGTCAAGTTTGGAGCGGTTAATGTTAAGCTTGAATCTGTTGTGTGCTCTTGTGTTGTTATTATGTTATTATTGTTGTGAGCCGCCCTGAGTCTTCGGAGAGGGGGG
This sequence comes from Erythrolamprus reginae, assembly GCF_031021105.1. Classification (NCBI taxonomy): domain Eukaryota; kingdom Metazoa; phylum Chordata; class Lepidosauria; order Squamata; family Dipsadidae; genus Erythrolamprus; species Erythrolamprus reginae. The sequence continues at coordinate 48,595,481 of NC_091952.1, forward strand.
GCATACAAATCTAATAAATTATTATTGTTGTTGTTGTTATTGTTATTATTGTTGTTATTGTTATCGTTGTTATTGTTATAGTTATAGTTTATTAGATTTGTATGCCATCCCTCTCCAAAGACTCGGGGCGGCTGGCAACATAACAGTAATACAATACATTACAAATCCAATAGTAGAAAAATGAAATCAGTTTAAAAAACATTAATAACATAGTAAAATCCCTAACTATACAATCATACACATTCAACCTAATCCATCATACAGTAAAAACCAGTGATGGCGAACCTATGGCAGGGGTGCCACAGGTGCCATGTGGAGCCATATCTGCTGGCACACGAGCTGTTACCCTAGCTCAGCTCCAATGTGTATTTGCAAACCGGCCAACTGATTTTCGACTCACCCGGAGATTCTGGGAGAGCATTTTTGGCTTCCGTAGAGTCTCTGGGGGAATGGGGAACGGCATTTTTGCCTCTGGAGCCTGGTGAAGGCAAAAAACTAGACTATTGGACCCATCAGAATTTGGAAATGGGCTGTTTCAGGCCTCCAGAAGGCCTCCAGGGGGACATTTTTGCCATCCCCAGGTATTGAATTATGGGTGTGGGCACTCACACATGCGCGATAGCACAAGCAGCTACGGAGGCCACAGTGGGCAGTGGAAAAAAAGGTTCGCCATCACTGACCTAAACTATGTTTAAGCAAGGTTGTACTTGGCTGTACCTGAATCCAGCTATAAAGAACCTGGCCCAAAGGCATGGAGCAAGAACTCCAGCTCCCCCTCCCCTCTTTCCTACCAATCCCATTGGTAGGATTCAGAAGAACGGCAGCAAACCACAGAGAAAAATTGACATTAAAAAAACCCTTGACTAATAACCATATGGGTAGAGTTAGTACGTGGGGCAGCAAAAATGACCCCAGGGTTGGACTAAACGGTGGGCTAGGGGGTCAGCGGTTGCAGCAGCGCTCGTCCTCATCTAAAGGCGTTCACATTCTGAGTCCTTTTTGCCCCACCGTGGCCTCCGTAGCTGCTTGTTACCCTGGCGACAGGCTTTTGCCACTACCAGCCGAGGCAAAGCGGCTCCTGTCTTTTCGACCTCCGCACTGTAGTCTTTCCCTTCACCTCAGCCCATTGGTGAACACAGGGGTCTCCAACCTTGGTGGCTTTAAGACTTGTAGACTTCAACTCCCAGAATTCTGGGAGTTGAAGCCCACAAGTCTTAAAGCCGCTAAGGTTGGAAACCCCTGGGTGAACAGATTGGCTCGCAAGGTCCTCCTAGCTCCCGCCCATTGTCCCCTTGCCTTCTCGGCTAGGAGGGTGAGCCATCTTGGGAGCGAAGAGGAATACAACCTAGTATCCACACAGACAGACACACACATACAGTGGGGGGGAAAGGATTTAGTCAGACACCAGTTGTGCAAGATGAGAGAGGCCTGTAATTGACATCATAAGTAGACCTCAACCATGAGAGACAACATGAGAAACCACATCCAGAAAATCACATTGTCTGATTTTTAACGAATTTATTTGCAAATTATGGTGGAAAATAAGTATTTGGTCACCTATGAACAAGCAATATTTCTGGCTCTCACAGACCTGTAACTTCTTCTTTAAGAGGTTCCTCTGTCCTCCACTCATTACCTGTAGTAATGGCACCTCCTTAAATTTGTTATCAGTATAAGACACCTGTCCAGAATCTCAAACAGTCACACTCCAAACTCCACTATGGTGAAGACCAAAGAGCTGTCGAAGGACACCAACAACAAAATTGTATCCCTGCACCAGGCTGGGAAGACTAAATCTGCAATAGGCAAGCAGCTGAGTTGCATCCAAAGAACACCATACCTACTGTGAAGCATGGAGGTGGCAATATCATGTTTTGGGGCTGTTTCTCTGCAAAGGGACCAGGACGACTGATCCATGTACATGAAAGAATAAATGGGGCCATATATTGTGAGATTTTGAGTGCAAACCTCCTTCTATCAGCAAGGGCACTGAAGATGAAATGTGGCTGGATCTTTCAGTATGACAATAATCCCAAGCACAGCGCCAGGTGAACGAAGGAGTGGCTTCGTAAGAAGCATTTTAAGGTCCTGGAGTGGCCTAGCCAGTCTCCAGATCTCAAACTTACAAAAAAATTTTGGAGGGAGTTGAAAGTCTGTGTTGCCCAGCGACAGCCCCCAAACATCACTGCTCTAGAGGAGATCTGCATGGAGGAATGGGCCAACATACCAGTAACTGTGTGTGGCAACCTTGTGAAGACTTTTCAACTTACAAACCTCATCCCGGAACCAATTATGTTTGTAAGATGGGGTATCACTACTTATTTTCCACCATAATTTGCAAATAAATCCGTTAAAAATCAGACAATGTGATCTTCTGGATGTGTTTTCTCATGTTGTCTCTCATGGTTGGGGTCTACCTATGATGTCAATTTATTTATTTATTTATTTATTTATTTATTTATTTATTTATTTATTTATTTATTCATTCATTCATTTGTCCAATACATAAATACATAGGAAGCCTCTTAGGAACCTGGAGAGGTCAATCGTGGATAGTCTAAGGGAGAAATGTTGGGGATTAGGAGTTGAGACGATTGAGTCCGGTAATGAGTTCCACGCTTTGATAACTCGATTGTTGAAATCATATTTTTTACAGTCAAGTTTGGAGCGGTTCGTATTAAGTTTGAATCTGTTGCTTGCTCTTGTGTTGTTGCTGTTGAAGCTGAAATAGTCATTGACCAGTAGGACGTTGCAGCATATGATCTTGTGGGCAATACTCAAGTCGTGTTTTAGGCGCCGCAGTTCTAGGCTATCTAGGCCCAGGATTGTTAGTCTATTTTCGTAGGATATTCTGTTTTGAGTGGAGGAGTGAAGGACTCTTCTGGTGAAATATCTTTGGACATTTTCAAGGGTGTTGATGTCTTACAGGCCTCTCATCTTTTTAAGTGGGAGAACTTGCACAACTGGTGTCTGACTAAATACTCCCCCCCCCACCGTATGTAGGGAGCATAAACTACTGCAGAGAAATTTCTAGAACAGAAGTCTCCAATCATGGCAACTTTAAGACTTGTGGACTTCAACTCCCAGAATTCCCCAGCCCAGGGGTAGATACAGTTGGCTCTTCTATGACTTGTGGACTTCAATTCCCAGAATTCCTGAGCCAATCAGGCTAGCTCAGGAGTTTTGGTAGTTAAAGCCAACATGTCCCACTTTGCCTACCCCTGCCCCAGCCAGCATAGCTAAATAAATTAACTTTGTGCCTCTGCCTGCCCACCCTGGCTATGCTGAGAAATAAACATTACGCGAATGCACCGTAAAGAAAAATGCAGGGGAGGGGGGAAACTAAGCAGAATAAAAGATGGCGATCGCATGCACAGTGCTGGAACTAGGCTTCTGCACGTGCTCAGAAGGAATATATATGAACATACATATGAATTGTAATATGTAATACATATTACACGGGGCAAAACCCGAACTTAGAACAATCTACATACATATGAATATATATATAAATATATATTTATATTATAAATATAAATATATATTTATAAATATAAATATATATTTATAAATATAAATATAAATATATATTTATATTATAAATATAAATATATATTTAAGTTGTTGCCCACAGACCGGCCCCGACCTATCTGATTTGGTGATGTTATTGTGACATCACCAACGGGTCACTACTTATTCCGGCAAACTGGGAGGAACCCATCCCTGCTTCTAATGGTTATGATTTCTTATTTTCAGATATAAAATTTATTGCTGATGAGACTCTGGATTTTGAACTGTTTTCTCCATTGGATGGGTAAGGCTAATAAAATCATTACCGACAATTCATAGAAGCTATCACATGAGTAAATAGCAAATGTCCGAAGTTGATAAGCAAATACCTTCACAACCACTAACAGTGTTCTGTTTTGTTTTTATTAAACCTGGAATTAGTTACTTTAAGGGCCTTGAACTCAGGTCCAGTCCTTCCTTGTTATTTTGAGGATCAAACTGATGGTCCTTCTAAGAATATTCCAATAATTTCCTTGATGCTGCTCATTCAATTTTTCCATTAACTTTCCATTCTTTTATTTCAATCAATCTTGCTATGCACAATAATTTTTTCTAGTTCATCATTCTTTTACATTACATGTTCAAAGTTTATCTATAAAATGTATGAGTTTTTACTCGGTGATCAGAATTTTAAAGGAGTCTTTACTTTGTCCAGGACCAACTGACAGGCTTTTTTTGTTTTGTTTTTTAAGTAGGTGGCACTACTCTATCAAATCCTTTCTCTTGATCTATTACAATATCTAGCTTCCATATTCTTATGTTATCAATTGGGGAGGGGATTGCTTTAACTCTTGTCATAGAAAATATCCTTAATCTTCACATCTGTCTAAATTCCTCATTGTTTTCATTGCTAGGATTACATGGTTCTCATAACAGGTCTACAATAATAAAAATATGAAACTTTATTTTGACTTACATGGCTGTTTCCTTGAATGTGTAAATGTGTTTCATATTCTCTCTCTTTCTCTCCACTGTTTGCTGCTATAGACAAGAAGAGGGAGAGTCCGTAACTTGTCCTGTTGAACTCAGTGACAAGAGTGTGGCACAAACAGTTGATCTGAACCCCTTGTTGGAGCAGTATGATGGAAGGGCCAAAAAGTCAACTCCCCAGTGGAGTCCCCTGACTCCAATGAAGCTGGAGGAGGTCATGAAAGAAGCTAACCAGCTGGCTATGCAGCTTGAGAAATGTCAGCTTCTGGAAAAGAAGAAGAGTTCTGAAACAAAGCTTGGGACAGTTCTAGAACATGAGTGTTTATCCCCAGTCAGGTTCTTGTGCACGAAGACTAAGAGCACCCGGAGAAGAACTTTCAATGTGAAGGACAGTCCTCTGCAAGCTCTGCTCCCAACAGTGGACCCAATTACCTGCTTGGCCCAAGGTTCCCCCAAAACTCTGGTTTCCAAAGATGAAAGTTCTTCTTCCCGCCTGGTGGACTTGCCTAGTCCCAGAAGATGCCAAAATACATCTTACATTTGCAGCCCTGATGTTCCCCAAGCTAAGATCTCTGAACCCAAGGCTCTGAAGACAATGACATCTGGCAATAAACAGGTATGGTGGCAGGACAGAAGCTCATCAATAAGGCATGCAGATCGCGAAGGTTGTGCTTAGGAAACTATTGGTTTTGATCCTGATTTCTTCCTAGGCTTATGCTTTATTATCCTTAGTCAGCCTTTCCCAACAGCCTTTCAACTCTGTTAAAGAGTTACAGCTCTCAAAAAAAGATTGCAATGTCAGGTTCGCTAACTGAAAACGTTTGTAGACATTTTGTCTACATATATTGCACATATGATGGCTTTTTAAATCTACTATATAATCCCCCACTCCCAAATTTCTGGACTGCTAGACCCAAAGAACTAAGGGATTTGTTTCTTTTTAATATTCTAAACTGAGATGGCACAGTTGCAAAATCTTTTCCCCCATATTGCAGTAGTTACACAAAGATCTTTAAGTAGCTCTGCATGGTGCTTATTGGCATTACCTTCCTATTACCATATAACAAAGAGGATGGAATAGTTCATTATATGGATTGTGACAATATATAGCATTTCTCTACCAATTTCTCCAAGTACATTTTTGTGGTAATCTATTCACTAGCCCTGTAAAAGATCGCTTAGCTTTAATCGTTTCCATTTTGCAAAATGGAAACTGCAAATTCAGTATTGTGAAAGAAAATTCCCATCCTGATATCTTCTTTCTCTACCCAGCACCTTCTTATTTGAATAACACAATTTTGCAAACACGCTCTACATGGGGCTAGCCCTGAAGAGCATTCGGAGAGTACAGCTGGTCCAGAACGCAGCTGCACGAGCTGTTGTGGGCGTACCTAGGTGCACCAACTCTCCGTGAGCTGCACTGGCTCCCAATTGGCCACCCATGTGACCATGTGGGAGTGGCTTGATGATCATGTGACCAGGGGGTGGCTTAAAGGTCATGTGACTGGCTTAAAGGTGGCCAACTTGACGTCACTCACGTCAAGGGTTTGGATTAGGGTTAGGGTTCTCCTCGCCTCGAAGAGATACAATTTCCCCATCTATTTACTATTACTGAGCATCCAAAATATACTATTTCATTCTATATACAGTATATGTGCCATACGTGTACATACATATTACAGACGGACACACAAAAATATACATTATCTATTTCGTAAACTACTCAAGACTCACTTATACCTCCAGGCTCTTTTATACTTTGTTTTATGTTTGGTATGAATGTGTTGTTTGGGGTTTTTTGTTTTGTTTTTAAAAAAATAATGATAGGGTTTTATATGTTTTTTAATATTAGATTTGTTCTACTATAATATTGTTTTTATTATTGTTGTGAGCCGCCCTGAGTCTTCGGAGAGGGGTGGCATACAAATCTAATAAATAATAATAATAATAATAATAATAATAATTATTATTATTATTATTATTATTATCTACTATATAAACTGTATGTGTATGTACACATGCATACACAGCTCTTCTAAAATTTTACACATTCAATGTCATTTAGAGCAATAGGAAAAACATGCCCAGAAGGGGGAAAAAGAAAAAAAAATTGAAATTTTTTATACCGGTTCTGCATACCTGACCGTATCCGTATGAGCCCATCACTGCTCCCCCCACCAATAGAAAATTTGTGTAAAATGTTTTGGTGAATTTTCTACAGAATAGTAGTTCTGTTCAAAAGCTGCAGCTGTTTTATTTCTGCCTTAAGCTTCAGGCAACCATCAGGGACAACAGAACAGAGAAAGTACTTGTCCTCCCCACTACCACAAAAGGCCCACAGCCATTGGCGCATTTGAAAACCCTCCCTCAAACCACCACAAGGAAAATGCAAAGAACAAAAGATGCGTCTGCTAAAAAGTCTCCTGATCGAGGCCTAAAGGTATTGCTGAAGGGCTGTGGGGAAGGGAGGAGAGAGAAAGGGGCAGATCGTTAAGAATGTACATCAGATAAAAGTTGTGGCTAACTTTTGCATGGTTCTCCAGGCTGAAAGGGTGCTTAGCCTATCTTTGTATCGATGCAAGCTAAGGCTATAAACCCCTCAAAAAGCACCCGTGTAAATTGCACAATTATCGTATTTTTTGGAGTATAATATGCATACTCCATATTTTCCCTCCCTAAAAGAGGCTGGAAATTCAGGTGCCCTAAATTTTTCCCAGCCCTAACTAGATGCTAACAATTTTCCCAGGTCTTTACCTTGCAAGTTCTTTCATTGTTACTCTTTGCGAAGAATGTTTTCCAAGCCCTAAGTCTTTGCAGGTTTTTAAAAATTGCTCTAACTTGCTCCAAATGTTTCTTTCCAGCCCTAACCAGGTGCTAATGATTTCCCCAGCTCTTAACGGCTTGCAAACTCTTTCATTGTTACTCTCTGAATAAGATTTTTTAAAGCCCTAACCAGGGGATAAAATAATGTGCTGAAGCTGACCATACTAAGGATGCTAGCCAGATGAATATCTTGTAAGGAGAGTATTTTCCTCTCCAAAAACTAAGTTACATCTTATGCTCTGAAAAATACGGTAGCCTTCATATACAGTGATACCTTGTCTTACAAACCCCTCGTCATACAAACTTTTTGAGATACAAACCCGGGATTTAAGATTTTTTTGCCTCTTCTTACAAACTATTTTCACCTTACAAACTCACCGCCGCTGCTGGGATGCCCCACCTCCGGACTTCCGTTGCCAGCGAAGCACCCATTTTTGCACTGCTGGGAATCCCCTGAGGCTCCCCTCCATGGGAAACCTCACCTCCGGACTTCTGTGTTTTTGTGATGCTGTAGGGGAATCCCAACAGGGGAATCCCAGCAGTGCAAAAAAGGGCACTTCGCTGGCAACGGATGTCTGGAGATGGGGTTTCCCAGCGAGGGGAGCCTCAGTGAAATCGCAGCATCGCAAAAACACAGAGGTCCGGAGATGGGGTTTCGAGGACTTTGATGTTTTTGCGAGGCTGCGATTTCACTGATGCTCCCTTTGCTGGGAAACCCCACCTCTGGACTTCCGTTGCCAGTGAAGTGCTCGTTTTTGCGCTGCTGGGATTCCCCTGCAGCATCGCAAAAACACGGAAGTCCGGAGGTGGGGTTTCCCATGGAAGGGAGCCTCAGGGGAATCCCAGCAGCGCAAAAATGGGCGCTTCGGCTGGCAAAAGGGGTGAATTTTGGGCTTGCCCACATTAATCACTTTTCCACTGATTCCTATGGGAAACATTGTTTCATCTTACAAACGTTTCACCTTAAGAACCTCGTCCTGGAACCAATTAAGTTTGTAAGACAAGGTATCACTGTATATTCATCCATGGGAGGGTGTGCATGTGCATGTAGGACCATATGTTTATTTTTCATGCACAGCAGAAAAGTTCTGAATTTATGGAGCACGAGCCATCTTTATGTTAGGATGAGACAATTATAAAACAGTGGTCTCCAACTTCGGCCACTTTAAGACTTGTAGACCTCCACTCTACAAGTTGAGAGTTGACGTCCACAAGTCTTAAAGTGGCCAGGTTTGGAGACCTTTGTTATAAAATGTAATTTCCTCTGGAATCTTGCTGTGTATGTATGTGCAGGTTTCCTCTAACCAAAGGACAGTGCTCACTGCAGAAGTGAAAAGAAAGCCAAATCCTCAGATGCGTCCACGCCGAACCAGCCCTGTGAAAAAAAATCCAGTTGCTCCAGAAAAGACGGCACCTCTCCAAAAGACAGATGCCAGTAAGTGAAAATAAATTGCTTGTAATTTGCTTTATTTCCTTGATCAGGTTTCAAGGAAATCTTGGCAAGATTTCACAACTGGTTTGTCATTGTCTGCTTCCTAGCACTGAGGAACTGGCCCGAGGCCACTCAGCTGACTTCATGCTTAAAGTGGACTAGAATCCACAACCTGCTATGTGGCAACAAAAGATAACCTAGTTTATAAACAGTTTTTTAAGCTGTTCAGTCTGGGTCTTCCCTAGATTGAAATTTAAGTGTTATCTACATACCACATATTATTGACCCATCATTAATGCCCGATTCTCTAGCTCAGGGGTGGGCAATTAATTTTGCCATAGGACCGCATGAGAAATTGGGATGGTTTTAGAGGACTAATATAATTAACTCAGTTCTACCCAATACTGTATATAGTATACATATGCTATCTTTTCATAAACAAACAGTATGTTAAACAATGCAAAGATTTACAATACAATGAAAACATGGAGGACCTAATTACATCATTATTTAATGATGAGATGATGAACTGCAACCAGCAGGAGATACAAAAAAATAAAAAAAGAAAAGTGTTTGGTTCAAAGTTCTGCTCAGATTAAAGAAATTGGAGTTTGGGAAGGGTTGATTCTCAGATAGCGGGCGGGCCCGTCACAGACAGTGGGCGGGCCGCATGCGGCCTGTGGGCCGCCCCTTGCTCAGGTCTGCTCTAGCTGATAGGCCAACTGTTATCAACATTAATTCCAATGTTTAAAGCTCACCCATTTTCCCCTTTCACTATGAGTTGCCTTTGTTTCATACTTCATTCCGGTGGTGGGTTGCTAACAGTTCTCCCCCAGATCAGGCGAACTGGTAGCAGAGGTGGGGGGAAGCTCCACCCACCTGCCTGGATGTCATCAAAACTGCTCTGTGCATGCGCAGAAGGCTCTGCACCCCACACGCTCCCATTCAAGGTAAGTGAAAGTCACCACTGCTCCATTCCTTGCTGTGTGACTGCTGAATGGCAGGAGGGGGACTTCTAAGTACTCTTGAAAATTCATATATACAATGTGCCTATTTATTGGAGTACAGTGGTAGCTCAACCTACTAGCACCTCGACTTACGAACTTTTCTAGATAGGAACCGGGTGTTCAAGATTCTTTTGCCTCTTCTCAAGAACCATTTTCCACTTACAAACCTGAGCCTCCGAAACTGTAACCGGAAAAGGCAGGGAGAAGCCTCCGTGGGGCCTCTCTAGGAATCTCCTGGGAGGAAACAAGGTTGGAAAAGGAGGGGAGAAGCCTCTGTGGGGTATCTCTAGGAATCTCTTGGGAGGAAACAGGGGCAGAAAAGGTGGGGAGAAGCCTCCATGGGGCCTCTCTAGGAATCTCCTGGGAGGAAACAGGGCCTCCACACTCCCTGTGATTTCCCCAATCGCATGCATTATTTGCCTTTACATTGATTCCTATGGGAAAAATTGCTTATTCTTAGAAACTTTTCTACTTAAAAACCTGGTCACGGAACAAATTAAGTTCGTAAGCAGAGTTATCACTGTATAAGACACGCCTTTTTCTTCCCTAAAAGAGGCTGCTAATTTGGGTGCGTCTTATACTCTGAATGTAGCTTGTTTTTTTCCAGCCCTAACTAGCTGCTAACAATGTTCCCAGCTCTTACCTGCTTGCAAGCTCTTTCATTGTTACTCTCTGCAAAGAATGTTTTCCAAACCGTCTTTGTAGGTTTTTTTTTTATTGCTTTACTTGCTCTGAATGTTTCTTTCCAACCCTAACCAGGTACTAAAAATATTCCCAGCTCGTACCGGCTTTCAAGCTCTTTCATTGTTACTCTCTGCAAAGAATGTTTTCCAAGTCCTAAATCTTTGCACGGTTTTTTCCATTGCTCTACTTGTTCTGAATGTTTTTTTCTAATGATGTTCCCAGCTCTTTCATTGTTACTCTTTCCGAATAAAGTTTTTTTAAAAGCCCTAACTAGGAATAAAATGATGTGCTGAAAACTGACCAAACTAAGAACGCTAGCCAGATGAATTTTTTTCCCTATTTGCCTCCCTAAAAACTAAGGTGTGTCTTATACTCTGAAAAATACGGTATCTTGGCCCCTATAACCTACACATCTTTTTACATTTAAAGAATTAGGTAGAATCCAGTCGCTATGTCTAGAAACATTTTGCTGATTTTCCCTTAAATATTTTTTTCCCCATCCCAGGTAAGGTGAAAATTATGGGAGGCAAGGGCCCCAAAAGACAACCCACCTCCAAGCCTCATGGTGGTTCTGGTCAGATTCAAGCAAGACTAACTGCCACACTGGCAAGCCAACTCCCAATGCCAAAGCCAACCAATCGTACTGCTGTTTCAGGCAGATGCACAGTTCCTGGGAAATCTAGCCAGTTTAAACCAGCGAGTTCAGAAATATCTGGTGGGCAGAGATCCACTAAGCCAACTGCTGGGATTGGGAAGAAAGGTGAGTGAATGTACAGAGACACGCTAAAGCAGTGATGGGACACCTTTTTTTCCTCAGGCGCCAAAAGAGGAGTGGGTACGCACTATCATACATGCACGAGTGCCCACACTTATAATTCAATGTCTGGGGAGGGCGAAAACAGCTCCCTCTATCCCCCTGGAGGCCCTCTGTAGACTGGAAACAGCCTGTTTCCAAACTTCTGGTGGGCCCAGTAGGCTCGTTTTTTGCCCTCCCCAAGCTCTAAAAGTTTCCCTGGAGCTGTGGGAGAGTAAAAACAACCTCTCCCATTCCTCCAGAGGATCTCTGAAAGCCAAAAACGCCCTCCCAGAGCCTCTGTGGAAGCCAAAAATCAGTTGGCCGGCACATACATGCACATTGGAGCTGACCTAGGGCAATGGCTTGCGTGCCAGCAGATATGGCTCTGTGTGCCACCTGTGGCACCCATGCCATAGGTTCGCCATCACTGCGCTAAAGAGTTTTGCAATTCTGTTGAAATGCATTGTTAGTAAAACTATACACAGGGATAAGATTGTCCTCACAGGCCATTTCTTCTATTAAAATGGTAGGCATGTGTGTCCTCAGATTGCATTCGTGAGAAGCAAGTTCTTAATCTACAGATAACATGAAATAAACCCACCTGGGTCTTGTTTAGATAGTTCAGGTAGTCCTCAATTTAAAACCATTCACTTAATGATAGAAGTTACAACGCACTGAAATCACACTAACGTCCATTACAGCAGCCTCTTTCATGTGATCAAAATTTGGATGCTTGACAAACTAGCATGTATTTATTATAATTGCACTGTTCCAGGATGTAATCAGCATCCGTAACCTTCCCTGAAAGTAATTAGGGTTCCGTTAGGGTCATAAGTTGTAAAACCAAAATACCGTTACATCATTCCTCATTACCACAATTCTTTATCATCTTGAAATGCCATGAAGTAGGACATTTGTATTCATGCCGGATAATGGGCTGCAAAACCTGGTTTATAGGTTATTTGCTTGGTGTTTCCATTAGCAGCACATGCACTAAACTAGGAACGATAGAGAGAAAATTAACATGACCTATGTACAAGGAAGATATAGAATTTCTATATTCTGGATGCCAGGACAATCACAGGGCACACAGAAAAAAGCGTTTGCAATTCCAACCTAGAAGATCCTTGAATTTGGGAGAAGATAATTTATAGCATGCCGCATACCTGCCTTTGTTTTGACTGGTGGATGAAATGGGCTTGATCATAAATCTTGAATGTAACCCGTTCACAAGCAGAGCACTGACTCTGTAAGAGAAGTCCTCTGGTGAAACAGGATGACCTGCTTCTTGCACTTTTACAGTTAACATATTTTCGTACTGTGTAGTGCTTTCCTTCCCAAATCTGCATATGTTGTCTGATGTGTGGACTTCAGCTCCCAGAATTCTCAGCAACGGTCACCACTGGTAGCACTCGGGTTAATCTAAGTGGGCTGCCAGAGTTTTGCTCGCAATACTGCTTGATATGTAGAGAGGGAGGTTAATGCTACTTCAAACAATGGGATTTCCCATATGAGAATAACACAGGATTAGAGTTCTGGTTGATTCGGTTTTCTCCACTCAAGTTCTAGTCAAGAATTGTCTGACCTTTTGGGAAACATAAGTTTCCTCCTTCGGAATCCCAGCAACCGATAAGGTCCCACAGAGTTGGCCTTCTCTGGGTCCCGTCGACTAAACAGTGTCGTCGGGCGGGTCCCAGGCGAAGAGCCTTCTCTGTGGGGGGCCCGGCCCTCTGGAATCAAACCCCCCCCAGAGATCAGAACTGCCCCCACCCTCCTTGCCTTTCATAAGCTATTGAAGACCCATCTATGTCGTCAGGCATGGGGAAATTAAAATACCCCTGTGCTTATATTGTTTATGTATGGTGTGATTGTGTTGCATGGTTTTAATAATGGGTTTTTAGATGTCTTTTAATATATTGGATTTGTCACATTGTTGTTTTTGTTGTGAGCCACTCCGAGTCTCCGGAGAGGGGCGGCATACAAATTTAATAAATAAAAATAAATAAATAATTGTTGTGAATGGTCCATGTCTGCCTCAGCTGGTCATGGGTTTTGAAAACCATAAGATGGGAGTACTGGCATCACAGGCCAGTGTTCTTGCCGAGTCTGAGAGTGAGAATGAGGAAGGGTTAGGGACTGAGGAACCACCGGAGACTGTAGAACCCCCAGTTAGGGTACTGTCTGAGTCAGACAACGATGGGGACTTTAATGATCAGGACCCGTTAGATGCAAGAATAAGGAGGATGAGATCCAGAAATGAATATCTCTCTAGAAGGGGTTGTTAGAGTTGATTATATCTATGGGACATTTAACCACTCCTTGGGAGTATATAAAGACAGCTGCTGGGAAAGGGGGTTGGGCAAACAACATTCCCCAACATGGAAGACAGTGCCTGGGATCTGAGAGACTTCTCCTCCTCCCATGGGCTTTGTTTTTGGCTTTTTGTATGAGCTGCTGCAGCCTGATCTGTGAGCGTGGTTAAACTATCAGAGGCACCTCAGTGGAGATTTATGACTTTAGCTGGCGTGCGTCCCGGACTGTCTTGCTAATTAGATAACTGTGGCCATCATGAAATCCCTTGCGTTCATCATTGTATAAAACTGCTTTACCAATAGACCTTGCTTATTGAGACTTTGGAAACAGCGTGTGTGGGTCTTTATTCCTGATAACTGATCTGGCCAGACAGAACACATGATAGAATTATAAAATAAATAATGAATTAAACACATTTACTTCTCTTCTCTCTCTCTCCACCTCCTGCTACAGCTGCATGTCAGAAGCTAAACCCACCGGGCACGTTTCAGAACAGCCGACTAAGACTGCCAAAGACTTACAGCAATTTAAAATGAGGGGATGGATCCCTGGGATTTGAAGCCATGTAAGTGTCCTACCTCACCAGTGTCAATGGAAAAACATGTGTGGATCCGATGATTAGCAGCTGAAAATCTATCCACATTGTTTACAAAAACAAAATCCCAATCTTCAGGTTTAAAAAAAGTACAATCCCACCCACGGGATTGGCAGCATATAAATCAAATACATTTGATTTATATGCCACACTTGGAATACTGCATTCAGTTTTGGTCGCCATGATGGAAAAAGGATATTGAGACTCTAGAAAAAGTGCAGAGAAGAGCAGCAAAGATGGTAAGATGACTGGAGGCTAAAACATATGAAGAACAGTTGCAGGAACTGGACATGGCTAGTTTAATGAAAAGAAGGATCAGGAGGGACATGATAGCAGTGTTCCAATATCTCAGGGGTTGCCACAAAGAAGAATGAGTCAACCTATTCTCCAAAGCACCTGAGGGTAGGACAAGAAGCAAGGAAACTAAACAAGGAGAGAAGTAACTTAGAACTAAGGAAAAATTTCCTGACTGCCAGAATGGTGGATCAATGGAACAGCTTGCCTCCAGAAGTTGTGAATGCCTCAACACTGGAAGTTTTTAAGCAGGTGTTGGATAACCATTTGTCTGAAGTAGTGTAGGTTTTCCTGCCTAAGCAGGGGGTTGGACTAGAAGACCTTCAATGTCCCTTCCTGTTCTGATTTCTGGTAGAACTTTAACTATTACAAATAACTCTTACTAAATGCAGTATTTCATAAACAAAGAAACTCCATCTTTATTCCTCTTCCCTTCCGTATTCAAAATACAGTTCATACTAGCACATTCCTCTCAGCCCGTTATCTTTCTTAATTGCATTCCTCATACATTCCTCCCAGCCTTCTCCGTTTAACAAGATTTATGTACTCACAGCATGATTCAAAAACAGCAGAAATGGCTGTAAAATAACACAGAATGCATTTGCTTGCTTGGGAGCTGAACGGAAACCTTTCATTTTTCACCCTACAACATTGAAACTCCACCCTTCTTCCCCACTGACCCCCTGACGTACCAAATACATCACTCCAATATTTAACCCATTCCTCCACTTAATATCTAATTCCAAACACCTGTTCTTTACGTTTTTGGGCCCTTCTGAATTTAGGATTGTCCCAGCGAACGTCTGATTCTTCCTCGCTAGATTCTGGACTCATAGCCACATCCTGTGGCTGGCCTCCCACCTGTTCTACTACCTGTAACCCCAGGCCCACCACTAATTCATAAACACTATCTGTATCAGAGTCCTCAATTTCTTCATCATCCTCCAACTGACCAGGAGTATGTACAACACTTCCAACTCTGTTATTATTATTATTAAATTAAATTATTGATTGGCCTAAATCAGGGATGGGTACCTTCCCCATCATGTCAGAAGTGCATCACATCTTGCAAATGACCCTCTGCACATGAGCAGAAGCCTCCTGTGTGTGGGGGTAGGGTTCTTTCCAAGCTGCTTCCAGGAAGCGGTGAATGGAGGACCAGTCTGGGGGTGTGGCCAGCCGGGGCTAAATTCCTACCACCGGTACAGGCAAAGTGGCCTGCAGAAACACATCACTGGTGTAAATAATGAAACAGAGTTAAGGTGTATGTGAAAAGTACAATGTAGGTAGCCCTTGACTTACAATTATTCCTTTAATAAACATTCAAAGTTACGACGACCCTGAAAAAAATTGAATTATGACCATTTTTCACACTTACGACTGTTGCAGCATTTCCTCTCCCCGTGGTCACATGATCCCCTGTTGTGATCATCTGACAAATCAAGTGAATGGGGAAAGCTGGATTCACTTAACGACCATGTCACTAACTTCAGTGATTTCACTTAACAACCGTGGCAAGAAAAGTCGTAACACGGGGCAAAATTCACTTACCGAATGTCTGGGCAACAGACAGGTTGGGGTCAATCGTGGTCACAAGTCGAGGACTGCCTGTAAAAATTAATATTACGTGCATACTGATTTCAAGTGTTTGTAGACCTTGTCCTAACTACTTACTCCATCTGTCCTTTAAGATAACGCCACCAGCCTTTGCTATAATCTTGGGGACAAGCCAGAAAAAGCTGATCATCTCGGATGGTGCCTTCCTTTTGAAGATAAACCTGTTTTGGTCTCGTGGAAATCACTCCTTTCAAGGGAACTTTCAAAGCTTGCACTGCGCATTCCCTCTAATGTGATCACAGTTTGTGGTTTGATGATCCTGGAATAAGGAAGCAAGGACCACTAGTCCTGTCCTGTCATTATATTCCTTAGACTTATAAATGAAATTTGTGTGGGCTAGAAGAAGCTGAGTTGCGGCCTATGAAAGGATCATACAGCTCAGAAGCAGAAGATTCCCCTGACTTTTTGATGGTTGGTTTATCCCCAAACTTGGCAGAGTTTAAGAGTTGTGGACTTCAATTCCCAGAATTCAGGGAGTTGAAGTCTACAAGTCTTAAAAGTTGCCGGGTTCGAAGACCTCTGGTAGCTTAAAACTTTATTAGATTAAGGACAGCCTTACTGGAGCCCAGTGGAATATTTAGTCTCTTATAAGATACCCCAACCACTATGCAGCCTTGAGCTGTAAAGAAGCATTTATGTAATACTGAGTAATGTATGCACTGTTGATAATTTTGATATTACTTTAAAAGTAAACACTAACATACACTTTCAGTTCTTATATGTGAAGTACTTTTTTCTTTTGGCTAAACTAATTCAAAAGTAAAAAAGCTTTTGATTCTTATCAAAAGAAAGCTTAAGAAAGCTTTTGATCCTGTGTTCAATTCTGGAGACCTCATGTACAAAAAGATATTGATCAAATTGAACAGGTCCAAAGACGGGCTACAAAAATGATGGAAGGCCTTAAGCATAAAACGTATCAGGAAAGACTTAATGAACACAATCTGTATAGTCTGGAGGACAGAAGGAAAAGGGGGGACATGATCGAAACATTTAAATATATTAAAGGGTTAAATAAGGTTCAGGAGGGAAGTGTTTTTAATAGAAAAGGGAACACAAGAACAAGGGGGCACAATCTGAGGTTAGTTGGGGGAAAGATCAGAAGCATTATGAGAAAATATTATTTTACTGAAAGTAGTAGATACTTGGAACAATCTTCCAGGAGATGAGGTTTGTAAATCCAGTCACTGAATTTAAACATGCCTGAGATAAACATAGATCCATCCTAAGATAAAATACAGGAAATAGTATAAGGGCAGACTAGATGGACCATGAGGTCTTTTTCTTATAATCTTCTATGTTTATTGTGTGAAAGACTACACAACTCCCATTTCAAACCTTTTTATCTTTTCATTATTTCTCCATTCCGCCTCTTTATATTAAACTGAGGATGGTCAGTGTTAATGTTGTTAATCCACAGATTTCCTGTGCTATTAAGAGTTGCGTAAGAGACAGAAACCTAAACAAGTGAAAAAAACCTTAATTTACTGTTAATGATTTACCCCTAAACACAAATCACACTCATAAAATAGTATTTTAATACTATTCTTGATTATTTGTAGAGCATTAGTGGCTTAGGTAATGGAAAAGCAGTACACAGTACTGAAAATACTTGTGCTTGTGAGCCAGTTTCATACTATTTAGACCTATATAAAGATGAAATAATACTTCTAAGCTGGTGCAGTGGAATTCTTAGAATCTCAGTTTTGGACAGCTCAATCTGCCTGCCTTCATCATCCATCTACTTAAGCAACAATCTAACCCAGAGAAAAATGCCTTGATCAAAAAATAAACAAATCTTCAATTCCTTATTCTAAATTAAACGGTGCTTCCCTGTTGTATAATAAAGTTTTAAGTGAACGTAGTTAAATCTATTTAACCAATCTCTGCAGAAATGGTTTAATAACGTGTTAAGCACTGCAACACTCAAGACTATAGCCACAGGCTCTGGAGTGATTCCTGGATATATAGACATTCTTTCTCCAGCAGATCCTAATGGATGGAAGATGAATTATTTGGATCTTAAGGAGTTGCAATAGTGAATCCTTATGTCTTGCACAAGTTTGAAGGAACAAATGCTGGGACAAAAATGCAGTATCAATTCTGCCATTATATTCATGTATGCCGTATTGAGATTTTTCTAATTTCTGAAAATATATATGCCTTTCTAATAAAAACACACATCTATATAATGAATTGTAGGAAAACCAATTCCTGGAGTAACTCTATTATTACCTCTTGATGATTACCTCATTCAGGGATAAGAGAACCAATACTGCAATTCCATTACAGTAACAGAAGCTTGGGTTTTGTCTCCTTTTGACAGAGTGAATGTAATGTCTCCAGATAAATAGATAAACCATGTACATACAGTATGTTCAGCACAGCAGGTAAAAACTGAATGAATTACAAAACCTTCAGTTCTTCATGTTTCTGCAAAGACTAAGGGTTTCTCATAATTGATAAATCATTATCAGAACAACTGGGGACATTTCTCCTTATAATTGGAAGCGAAGAAATCTAGATGCCCCTTCAGAATGCTTCTGCCCAGTAGCTTCAACTCTTTCTATTGGATTCAGGTACTTGGTCTTCCCTTTCCCTGCTCAATTTTCTAGTAATGGTAGACAAAGCACTGAAATGGAGCCACCTGCACGGAACTATGGTTTTATTATTTAGGAAAAGGGGTGAGCTCTGTTATATCTACATTAAGAATCCTTCCCTGTGCACTTCAGATATCTAAATCAAAGGGAAAGCCTATAACCCACCCAGTATTAAGAAAATAGTTTGTTCTTCCCCCAAAATTAAACCGTCGGATCTCTTCCTGTGCTTTCCTCTTTCATCAAATTGGGCTTTTTAAGGAAAAATAAGGTTTGTTTCCTTGGCAATATTCCACCAACTTCAAGCAGAAATCCAAAGACTACCATTTCCAATTCAGTAGATGAGGCTGTGACACAAAAGCATTTATTTCTTGAATTTCTGCATGCATCACAGCTGCTCAAGACTATGGAAACAACTGTACATGGCTGTAGCTGAGTTCTGCTGGAAATGACTTCACTAGCTAGTGAAGTGGAAAAGAATGGATGGGTTCAATGGGAATTCGTACCAGAAGACAAGAACCTTGAACCTACAATGGCATATGTTTAGATCTGGACAATGGCGGTGGCGATTTATTGCCTAGGAAATGAAAGGTGTGCTCAGTTGTAAATATGCATATACTGTACATCTTTAAAAAATAATAAATTAAAAAGCAGACATGTCAAATACATCCTTTCCACAGTTAAAACAGCTAATTAGCTCTTTATAGACAGCAGAGGGACACAAAAAAAAGTAATTGGCTGCAGTGATGAAGCAGAAGCTGAACTCTTCACATCAAGCTCCCCGTACAAGACAGTTTCTCAGTCTTTTAATACAATTAAGGTTTAACACTTCCTTGGTCACGAATGGAGTGGCACAACATTCCCCTCCAATTCTGTCCCACCTGGCACAGGAATAGGTGGATCAGCTTCTTTCCCTGGAAGTCACTGCTGTTGTAGAGAGCTTAGTTTGAATCCTTTACTACCACTGCTTTCAAGTTTGTTTCAATTAATGGATTTGCCATATAAGGAAGATTTTGCATAGGAAGTTATTGTAGGCTAGTTTGTGCATTTGACGTACAGTCTTAAAAACTCAGCATTTAGAGGTACTTGGGACTGGGATGATGGAGCAGGTAACCAGTGCTTTTGTCTGGTAGAAATCTAATACTTTGAATGGTTTCAGAGAAGCCAAAATGCAGGTAAGTGAAGATGTTCCCAATAAGGAAAAATTCCCAAGGCTTCATTTGTTTGATAGCTGCCTTAATGGAGCCCTGACATAAAATGTAATGCAATGTTGCTTGGAGGAGAATGTAATTGAAGCTTTATGGAAGACACCGTAGAGTAGCCATTGATCTTTCCTTCCAACCTTTGTTCAGCATACCAAAACAAAATAAAGATATTCAGGAATAAACTAGCCTCTACCTTAATAGGTGGCAATTTGAAAGGGAGCCTTTTTGGTTTGCCTCTCCTTGTCCAGGAGTAAGACATGTGTAGACCTCCAAATACAGCTAATAATTCCCAGCTTTTATCATCTGGGCTGGGGGTGCCTGGAACTATAACTTAGTTACGTCTGAAAGGCCTCCTGTCCTAGTGACTTTCTCTTCTGATCTTCTTACTCTTAAAACCTTTGGCCTTTCCCAAGTAGATGCCTTTCAGATACATTGGACTACATTCAACAAATCCTAACTTGCATGACTAATGGACCATACTGGTTCTGGGTAACGGGACTTGTAGTTCAGGCACATCTAAACAGCAGAGGGCTGAGGAAAGCCATTATAGATTTGAGATAGCCAAAAATGTGTCCGATGGTCTGCATTTGGAAGCATCACTTACCATTTTGCATTCACCTATGAGTCAAATGAGGGAAAATGCTTCCAGGGCAACATGGGAAACCCTCCAAGTTTAAATACTCCTCCTTGCTGCAATAACTGCAACAAGCCATATATTAGGATGCCAAAGTGGTCCCTGCCTGCCTGGATTTCATCTCCATAATGAATCTCCAGTTTGTTTCAGTATGAGAAGCAGGAATTGACCAAAACGGCATTGAACACAACAACAATACAGGGTCCAGGAGGAGTTTGGACAAATGGCTCCTCTTTTGTACAGACTTTTTGGATTGGGGGGGAGATCAAATGGTTCAGAAGGAACACTCAATGGAAATAACACAGTAGTAGTAGATCACACACGCTGGTCTTCATCCCCTGCGATCTATTGGAAGGGGACAACTCACCCACAGCCAACTTGCCATGGCCAACTCGCTGCAGGACAGTTCAACAATTCAATTGAATTCTTTAAAATAATTTTTTTTAAAAAAATTAATTTTTGTCATTCGTATTTCATTTGGTCCCTCCTGTGGCATCCTTTCTTTAATGGTTCTATTCCACTATTTCTTCAATATTAGTGTAACTCCTAGTCTTGCAGTGAATTGTCTCTTGACACGTTGGCCATGGCTGCCCCTGGTGATTTGGTCATGGCGAGTTGGCTGTGGTGTGTTGGACATGACAAGTTGCTGTAGATCTACTCAACATTGTAGAGGCCACTGCCACGCCAAGTTGACCTTATACAGATTTCAGAGAATCACATTCTATGTGTCAGAACATTCCAGGAAAGGTTTTGGAATTGGCAAGTACAGAGGCCACAAAAGGCTAAAACAGTAATGGACAATATTACTGGTGGTGTTGGAAAGAAAAGCCTCGTTTTCAGAAAACCCCTTTCTTTGACAAGCCAGGCCAGGACAACAGTCAAGTCCCAATTAACCCCTTATTGTGCAAACCATGGCTATGTCAATATAAAGCGCATCGGGTTCTGCACCCAGCTAACAAGATTTAACATATAGCGTGAACCCTCCCACTAGGGATTTTCAGCTATTTAAATTAGAACATCCTTCAGCAATGGTCAAATGAAAAACAAAAATTAAAAACAAGTCAAAGTAACAGTGCCTTCACCCTCCCCAAGCTGTCCCCCTTTTCCCACTCTCCCTTAGCAGAAAAGTCTCTTTCCCGGTGAACGTCGTTATAAAAAAAGTACTTTCCAAAAGGACCGACATGAAAAATCCCCCGTTGTGAGCAGGCATCAGGACTTGGCTGAGTGTAGAAAAAAATGAAGGCTTCTGAGGCAGAAAGGCAGCAGCCTGTTGGCGTGAGAGCCAGGCGCTTTCGGGAGACATCAAGGCAGCGTTCCTGCTCCAGCCACAGTAGAAATGGGGGGGCGGGGGGACGGGACACACGTGCTGACTGGCTGGGAGGAGCGGGAGGCGGGACTTTTTTCTTTTTGTCATTTTCTACGAAAATAATTGCAGCATGGACTGATGGCTCAGCAGGCCACGCCCCCGTGGTGCTCAGCACCTTCAGGGCTGCCTCTTGGGAGCGTTCCGGTGGGGCCAAGTTACTGGAATGGTGAGCTGAGCTTGGAGAAGTGTCTGTCAAAGAAAACAGTTCGAAAGTAACTGTGATCCAAGGAGGAACATTTCCATCGATGCCAGTGGATAGGCTGGTCCTGTGACCCTGGTCTCTCACCGCAATCTGAAGCACCGAGGCTGGAGTAAGCAACTGGCCAGACACGAACAAGATCCACAGCTGACACCAAACTGTACAGCCCATGAATGTAGGCAGCGGGATGGCAATGGACACCCTGGGGAAATGGCTAGTAGGTCTGGAACAAGCCTACTCTTTCAACACTTTTTTTTTTTTTAAACCTGTCCTTAAGCCAGAAAAGTGCAAGTTGGAACTCGTGCTGCCCTGCAGAACAGCAATGTACTTCTACAGCATTCTGGAAAAGCTTAGTTGGATGATGGATTTCTTTCCTATTCTATTAATTGCTTAGTATGGCAAAACCAAGATGTCAGGCTCCCAATTTCTGTGCTTGCCAGAGAGCCCGAGATTGAAGGGCACCCTGGATTGAATATGTTCAATTGCACCTTGGAAGGTGTGTTTGGATGCACACCGCTGGACCAGAGAAAAAGCACGACCGTGGCTGGTGGTCACACATATACTGCAGAGGGAGGCTCTGGGTGGTGCCCTCCAGATTCCACGGCAAAGCCAGCTGTGGTTCTTAAGAAACGTCGCGCATAAAGTAAGTCTTATGTGCGTCTTCTGCACAGCCAGGTCTGCTATACCTTCCAGCTTCCACTTCAAAGGTGCTATTTCCCTCCGTCCAAGGAGAAGCCCAGGATGGTGTCCTCCAAGAGTTGGGCCAATCCTGGTTTGTCACTCAAGTCAAAACGTACAGTTCTTGGTGGCTCCTAGTTGCAGCCCTCTTCAAGCACACCGGTCCCCCCTAGCTCCACCCCATTGTCAAATATTCAATGAAAACATCTGCACAATAATACATGTCCACATGGCGGCTGCTGAGGCTCCCCCAGACCAACTTTGATAAAGAAAATATATATATGTATATATATATTCCAGACACGCAGCACTTCCAGACTGGGCAACAAAGCATGAAAATCCCTGAAGACGTGGAGGTGGGTTAAGTTTTATGTTCTTTCAGTCCATTTTAGAATGATCCAAAGTGCATCTGTTCGACAAGGTCCGCCTCCTGGAACCTGCTGTGTCCCCCTCCCGGGGGTTGGTGGGGAGGGGGGGGCAGGTCACTTTTCATTTGGCACTACATACAGTGGGTCCAGCTCCCTGGGCCAGGCCGGGCTGACGGAGACGACATTCCTCGCTGTGGTTTGAGAGCCATCCCGGCTCCCAGGCTGGCCAACGCGTGCGAGAGGACAGAGAGAGTCTGGTGCGTGCGACATCAGATTGAGGTTTCATCGCTCCTGCTCAGTGATCAAACACAAAGCGAGACAGGACAGGGGGAACACAAACGCATGAGTGTGGTCATGAGCAGGTTTGAGCAAAGCACCCCCCCTGGGGCTCGCGTGTTAATGGAGGAAATTAAAAAACAGAAATCTGGGCGATTGATAAGCGAGAGGTGAGAGAACGAGAAACAGAGGAGAGGAGGAGGAGGAGAAGAAGGGGGTTAGTGCAAGAGAGCTCAGGAAGAAGTTAGAACAGGGTAGCATCTCCCCACCCCCACCCCTCCCAAAATTCCCCCCATCACATTGCAGTATTGCCCCACAGTATGCCCCACAGTATCTTGCAGGAGCAGCTCAGTACTTCTCAGGGGCTTTAATTCTGACATGCTCCTCTGCCCCTTGGGCAAGCTACAGGGCAACCCTGGGCTTTAAAAAACCAAAACAACCCTTTCCCACCTAAAAAGGTGATGGCTGCATCCTGCCATCTGAGCTCCATCCAGATGGAGCGAAGGGGTTGTAGTCTTGAACCCAAAGCCAGGGGAATATATTCTCCAAGAATGGGAACCCTACCACCACCACCACCACCCCGTCCAAAGGCCAGTGAAATATTAAAGGATTTTTATAGCACAACCATTGAGAAGAATCTAGGGCAGTGATGGCGAACCGAAAGCACCTGTGTCTGTCCTACCGTGTTTCCCCGAAAATAAGACACCGTGTTATATTAATTTTTGCTCCAAAAGTTGTGCTACGTCTTATTTTCGGGGGGTGCCTTATATTTCTCAAATTAGACAACTTCACAAGCAGAAAAACTGACATCCCCAAAGAAAGTGTACCGTACGGTATACTGATTACGGTACGGTACCTGTCAGTATGGCACACACACACACAAACGACGGCACTTATATGGTGCAACAGTATACTCCCGCTATTGCAGCTTCCGACCACCAGAGGAACTACAGTCTACGCACTGTAGTGGAGATTGTAATGGCGGTGAGACAGCAGCAGACTGTGTCTGCTGTACTGGACGGTACAAAGCAATGGAAGGGGCCAGCAGGGGACGCTACATTATTACGGTACCGCTATGAACAGCTTTGAATGGTACCGTATGTTTTTCCACCGTACCGTATGCAAACTTGACTACGCCTTATTTTAGGGGGGTGCCTTAGATTAGCAAATTCTGCAAAACCTCTGACATGCCTTACTTTCGGGGTACGTCTTATTTTCGGGGAAACAGGATATCACACAGGCGCGAGTGCCCACATCCATAATTCAATGACTGGGAAACGGTGAAAATGGCTCATCCTGCCCTCCCTGGAGGCCCCCTGGAGATCTGAAACATCCCATTTCCCAAGCTCTGGTGGGCATGTTAGGCTCATTTTTCATCCTCTCCAGGCTCCAGAGGCAAAAATGTCCTCCCCCAACCCCTCGGAGACTCTCCGGAAGCCGAAAATGCCCTCCCAGAGCCTCCAGGCGAGTCAAAAATCAGCTGGCTGGCACACACATGCACACTGGAGCTGAGCTAGGGTAACGGCTTGTGTGCCAGCAGATATGGCTCCATGTGCCATCTGTGGCATCGTGCCATAGATTCGCCATCACTGATCTAGGGAATTGTAAGCGGATAAGACACTGTTCTTAAAAGGCACAGCCTGGGAATAAAGGTGGGGGCAACTATGAACTATAACAAGATATCAGCCTGAAAGATCGGAAGCAACAGATCTGACGTGTGGACAAGAGGCTTCGCGGAGGCAGCGAACTGTCCCATGCAAACCAAGGACAGGCGAGCAAGCAGACAGCTCAGCCATACTCACTCGGAGCCTGAAGAGTCCTCGTCCACTGTGCCAGTCTTTATGCTCATGGTGATAGGTGTAAGGCCATTGAGCTGCTCCTGTAGGGTTTGTCGAGGTCGGGGTACCCCACCCCCACGGCTGCCATCGCTCCCCGAAGAACCATGCAAGGACACCATCCCTGAGCGGCAGCTGGAGAGCTTGTTATGGATGCGTTGGATGCTGCTCTTCTCACTGATGGGTGGCAGGTATTTTTTCTTTAAGATGCCTGAGGGCAGAAGAATTCAGAGTCAAAGGAAAAAAAACACACCATTCCTTGCAACGGTCAGGAAACCAAGGCCAAAGGGTATGACTACTTGTCATTATACTTTACTCTTGGATCAGTGTTTCCTAACCTTGGCTACTTGAAGATATCTGAACTTCAACTCCCAGAATTCCCCAGCCAGCATTCGCTGGCTGGGGAATTCTGGGAGTTGAAGTCCAAATATCTTCAAGTGGCCAAGGTTGGGAAACACTGCCTTAGATTATCCACTGTTGACCTCTCCCGATTCCTAAGAGGAGCGTGCACCAGAGTAGGAGATATAGGAGAGCAATAGGACAGGGGACGGAAGGCAGTCTAGTGCATTTGTACTCGCCCCTTACTGACCTCTTAGGAATTTGGATAGGTCAACCGTAAATAATCTAAGGGTAAAGTGTTGGGGATTTTGGGATGACACTATGGAGTCCGGTAATGAGTTCCATGCTTCGACAACTCGGTTACTGAAGTCATATTTTTTACAGTCAAGTTTGGAGCGGTTAATATTAAGTTTAAATCTGTTGTGTGCTCTTGTGTTGTTGTGGTTGAAGCTAAAGTAGTCGCCGACAGGCAGGACATTGCAGCATATGATCTTGTGGGCAATACTTAGATCTTGTTTAAGGCGTCTTAGTTCTAAACTTTCTAGGCCCAGGATTGAAAGTCTAGTCTCGTAGGGTATTCTATTTTGAGTGGAGGAGTGAAGGGCTCTTCTGGTGAAGTATCTTTGGACATTTTCAAGGGTGTTAATGTCTGAGATGCGATATGGGTTCCAAACGGATGAGCTGTATTCGAGGATGGGTCTGGCAAAAATTTTGTAAGCTCTTGTAAGCAGCGTGAGATTGCCAGAGCAGAAGCTACGTAGGATTAGGTATATCATGTACTGTATATAAATATTATCTCTTTGTATACCACCAATACGTACTTGACAAAACAAACAAATAAATAAATAGAGGTGAGGGCTCCATGATGTTCGACTTCAAAGGTGTCAAACTTGATTCCACAGAGGGCCGCATCAGGATTGTGTCTGACCACAGGGGGCCGGGATGGGTGTGGAAGAATGGCTGTGACCTGCTCATGTCGTGGGCACCTGTGGAGGCCCAAAGACTCTGCCAGTGAAAAAAGGCTCCTCAGCTCCGTTTCCAGCTGTGCCCTCTGCCAGTGAAAAAGGGGCTTGGGAGGGCCACGAGCTCCATTTTCGCTGGCAGGAGGCCACTGCAGCCAGAAACACAACCTTGGGATCCCATTTTCACTGGCAGAGGCACCATGGGCCAGTCTCTCACAGGGTGGCCCAACAGGCCAGGTTTAAGCACCCCGTTCTACTTGTAAAAAACAAAAAGCAGAGTTGTGTCCCATTTTAATCTCCAAACCTTAAAGGCACCAGGATCCAATCATCTCGGTAAATTAAAACGATCCTGAAATTAATGACTAAAGGCTATCTGGTTTTATGTATTTTCTTTATCATATTACTACATCCCATGGTCTTGGCCCATCTAGTAGCAAGATCTTAAAAGAAATCAGATTTTTTTTTGGTGTGTGTGTGTGTCTCATTTCTAAGCTGGTAATTTGGAGAATGTTCATTCCAGTGCAGTCTTTAACTTTACAAGAATTGCCATTGCCAGCTTACTTATCTAATGTATACAAACACTTATAAATTAGTATTGTGGAGCTTTCCCACCCAAGGCGGCAATGACACATTATTTCTGCTCAAATAGAGCTAGTTGTATTAACAGGAAAAATTAATCATAACCAATATATCACCCCCTTAATATGTATCAATAGGCACTGCAGTTTAGGCTCTATAAATGAATTAGTGTGATGCTTAAATTTAATATATTTATATTAAAATATATTGGTAATTGAGCTCTTTTCTTTTATTATTAACTGTTTATGCTATCTGAACAGGATTCCAAGAGGCATTTAAAGGATGGAGGAACAGCCTGTTCCCAGTGCTGTCTATAGGTCCAATATTATTTTAGCTCATCCAGGATGAACACCAAAGAATGACACACATTAAATTCGTTGATTAAAAGGTCATGGCCTATAAAGCTAAATTCTGTACTACTGTAGCACACCAGAGAAAACGCTTATTTGCAAAACAGTTTTATACTTTTTTAGTTGCTTATTCCAGTCATACAGAGAGGCAAGAAATTATTTCCAGGAATTCCCACAATTCACATTGCATTGGCATCCTTCAGCCTCGAAAGACTCCCCACATTCACATACACTTGGTCTATATTTATCTGGTCTGAGCGACATAAGATGCTGAATTCACTCCTGAATAATAAGAGCAATTGCATAACGCAACTTGGTATTTTAGTGCAATTCAAGAGAAAATTGCTAGGGTAATTAAACAGACCAGCTGGTGTTACAGTTCCCAGAATCTAACTTTTTACCTTTCTGGGGCTGAGCAGTGGGGTGAGGCAGTGAGCCCAAGATGCCCTCTCCATTCTCTCTGGCCAACTCCTCTGTCAGTCCCAGCCGGTCATTCTTACCCATTGGTTCTACCCGCAGCGACTCTGAGCCAGGATGGCCATCGCTCTCACTGGCAGTGGTTACAAAGTCACCAGGCCAATAAGGTTTTCCAGGTCCAGAGATGTTATCTACTGAGAAAGCAGAAGGACATTGTGGGTTTCAATGTTTGTCCCTACATCTGCTCTCCTGACGTTTTAACAGCCACACCAAAGAGCACTGCCCAGGCAATATAAAAATGCCCAGGCAATATAAAAATGCATAACCAGACCCAGAGAATAATTATACTGAAGGAGTCTTGTCCTGTCTTCACTACTCTGGAAAGCAATCTTAGTGAGCAAGCTCTGCAGGGTATTTTATCTCCCTTTGTCACATCATTAATGACAATCATTAAGTGTTGTACCTCATGATTCTTGACAAATCTATATTTTCTTTTATGTACACTGAGAGCATATGCACCAAGACAAATTCCTTGTGTGTCCAATCACACTTGGCCAATAAAGAATTCTATTCTATTCTATTCTATTCTTTATTTTTTTATTCAACTTCTATGCCGACCAATCTACTTACAACAATAATAAACTGCTTACAACAATAATAAAAATTCAATATACCTTTTTATCACACAGTGATAAAAAGAAGTCGAACATTATCTAAAACTAAAACATTATCTGAAACTTAAAACCCCATTAAAAAGTTGTTTAAAAAGTTTAAAAATGCAATAATGAATGGGATCGGTACGAATGGGATCAGCGATCCAATAGGACTTTTTAGTGGGTTCCGGAAGCCGGTGCAGGCGTATGCCTCCCCTTGCCAGCCCCAGGATCCCTGTGCCAGTAGGAAAAGGTAAGTGGAGTCCTTCACTGATTACATGTATATATCAGCTCTCTTTAGCAGCTCTTGAAAACATGCAAGGAGAAGAGACACCAGGGCCACTGTTGAGGGTTATGGTAAGTCACAGGTTTCACTGATAGGGAAGAACTAACAATAAAGTGGTTTGCATAAAGAAATAAATTTGCTCTGTACGTAACTGAGATTATATCTGTTTTATCTCAATTGACAATTTTGCATAGTTTTAAAGCATCTGTAACTTACAGGAGCTGACCTTAATTATAACCTTACTCAAGCATTATAGTTAACTGAGGTCACTATAGCAATGGTCTATCTACACCACAATCACAGACATTTTAGAATTATGAAGTTGAGTTGAACCAGGGGTGAAATTCAAAAATTTTCCCTACCGGTTCTGTGGGTGTAGCTTGGTGGATGTGGCAGGGGAAGGATACTGCAAAATCTCCATTCCCCCCCCCCCTTGTTATGTCGGGCTATTAGCAATTATTTATCATGAACTCATTAGCATAATTACCCCTTGAACAGGTGTGCTCTCTTATCTTCTGAGACGCTTGCGCAACTGTTCCCTTCGTGCCACAAGCCTGTGCAATGGGCAACCACAAGTGGGTCCTCCTCCAATTCTGATGACCCCCTAATTGGAGCACTGACTGGTGGGCTGGCTGCACCCATCTCCCTTTCTGTCTCCTCTCCCCCACTGTGAGCCAGCTTCATTGTCCGATTCCGCTGGCAACAAAACAGGTCTCTGATAAACCGAGGATTCCCATAAATCAACATCAAAATTCCCAGCTGCAGAAGCTGGCCCAGAGCCAACCACAATACCCACTCTGGGGCCAACCAGAGGGGGCATTTGGCAGTTCTCCAAACTGCTCAAAATTTCTGCTACCAGTTCTCCAGGTTTTGTCAGAACCTGCTGAGTTTCACCCCTGGTTGAAACTTCTTTGTAATCTGTATAAAGTCTGATCTGGTGTTGGCTCCATCCCTTCCTCCAGTTTTAGTGAGATATTCATGGAGTTGCCCATGTCTAGCATTACCCTTTGGAGTGCTGAGTGCTGGCAGCTTCTCATTGTTAGGACACAGTAAGTTCTCCCAGCAAGGCTCCTTGGGAAATTCTTCATCCTCTTCACTGTCAGAGGAATGGGTAGAAGCAAAGGAACCACTTTGGTCATCTTCCATGGAAAGGTCACTGTCTGAGTCAGTATCACGTTCTGTGCCCAAAAAGTGCAGGGAGAGAGACAAATGGTAGTCAGACTGCATTGATAGTGCATCCTCTTTTATGGCATTGGCAGATATAATATGTATGTAACATAAAATATACTAAGCTGCACCTTTATGGATCTACTACAACCTCAGTCCTAGCACTTATTTAACTTTGACTACACTCTGCAAAACATAACAAGGAAGAATTGTGAATTTTTTTTGTTCACATGTAATCACCATAGGTGTCCAAAATATAGTGATGGAAAACCTATGGCATGGGTGCCAAAGATGGCACACAGAGCCATATCTGCTGGCATGCAAGCTCAGCTCTAACTTGCATGTGTGCAGGCCAGCTGATTTTTTGCTCACCCAGAGGCTCTGGGAGGACATTTTTGGCTTCCAGGGAGCCTCCAGGGGGATGGGGGAGGGCATTTTACCCTCCCCCAGCTCCAGGGAAGCCTTTGGAGCCTGGGGAGGGCCAAACACGAGCCTACTGGCCCCACCAAAAGTCGGGAAACAGGCCATTTCCGGCCTCCAGGGGACCTCCGGGGGCGGGGGAAGCTGTTTTTACCCTCCCCAGGTATTGAATTATGGGTGTGGGCACTCATGCATGCGTGATAGCACACACCCATGCTTTTACGGCACCTGAGGAAAAAAAGGGTCACCATCCCTGTCATAGAGCATTTAAAGATCAGAAAATAGAGAGGGGGGAAAACAAGAAAAGCACTACATGGAAATGAGAAGCACTATATTGTAGCTTTAAGAAGCAAATTATAAGGCATGCTATCAATTGACAGCAATTCATAAGCCCAGAGAGGTAGACAATTCTGTCCAGAACTTGTCCAATTCCCTCCCTCTCACCATTGTTCTGATCCTTGTCTTCCAAGTACAAAGAACTGGGATCTGCAGGCCCAATGTGTACCTGGCTATTGTTCAGGCCAGACTCCTCCCTGTGAACAGAAAACAGAGAATTTGGTAGCTGCCAAGGTTCCACAATACAGAGAGCAATACAACGGGGCAAGGAAAGAGTTACACATTCTTTACATTAGTATTACCTGAGCACAAAAGGGATGTAGCTGTGCTGACTCTTGCCTGACCGGACGGTGCTATGCAAGGAACCAGTGGAGTCCCCAAATGGCGTATGATACAGTTGTCCATCCACATAGGTATTGTTGCAAATATAAGCCTGATGACATCAGAAAAAAAATAATATTTATATATTTATTTAATTAATTTATTTATTTATTACAATATAATACAATATAATCATCTAAATCCAATTAATTTAAAAAACTAAGTATACTCATCTATAAAACCCAGTATTCGTATAAAACCATTCATACCCACTCACACAACAACCATATGTAACATTCATCAGCCAGGGGGCTAGAGTCTAATTGCCCCAAGCCTGGTGGCATAGATGCATCTTAAGTCTCTTGTGGAAGGCGAGGAGAGTGGGAGCAGTGCGAATCTCTGGGGGGAGCTGAATCCAGAGGGCCAGGGCCACCACAGAGAAGGCTCTTCCCCTAGGCCCTGCCAAGTGACATTGTCTAGTTGATGGGATCTGAAGAAGGCCGACTCTGTGAGATCTAACCAGTCACTGGGATTTATGTGGCAGAAGGCAGTCCCGCAGGTAATCTGGCCCAATGCCATGTAGGGCTTTATAGTTCATTAGCAACTCTTTGAATTGCGTCTGGAAACCAATTGGCAACCAATGCAGTCCGCGGAGTGTTGGGAGAAACATGGGCATGTCTAGGAAGGCATTTTGTACAATTTGTAGTTTCCAAACACTCTTCACAGGTAGCCCCATGTAGAGAGCATTGCAGTAGTAAAAACTCAATGTGATAAGGGATTTTATAATATTGGAGAGAGTGAGCAATTAATAGCAGCAGAGAGTCAAGGGGTTACTTGATGAGTCCCTTCAATTTTATTTTTTTTGTGTTTTTCACTTAGACTAGAGATCTGAGTGTTTTCGTTAGTACACCTCTCAGTTCTGGACTTCATATCTTCCATTGTGCCAACATTGCTCATCTACTTGACCATTCGTCTTTTTTATATTAGGAGTCTCTTGTCTCAATGCTAGCAGTGTGTTTCTTCTCACAGGCATTCGTTCACTAGTTGTTCCTTGGAATCTGTTGAGAAAGCTCATCTTTGCTATGAGGAACCAGACCATCTTTTTCCTGTTATATTCTGGATATAAAAATTCAGAAGATGACCTGAAAGCAGGATATAGAACATTGTGCATGCAATCTGATCTAAGAAACACAAAAATCAGAGATGAATCTCAGTTTTCATGAAATTGCTGTGTTTTAAGTGAGACAGTTGGTTGTGAAAAGATGTGAGCGTTCAGGCGGTCAAACCTGGGGATTGTATATAATTTGGCTTTCATAATACTATTAAAAGGAGAATCAATTAGGCAAAACACGAAAATGTATGCATGTCTGCTTCATTGCCAGTAGTTTCATTGTCATCTCTATGTAGAATATGACTTTAAAATGTCAGTTCCAGGTCAAAGTTTTGTTTATTTTGCCTTTTAAGATCAGTGTCAAATTCTGCAAAAAATACCCATAGTTTTCTACTCAAAGGTATTATTGGCCCTCATTGAGCCTTAAGAAAGCATGTGCCTTGAAATACTCACTGCTGTCAAGGTAGATTTGGTAGTGAGTGTAGGATCCGTGCTGTGCTTCTTTCCGCAAATAGATCGGAGAGCCTTCCTCACTTCTTTACATAAGATGACACAGAGGAGAAAGATTAAGGGTCCCTGTGGAACAATGAGAGAATACGCAATGAATGACAACCTCATGGTTTCCAAGCTTCACAATGCTTATTTTTTATTACCTCATGATTCTTGACAAATGTGTATTTTCTTTTATGTACACTGAGAGAACATAGGCACCAAAGACAAATTCCTTGAGTGTCCAATCATATGTGGCCAATAAAGAATTCTGTTTTGTTCTATTCTATTCTATTGTTTCTTAGACGTACCGTATTTTTGGAGTATAAGACGCACCTTTTTACCTCAAAAAAGAAGGTGAAAACATGCTGGGTTTCCAAAGCATTATAGTAAGGGAAAGCCAGTAGCCTAACTTACAGACTTGTTTTCTATTTTCAATCCCACATGGTCTTTATTATTTTTGGTTCATATCTTTCTTCCCACTCAGAAGCAGTAATTTTTTTCTTCTTAAAAAATTGCAAAAGGTTGTATTAAACTCTTTAAGATTTGACTGGGATTCATCAATTTATATATCAGGAATAATTGCTGCTTTTATTAATAAGACTTGCTCTGGTAGGTGTTACCTTGGGAAAATAACAGTAGTTGTAAAAAAGAAAAATGTTCCTTTGGAATGTTTCTATTGTGACTTAGAAAGCAATAGCTTGGGTAAAAATCCCATTTTAAACCATTTCCTAATTATTTAGTGAAAAAGATCTCTTGACATAGCAGTAGAGTATGGACCTATATAAAATCTATACACATCCAAGTACAGTGGTACCTCTACTTACGAACTTAATTCGTTCCGTGACCAGGTTCTTAAGTAGAAAAGTTTATAAGAAGAAGCATTTTTTCCCATAGGAATCAATGTAAAAGTAAATAATGTGTGCAATTGGGGAAACCACAGGGAGGGTGGAGGCCCTGTTTCCTCCCAGGAGATTCCTAGAGAGGTCCCACGGAGGCTTCTCCCTGTCTTTTCTGGCTTTGTTTCCTCCCAGGAGATTCCTAGAGAGGTCCCACAGAGGCTTCTCCCTGTCTTTTCTGGCTTTGTTTCCTCCTAGGAGATTCCTAGAGAGGTCCCACGGAGGCTTCTCCCTGCCTTTTCCAGTTACAGTTTCGGAGGCTTGGGTTTGTAAGTGGAAAATGGTTCTTGAGAAGAGGCAAAAAAATCTTGAACACACGGTTCTTATCTAGAAAAGTCTGTAAGTAGAGGCGTTCATAGGTAGAGGTACCACTGTATTTAGAACAACAGAGAGAAGTAGAAAAATAACAACAATTAAAATACTGTTGTTCCCTAGGACTCAATCATTTTGAGAGCCAAAAGGGCTGAAGAATATAAGGACTGATTTATTTCAAAGGTCTAAAACATGTGGTCCAAATGCTGTGTAAATTCTATTTAAGTTTCCCAGTGCACCTTCAGAAACTCTTCCATCTTTTAAAAGATTCAAACCCACTAAAACAACTAGCTCTTCTTCCCTTGCCAATTGGAAAGCACTTGATGTGCCTGATGCAGCTTCATGATCAATAAAATCTGCATGCTCCTTGCTCCAATTGCCAAGCAGAGATCCATCGCACTCAAAAAGCCACATGAAATACTAAAAAAAAAAAAATCCGCCTGTTCTTCAATTTCTATTACTGTATAAAGTTGAGATAAAAGAGTTCTTTGAGAAAAGGGGGAATGGTGAAAACAAAATTGAATTGGGGAGACTTGATAACAGCTCAGTATTATTCAGCAAATGTTGACTCTGTCCTGGGGAGATTCCACACCAATGTGTGCTATTGTGCTATGTCCTGTTACCCAAATTACCTGGAAGCAGTTGAAGCCCACGAAGAGATAGTGGAAGAGGATGGCATCACTGTTGATGGACAGCAGAGCCAGCAACCAAGTGACACTCATGATCAGCAGAGAGATGAAGCCCGACCGTAGACCAGAGCTATAGAAGACAAAGAACACAGTCAGTGTAAAAAAGAAAACACAACAACAACAACCCCAAAGTCTCGTGGGTAGAATATGAATAAGTTCCTGGTTCTCTTGGCCTGACTCTGGAGCGTGGCCTCCATTGACTTATTACCTAGTTTTGCACCTGTATAGGACTGACCCCACAATTCCAACCAAAATATTGGGATACATCAATGCTAAGTCAGAAAATGGAAAGCAGGAGACAGAACGACTTAGTAGGATGAGATACAGTGGAGGCAATAACAAGGGTGATAACTCAGAGGAAAGGCACATAAGACCAAAAAAGAAGAAATCACAATGCAATGGAAGAATAGTTAAATGCTCATAATCGGTGAAAAAGAGTAGTTGTGCATGAACAATACCAGACTCACACTGTCCCCTTCTTCTCAAAACCTTGCTGTTGAGCTGCACAAGTGGCCTTGGTGGCTAGGACATAGAGGAAGACACTCATCTATAGAATGAAAGAGAGAGAAGTTTAATACTAAATTCCTCTCTGGCTAATAGTGCATCCTCCAAACCTGAAATATTTTAAATACTGTGTAAGTCCCTTTTCCTTGGCAGTGCCCTTTCCTGGTTCTTGCAAAGATCAGTTTTATAAGAGTCATATAACTAGCACTAGCACTGATGATGATACCTCATTAGGGTAATGAAACAGCTGCAGGAAAACAAGCAATATCAGAGCACACCAAGGACCCCTTTGAAGGATATAATGGAACTGGAAAAGGTGCAAAAAGGGGCAACAGGAATGATCAAGGGAATGGAGCACCTTCCTTATGAAACCAGGTTGCAACACCTTGGTGTCTTCAGCTTTGAAAGATGGCGTTTAAGGGGTGACTTGATCGAAGTGTATAAAATCATGCATGGGATAGAAAAAGTGGATAGAGAAAAATTCTATCACACAATACTAGGACGAGGGGGCACTCCCTAAAGCTCATAGGTAAGAAAGTGAGGACAAATCAAGGGAAATATTTCTTCACCCAGAGGGTCTTGGTTTATGGAATTCACTTCCAGAAGAGGTCGTGACAGCTGTCAACCTGGATAGCTTCAAGGCAGGATTACACAGATTCGTGGATGCCAAGTGTATCGGTGGTTATTGAAACGGATGTCCATGTGCTGCCTCTATGTTGGCTGAGGCAGGTAGGATTCCCTTGAGTACCATTTGTTGGGGGTCAGGGGAAAGGGAGGGTTTTGCCTTCTCTTTCTGCTCAAGATCCCCATGGACAATTGGTGGGCCACTGTATGACACAGAACGCTGGACTCGATGGGCTTTGGCCTGATTCAGCATGGCTCTTCTTAGGTTCTTATGTTCCCTCAATTTTATTACAAGGGATTGGGGTTGAACGATTGGGAAACTCAAGTAACCCATCATCTTGGTCAATTGACTGAAGAGGGAATGGAAGGCTGAGAAGACTCCTGTTGCAGCAAGGGAAGATCTGCAATTCTGGGCAATGCTTCTCAGCCTTCCATTCCATCTTCAATCAGTTGACCAAGAAGATTGTTTTCCAAGTTATTCAGAGTGTTTCAGATGGAAAAATAAAATGGCAGCACTAGGCAGTCCTTGACATGCAGGATAAGAAAAATTAAACCCTTACGTGAAAAGTAATAGTTGCCATGTCCATCCTAATTAAAAAAAACACACACTTCTCTTTTTCATCATGCATTTATAATTTACATCTCATGTAAACCAAGAGTAGTCATATGGAACCAGACAGCTATCCCGATAATGTGAAATGTGGGTCTTTTGCCTTTCCTCCCCATATTCCTTTGCTTCTCTACTCACTGCAACAGCAAAAGCAATGGGACCAGCAAAGCTCCAAATCAGGGTATCATAGATGGAGAGCCAGCAAAAATCTGGGTTCCCATATCCTTCGGGATCCAGGCCCACAGCAAGTCCTAAGGAAAATAGCATGCAAAACAATCAATAAAGAGATAACTTAAGTCCTTAATCACTTCATCTACCCTATAGCTAGAAGACTGTCACCTAGACAGCAAGGAATTGAACGAATTGTGACAGAACAGTAGTAAGGTTTTGGTTGTCCTCTTTAAAGCTATGCATGGCATGGGTCCAGTCTACTTGAGGAAGTGTCTACCCAGATGAGACTGGCCTGCTCCACTTTTGCCAACAGAGGAGGCATACTGTGGATCCCCTCAGGCCTCAACCCAGTTATTTCAACTGGTGGGATCCAGAAGAGTCTTCTCCGCGGTGGTTCCTGCTGTCTGGGACATCTTCCTCCCTGAGATGAGATTGGCTTCCAACCTCCTGACTTTTTTGTAACAGTCTTAAGAGGTGATCCTGCCAGATGGCTCTTCCAATGGGAGACGTTCACACTGGAGGTGATGGACCAATTAAAGCCTAATCCTACTTCCCCCTCCCCCGTGTATCTGGTTCCCACCTCTGCCATCTTGTGTTTATGATTTTATCTGATTTGTTATTTTATAACTGAATGTTTTTATGTTTTTATGTTGTAAGCTACCCAGAGTCCTTGGGCATGAAATGTGCAGCAGATAAATTTATAAATAAGTAAGTAAATATAAATATAAATAATATAAATATAAATATATATAAATAAAGCTCAATACACTCCAGCCCTATCTTTAGGTTTGGCCAGTTATGTCATCCAGAAATTGATTCAGTTACCTGTTAGCAGGCTAGCAGAGGAAGGAACCATTTTATTTTAATAAATTAAGCTATTTTCTTTTTAATAAAATAAGGCTCACAAATATAATGGTATCATAATGGCCATGATTATATGAGTCACTACTCACAGTCACTCATGCTCTCATCACCTCGAGGCTCGACTACTGTAACGCTCTCTACATGGGGCTACCTTTGAAAAGTATTCGGAAACTTCAGATCGTGCAGAATGCAGCTGCGAGAGCAATTATGGGCTTCTCTAAGTATGCCCATATTACTCCAACCGCAGTCTGCATTGGTTGCCGATCAGTTTCCGGTCACAATTCAAAGTGTTGGTTATGACCTATAAAGCCCTTCATGGCACCGGACCGGAATATCTTCGGGACCGCCTTCTGCCGCACGAATTCCAGCGACCGGTTAGGTCCCACAGAGTCAGCCTTCTTCAGGTCCCGTCGACTAAACAATGTCGTCTGGTGGGACCCAGGGGAAGAGCCTTCTCTGTGGTGGCTCCGACCCTCTGGAACCAGCTCCCTCCTGAGATTAGGATTGCCCCCACCCTCCCTGCCTTTTGTAAACTCCTTAAAACCCACCTCTGCCGTCAGGCATGGGGGAACTAAAACATCTCCCCCTTGACCATGTTGTTTTGCCGTTTGATTGATTGTGTGCTTGTTTTTTATTTATATTGGGATTGTTTTATGAACTTCTTAACTTAAAATTGTAATTGGATTGGTGGGCATTGGATTTGTCACTATGGCTTTTTACTATTGTTGTGAGCCGCCCCGAGTCTGCGGAGAGGGGCGGCATATAAATCCAATAAATCTAATCTAATCTAATCTAATCTTTAGTGCAGGCCTCACCTGTGATGAATGCTGGCACACCCCATCCGACCATATAATAGAAGCGCATGGGGCCATAGTTGATGTCTCGCACTTCACTCAGCATGCGGTAAATGTGCAATGCTTCTAGCAATGCCCAGGCAAAGGCGCACATGTACAGAAAGTGCAACAGGATAGCAATGACGGTACAGGCAAACTATCATGGAAAGGGACAAAAAGAGCAGGATTAGAAACTTGTTCCAAATGTACACAAAATCCAAAATGTAATGAACCATTTTACTGTATATTCAGAATTCAGATAGGATATTTTCTTATCTTTGATTCGCATTTCCAGGAGCTCCTGTTATTAATTTAAGGCAGTTTTCTTGGCTCTTAAAGGCACCCAAACAAAGAAGGATGAGCGAATGTCAGGAGAAATGGGGTGTCTGATTATTCATTAGCAATAGATAGCAATTATTGCATTGATACTTAGTAGATGTGATCATGACTATGAACGTAAATCTTTTTAGCAGAGTTTTTTTCTTTCCCACCCATACAGATGCTTACTGGCAGATCAGCCTGGTTGATGCCCAGCAGGAAGACGAGTTCAGAAAAAAATAGCGCAATCACTAAGTTCTTGCGGATGCTTTGTTGATTGGACCGCAGAGTTCGCAATCCAGCCAGGAAGAGGAAAGTAAGGAGGAGACTGCCCAGGGTCACAGCAATGGAGATATATGTGATGGTCTTCAGGGGTAGAATCTCACCATTCTGGGAAGAACAGATAATGTATTAATGGATACCCATGCATAGAAACATAGAAGTCTGACGGCAGAAAAAGACCTCATGGTCCATCTAGTCTGCCCTTATACTATTTTCTGTATTTTATCTTAGGATGGATATATGTTTATCCCCTACCATGTCTGCTGGAAGTTTGTTCCAAGGATCTACTACTCTTTCAGTAAAATAATATTTTCTCATATTGCTTTGGATCTTTCCCCCAACTAACCTCAGATTGTGTCCCCTTGTTCTTGTGTTCACTTTCCTATTAAAAACACTTCCCTCCTGGACCTTATTTAACCCTTTAACATATTTAAATGTTTCAATCATGTCCCCCCTTTTCCTTCTGTCCTCCAGACTATACAGATTGAGTTCATTAAGTCTTTCCTGATACGTTTGCTTCTTATTATTTGGTCTGCCTAAATGCAAAAGCAATTTTACAGTGGAATCAAATATTTCCCTTTACTAAATGTGTTCAAACAGAGGCTAGATAGCTATTTGTTGTGAGTTCCAGCAGTGAGTAGGAGCCAGGCGGTGCTTCCTACCTTTCGCCACTACCGGAATGGCCTGGAGACCAGTGGGGATGTGCACATGCCTGGCGTGCGGGCGTGCAGGCACGTTGGCACAAGATTTGACTTCTATGCATGTGTTGGAAGCCAAATCTCGCGGGAGAATGAGATTTCAGTGATTTTCCCTGATATTTTTGCTTCTGCGCATGCGTGGAAGAAAAAGATCAGCAAAAATCGCCGAAATCTCACTCATGCGCACGTCCTCACATGAGATTTGGCCTGTGGTGCAGGCGCAGAAGCTGAATCTCACATCAATATGCATGCCTGCCAATCAGCTGGTGCTGTATGTGCAGGTCCATTTTCACCACCGGAATGGCGATCCCCCCCCCCCCCCCCAATTCTGGCTGCAACCCATTACTGGTTGGAAGTGTACTTGATGGCCCAAATAGCTGTTCTATCAGTCTATCATCCTTAAGGAGCCAAAACCTAACTTCTGCTACTATGTTATGCTCCCTTCAGGATTCTGCC
Source organism: Erythrolamprus reginae (assembly GCF_031021105.1). Classification (NCBI taxonomy): domain Eukaryota; kingdom Metazoa; phylum Chordata; class Lepidosauria; order Squamata; family Dipsadidae; genus Erythrolamprus; species Erythrolamprus reginae. Next base: position 48,635,387 of record NC_091952.1, read on the forward strand.
TTGCCTGATTCTCCTATCCTCAAAGCAGAGTCCTTATTTTTCTCACCTCTCTGCGGGAAATGTCCATCAGCACAGCAAAGCTTGTCATATGATTACACTGGCAGCTGACATGGGTTTCATTCCTGAAGACAACTTCACAGCCTTTAGCTGACCAGCCACCAGTCCCACTGACCCTGAAAAACAGCAGAGTCAAGATGGAGCTGTCAGCCTGAGGAACCTCGCCCCCACTCCCAACCCAATATCGATTGTTCCCTCTCTGTTCATTATACGGCGGTCGCAGCCGTTTTGCCTGGGAAATAGAGCTCACAGGATGGAGTGGTTCCAGAAGACACAAATAGGCTTGGTCCGCTCCTCAGTTTCCAACATCCGAAATTGCACCGTGATGGGTTTCTCAAGGGCGCGTTGCATCAATGCGTCATTGTCATGGATGCTGATGCTCACCACCGGGGTGTTGATGATAGGACGCTTGGGGACTCTGTGGTGACAACAGGGCATTTATTTAGTCATATATTAATCTATTCATTTATTCCATTTCTATAGCTGCTCAACTCAGCCAATGACTCTAAGCGGCTTATAATTCTAAAATTCTAAAATAATTCAAAAGCATCAAAACAATAAAAGCATCCACAAAGTAATTACAAACATCAGCCATGATGATTAATCAACTTGCAGTAAAGCCAAATGGCAGGATCCTAAACATACAAATCAATGCAATATATTTACTCAAATCACAGTTTTCCTTCTGTAAAGTTGAATTCTGCTTACTATCACCCTCCTCCCCATTTAATGTCTTCAGACATTTGTTAGATCTTAAAAAAAAATAAAATAAATAAACTCTCTTTCAAATCAAGCTTGGTTCTTGGAGATTTCATGATTACATTGATATCCTTTTTTTTTTAAGCAACACTACTGATAGAGCTTTGCAATTGCTTCAGGGGATATTTTTTCAGCTTCCCAGTCTTGGGGTTCTTTAGTGGTCCCTCATCCAAGTAACTACTAGCCAGAATATGCCCTGATTAGTTTCTAAATTGAGACAAAGTCAGCCAGGTAAATAACAAAAACCATTTTGTGGATCAGACAATCATGAAGCTACTGAACTTTCAACAACCCTTTCAATAAACAACTTTGGGGAAAACCCCAAAGAAGAATTTATTTATTTATTTATTTTATTTTTATTTATTACATTTGTATGCTGCCCCTCTCCGAAGACTCGGGGCGGCTCACAACAGTAATAAAAACAATATAGTAGTGGAACAAATCTAATATTTAAAAACATATAAAACCCTATCATTATTTTAAAAAAACCAAACAGCACATTCATACCAAACATAAAACAAAATATAAAAAAGCCTGGGGGACAGGTGTCTCAACTCCCCCATGCCTGGCGGTATAAGTGAGTCTTGAGTAGTTTACGAAAGACAGGGAGGATGGAGGCAGTTCTAATCTCCGGGGAGAGTTGGTTCCAGAGGGCCGGGGCCGCCACAGAGAAGGATCTTCCCCTGGGGCCCGCCAAACGACATTGTTTAGTCGACGGGACCCGGAGAAGGCCAACTCTGTGGGACCTTATCGGTCGCTGGGATTCGTGTGGTAGCAGGCAGTTCCGGAGGTACTCTGGTCCAATGCCATGTAGGGCTTTAAAGGTCATGACCAACATTTTGAATTGTGACCGGAAACTGATCAGCAGCCAATGCAAGCCATGGAGTGTTGAAGAAACGTGGGCGAATCTTGGAAGCCCCACGATGGCTCTTGCGGCTGCGTTCTGCATGATCTGAAGTTTCCAAACACTTTTCAAAAGTAGCCCCATGTAGAGAACGTTGCAGTAATTGAACTTCGAGGTGATGAGGGCATGAGCGACTGTGAGCAATGACTCCCTGTCCAAATAGGGCTGCAACCCAGGCGAACCTAGGCAAACACCTTCCTTGCCACAGCCGAAAGATGATGTTCCAATGTCAGCTGTGGATCGAGGAGGACGCCCAAGTTGCGAACCCTCTCTGAGGGGGTCAGTAGTTCCCCCCCCCCAGGGTAATGGACGGACAGATGGAATTGTCCTTGGGAGGCAAAACCCACAGCCACTCCGTCTTGTCTGGGTTGAGTTTGAGTTTGTTGACACCCATCCAGGCCCCAACAGCCTCCAGGCACCGGCACATCACTTCCACTGCTTCGTTGGACTACAACACAAGCATTGAGTATCCAAACATTTCTACACCTTCTACTAATACATCTGTACATTGAGGTGAGATGCAGACATTACCTTAGACTCCTTTTATCTGTGTCATACTGCTCTGGAAGCAGATTTGCCAGGTTGCGGTAGATGATCACACTGGCAATGGCCTGGCCCTCACTTAGATCTGGATGTCTCTTCTGTCTTGTCATAAGGGCATGTTCCTCTTCTTCATTGGTCCCTGGCAAATGTTTGGCACTGGCCAGAGAAGATTCTGAAAAGGGAACATGAAACATGGAGCCACATTTTATGTTGCTAGAGCAACACGATAAACAAGAATTCACTAATATTTATTTCCAATATTTGTAGTCAGCTTGTTTGGGGAAACAAGAAAGAAGTCGACATTTTTCAGGCGATGTGGAAATTTTTCATGAAAAGACTGGAGAACAATTTGTTCAAGGTGGTTATAAGGCAGTGATGGCGAACCTTTTTTCCCTTGGGTAACAAAAGAGCATGTGCGTGCGCTATCGCACATGCCGAGTGCCCATACTCCATAATTCAACGCCTGGGGAGGACAAAAACAGCTTCCCCCACCCCACGGAGGCCAGAAACAGCCTGTTTCCCAAATTCTGGTGGGCCCAGTAGGCTCAGCAGGCTCCAAAGGTTTCCCTAGAGCCGGGGGTGGGTAAAAATGTCCTCCCCCATCCCCCCGGAGGCGCTCTGGAAACCAAAAACGCCCTCCCAGAGCCTCTGTGCAAGCCAAAAATCAGCTGACCAGCACACACATGCACGCTGGAGCTGAGCTAGGGCAACGGTTCACATGCCAGCAGATATGGCTCCGTGTGCCATCTGTGGCACACATGCTATATGTTCGCCATCACTGGTATAAGGTCTCCTGCCTTCAAGATGGTGTAAGGTTTCCTGGAAGACCTCTAAGGTCCTTTCAAGCTCTATTACTTTATGTCTATGTTTTATGAACTTATTTCAGTAAATAATTAGATCACCATTAAACCATCATGATATGGTCCCTATTTCTATATGACCACCACTTCCCTTCTAACAAGTGATTAGATTGCACTAAGCCATAATGTAATTTATTTTAGTGCAATGCCAGTTTTGCTTTATTCAGTGAAATTTGGTAAATATTCTACAGCTTAGCTTGGTGGATAAAACCCAATCATTTAAGAATTTGGGAAGTGTCATACAATAAGACTTTGGGAAAAGGCCAATTGGTTAAAGGAAAGACCTAATGAGCCCAACCTTGTGCATTCTGATATAGTCAGGGTATTATAGATTATATGTATACGTGATAATATGTCTTCTACTGCTCAAGAGCCTCAGCAGTAAAAAAAAAAACCCAACTCTTTATTGTATTGACCAAGATTCCTCTTCCTCGTCTTGTTTATAATATCAGGAAATTTCAGCCCTATGCCCAAAACTCACGTTTGCCTTCTGGAGCCTTGAATACACTTTCAGGCAGGATGACAATAGTTTCTATATCAGCTGGTTTCTCACCACGGAGAGCTTCATAGTGGGGCAGTTTGGCACCCGCAAAGTTCATTTTCTCTAGCCTCACCACCGAAATAACTGCCAATGTAAGACACAGATAGATAGAGACCCGCATATTCACACGCGAGGCATGAGAGATCAATGAAATCGAGTTTGACACCTCTGTTCTAGACAGTAATTAACTAAATAAAGTTAAGAAAACTCATTTCAGCTCCCTATTTTTCGGAGTACAAGACGCACTCCCTAAAAGAGACTGAAAATTTGGATGAGTCTTATACTCTGAATGTAGCTTTTTCAAAGCTTCCCACCTGCCCAGCCCTAACGAGGTATTAACGATCTTCCCGGCTTACAGCATTTTTGTATTCCTACTCCCTCCGGAGTAGTTTTTTCCAGCTCTAAGTCTTGGCAGACTTGTTTTCATTCATACTCCCTCTGAAAAGGGTTTTTTCAGCCCTAACCAGGGGATAAAATAATGTGCTGAAGCTGAACAGATAAGGACACTAGCCAGATGAACCTGGTAGATAGCTTTCCCCCACCCACCCAATTTTCCTCCCCCCAAACTAAAGTGCGTCTTATACTCCAAAAATACAGTAATTTGCAGATAATATTCTAGGCGTATCTTGCATTAATTGGACATTTATTGGACTATTATAGAAAAAGAGCTATAATGTCTGTTTTAAAAAGCATTTATAGTTCAATATCATGTTAGATATTTAGTTAAATAATTAATTTAAATCCTTTTGATAAAATAAATTTGTATTTCTACCACCATTTCTTAATCAAGGTAGCATTTAGAGCAAATTATTGTTGATTATTCAAATATTAGGACTTATAGAAACTAGTAGCAAGCATCACTTTTTAAAAAATAGCCTTTTACTCCCAAATTTACAAGAAAATACCTTTTCCAAGATGATGTCTGCTATAAAACACACATGGGTGCTTCAACTGTATATAACTACAAAATACCACTTTCATTGAATTGAGTGAAATCCATCTTGGAAAAGAACCGTTGTACCTACCTGAACGGTCTTCTCAGTGCACTGGAAGGAGAGTCCAATATGGGTTATTCTCAATCCTATTGGTCGAGACTGAGTTTAAAATTAACATAATATTAGGCACCGCCCCTTGCCTGCCCCCAGTGGGCTCAGTTTTAAAAACGAAAGGTAATATATCCAACACAATTTTATTGAACCAATATATATATATATATAACATTAACCAAAACCAACCGAACCCAGCTTCCCTGAAACAATCCAATGCCGGGTGGGTTTGGCCTCTCCTTCCAGTGCACTGAGAAGACCGTTCAGGTAGGTACAACGGTTCTTCTCCATTGCATCTGGAAGGAGAGTCCAATATGGGATATACCCAAGTTCCAAGTTAAATGGGAGGGAGATTGTTAAGTCAGGGCAGCTAGAGAGGAACAAACCCTCTGTAATACCCTTCTCCCAAAAGATGCCTCAGCTGAAGCATAGGCATCCAGTCTATAATGTCTAGTGAATGTAGAAGGTGCTGTCCAAGTCGCAGCCCGGCATATGTCCTCGATAGAGGCTTGAGTCCTCCAAGCTGCTGACGTGGCTGCACTGCACGTAGAGTGCGCCGTGACCTCTTGAGGGGGATTCTGAGCTCTAGCCTTATACGCCTCCCCAATGCAGTCCCGGATCCATCGACTGATTGAACTGGGAGAAACGCCCAGGCCCATTTTCGGCTCTGCAAATGAGACAAACAACGACTCAGACTTCCTAAAGGACTCGGTTCTTCTAATGTAGATTTTGACCGCTCGCCTAACATCTAGTTTGTGCCACCTAAGTTCTGTAGGGTGGCTCCCGTGCGAGCAAAAGTCCGGCAAGATCAGCTCCTGCTTCCTGTGGAACAACGAGTTGACCTTAGGAAGAAATGTCGGGTCCAAACGTAGGACCACCCGGTCCGGATAAAAGATGCAAAGGTCAGGTCTGGTGGATAACGCCGACAAATCCGATACACGTCTGGCCGATGTGATGGCCACTAGAAAGGCCGTCTTGATGGAAAGGAATTTGAGCTGGATGGATCTCAAAGGCTCAAAGGGTGGACCAGTCAGAGCCTTCAACACTAGGGATAAGTCCCACGTTGGGAATCTATGCAGTGGTGAAGGGTGCTTATTCATAGCACCCCTGAGAAAGTCCCGTATCCAAGGGTGAGTAGCCAAAGAGCGGTATTCTGGTAACCGAATGACGGTTGCCAACGCCGCCACCTGCCTCCTCAGGGTGTTTGGAGTGAGTCCTTTTTCGAGGCCCAATTGTAAAAATTCTAGTACAGTAATTATTTGAGCCCTTTCCGGTTCCATATCCTTTCCGTTGCAGAACTTACAAAAGGCCGACCACGTTGCCTGATAAATCCTGGATGTGGATGGCCGGCGGGCAGCCTGCATTGTGGTAATGATACTGTCTGGTAAAGATTGCTCCCTCAGCTTGTTCCTTTCAAATGCCAAACGGCTAATTGAAACCATTGCGGGTCTGGTTGATAGACTGACCCTTGGCTGAGTGTGATTATCTTGTCCGGAATCCTCCAAGGTGGGGAGATCGACAGAGCTATTAAGTCCGAGAACCACGGGCGGCGTGGCCAATGTGGTGCGACAGGCAACACTTCCGCCTCCTCCAGTAGAATTTTGTCTATTACTCTTTGAATCAAATTCGTTGGAGGGAAGGCGTATAAGAGGCCGCGTGGCCAGCTCGACCTCAGGGCGTTGACTTTCTCCGCCGTGGGTGAATGGAACCGAGAATAGAACCTGGGGAGCTGTGCATTGGTGTGAGAGGCGAACAAGTCCACCAGCGGAGTCCCGAAACGAAGAGTGATCTTGTGGAACAACTGTGGATCCAGTCTCCACTCCGTGGGGTCCAAGGTGGTTCGGCTCAGCCAATCGGCCTGGACATTGTTGACTCCTGCTATGTGCTCCGCAGATAGAGAAGCCAAGTTGTATTCGGCCCAATTGAAAAGAGCCATGGCCTCCCTCATGAGGCGTGGTGATCTCGTGCCTCCCTGGTGGTTGAGGTAGGCCTTTGTTGCCACATTGTCTGTTAAGACTAGCACGTGTTTCCCCTGAACCAAAGGTGTAAAGCGTTGGAGTGCTAAGAACACAGCCCGGAGCTCTAGAAGGTTGATGTTTACCGGGCTGAGGTCCTCCTTGGTTCAAAGTCCTTGTGCCACTTGGAGGTCTATATGCGCGCCCCAACCCGACAAGCTGGCGTCTGTAGTCATGACGACCTGATCGTGGGTCTGGAACGAACACCCCTGAAACAGGGGTGACGAAGTCCACCAGGCCAAAGACTTCCTGACCCCCTGTGGGAGTCTGATTTGCTTGCATGACTGGCCCAGTTTTGCTCTCTGGGCCGGAAGCAGAAACCCTTGCAACGGGCGGATGTGATGTCTGGCCCAAGGCACGATTCCTATACACGAGACCATGGTCCCCAGCAGCCTGGACAATGAGGCTAGGGAGACCTTCCGTTGTCTCTGGATGGAGGTTATCAAGGCTATGATGTTGTCCTGCCTGTCCGGTGAAAGTGACACTATGCTCGTAGTTGTGTCTATTATCGAGCCCAGATGTAGGAGCCTTGTAGATGGTTCCAGTTGGCTCTTGGGGATATTGATTGTAAAGCCGTGTTCTTCCAGAATCTTCCTCATAAGGTGGAGGTCTCGGTGCACCCCTGCCTGGGACTTGGACAAAACGATTATATCGTCCAAGTATGCCATCAGGCGGACGGACTGCGCGCGCAGATGTGCGGTAAGCACATCCAGCAACTTCGTGAAGGTGCGAGCGGCCGATGACAGGCCGAATGGCATGGCCCTGTACTGATAATGTGTCCCCTCTACACAGAATCGTAGAAACTTGCGATGTGGTGGGAAGATCGGCACGTGCAGATAAGCCTCCTTCAGGTCTAAGGAGGTAAGGAAGTCCCGAGGGCGCACTGCCGCTAGGATGGTATGCAGAGTGTGCATCCTGAATCTCCGGTAAAGAATGTATAGATTCAACTGTTTCAGATTCAGAATTAAGCGACACCCCCCCGATGTCTTGGGGACTGTGAACACCATAGAATAAAATCCCGTGCCCTCTGTGTGTTTGGGCACAGGCTCTATGGCCTGGATCTCCAGGAGGTGGCTTATTTCTTGGTCTAGTTCCTTCCTTTTGATGGGGTTCCGTGGTCTTGGGCAGTGCAGGAATCGGTTGGGTGGGGGCTGAATGAACTCCAACCGCAGTCCCTGTGTCACTGTAGATAGTGCCCATTTGTCTGAGGATGTGGCACGCCAGGAGGTACTGTAAAGGTGGAGTTTCCCTCCTACTGGCTGTGTCATGGGAAAGTCATTTGGGGCGTTTAAAACCCCTCTGGTTGGAACCACGAAATGGGCGCCTAGTAGGTTGATATCCTCTTGTCCTGTCCTGAAAGGGCGCTCGGTCATTCCTGTAGGCATTTTGGTTGAAATTGCCTTGAGAGAAGGGCCTAAACGTCTGGCTTGACCGTGAGGTGTCCCAGCGAAAGGACTGGCGCCGATTGTAAGGATTCTGGCGGCGATCTTGTCCCCTCTTGGACCTGGGAAGTATCTTCTGTTTGTCCTTGTCCTCTATGAGGACTTTTTCCAATATGTCTCCAAATAGTTGAGACCCCTGGAAAGGCGATGAGGCCAGACGCCATTTTGATTTAGTGTCTGCTTGCCAGCTGCGCAGCCACAGTAGTCGACGCGATGCAAGGGTGGCGGGCATCCCTCTGCCCGCGAATTTGGCAGCATGTAAGGTGGCATCGGCTGAAAATTCCGCCGCTGCCAACAACTTACTAAGATCCTGGCGCATTCTCCCTTCCTCTGGCCCCAGGCGAGACAGCATATCCTCAATCCATACTATGGAGGCTCTGTTAAAAAAAGATGCAGCCGCTGCTGCGCGGAACCCCCATCCGGCCATCATATGTGTCTTCCTCAGAAGCACCTCGGCTTTCTTGTCCTCTGGCTTCAAATTGTCTCCCATCTCAGCAGGAACCAGAGCATTGGAAACCAGAGTTACAACCGGCTGGTCTATAGGGGGGAACTGAAGCAGGGCCTCCACTTCATCGTCAAACGTGTAGAATTTTCTTTCTACCACTGATGGTCCCTGGGCCGCCGCCGGATACTGCCACGGTCTTTTAATGCTTTGTACAAAGATCTCTGATGCCGGGACATGGTCTGTTTCAGGCTTAGGTTCCTTCAACAGAGTAGAGGATCTGGATGGTATGGCTTGTGAAGGTTGAGCCGGATCTTTTAACTCCATTGTCTGCTTTGCCTTATATAATAGTGTCCTGAAAGAGGATTGTTTAAACAGACCCGCTACCAGCGGCTGTTCTGGAGGTGTTTCATCCTCTGACATATCATAGTCCTTGTCACTATCCTCCATTAACACTGGCTCTTCAGTCACAGATCCTAAACCTGAAAGGGGCGGTGCAGACCAGAGATCCCGGCTTGTGGCTTGCCTTGGTTGTTGAGGCCCTTGTTGTGCTCCAATTGCTATGCCCTGTGAGTAGGCATTAGTAATTAACTCCTGAATGGCCGGTGACATATCTTGCCACGTATTAGGCTGAGCCCTGAGTCCCACAGCTGTAGGGGTGAACGTAGCCGCTGGAACCATTTTGGCCTGAGGGGAAAACCCCCACACTGGTCTCTCCTGACCCACTGATCCCGGCCTGCTTCTAGGAATGGGAAGCTGAGGCAGTGCTTGGTGATCAGGAGACCAATCCCTATCGACTCTAACCTCCCCAGGAGCTCTTGGGGTTGGTGGGCCAGTCACCAGATCAAGACCCAGCGATGGTCCAGACTTGGCCAAAGGAGCAGCATTGAGGGCCGCCTCCAGCTTTTGTTCAAGGGCCTGAATTCGCCTCTCGGCTTCCTTGATAGCTGAGGAAGATGATTGAGATGATTTCACTCTTATCTTCCTCTTATCTTTGGGCTTGGGCACCGGGGTAGAAGCTGCAGATCCCAATGGGAGAGCTTGATCTGCATTGCCACTTGCCTCCATAGTACTCACAGTGAAGCAGAAACGGCAGCGAAAAGGCAAAGAAAGGGCACGGAGCTCTTTTATTACTGTTTTTTTCTCGACTACCAATCTCCTTCAAAATGGCCCCCCGTGCCTCCTGTGGAGTGCGCCTGCGCCTCCCAGCCCTCTCAACCGTTCTTCGCGCCTTGTTCTGGTCGCTGAAGGACAAAACAGGCGGGGGAGGGGTTTTCCCGCCAACCGCCAAAATGGCGGGCGTGGAGCGTTTGTCTGATTAATAAGGGAAACGAGAGGGCTGCTGCCTTACAGTCCCCACCGCCAGCCTCAATTTGCAGGGGGATCATGCCTCCGCATTCCCCGCGGTCCGGGTGGCCGCTAACCATATGTGAGGAAGACACCCTTCGCTGCAGCGCTTGACAGGTCAGCCCGGCTAGGCTCTCCTCTTCCCCTGGCTCACCCGGCGTTTTTTTAAGGCTCGCGCTTGGCCGCCGAACATATGGGCGGCGGTAATTGCCTCTTTGAAGTCTGCCGCGTTGTTCCTAAACAGCGGCTGCGGCGCTGTGCCTTGGCGGCTTCAGAATGGCCCATAAATCTATTTTATTTCCCTCGGATCTGCTTAAGCCCACTGGCTGCTGAGGGAAATTAGATTGTCTTCGGGGGACTCCGTGTCCCCGAGCCTCCCAGTGGGGGGGGAGGCGGACCCCCCCACCTTCGGCTCCCAGCCGAGTTTGGCCACGGAGGCCAGTGACCCCAGGCTGATCCCCTTTGTGGGACGGTACCCTCTATGAGGGAAGAGGTCTCCTGGGGAGATGTCGATGGGGGAAGCTGCCCACGGAGGGCAGAAACCCCTCCTGTCTTCTGCAGCATCTGCAAAACAGAAATAACAAGAAGAGAAACAGTTAAACAAGTTAAAACAAAATAAAAACCATTTAAAATAAACCATTTCTTTATTACAACTAAACTCATACGTCTCGTTACATGGACTGAGTTTTTAAAACTGAGCCCACTGGGGGCAGGCAAGGGGCGGTGCCTAATATTATGTTAATTTTAAACTCAGTCTCGACCAATAGGATTGAGAATAACCCATATTGGACTCTCCTTCCAGATGCAATGGAGAACAGCCATTCACTTAACATCTTTTCAGTTTAACCCCGAGACTTCCTGAGGAGAGGAACGTACTTACTAGTGGCTTGACCATTAGTGATCCTTCTACCAAAGCAATTGGTTGTGATTCTGAAAGACGTACCTCTGCCCTGTATCAGTGGGGATGGAAAGATTCCCCTTGTTGGGATTGAGGTGCTGATGTGCAAAGTGATCGGCATATTGTGCAAGATTGTCTATGATATGCATTATTTTGTTTCTTAGAAGAGCTACATGAAACAACACCAGGATAGCTACACTGGACTAATGTCATACCCCCATATAAGTGTTATTATAATTACGGGGCTGTATGTATGTATGTATTCTTCTGTTATGTTTTCATCATATGCTAAATAATAATAATCAACTCTTTCATTTATCATTGTTGTTATTCACATGCAAATTAATCTGCTGTAAGTGGAGTAGTACCTTGGTATTCATCCTTAATTGATTCTGGGAGGAGTGATGACTGAGTACTAAAATCAATGAGTACCAAGCAACTTTTTCCCATAATAAATAACATAATGAGCCACAAGGCAGCCAAGACCAACAAGTTCTAGCTTGTGTGTTGAGTACTAAACAAATGATGAGTACCGGGGGAAAAATTCATGTCAAAATGTGTTGAGTATCAAATTTGATGAGTTTCAAAGTAGTTGAGTACCAAGTACCAAAGTACTTAACTGCTTTGAAACTCATCAAATTTGCTACTCAACATATTTTGATTTGAATTTTGAGAACCAAGGAACTCAACTGTATAATTATCTAAAATTATCTAGAATTGAGCAACTACTATTTTGTTAATTATTATTATTATTCTCTCACCAATGTTTGGTGTGATGATGGTAAATGGACTCAAGTACGTCTTGCGCATGTTCTGGGCCAGAGTGCTTGCATAGTCCTCGAAGTGTCTGAGCAGCTGTGCTGTGCCACCTTCTGTCTGTTGGATCAGTTCCCAATGATGCTTGTTGCTGTTGTCCAGTAAAGCACTGCCTACCTTAAGCAAATTCTATTGGACACAAAAAAGAATATGAGACAGCTAGGAGTAGCTTCTGATAACAAATAAAGTAATAGCTTGCTTCAAGGAGCAAGACTGGTATCCAGGAAGGCCAAAAAAGTTACAGGAATCTAAGGCAAAAAATATTCATTGCTGGTATTTCTTGCAGGAAACATTTGTTTACAATATGTTTGTGTCTTTTAACAAACCACATTTATTAAGAAAATAATCTTCACTGAAGAACTAACTTGGGCATTGGATTTATATAAGTTATGCTTTAGCATTTATTTTTATTGATCTCATTTCTATTTAAAATACCTGTAGATAAAATTGTGATCATTTAGGATGAAGCCTAATTTATCAGTTGCTATTCCTTCCACAATGTTCATCTGTGCTAAACAGATCTGTTCCTCCATTAAGCTATCAGTGAAAGCACCAAATAATTTGCTTCTCATCAAACAGGGGTGTCATACTTGTAGCCCCTTGGCCAGATGTGTCACACGCTGACCACATCCATCCCTGGTTAAGCGAAGAGGAAAAAAGTTATGATATATCATGTGATGATGAGGTGACAACGCAAGTTTGACAGCTCTTTCTTAAGAGATGCAACAAAATATGTGCCAGTTCTCTTCCACTGAGCTATGTAGTGCTCTATAAATTCCCATACTCTAAAGCAGGGTGCCAAAAGAGCGTGCACATGGACTATTGCACATGCACGAGTGCCCACACTCATAATTCAATGCCTGGGGAGGGCGAAAACAACTTTTTCTGCCCCCCTCCCCCGCAGGTCCTCTGGAGGTTGGAAACGGACTGTTTCCCAACTTCTGGTGGGCCCAGTAGGCCCATGTTTCACTCTCCCCAGGCTCCAAAGGCTTCCCTGGAGCCAGGGGAGGGTAAAAATGTCCTCCCCCATCCCCTTGGAGGCTCTCTGGAAGCCAAAAACGTCCTTCCAGAGCCTCTGCGTGAGCCAAAAATCAACTGTCCAGCATACACATGCAAGTTAGAGCTGAGCTAGGGTGACGGCTTGCATGTCAGCAGATATGGTTCCATGTGCCACCTGTGGCACCCATGCCATAGGTTTGCCATCACTGCTCTAAAGAGTAGACCAACCTAGTATCATCAGATCAAATTAACGTTTGGTCTCATCAAAGAAACCCTGGTTTTCTTTGGTGACACCAGACGTTTTCAAACTTGCTTTGCTTGCTTTAAAAAGTGTGTGCTGCTCACAAGTTTTTATTTCATCTAAACCTAAGCCGATGGACTTACCTCAGTGAAGTGAACATCCTGGGTAGCAGCCAAGCCAAAGCCTTCTTGGTTGCTTTCATGCTTCAGAAGTTGAGCTAGGAGATGAAAAGCCACTTTGACATCACTGCCAAAGAAGCTCTCGGTGTTTTGTGTAGCGTTGCGAAGCTGGAGAGCTACCCGCTGAGACTGCTCTGTATCCAAAAACGATTCATTCCGCAGCAATTTTTCTGCCTGTTCCACAGGAGAGATTAAGATATTTGGCAAATGCGCTTCAACAAAACAATATAAGTTAACCAAACGTAGATTCTACTGGACATTTTTCCCCAGAAGTTTTGCTTTCTGAATTTTTTGGGATGATGATAGACCCCTTCAAATGGAACATGAATATAATTTCAGAATGTAGCACGTAGGAATCTTGAGAAATATTTTTAATTTCTCTTTTAATTATTATGTTTTTTAATTGCATAATGTTTCTGGCATGTTGTATGAGTTCAACAGGGCTAAAAAAAAATTGCTGCTGATTTTCATTTGTAGTCAATGTCTGATGCAACTTGTGGCAATGTCCAACAGTTGTCAGTCAGCATTGATTGATTCCAGTTGCCCTGATACCATTTTTCCATTGGGGCAAATGTCTTGTGAAACCTTTTGCTACGTTCATCATTGACAGACTTTCAGGATAGAAGCACAAATGTGAATGCAGAAAATGATTATTCAGTGACATGTCGCACTTCATAATCTTACATGTTCTAAGAATTTTTTCAAGCAACTGAATGTAGTTTGATGCTCTACAGTTGCCAAGAAAATTCTCATCTATATCCTTGAATGCTTTCCAGGTGATTTTCTCTGACTCTATTAACAGATCTCTTAACTGCTTGTCATTGGTGGTGTATCTGATCTGTAGACCAACAAAACAGCCTTCCTTAATCTTGGCATCAGAAAAGTCTTGAAAACATCTTTTGAAATAACGAAAACTCTCAGCTTCGTTGTTCATTGCTTTCATATATGTTTTCATTAGTCTACGTCTATGCTCCAGTACTGAATTTAATACTCATCCCAGAATTTAATACTCTGAAAATCTCTTCCTTCAAGTTTTAGTCCCAGGGCTAAAAAAAATAACCTGAAAATGTGACGATTATACCAGCTGAAAGAGCCAGAAATGAAAATGATGGAAGTCTTATCAGCTATAGGCAGCAACTGACAGCACTTAAAGAAAAACAACTCATGAGGAGACAGCTTGTTTAAGCATTCTCTCCACTCTGTGAGGAGGAAAGAAAGTGGCCAGGCACAGGGCAAGGTATACTAACTGATTATAATGGTAAACATGTGACTGACTCATCACCTCGAGGCTCGACTACTGTAATGCTGTCTACATGGGGCTACCTTTGAAAAGTGTTCGGAAACTTCAGATCGTGCAGAATGCAGCTGCAAGAGCAATCATGGGCTTTCCCAAAAATGCCCATGTAACACCAACACTCCGCAGTCTGCATTGGTTGCCGATCAATTTCCGGTCACAATTCAAAGTGTTGGTCATCACCTATAAAGCCCTTCATGGCACCGGACCAGGGTATCTACGAGACCACCTTCTGCTGCACGAATCCCAGCGACCGGTTAGGTCCCACAGAGTGGGCCTTCTCCAGGTCCTGTCAACAAAACAATGTTGTTTGGCGGGCCCCAGGGGAAGAGCCTTCTCTGTGGCGGCCCCGGCCCTCTGGAACCAACTCCCCCCGGAGATTAGAATTGCCCCCACCCTCCTCGCCTTTCGTAAGCTCCTTAAAACCCACCTCTGCCATCAGGCATGGGGGAACTGAGATATTCTTTCCCCCTAGGGCTTTACAATTTATGCATGGTATGTTTGTTTGTATGTATGTTTGGTTTTACAAATAAGGGTTTTTTAATTGTTTTAGTATTAGTTTTAGTATTGGATTTACATGATGTTTTATATTATTGTTGTTAGCTGCCCCGAGTCTACGGAGAGGGGCGGCATACAAATCCAATAAATAAATAAATGAACTCTAGAAACACTAAAAGTTGTAAAAGTGCATCTGCCACAAAGTCGGTTTTTTTTAGCACCAGTGTAACTTTAAATTTTGTAAGAGTCTCTTGGTAGAGAGACGAGTGGCATACAGATTTAAGGAATAAAAAATGGTTAATGCATGAGGCAGTTGGTAAACTATGTCTCCTTGTACTTATTCATATTGCTGTCCCATTTATCAATCCAGACAATAAGAGGAAATGCTCCTGAGAAAGCTGCTGTCTTTCTATTTTTACAACAATACAGGCCTAGTCTCCACAGGTTTGTTGTGAAATATCTTACAGAGAGTCAACATCTTCTCCCTGGCTTATAGTCAAGAGATGGTAATTGGCAGGACTGGGGAGTCTATGAATGAAACCAACTAGAGCGAGGACAAAGAGCTTGTATCAAACAGCCATTGCTTTTTAGAATTTTGGTGAAATAAAAATCAACTATTTGCATTCATTTATACATATAGAAAATAGTAAATCCATAAATTCCTGGTTTTGCTTTGGAGCAGGAAAATGAAAGAAAAATACTTACAAAATCCTTGAGCACAGCAAAAGTCAGTGAGGTACAGTTGAAAAGATTGGGTGCCAGCCAGCCCTTGTGTTCATCACAGTGCCGTACAGCAGTTCCTGTGGAGTAAAAAAAGAGGAGGGGATAATTTGTGTGACATTGTGAAATTAGCTCACAAAACCAAATGCCACAAAATATTAACTTGCTCAGCCTTTTTTCTTTTCTTTTCTTTCTTCACTTCCTTCCTTCCTTTCCTTTTTCTTCCTTTCTTCCTTCCTTCTTTTTCTTTCTTCCTTTCTTCTTCCTTTCCTTCTTTTGTTTCATTTTGTTTTCTTTCCTTTCCCTTCCATTTTCTTTCTTTTTTTCTTTCTTTCTTTTCTTTCCTTTTTCTTCCTTCCTTCTTTCCTTTCCTTTCCTTTCTTCCTTCTTTCTTTCCCTTCCTTTCTTCCTTTCTTCTTCCTTTCCTTCTTTTGTTTCATTTTGTTTTCTTTCCTTTCCCTTTCCCTTCCCCTTCCTTCCTTCCTTCCTTCCTTCCTTCCTGATTGAAACGTTTGTCTTTTAAACACATCTCACAAAGAGAAGAATGGGATTGGGCTTGTTTTTTTCCTTTTTATAATGTGGAATATTCTTTTCTGGACACAAATCAGATTGTCATGATGCTAAGAGGAGATAATGGCTGACACAAAATGTGGTCCAAACAGAGAGAAATACTCTGCAAGGTACGTTGTGATGTTAACTCCATATCAGAGGGGTTTTTTTTTAATGATGAAGATTAGAAAACCCTAGGATGTCTATTTGAGGAAGACTACTTTCTTTGGCCACCTATGACAAGTCATAAACAAAGTAGGACAAAGAACAAAGAAGCCTTTATCTGGAAGCATCCAAAGACCATTTAATAATCCAATTGATTATTATATGTACACAACTGCATTCTTAAAGATATTTCATTACCTACAGATCCCCGAGGACAAGGTGCAGCTGCAGGTAAACCAAAGCGGGTACGTGGCCACCAAATATCAGCTTCAATGGCACGTGGGCAACTATCGTAATTCACTGCAAGGCAAGGAAAAAACGTTAAAGAGTCTGTGAATAGTAATTTGCTCTATGCAAACTCAGTGTGCTCCTTTCAGTAGCATGTTTAAAAGGGAAGGTAACCAAGGTTTAATACTTTTACAAATAATTGCTTTGGAAATAAACTGCATACAGAAAACAAATCAGGGTGTCCAGGGAGAAAGCATTTTGAAATTCCCTGATATTTCCTTGACATTTCCCTGTAACTTGCAATCTAGTTAAGGCACGGTCGTAGTTGACATTATACCAAACAGCTAAGCCATTGAGAAATATCAGTAGCGGAGGAACAAGTTGTTGCCACAGTTGTGCTCATTTTTGCTTGACTCTGCCAGGCAGCGCGATTCTTTCTTTTTTACATGATTTTCCCTGACTTTTAAACATATTTATTTTTTTATTCATTTATTCATTTGTTTATTTGTTTAATTCGACTTCTATGCCGCTCAATCCCGAAGGACTCATTTTAATACAGTTTGATTTTTTCTTCTTATTTATTCCGGTTTTTTTCACGAATTCCTTGATAATTCCCTGATATTTCCCGAACTGCCAATTTGCCTGATAATTCCCTGATTTCCCTATTTTCCATGTTTGTTTGACACCCTGAAGAATGCACTCTGGTCATATAGAAAACAACACTCCACCCCCTCCAAGTAATCTGATGTGTATGAATCACATGAATCAATGCGATAGTTATATTGCATTATTCCCTT
This sequence comes from Erythrolamprus reginae, assembly GCF_031021105.1. Lineage (NCBI taxonomy): Eukaryota > Metazoa > Chordata > Lepidosauria > Squamata > Dipsadidae > Erythrolamprus > Erythrolamprus reginae. Next base: position 48,652,727 of record NC_091952.1, read on the forward strand.
TCATTGCTGGGAGCTGTTTACTTCAGAAAATTGGTGAGCAAAAGTAAGACTTTCCTTTGAATCAAACTTAACTTTGATTCGAGTCTTCAAGTCTGCAGAGAGGGGCAGCATACAAATCTAATAAATAATAATAATAATAATAATAATAATAATAATTATTATTATTATTATTATTATTATTATTATTATTATTAACTTTGTCTTCTGTTTACTTCATAGGCATATCCATGTAGACTAGAGGTGCAAAACTCGATTTCACTGAGGGTTGCATCAGGGTTGTGTTTGACCTCAGGGGGCAGGGGTGGGTGTGGCCAGAGTGGGTGTGGCCTGCTCAATGTCACTCATGTCAGGGATGCCTGTGGTGGCCTGAGTGCTCTGCCAGCAAAAACTCTGCACACACGGCCCTCCCAAGCTCCATTTTCATGGCAGAGGGTTTTAGGCAAGGGTGGGCTACTGCCCGGATTGTGGGGGGGGGACGCAGTAGGGTAGTGAAAATGGAGCTCCATCCCAGATTACCCAATTTGCACTGGAAGCCGTTGAAAGGAAATGCAGGGGGTCCTGCATAAGCCACACCCACTGTGTGGTAGTAAAAATTTTGGTAGCCATTCACTGGTTGTAGGAGGCCATCACAGCCGGAAAGAGAGCTCAGGAACCCATTTTTGGTGGCAGAAGCACCGCAGGCCGGTTCCTCACTGTTCCAGGGTGGCCCCACAGACCACATCTAAGCACCTCACAGGTCAGATGCAGCCCACAGGCCTTGACTTTGACACCCTTGATGAAATATTTTTTCAGAACTAGCACAAAGGTTGTCTGCAATTGTGTTCTTCCAAGATTTCTTTTACACACATACACACACACACACCAAGTCTTGCCTATTGCTAGGGTTACATGGTGGCCTACCATTCAAATCTCATTCCCATCTCATTAACCCTACTCCATTCTTTGGGATCCGCTAAGGTTGCAGTCGCAGTAGACAAATTTGACCCAATCCAAAGCGATTCGCCTGTGCTTTCTGCCCACGGAATATTTCTAACCTTCACAGCCGTTGATGGTAACTTCTGCAAAAGGATTGTCACAGCGGTCACAGCGGCGTCCGATGACACCTGGCTTGCAGGAGCACTGCCCAGTCTCAGCTTCACAGGTGCGAGATAAGGAGCCAGTATGGTAGCAGTCACAGAGGAAACACGTGGCACTATCTGCTGGACGATAGTGATTGTCCTATAGAATAACAGAGAGAGTTCTGTCCATTTTATTTGTTATATATATATATACTCTGTGTGTGTGTGTGTGTGTGTGTGTGTGTGTGTGTGTGTGTGTGTGTATACTGCTCCCAAAAATAAAGGGAACACTCAAATAACACATCCTGGATCTGAATGAATGAAATATTCTCATTGAATACAGTGGTACCTCTACTTACAAACACCTCTACTTACGAACTTTTCTAGATAAGAACCGAGTGTTCAAGATTTTTTTGCCTCTTCTCAAGAACCATTTTCTACTTACAAACCTGAGCCTCCGAAACTGTAACCGGAAAAGGCAGGGAGAAGCCTCCATGGGGCCTCTCTAGGAATCTCCTGGGAGGAAACAGGGCTGGAAAAGGCAGGGAGAAGCCTCTGTGGGGCCTCTCTGGGAATCTCCTGGGAAGAAACAGGGCTGGAAAAGGCAGGGAGAAGCCCCAATGAGGCCTCTCTAGGAATCTCCTGGGAAGAAACAGGGGCCCCACCATCCCTATGGTTTCCCCAATTGCACACATTATTTGCTTTTACATTGATTCCTATGGGAAAAATTGCTTCTTCTTACAAACATTTCTACTTAAGGACCTGATCATGGAACGAATTAAGTTCGTAAGTAGAGATACCACTGTACTTTGTTCTGTACAAAGTTGAATGTGCACAACAGCATGTGAAATTGATTGTCAATCAGTGTTGCTTCCTAAGTGGACAGTTTGATTTCACAGAAGTTTGATTTACTTGGAGTTATATTGTGTTGTTTAATTGTTCCCTTTATTTTTTTGAGCAGTATACAGTGATCCCCCGGGTATTGCGACCCCGATCACTGCGAAATGGCTATATGGCGATTTTTAAACCCGGAAGTAAAAACACCATCTGCGCATGCGCGCCCTGTTTTCTATGGGCCCGCATGCGTAGATGGCGCCGGGCAGATCAGCTGCTGGGCGGCTTTCCTGGGTCTTCCCCCTCTTGCTGGCGGGAGGGCGAGCGGCGGGCATTAGCGAGGAGTTTCCCCACCGCCCACGCAAACTCCTCGCTGCCGCTCGCCCGCCCTTCGCCCGCCCACGCCGTTCGCTCGCGCTGCTTCCCAGCTGGGAAGCGGCGCTGGGGGTGTTACCGGCCACTTGTCCGCCGCCTGCCTGCCCACGCGCCCGCCCTTCGCCCGCCCACGCCGTTCACTCGCGCCGCTTCCCAGCTGGGGGTGTTACCGGCCGCTTGTCCGCCGCCTGCCTGCCCGGTAAGACACATGCGCAGATGGTGTTTTTACTTCCGCAGCGCTACTTCGTGAAAAACCGGTCATTGCGAGGGGTCCTGGAACGGAACCCTCGCACTGATCGGGGGATCACTGTATATGTATATAAATATATACAGTACACATACGGATACCAAACAACAATACACACACACATACACTCACACATATACACCTCTTGACCAATCCAAGACCTAGTGATTGTCTTATACAACAGCATTAAGACTTCTGTCCAGTTTATTTGTCATAATAATCACACACACATACACACATACACAACACTTGGCCAGTCTAAGACCTTTACCAGATATGTTGTTTCCTATTAAATTTTCAACAGTTCACTTGCACACTCAAAGAGGACAGACTTGCCAAGATACTATGATGATTTCTGTCAAATATGTCAAATTCAATTCCATATTAATTTGAGTGATCATATGCACATGTCAAAGCAAGTAACGGTTAAGCATGATGTTTATGAGAAGCAGCAAGCACCAGCACACTCTCAGCTTTTACCCCCCTCTGCATTTCTGGAAGCAAGTCAGAAGTGTTTGATTTCCACTAAAAGCAGCATCTGGAGGGAAAAATCTATGGTTTATGTTACGGCTAGATTCAAATAATAGAAACATAGAAGACTGACGGCAGAAAAAGACCTCACGATCCATCTAGTCTGCCCTTATACTATTTCCTGTATTTTATCTTACAATGGATATATGTTTATCCCAGGCATGTTTAAATTCAGTTACTGTGGATTTATCTACCACGTCTGCTGGAAGTTTGTTCCAAGGATCTACTACTCTTTCAGTGAAATAATATTTTCTCATGTTGCTTTTGATCTTTCCCCCAACTAACTTCAGATTGTGTCCCCTTGTTCTTGCGTTCAGTTTCCTATTAAAAACACTTCCCTCCTGAACCTTATTTAACCCTTTAACATATTTAAATGTTCGGACATTTTAAAAAAATATTGTTAAAACCAATTTTAACTAAGGATGTTGCCATTATTTATTTAATTTTTACTTCATCAAACTCCTCAGCCTGAAGATGACTCAAATAAAATCACAAAATGCATAAAAACAAACATATAAACTAACCAGTATAATAAAAACCATAATTATTGGTCTGGAAAACAGCAAATTACTGGTTGGGAAAAAAAGCAAAATACTTTGTATACACAAAGATACCCACACTTTTTTTGTCTGGTGTGTCATAACTTTCCTTAGTAGGCAAATTCATTTGTTAATGTTTTGATGTTAACATTAACTAATGAATTTGCCTACTAAGGAAAGTTATGACACACCAGACAAAAAAAGATACAGTGTTCCCTCGATTTTCGTGGGTTCGAACTTCGTGAAAAGTCTATACCACGGTTTTTCAAAAATATTAATTAAAAAATACTTCGCGGTTTTCCCCCCTATACCACGATTTTCCCCACCCGATGACGTCATATGTCATCGCCAAACTTTCGTCTGCTTTTAATATTTTTTTAAATAAACTTTAATAAATAAACATGGTGAGTAATAATCTAAATGGTTGCTAAGGGAATGGAAAATTGCAATTTAGGGGTTTAAAGTGTTAAGTGAAGGTTTGTGATACTGTTCATAGCCAAAAATAGTGTATTTACTTCCGCATTTCTACTTCGCGGAAATTCGACTTTCGCGGGCGGTCTTGGAACGCATCCCCCGCAAAAAGTGAGGGAACACTGTACAGCAAGACGATACATATAACTGTATAAGATGATTAAGTTATGAGAGAAATGGGATATTTCTTTTTAACATGTAGAGGTCTCAACATGGGGTGGGGTAAGATTTTACAGTTACAAATATAGATATACATGTCGGCATATCTTTTTTCTTTTGTTTTTCTTTGTTTTTCTCTTTTCCTTTTCTTTCTTTCTTGTTATAGCTGTATGGCTTTGTTTGTTTCTATAATGCCGTGTTTCCCAACCTTGGCAACTTGAAGATATCTGGACTTCAATTCCCAGAATTCCCCAGCCAGCGAATGCTGGCTGGGGGATTCTGGGAGTTGAAGTCCAGATATCTTCAAGGTGCCAAGGTTGGGAAACACTGCTATAATGTACTATTTTTGTTTCTAAATTTCTTAATTTAAAAATAAATCATTTGTTAAAACCATTGAAGGCAAAATGTTTAATAGCCCAGCTATTAAAACAACGAGTAGCAATAAAATATCAATGCAGAAGCAGAAACTGTTTGATCAATCATTCCGCATCCTCTTTGATGATTCTTTAACTCCAGATTGTAGGTGTCTACCCTTAACTAGATAAACAAGCCAAAGCTCACCTTGCAGTGGCACTCTCCATTAGTTTTGTTGCAGTCGGGGTCAAATCCTTTATCAACATCACAGTTGCAGGGGCCACAAATAGGATGCCCCCACCATCCCCGTGGACAGGGCTGGGCTAACCTAACAATGAAAACATGAGGCCTGTTTAAGCATCTTTCAATTATAGAAGAGTATAGTAACTTCTTCATTTAAAAATATGGTATTATTACTGCTACTACTGCTACTGCTTCTACTACTACTACAAATACTACTACTACTACTACTACTACTACTAATAATAATAATAATAATAATAATAATAATAATATAAAATAAAGATAATGATGATGATGATGATGATGATGATGATGATAATAATAATAATAATAATAATAATAATAATAATAATAATAATAATAATAATATTTATATGCCACCCCTCTCCAAAGATTTGGGGCGGCTCAAAACGTATTAAAAAATATAGCATACATCAAGATATAGTTAATTTGAATGAAAAGTTACATTTTAAAAAGTTACATTTAAAAACCAAAGGGAAAAAACTATTAAAACACACACATATCCATTCATACAAACTCATTATACATTCATTGGCAAGGTGGGGAAGAATCTAATAACCCCAAGCTTTGGTGGCATAGGTGAGTCTTTAGACTCTTTCCAAAGGCGAGGAGGGTAGGGGCAATACGAATCTCCGGGGAAAAATGATTCCAGAGGGCCTGGGACTCCACAGAGAAGGCCCTTCCCCAGGTCCCGCCAAGTGACATTGTCTAGTTGACAGGATCTGTAAAAGGCTGACTCTGTGGAACCTAACCGGTCGCTGGGATTCGTATTGTCTTTTCTAATATCTTCCATTCCTTTACACATGAACGGTGTCATAATTTACAAGCTTTCAACAAAGAGAAAATATCTAAAGAAATGTCAGGACGTTTTATTTCGGATTTCCACAAATTTGTTATATTGATGTGCATGGTAAATCACATTATTAGAAGTAATCTCCTTGGTTGGCATACACATATACTGGTACATCAATCATGGTATGTTAATTATGTACTGCATGTACACTGTATATGCAAGCCAATATCACTGCATTCATGCCTCTCCCATACATGAACCAATGTTACACACTGTTAGGATGACATTTTATTTGCACATATATACCCAGATGTAAATGCCTGAGATGTCTATTAATATCTGCAATATGGATCCAGCACTTCCACATTTCAGTTCTACAAATACTGTACTGGAAAGTACCAATACACACTGGCACATAGAAACATAGAAGACTGACGGCAGAAAAAGACCTCATGGTCCATCTAGTCTGCCCTTATACTATTTCCTGTATTTTATCTTACAATGGATATATGTTTATCCCAGGCACGTTTAAATTCAGTTACAGTGGATTTACCAACCACGTCTGCTGGAAGTTTGTTCCAAGGATCTACTACCCTTTCAGTAACAATATAACATCAGTAACATCACAATAAACGTAAGGGAACTTTCTCAGACTCACTTGTTCTCGCAGTATGGCCCGAAGTAGCTATCAGGACACTCACAGGTGTAGCCATGGGAGGAGCTGGGCTTGCGGACACAAATGGCTTGATGCTCACAGGGGTTGAAGGAACAGACATTGGCACAGCTGTCTCCATAATAACCTGGGCATCACAGGAAGAATTCTGGCAATGATCTCCAACCTGAGACTAAATCATAGCCCAGCCAAGCACGAGATTCTGGAATAATCATTCTCTAATCACAACTGAGCTAAAGGCTGCATGTGGGAGGGGTGGCTTGAAAGATAGAAATGACTATGGTGCCTATCTCGTCTGGTATAAGTGAAGTGCTGCTCTGTTATAGAGAACTTTGTCCTTGTATTTTAACTTTTTAATAAAATAATGAAAACCAGAAACAGGCTAATATTATAGGAAAGGGTATATATATACATGTACATGTACATATATGTATGTACATCTACCACACACACACACATACGTGTTGTTGTTAGCTCTGCCCCAAGGACTGAGGAGGTGGATGCAGGGGAAACATCAACATGTTATAGGCCTGTTTTGCTGCCGACAGAGTCAGATGGTGAATTGTCCTCTGCAGAAGGAAGTGACGGTGAGATGGAGGAGGGGGGCTTGGAAGATAGCCCAGGAAGAAGTCAATCACCCTTATCTTCCTTAGATTCGGATGAGGAAATAATGATAGACCCACGCATGCGTAGAACTATGCATAGGAGTGAACAGCTTTAAAAGTATCATAGGAGATTAATTGAGTCCACCTGTGGTTGGGTGGGGTTCAAGTAATTAGGGCTGCTGTTAAATTGGCAGCATGTTGGCCTCGCAATGTGGAGATTATCTGATCGTACTGGTTTGGGACGTGACTTGCTGTTTCAGGACTCTGTTGATTTTTCAAGACGTTGAAACCAAGGCAGAGCAAAGCGTGTGGAAGAAGGAGGGCTGTGACGTTTCTTCACAGCTGCTAGCTAAGTACTTAAGGACTGTTTAAGGGGTTTTTACAGCCTACAAGGTTGTTTTGGGAAGAGAGCTCTTTGCAATACAAAAAGGGTGCTTTGTTTCTTTTGAATTTTGTGATAAAAAACATTGTTTTTGAATTTTCACGTGTGTGTGTGTCTGAATTTTTTACCCTTGAATTTTCGGGAGGCTCATACCATAGAGCTCAGCTGAGCACACACGTATATGTATGTGTATACATGTAAGTATGTATGTATGTACAGTATGTATGTATGGAGGATAGACTGTACCAAGGATGCCAATGCAATGTATGTATGTATGTATGTATGTATGTATGTATGTATGTATGTATGTATACGTTTATATGTATGCAGTGGTGGGCTACGAGCCGGAACACGAAATTGTGCTCGCTGCCGTGGCTAGTAAGTTCTTGTGGGACCAGCGTGATTTTGCTGCTGGACCTGTGAAGGTAGCAAAATTGTGCACGGAGCCACAGGTAAAACCTCGCTGAAACACAGGTGCAATTTTGCTACCTCCACAGGTGCAGCAGCAAAATCGCGCTGGTCCCGCAAGAACTTACGAGCCCCCGCGGCAACTGCAATTTAGCGTTCCGGCTCATATATATACTGTATATGTAACATATTTTTGCTGAATTGAAAATGAAGGGAGACTAGTATAGATCTATTTTCAGGTTGTTTCCTCTCATCAGCTAGCCATGCCCTCCCTGGGATTTGAACCTGTAGCCTCTGCCTTGTAAGGATTGTGTCAAGAATTCGACAGAAAAAAACATATGCATATATGCATATATACACAATCCCTAGTAAGAATATTGGCTTCTGGCCCAACCTCAGTCTTAACTATTAAATAATGAAATAACAATTGTTTATTTATGGTAGTTGTTACATTTTGTATAGTATCCTGATTAGGTGTAATGTCTAAGTACTACTGTGAATAATGTATATATATTTCATGTTATTTCAATAATTATGCTAAGATAACAACCTTCATTTTGCTGTATAATAGCTATTTAATTAAGGAAATTATCAAAAACAAACTACAGTGGTACCTCTACCTAAGAACTCCTCTACTTACAAACTTTTCTAGATAAGAACCGGGTGTTCAAGATTTTTTTGCCTCTTCTCTAGAACCTTTTTCCACTTACAAACCTGAGCCTCCGAAACTGTAACTGGAAAAGGCAAGGAGAAGCCTTCATGGATCCTCTCTAGGAATCTCCTGGGAGGAAACAGGGCCGGAAAAGGCAGGGAGAAGCCTCCATGGGGCCTCTCTAGGAATTTCCTGAGAGGAAACAGGGCCTCCAACCCTCCCTGTGGTTCCCCCAATCGTACACATTATTTGCTTTTACATTGATTCCTATAGGAAAAATTGCTTCTTCTTACAAACTTTTCTACTTAAGAACCTAGTCATGGAACGAATTAAGTTCATAAGTAGAGGTACCACTGTATATAGGATTAAAGCAAACAGCATAGAAAGTCCATATATTGTACAAATGTATCATAAGAAAGAACAGTCAAAACACAGTAAATTTATAAAGTACCTTTCCATCAAATCAGGATGAATCAGAATGAATCAGAATAAATTCAGAGGTTTAATAATACTACTATTTCAAACTCTGACTCAGCTATTACACAACTTAGAATAATGCTTTGAGTACAATGCAGACATTATTTACAATAGTTAGGCCCATTACATATCATACATGGCAAATACTCGGTGCCCTCCAGATATGTTGGACTTTAGCCACCTAAATCTTAAGCAGTATTATAAAAATTTTAGAGGATTTTAAAAAATATATGTATACACTGAATTTATATGGCAGCCCATCTTACGGTACTCAATTCTAGGCCACCAACGAACCATAATATGGAGTCTGCTTCCCCATTACAATCACACTGTCCCTTCCACTGACCTGGATCACAACTGCATGAATAACTATCCCAATCATCGTTGCAGTAGCTATTGAGAGGACAGGGATTGGAGTCACAAGGGTCTGGGATACTGCAGCCATACTCCACATTCACTTTCTCAGCCTGGTTTACATTAAAGTTGATAGCACCGCCTGATATCTCTCCCATCCTTACACCCTGGAGGATCCAAGCAAAAACAAACAAAAAACAAAAAACCAACAATAAGGAGAAGATTAGCTCTTAAATACATAGATTATTCTTTTGCACATTTATTTCTTGCTTTTGATTCTCAGTGAACCTATGAACTCAGTGAACTATGAACCGGGAACCTTAGTGAACACAATTTGTAGCTTATTTATACCAACAGCCTTCCAATTCTAATTTTAGGGAACTAAAAAGCTAAATATAAATATCTTCACTCAAATCAGCCACCTATGAGATCTGCAGCCCCTAGATGGTGCTGCATTGCTTAAAATAAACACCATTAATACTTGACAGATCGGTACAAATGCAGTTGGTTCCAGTATTCATTGAATTCAAGATGCTATATACTCAGTCCCCATTCATAAATGGGAAATACTGAGCCAGCATGACTATTCAGTGGGAAAACTGGAAAAAAAATGCTGTTACAGAATTGTGAATTGTATTCTACAGGCAGTCCTTGATTTACAACAGTTTGTTTAATGATTTTCTCAAAACTGAAAAAGTTTTGACCTTCACATTTACAACCATTGCAGATGGTCACGTGATCAAAATTCATACACTTGGGAACTGACTCGTTTTTATGACAGTTGCAGTCTCTTGGGGGTCATGTGATAACCTTCTGTGACCTTCTAACAAAGTCTATGGGGAAACTATATTCACTTAACACCATGTTACTAACTTAACACCTGCAGTGATTCACTTAACAAATTTTGGCCAGAGAGGTCATAAGGTCATCTCTTTCTTAGCAATAGAAATACTGGGCTCAACTATGGTCGTAAGTCGAGGACTACTGTATGTGTTGTTGGTTTTATTTAAGATCCGCATAATGTAGAGATGACTTAGGACCAGTGATGGCGAATCTTTTTTAACTCAGGTACTATAATAATAATAATAATAATAATAATAATAATAATAATAATAATAATAATTATTATTATTATTATTATTATTATTTATTAGATTTGTATGCCGCCCCTCTCCAAAGACTCGGGGCGGCTCACAACAACATAAACAGTGTACAAATACAATTTTCAAATACAATTTAAAACCCTTATAATAAAATAAAATAATCACACAACCAATCAAACCATACACCAGCCTTGACAATTGGGGTGTGTGCTAGTTTCCCCATGCCTGGTGGCAAAGATGAGTTTTTAATAACTTACAAAAGGCGAGGAGGGTGGGGGCAATTCTAATCTCTGTGGGGAGTTGGTTCCAGAGGGCCGGGGCCGCCACAGAGAAGGCTCTCCCCCTGGGTCCTGCCAGACAACATTGTTTAGTCAACACGACCTGGAGAAGGCCAACTCTGTGGGACCTAATCGGCCACTGGGATTCGTGTGGCAGAAGGTGTCTCAGAGGAATTCTGGTCTCATGCCATGTAGGGCTTTGTAGATCATAACTGTTTATGAGTGCGAACCCACACCCATAATCAATGTTCCCATGTGTGCCCACACCCATAATCAATGTCTATATGTGCTCTACATGTGTGCACGACTCCGCTGGGCTGCCCCATCCCCCCATGCATGCACGCACAAACCCCCTCCCTGCTCCTCCAATAGACCCATTTTTCACCCTCCCCAGGCTCCAGAGGCTTCCCTGGAACCTAGGGAGAGTAAAAATGGCTTGAAGGCCCTCCGGAGGCTGAAAATGCCCTCCCAGAGCATCCACATGAGCCAAAATTGAGCTGGCCAGCATGCACATATGTACTGGAGCTGAGCTAGGGACATGGCTCGTGTGTTGGCATATATGGCTCTGTGTGCCGCCTGTGGCACATGTTCCATAGGTTCGCCATCACAGACTTAGGACCTAAAAGCATGCCTGCTTCATTCAATTTTCAGCAAAAGCAGGCTGCAGGATGGGACTCATCAGTACACAGCTCTGGTTCCTGGAGATTTCCAGATAGCTTCTAATTTATTTAAATATATAGTTATACTTTGTGTATAGTTAGACACAGACACATGCTCCACAACAATCTCTCCCGGTTACATAATTTCTTAAGGATGTCAGTTACGTTATGCACTTAAGAGTGATGTGATCTAATCAGTTGAGCCTACCTTTCCCGAAACGTATGTCTATATAAAAAGCACAGAAGAAAGAAAAAAGAAGTGATGGAGCCTGCACCTGAAGGGTCAATCATGGTATGGCCCATTGGCCCAATGACATCCGGAAAGGGCCATCCAGGCTTGGTCTTCACCCACTCACCTGCATACAACCCCGGAATCCATGCTGCAGGTTTCCCTTCTCCCCCAGTACAGCACCAATACTCAAATTCCGCATTTTTAGTCCACGAAGTTCACTACTAATATTGGCCATCACCTGGAGGATAGAGAAGGCAAAGCGGAAATTGTTCTTCCTTAATTTCTTGATGAGAACACAGTACTTATTTGTATAATGTCAAGATCAGATGTTACAAACCATGAGGACAGTGGTGAAAGCCAAGAAGAGGTGGGCTGGAATAAATCATTAAGATAGCTGTAGATTGATACTGAAGAATTTTAAAGAATTAATTAACTATAACTGAAAATCTACAGAAAAGGAGCTTAGGTATAAGAATAGTCAAAGAGATTAGTGATAAATTGTATTAGACTACTAGGAATCAATTTAGATCCATCCCATAGGTAGCGTTAGTTCCCCTGGATTAAATTATGCTACAAGTGTTACATCCTTGGAGAGGGGTGGCATATAAATCCAATGAATGAATGAATGAATGAATGAATGAATGAATGAATGAATGAATGAACGTATGAATGAATGAATGAATGAATGTACGTATGAATGAATGAATGTATGAATGAATGAATGAATGAATGAATGAATGAATGAATGAATGAATGAATGATTCAGCCATTAGTGGACCATTGATATTGAGTTCTAGAGCTCACTGTACCTGGTGCAAACCATAATCAAAAGCCATTATGGCTAACCACTGGGCTTCTGGATTGTCCCAGCTGCTATGCAGCTCCAACTGTAGGTGATGCCAGTCACCATCATTCACTTTCACCTGGTGTAACCTCAATGCTGAAATCTGGCTGTTGGCTCGGTACACGGTCATCAGCACTGTACCTTCATTTAACTGAGGAAAGAGATAAGAACAGAATGAGTTTAGTTTTGAGCCATGTTTTCACTGTGGAAGGCACTACCTGTAGTTTCATTTACCTTTGCTACTGGCTCGGAGATGTGCATGCCTAGATGCTTGCTTCGCTCACGCACGCACCGTTTCCGCACATGTGTGAAGCTTTTGCGCATGCACAGATAATCTGTGATGACGTAGGGCGGGTGGGTGGAGCCTCCCGCTGTGCTACTGATGCACCCGAACCAGGGAGAACTGGCAGCAACCCACCACTGGGCACCACCCATTTTTCTCCATCAAATCCCCCCACCTAGAGTCCAGAAAGTGCACAGTTCCATTTCTGCCCTTAAGAGCTACATGGAGACGATAACTCACATTGCAGTTTGCTGCCACTGCAATTGGAATGGAAGACTAGACCCTTCTCCATGTTTTAAAATCCCCCCCCCCCAACAATCCTATGATATGGTGCTCCAAAATATACACATTTTACCAATAAATGTTGGTGGGATATTTTTCAGAACGCTAGGAGGCCATGGGACGCAAGGTGCCCTGGTGTGTTGCAATGCAAATTGATTTTCTCCAGGCCACTAATCTGCAAGAGGTAAATGTAAATGCATAAAGTGTTGCCCGCTCACCCAAAGTGTTATGGTAGAATGCTGCCCCGCTGCAGCACGCAGGAGGACGCCGTTGCTCTGCCTGGTACGAAACATGAGTCCAATGTGCCATGGAAGCGTGATGATCAATGCCAAATTACTCCAAATCACCATACTGTTGCCCAAGAACCGCTGAGGACTTGCCATTTCTTCACAGAGAAAGAAAAAGGAGTTCAACAAGTGTGTAAAATATTGCAGAACTATGTGTGTGTGTGTGTGAGAGAGAGAGAGAGTGAGGTGGGTTCCTGCCGGTTCAGACTAGTTCTATAGAACCAATAGCGGGAATTTGTATACTCTGAAAAGTATGGCATATAGCAGTGATGGCGAACATATGGCATGGGTGCCACAGGTGGTAGGCAGAGCCACATCTGCTGGCATGCAAACCGTTGCCCTGGCTTAGATCCAACGTGCATGTGTGTGCTGGCCAGCTGATTTTTGGCTCACACAGAGGCTCTGGGAGGGCATTTATGGCTTCCAAAGAACCTCCAGGAAGATAGGGGAAGCCTTTGGAGCCAGGGGAGGGCGAAACATGAGCCTACTGGGCCCACCAAAAGTTGGGAAAGTAGCCTGTTCCTGGCCTTCAGAGGGCCTCCCTGAGGAGGGGGAAACTGTTTTCATCCTCCCCAGGCATTGGATTATGCGTATGGGCACTCGCACATGCACGATAGTGCACACCCACGCTCTTTCGGCACCCAAGGAAAAAAAGGTTCACCATCACTGGTATATAGAATTGGCTTGCCACTGCCTTTCATAGTATTATATACAGTGAAGGGTTGCAATAATTTTTATTTTGTAGGTGTGGTTTGCTGGCCATGTGACCAGGTGGGAGTGGCTTGACAATCATGTAACCAGGGCATGGCTTAAAGGTCATGTGACTGGCTTAAAGGTGGCCAACTTGACACCACTCACATCACGGGTTTGGGTTAGGGTAAGGGTGCCTGGCCTCTCCTTGCCTCAAAGAGATACAATTTCCCTATTTACTATTACTAAGCATCCAAAATATACTATTTAATTCTATGTATATATGCCATATGTGTACATACATATTACACACAGGTATATAAAAATATACATTATCTACTATATAAACTGTATGTGCATGTACACACATACACACACACACACAGCTCTTCTAAAATTATACACATTCAACATCATTTACTGCGATAGGAAAAACCATAGCAAGAGCTCAGAAAGGAAAAAAAGGAAAAAATTCCAAATTTTTCTACTGGTTCTGCGTACCTGACCGTACCTGTAGGAACCATCACTAGTTATATATTTGTACATATGTCACAAAAAGAGAGGGAAAACATTTTTATATTATTTTTGTAGTTTTGTTATATAAGACTCAAGAAGAGGTAAGATGGCTTGCGCCATTTCTGCAGGACTGCTAGAGCCTACTATATATGCCCACATTACACCAACACTCCGCAGTCTGCATTGGTTGCCGATCAGTTTCCGGTGACAATTCAAAGTGTTGGTTATGACCTATAAAGCCCTTCATGGCACCGGACCAGATTACCTCAGGGACCGCCTTCTGCTGCACGAATCCCAGCGACCAGTTAGGTCCCACAGAGTGGATCTTCTCCGGGTCCCATCAAATAAGCAATGTCGCCTGGCGGGACCCAGGGGAAGAGCCTTCTCTGTGGCGGCCCCGGCCCTCTGGAACCAACTCCCCCCAGAGATTAGAACTGCCCCCACCCTCCTTGCCTTTCGTAAACAACTTAAAACCCACCTCCGCCGCCAGGCATGGGGGAATTGAGATCCTCTTTCCCCCTAGGCCTTTACAATTCTATGCATGGTATGTATGTATGTATGTTTGGTTTTTTATATTAATGGATTTTTAATCATTTCTAATACCAAATTACTATTGTACACTGTTTTATTGTCATTGTTAGCCGCCCCGAGTCTCCGGAGAGGAGCAGCATACAAATCCAATAAAGAAATAAAGAAAGAAATAAAGAAAGAAAGAAATATTGGTTTCTTGATTGCTGAAAATGTGAGAACCAATAAACTCATTTTATAATTATCAACATTTCTAGTCATTAACATGTGGAAGGATGATGACAAGGAGGTGAGGACCCAGTTAAAAAAAAATCCCAGGGGAAATGGATTATGCAGATCCCTTCTAAGTCAGGATTCAGGCTCAGGCATGGAAAAGAAACGACACTTCTTCCTTAAAAGATGAGCTATTTTGGAAATCTGGATGGGTGGCGTGTACTCTTCTTGGCTCTATTAAATCTTTCAGTAGCATTCCACAATGTAAAGCATAGTACTTTTGGAAATGAAGAATGCGACAACAGAGAATGAGGTGGCTCGATGGAGTCACTGAAGCAGTCGGCGTGAGCTTAAATGGACTCCGGGGGATAGTAGAGGACAGGAAGGCCTGGAGGAACATTGTCCATGGGATCACGATGGGTCAGACAAGACTTCCCAACTAACAACGCTCTTTGGGGCTGCTTGCAAGGGCAATAGTTTCACTCCTATCTAAGCAAATGGATATTTATTTTTATTTACTTTATTTATTTATTAGATTTGTATGCCGCCCCTCTCCGCAGACTCGGGGCGGCTGGCTCACAGCAATGATAAAAACAATATACAGTAAGAAATCTAATATTAAAGTTTAAAATAACAATTTTACATTAAAAAGCCTAAAAACCTCAGTATATAAAAAAGCATGCACACAAACATAACATACATACAGCTACATAGGCAAGGGGGGATGTCTCAGTCCCCCCATGCCTGACGGCAGAGGTGGGTTTTAAGAAGCTTACGAAAGGCAAGGAGGGTGGGGGCAGTCCTGATCTCTGGGGGGAGCTGGTTCCAGAGGGTGGGGGCCACCACAGAGAAGGCTCTTCCACTGGGTCCCGCCAGACAACATTGTTTAGTTGACAGGACCTGAAGAAGGCCAACTCTGTGGGACCTAACCGGCTGCTGGGATTTGTGCGGCAGAAGGCGGTCTCGCAGATATCCTGGTCCGGGGCCATGAAGGGCTTTATAGGTCATAACCAACACTTTGAATTGTGACCGGAAACTGATCGGCAACCAATGCAGACGGCGGAGTGTTGGAGTAACATGGGCATCCCTACGAAAGCCCATGATTGCTCTCGCAGCTGCATTCTGCACGATCTGAAGTTTCCAAACACTCTTCAAAGGTAGATATAGTGGACTGTTATAGTATTCAAACTCTTGTTTGCCCTAATGTGTGGTACCCTTGAGCTTTGTGCTCTCCCTGTATTATTTAACATTTATATGAAAACTTGGGAGTGGTCGTACATTGGCTCAGGTGAGGTGTCACCCACATATTCCATGGAAGTCTTGAACCTCTGCTACTAAACCCCGGATAGAGCAAGACCTACTCAGATTAAGCCTTTTTCTGTTTTTGTTCCACTCCTTGTTATAACCAACCAGACATGTGGGAGCTACCATCCTAAATAAAGGCTTGAACCATTGCTTCTCTACCCCTGCTAATTTATATTGGAAGATATAACCACTTTAGAAGAAAGTGGTTTCTTTTGTTAACTTTTGAGTCTTTTGATAACTTAGATCCGCAGGCATTTGCAAGGATGGATCAGCACATCTTCTCTCTCTATTTTTTTGTACTGGGAAAAAAAAGAGAGCGGGAGGGGGGGAGAGAGAGAGAGAGAGAAAGAGAGAGGGGGGGGAGAGAGAAAGAGAGAGCTCCAGGAAGTCCTAGAACGTTAGCATCCCCACCTTTTCTTCTATTTCTTCTAATAATTAGAATATTGTAATTATGTATTTTCTCTTTCTGTGGAGCTAGGAAAGGTGTGACTTCCTGATATAGTTCCTGGCAATTAGCACATGTGTCATTCCTAAAAAGCACCTTCATTAGCAGCTCCCATCTTTTACCTTGTTTGCAGTCCTTGCCTCCAAAACCCAGGGGACATTCACAGGTGAAAGTGTTCCACTGGTTGACACAAGTTCCACCATTATGACAAGTGTTGCTATCACAAAAATTCATCTTGGCAGAGCAGCCTGAAAAGAGAATGGAAGAACGCACTGGGGAGGGTAGTAATAGAAGATTCTCCAGGGATTAGGAAAGAGTTTGCTGAATTTGCTACTGAGTAATGAGGAGCTAAGTCATGAATGAAAGTCATTCCTATGGATGTGTTATACTTTAGACCAGCGGTCCCCAAACTATGGCACGTGGGCCACATGCGGACCGCTGAGGCCATTTATCCGGCCTGTGGGTGAGTGACAGGAGCACATCTAATTTTCCATGAATAAAATGCGGTATTTTGTTAGTAACTAACATCAATCATCAAAAAAGTTGCAAAAGTTTTTTTTCTAATTTTGTCATCCAGTTACATTCATTTTCTTTTAATTAAATTCCCTCCTCAAAAAAGTACAACACCAATTAGATTTCTAACTTATTAACCATTATGCCAAAGTGCTTCCTTCTTTCTTTATACATTTTTCTATAAGCCAAGAAAACCTTGTACGTATAGCCAAACAGATGTTAACAAAAGAAAATTAAAAACAAAACATAAACATATATGAATTTCAGACTTCTTTCCCCACCCCCTCTAAATAGTACGTTCCCATTTTGTTTTTTACTTTAAAATAAGGTATGTGCAGTGTGCATAAGGATTTGTTCATAGTTTTTTTTATAGTCCACCCCTCCAACAGTCCGAGGGACAGTGAACTGGCCCCCTGTGTAAAAAGTTTGGGGACCCCTGCTTTAGACAATGGCTAAGGCCTGTTGAGATGTTCTCAATAGGTGGTTGTCTGTTTGCCAATTTCCACCCACAGGAACTCCCACCATTTGCGTAAACTTTCAATTTCCCCCAGAATTCATCATACCAGGCAAAGTTCCATTATTTGCAATGAAGTCAGCCAGGTCTACATCTTGATTATCAATCAGGAAGTCTCTCATGCAACCTATAAAATGCCGGTTCCGTACTGGGAAACTCTCGGGAAGATCAGGAATGCCACCCAGTAACAAGGGACCTGTCAAATCCAAGGATCTGTAAAAGTCAAATTAGAGTTACTCAAGAGAAAAACATGGTCAAGGAAAATAAATATATCTGCTTGAGAAAGTTATTCTGGCCTAAACAGATTTAAGCTGTCATCAACCACACATTATATTAAAAGAGTAGACTTGTAGACTTCAGGTCTACAGTCATAGAGTCACTATGAATCCAATTTTATAGTAGAGGTTTATAGCAGAAGTTTGAAATGTTAACAAATCATTATGTATGAAAAAATGCAGCAGTAGAAGATAGCCTAAACAGATTTAAGCTGTCATCATCACACATTATATTAAAAGAGTACACCTGTAGACTTCAGAATCACTATGAATCCAATTTTATAGTAGAGGTTTATAGCAGAAGTTTGAAATTTTAACAAATCATTATGTATGTAAAAAAGCAGCAGCAGAAGATAGCAGGGAAGGCTAAGGAATATACACTGATCAAAAAATTAAGGGAAACGCTTAAACAACACAATATAACTCCAAGCAAATCAAACTTCTGTGAAATCAAACTGTCCACTTCGGAAGCAATACTGATTGACAATCACTTTCACACAGTCTCCACACATTCAACTTCGTACAGAACAAAGTATTCAATGAGAATAGTTCATTCATTCAGATCTAGGAGGTGTTATTTGAGTGTCCCCTTTATTTTTTTGAGCAGTATATATATCATCACCATCTCAAATGTCCTGCCCTGAATGTATTCTTCACTTCTCAGAATTTTCAGCAATAACCAAATTGACTGGGGTATTTGGGAGTTAAGGACTGTTCATTCAATCCAGAAGACTCTTGGGTTAAGGGAGACTACCGTAACAGCTGAATAGTATTTAGAAAATAGAAATAATGTATTTTGGAACATACAGTAATATTAGTCCTTATGATGGTTACGGGCTTATGTACTATATAGGCATCCATGCAACATGTCAAACTACCAGCTTCCTATCTCAATGAATACCAGTACATTATAGCAGATGACCAATAAAATCTATAATACTTCACATTCTCATATAGGGTGAAGTTGAGCCAGGGAAATTAATAAAGTTAATTAGAGCCCCACGGCTTATCTTCCTCACAGCCATTTCCCCACTGAATAACTCCTGTAAAGTCAATCTGCTTTCACCCATCTCTATTCCATACTTATGATTATAAGCTCATCAGGTGAACTTAATAGTGCTTGTAAAATTCTCACTTCTTTGTGCCTGATTGGGTCCCTTGAGCTGAACAGGAATAGTTTCCGAGAATAGAGCCAAATTTCAAGGCCACTGAAGTGTCACAGTCATCCACTGTCACCACAGCTACTTTCTCATCGGAAGGCCCCTGTGGAATTCCAGACGTCCCCAGGACAGGCTGTGAAAAGAAAGCAGAAATGCTGTCATTAAACTTCAGGGCAGTTTACAGTTACGACAGAAAATATTGACCAGAATACTGACCAAAACCTACCGAACAATGCAAATGCTCTCATACAGCTGCTCCCAAATTAGAATGAATCTAGCAAAAAGGCCCATTTCGAATTTGCACTTTGCATTCTCTCTTTGCACCCCTCTACAGTTGACTCCAGATACACCCATGATAAAGTGGCTTCTTTCAAGGTGGTTTTTTTATTCCACATTTTTATTATTATTATTATTATTATTATTATTATTATTATTATTATTATTATTATTATTATTAATTGGATTTGTATGCCGCCCCTCTCCGTAGACTCGGGGCAGCTAACAACAGTGGTAAAAACAACATGCGACAATCCAATACTAAAACAGCTAAAAGCCCTTATTTTAAAACCAATCATACATACAAACATACCATGCATAAATTGTAGAAGCCTAGGGGGAAAGAATATCTCAGTCCCCCCATGCCTGACGGCAGAGGTGGGTTTTAAGGAGCTTACGAAAGGCAAGGAGGGTGGGGGCTATTCTAATCTCTGGGGGGAGTTGGTTCCAGAGGGCCGGGGCCGCCACAGAGAAGGCTCTTCTCCTGGGTCCCGCCAAACGGCATTGTTTAGTTGACGGGACCCGGAGAAGGCCCACTCTGTGGGACCTAACTGGTCGCTGGGATTCGTGCGTTCAGACCTGTTTGTCTGAACCTTTTTTAAGGGGCTTTTTAAAGTCACTTTTTTAAGGGACATGCATAAGTGCATCAGCTGCCTACCATCCCTGTCCTAATGTTACATAGAAACATAGAAACATAGAAGTCTGACGGCAGAAAAAGACCTCATGGTCCATCTAGTCTGCCCTTATACTATTTTCTGTATTTTATCTTAGGATGGATATATGTTTATCCCAGGCATGTTTAAATTCAGTTACTGTGGATTTATCTACCACGTCTGCTGGAAGTTTGTTCCAAGGATCTACTACTCTTTCAGAAAAATAATATTTTCTCAGGTTGCTTTTGATCTTTCCCCCAACTAACTTCAGATTGTGTCCCCTTGTTCTTGGGTTCACTTTCCTATTAAAAACACTTCCCTCCTGAACCTTATTTAACCCTTTAACATATCTAAATGTTTCGATCATGTCCCCCCTTTTCCTTCTGTCCTCCAGACTATACAGATTGAGTTCATTAAGTCTTTCCTGATACGTTTTATGCTTAAGACCTTCCACCATTCTTGTAGCCCGTCTTTGGACCCGTTCAATTTTGTCAATATCTTTTTGTAGGTGAGGTCTCCAGAACTGAACACAGTATTCCAAATGTGGTCTCACCAGCATTCTATATAGCGGGATCATAATCTCCCTCTTCCTGCTTGTTATACCTCTAGCTATGCAGCCAAGCACCCTACTTGCTTTCCCTACCGCCTGACTGCACTGTTCACCCATTTTGAGACTGTCAGAAATCACTACCCCTAAATCCTTTTCCTTTGAAGTATTTGCTAACACAGAACTGCCAATACAATACTCAGATTGAGGATTCCTTTTCCCCAAGTGCATTATTTTACATTTGGAAACATTAAACTGCAGTTTCCATTTCTTTGACCATTTATCTAGTAAAGCTAAATCATTTACCATATTACAGACGCCTCCAGGAATATCAACCCTATTGCACACTTTAGAGTCATTGGCAAATAGGCAAACCTTCCCTACCAAACCTTCCCCTATGTCACTCACAAACATATTAAAAAGAATAGGACCCAGAACAGACCCCTGTGGCACACCGCTTGTAACCTGACTCTGCTCAGAATACTCGCCATTAACAATAACTCTCTGATGTCTACGCTTCAGCCAGCTGCAAATCCATTGAACTATCCAGGGATTAAGTCCAATCTTCACTAATTTATCTATCAGCTCTTTATGTGGAACAGTATCAAAGGCTTTGCTGAAGTCCAGGTAGGCAATATCCACGGCACCACCTTCATCCAACACCTTTGTGACATAGTCAAAGAAATCAATGAGATTAGTCTGACATGATTTGCCTTCAGTAAAGCCATGCTGATTTGGGTCCAATAAGTTATTGTTTTTTAGGTGCTGATTTATCCTCTTTTTGAGTAGAGTCTCCATCATTTTAACTACCACTGATGTCAAGCTAACTGGCCTGTAGTTACCAGCTTCTTCTCTACTGCCCTTCTTGTGAATTGGCACAACACTGGCCATTCTCCAATCCTCAGGAACTTCTCCTGTTAACAAGGATTGGTTAAACAAATCAGTCAGGGGGGTAGTAATGACAGATCTGAGTTCTTTAAGAACTCTGGGGTGGATGCCATCTGGACCCATTGCCTTATTTATCTTTAATAGTTCAAGTTCTTCTAAGTCATCGGCTTCTAAGATCACTGGAGCTGAATCCGTACAGCTGGAAGCAATGCTATATCCCTCTATAGTATTATTTTGTAAGGTGTCTTTTGAGAAAACTGAACAGAAGTAGCTATTGAAATGGTCAGCGATCTCCTTATTCCCATTAATGCATGTACTACTCCCAGTACTAAGCTTCGTGATGCCGCAGTTTTTCTTCTTCTTATCACTAATATATCTGAAGAAGGTTTTATCCCCCTTCTTTACAGATTTGGCAATTTCTTCCTCTTTTGAGGCTTTAGCAGCATATATTATCTGTTTCGCCTCCTTCTGTCTCATTTTATACACCTCCCTATCAGCTATACTTCCAGACTCTTTATACCTCCTATAGGCAGCCTTTGTTTCATTGACTATAGCCCTTACATCATTGCTAAACCATAGCGGTTTCTTCTTCCTTTTACCTTTAGTTATTTGTCTTACATACAGTCCAGTGGCTTTTAAGATGGCCTTTTTTAATACAGTCCACTGGATGCTCGCTCCTGCCATTTTATCCCTCCCCTTTAATTCATTATCTAAATATTCCCCCATTGCATTAAAATTTGTTTTTCTGAAATCCAATACTTTGGTTGCATTATAGGATTGCTCACAATGAGTTTTTACATCAAACCACAAACATAGATGGTCACTGCAACCTAAATTCTCTCCCACCTTGACATCTGAAACCCAATTCCCATTCGTAAAAACTAAATCTAGAATATTCTCCCCTCTAGTTGGTGTCTTAACCAGCTGTGCCAGAGCTGCTCCTGTAAAGGCCTCTACTATATTCTTACTTTTGCATGTAAGGGCACTGGGGATATTCCAGTCAACATCAGGCATGTTGAAATCACCCATAACCACAATATCTCCCTTTACTGCCATTTGGGTAATTTCATCCACCATCTTGTTGTCATATTCCTCGGATTGCCCTGGAGGCCTATAGATCACCCCAATTCTAATGACAGAACCTTCTTTATTTTGCATGCAAATCCAGAGAGTCTCTAGATCTTGACACGTATTTTGAATTAGTGTTGTTTTTAGACTTTCTTTAATATAAATGGCTACTCCACCTCCCCTTCTCTCTATTCTATCCTTCCTATACAGTGTATATCCTGGTATGGATATTTCCCATTCATTAGAATCCTTAAACCATGTCTCAGTTATGGCAACCAGGTCCAAATTATCTCTAGATATTATGGCCATTAATTCACAGAGCTTGTTGCTCAAGCTTCGAGCATTTGTGCACATTACCCGAAGAACATTATTTTCGTTATTAGTTTGCCCCTTATCATCAACAACTACATCTATATTATTTGCAGCTCCCTTTTCATAAGCTTCCAAAAACTGCTTTATCCTCATTGGTCGGGGACAGAAATCACCCACATCAGTTACATCTCTGTCCCCTTTACCTAGTTTAAATGCCTGTCCAAAAAAGTTCTGAATTCCTCACCGAGCACCTGGGTACCTCTGTATGATGGATGCAAACCATCCCTCTTAAACAACTCCTTATTAGACCACCTACTGACATCATGACTTACATAGCCAAAACCTTCAGCTTTACACCACTGCCTTAACCACACATTAAACTCTCTGATACACGTTGTTTTATCCTCTTGGCCACAAACCGGTAACACCTCTGAGAAAGTCACTGAATCAGTTATTTTACCCAGCTCCACACTTAGACATTGAAAATCTCTTTTTACTACATTAACATTTCTCTGGGACAAATCATTTGTGCCAAGATGCACCACCACATCAACGTTATTACCTTTACTCACAGTCTTAACAATGTTTGTAATCCGCCTCCTGTCCCTGCTGGCAGTGGTCCCTGGGAGACACCTCAGCACCTTCACCACATCCTTGCTCTGTCCCAAATCAACACCTCTAACGGTCGAATCACCCACAAGAAAATGTGTCCTCTTTTTATTTCTACTAACTGTACTTGATGGTTTGGTGACATTTACGACAACTTCCCCTTTGAACATCCCCTCATTCTCTGCCTGAGGGACCTTGCTTCCCTCTTATTAGTACCCATATCATGTAAACCCATATAAACAGTGTTATATCTATGTATACTTGAATGAATGAATGAATGAATGAATGAATGAATGAATGAACATGGAGCAAAGTTAGCCTTTTTCCTGTGAAAAGTGAACAAGTTGGTTTTCTTCTGACTTTGCTATTCTTCAACAACACCTGTCAGCTCTTGGCCATAATTAAGTATTTTGCAGCACCCATTTCCTTAACTGTTCTGAGAAAGGAATTTAAACAGCCCTATCAGGCAACTCAATCTAAATCCTTCTGTTCCTTTCTTAGTCAATATGAGAAAATATGAGAAAAAGAAATCAACTTTCCTCTGCTTGTATAATTTCTAACGGGGTCTTAACACTTGTTTCACTATCACTGCAAAAACATTTCCTGGGTAGGTTTTCTGTTTACGTAAATAAACAACATGAATGGAACTGAAGTGAACCCTTAGTCTCTCTACCATCAAACGCATGAAAACCCACAAACATACCTGTACAAGGTGTAAACCACAAATCACAACTAGGGTTGGCTCTATTATGATAAATATCAAGTTGCAAAGATGCCACCTCGCCACCAGTAGCTATGTGTATAATGAAGAGTCTATTTTCCCAAAATAGTTGGAAGATACTCTTCCGCAAAATGCAATTACAGAAATAACACCTCTGAGTGGATTGCACCGACCCGTTCAAGACAGAGAAGAGGGAGAAATGAAAACATTTAGCAAAAAATACAACGTAACATAACAGACTATCAAATTTTAGCAGCACAGCTAGAATAGAATAGAATAGAATAGAATAGAATAGAATTTTATTGGCCAAGTGGGATTTGACACACAAGGAATTTGTCTTGGTGCACATGCTCTCAGTGTACATAAAAGATAGATTCGTTAAGAATCGTAAGATACAATACTTGATGATAGTCCAGGTACAAATAAGCAATCAAATCATATTAGGAACCAGTCAATATAAATCATAAAGATACAAGCAACAAAGTTACAATCATACAGTCATTTGTGGGAGGAGATGGGCGACAAGAATGAAGAGAAGATTAATTGTACAGACTTAATAGTTTGACAGTGTTGAGGGAATTCTCCAGGTTCCTAAGAGGCCAGTAAGGGGCGTACATAAGTGCACTGGTGTGCCTTTCGTCCCCTGTCCAATTGTCTTTCCTTTCTCTCACTTATCATATATATTTTCTTCCTTTCAGATGCCCTCTCCTCTAAGTTCACTTTTACCCTTATGTATATATTACTACATGTCTATTTTTCTTCCTATGTATTTGTGTATTGGACAAATGAATAAATAAATAAATAAATTTATTTGTTTAGCAGAGTGATGGCATTCGGGGGGAAATGTTCTTGTGTCTAGAAGGAACAGTGTCCTGACAAGAGTCTAATTTCATTCCCTCCAAAGCAGTTAAGTTTATTGCAAATGGTCAAATACTGTACACCCCAAAAAACATGTATACCCCTAAAAATATGGTATGTGGTCACAAAGAAACAACACCAACTTGATGGCACACAATCAATTCACAAGCAGCATCCTTTGCGAAATTAGATTTTTTTTTCAGCAACAGTGGGCAGATATTGATTTTGTAAAAACTACACTGTTTGCCGATAATAAGTAATCAAAGCTATGGAAAGATACATGTCTGGATGCAATGGAATATATTGCTAATGAAGACCTCAAGCAGCATGTTATTTACAAACACAAACCAAATTTCAAATAAAACTCTCAAAATGGCACAAATACCTGCTTAAAATCAAGCCTTTAATAATTACACGTTCCAGAATGAGAAGAACCAGAGCTGGGATAAGTGATTAGCAGCTGACAGCCACAGCAAAATTTATTTATACCTTTAAATTTCATATGCTGTTGTGAAATTATTCTTTATTTTGATTTCTAATTTATTTTAGTTCTTGTTATGCAATTGTCTTTTTCGTTCATGAAAATTGCAGAAAAGGGAGAAGGGGAACCAGATGATAACTTCCTTTAAGTAATCCTATCATCGTAGTTTGCATTCTTTTTTCCATTTTTTTCCTTACCGAAACCCCATTCAGAAACAAGGAACATATCCAACTGTTGTCTATTGTTAAGATAGGTTTGTGCTAGATTTCACCTTAAAAACATCTCCAGTTACATTAAGAGCCCTCAAAGCAATTTGCGCTACTGTTTTGCAAAATGCCTATTGAACTGTCAGACTATGTAGAACTTAAAGGTGTGCATTTTCTTACTAAATAAAAATAAAATCTTGTTATCTAGCATTCTCCCCACTTATACTTTTCATTCTATACACCGCTGGAGGGACAGAATATCTCACAAAGAGACTCTTGACAAGGCGCCTGTTTAGGAAAATGTGAACAGATAAGCATCTACGAAATCAGGAAAAGAGTAATCATGACTTAACCAGAGGTATCTATTTTGGAAAACTGTTGAACAGATGAATCTGTCAGATTAAAAATCTGTATTTTTTTTTCTTTTTTCCTTTCTGGAGACAGTTACTAAAGCATGTAGAAAAATTCAAATTAACTTGATTTGTAGCCGTCATTTCGAGGGTTGGAGGCCACTCTTTGTCCTTGCTATTTATTTTTTTTTACCGCTGCTTTTGATATTATTTTTCTTCTTCAGGTATAAAATGTTGATCCTGCTTATGAGGATACCATTTACATTTCAGATGGCAATTTAAGTATATATCTCTTTAAAATACAGTGGTGCCTCTACCTAAGAACGCCTCTACTTACAAACTTTTCTAGATAAGAACTGGATGTTCAAGATTTTTTTGTTTCTTCTCAAGAACCATTTTCCACTTATAAATGCAAGCCTCCGAAACTGTAACCGGAAAAGGCAGGGAGAAGCCTCCGCGGGGCCTCTCTAGGAATCTCCTAGGAGGAAACAGGGCCGGAAAAGGGGAGGAGAAGCCTCTGTGGGGCCTCTCTACGAATCTCCTGGGAGGAAACAGGGCCAGAAAAGGGGGGGGGGAGAAGACTCTGTGGGGCCTCTCTAGGAATCTCCTGGGAGGAAACAGGGCCGGAAAAGGGGGGGGAGAAGCCTCTGTGGGGCCTCTCTAGGAATCTCCTGGGAGGAAACAGGGCCAGAAAAGGGGGGGAGAAGCCTCTGTGGGGCCTCTCTAGGAATCTCCTGGGAGGAAACAGGGCCTCCACCCTCCCTGTGGTTTCCCCAATCACACACATTATTTGCTTTTAAATTGATTCCTATGCGGAAAATTGCTTCTTCTTACAAAGCTTTCTACTTAAGAACCTGGTCATGGAACGAATTAAGTTCGTAAGTAGAGGTACCACTGTATGGTACAAATTCTCAGGCTTCTTTTCAGAAATGCATTTTTTTAAAAAGAAAAACCCTCCACACGTTTGCCTTTTAACTAACACAGTGTGAACTTTTTTTCCCCCTGGACTGTCTCTCTCCCCTTTTCATCCATCGTGAGGCTGGTCTATCCCGCACATTCCTCCTCGTCCCTTGCAGGGACAACCCAAGGGTCACCAGTGGCAGTGTTGTTGTGGGAAGGCCTTGACTACAGTAGCTGGAGAACGATTCAAAGGCCTGGCTCAGGAAACAGGCCAGTTCCAGACAAAGGGAGCGAAGACAGCTATGGGGTGGGGGTGGAGGGTGCCCATAGCAGCAGGTCACAGCACAGCACCAAGGGACTGGCAGGCAGCCCAAATCTTCTCTCTCTGCCTTTGAGTCACTCCTTCTCTCCAAACATGCAAAGCAAAATGGGAAAAGTGGAGAGGGAGGAACTGAGCTTAAGGTTCAGAGCCCAGTCAACCCCCACCGTTCAGCCCCAGGCAAACCAAGCGAACTCCTCAGAGTTGGAGCAGCTAAGTCTAAATTTGCCTGAAACCAAACACAATCTGTGTGGTAGCTTTTGCAAACGGCAGGCACAGGGCAAAAACAGAGGCTTTGCTTGGGAAAAATCTACAGGAGCAGGAGTAGAAGAAGATTAGAAGGGGCGTACATAAGTGCACTGGTGTGCCTTTCGTCCCCTGTCCAATTGTCTTTCCTTTCTCTCACTTAACATATATATTTTCTTTCTTTCATATATCCTCTCCTCTAAGTTCACTTTACCCTTATATATATTATTACTACATGTCTATTTTTCTTCCTATATATTTGTGTATTGGACAAATGAATAAATAAATAAAATAAATAAAAAGACTACAGCTGCCGATCCCCCCTTTCGTGCAAAGCAATAGAGGCAACAGACGCCCCGTGCTTTCAAACTCGAGGTCCACTTTTGGATAGCTGACACTCAGAGACAAGTTCCACAATACAGAAGGCAGCATATGTTTTCCCCTCTGTTTTGCCCAGAGGCGGTTCTTGTTTGCCACCGGTTATTAAACATGAGGCTTTTTTTACTTCTGTGGGATAAAATTACAGTATTTTGGAATTACTGTAGCCTGAAAGGTTTGGGAGTCTGGTACACCAAACGTCTCCATTCTGTCATTCAAACATTTTAACTGTATAGTGAGGGGTCCTCAACTAACCCACTATGACAAGTGACAAAGGAGCTCTCTCTTTTTTCTACAAATCATTATTCCCAACCT
This sequence comes from Erythrolamprus reginae, assembly GCF_031021105.1. NCBI lineage: Eukaryota > Metazoa > Chordata > Lepidosauria > Squamata > Dipsadidae > Erythrolamprus > Erythrolamprus reginae. The sequence continues at coordinate 48,681,157 of NC_091952.1, forward strand.
CCTCCACATCTGGAGGTCATCAGACTGGTGAAAGCGCTTGATATCTGACTATAGAGAAAAATAATTCATGGAAAGTAAAATCAATCCGAGATTGCTTTGATTACAGAGGAAACTCAATTTTTGAAAACAAAAACAAAAACAAAACCCAACCACGAGGTATAGGTATGAACTTCAGTTCCATACAAACTTTTATTGGGTTGTAGAAATACCAGGTAAACCATGAAAAACAGGCAATGGCTGCAACATGGCCTTTTAAGGAACAGGAGCCTTTTTGCTCCTGTTGTTGAGGAACTAAGAATTTATTTATTATTTAGATTTGTATGCCGCCCCTCTCCGAAGACTCGGAGAATGGAGACTCGGGGGATTTGAGAATGCAGTTTATCAAATGATAAATGCAAATGTGGGGCATTTTAGAAAAACACAGTTATTGCCACAAGTGAGTATCTAAACCAGGGATGGGCAATTATAGCACCTTTATAATGTGGGCTTCCTGATCCAGGAATTCTGGGAGTTGAAGTCTATAAGTTGTAAAGGTGCCATACTGTAGGCAGAGGAGGAAAAAAATCTCAATATAGGATTCCTGATGGCTCTATGGGAAGAATGCTCCCATTTCAAAATAAACTTCCCTGTTCATACATATAGCAGCACCAAGACCACACAGAATAGATAAGAGTAATCGTCATTAGAATTGTAAGGGGAAATGGTGCAATTGGGAGTTCCTTTTTAACCGGCCAAAGAAACAAGCCAACCGGACACAATTCAAAGTGTAGATTATGACCTACAAATCCCTACATGGCACAGGACCAGATTATCTCCGAGACCGCCTTCTGCCGCACGAATCCCAGCGACTAGTGAGGTCCCACAGAGTTGGTCTCCTTAGGGTCCTGTCAGCCAAACAATATCAGCTGGCAGGACCCAGGGGAAGAGCCTTCTCTGTGGGGGACCCAGCCCTCTGGAATCAGCTCCCTCCGGAGATTTTCACTGCCCCCACCCTCCTCGCCTTCCGGAAGAGTTTAAAAACTCATCTTTGCCGCCAGGCCTGGGGTTCCTTAGATCTTCCCCCCTGACCAATGAATGCTTTAGTTTGATTGTTGAATGAATGATATTAATGTTTTTTTTCTTTTTAATTAGAATTTTAAAGACTATTTTTTAATGTATTAATTGGATTGAACCGCCTGTTACCACACGAATCCCAGCGACCAATAAGGTCCCACAGAGTTGGCCTTCTCCAGGTCCCATCGACTAAACAATGCCGTCTGGTGGGCCCCAGGGGAAGAGTCTTCTCTGTGGCGGCCCCGACCCTCTGGAATCAACTCCCCCCGGAGATTAGAACTGCCCCCACCCTCCTTGTATTTCGTAAACTACTCAAGACCCACCTATACCGCCAGGCATGGGGATTTGAGACATCTTTTCCCCAGGCTCTTTATATTTTATGTTTGATATGTATGTGTTGTCTGGTTTTAATATAATACATTTTTATATATTTCTTTTTAATATTAGATTTGTTTCACTATAATATTGTTTTTATCATTGTTGTGAGCCGCCCCAAGTATTCGGAGAGGGGTGGCATACAAATCTAATAAGTTATTATTATTATTATTATTATTATTATTATTATTGTTGTTGTTGTTGTTGTTGTTGTTGTTGTTGTTGTTTTTCTGTATATGCTGTGAGCCGCCCCTTGTCCTCGGAGAGGGGTGGCATACAAATCCAATTAAATAAATAAATAAAAATAAATAAATAAACTGAAAGTTACTAGAACATGTTTCTTTTTCAGGAGAGATCAAGTCTCTATGAAGTCAAAGTCTTCCCATAATATGTCCAAAGTATGATAATTTGAGCCTTGTCATCTGTGCCTTAAGTTAGAAGTCTAGATTTTGTTTAATTATTTTGTTTTATTATTGTTCATTTTCTTAGCTAGCCAGAGCATTTTCAGGAGTCTTAAAAACTGAAGTTAAAAAGCTTTTCTTTCTATTTTGTTTCTGCAAAGTCCAACTTTTGCTTCCCTGGAGCATCATAGGGAGACCACTGCCTGCGCAATTATACTATTTATAAGTATACAAACATCATGGCATTTGAAAATATTTTTAAGGCTTTGACAGCTACCCTGCCAAGTGTAGTCTGCAGCATATTTCTTCAGTATTGGGTTCCTTTATTGTCGATAGCTGAACTCCAAAGGCAGAAACTAACCAATATCTTCATTGTCAGGTTGATTACTGAACCTGCTGATTTGGTCTTCTTTATTTTTAATTTCAGTCCATTTTTTTCCAACCATGCACCTTCATTTTCATTATGAGAGCTCGCTGATTCTTTGCCACTTTACTTAGTAGCATCACCAGCAGCAGAGTATAGGGCATTAATGTTTCTTCCTCTAATTTTAAAACCTTGCTCATCTTCTTCCAATCCATTGACCTCCCCAATATACATTCCCCATATAAATTGAATAAGGGGAGAGGATACAGCCTTGTCTCAATCAGTGTGTTTTGTCATCTTCTGTAGTTTTCTGACCTGTGTTTAGATTTTAAATGAATGTAACTCTCAATTCAAGGATTCCAATTTTTCTAAATGTATTCCAGAGATAACTAAATCCTAAACCAATATACTTGGATATATTGTATCTTTCAGCTACAAGCCACAACAAAAACAACAGGGACTGGCATATGGACAGCAATATGTTTTCTGCAGATTTCCAAAACAGGGGGGAGGGGGGGAGCACTTTAACCGAGCTATAGGGAAGAACCCTTAATCTCCTTTTACTGTATCCTAATAGGGTCTTCGTTTACTGTTTTTTCATCCTTCCATAATTTAGTCTTAGTATGTCCTATCTTTGTCAGTTCATGGATATTCTACCTTTTAAGTTTAGAAGGGGGTGGTTTTGTTTTCTAACAAAGTCCCTGAATTTTTCAATTCTTTTCACTGGCCAGAGAGGACAACAAGAGTGGGTTTTTTTCTACAGCTCTGCTATTTTTTCTTTCCAAAAGGGCATATGGAAAGGGCACAGAAACACACACAATCTGTCATTAAACTAAGTTAGATGCAACAATAAGCCTCAAGGCAATGCCTAGGAGGACTTGGAGCAAACATACCAAGAACTGTTCTTTGGATCCACTTACTGACACAAGACAATGGAGAAACTGAGAACCAAGAAAGCCAAGGTTAGCCACAGGTATGCAATGGGCCATCGCACTGTTTCGTCATAGGAATAGTTGATAGCGATAGCACATTTTACCCTAATTGGAAAGCCTTCTGCTCATTACAAAGAAAGGGGGAAAAGAGCCTCACTTCCTGTGTGTCCTAGCTTCCAAAGCTAGGATAAAGAGACAAGGCACCTTCAACAATTAAGCAAGCTCTCACATGTTTGGACAGAGATTCACAGTGGTTTTTTAATAAGCTGTATTTATTGCTCTGAAAGAAACAGCAGGGCTACCTTATTACCACTTGACAGGCATGGCACTGAAATCCAGAGCTTGCTCACTTTATCAAGCACTCCAAATGCTGGAAGCTTAGCCACTCTTACAAATAGTACTTAGAAGAGCACTCCTGTCAAACCTCCCCCCAGCTTCACCTCTGCCTGCCATAGTGTGCAGGAAACCGCCCTCCCAAAACAGAAACTATCCAAAGACCCAAAAGTAAAAGCTAACACATTTATTTATTTGTTTATTTGTTTGTTTGTTTGTTTGATTGATGGATTGATTGATTTTTATGACGTCCTTCTCCTTAGACTCAGGGCAGCTTACAACGTGTTAGCAATAGTACTTTTTAACAGAGCCGGCATATTGCCCCCACAATCCGGGTCCTCATCTTGGTTTCCAGCCAGGATACGCTAAGGATAACATATTTTTGGTTTGCGGGAAGGAGGCCAGGGATAGCGTATCCCTCTATCTCCCATGCAATTTGCATGAAAGCATTTTTTTAAAAAGAAAGTAACGTTCTGACAATCCTTAGAGCAGTGATGGCAAACTTATAGCATGGGTGCTACAGGTGGCAAGTGGAGCCATATCTGCTGGCACGCAAGCAGTTGCTCTAGCTCAGCTCCAACATGCATGTATGTGCCGGCCAGCTGATTTTTGGCTCACAGAGGCTCTGGGAGGGCGATTTTGGCTTCCAGAGAGCCTCTGGTGGGGTGTTTTTACCTTCTCCCGGCTCCAGGGAAGCCTTTGGAGCCTTGGGGAGGGCGAAACCCAAGCCTACTGGGCCCACCAGAAGTTGGGAAAGAGGCCATTTCCAGCCTCACAAAGGGCCTCCTGGGGACGGAGGAAGCTGTGTTCGCCCTACCCAGGCATTGAATTATGAGTGTGGGCACTCGCGCATGCGTGACAGCACGCACCCACGCTCTTTCGGCACCTGAGAAAAAAAAAGGTTTGCCATCACTGCCTTAGAGTCATAATTCACAGGACGCCTTGAATTCTTACAATGTAAGGTAGGAGGGAGAGTCACAAAATTACTTCTACAAAAAAATGGGAGCTTATGCAGGCTTGACTTGGTGTAATGAAATACAGTGGTACCTCATGATACGAACCCCTCGTCTTACGAACAATCCGAGATATGAACCCCGGGTTCAGAAATTTTTTGCCTCTTCTTACGAACTTTTTCCTTCTTATGAACCCGCCGTGGCCGAGAAGCCCCACCGCACGGCTGTCGCTTTTTGAAACAGCCGGGGGGCTTCTCAGTGTCCTCCTGAACCCGAACTTCCGGGTTCGGCGTTCGGGAGGCCGCCGAGAAGCCCCCCGGCTGTTTCAAAAGATGACAGCTGGGCGGCGGGGCTTCTCAGCGGCCTCCTGAACGCCGAACCCGAAAGTTCGGGTTTGGCGTTCGGGTTCAGGAGGACGCTGGGAAGCCCCCCGGCTGTTTTAAAAAGTGACAGCCGGGTGGCGGGGCTTCCCAGCAGCCTCCCGAACACGAACCTTTGCCGAACATCCGGGTTCGGCGTTCAGGAAGCCGCCAAGAAGCCCCGCCGCCTGGCTGTCACCTTTTAAAACAACCGGGGGGCTTCTCGGCGGCCTCCCGAACGCCAAACCTTGAAGTTCGGGTTTGGCGTTCGGGTTCAGGAGGACGCTGAGAAGCCCCCCCCCCCCGGTTATTTCAAAAGGTGACAGCCGGGCGGCAGTGTTTTTTTTTTGTGGGGGGGGGTGTTCGTTGCACGGATTAATTGATTTTACATTGTTTCCTATGGGAAACAATGTTTCGTCTTATGAACTTTTCGTCTTACGAACCTCCCCCTGGAACCAATAAGGTTCGTAAGACGAGGTAATACTGTATTGTAATGCCTAGGGAATTCTAGGTCAACACAACACGCTGTTAAGAACTTGTCATTGACGAGCCACCTACAACAACCTATGAAACCTACACCTTTGATTCCAGTTTGATTTTTACATTGTAACTTTTTCAGGCACCTATCCTTTTAAAACAAAGGTGAACATTTGGGAGTGGGGGGAGAAAGAAACTGCTCTATGGCACTAGCTGGAGGCTCTGGTAGCAAGCACCCTCCCACATTAGGTAGCAAGAGCTGTCTGCTGGCACACAAGCACTGATCTTGGGTGAAGTACCCACAGGCAATCCAGCTCATCAGTGCTGACACCTGTACAATATTCAGAAATATTCCCAGGCATGGGAGGAACAACACCCATCCCAAATAAAGTGCTCTCAAATTAGAGCATGGAGCCAAGCCAGACTCCTCTAAAATTCGTCACATAAAATGTGGTTCTGTTTTACTGCCACTTTTGACTTCTGCATTGGATGGGGAATGAGATAAGCACCGGTCAAACAAGAACCAATGCAGCTCAAAACAACAGATGGCTAATTGTGCTGCCTAACGTGGCATTTATCTAACACAATGTCAATGCTAAATAAGTGTCAAACAGTTGTAGTGATTGTCTGATCCCTTTTTTTGTGTGTGTAGCAAAAGTTCTTGCCTAACAGGTACTGTATTGATACAATAGTGTAAACATTAAGCAAATGAGAGGAATGCCTGTTAACTAGGCTGGATCTTGGCATCAGAATTTTCATTCAAGTTCTGAAAGACTGGGGTCCTGTTATAGCATCATCATCATGAAACCATTTAGGCGTCTCAGTTCCACATAGACATGTATAGCTAAATTAGTTTCTCTGTCCAAACACCACAAAAGCATAATTATTAAAGCTGAATGTTTATGAAGTAAGTCAGTGTCATGAAAATCATTCAATAGGATGCTCCGGATTTTTTTTTTAAGATGCAACTAACATTATCTTCTCTAAATGGATTTTGCCTGTCTGACATGAACATCTAGGAAGTGCATGTTTAAAATCCCAATTTCTCGAGAGATGCAAGAGACAAGGACCTTATCCATTTTTCTCCCAACACAATGGAACAACTTGCCCTTAGAGGTATCCCTGCCCTCTAGCTCTCAGCTTAGACAACAAAAGAAAATTTATTTATTTTATTTATTCATTTGTCCAATACACAAATACATAGGAAGAAAAATAGACATGTGATAATATAAAAGAGGGTGAAAGTGAACTTAGAGGAGAGGATATATGAAAGGAAGAGAATATATAAGCTAGGTAAAAGAAAGGAAAGATAATTGGACAGGGGACGAAAGGCACTCCAGTGCACTTATTTACGCCCCTTACTGGCCCCTTAGGAACCTGGAGAGGTCAATCGTGGAGAGTCTAAGGGAGAAGTGTTGGGGGTTAGGGGTTGACACAATTGAGTCCGGTAATGAGTTCCACGCTTCGATAACTCAATTGTTGAAATCATATTTTTTACAGTCAAGTTTGGTGCGGTTCGTGTTAAGTTTGAATCTGTTGCGTGCTCTTGTATTATTGCGGTTGAAGCTGAAGTAGTCGTTGACTGGTAGGACGTTGCAGCATATGATCTTGTGGGTAATACAGTACTCAAATCGTGTTTTAGGCGCCATAGTTCTAGGCTTTCAAGGCCCAGGATTGTTAGTCTATCTTCGTAGGATATTCTGTTTCGAGTGGAGGAGTGAAGGGCTCTTCTGGTGAAATATCTTTGGACATTTTCAAGGGTGTTGATGTCTGAGATGTGATATGGGTTCCAGACAGATGAGCAGTAGTCTAGGATGGGTCTGGCAAAAGTTTTGTAGGCTCTTGTGAGTAGAGTGAGATTGCCTAAGCAGAAGCTGCGTAGGATCAGGTTAACAACCCTAGACCATTCTCTTAAGGGACTTTTAATTCTAAATTTCAATGATGAAATGGGCTGCCAGGTTTAGTATAATCTTATTCTGGTTTGGAAAGGTTTGTGGATTTTATGATATTTTATGGAATGTGATACTGAATTCAGAATTTTGGGATATGGGAGTATAAAAATAATTGCAACAAGCAAAGACACAAGGCTGCTTCAAAGCTTTTCCTGAAGTTCTTCCGGCAGTTGCCAGGATAATTGGTGAGGTGAAATGCCTGCTGCTTCTCTCCACCAGTGAACTCAGGAGAAATGTCTTCTGGACTTGTAAATGCATATTTATAATGCTTTGGGAGAGCCTTGAAGCAACCAGGATGAACCTTTGAGTATCTATGGCTCCTCTCTGGCTTCAATATGTAGTTCTACTTCAAATAATTTGCTCAGGGCTTCTCTAAACTGAACTTTCTGGATCCTTTCTCACATCAAGTGAGCTACTCTATGATCAAGGTTTTTGTATCCTTCAACTGATCTTTAGGTTTAGCTCATCTCATTCAAGCAGAGGGTCTGGGATGAATTGGATCAGCATGATGACTTTTGGAAAAGTGAATGAAAAATGTACAGAAGCAGTGGTAATTCCCTAGGTCAACAAGGAGACAGTCCATAGTAATCTGGCTCAAAAAGAGTAACTTTGAGAGGGACCTTGGAGTCCTAGTGGACGATGAGTTAAACATGAGCCGGCAGTGTGTGGCAGCAGCCAAAAAAGCTAATACAATCCTTAGACGTATAAACAGAGGCATAGAATAAAAATCACATGAAGTATTATTGAAAAACAGATGAAAAAGGAATAGTACTATCTTAGTACTATTTAATAACAGCAACAAGAATAACCTTAGCCCAATTCCGGAAAAATGAAGTTATGCCGAACAAACGCAACTTAATAAAAAAAATGTTGGACTGTGCTGAATTCAGCTCCATTGTGAGCTGAATCAAGCTCACAATGGAGCTAAAAGAACAAGATAACTCAAAATACTATCAAATATGGAATGACTTTTATACATGGTTGAATAAAAGAATAACTACTAGTAGTGCTGCGTGACAATAAACGTTACAAATAAACACAAACAACTTAAGAATTAAACTTTAATATAACTCTTTTCTATGTTTAGTTAATGGAATATAAGATTTCAAATAGTAAAACAAAAACCAAAGAATGTAATATTGCATACTATATACTATTGACCACTAGTTACAATACCTCTAAGAATTAAATTAAGGAGGCTGTCAATTAAGCCAGCCTCAGGAGGGGAGAGGAGATATATTACATACTCATCTTTTACTTTTTTGTCTGTACTGTAAGTAATGTACTGTAAGTTGTAAATGTTTATCTGTGCAATTGTTTATATGTAAATAAAAATCTTTTTTTTTTAAAAAAAGAAAAGAAAAATGTACAGAAGCAGTGGTAATTCCCTAGGTCAACAAGGAGACAGTCCATAGTAATCTGGCTCAAAAAGAGTAACTATGAGAGGGACCTTGGAGTCCTAGTGGACAATGAGTTAAACATGAGCCCGCAGTATGTGACAGCAGCCAAAAAAGCTAATACAATCCTTACACGTATAAACAGAGGCATGGAATAAAAATCACATGAAGTATTAGTACCACTTTATAAATCCTTAGTAAGATCATACCTGCATCTAGTCTTGGATACCAGATTAGAAAAAAAGGTGTTGAGACTTTGGGGAAAAGTGCAAAGAAAAGCAACTAAGAATGTTTAAAAGCCTGGAGACAAAAATATATGAAGATCGGTTACAGGATTTGGGTTTGGCTAATCTAGAGAAAAGAAATACAAGGGGTGACATGATAGCAGTATTCCAGTATTTGAGGGGCTGCCACAAAGAAGGCGGAGTCAATTTATCTTCTGAAGCACCAGAAGGCAAGACAAGAAACAATGGATGGAAACTAATCAAGAAGAGAAGCAATCTGGAATTAAGGAGACATTTCCTAACAGTGAGGACAATTAACCACTGGAGCCGCTTGCCTCCAGACATGAGTGCTTCATCATTGGAGATCTTTAAGAAAAGCTTGGACAGCCACCTATCTGAAATGGTATAGGGCCGTGATGGGGAATCTATGGCACGCGTGTTACAGGCGGCATGCGGAGCCATATCGGAGGGCATGCGAGACTTTGCCCTCTGTCAGCTCCAGAGCACATGTGCACGCTGGCCAGATGATTTTTGGCATGGGGAAAGGCAGTTTCACCCTCCAAACGCTTCAGGGAAGCTTCCCTGAAGCCCCGGAAGCAAAAAAATAATAATCAGCCAATGGACAAAACAGAAGTTTGGAAAAACGCACTTCCGGGTTGCCGTTGTGATGTTTTTTGCACTCCAGAGAGTTCAGGGAAGTTTCCTGAAGCCCCAGAGTGCAATAAAACCAACACAATGGGCAAACCGGAAGTGCATTTTTTCCTGAACTTCCGGTTTGCTGTTATTTGCACTCTGGAGCTTCATGAAGCTTCCTTGAACCTTCTGGAGTGCAACCCTCCGGTTTGCCCATTTGGGATTTTTTTTTTTCGCCTACCAGGCTTCAAAAAGGCAGGGTGCAGGGAGGGGCTGCGCACACCCACACCCATCCCTTTTGGCACACGAACCAAAAATGATTTGCCATCACTGGCATAGGGCCTCCTGCATGAGAAGGTGGTTGGACTAGAAGACCTCCAAGGTCCCTTCCAGCTCCATTCTGATTGATTCTGATTGAACCATTGAGCGCAGGAGGACTTCCCTACTGCTCCTCCCCCTCCCCTCCCCTGGATCAGTATCAGTCCCTCCATTCAGCTCCCACCCACCAGCCATCAATGCCACTCCATTCCCCTGGGCAGCCTTTCCAGGCCTGTGCTTATTAACTAAGCAGGCTGTGACAATTGCACCAGCTGTTCACCTCTTCTTGCCCCCTGTCAGCATCCTCCTATTTAGCTATTGGCTTCTTGGACTCAATCATGCTGGGACCACCACAGTTTTCTCTCCACTCCACCCCTCCCTGCAATGCTTCTGTGTTTAGAGCACTATGAATACTAATAGCTGGGGATATCTGTCAGTTTATAGAAGATGAACGTTTCGAGGCAGCCATCCTGACAATGACTCCACAACCAAAAGCTTCTTTTACTTTATTTTATTTATTTATTTATTTTGTCCAATGCACAATGAGAGTTTTAGTGGGGGTATATATATATATATAGAGAGAGAGATAGATAGATAGATAGATAGATAGATAGATAGATAGATAGATAGATAGATAGATAGATAGATAGATAGATATAAACATAGAAGACTGACGGCAGAAAAAGACCTCATGGTCCATCTAGTCTGCCCTTATACTATTTCCTGTATTTTATCTTAGGATGGATATATGTTTATCCCAGGCATGTTTAAATTCAGTTACTGTGCATTTACCAACCACGTCTGCTGGAAGTTTGTTCCAAGGATCCACTACTCTTTCAGTAAAATAATATTTTCTCACGTTGCTTTTGATCTTTTCCCCAACTAACTTCAGATTGTGTCCCCTTGTTCTTGTGTTCACTTTCCTATTAAAACACTTCCCTCCTGAACCTTATTTAACCCTTTAACATATTTAAATGTTTCGATCATGTCCCCCCCCTTTCCCTTCTGTCCTCCAGACTATACAGATTGAGTTCATGAAGTCTTTCCTGATACGTTTTATGCTTAAGACGTATCAGACATATTTTACACATAGTAAAATACATGATGAAGATTATAGAGGAGATACTCATAGTAAAATATATCTATGAAATAATAGAAAAGAAGATATAGTAATAGAACATATCAATGAAAGAACAGAAGAAGAGATATAGGAATAGAAGAAAGGTATAGGAGATATAGGAGAGCAATAGGACAGGGGACGGAAGGAATCTGGATAGGTCAACCGTAGATAATCTAAGGGTAAAGTGTTGGGGGTTTGGGGATGATACTATGGAGTCCGGTAATGAGTTCCACGCTTCGACAACTCGGTTACTGAAGTCATATTTTTTACAGTCAAGTTTGCAGCGGTTAATATTAAGTTTAAATCTGTTGTTGAATTGTTGTTGAGTTCTTGAATGTTTCATGGCCAGAGAAAATATCCGCCTCTTCCCCTATAAGCAACATCTCCAACTAAAGATAATGACATGGTCCCGGGGGGCACACCAGTGGGAAAATTGGCATAAAATGAGGAGGATACTTCAGAGGTCCCAAGACAATTGCTATGCTGGGTACTTCAACACTAGGCCTGTTGCAGTTCAGCACAAAAATAATCTTACCTTGTTATAATAGTGTAGGTGGACGGTGTGCCATTGTCCATCGCTCACGCCTCCTGGGATGAATGGGGCGACCGTGCTCGTGGTTTCTCCTGAAGGAAAGATGAAACACCACCCGGGTTTTAAAAATAAAGACTGAGGAGAAAAAAGAATAATTTCTTCATCGTTTTACAAAGATTCTGAGAACGCGGTGAGGGCACCAGAGTTATAGCATGCTGAGTGAAGAAGTTAAAGAATATTGCTAAAGGTTTAGTGTTGTGGTTATCTCTGGCCCAGCTCCTGCCCCAAGGGCTGTGGATGTGGGGGAGACATCCACATGCTGCAGGCCTGTTTTGCCCCCGGTGGAATCTGATGATGAAGGCTCCTCTGACCAAGAAGACATGAGTGACAGGGAGGAGGAGAGTGTGGCAGACAGCTCAGAAGGAGATCAATTATGTAGCTCCTCCTTGGATTCGGAACAAGAGTTCATGATACAGCCACGCATGCGGAGAGCGATGCATAGGCAGCAACAACTGAGAGATTATTATCAACGAAAATGAGGCCACCTGTGGTTGGGTGGGGCTGTGGTAATTAGTGAGGCTGCTATAAATAGCAGCCTGTGGGTTTGGCCATTGTGGAGGATTATTTGATCGTTGTGTTTCATGACTGCTTTACTGACTTTGACCTTTTGTGTGCTGATTTTTCCCTGCTTTGAAACTAAGCCAGAGCAAAGTGTGTTTCACTTTGTGAAAGAAGGACTGTGAATTGCCTCACAGCTGCAAGCTAAGTATCACAAAACTGATAAGGAACTTGTACAAATTACCTGTTTGTTTGGAGACGAATGCTCTTCGCTATAACAAAAGAGGGCTTAGTTTAAGTGAATTTTCATTATAAAGAACATTGTTTTGAATTTTCAAACGTGTGTGTGTCTGAAATTTGTACCTGTGAATTCTACCAGAGAGCCCAACAGAACAGTTCAGAAAAACAAAGATACGGAAAGTAAAAGCTAGGGTGGACTGCTTGAAAACTAAAATAAATTGACAGATATACTGGAGTACAATCATACCTGCTGAGAAAGTAAGCTGAACTTGCTCTTGAACGATTTCCAATGCAACAAAATCATGCCGTTCATTGAAACGCCCATTGTAGAGGAGAAGACCATCGCGTTCCTTAGTGGCAAACCTGCCCCAAAAGAAGAGAAAAGCAGAGCCTCATTCCAAGCATCCCAATGTCCATTGGAAGATGCTCACAAAACTAAAGTGATTTATAGGATGCAAATTATTAGGAATTTTGGTCTGGTTGGAAATCTTGCAAATAGCTTCTAATGTCTTATGAAATGCAAAGATGAAGAAAAGAGTTTGCAAAACCCACTGAAAGCAGCATAAATTGTATCCTGAACCCAAAATGCTTACAAATAATTTTCATCTGAAAACATCCAGTGTTCCCTCGATTTTCACGGGGGATGCGTTCCGAGACCACCCGCGAAAGTCGAATTTCCGCGAAGTAGAGATGCGGAAGTAAATACACTATTTTTGGCTATGAACAGTATCACAAACCTTCCCTTAACACTTTAAACCCCTAAATTGCAATTTCCCATTCCCTTAGCAACCATTTAGATTATTACTCACCATGTTTATTTATTAAAGTTTATTTTAAAAATACCGTGATACCTCGTCTTACAAACGCCTCGTCATACAAACTTTTCGAGATACAAACCCGGGGTTTAAGATTTTTTTGCCTCTTCTTACAAACTATTTTCACCTTACAAACCCACTGCCACCGCTGGGATGCCCCGCCTCCGGACTTCCGTTGTCAGCGAAGCACTCGTTTTTGTGCTGCTGGGATTCCCCTGAGGCTCCCCTCCATGGGAAACCCCACCTCTGGACTTCCGTGTTTTTGTGATGCTGTAGGGGAATCCCAGCAGGGGAATCCCAGCAGCGCAAAAACGGGCGCTTCGCTGGCAACGGATGTCCGGAGGTGCAGTTTCCCAGCAAGGGGAGCCTCAGCAAAATTGCAGCATCGCAAAAACACAGAGGTCCGGAGGTGGGGTTTCAAGGACTTCGGTGTTTTTGCGATGCTGCGATTTCACTGATGCTCCCTTCGCTGGGAAACCCCACCTCAGGACTTCTGTTGCCAGCGAAGCACCCATTTTTGCGATGCTGGGATTCCCCTGCAGCATCACAAAAACACAGAAGTCCGGAGGTGGGGTTTCCCATGGAGGGGAGCCTCATGGGAATCCCAGCAGCGCAAAAACGGGCACGTTGGCTGGCAAAAGGGGTGAATTTTGGGCTTGCACGCATTAATCACTTTTCCATTGATTCCTATGGGAAACATTGTTTCGTCTTACAAACTTTTCACCTTAAGAACCTCGTCCCGGAACCAATTAAGTTTGTAAGACAAGGTATCACTGTATTTATTAAAGGCAGACGAAAGTTTGGCGATGACATACGACATCATCGGGCAGGAAAAACCGTGGTATAGGGGAAAAAATCCGTGAAGTATTTTTTAATTAATATTTTTGAAAAACCGTGGTATAGACTTTTCGCGAAGTTCGAACCGGCGAAAATCGAGGGAACACTGCATACAACATTCACAAATACAGACAGATTGCATGTGGAATTCACAAAAGTTATTACATAGACATTTTGGAAATATCCTGCCTCAGAGGAACTATTGGTTGCTAAGTGCCATGGTGTACCTAAGGAAGCATGCTAGATCGAACAAAGACATTCCTTTGTGATTAGACATGTAGTTCCTTCATACAAAGGAGTGCCCAAAAGGCTGGCTCAGCTGTGACTCATCCTGGAACTCCCCCCTCTACCCCCCCCCTCAGCCTTCCATTCATTCATATTAGTTGCATTGTGACTGTATATAAATAATGTGTAAGAGTAAGGAAAGGAACGATAAGCATGAAATAACAATTTCTCCAATGTGGTTGGGAAGGTCTTCAAGTTCTGGAAGCGATCAGCAAGAAGTGCAGTGGGGTAGCGAAAATGGAGCTCTACCCCAGAGCACCCAATTTGCACTGAAAGATGTTGAAAGAAAATGCAGGGCGTCCTGCATAAGCCACCCGCACAGCTTCATACATCACAACTTAACTTGTAGCCTCACACATGGCTAGGGAGAGAAAATGCACTGATGGGTTACTTTGGGACAGTGTTTCCCAACCTTGGCAACTTGAAGATATTTGGACTTCAACTCCCAGAATTCCCCAGCCAGCGAATGCTGGCTGGGGAATTCTGGGAGTTGAAGTCCAAATATCTTCAAGTTGCCAAGGTTGGGAAACACTGCTTTGGTAAATACAGAGGGGTGTTCAATTAATTTACAGTATACTACTGCTTCTAAGTGATTTATAGTGGAACTTCCACTTTCTTAATGTAGCGGTCAGTTTTTCTGACATCAGCAAACACAAAATTCCAAAATTGACATTTAGATGAAAGATTCAGATACTCATTAACTTCCATGTAATTATGAAATCTACCCCTACCCCTAATCTATTTCAACTTTAAGATTGGTGGCATGCCATTTTTAGCTGCCCTCGAGTCCTAACTGGTGGTGGAAGATTGCAAAAAAAAAATTTTAATGCAAAAGATTCTCCTTTCCACATTCATGATCACTTCTGGGTCTCCAGAGCAAATTCAGCTGATCTTCAGGCACTCAAAGGTTGCTAACTATAATTTAATCTAAAGAAATGGAAATAAATCATCTCAAAACCATTATAGTTAGGATGATGTTTTCTTTAATTAAATGTACACACTGACATATTAATTGTCTTTGTAGTCAGAGCACTGGGTGCCTTTTTTTCTTTGCTTTCTACAATCTTCTGGTAGAACAAAGAACAACCATTTACTAGTTTCAATCCTTATAGCTTCCTGGCACCAGATCAAAAATGAAATCCGGTAGAAAAGGGAATTAAAAGATCCCAACAACTAAGCTTAGAGGTGTCAAATTATTCCATCTTTTCTCTTCTGATAAATATAACAAGAATTATATCATCTTCTTATCTTCTCTTACATTTCAGGGACGCCCACCTATCAACTGCAGTTGAACTGAACTAAATTCATGAAATATGGATAATTTATAAATTTAGCTGATTATTTCATACAGGCTTTTATCAGAGCGGTATTACTCATTCGTAAAATGTACCACTTCCAATTGCAAATGGGAAAATAAGACATGAGTGCTTCTCAATATAACAGCCAGAATTACATATGTACAAGATGGGCAGTTATATAAATTTGTTTAATAAAAAAATAAGTAGAAAACTTACAAAAATAAAAAGTGGTCTGCTACTTATTATTATTGAAGTTAGTATTTTCCTGATGCGCTACTATTCTAATTCTCATCTTCTATACAAATTTTGGGGTTTGGGGATGAAACCACAGAGTCGGGTAGTGTATTGCAGGCATTGACCACTCCATTGCTGAAGTCATATTTTCTGCAATCGAGTTTGGAGCGGTTTAAGTTTGTATCTATAGTGTGCTCGTGTATTGTTGTGGTTGAAGCTGAAGTAGACATTGATAGGTAGGGCATATTGTAATTGGACACAGCCAACTGCCGATTATCAACTTTTGCATGGCTGCAAATACACGCTTGTCTATTCTTTAAAAACAACATGCTTATTTCCCAACCTACATGGATAGAAACCAAGGAGCAGAAGCACATTCTGTTCTTATAGTGCAGATATACTTGGGCTCTTAAGTATCTCAGTGTAATATGTAATACGCCTGCTCAGCATAATATGTAATACACCTGCTCAACACATTCTATTTTCTTAAGGTTGCTAAAGGGTATTTTGTTCTGATCTAACATGTGAAGAATAGAGACACATTTGTAACACATATAAGGTTGGTAAAAAAAATAAGAGAGGGATAACTGATTATCCAATATTAAAACCGTGTGTGTGTGTGTGTGTGTGTGTGTGTGTGTGTGTGTGTAGATGAATTACTATACTGGTAGGTCTTGACCTATGACTACAATTAATTCCCAACTTTATGTTATTAAGTGAGAAATTTGTGAAGTGGGTTTTGCCCCATTTATGAATTTTCTTGCCACGGTTACTAAGTGAATTGCTGCAAGTTAGTAACATGGTTGTTAAGTGAATCTGGCTTCCCCGTTGCCTTTGCTTGTCAGAATGTCACCAAAGGCAGATCACATGGCTCCGTGACACTGCAACTGTCATGAAGGTTGTTGAACACCAAAATTCTGTTCCGGCCTATTGATGAATGAGTGACGGGTGAATGTTTATATTGTGGGGCTCTTAACCTTGTATCCATTTTACTGTTGTTTGCTGCCCTGAATCCGCGAGGAAAAGGGCGGCATACAAATGTGATTGAATGAATGAATGAATAAATAAATAAAATAAACAAACAAACAAATACGAGTCAGTTGCCTAGCGCCTGGATTTTGATCTTCTGATCATGGGGATGCTTCAGCAGTTGTAAGTGTGAAAAACTGTCATAAATCTTTTTTTTTTCCAGTGACACTGTAACTTTGAACAATCAAATACATGAACTGTTGAAAGTCGATGACTACCTGTATTCAAGAATAGAATGTTATGTGATATCACTTGGTTTATTTTTTCCCATTTGATTTTATTACTGTAAGGTTTTTTTGGCTGTTTTTTTTAGGGATTCCTTATTAATAGGCGTTAATTATTTTTTTTAAAAGGTTATTGACTATACATGAAAATTGACATGGAAGAGATTTGGAGTAATTCGAAATATTACAGCCTAATCATCTTGAGGTATTAAAAAATGTGAACAGCTTAAAAGGTCTTTTAGCTAATAACATACTTGTATAATGTAAGAAAATTGAGCAGCTATTTTTTATCCAGATGTCAAAAGTGAAGGAGGTAGTATTGGATTTGCATACCATAATTTGTTACATTGATCTATTGTAAAGCAATTGGATGGTGTTGGTATTTTTTTTTTACTGTATTGTGATTGCAGAGAAATTTTTTTAAAAAAATTGCCATGTAAAAAAGCGCAGGGCTACTGGAAAAAAATAGGAATTTGGATAGATGAAATTTTGAATTTGAAACTCGATAAAACCCCAGAATGCTTTCTTTTAGGCATTCTAAGATAGAACCTTTCCAAAAATCAAGTTCACCTAATTATTCATATAACTACAGCAGCTAGATGAGCTTTTGCGCAATGGTGGAAAAACGAAGATATACCCCAAGACGACTTAATAATAGGGAAAATTAAATACTGCGCAGAAATGACCAAGTTAACTATGGTAGTTAGAAAAAATACTGAGTCCTCATTCAACAATTGTTGGGATCCTTTCTACTGTTGGTTAGGAAAAAAACAACAACTTGCCGAATAATTGTCAAGAACTGTATATATTCAAACAGATACAAATCTGGTATTAAATCTTTTTTTCTTTCTCAATAGATGAATGAGACATCGATATATACTCTAAAATTGGACTGGCCTTTTAAAAACCTTTTTATTTAGATTTATTCAACGCTTTCTAGTACCTATCTATAATCTCAAACATTAGATATAATGAAATGAGCTGCTGAAAATATATCTAGTTCACAATCTCAATACAGATCTACCGTACACCCGCCCACCCTTTCCTTCTCTCTATTCTTCTCTTTCTTTCTTTTTTCTTTCTTTCTTCCTTTCTATATGTTTGTATGTTCCATCAAACTTTTTTTTTTGTCTATTTGTCTTGGTCCATTGTCAAATGTATATCGTTTAGACCAGTGATTTTCAACCTTTTTTGAGCCGCGGCACATTTTTTACATTTACAAAACCATGGGGCACATTGGGGGGGGGGGCGGCTAAAAATATATTGGACAAAAAATTATCTCTCTTCCTCCCTTTTGCTCTATTTCTCTCTCCCTCTTTCTCTCCCTTCCTTTTTTTCTCTCTCCATCCCTCTTTCTTTCTCTCTCTTGCTTTCTTTCTTTCTCTCTCTTGCTCTCTCTTGCTTGCTTGCTTTCTTGTTCTCTTTCTCTCTTTCTTTCTTGCTTTCTCTCTCTTGCTTGCTTTCTCTCGTTTTCTTTCTCTCTTGCTTGCTTTCTCTTTCTCTCTCTCTCTCTTGTTTTCTTTCTCTGAGCTTCGCGGCACACCTGACCATGTCTCGCAGCACACTAGTGTGCCATGGCACACTGGTTGAAAAACACTGGTTTAGACCATGATTATTGTTTTATGTTATTCGAAATGTTTTACTGTCAATCGCATTTAATATATTTATTGTATATTTGTAAATAAAATATTTTAAAATTTAATTTTTTTAAAAAAAATTGCCAAAGAATAGAATGTTTCTCAAATCAGGCATCAGCCATTTTTGTTTTTGTCTCGTCCCCAAACCAAAGTGTGCTCCCTGATTACCAAGGAGCTGAGTTATTGGAGCAACCTCCTCTGCAGCAGGTGGGAAATGATACCCACCTCATAGAAACAGTGAACGGTGAGCCTGTCGGGGCTGCAAAATATGGTTCCCATCTGAGCAAAGCAGATCTTCCTTTCCCTTGTGACCACACACAGAATTGCTCTCCTGGGTAGATTCGTTTTAGACTGTCAGCACTTGGCAGTTTCCCCCCATTCCTCCCCCCCCCCAAAACACGCACACACGCACACACGCACACACAAACACAATCCCAGAGGAAAAAGTCTGTGACAAGTATACAGAGCAGAGCTGGAGATCACTGACCCTTCGCCAGGGACAAAAAGGCTTTGGCTGCCTGGCTTCTTTGTGCTAGGCTAACAAAAAAGGATGGAATTGGAATAATTATGGGTGGTAAGGCCAGGAAATGGGGAAGGCTCCATAATCTCATCAGAGGAGCTCAGGCAAATAACACCCTTACGACAAATACAGTACTTATATGCCCATTTACACTGAAAGGAGAGAATGAGAAGGGAGATGCACAAATCCCCCCAAAATTTGCTACGCTTGCTTCTAGTAAAAGTTCCTTTCGAACTTAGCAGTATTGCTAAAACAGAAAGTGGAAGATTATTCAACAGGTAGCACAATGCATTTGGAAATTGAACAAAACAGATCCAAGAAATTAAGCAGTCTAATATGGTCCAGATGCCTCTTAGCCTCCATATCCATAAACCCACCCAAATCTAATACAGACAGCAACTGTTGGGAGATATACAAGCGCAACACCATCAGTGTTTACCTATACAATTTCCTGCTGTGGGTAAGAATCTGGATCAAGGTGATTCCCCTGACACATAATGTCCCTATTCAAGTCTTTTTAAATTATCCCAAATAATACCATGGGGGGGGGGGGAAACATGCTGAAGATGAAGCAGAATTTTGTATCAAAACTTTTAAGACTACAACTTCAAACATGTTTGATTTTATTTGATTTTATTTGATTTTATTAGATTTGTATGCCACCCCTCTCCGTAGACTCAGGGCGGCTAACAACAATAATAAGAAACAGCATAAAACAAATCTAATATTTAAATTACTAAAAACCCTTATTAAGAAACCAAACATACACACAAACATACTATGCATAAATTGTATAGGCCTAGGGGGAAGGAATATCTCAATTCCCCCATGCCTGGCGACAGAGGTGGGTTTTAAGGAGCTTACAAAAGGCAAGGAGGGTGGGGGCAATTCTAATCTCTGGGGGGAGTTGGTTCCAGAGGGCCGGGGCCACCACAGAGAAGGCTCTTCCCCGGTAGAAGATGATCCATCAGGACACAATGGGACATTAAAAAAAATTTTTTATAGAACTTATTTTCAATGAAAGTGAATATATCATCCAAGGAATTGTAATCCATCTAATTTGGCTTCAAAAAAGGGGAGGGAGGAATTCCCCCCCCCAAAAAACCTAATTAGCAAATATTTAATTCTGCAACATTATATTTGGAAAATTGCTTAGATATTTATACTCTTCTAATTATGTTTTATTTTAAAATATTATTTTTCTCAGGACTTCATAATCTATGTATTTTTATAAAAACGACAAAAATGATACAGATTTTTTAAAAACAGGGATAGTTACGAGGGTTACCCTGCTGGCCCATAGTACAGAATGTCAGGAAAATTTAAGGGTGGACAAAATAATGTACTGTACATATAAGTGCAAGACTACTATATATTCTCTCCCCCCCAAGCCAAGTACTTACGTGAGAACAATGGTGAAATGGAAGCGTTGACGCAGGCCCTTAAAAGTAAGGAAGGAGTGGCCTGGAAAACTACGGGTACTCATCTGACAGTACGGCTTCTCATAGTCTCCAGTAAGGCAGTCACACTTGAAACCACCCACCAGCAGGTTGACACAGGTGCCACCATTCTTGCAGACACCAGGAGTACAGCGACCCAAACGGGAATTCACTTCACAGTTCTCTCCTGTAGCAGAAGCAAAGAGTATCTATCAACAGACATATATATTCCCCACCTACCTTCTCCACAATTCTCAAAATTCGTTAACACTCAAAGCTACTCCAAACCCAATTGAGTTTCTTCCCACAAATGGATCTGGTGCAAAGCACTTGGATTCGGTGGTTATATACTATATATTTACTACTAGTAGTATTTATACCATTTATAGTATCATGGTTCCCAGTAACAGCCAAATTTAAAATAGGGGCCAAATCAAGGATTCCTCAAAGTTCCAATTTATTTCCGGAGCCATCCTGGCACCCACACTGGGGAACCCAAATCCGAGCTTCCCACCCAGTTGAAAGTTCACATGCCTTGTCCCCAGCATGGCAAGCCCTTCTTCCGCTTCGGCTCAGGTAGTAGACGTATGATGGTCTTGAACTTCCTGCAATAATACTTTGTGGCTGCATCTGTTCCCTCGTGAAATCACCCCTCCCAAGTTCCCGTAAACATCAGGCCTTCTACAGACAGTGTGGCAAGCCCTTGATTTATCACCAGCTTCTGCACCGGCTTGACATATAGGCTATATAACTCCTGGCTGTGAATGGATTACAAATTAAAAGTAAACAATGAGAAATCACGAAAGGAAATCATAAGAGGCTCTCAAAAACAACATACAGTATAACCACACACATCATCATCCCACAGGAGCTCAGCCTTCACTCAAACTCAACCCAGACAAGACGGAGTGGCTGTGGGTCTTGCCTCCCAAGGACAATTCCATCTGTCTGTCCATTACCCTGGGGGGGGGGGGAACTACTGACTCCCTCAGAGAGAGTTCGCAACTTGGGCGTCCTCCTCGATCCACAGCTGACATTGGAACATCATCTTTCGGCTGTGGCGAGGAGGGCATTTGCCCAGGTTCGCCTGGTGCACCAGTTGCGGCCCTATTTGGACAAGGAGTCATTGCTCACAGTCGCTCATGCCCTCATCACCTCGAGGTTCGATTACTGTAACGCTCTCTACATGGGGCTACCTCTGAAAAGTGTTCGGAAACTTCAGATCGTGCTGAACACAACCGAGAGAGCCGTCGGGGGGCTTCCAAGATTCGCCCACGTTTCTTCAACACTCCGTGGCTTGCATTGGCTGCCGATCAGTTTCCGGTCACAATTCAAAGTGTTGGTCATGACCTTTAAAGCCCTACATGGCATTGGACCAGATTACCTCCGGAACAGCCTGCTACCGCACGAATCCCAGCAACCGATAAGGTCCCACAGAGTTGGCCTTCTCCGGGTCCCGTCGACTAAACAATGTCGTTTGACGGGTCCCAGGGGAAGAGCCTTCTCTGTGGCGGCCCTGGCCCTCTGGGACCAACTCCCCCCAGAGATTAGAACTGCCCCCACCCTCCCTGTCTTTCGTAAACTACTCAAGACTCACTTATGCCGCCAGGCATGGGGGAGCTAAGATATTCCTTCCCCCTAGGCCATTACAAGTTATGAATGGTATGTTTGTGTGTATGTCTGGTTTATAATAAGGGTTTTTAGTTGTTTTATTAATTGGATTGTTACATGTTGGTTTTTTATCATTGTTGTTAGCCGCCCCGAGTCTACGGAGAGGGGTGGCATACAAATCCAATAAATAGATAGATAGATAGATAGATAGATAGATAGATAGATAGATAGATAGATAGATAGATAGATAGATAGATCAATCAATCCACATCCTGGAAGAATAGCTCATGTTCCTGAATGCCATCTTAGTGGGAGCCATATGGATGTCTGAATGGGTATCATTCCAAAAAGTCACCCACATTTTCTGAGTCCCACATGATGATACTGCTTAATCAATAGGACATGGAGCAGACCCACTCTCCCTGATCACTCTGGATAGGCAGGAACAACCAAAGTGGTCCCTCCAAAAGAGGGATAAGTGGTCCTTCAAAAAAAAAAAAGGCTCTATGTACTATGAAGAATTTTATAGATGATAACCAGCACTTTGAGTTGCTCCCAGAAGCCAACTAGTAGCCAGTGCAGTTTACAGAAAAGAGTGATCACACAGAAATAATGGAACATGGCCAGCATTGTCCAGGTTGTTGCATTCTAGATCTCCAAGTGCTCTTCAAGGACAGTCCCAAATGGAGCACATGACATAATCTATTTGTGAGGTGACTAGTGTGTGAGTGACTGCATGAAAGCCTTTAGGATCAGGAAAAGTTGCCAGTGGTGCATTGGGTACACCTATGAAAAGATCCACTTGGCCACAGCTACTACCTGCTCTTTGAACAGAAGCTGTTAGTTGCACACCAGTCTTGAGTGGTGAAATGCAATTCCATCCAAGATTAATAATGGAACATCCTCAGACCTAGATGATCCAAATATTTGCAGCTAGTCAATCTTGTCAAGATTGAGCCTGAATCTGTACCTCCTCATCCAGACATCCAGAGAGTCTACTCGACACCGGATCATGACTTTAACTGCATCATTTAGTGAATCTGGGGCTGAGATGTATTATTGGAAGTTGTCATTGATATGACAATATGAGACCTAAGGCACATGCTAAAGAGAAGAGGTAAGAGTTTTGACTCTTGTGGCACCCCATAAGTAGAAGGCTGTAAGCTTCATCTCTCCTCCATGTTAACATCTGGACCCAATCACTGAAATAATGGTATCTCCTGCAAAACAACTTGCAGCCAGTGCAGAAGGATTAGAATCATTAAAGACATCAAGGAGCACAAAGAAAAATGCAGTACCCTCATCCTGGTTTCACTACAGGTCATCAAAAAGAACACCCAATACTCGCTTAAAAACCAATTGAATTGGCTTCAGATAATCCACCTCCTCAAAGATCTTCTGGAGGTAAAGTCCAATCACCTTCTCCACAAGCTTTCCTAAAATGGGATGGTTGGAGACTGGATGGAAATTGGAATTTTTGGAATCATAAGTAGCATATTGAGGACACCCCACTGTTTCCTTTAAGGCTGAGGACACAACTTCCTTCCTCAAAGAAGTTAATGCCACCGTATTGACTCAATAACTATCCTCGTCCCAGTTTTCAAAACCAAGGGAAAATATTTTATTTTCCCAAGAACCCTAAAACCAATTTTATGCTACATTCAGCTGTTATTTTCTATTTCCTGTTTTGATACCCTTAGAGTTTTGATTTCTCTTATTTGTGAGACTGCAGAAATTAATTTAAGGTGCCTGACTGATCTTTCTGATTCCTCTGCATAAGACTAAAATATATATAAACACTCAAACACTCCTGTGATAGTAAGCAATGGCTCCTTTTAAAATGATGTCCAAGTTCTTAAGATCTATAATGTAACCCTGAAAATTAGCAGTGCAATATCAATTTCCACTTTGTTATCAGATATCAGTTTTAAGTAGTGGCTGGGATTTCCCAATTAAAGCAGAAAATATTTAGCACAGATAAATAGTCAAAAATCCAAGTTGTCATTTTAGCACTAAAACACAAGAGCAATCTCAGAAAATTCTCTGGTCACACTATATACTATAAACCATTTGCATGTTTGTGCAAGCTGAATTAAAGCTTGATTAGAAAGCCTAGCCCTAACAAGTCTAATTCCCCAGAGTTTACTCTTCAATTTGCTTTAGTGAAAAATCTGCCTAATCAAAAGGTTTAATGTGGCAAATGTCTTTGATATATTCTATCAATATGCATGCAGCTGCTTTTGTTAATAATGGAAACTGCTTAACAATGGGATGTCTTCAACAAAATGATGTTCCCTTCCAACGCATGTGTTATAAACAAGCAAATCTGTTCCTTGTATTATTAGCAATCTGAAGGAGTGATTTTAGGCAGGTTTGTGTGAATATTTTTTATTACTTTAACTCTATCTGTTGTTCATTTCTCAATTTGCAGAGCAAATGGGTAGCTTGTGGAGGATCTGATAATGTAGAAGGATCTGATAATGTAGAAAAGCTGCATTAACTAGGAATAGCCTTTGATGGATAGAAATAAACTAATAATAGCTGATAATTTGATACCACTTTTTCTCAAAAGTTTGTATACTGAATGCTCTTGTATCGGAAACAAAGAAGACCCAAGTTCTGATTTAAAAACTTTTGCATTCATTTGTTGAAAATGTCAAGTAACCGAAACTGAGATTCATCTAAAATCAATAGTTGAAACCCAAACATGTTTTTCTCCCCACCAGCTTTTTCTTTTACACCTTTTCTTTCAGCCTTATTTTCAGATTTCCTTGTTTATTTTTCATTACCTTTAAATACTTCTGAATTCTAAACCAGATTGCCAACATTAACTTCCCTCCTCTCTCATTTTTGTTTTAATTACTGGGTTTAGACAACAACAGTTTCATTAAGATAGATTGGAAGCTAACTAGCTTAGCCACATGACCTATTTTACACAAATATCCCTCTATTTGACTGTTCCAGAATCCAGACTTTAACTGTATTTAATAATAATGATTTAACTTTAAATCATTAATACCAACCAAGGGACCCTGGCATGTTATGGTCCTTGGGATTGCAAAGAGTCAGACACAACTTAGTGAATGAACAACAACAGTCTGCGGAGAGGGGCGGCATACAAATCCAATAAATAATAATAATAATAATAATAATAATAACAACAACAACAAATTACCAACCAATATAGTCAATAGCTGGAGCTACATCTCCTGATACATCTTGAGCATGACAGGATTTGTCCCTTCCAACTCTGTTATTCTGTATTTGCAAGCAAGCATGCAAAGGTCTGGTCTCTTAGTGCCATTTCAAGAGGAGTTCCCAAAATAATTGTGCTAAATTGTGATCCAAGAAAATCTTCATGGAAGATTTTCAAGATGCTTTGTTCTAAGTAACTGCAAGGCAAACTAAATGCATGTATCTAATTCTCTGCCAATACCCAAAAAACTAAGGTAGTAAATTTTCAACCGTTCAGATTTCAAGAGGAAAAGCAAGTCAATCCAGCCAGAATCATAATATAATATATTAGAGGAGACTTGGTCCTAATCATCTGAGAAACATTATGGATTCTAGCCCAATAATATAATTTTGATTTTTAATAAGTGTATCACTTAACAAAAAAATAATAATAATATAATTTTTATTGCAAATTGCATTTTTTTCCCATTAGGACAAATCCTAAGTAAATAAGTTTCCTCTTTTGTAACTGATCATCCTTTCTCTTCTTTCTCTTCTTAAAATCCAGCTCCACTGTTGTGGCAAAACATGTTAAAAGCCTTACAGCAGATTGACATGGATGTAAATCTCCAACAACTCAAAGAGTAAGGTTATTTTTAAAAAATCTACTTGGACAATTGAGTCATTCTTTGACAAGTGGACCAATTTTCAGAATCTTCCCCACTTGACCACCTTCAATTTCAACGAAACTTAGCACATATATTCCTTATGGTATAAAGCTGAGGTGTGCAAAATTTTAGATCCGCCCCACATCTCAATTTTAGAATTGCACACCTCAGTTTTATACCATAAGGCAGTGATTTTCAACCTTTTTTGAGCCACGGCACATTTTTTACATTTACAAAACCATGGGGCACATTGGGGGGGGGGGCTAAAAAAATATTGGACAAAAAAAATCTCTCTCTTCCTCCCTTTTGCTCTATTTCTCTCTCCCTCTTTCTCTCCCTTTTTTTCTCTCTCCATCCCTCTTTCTTTCTCTCTTCCTTCTTTCCTCTTTTTTGCTCTTTCTCTCTCCCTCCCTACCCCCTCTGTTTTTCTCTCTCCCACCTTCCCTCCCTCTTTCTCTCTCTCTTGCTTTCTTTCTTTCTCTTTCTTTCTTTCTTTCTTTCTTGTTCTCTTTCTCTCTTGCTTTCTCTATTTCTTTCTCTCTCGTGCTTGCTTTCTCTTTTTTTCTCTCTTGTTTTCTTTCTCTGAGCTTCGCGGCACACCTGACCATGTCTCGCGGCACACTAGTGTGCCACGGCACACCGGTTGAAAAACACTGCCATAAGGAATATACTATATGTGCAAAGTTTCATTGAAATTGAAGGTGGTCGAGTGGGGAAGATTCTGAAAATTGGTCCACTTGACAAAGAATGACCCAATTAAAAATGGTGTGAAGGCAGCACTAATATGAATAGCATGATTTGGTGGCAGACAGAAAAAAGGCCCAGTTTTATTACATATCAAAGATCTGAAATTCTACTTTTTGAAGAAGCTGTATACTTCAAAGTGGATGAAACAAAAACCAAATATTTTACTGCATCTGAATGTATAAAATGGTATGTTACGCTTACGCTTTTAAAAATTGACCAGTTAGGTCTCATAACATGACTATGGGTGTAGTAAGACTAGTAAGACTAGTGTAATGCTTTAGGTGTGATCTGGAACAATATATGAAACTACTAATGTAGAATACCTGCCTGATTTATTAGAGCCGTGGGAGGGAGTCTTCTATAGCCGCCATTTGGCCTTAGAAACAGTTGTGGGTGCTTTAATCATTCACAGACAGCTTGTTTACACTCTTGTACATTCTGAAACAGTCTTTCTGAACCATTCTCACATAAGTGCATAACGCTAGTAATCAGAGACCTAAAATTTGAATATCTTTTGTTACTGAATTGAATTGAATGCTTTATTTGGCCAAGTGTGATTAGATACACAAGGAATTTGTTTATGGTTCAGAAGCAGGGTACTTGCAAGGCAACAGAGAATAGTACTACTAGTAGTAGTACTAGTAGTAGTAGTAGTAGTAATAGTAATAATAATAATAATAATAATAATAATAACTACTACTACTACTACTACTACTACTACTACTACTACTACTACAATAAACCAGACATTATGCTGGCTGAAAAAAACAAGATGACTATCATCAACATCACAATACCAGAGGATAGCAAGGTCAATGAAAAGGAACATGAAAAAATTGCAAAATACCAGGACTTAAAAACCGAAATTCAACCATTATGGCACAGACCAGCAGTGATAATTCAAGTGATGATGGAACACTGGGTGCTGTCCCAAAAGCACTGGAATTACATATAAAACAGCTTAAAATCAACAAAATCACCATCCGTCAAATGCACTGCTTGGTTTCACAGATAAATTTCGAAAATATATTATGACGTCCTATGTCCCTGGGTAAGGTTCAACTAGTAATTAGCAAAACAACTGGCCACTGTGATACAATTGTAAATAACAACAACAATAATCATTTGCTCGCAAGCAAGAACCAGTGGTACCATAAAATAGAGAAAGTAATAGAAAAATCAAGAGGCTAAAGTGGTCTGGGATTTTAGAATTCAAACAGATAGGCATCTGCAACATAACACACCAGATTTAATAACTGCCAATAAGAAAGACAAAAAAAGTCTGGATAATGGACATGACCGTATCTGGAGACATCAAAATAGAAGATAAGGAATTTGAGAAGAGAACAAAATACAAATAGAGGTAGAACGACTTTGGCAAAAACAAAGCAAAGGTAGTCCCAATAGTTACAGGACCCTTGGGAACAATCCCAAAACAACTGGAGCACCACTTGGACACCATCAGCACTGTCAACTTCCCATCAGTCAATTGCAAAAGGCAGCTTTAGTCAGAATAATTTACATCCTCTAACGTCAACATCTGCCTATCCCAGGTCTCTAGGAAGGACTTGATAGATGGATAAAAATGACAAATCCAGACTGAACATCTGGCTGATTGTCCAATGGACCATAATAATAATAATACCAATAAAAGGAGAAAGTAAAGGATAAAATGAATAAATAATACTAGGCCACACTTCATAATTTTTTTTGTACATGCTCATTAGACAGAACTGCAAGAATTGGGTGTTTAGCAGAGTGATGCTCTGATTTAGAAGATATTTGCCATCACTTGGCCTGTCAAAATTCGATCATATAGAAATGTCCTTAGGCCTCCAGACAAAATTTTGAAACTTCCTTGAAATATAATTTGAACTGGAAAAAACCCTTAAAAGGCGTTTCAAGAAGCTGTTCTAAAGATCTTTGGATATGGGGAAAAACAATTAGATGGGCTGCAGACACACCATTTTGCTGCTGGACTACACATTCCTGTCTGGCTTGTGAGACAATTTAATAGAAACCTATTTCTATGTTATCCTGAAGACACTTAGGAAACTGCAGGACAGGTTCAAATTTCTCCCTAGGGAAAAATGGGGCAGCTATAAATATACATAATAACAGGAATTTATACTGAGGCCATATTACAAAGTGCAATGATTCCTCTGGCCATATTCTGTCTCTGACATATGCAGAAATGGGACAGGAAAGGGTGGGATTGGATATTTGTTATAAAATGAATTTGTAGCTAAACCAAGCCTACTTTCTTGGCCTTTCTCCTCAATATGACCTTCATATAAGTCTCTTGACCATATTAAATATGAAAAGTACTTTATCAAAAATATATAGAATGTTTCCTGCGATGTTGATCCCATTTTACACACCCAAGCTAGAAATGTTAGTAATGCATGGTGAAACACATCAGAAATTAATATAGAAAAGTTCAACGTCACATACGGCCCAACTTTGATTTAGGATCAGTTTCTGAAGCACCAACTAAAATGAATTGTTAATAAATGTATTACATTTAATAAATGTAAGATACATAACTGTGAGAAATTTCTGAGCTATTTTCTTCAGTTGCATTCAGCAAACCAAAGCAGTTATGAGGCCATGGACATAGGGTTAAATGATACCTCATTATCCGTACACATGCCATAATTATGCTCTTAAGTGAGAAGCAGGTGCTTGCTTTAATAACATAATGTTAGCTAGCAGGCTTATGCCAAAAGCATGCTTGTTACTCTGTAATAAGAGCTAAAGTAGATGAGACACATGAAATGCATTTTTGCATGTCTCGTATATAATAATGCAAATAATTTAATCTATGTGAAAACTATATTACAAAACAGAAGGTAGAGAAGAAGGAGACAGAGACAAAAGAAGTGGCAGAGAGATTCAATCTAAAGCAAAATCCCAGTGAGTAATATACAACAATAGTAAAACTACTGTACTAGAGACTACTGTAGGATCAAGGGAACCAGATTCAAATTCAGACACAGGTACGGAAGCTCATTGACTTTGGTTATTTTTAAGCCCAAATTATATCACAGGATAGTTGTGGAGGGAGAAATGGAGAAGAAGGGATATGTATGCTACCTCCAGCTCTTGAAGTAAAGGCAAGATCAAAATCTGTCCAATTAAAAAAAATCCGGTTCCAAGTCAAATTGGAGTTTTGGTCTCCATGGAATTCCCACTTACTATACATTCCTATCCCCTCTTCTCTTTCAGAATAAGCAACATTATACAGAACATTAGTATGGCACCAAAATTTCAGGGGTTGGGCCATCTTTATTTATTTATTTATTTATTTATTGGATTTGTATGCCACCCCTCTCCGTAGACTCGGGGCGGCTAACAACAGTAATAAAAACAGCATATAACAATCCAATATTAAAGCAGTTAAAAACCCTTATTATAAAACCAAACATACATACAGACATACCATGCATAAAATTGTAAAGGCCTAGGAGGAAAGAGTATCTCAGTTCCCCCATGCCTGGCGGTAGAGGTGGGTTTTAAGAAGCTTACGAAAGGCAAGGAGGGTGGGGGCAATTCTAATCTCTGGGGGGAGTTGGTTCCAGAGGGCCGGGGCCGTCACAGAGAAGGCTCTTCTCCTGGGTCCCGCCAAGCGACGTTGTTTAGTCTTTGTCCACACTCAGCCATGGAAACCAAGGCCCTCAGCAGAAACTACTTCACAGAGTTGTTGTGGTGGTAAAGAGATGATATAAACTCATAGCAAATAAAAATACTAAAAAGTACTATACTGAGAAATAATAAACTCAAGAAATTAAAGGCATGTTGAGAAAAGGAAACCGCTACAATAAGTGTACAGTATACCAATGTTGTTCACTATACTTCTCCATGCCCTTTCTAAAAATTATTCCCCTTCTCATCATGTTCATTTGCCACGTTGTATATCACCTTTTATTCTTTAAACCTTTAAACCACTCACCTCTCAATTTTTCAGGATTTCACCCATCTAACTTTATTCTTGGTCATTCCCTTCTTTTCAATCCATTCATTGTGCATTTCTATATTTGTTTCCATATTCAGTTTTCTTTCATTTGCTATATACAAGCAAAACATCGCAACATACTTTCCTCTACCAGTCATTCTTTTTGTATTCAGTCCACAAGTCTTGACCCTTTTTCGCTTTTTGTTTACCATACGCACTTCTTAAATTCCTCTTCCCTTCAGTTCTAACATAAAAGCACCCTTTCCTGTTTTCCCTGACATACCCAAAACTCATTTACATGTAATAAATTGGGCAAAGGGACTCTTTTACAATCCTTTGACAAACATTCATTACTCACAACAAACTACCCATGACCTCCGTACTGTTGCAACAACATTTACCCATCTTGAATTTTTTTCCATCCATTTCTTCCATCTTTAGTAAACACAGCACCAAGATTCAATTTGTCCACTTGCTCTAATTTTTACCATTTATGTTTAACACATACAGTAATTGTTCACTCCTTTTTCTTTCCAAACACACTGCATTGTTCTTTCATACATTAATTTTCATCACAAATCATTCAGGTTCTCAGTCAACAGAAAAGCATTATTTTGATTTTAAAAATACATATGCAGTTCCCAACCAATAATTCACTAATGTAATTATAAACATACATTGAACTTTGCATTTAGATATATATTAATTCATTTGCCACACGCATGGATTAAATGTATTAATACTTAATAATATTTAATAATTCATTATATTAATAAGTTCCCAACTAAAAAGGAACTCAAGATGGCATGCAAAATTAGAAATATTACAAGAACATAAAAGCAAAGAGTTTGGGGGGCGGGGAAATAAACAAAAAATTTCAACCACCCATCATTAATTATCATCAAAATAGATTCCATTGTATATTTCCTATAGGTATTAATCAACTCCATTCCATTAAATTCAGACAATCTTCATTCAAGTCTGTTTTCTCTTCCTGTTTCCGCACATTTTAGATACATTTGGACACACATCTATTTTTCTTTCATTTCATTTATAAACATATGCTTTTTATCATTTATTCCTCTTATAATCCAAATCTCAATATTCTACACACTGTGATCACTTCCAGATGGACCCATAGACCCATTGGCCTGTGCCATTGATCATCACTCTGGTCAAGTAACACTTTTCCATAATGTTTTAGTAAAGTAAAGAAAGTGCAATTAGGTTTATTAGTTATTAGCCCTAAGTATACCTATTTTTAAGGCATGCAACACTTCATGTTAATAGTAGGAAGAGTCATACAGGCCAGTTTTATACGTTTTGGCCAATATGCCACATGCAATTTTACTCCAAATACTGTATATTCATTTAAGCCAGAGCCTTAACTAGAGAGTATTTTATAAGCCAACATAACTGTTGCCCAAATCCAAATCATCTTAGAAGTATATTCAATATATTAACAGACTCAAATGATATGGAATCACCTTCTAAGATGTTGAATCACCTAAAAGATGTTTCTTCACACTGTGTTTCATGGGAGCCTAGCGTGCTTCATGAAACACAGTTCCATATCTAAAGAAGATAGAGGAGATATTGTTTGAAGACAGCCAATTTTCTATCATTAGAGTTCGCTTCTGAATCAGGAGCTCCAGGATTTATTTATTTATTTACTCATTGGTTTTACTCTAGATTTTTGTAACCTAGAAATGTTTGAGAGAGCCTCTGACTTAAGGGATGCTCCCAAGAAGTTTGTATGATGGTGCATGGCAGCCATGGCAATGTGGCACAATTTTCATTGATGTATATTCTGGAGATTTATTTATTCATTCATTCATTCATTCATTTATTTATTTATTTGATTTATAGGCTGCTCTCCTCACGGACTCGGGGCGGTTTACAGAAATAAAATACACTAAAACAATAAAATATTCAATTTTTATTGTTTAAATTTAAATTTATTTATGAGCAGTTAAAAAGAGTTAAGAATTTTACTGGGCGGAGCGGGAACTATCGCTCACAGCCCCGGGCCTGCTGGCATAGGTGTGTTTTTAGCGCCTTTTGAAAGGCAAAGAGAGTGTGATGGCTGTACGAATCTCCGGGGGGAGTTGCTTCAAGAGGACTGGGGCCACAACAGAGAAGGCCCTTCCCTGCGGACACACCAGCCGGCATTGTTTGCCCGACGGGACCCGGAGAAGGCCGACTCTGTCTGACCAAACTGGTTGCCGGGATATATGAGGCAGAAGACGGTCCCGTAAATCATAATCCCGTAAATAATCTGGTCCAAGGCCATGTAGGGTTTTATAGGTGAATAACCAACACCTTGAACTTTGAATATGGCTACAGAAAGTGTGGAGATTCTGCTCCTCATGGCATTTTAATAGCAATATGTCCCCTAAACCCCTGATTTTAAAAAAAATGTCTGTGTCTTCTCATTCTTTCTTCTCTTTTCCCTTTTACCTAATCAAAGGGTTTTCCTTCTCCATCCTGCTTCTCTCCATTGCTCCAGTTTATTCCTCATTCCTTTATATATATCACATACCCCTGCCATGCCTACGCACATCTGTGTATGCGCATGCGCGCACTCACACACACACACACACGCACACATTTTCATCAAGATTTTTTTTTTTAAATAGAAGATTTATTTCTAGCCTCTTTTTGATTCTTTACCCTAGTGACCAGCTTTGGTTGCCAAGGAAACAAATATTCTCCCAGAGTGCCCCTCCCCAATCTTGAGCAGACAAAGCCCCTATTCCACCTCCCCACCATGTCGTCTGCCTCCACCTTCCTCCTCTACCTGCACAGGGAGAACCGATAGTGCAGCCAAAAAAGGAAAGAGCAGAAATAGATTTTCCACAGGGCAACCAACTCTCCTTGCTCCTCTTCCCCAGCCTCCATCCTCAGCATTCACCGCAAGCATTAAACACAGAAATAGCCTTCCTCCCAGGCATTTGGCTACAGGGACTATATTTCCTGGAACATACCCTAGCAAGAGTTTCTTTTTCTAGGGAGTATGGAAAACACACAACTTTTAGGGGATGCTCCTGCTGACACAAGGCTGTATCATCTATATCAGTGATTTTCAACCTTTTTTGAGCCACGGCACATTTTTTACATATACAAAATCATGGGGCACATTGAACGGGGAGAGGGGGATAGGGGGGCTAAAAAAAGTTTGGACAAAAAAAATTCTCTCTCTCTCTTCCTCTCTTTTGCTCTATTTCTCTCCCTCTCTCTTTCTTCCTTCTTCTCTCTCTCCATCCCTCTTTCTTTCTCTCTTCCTTCCTCTCTTTTTTGCTCTTTTTCTCTCTCCCTCCTTCCCTCCCTCCCTCTCTTTCTTTCTTTCTTTCTTTCTCTCTCTCTCTTGCTTTCTTTCTCTCTCTCTTTCTCTCTCTCTCTCTTTCTTTTTTTCTCTCTCTCTCTTTCTCTCTCTTGCTGAGCTTCGCGGCACACCTGGCCATGTCTCGCGGCATACTAGTGTGTCGCGGCACACTGGTTGAAAAACACTGATCTATATAGGCTGCTACAAAACCAATTCCTCCAAAACAGAAGACATCTTAAGATAAAATGTGGACTATAGAATGTATGGATTGTTTCATCAGTGGTCACTCTAAGCAATGGGAATTATCGGTCAATATGCTGCTAACATTAACGTACTTGTAATATAATTTTGAGTATTAATTATAACGATGGTACCTGGATAGGATAAAAAAAAATTGAAGCCCCCTGTGAGTTTTGATTAATATTAGCTGTAGTGCTATGGATGCGATGGTATCTATTGTAATGGCATTTACGGTAGTAAATTGTATTAGTGAAATGAATACTAAACTAATATATAATATAATATAATATAATATAATATAATATAATATAATATAATATAATATAATATAATATAATATAATATAATATAATATAATATAATATAATATAAAGCTAATATATAATATAATATAATATAAAGCTAATATATAATATAAACTAATAAAACTCACTAATATCCACACTGATATCATGTATAGTTTTTAGACGTTTTGGATAACAAATAGCTTTCCATGCTTTCCATAGAAAAAATAATTCCACAGAGACAATAATACAATACAATAATTTTGTATTGTTATACAAAGTAATAATATAGTACCATCGCTATAATTAATATTATAGAGAAAACAATACAAAAAAGAAGCATGTTTTATTATTAATAACATCATTAAGGGACAGGGAGGAAGAATTTGAGTAGCAAAATGGCCATAGATAAATGAATTAACTAGTCCATCAAAATACCTTTGCTGCTGAATTCTACAATATCCAAAACCCAATTTTAGTTTAGTTTAGTTTTTAGTTTTTCTTTAACCCAGGGTAAAGCTATACATTACCATTTACAATATCCTAGTTCATGTTTCCAGAGAAATTAACAAAAATTGTGTCAAAGCCACATAGTTGATTAAAGGAACAATTAGAAAATTGGCAGCAAAAAATAAATACCAAGGTATCTTGGGACAGGAGATACTGATTCTCTAGTTCTCCCTTATTCAACTAAACTGAGTATCTTCTTGGTCTTCCTTTCCTCACTCTCCTATTCCAAAACAATCAATTGTTTTCTTTTATTAAGGCATTTAAAAAGGATTATACAGAGAACCTGCTACACTTTTCTAATTTGCATTTATAGACTGCCATATATTCTTTAATAAGAATGAACTTATGGAAAGTTTTAGAAGAAATGAATCACTGACACAGACTGATAAAAAATTGGTTCTAGATCATGCCACATAATTTTTTTTCACACTAAATGCTCAGCAAATCATTTTAAAAATACATGAAAAATACCTACATACCATACAGTTTTGGCATGTGTTTATTTCAGTTCATTTGTTTTTCTATGCAAGTTACTCAAATGCAGAGATTTTATCCCTAATAAATACATTTACCCCAATAAATATTTGTCTAAGCGACTTAACATAACAAGCACATTTTCTATACTAAAAGTACCTCGACTCTAACTTTTACTTTACTTTTATATAACTTTCTGGACTGTTTTCACTACAGTCAATCATACTGCAGTGGATTATATCGGGTGACATTTTGACATGTGCAGTTGACTGATCAAAGATAGTTTTGGTCCCACTAATACCTTGAGGCTGCTCATTAGAAAGCAGAATCCAACCTAATTCAGGACAAACGACACTGTGGGATTTGGTGAGGTGTCCTGCAGTTCTGGTCTGGTTCAGTTATTCAGAGTAGACAATTCTAGGAAAATTCTACTGGTTGTCAGATGGTTTGATGGGGCTTTGGTTAAGAGCTTACTTAACAAGTATAAATTAATTGCAAAAGTCATTTTGAGCAATAAAAACACCCTTGGAGAAAATGATCGTAATTATTCCAGGTAGAATGTTGGCACTGGGATTTATCAAAGAACAAAGATAACAATGATTACTAAGCGACTCCCTTTTGAGGGATCCTGCCTTGGCTGATCCCCCCCCCCCAAAAAATAAAACCGTTACTTACCAGTGTAGCCCTCTTGGCATTCACAAGTATATCCTCCTTCCCGGCTTTGGCAAAGCCCATTATTTCCACACGGATTAGAGTAGCAAAGATCAATCTCTGTTTCACAATAATCACCAGTGAAACCAAGCGGGCAACGGCAACGCAGACCATTGACAGGGTGGATAGGACGGAAAAGGATAGTGTTGGAGGAAATGAAGGGTGCTGAGCTGTCAAACTTCAACACTGAGACACAGCGCATGTAATTCTCACAAGGTTCCCGCAAACAAATGTTATCATCAAAGGGCAAGACCCTCTGCTCCGTAATCGCAGCCAAGAGTGTCCGGTTGAGGTACAATCGTTCTTGGAGGTCTTCTGAAGGAATATAATGGCTGCCATGGACTCTGTCGGGCAATTGTACCGACAGGCTAACATTCAGGATTTGGGCAGCCTGAACATCTGTGTCGTTCTGGATGTTGAAAAGGACAACGTGATCACGGGGAGCGGATAGCACAGTTGCTACTCCTTCAAGAAAGAGAGCCAGCAGTGGTGAAAGGAAGCGTTCTTGGGACAGGTTCTCCAGCCGCAAAGTGATACTGTTGGTCAGCATCTCATCGGTGATAATGGTCACCTGAAGCATGCACTGGGCAGCAACACTGTGGATCCCATCTATGGAAAACAGGAGAGAATAATTAGTTTCAATGTGCACTGAAGGGTGAAGAAGAGAATGTAGAGATCACCTTGTAATATTCATATTACTGTATTTGGGGGGGGGGCAACGATGCTTCTCTTTTATACAACAAGCACATGGGTGAATGGGACTGACATCTACTTTAGTTTTAAAAATGCGGGCCGCATAACTGTACAGTATTGTACAATAAAATGAGGTTCAATGGAAAGTATTTCACTATTTTCTTCAATTTACAGTATAATGTCTAAATCAAGACAGTATAGTTCAGTGATGGCAAACCTTTTTTCCCTCGGGTGCTGAAAGAGCATGTGCATGTGCTATCACGCATGTGTGAGTGCCCACACCCATAATTCAATGCCTGATGAGGGTGAAAACACATTTCTCAGCCCCCTGGAGGCTGGAAATGGCCTGTTACCCAACTTCTGGTGGGCCCAGTAGGTTCCTATTTTGCCCTCCCCAGGCTCCAAAGGATTCCCTGGAGCCAGGGGACGGTAAAAATGCCCTCCCCCATGCCCCCAGAGGCTCTCTGGAAGCCAAAAACATCCTCCCAGAGCCTCTGTGCAAGCCAAAAATCAGCTGGCCGGCACACACATGCATGTTGGAGCTGAGCTAGGGCAACAGCTCGCATGCCAGCAGATATGGCTCCACATGCCACCTTTGGCAACCGTGCCATAGGTTCGCCATCACTGGTATAGTTAATATATGCCACAGGGCAATATGGCTGAAGTCTATCCTCAACCACGAAAGCTTAGTTTTGAAACTTTGAGCTACTCACTCCCGCTCAGTCCAACTCACTTCGAAAGATTGTTGTTGGGATAAGGGAATGCTACCTCCTTGAGCACCAGGACAAAAGGTGGGATATAAATCTAATTAATAAATAGATTTGTATTCTATTCTATAGATCTGTATTAGGGATATAGTACTTATAGTATAGATTAAGCTCTCTGAGTTCATCAAATCCCCTGTCCTATTGCTCTCCTATATCTCCTATACCTTTCTTCTATTCCTATATCTCTTTTTCTATTCTTTCATTGAGTCTTCGGAGAGGGTGGCATACAAATCTAATAAATAATAATAATAATAATAATAATAATAATAATAATAATAATAATAATAATAATACATTGTGATCATGGAGAAAAAGAAAGTATGGATCATCGACATCGGAATCCCAGGAGACACCAGAATTGAGGAGAAGCAGCTAGAGAAATTAGTGAAATACGAAGATCTAAAAATCGAGCTGCAACGACTCTGGCATAAGCCTGTGAAAGTGGTCCCAGTAGTACTTGGCACGCTGGGCGCAGTGCCAAAGGATCTCAGCGGACATTTGAAAACCATTGGAATTGACAAAATCTCCATCTGTCAATTGCAAAAGGCCGCTTTACTGGGATCGGCAAATATAATTCGCCGCTACATCACGCAGTCCTAGGTGCTTGGGAAGCGCCCGACTGGTGATGAAATATGAAATCCAGCAAGTGATCTCGTTTGCTGTGTTGTACTGACATAATAATAATAATAATAATAATAATAATAATAATAATAATAATAATAATATGTATTTTACTATGTCCACTAAAACCTTCATTGTGTATTAGACAAAATAAATAAATAAATAAATAAGTGAGTGAGTGAGTGAGTGAGTGAGTGAGTGAGTAAGTAAGTAAGTAAATAAATAAATAAATAAATAAAAATAATTACATAGATCACAGATTAGCATTGTGTCATCCTTTATCACTGACCATGGTGACTGGAACAGATGGATGTTCAACAACTTCTGCCATCCCATATGTTGCACATGCTTGATGATAGGTGATCATTTGAAACTAAAACCAACCCAAAACAATTTTCCTGTTCCCCACTATAGGTGGGGCATACCTGACTTCTAGATGATCTATTAATCATTGTCTGGGACTGTATCATTCCCATCCTTACCCCCAAGTATTAACGTCTAGCTATAGTTGTACTGATTGACACTTTCATCCATTTGGGTGAAACTAGATGAGGTACTATCGAATAGGCTTTGCTCACATCTAGTTTGGATTAGTGTAATATACCCTGTTGCAAGCTCTCACACAGCTTAGTAGGCAGAGTCTTTATAATTCCTCCTGTGGCATTTATTTGTTATGCAGAGATTCAAGGCGTGTAGAAACAACTGCTAATTAAAAGTTTTATTGTTCTCTTTGTGAATGAAAAGCTTTATTCACTCATTCATTCATACAAGTGAGCACATACACACTTATGCATACATACCTGCCCAACTCAAATTCTAACTACGGTATTTTAGAGTTCCCTGGTCTAATGTTCTAGATCTGAACTCTGGAGTTTGTACAATGCAGAAGTAGAATTTTTCCAGAACAAATGCTTCTGCCTCTTGCACTGAGTAGATCTCTTATACATTCCATCTTTCATATACTGTATAAACATTCATACCTTCCCATAAATACTTTGTGTTGCTGCATATCAATATACGCAGTCACAACACAGTAACATTGGAAACACTTTTAATCTAGAGGATTCTTGTTCTCTACTTGTTATTCAGTTCATCATTTTATTGAATTTTAACCCTTCAATTTTCCAATTAAGCTACTGATTCAGAAACGCAGGCAAGTTGAACATTTAAAATTTTTTATTGAGTAATTAATCAAGTAATGACTAAGTAGCTTTCATCTCATCTTATCTCTTGAAGTAGGAATAGTTGTAAATGAGGATGTCTACTTAGAAATTACAATGGTGAAAATCTATAGTTTCGTGAAGAGACAGAAGAATGCAAGCTTATTGGTCAAATTAAATTGCCTTCACATTAAGGAAGATTTGAGGCATAATTCTTATGGCAGAAGCAGATTTCCTATAAAATACAGGAGTGATACAATTGATACCCCCTCCTGCTGTCTTTTGTGGGTTCGAACTTCGCAAATAGCCTATACCAAGGTTTTTCAAAAAATATTAATTAAAAAATACTTCACGGTTTTTTTCCTATACCACGGTTTTTCCCACCCGATGACGTCATGTCATCGCCAAACTAATAATTTTTGCAAATAAATAACAAAAAAAATAATTATTGTTAATAAATAATTATGTTTATAAATATCAGGATCACTAAGTGTCTTATTCAATGGTGAGTACCAGTAATAATGGTGAGTAAATGGTTAAGGGAATGGGAAATGGTAATTTAGGGGTTTAAAGTGTTAAGGGATGGCTTGTGATACTGTCCATAGCCAAAAATGGTGTACTGTATTTACTTCCGCATCTCTACTTCGCAGAAATTCAACTTTCGCGGGCGGTCTCGGAACGCATCCCCCGCGGAAATCAAGGGAACACTGTACGTGTAAAACTTATAATACATTTAAAACAAGAACAAAATCAAAGTGGCAGATCTTAAAGCAAGAAGAACCAATTATACCACTTCACTCTGAAGTGTGGGTTGCTATCTGTATGTGGTTTCTTTATTTGCATTTGCAAGCTATTTGCATATATTTTTTAAAAAATAAATCCAGACGCCTGCTCCATCCTAACCTGGTCCCTGTCAGGTGTTTATTTGACTGCTACAGCCCCAGCTACTAAAGCTGATACAGTCCTTTCACGGATTGTAATTCAATTATTTCCAGTTCAATTATCACCTCGTTCTACTGCCTGTGTACAGACAAGGCATGGGCATGATGTGCAATGAGATAGCAACACTCTTCATGTTTCTTGATTAGCTGCTAGAAATGAAAGATAAGAAAACAGGGAAGGCAATGGCAGGATGTCACACATTATGTTGATTTGATATCAAGATAGGGACTGGTATTCCTTGCAGTGTCACCTTAGGGGATGCAACTTTTGTTTTGTAACTTTTGACTGAACATCTAAAAATCTTTTTTTTTAAGTTCCAAGAAATAGAATAGAATGGAATTTTATTGGCCAAGTGTGATTGGACACACAAGGAATTTGTCTTGGTGTATATGCTCTATATCAGTTATTTTCAACCTTTTTTGAGCCTCGGCACATTTTTTACATTTACAAAACCATGGGGCACATTGAGGGGGGGGGGTGGCTAAAAAAAGTTTGGACAAAAAAATCTCTCTCTTCCTCCCTTTCGCTCTATTTCTCTCTCCCTCTTTTTTTTCTCTCTCTCCATCCCTCTTTCTTTCTCTCTTCCTTCTTTCCTCTTTTTTGCTCTTTCTCTCTCCCTCCCTACTTCCCTCTATGTCTTTCTCTCTGTCTCTCTTTCTTTCTTTCTCTCTTGTTTTCTTTCTCTCTCTCTTGCTCTTTCTTTCTCTTGTTTTCTTTCTCTCTCTGAGCTTCGCGGCACACCTGACCATGTCTCGCGGCACACTAGTGTGCCACGGCACACTGGTTGAAAAACACTGCTCTATATAAATATAAATATAGAGCATATATTTATATATATATATATAAATATAGAGCATATATTTATATATATATATATATATATATATATATATATATATATATATATATATTTATAAATATAGAACATAGAGTATATAAAAGAAAAAGATACATTTGTCAAGAATCATGTAGTACAACACTTATTGATTGTTTCTTCATTGCTTAGTTCAGTGTTTCCCAACCTTGGCAACTTGAAGATATTTGGACTTCAACTCCCAGAATTCCCCAGCTAGCATTTGCTGGCTGGGGAATTCTAGGAGTTGAAGTCCAAATATCTTCAAGTTGCCAAGGTTGGGAAACACTGAACTAAGCAATGAAGAAACAATCAATAATGCATCCAAGGACTAACTTCACCTCATGTTTTCATATAGATTTTAGTTTTCAGATGATTTTCCATATACAGTGGTACCTCGAGATACGAGTTTAATTCGTTCCGGACCTGGGCTCTTAAGTCGAGCAGCTCTTATCTCGAACGACTTTTCCCCATAGGAATTAATGTAAATAATTTTAATTGGTTCCAGCCCTCAAAAAACTCACAAAGTTAGTCTAAATTATGCAGAAAGACATGTTTTTAATGAAGAAATGTACATGTACATATAAATGAATAATGAAGTTTCTTTCACATAACTTGTAAACTTTCTTAAACTTTTAAATTTACATATGTTCAACTTCTCTGCCACCCAATCCTGTAGGACAGAGGTCCCCAACCCTTTTTGCACCAGGGACCGGCTTTAAGCGATCAAGAGAGGAATGGGTGAATGAATGGACGGAGGGTGGGAAGGAAGGAAGGAAAGAGGGAAGGGACAGGAACAGAGGAAGGAAGCAAGGAAACTTATGAAAGGGGAGAGTAAGAGAGGAATGAGTGAAGGGAGGGAGGGAGGGAAGAAGGTGGGAAGGAGAAAGAAAAGAAGAAATAGAGGAAGGGAAGGTAAAAGAGAGAAAGAAAAAGAGCAAGAAAGAAAGAAAGAAAGAAAGAAAGAAAGAAAGAAAGAAAGAAAGAAAGAAAGGGGGAAGGGACAGGAACAGAGGAAGGAAGGAAGCAAGGAAACTTATGAAAGGGGAGAGTAAGAGAGGAATGAGTGAAAGGAGGGAGGGAGGGAAGAAGGTGGGAAGGAGAAAGAAAAGAAGAAATAGAGGAAGGGAAGGTAAAAGAGAGAAAGAAAAAGAGCAAGAAAGAAAGCTGCAAGCACCCCCCCCGAGCCCCCCAGGCCGGCTGCAACCTTTTAAAACACGCGTGCCGCTTCGCAGCTGTCTCCTGAAGCCGAACGCGGAAGTTAGCGTTTGGCTTCAGGAGACAGCTCCTTGGCGCTTGTATCTCGAATTTGGGCTTGTAAGTAGAACAAAAATATCTCTCCCCTCCCAGCTCTTATCTCGAGTTGCTCTTAAGTAGAGCAGCTCTTATGTCGGGGTTCCACTGTACCACAGTGAAGAGCTATGGTGGCACAGTGGTTAAAATGCAGTACTGCAGGCTACTTCTGCTGATTGCTGACTGCCGGCAGTTCGACAGTTTGATCCTCACCGGTTCAAGGTTGACTCCGCCTTCAATCCTTCCAAGGTCGGCAAAATGAGGGCTCAGGTTGTTGGGGGCAATAGGGTGACTTTGTAAACTGCTTAGAGCAGTGGTTCTCAAGCTGGAGGTTAGGACCCCTTTGGGGGTCGAACGACCGTTTCATAGAGGTCGCCTAAGACCATGGGAAAAGACAAATTTCCCATGGTATTAGGAACTAAAGCTTCTATTCTGGCGCCTTGCAACATATTTTTACAATATGACCAGTCAGGCGGTAGGGAAAGCAAGTAGGATGCTTGGCTGCATAGCTAGAGGTATAACAAGCAGGAAGAGGGAGATTATGATCCCGCTATATAGAGTGCTGGTGAGACCACATTTGGAATACTGTGTTCAGTTCTGGAGACCTCGCCTACAAAAAGATATGGACAAAATTGAACGGGCCCAAAGACGGGCTACAAGAATGGTGGAAGGTCTTAAGCATAAAACGTATCAGGAAAGGCTTAATAAACTCAATCTGTATAGTCTGGAGGACGGAAGGAAAAGGGGGGACATGATCAAAACATTTAAATATGTTAAAGGGTTAAATAAGGTCCAGGA
Organism: Erythrolamprus reginae; assembly: GCF_031021105.1. NCBI lineage: Eukaryota > Metazoa > Chordata > Lepidosauria > Squamata > Dipsadidae > Erythrolamprus > Erythrolamprus reginae. Next base: position 48,724,522 of record NC_091952.1, read on the forward strand.
GGGAAGTGTTTTTAATAGGAAAGTGGACACAAGAACAGGGGGACACAATCTGAAGTTAGTTGGGTGAAAGATCAAAAGCAACATGAGAAAATATTATTTTACTGAAAGAGTGGTAGATCCTTGGAACAAACTTCCAGCAGACGTGGTAGATAAATCCACAGTAACTGAATTTAAACATGCCTGGGATAAACATATATCCATCCTAAGATAAAATACAGAAAACAGTATAAGGGCAGACTAGATGGACCATGAGGTCTTTTTCTGCCGTCAGACTTCTATGTTTCTATGTTTCTATGATCAATCAGGCGTTTACAGTGGAGATGCCACTCTGGCCTTCCTGCCAATCAGCTTAAAGCTCTGTTGGGAGAATTGGCGCTAGACCTATCGCTGGGGGTCACCACAACAAGATAAACTGTATTAAGGGGCCGTGGCATTAGAAAGGTTGAGAACCACTGGCTTAGAGAGAGATGCAAAGTGCTGTGATGTGGTATGTAAGTCTAATGCTATTGCTATATCTCAAATGTCTCAAATTGAAGGTCTGCATAAAGTTCTAAAACCCACCATGTATGTTCATGCTTTTGAGATATTGTTAACTCCTGGCAATTGCCTAGACAAGTGCCTGAATTTTTTTGGCAAGATTTCAGAAGAAGATTGCCACTCTTTCTTTGTAGGGCTTAAAGAGAGTGTAATAGTATTATGAGAGTGTAATGTTATTGTATGTGGAAATAATCTTGGGAGACAGGGAAAAGATGGAGAGCCAGGGAAATGGTTGGACAAAGGCAGCTTAGATACAGAAAGAATAGAATAGAATAGAATAGAATAGAATTTTTATTGGCCAAGTGTGATTGGACACACAAGGAATTTGTCTTGGTGCATATGCTCTCAGCGTACATAAAATAAAATATACATTTGTCAAGAATCATATACATTTGTCAAGAATGTGGGTATAGCAAATGTCACAGGAGGGACCCTCCCTAGTTTCTTGGGCTATAAAGATAATGGGAGAGAAAATGATTTCCAGACTTGCAAGATTAACCTAAACGTACAATAAAATACAGATAGCATTCCTGGGTATGCTTCTTATTTGGACTACTTTACAAAGTTGACTAAAAATGACAGGCCCAAAATCACCCAGCAGGCTCCATGTTGGAGGCAGAGCTAGAATTCATGGTCTCACTCAGTCTCTAACATGGTGCCTTAGCCACTATACAAAACTAGCTCTCAAGCCCACTATATCCATTTCTTTAAAAAAATACTTTGGGTCAGTTTTCACCATCTGCTATCACAATGAAATAGAAGTGACATTTAACATGCTTTGCTACCATTTCAGTGTCTTCTAAAGAGATGCTGTTAGGCTGATGTCCCAGTCTCACACTTTTGCATAGTGCGACTTGCTGTACAGTAAATACTCTCACGGCTGTTACTTTGGACTTTAGCGATCCATTCCTATTATCCTAGACGAGTGATGGCGAACCATTCTCTTGTCGCGTGCCGGTACCCATAATGCAATGCGTGTGGAACACCCACTGCACGCCCCTCCCTGCACATTCACGAGCAATCCTACCGTGCTCCTGCTGTGCCTGAGTGCGAGACCCCTGTGCTCCCCCCGCCGCCTCCAGAGGACATCTAGAACCTGAGGAAGGCCGTTTTCGCCCTCCCAAAGGCTTGAGGAGGACCTAGACCTAGTGCCTTGTCATTAATGGGGCTCCTTTTGCTGAAGGAACTAAAAGAGCCCACCCAATGACTATGATCAGAATTATTAACATAATCCCAGAGAATAGACCTTTCTGAGGTTTCAAAATCTAGTTTCCACCTTCATAACCAAACTTGTCTTGGCTTGTTTTGAAAATTTTATTTTTACACCAGCTTTGCACTTTGGTTTGATATACAGTGGTACCTCGATATATGAGTTTAATTCATTCCAGACCCGAGCTCGTAAGTCGATCAACTCGTATCTCGAACGAATGCCTTTAGACTTTGTTTTTCGCGCCAAGATAACCGGAAGCAAGGAGATTCTTGCGCCACCTAGCGGAAGCTCGGCTCGTATCCCGAATTTGAGCTCGGGTGTCGAACAGAAATTTCGCTTGCGTCGCGGCTCGTAACTTGGAATACTCGCATGTGGAACAGCTCGTATCTAGAGGTACCACTGTAGTTCCAAAACAGTCTTGATCACTCTATAGTGCAATCTTCTTTAGACTGTTTGTTTATCCATATGGTTCAGTAGCGGGGTCTAAAACTTTTTAGTACTGGTTTGCGTATGCGAACCATCCCAGGCGGGTGGAGCCTCCTGCCAGTTCTAAGAACCAGGCCAAACCTGGAGCAACTCATCCCTGTTATGGTTGCATTTGATAATACTAACCACTCCTCTGAGTGATGGACACTGCTTGAAAATGGTTTCAGTCCTGCCGATGAATGATCTGCCACCAGATAGATAAAAGTCTATTAGAAGTTTTGCTTTGGTTTCTTCTTAATTTATACCTTCTATTTGTTTTAAGATTTTAGGATTAAGCTAATCCAGCAGGATATGAACAAAATACATACATACAAAGGAATGCACTAAGATCTAAAGAGATAATAAAGGATAATCACTATAACCTCTCCCTCCAAATACTTTTTTTAAATGGCAAAAATTCTCTTATTGTTGTCTATTTTGGATATGATGATATAATATTTCCGACTATCATTTTGTCCCTCCCTGTTTCAACTGCTGTTTACTTATTCCATTTACTTATTCCAGATGATATTCAGGTTCATCTAGTATGTTCAAACAGAAGTGTAAAAAACGGAAAGCGCGGGGAGAGTTTATATGCTTACAAAAGTATCCAGAAATTATGACCAAATCAAATGAAAAGAGAAGCACTCAAAATGATGCTATAATAAAAAAAATTAGGTTGTTCAAAGCAGACAAAAGCAGGAAGGAAGCTGGCCCTGGTTTCTGCCAGTGGTTTGGCTCCGGTGAAAGGGGAAGAGGAGAAAGGAAACCAATGAGCTGCATGGTCAGGAAGCAGCAGAAGAAACTTGTATCATCCTGTTGTTAGTCACATGGAGAGATGGACACATAGGGAAGATAGATAGATAGAACATCAACACTAGGAATAATAGTTCCATAGACAGACACACTGGGGGGGTGGGGGGAACGGGGAGAGAGGGACAGAAAGATACTGTTCAGCCAGGTCCAAAACATTTATCTGTGCAGTGCAATCTACACATAATTTATGGCATTCACTTTTAAAATAATAAATGCTTACAATTTACAATGCCTACGAAATGCCACCACATTATAAAGAAAAAGATATTGAGACTCTAGAAAGAGTGCAGAGAAGAGCAACAAAGATGCTGAAGGCTAAAACATATGAAGAACGGGTGCAGGAACTGGGTATGTCTACTTTAATGAAAAGAAGGAGTAGGACTAACATGATAACAGAGTTCCAATATCTAAGGAGCTGCCAAAAAGAAGAGGGAGTCAACCTATTCTCCAAAACACCTGAAGGCAGGATAAGAGGTAATGGATGGAAGCTAATCAAAGGGAAAAGCAACCTAGAAATAAGAAGAGATTAATTAGTGGAAGGACTTGCCTCCAGAACTTGTAGATCAGCGGTTCTCAACCTTTGTAATGCCACGACCGCTTAATACAGTTTTTCATGTTGTAGTGACTCCCAACCATAAGTTGAGCACCAATTCTCCCAAGCGGATTGGCAGGAAGGTCAGAGGGACACTCCCACTGTAAATGCCTGATTGGTCGGATGGTAAAAATATATTCAAAAGCACCAGAATAGAAGCTTTAAGTTCCTAACACCATGGGAAATTTGTCTTTTCCCATGGTCTTAGGTGACCCCTGTGACACAGTTATTCAACCCCCCCAAAGGGGTCCTGACCCCGAGGTTGAGAACCGCTGTTGTAGATGCTCCAACACTGGAATTTTTAAAGAAGAGATTGGACAATCATTTGTTTGAAATGGCATATAGGGTCTCCTACTTGAACAGGAGTTGAACCTAGAAGACCTCCAACTTGCAACTCTGTTATTCTGTTATTCCACCATGTTCTTCCCCGCAAATACAGCCTCTATAATTTGTAAAGAAAAATAGGCTGTGTTCCTGGCAGTCACATGGGTTGGGGTTTTTTTTACTCCCAATTCACATAATCTGTGTCTTCCTCCTTCTTCAGCATCTAACTTCTTCATGGTTGGGTCTTTTCTACTTGCTTCCATGATCATACCATAACGCACATAGTAAAGTCAGTGCAATATAATTAGAACAAAAACAGATACAAAATAGAGTCAAAAAGCCTGATGGAATCATGTTAATTCTGTCTTCAAGCAAACAACCAAGCTTAGAGAGTATCAAGGATTTCACATTTCTAAACCATTCACTACCTGCATTTCTAAGAAATTATTTCCATACTCTATTAAGCCATAATTAATGCAAAGTCGTTTTGTTCTCCACTCTCACATTCACAGGCTCTTTCAACTCCAACTCATTGCTCGGTGGGGGATGTTTCCAGTCTGGTTTTGTTTTATTCATTTTGTTTTCTAGTATATGGATCACAAGAACAAAGAGCTGAACAAAGTGCCAGTTTTGTACTTATACAAAACAAGGAGAGGAGGCTATCCAAAATAGCTATTGTCTTGTCTTCCCTATGGCTGATTTTTTTTAAAAAAATGGACATTCTGCTCTAAATGTTATATTTCTTCCACCCACCCACAGTCATGAAAGAGGCTACAGCTGGTCCGTTCAGTCTTCCAGTTCAGACAAATGCCATCAATAATTAACTTTCTTAATCTGAGCAATGGTAGGAATCTACCGGTTGAGTAGTTCCCAAGAGTCAGGAGTGGTAACACTCGCTGGCACCTGCACTTGGAAATTCCCTTAGGAAAGTGCCTTAGCCCCTCCTTCATTTTCAGTCAGAGACACTTAAGGTATATTTCAGATCTAGTGCATGCATGCCCTAAGCCCAGCATAAAAAGCAGAAGCTGTATGGCAAAGGAGGATTGTAATCACAATGCATGATATGGAAGTTCCTTGCATAGACTCCTCAATTTATCTCTTTAGGGTTAGGGTAACCATATGTGTTTTCAGATCTATATGCAAAATACCCCATACTATATTTACTGAAGTACACTTATTTGTTTGTTTGTTTGTTTGTTTATTGGACTTATATGCCTTGCACTTGGCATTATAATTTTATACATGTCTACTCAGAAGTAAATGCTATTAAACTTATAAAAGCCAAGTGAAAAGCCAGTCTATTAAAAAAATAACTATCCAAAATCTACATTAAGGCAATGGGTAGGTTCACAGATCAAGCTTAAAAGGCTTACCTATTATATTATTCAGTAACTGACACATACAGTAACATTTTAAGGAACAAACAAATGAATGGTTTAGTGTGATGTGTGATGCAGGCAATACTGTATCTTTATTTAAAGATATTTAAATAAAATGTCTCAAAATGTCTTTGAATTCATTGTGGTAAACTTTCGTTTGCTTTAATAAAACTATTGGTCCATTGAGTTGAAAGACACATCTTAGTGACTGAATTAATTGTGTTTTCTATTACATTGAAGAAAGTCCACAACAGGATCTGTGTGTCAGATACTGATTGCCCATCCCAATCAGTATCTGAAGATCAAACAGACCACTAACTGCAATCTTTCCAATCACATGAAGATTAATAATATTTCTATTTAAATTATAGTGTACTTTTCAATCTGTTTACATATTTATCATTATATCCGAACAGTAAATGGACAAGAATTGCAACTGTAGTTCAGGATTAAACAATGACTCAGATTTGCATTTACTAAATATTTCATCCAAAAATGAAAGATAATGCTGCATTCATTTCAATGGGAATAGGAATCCCGAGGCCTTGTAGAACCTCAGGGGGAAAAATGGCCACAGCCCAAATCTACAATTAGAGGAGTGTGAGAATCCCCCCAAAAATATTAAAGAATCCTGCTATTCAGTGGAAGAAATACAAAAACGTATCTAGGCTCCCACCTGATAATTACATGATGCTGTCTGTGAAATCAGTGTTTGGGCTCTGACAAGGGGGTAAAAGCACATTCCACTGCCATGGGACAAACACTCCAAGCAGCATATGAATGCAGTTACAGTATAGCCACTTCGCTAAAAGCTGCTAGCAAAACTTCAAGAAGTAATGAAATTAAAGGGCAGAAGATACAGGACAAAGGCAGATTATTATGTACAAACCTGGATTTGCTACAATCATATAGAAAAAAATATATGGGATTATTATTTTTTGTTTATTTAAACAATATGGAATGCTGCAAAGCAAAATAATAACTCCCCCCACCCATTTCTTTTCATTTTATACAATACTGTACTTCTGAAATTTACCTGGGCCCTTAGAAAAGAAAAAATGCAACGTAATTGGCAACTCAGTGCTTTCGTTGGAATTGTTCCCATCTATGCAGAAAGAAGGCACATAAATGGAATGTAATAGGAGGTATCCTGAAGCTAAAAGATATGGCAAGGAACATCCTCATCAAGCTGCCTTTTAATAAAATAGAAATCTAAATTTTAGATAGATCAACTCCCATGCTCAAATACTGTAAGAATGCCATCTTGACTTAAAAGTTGAGGCACGTGCACGTCCAAGTTAAGAAGCCCACTTTAATGTGTTTGTTCATTTTGAAGGTGGCACCATATTTCACACAGTATCTTTAGCTTTAATAACAGTAGTTTTGTTTCCGTTCAAACCTGATTCAGTTTCCACTTTAATAATTACATTCCAGATGGCTGCTATATACAGTAGATGTCCGTTCCTAACCACTATTTCCTCTTGTGAAATGGATGACTGGAGGTTAAACGCAGTGGTAGGTTTGGAATTAGTTTGCCAGTTTGTGTCCAGAAGCATCCTGGGCAGCTGGGCAGAGCCTTCTGCCATCTCTGCTACTGGTTCTAGGAACAGGTCCAAACCGGGAGCAACCCACCCCTGGTTAAGCAGCTTAACTGTAGAACAAATGCAGAAACCTTTCAACTTTACTATACAATATTTCTGCCTTCTCACACAATGATTAAAAATGGACATAAATAACCCTATCATGGGCATTCCTTTGAAATAAAGTCTCCAGACCTATATTTCTCAGCAACTGTAAGATGTTGCAACTTCAATTCTCAGAATTCTAGAATTTGAACTCCACAAAAATTCTAAGATTTGAAATCAATCAATCAATCAATCAATCAATTAATTAATTAATGTGTTAAATTTATGTTCCACCAATCTTTCTATGGGACTACTTTGGACAATCTATAACAATAACATGGGGAAAATGATTTTAAAATGTAAAAATAAAAATAGTAAAGGAATGAAACAATAAACAGTGGAAGTGCAATGATAGGAAATTAAAAAGATGAGCAGAGGGGGAGCATATTTATAGGGACAGCACTCAACTAGTGCTCTCACTCAATTACTAAAAAATTTATTTGAACCACAAAAGTTTGCTTGAAGATCAGTGAGATGCTCCACGTTAGGGGGCAAAATCCTTTCATCACAAAGCTACAAAATGTCAGAAATACAATGTGGGACCTTAAACACGTAACAAATGATGGAAGGATGAATTCAGTATTTTGCCATGGTAACTCATTGTAAAGATCATTCTGAAAAAAATTGGAGGAAATTGGATGTGCTTTAGTCAAAAAATGGCATCATTCTTCCTATATATCAATGACGGTGAACCTTTTTGGGCTTGTGTGCCAAAAGAGTGCGCAAGTGCACACTAATGCACGTGTGTGAGCCCACACCCATGTCATCCCTGCGCATGCGCACAACCCCATGCTGCTCCATGCATGCACACAACCCACCCACCTCCTGTTGCCCGCCGCACATGCGCACAGGCCTCGCTAAAGCCTCTGGACTCCAGAAACCCGGGGATGATGAAAAACAGTCCAACAGGCAAATCGGAAGTCCGTTTTTCCAAATTTCCAATTTGCCCATTGAGCTGTTTTTCACACTCTAGAGGCTTCAAGGAAGCCTCCTGAAATCTGGGGAGGATGAAAACTGCCTTCCCCAAGGCCAAAAATCAGCTGAACAGCGCACGCATGCACACTGGAGTTGACATAGGGCAATGCCTCGCATGCCCTTAGATATGGCTCTACATGCCACCTGTGGAGTCAAATTATTCTCCAAAGCACCTGAGGGTAGGACAAGAAGCAATGAATGGAAACTAAACAAGAAGAGAAGCAACTTAGAACTAAGGAGAAATTTCCTGACAGAACAATTGATCAATGAAACAGCATGCCACCAGAAGTTGTGAATGTTACAACACTGGAAGTTTTTAAGGAGATGTTGGATAACCATTTGTCTGGTGTAGGTTTTCCTGCCTAAGCAGCAGATTGGACTAGAACACCTCCAAGGTCCCTTCCAACTATGTTATATTATTATTGTAATTATTATTTTATTCACAAGACACTGTAATACACAGCAAACAAGATTTATATGCTGGATTTCTGGATGATGATTGTATTATTATTATATCAACAATACAACACAGCAAAGGAGATCACTATGCTTGATTTTGTATTTCATCACCAGTTGAGTGCTTCCTCCTCCTCCGTATTATTATTATTATTGTTGTTGTTGTTGTTGTTGTTGTTATTATTATTATTATTATTATTATTATTATTATTATTATTATACATTCAGGATATTTATCGAAATTGAAATCCATCCCAATTGGTAAAAGGCGTGGTTGGTAAATCCACAGTAACTGAATTTAAACATGCTTGGGATAAACATATATCCATCCTAAGATAAAATACAAGAAATAGTATAAGGGCAGACTAGAAGGACCATGAGGTCTTTTTCTGCCATCAATCTTCTATGTTTCTATGTTTCATTTCGAATAGAAAATCAAACAACGTAAGCTTTTGCTATTACATATGCCAATTCCACTTGCTCTGTATGTAAAAGGATTCCTTTGTTTGTGGAACACACCTCTTGTTTTACAATTGTATACACATGACCAACACTGCCTTTTAATAAGCAAATGCCACCAGTGAATTCTGTGGTGTGTAAACATTTCAACAATGTAATAAATATTCTCAGCAAAGGAGAATTAATTATAATGATCACACCTCCACCAATTGTAATTAAACTCTATTGCTACCTAAAATTAGTCTTCCTGAATTATTTGATAAATATTTCTGAATAGTTTGATGAACTTTTGTTTTATGAGGTTGAAGAAATTGAAACATCTTTCCCAATACAGAACATGGCTCACGGTTTGCTTTACAGTTTTTTGTCTGTCTCGAAAAGTGAACTAGCATCCTTTCTGTTGAATGGATAATGTTCTTGGCCATACGGACCACACAAGAGGGGGATGGTCACATGGGAAAAGCAAGGAATAATTAATGTTATGGCTGGCAACTGCTAACGATACACAGAAGTATTACTGCCTAAAGCCTTTGAATAAGGCAATCGTTTTTCACATTCTCAGCTGACTCTGCATGGGGAACATCATAGACAGATCCACAGAGTTTAGTAATACGTTTTATAGTAGTATCCATTGCCAAGTATCAATTGTGTTCCATATGCATCAGACATGTTTCATATCACATTCATTTCAAAGGATGAATGTGGATGATTGCTTTGATGAATTGGAGTTTTCAGATCAGTTTTTAACTTTTGTATCTTGTATATATTTCTGTTGTAAGCCGCCTTGAGTCTGCGAAGAAGGGCGGCATCGAAATCTAATCTAATAATAATAATGATGATGATAATGATGATAATAATAATAATAACAATAATAATAATAATAACAATAACAATAATAATAATAATAATAATAATAATAATAATAATAATAATAGGCATCAGACATAAAAGTTGTTGAGCAAAAGCTGAACAAGGGTGGAAGCTGAACAAGGAGAGAAGCAACTTAGAATTAAGGAGAAATTTCCTAACAGAAGAATTAACCAATGGAACAGCCTGCCACCAGAAGTTGTGAATGCTCCAATACTGGAAGTTTTTTAGAAGATGTTGGATAACTATCTGTCTAAAGTAGTGTAGGGTTTCCTGCCTAAGCAGGGGATTGGACTTGAAGACCTCCAAGGTCCCTTCCAACTCTATTGTAGTTGTTGTTTTTGTTGTTGTTGTTGTTATTATTATTATAAAAAAATCCAGCTAATATGACCCTATCTCCGTGGCTTTCAAACTTGGCAACTTTAAGACTTGAGGACTTCACCTCCCAGGATTCTGGGAATTGAAGTCTGCAAGTCTTAAAGTAGCCAAATTTGGGACCCCCTGCCCTACCTGATTCTTTGGGTCTGCGTGCTCATTCTGCAGAGAAGCCATTAATTGCAGTCAAATAACTTCCTCACAGAAGCTTTGTTCTATTATGTTTATTCCTGAGACTATAATATCTGGCCTGATACTCAATCACTGAAACATGTGAACAGGGGCTTCTCATCCTGCAACAGACATCCTAAGAATTTATCTCATTGAAGACCCTCCTGGTGCTACAGTCAGTTTGTGTGTCAGTTTCAATCACTTTTTGGTGTTTAATGTTTCCAAATGTAAAATAATGCACTTGGGGAAAAGGAATTCTCAATCTGAGTATTGTATTGGCAGTTCTGTGTTAGCAAAAACTTCAGAAGAGAAGGATTTAGGGGTAGTGATTTCTGACAGTCTCAAAATGGGTGAACAGTGCGGTCAGGTGGTAGGGAAAGCAAGTAGAATGCTTGGCTGCATAGCTAGAGGTATAACAAGCAGGAAGAGGGAGATTGTGATCCTGCTGTATAGAGCGCTGGTGAGACCACATTTGGAATACTGTGTTCAGTTCTGGAGAACTCACCTACAAAAAGATATTGATAAAATTGAACGGGTCCAAAGACGGGCTACAAAAATGATGGAAGGTCTTAAGCATAAAACTTATCAGGAAAGGCTTAATGAACTCAATCTGTATAGTCTGGAGGACAGAAGGAAAACAGAGGACATGATCAAAACATTTAAATATGTCAAAGGTCCAGGAGGGAAGTGTTTTTAATAGGAAAGTGAACACAAGAACAAGGGGACACAATCTGAGGTTAGTTGGGGGAAAGATCAGAAGCAACGTGAGAAAATATTATTTTACTGAAAGAGTAGTAGATCCTTGGAACAAATGTCCAGCAGACATGGTTGGTAAATCCACAATAACTGATTTCAAATATGCCTGGAATAAACATATATCCATCCTAAGATAAAATACAGAAAATAGTACAAGGGCAGATGAGATGGACCAGGAGGTCTTTTTCTGCCGTCAATCTTCTATGTTTCAATGTGTGCGAAAGTTACTTGGCCGCTTAGCCCAGTGTTTCCCAACCTTGGCCACTTGAAGATATCTGGACTTCAACTCCCAGAATTCCCCAGCCAGCATTCGCTGGCTGGGGAATTCTGGGAGTTGAAGTCCAAATATCTTCAAGTGGCCAAGGTTGGGAAACACTGGCTTAGCCTATGGATCCGGTGTCCTGCTTAAAGAAAAACCCCACAAGATTGCTCTCTGCTGAACTCTCTGCAGATGGAGACCCCGCTGCTGGGGAACAAAGGTGAATCTGAATTCTTCCCCCACTTTTTTACTCCTCCTTTCAGGGAAAGATTGCTGCTTCGCTATCGCCTCAGCATCTCCATGGCAACAACTACTAACAAAGCATCTAGCAGAGCTGCCCTTTTTTTTCCCAGAGCCACAGAAAGCCCTCCCCCCTCCCTCGAAAGGAAAAAAAAAAAGGCATCATGGCAATGTTGTACTCCAACACACACATCCCATGTCCCTGACAAAGAGAAGGCGTTCAGCTCAGAAACAGCAGGAGAACGGGAGGTCATTTGTCAACTGACACGGGATCTACGTACGGGCCTGCATGTTGAAGAAAAACACAGCGTTCTCAGTCTCGGAGCGCTCTCTCGTTCTCAAAGTGGAAATCTTTGAAGAACCGTGGGGAGACTGGTCAATCCCACCCTTCATCCTTAGACAGAATAGTCAATGATTTATCAACATCTTCACCCTTTGCCCCATCAAAGAAGTAACGTGGGGATCTCAGAGAGATCCATGGCACATGAATCAGCTCAGGAGATCCATCACTATGCTTGCTGGAATTAGCTATAGCAGTAGCACTTATTTACCGCCTCATAGAAACATAGAAGACTGACAGCAGAAAAAGACCTCATGATCCATCCAGTCTGCCCTTATACAATTTTTTATATTTTATCTTAGGATGCATATATGTTTATCCCAGGCATGTTTAAATTCAGTTACTGTGGATTTACCAATCACGTCTTCTGGAAGTTTGTTCCAAGGATCTACTACTCTTTCAGTAAAATAATATTTTCTCATGTTGCTTTTGATCTTTCCCCCAACTAACTTCAGATTGTGTCCCCTTGTTCTTGTGTTCACTTTCCTATTAAAAACACTTCCCTCCTGAACCTTATTTAACCCATTGACATATTTAAATGGGTCTTAAGCAATTTACCAAAGACAGGGAGGGTGGGGGAGTTCTAATCTCTGGGGGAAGTTGATTCCAGAGGGCCGGGGCCGCCACAGAGAAGGCTCTTCCCCTGGGGCCCACCAGACGGCATTGTTTAGTCGATGGGACCCGGAGAAGGCCAACTCTGTGGGACCTTATCGGCCACTGAGATTCGTGCGGCAGAAGACGGTCCTGGAGGTATTCTGGTCCGATGCCATGTAGGCCTTTATAGGTCATTACCAACACTTTGAATTGTGACCAGAAACTGATCGGCAGCCAAGGCAAGCCACGGAGTGTTGGAGAGACGTGGGCGAACCTAGGTAACCCTACAATAGCTCTCGCTATGTAAGAGTTTGGGTTCTCTTTTACTTTGTACGAAATACAATGTTGATAGGTGTACTTTCTCCCAGTTACCAAATTTTATGAAGCCTAGGATGCTTTGGCAATGGCAAACCACACTGCAGGGATTTGCCCAGGAAGTCTCCACGAATCAGACACGATTTTCATGGAAGGGGGAATCTTTCAAAATGGGTTATCATGGAGATGATCCACACAACTAGTTTGCTCCACACAAGTTTGAGCCATTGAGTAAGAATGCACAATGCCATCTCTACTTATCTCCTGCCCTCTGTGAAGACAACTCATCATTTCCCTGCTATGCATCAAATATAGCGCTTTGCAATATAGCACTGGCTCAAGCGGTGCTTCCAGTTTGTCTCCTGCACCTCAATTCATTGTAGACAAAGAGCACATACAGCCGTCACTGTGGATAATGTGAAATCCAGGAACATTTATTTAAGCCACTTTTGTATCTCAACAGTTTTTACACAGGAGCTAGTGGCTATCATGTTGAAGAGTCATTCAAAAGTTAAAGGGCTTTCCTGAGTCAAAATGAATTTAAAAAAAACAAAAAAACCCAGATTGGATAATTACCAACCAAGGATGCTGTAGAACCAAATTTCCCACATAGATAGAGGAATCATCCTTCTGTCTTTTAGACTCTCTTAGCATTAAGGCTCAAGCAGAAACTATGCACATTTACTTAGAGCCCTCCATCTTCACGGGGATTGTTCAAATGGTTTCAATCTATCAGGTCGCTGGCGTTTCTTACTTCAACTGCACCTATGGAAATATCAAAGAAACATCCCTATGGCATCCTCTAATTTTATCAAGTTGACTGCAAGATTCCCTGATAGCAAGACATGTGCTAATTTTATTTTTTACTGTCTTCTGCTTTTTGCCTTTTGTGATTTGGGCTCAGCACTCAAATTGCAACTGTTGTGCTCCTTTTTCTGTGACAAGCAGCAAAAAGGATGTCTAAAGGCCATTTATCAAATGTTATTTCTCAGCAAGTATCCAAATGTTGGGCCAATGTGGGTCAAAGCAACCTAGCCAAATTCTATTCTACATAAGAATGGAAAATGAATGAGAATTATTGTTCATGTCTAAGTATTTCATTTCAAATCACAGGTGGTCTTCGAATTAGCAATAGCGTTTAGACTTATATACCGCTTCATAGTGCTTTTACAGCCCTCTCTAAGCAATTTACAGACTCAGCATATTGCCCCCAACAATCTGGGTCCTCATTTTATCCACCTCAAAAGAATGGAAGGCTGAGTCAACCTTGAGCCATGGTGAGATTTGAACTGCTGAACTACAGCTAGCAGTTAGCTGAAGTAGCCTGCAGTTCTAACCACTGCGCCACCCCGGCTCTTGGTATTGGTAACAATTGGAACAATTCCGTGAATCCCTGCAGTCACTTAATGACTGCAGTCATTAAGTTAGTAGCATGATAAGTCAATCTGGCTTCCCCATTGACTTTGCTTGCCAGAAGGTTGCAAAAGGAGACCACATGATCACCTTAAGGGTGCCGTGTCCATCATAAATATGAGTCAATTGCCAAGCGTCCACATTTTGATTATGTGACCATGGGGATACTGCCATGGTCATAAGTGTGAAACATGGTCATAACTTCCTTTTTTCAGTGCCATTGTAACTTTGAACAGTTACTAAATTAACCATTGTAAGTCAAGGACTACTTGCACTTTAAAAGTGCAAGTGGCATTTATGGGCATTGAAGTTCTTCAGATAAATATGATACCTTTGAAATAGGTTTTTCATACTTCCAGATCAGGGGTATCAAACTGAATTTCTTCGAGGGCCAGGTCAGCATTGTAGTTTTCTTCCATGGGTCAGAGAGAGAGTGGGGAAGACAGGACAGACGCCTCCAGAAGCACTCTGCCAGTCAAAAATGGGCTGTGCAAGGGCCTTGTTTTTGGGGCAGCAGAGGCACCACGGGGCGGTCTTTTTATTTATTTATTTATTTATTTAATTTATTTTGTCCAATACACAATGAGTGTTTTAGTGGGTGTATGTATGTATGTATGTATGTATGTATGTATGTGTGTGTGTGTGTGTGTGTGTATATATATATATACACACACACACACACACACACACAGTAAAATATGTGATGAAGATTATAGAGGAGATACTCATAGTAAAATATATCTATGAAAGAATAGAAGAAGAGATATAGGAATAGAAGAAAGGAATAGGAGGTATAGGAGAGCAATAGGACAGGGGACGGAAGGCACTCTAGTGCACTTGTACTCGCCCCTTACTGACCCCTTAGGAATCTGGATAGGTCAACCGTAGATAATCTAAGGGTAAAGTGTTGGGGGTTTGGGGATGACACTATGGAGTCCGGTAATGAGTTCCATGCTTTGACAACTCGGTTACTGAAGTCATATTTTTTACAGTCAAGTTTGGAGCAGTTAATATTAAGTTTAAATCTGTTGTGTGCTCTTGTGTTGTTGTGGTTGAAGCTGAAGTAGTCGCCGACAGGCAGGACATTGCAACATATGATCTTGTGGGCAATACTTAGATCTTGTTTAAGGCGTCTTAGTTCTAGTCTTTCTAGGCCCAGGATTGAAAGTCTAGTCTCGTATTTCTAGGCCGGCCCCACAAGCCAGATTTAAGCATCCCATGGGCTGGAACCAGCCCGCAGGCTTTCAGTTTGACACCCCTGTTCTAGACTAACCATTATTTTTCGCTAACAGTGTACATCAAGAAAACTTGCAGATGTCAGCCAAATCTTTTGCATGCAGTATTTAAGTATGCATTTAGAACAGATAACTCCCTTCCTTTAATGAAACCAGGAGCACTGGGTTCTTTTTGTATAGAAAAGCAAAACGGAAGCGACAGCAGAAACCGCTCTTTAAGCCGTGAATTATTCTCAGACTCCGGACAAGCTGGTGACTGGGCTCTCCTGAATAGAAAGGGCTATGAAAAGCTTCTTCTTTGGACTGGGATCCATCATGAGTGCAAATCTCTTCTGGGCAGCCTAATATTTCTGAGCATTTTTCAGCTCCGAGTCTTTGGCTCTCACACTGCTTCTGATTGAACTCTTTACAACTGCCAATACTTAGTCGTGATGCAGTATAACATTGCTTTCTTCATATGGATATGGATACAGATGCAGAGAGGGGTGGAGAGAGAGAGGGAGAGAGGGAGAAAGATCTTAGGTTTTATGAATCCTTTCCTTGTTCTCCATTAAGATCAGCAAACACTGTCCTCAGAAGTGCTATTCAAATAGCTAAAGGGCTCTCCAATCTGAAGATTGCATGCCTCAGATATTCCAGGTAGGCGGGGCTGATAATCTCTTCCCTCCAGGTGGGCACTTAAATGCACAGTATACCCTTGGCTTATTTGTTTGTGCCAGGTGAATAAATTACTGGGGGGGAAATAAGGATTTTGAGTGGCAGGTGATGGATGATTTAACACATGAGACATCTTGTAGTGGTGAGGATATGTGGGGAATTCAAGGCTGAAGAACGGAACAGCTGCAACGTGAATTTGTGAATTTGGGTGGCATCCACACAGAATTGTAAAGGGGCACCATCATCTGCATGCCTGAAGCCAAACCTCCAACAGAAAAATCTGCATGTGGTTTTCTAACCGTTATTCATTGTTTGGTGAAGGGCAATAGCTGCTATGGCAACGGCTGGAGCCCAGATTCCCTTATCAGGCAGTGAAGAAATAAAAATACGCTTTTAGACTGAGGTCCAGATTTGATTTGGAGGGAGATCCAGCTCCCACCACAAGCTATAAATCACATCACACTTCAAAAAGAACCAAGTTCCTCTTGGTTGCCTCTTTGGGCTTCCAATACCTCTTTTTTGCTGGTTGAATTTCCACTGACAATCTACAGAAAACTTTTATCTCCCTGAAATTTGCATGGAAATGCATGGAAGTCACTGCCAGACTCTGTACTCTCATCAGCTAACCCCCAAAATTTTATCCTTAGATTATCCACTGTTGACCTCTCCCGATTCCTAAGAGGTCAGTAAGGGACGTGCATAAGTGCACCAGAGTGTCTACCGTCCCCTGTCCTAATGTTTCTCTTTTACTAATATCATGTATATAAATATTTTATTTATTTATTTATTTATTCATTTATTCATTCATTCATTCATTCATTCGATTTTTATGCTGCCCTTCTCCTTAGACTCAGGACGGCTTACAGCGTTAGCAATAGCACTTTTTAACAGAGCCCGCATATTGCCCCCACAATCCGGGTCCTCATTTTGTCCACCTCGGAAGGATGGAAGGCTGAGTCAACCTTGAGCCAATGATGAGATTTGATCCGCTGACCTACAGATCTACCGTCAGCTTCAGTGACCTGCAGTACAGCGCTCTACCTGCTGCGCCACCCCGGCTCATGTCTTTGTATACCACCAATACGTACTTGACAAAACAAACAAACTAACTAACTAACTAATTAATTAATTAATTAATTTTTAAAAAATTATGGACAGAGGGATCCTGCAAAGTGATCACAATGGGCAGGCCTGAATAGTGAGTTAGAACATACAATAAGAAGAGCCATGCTGAATCGGGCCAAAGCCCATCGAGTCCAACATTCTGTGTCACACAGTGGCCTACCAATTGTCCATGGGGATCTTGAGCAAAAAGAGAAAGCAAATCCCTCCCTTTCCCTTGACCCTCAACAAATGGTACTCAAGGGAATCCTGCCTGCCTCAGCCATCATTGAGGCAGCACTTGGACATCCATTTCAATAACCAAGATTACCAGCAAAATTAAGACATCCTAACGTTTATAAATACTGTACTGATTATTCCTTCGTAGCATTTTTCCTGCAAGTGCAGCGTTCATTTTTTATTTATTTATTTTGATCAGCCAAGCTTTGATCCATTTGGTTGTGACAAAAATTGACTAACATGTCATCTAAGCCTGAATTCATGACTGAGAGAAAAACAACTGCCCAAGTCAGCCCAATAGTTTATCAGGACTAGAGCTCACAGTCTGCTGGTGCCTTAACTTCTAGAACAAACTGGGTGTTTGCCTGTACTCCTATCACCTTTGTATGAATATGCTGCAGGCAGCATGCATCATCTTTAATCCCAGAGTTTTAATATCTTGATGGTAAACTTAGATCTTTCAATCAAATTCTATTTCGCAGTTAGGATCTAATTTCCTAAATTGTAATTGACTTTACTGATGAAATGCATTATATCACCTAAATAATCCAATTTCCTTCTCCTTAATTCATTAAGGTAGATGTTACTCAGAAATAATAGGTCCATGTAAAGAGTTTGGCAGATTTGCTCTACAACTGGGGAATAACTGAATTTTGAAGTCTTCATTTTTTCCCTATTGTGAACCTTTAGCATTCTGGTCTTTTATAGTACCATACTACTAAGAAAATTATATATTATATAGCATTGTGCTGATAAATCAAATTGTAGGTACTGTCTTGTAGCTGTCTAAAAAGACTACAGCATGGGAATGGGGTGACAGCCATTTGGAAAAAAACATTATAAAAATAAAACATGAAGTTCAGCAAGAGAAAGAAATTAGGAAAGAAATAAGTTTAAAAGGAGTTAGCAGAATCAATTAAGGTTGGTCCACAAATGTTTGATTTGGGACTGTGCAAGTATGAATGGCAACAGCAACACTCCTATGCAAGAAAACGAATTCTCTAAGTTAACCTTCTGAGTAAAATAATAGTTATAATACCAAATCCAGTCAGGTAGGACTGGAAGCCAAACAGGGTAAGTTAAATATTAAATATTGTTGGTTAAATATTGCTGACATAAATGTCTCTGGAGATTCTCAGTCATCCAGGTCATGGTTGTCCTAAAGGTGCTTTGAAGATGTTTCATTTATTTTATTTTATTTATTTTATTTATTCATTTGTCCAATACACATATACATAGGAAGAAAAATAGACATGTAGTAATATATATAAGGGTAAAAGTGAATTTAGAGGAGAGGATATATGAAAGAAAGAAAATATATATGATAAGTGAGAGAAAGGAAAGACATTTCTCTCATCTGAGAAGGAAAATGTCTTCAAAGAAAAACCAGAAAGTTCAGTTGCCTCTTATTTACAACCTGTGCAACTTAAAAAGGTTTTGAACACTGATATCTGAATGTATGGGTTGCCACATACCTCCCAGAGACCAATTAGAGCACACAGAGTCAGCCTCCTCCAAGTCCCGTCAGCTAAACAATGTAGGGGGAGGGCCTTCTCTGTTGCTGCCCCAAATTTATGGAACCAACTCCCCCCCCCCCGAGGTCTGCATGGCCCCCACCCTGCTGGCTTTCCGTAAGGCCACGAAGACCTGGCTATGCTGGCAGGCCTGGGGGCCCTAAAATAACCACTAGCTTGTCCACGTGTTTGAATTGGTTTGAATGATTAGTATGTATGCCATTAAATTATCTTAGTTTTAATGATGATTTTATAAATTAGGTTTTTTTCCCTTGACTTCTTTTTATTATTGTTGTTAATTGTAATTTTATATTGCTGTAAGCCGCGCTGAGTCTTTCGGGATTAGGCGGCATAGAAGTCAAATTAATAAATAAAATAAAATAAAATAAAATAAAATAAAATAAAATAAAATAAAATAAATAATAAATAATAAATAAAATAAAATAAAATAAAATAAAATAAAATAATAAAATAAATAAAAATAGTTCCTCAACTTATGGTCACAATTGAACCCAAAGTTTCTGTTCCTAAATGAGACAGTTGTTAAGTGAGTTTTGGCCCATTTTAGGACTTCTCTTTTCACAGTGATTAAGTGAACCAAGGCAGTAGTAACTGGTTCTTAAGAGAATCTGGCTTCCCCATTTGACTTTGCTTGTCAAAGGTCACAAAAGGTGATCGCATGATTTTGGGACACCGCAACAGTCATAAGTATGAACCAGTTGCAAGCAGTCAAAATTTGATCACCTGACCACAGGAATGCTGCAACAGTTGTAAGTGTGAAAAACAGTTGTAGGTAACTTCTAATGGTCACTGAATGAATCATTGTATTTCAAGGACTATCTGTAATGAAGGTATTTTCACCTGCACATAAAATATTGCTCGGTTATAAAAGGAACTCCACTTTCCATTCTCCAAATTTTGATGGTTAATATTTCTTCAGCAGATCTTGCTGGCCGAGATCTGCTCCTTTTAATATTTCTTATCTGATATCTTACTACTAGAATCTATGAAATAGGAACTGGGTAATTTCTTTGCTTTGCATCCTACAATCTTCCACATCATAAATCAGTTCATTCCCGATGCCAAAATTACATCCCAGCCAGAAGATCCTTGAAAGGATAACTGATTAGCCATTCCTCCATAGTAATTTCTCCAATTTAGAGATGGTATTATAGTTATAAAAGTGGAACAGATGGTTTAAGTAAATTATCTAGGCCAACTCCCAAACATTATTCTACAGGTTGCCTTGGACTGGAGATTTCTAGCACTTTCCAAACCTGCTCTAATATTTTCACATGCTAATCTCAATCCTGACACCCTTTAATTTATAGAAAATCCTATTTCATGGTTCAAAATACCTGAACAGAGACAACTGTAAACCAATCCAATCTAAGAAAGTAGAAAGTCTTTGGGCCAAGTTTATAGGAACGGGCAAAAAAATGACATGGGAAAAAAAATCTAATAGGATAGCATATAAAGAAAGTGACTGTCCAGAATTAGTAAAAAGCAAAATGTGGGAGAAAACCCCCTATTACTGACACCCAAAGTAAACCTGTAATGAATGGTCTACATCAGTGGTTCTCAACCTTTCTAGTTCAGGAAGGTCAGAGGGACACCCCCACTGTAAACGCCTAACTGGTCGGATTGTAAAAATATGTTCCAAGGTGCCAGAGTAGAAGCTTTAGTTCCTAACACCATGAGAAATTTGTCATTCGACCCCCAAGGGATCCCAACTTCCGGTGGGCCAGGTGGGTCCATTTTTGCCCTCCCCATTCTCCAGAGGCTTCCCTGGAGTCTCGGGTGGGTGAAAATGGCCTGCCCTGTCCCATCGGAAACCCTCTGGAGACTGAAAATTTCCTTCCAGAGCCTCCATGGAAGCCAAAAATCAGCTGGCCAGCATGCACAAGATAATGGCTCGCATGCCATCAGATATGGTTCCGTGTGCCATAGGTTCACCATCACGAGGCTAGTATATATTGTCTGATCCTACAAGAATTTTTGGAAGTAGCAGTTCCCTGCATTTGAACAAGTGGCCCATATCCTTATTACAAACAGAACTGCACTTATTACCACTAGAAACAGTTGCATCTAACAAATCACAAGCTGTGGTTCATTGTGCTTGTTATCAAACCTAGCTACCTAGTTTCTTCCTCTCAGAACAAGCCAAAGGCATTGGACCAGAATACCTATGGGACTGCCTTCTGCCACACAAATCCCAGCGGCCGATTAGGTCCCAAAGAGTTGGCCTTCTCCAGGTCCCGTTGCCTAAAGAATGTCGTCTGGCGGGACCCAGGGGAAGAGCCTTCTCTGTGGTGGCCCTCTGGAATCAACTCCCTCTGGAGATTCGAACTGCCTCCACCCTCCTCGCCTTCCGCAAGACTTTGAAGATCTAGCTATGTCGCCAGGCATGGGGTAATTGATGTATCCCCTTTTGGCTAGTAAGATTTATGTGTGGCTATGATTGGGTAGTGTTGACTGTTTTTTAATTGATAGTGGGTTTTTAGCTATAGTTTTAATTATTGGATTTGTACCTCATTCTTTATTGTTGTTGTGAGCCACCCCAAGTCTTCGGAGAGGGGCGGCATACAAATCTAATAAATAAATAATAAATAAAAACCCACTATCTATTATTATTATTATTATTATTATTATTATTATTATTATTATTATTAAATAAATAAAAATAAAACATGATGGAATTGTCCAGAGTTCATTATTTACATCAGTTTGCGGGAATAATTAAACAAGCACCTTTAAGATAAGTTAGGATTGTAACACATGCAGCTTGCTGGCTACGAGATTCAAGAAGCAAGCAGCAATCCTCATAATGTAGAATGTGCTAAAATGAAGAAACCTGACATAGCAGAATGGTAAAACCAGCTACTAGCTTTATTGGCATATAACACCATAATGTTTGTTTCAGATTACAGGCTATATTGCAGCTTATTTTACCATCAGATGCAGTGGTCGGTTGCTCCCGATTCGTACCAGTTCTTAGAACCGGTAGCGCCGGCAGTGGGAGGCTCCACCCACCCACCCAGGACACTTCTGCGCCCACAAACGCATGAGCAAACTGGTAGCAAAATCATTTACAATCCACCACTGATTAGACGCCTTCTTATCAGCCAGAACCAAGCGCGGTCAGTAGCAGCAAGTTTTGAGACATAGAAGTCAAACTCTCTGAAAACCACTGAGATGCCCACAACAAGATCCAAGTACATGAAGCCACACTCATCATTTACATCTGCTTCTATTTCTTCTTCTTCTTCCTATGTTATCTCCTTTGTGTTTTCTAGCATCTTTTTTAATCTGCCCTATGTAGATCCTGCAGTTGGGCTCAACGTCATCATATAATCATTGGTGCAACAAACCATAATTAGAAAATAATACAATGGAAAACCTATTGCAGCTGGTCCTCAATTTACAACCTCAATCGAGCCCCAAACTTCTGTCACTAGGTGAGACCTATCATAAGCGAATGGTCCATTTTACAATCTTTCTTGCCACAGTTGTTAAATGAATCACAGCGCTTGTTAAGCCACACGGTTGTTAAGTGAATTTGGCTTCCCCATTGACTTTGCTGGTCGGGGAGTCGCAAAATAGCAATAGCATTTAGATTTAGCACTTACAGCCCTCTCTAAGCGGTTTACAGAATCAGCCTATTGCCCCCAACAATCTGGATCCTCAATTTTATCTACCTCGGAAGGATGGAATCACATGACCCTGGGACACTGCAACCATCATAAATATGAATGAGTTGCCAAGCATTCGAATGTACATCACATGACCCATAGGGATGCCTGCCACAGGTGTGTCATGAGTCACTTGTTTCCATGCTATTGTAACTGAAACATGGTCACTAAAAGAATTTATAAGTAGAGTACTGACTATTTGTATTTGGATGCTTCTTTAGGAATTACCAATCTATTAGGGGACTGGAGGCTAAAACATATAAAGAACCGTTGCAGGAACTGGGTATGACTAGTTTAATGAAAAGAAGGACCAGTGGAGACATGATAGCAATGTTCCAATATCTCAAGGGTTGCCACAAAGAAGAGGGAGTCAGGCTATTCTCCAAAGCACCTGAGGGTAGGACAAGAAGCAAGGGGTGGAAACTAAACAAGGAGAGAAGCAACCTTGTTTAGTTTCCTAGCCTCCTAGTTCTAAGGAGAAGCAACCTTCTCCTTAGAACTAAGGAGACATTTCCTGACAGAACAATTAATCAGTGAAACAGCTTCTCTCCAGAAATTGTGAATGCTCCAACACTGGAGGTTTTTAAGAAGATGTTGGATAACCATCTGCCTGAGGTTGTGTAGGGTTTCCTGCCTAAACAGGGGGTTGGACTAGAAGACCTCCAAGGTCCCTTCCATCATCATCATCAAGCAATATACTGTAGCTGCGTATTCTTGATTTATTAAGCCCCTCTGAGTCCGCTTTGGAATGAGTGGCATATAAATACAATAAATAAATAAATAAATTGACTGCTTTTTAATGTAATGGGATTTTAGATTATAGTTTTAACTATTAGATTTGTATATGTATTTCTGTACTGTATTTTGTGAGCCACCCCGGGTCTTCGGAGAGGGGCGGAATACAAGTCTAATAAATAATAAGTAAGTAAGTAAGTAAGTAAGTAAGTAAGTAAGTAAGTAAGTAAGTAAGTAAGTAAATGACTATGGCAGAAGAATCAAAGAAAATCCATCCTTTGCTGCCAGTGACCAGCCAGAGTGCCAGCTGCATCCATTTCTAACAATGCCAGGGGCTTCCATCCAGAGACAGCGATATCATTCAGCAAGGTTCCAAAGGCAGCGAGGAGCCATGGATATTATCAGTCCTCTAATCTAGCCACTGTGCCGTATTCCCCAGTCCCTGTTCCCCTATCCCCACCAAGCAGGTGCGATCTTTAGCTACCATGCTGAGAGTTTAATTGCTGAAACCCAGGGACAGCTGCTCTTACGCATCTCCAAATTTGTTTCCAGCAAGTAGGCCTATCATCATCTATGCTACGGACGGTGATATTAATGGGGGTTGAGGGGTGGATGTGCAATGATACTCCTGGGACAAAGAATTTCATTTCCACTCCCCACCCCAACATATATTTGAATCTCTCTCCTTTGTTCTTCTGCAACATTTAGGATAATTTAGAAAGCCTGACTGTTATTCTTACAAACGGACAGGAAGAAAAAATATATACCTTTCCTTTTAGGAAGGTATGGGCTGAAATCACTGTATCCTGCATACTCTAGCCTTGGCTATGCTTATTTGGTGTGAATACTCATTTAAGAGCCACAGATAATATTTCAATCGCGATAGCTTCACAACAATAATATAACAACATCAATGTTGCTGAAAAGAGGTTGATAATCCAACAGATCTCTAGGATATCAGGTTGACACATTTTGGTCTATATCTGAAGATGTAGTACGATGCTTACTTGAAATAGGATTTTTTTTAAAAAAAATCAATACTGGGCTTTTATATAGAAAAATATGCTGTATGCTGGAGCTAAAGAAGGAGATGCATACTGCAAAATATATTATAGACTAGCAGCAAGAAATCAAGATGCCAAATTAATAACATTTTAATTATGAAGCTTGCAGAAAATTTAGTTATGTAAGAAAAATTTGACAGACACATAAATTAAATTGAAAGCATGTAATTTCTTTTATCAAACAAAAGGAGAGCAAATGTCAATATATAGAACCTGAAGGAAAGCATATTGTCCAATGTAGGAGGAAGTTGGTGTTAATAATAATTATGCTGTAAAGGCTTTTTTTTATTAAAAAGAAATATACAATGGCTCAATAATAGCCTTCAAACGATAAGGTAAAAAAGGTCAATTGAAACTACAATTCTTGACAGATCTACAATCAATCCACACATATGAGCATATATTTCAGTGGCAAAGGCTCTCAAATGTGCCATTGGCATTTGGTTCCCTTCAAAATGAGTTTGCTCCATCTATCCATCATTATTGCTCCCTGAAGGTAGATACCAGCAGCATCATATGCAAAATTTGGACCATAAATGTGGCTCCACAATTCCTACCAGAAACCTGGTAGAACAGGTGTGACTACAACGACCCAAGAAAGAAATAGACAAGTAACGACTAGTAAAAGTTATTGCTGAAGGAAAATAATTTTGAGTGCTGGTCAGGGTAAATTCATAGTCCTAACCAGAACTGACTCAGCATGGATCATATACAGTTAAAACATCATATAATAACTCATCTGACTTTGCACAGAGGAAATTGTCACCTGGAGATGCTAGAAAAATAGAGACTGAAATGTTTTGTAGTTGTAACCTATTCACTAATAGTGTAGGCCATGAAGTTTGCTTTAGGAAAAGATGACTTATGTCTTGAGAAACAAGTGGGAGACGCTATATACGGTAAGTGAGTTGTGAGATTGAGGATAATCTTTTCAGCAGTGAAGGTGGAATGAGCAACAGACACCACTGTAGGCTTTATCCAGTCTAACCAAATGTGCCACCTCCTTGCACTTCCACCATCAATGCTAGTTCTTCAGTCATCTACTCAATCATTTGGAATGGGCACAAGTGGTACCATCTTAGCCAAGGGCTATTCTAGTATATGTTCTGTCTATTTCCAGATCTGATTTTTACAGTTTAAAGACTTGCAAGAAACTAGCTATTTCCTACAGTTCCTGAGCAAAATTCTAAGTCAGGGACAATGTAGAAAATTAAACAGAAAGAAGTTCCAATTGCCAGAGCCAGAAACACACAGACTTTACTGATGCAGGAAAAAGCTTGCCAATGATGATGGCTGTTGGGAGGATTTTGAGCAAAAAGCCTTAGCAAAATAAAGTCTTAACAAACTGTAGCACACAGAAACTAATCAGAAGGCCTGAAATGCTATATTTCTAACCATCTAAGCCAGGGGTCCTCAACCTTGGCAACTTTAAAGACTTGTGGACTTCAGCTCCCAGAATCCTCCAGCCAGCATAGCTGATCTAAGCCCTGGCCAAAACTGTCCTTCAATTAAAGAATTAATCCAACCATATTTACTCCCACCAGGTCCAACTACACGTAGAAAACATAACACTAGGAAAGCCTACTTTAGCTAAATTATTTTATAGACAATGTTATAGGACAGTGATAGCAAACTTTTTTTTTCTCAGGTGCCAAAGATGGTGCGTGCATACGCTATCGTGCATGTGCGAGTGCCCCGACCCATAATTCAATGCCTGGGGAGGGCGGAAACAGCTTCCCCCACCTCCTGGAGGCCCTCTGGAGGCCAGAAATGGCCTGTTTCCCAACTTCTGGTGGGCCCAGAAGACTCGTGCTTTGCCCTCCCCAGGCTCCAAAAGCTTCCCTGGAGCTGGGGCAGAGTAAAAACGCTCTCCCCCATCCCCCTGGAGGCTCCCTGGAAGTCAAAAATGCCCTCCCAGAGTCTCTGTGCGAGCTAAAAATCAGCTGGCCGGCACACATATGCACATTGGAGCTGAGCTAGGGCAACTGCTCACATGCCAGCAGGTAAGGCCCCACGTGCCACTTGTAGCATCCGTGCCATAGGTTCGCCATCACTGTTATAGGATTAGGAACTCCATGTCTTTGGCAGCAAAGACATATAGAAAGCTCTAAGACTTTCCTGACCTCTAATGGCTATCTGGATTTTCGTAGCCCAGATCTGGTAGCCCTCAATAAGATGACTTGATTGGCAAAACTGATCCTGAACATGCCTTTTCTCTTTTTGACAAGCTACATTTTTGCCGTGCTTAACCAAATGTCTAAACATTCCTGCCATTGAAGAATTTTGTCATTTGAACATTTACAATTTTAAGATTTTATCACTGGAACTTTTTGCATGTTCCTGACACCACCAGTAGCTTCCTTTACTTTTAGCTATATGTTACTTGTAAGTATCTATCTGTTGACGCTTGCAACCCTGCAGCCCTTGGAAAGGTCTGAATTGGGATGGTGACATTTAATTTAAGTTAATTGCTAGGCATTAGGCACCCTAATAAAGAGGCAATGTAAGAAAAGAAGAGCATGTGGCTAATTAAAGGGGTTGTATCTTCAGCTCCCCTGACACATTTCTTCCACAGTATGCCAACCTGTGGCACAAATTTAGCAGAAGAGAAGCTTATTTGTCTGCTCAAGTAAAAATAGTCTCAAGGCAGCGTAAAGACTAACAAACTTTCAATGGCATAAATTTACATTGTCGTGTTTTTTATGGGAACCCCAAGTGGCAAATACAGACAAACTATCCAAACTGCTTTATGTGATAACCAAGTCACTTTGTGACAACTACACCAAATTCTTTTCTTACCCTGCTTTCTAGCACTGACAGAAGAACATCAATTCCTACTTAGAAATACTCACAGAATTCATTTTCCTGGCATCTCTGTCCTGGCCACTAAAACCCATTTTGATGCTTTCACACCATCATTCAGTCTAGTCATATATGAGACAAGTCAATCTTATTCAGGATTAATTTTGAGTGATGAATGGTTTTAAAAGAAAAGAGAGGAGGAGGAGATATTTTTCTGGAAAATTGCAAACATGGAGAGAAGTAACTATTTTAGAATGAAGACTATGACAGTCAATTGGGCTAATGCAACAAGATTATTGCATATTCTTTAAATTCCACCAACTCTACAATATCAAAATAAAGAAAAATGGGAGACTGGCAGCTGAATTTCTAAAACAGGGGTCCCCAAACTTGGCAACTTTAAGACTTGTGGGCTTCAACTGGAGAATTCTGGGAGTTGAAGTTCACAAGTCTTAAAATTGCCAGGTTTGAATACCTCTGTTCTAAAAGGTGTCATCCATCTATTTGCGCACCACCTATAAGCTTAATCAAAGATTAGGGGTCAGCTTCAGTGATTTGTTTTTCATATGTGATTTTGTTTCCTTTCTTAATTGCTATAATAATTTTAGCTATAGCTTCTTAATTAGGTAGTGAGGAAAACTTGAAGAAGTAGAAATTGGATAAAATAACTTCATTAGTTCCTTCTGATCTCTAAAATTGTGTTCACATTGCTAAACCATAATTTTTTTTTAAAAAAACTGTATTTTGTTAGCCAAGCCACAATTAGCTGGATTAACACAAAACATAAGCTATAAACTATAAACTACTGCTGATATACCAGAATGGATATAACCATGACTTATATAAACCAAATTTTATTATAGCCTAATAATATATGTGATCCCAGTCCATCAGCTGGTACAAATTCAGACTAATATCTCTCACACACCTTACCTGTTACAGAAATTCTCATGGTTGCCTCCAAAGGTCTATTGTTATCCAGGGCCCTGCTCAAACGTAGTTCTCCAGTGCTGTGGTTCAAGAGAACAAGTTTCAATTCATTGCCTTGCTCAAAACTGTATGTAAGACTATCAGAAACATCAGGATCATAGGCTGGGATTCTGCCAATCACTCCAGTGGGAAAACTGCTGGACTTGTTGGTGATATAGTTATTGAATATGATCTCAAAGTTCTTCAAGACTGGAACATTGTCATTCTTATCCAGTAAACGGACATGCACAGTAGCCCGGCTTACCAGTGGAGCTGATGTAGCTTGGACTACTATGACATATTCAGACTTGGTCTCATAATCCAAATCCATCAGTGCTGTCAACTCTCCTGAGAAGATATCAAGTTGGAAGACCTCCGGAATATTCCCTTCCACTATCTGATACATAATTTGAGCATTGGTACCCTCATCTGGATCACTGGCAGTGATTCGGGACACCACTAAGCCTATTGGGCTATTTTCTTCCACAAAGATGTCAAACTCATCGTGCTCAAAGACAGGGGGGTTATCATTGACATCAAGGATAGTGATATAGACATCAATGGGAGTCCTCATGGCCGGTACTCCTTTATCAACTGCATATGCTCTAAGCTCATAGAGGGGGACATTTTCCCTGTCCAGTCTACGCAACGTCCTAACAATACCAGAGGTGGTTTCAATTATGAAGTCCCCATCGCCATCATCTCCACCCTGAAAGGTATAGAACACTCTCCCGTTCATCCCAGAGTCTCTATCTGTAGCGGAAACCTGTAGGACACTTGTGAAACCAGGTACATCCTCATAAACAGATCCTTGGTAATTATCCCTTAAAAACTGAGGTGCATTGTCATTTACATCATTAACTAGTATTTCTAGATAGGTGGTGTCTGATTTCTGTGGGATGCCATTGTCACGAGCTGTAATTGCCAAAGTGTAGGATACTTGGTCTTCATAATCCAATTCCATCTGAGTTGTCACAGCACCAGTATCTATATCAATTTTGAACTGGGGAATACTATCTTCCATGAAGTAAGTGATGCGCGCATTCTCCCCTGTATCTTCATCCGTAGCACTGATAATAACTACGGTGGTACCCACTGGACTGTCCTCGTTGATGTTGACAGTGTAATGGGAGCTCTGGAACACTGGCCGATGCGTATTGGCATCAGTTACATTAACAAAGACCTGAGCCGTGTCAAACCGAGTGCCGTCAGAAGCTGTGATTGTAAGAAGGTACTGCCGCTCTAGTTTATAATCCAAAGGTAGGGCCAGAGTGATGAGACCTCCACCACTCTGGCTGGTGATGGAGAAGCGATTGCGAGTATTCCCATTTGTGATCTGGTAGGTGATGACGCTGTTGACATCCCGGTCAATGGCGGAGACAATAAGAACACTGGTGCCCACCGCTGCATCTTCATTGAGACGCATGGTATATTCCCTTTGCGTGAATTCAGGATTGTTATCGTTGACATCCAGAACAGTAATACTAACGCTTGCTGAAGAAGTCATTGGAGGGTTACCGTGATCCCTGGCCTCAACCCCAAATTTATAGAAGTCCACACTTTCACGATCCAAACCAGAAGCCACTACGATCCAGCCCGTGTTGTTATTGATAGTGAAAGGGAAATCGGGACTCACGTCAACCAGAGCATATTCAAGTCGGGCATTCTCCCCAGAATCTGCATCAATGGCTTGGATGTGAATAACAGAGTAGCCCACAGGTACATTTTCCAAGACTGTGGACTGGAAAGGGGTGCTAACAAAGATAGGGGCATTGTCATTCACATCCAGTACCTGGATGGTCACCAGCCCACTGATGTTGGAAAGGGGGGGCCTTCCTCCATCTTGGGCCCTAATGCGAAGAGTGTATTCCTTATTCATCTCATAATCAAGCTGGCTGACTACATCAATATTACCTATTTGGGCATCTATGTAAAATTGTCCCCGAGTGTTGCCACTCATTATACTATAATGCACCATTGCATTGCTGCCTTTGTCCCTGTCTGTGGCATTTACCTGCAGTATGTGGGTGTTTGAAGCCACATTCTCGGGCACCTGGACGACATAACGTTTCTCGCTGAACTGTGGCGAGTTGTCGTTGTCATCCTCCACTGTAATATGAATTGTGGCCGTGCTGCTGCGCGCTCCTGGGTCTCGGCCCTGGTCATTGGCCTCCACTATCAGCTGATAGGATTCCACAGCTTCTCTGTCCACAAGGCCATTGGTGCGGATGACTCCAGATTTTGGGTCAATCTCAAAGATCCTGTTGACCCCGTTCCCGTTCAAGATGCGATACAGGATGTTGGCATTGGGGCTGGCATCGCCGTCGGTTGCTCTCACCGTCAATACCTCGTAGCCGACCTCCAGGTTCTCCCGCATGCTCTCCTTATACTCCTGCTGCTCAAACACAGGGTCGTGGTCATTGGTGTCGCTGACTGTGATGGTGAGCGTGGCCAGAGCTGTGCGCCGCGGTACGCCATGGTCCGTTGCCGTCACCCGGAACACATGGGTGCTTTTGGTCTCCCGATCCAGCTCTTCAGCAGTGGTCACGGCTCCCGTCTGTGGATTGATGGCAAAGAAGCTGTTGGAGCGGCTGTCAAAGAGGGCATCCATGGAGTAGTCCAACCGGCCCGCGTCCCCCTCGTCGGGGTCCATGGCCCTCAGCAAGATCACCGGTGTGCCCGCCGGTCTGTTCTCTGGCACCAAAACTTGGTAAGTGGGCATCTGGAACTGGGGGCCAGTGTTCACCTCTCGCTTCCTTCTGTGGCCCCCTTCGCCTTGGCAGCCGCACCCCTCCGAGGGCCACAGCGTCTCCATCTCCTGCCGAGAAGAGCCCACAGCCAGGCGCCAGCGGACCAAGATCTCCTTCTTCTCATGGCAGAGTTGGCACCACAGCCCTAACCGTAAGGGGCGTCCCGGCCGGAGACACAGGGCCCGCGGGGGCAGGATCACTTCTCCCGGGGGATGCAAGGGCCCACGCTCGCCTCCGCCTTCCACTGTGCACCTTAGCGGGCAACCTCCCCGCGACCTAGCGGGCGGCAAAGGAACGCGGGTGCCCAGTTTCAAGCACAGAGTCCGGTTTCGCCCTCTGCGGAATCCGCCGCCCGGAACCGGAGCCGGGAGAAGGCGGCTCAACAGCAACAGCTCTCCGTCCTCCACCGCCGAAGCGCCACCGTCGCACCGCGGCCCCAGCAGGTGCGCCCAGAGGCCGCGGGCCGGGCGCGAAACCCGGCAAAGCCACAGCGGCGGCGGCTCCTCGGCGCAAGCGGCCGTTCGGTTCGGGGGTGACAGCCGAGGGTCCCTGAAGGGGGTGCAGACGGGGGGCGGCTCGGGGCCGCCGGCGCGAGAACGGGGGGTCCCCAGCGCCAGCAGGAGCAGCAGCAGAGCCCGGCCGGGGGCGCCGCCGCCGCCCATCTCCCACCGCCCGCAGTCCGGTTTGCGTCGCGTCCGTCCAGCGATCAGCAATTGCGCTTCATGCCAAAGGGGAGATCCGGGCCGCCGGGTTCTCCGCCTCCCCGCTGCCGCCGCCGGGTTCTCCCGATGCAGGTCCTCCTCCGCCGCCGCCGCCGCCGCCTGCTCTCCCGCCGCAGCCAAGCTAAGGTCTAGCCGCCTGCCAAGCAAGCCGGGCTCGCCTCCGCTGCGGCAGCAGCAACTCTGCGAGGCTCATTTCCATAGACCTGCGGGCTCTTAAAGGAGCCGCGTCAAGCCTCGCCGCTGAGAGGAAAGGGGAAAAAAAAAAAAGAGCTGGCGCGCGGCGGGGCCTCCCCTTCTGCGCGGCCGGGTTCTCCTCTCGCGGGCGGCAGCAACCTCCTCAGGGCGCGAGGACTCCGCCGCCGCCGCCTCGCGCCTCGGGCGCCAATGGCTACGATCCGCCCGCAAAAAAAAAAAAAAAAAAAAGCAAAAACGCAGAGCGTGCACGGAGGAATCCGGCGCTTTCCCTATTAAGCGCCTTCGACCAATCAAGGACGGTGAAAGCGCGGTGGCGGCGGGGCCGGGGGGGGGGGAGCAGGCCTCCCGACGAGGCGCGTTTCCAAGTTGAGGAGACGAAGGCTGGAAAGCGCAGCCTTGAGGGGCTCGAGCCCTTGGAATCCCCCAAGGCAGCCGGGAACGGCCTGCCCTGGGTGAAGGTGCTTTTCCTTCACCTGTTTTTGAGGATGAAAGGGACGCTTCTCAGGCGGGCGGCTCTTTGAGTGCTGTGAACCCAAAGAGGTTGCCCAAAAAATGACCTCTGAAACGATGTGAGGGGAGACAAAAAAAAAACCATGGTGGGGGGGCGAGAAATGGAAGGCAACTGGCCCTCCCCAATGGTCCACCTTGTGTAAGTGGAGGAATTTCACAAGAAAAGCCATCTTTAAAAAAAAAAACAACCGGAGGGGAATAGGACTTCATTCTAGAAGATGGCATTTATGTTTACTCTTTTTAAAACCTATAATGGTTGATGGTTTTGTTTCTTGTCATAATTACTCATTAGTTAGCTGTTATTATTAGCAAATGTAGTCTCAGGTGGGCTCATTTTGGTCAAGAAGGTTTGTAGAACAGAAAGGGAAAGGAGAAGAAAGCAATACCACTCCAAACCAATTGATAATAACAACAACAACAACAACAATAATAATAAGTAGTAGTAGCAGTAGTAGTAGTAGTAATCAGGTGCTGTGCCAAAAGACCTCAGTCAGCATTTGAAAACAATAAACATTGACAAAATCACGGTCTGTGAGTTGCAAAAGGCCACCCTACCTGGATCTGCGACTGTGTGCATCATACAAAAATACATCACACAATCCTAGATGCTTGGGAAGCATTCAACTTGTGATATTGTGATATGAAATCCAGCATATAAAACTTGTTTGCTGTGTAATTTTTTTTGAATAAAATAATATAATAATAATTACAATAGTGGTAGCACTAACAACAATAATAACAGAGGTGGGAGGGACCTTAGAGGTCTTCTAGTCCAACCCCCTGCTTGGGCAGGAAACCCTACACTACTTCAGACTAAAGATCATAAAGATCAGTAAACAAAAAAAACGGTTCATGTTTGGATCAGCAGAAAATATCCCCAGAGTCCTGCTGAGATACGATGCTCCTGGCTGTCCACAAAAATCTTCACAAAAGGATCCCGTGTCTCACAGCAAAAAAGGCTGTGTCTGTTTCCTATAGTAACAGGGAGAACTTGATAGAAAGCCCCAGAAAAAAAAATGCTCAGGTAGTTTAACAGAGGATAAGGCAGGAAGAATTCAGCATGATCCACCCTGGCCCGACATTGGGACCAACATTGAGTGGGTCCTTCAAGGACCCATAGAAGGATCACTAACATGATATGAGAATTCATGTGTCTTTTTTATTTTTCAGCAAAGTCGGCTGGAGTTAACATGGAATTTTCATTTTCCATTAAGCCACAGATTTTTAGAACCATGAAGAAGCTACAAGGAACAGATTCATATACAATGCAAAAATAGAAATAACTTTTACAAACATGCAAATTAAGCCATAATTTCTCACTGATTTTTTATACACACACACACACACACTCCCTGCTTTCAAATTCTTGAATGAAGTGTCAAAAAAATTCAAACATTTGAAAATACTGAATGAAAGTTCTGTTTTTTTAAAAAAAATGATAGTCCGGTTCTCCATTAAGTTTTGTTAAACTTAAAAGCTTCTGAGCTCACAACATCTTTCATTAGCAAATCCAATAGTTTGCATTATGCGAGATACTTTGTTTGGTCTTTCTTCTCCTATTCTCATCTTATTTAGATGGTTTACTATTCTAAAATGGAGAAAAAGAATCTGCATTCCCATCACGATATAATACATCACTATCGATGTCCCCTTTTCCCCTTAAGCTATACTCCCCAAATTTAATGCAATGAAAGTCCCTTAATCATTGTGCTGTTTTCTACATTTTTCCAATCCCAAAATAATATGGGACATGTTAGTTGGTGCCAGAAATCAGAAAGAGCTTTATAGCATCTCATGAAAACTTATGCCATTTAATACAATTTACTAGTTGGATTCCTGAAAACTCTACACAGTATCTCAAGGCTACAACATCATAATTGTCTATGGGAGAACCACAGTACTAGCAATTTTTTAAAATTCTTTTCATCTGCATCCCCGTGTAAATTTGTAAGGATTTCATTGTAGACTATTGATTATTGTTTACATTAAAAATTACACAAAAGGGAGGTGTAATGGAGATAGGTAGGTAAGTTGATAGATAGAAAAATATATCGACAGATCGATAGATCGATAGATAGACAGACAGACAGACAGACAGACAGACAGACAGACAGACAGATAGCCATTAAGGTACATAGAAAACTGCCCTTCCAGTTCATATAGCTCAGTTTCTTACAGATGTTGTGATGACTTACAAACAGAACTCTTTCCCAGCAGATTTGGAGAAGCAGATGAACAGCTAGTCTATATTGTAAAGCATGAAGCCTTTCTTAATCTGCTGCCCTACTGATGTATTGGATTTGAATTTCTATCATTCACAGATGTATGAATTGATTGCTATGATTCCCAGAATGGAGATAGCTGGTAGACATCTGCAGACCACCAACAGCTATGAGCTGGACACTTTGGAATCTGAAGGAGGGCTCAGGAACCCACCTTGTAGTAATGCTCCTTATACTTCAATTTTGTCAGCTGCTCCTTTGAAATCGTCTACCTGCATTCTGCACACAATTTATATTTAGCACATGTAAGTTGCAGTATGCATGAAATTTATCTCAAGCCATTCAAGATGTGGCAGGGAATCCACATGCCACAAAGTTTCTTGCATGTAATGATTTGTCATTTCTCCTTCTTAGATAGGTTGGTTAATACATATCTACCTTTGCACGCCTGTTGTTTAGGCAAACTCAGTTGCCTGGCATAGTCGTGAAGGTTGAGTGAGTCCCACCTGTTTTAGAAATGAAGGCATTAAGCTTGATCCTGGGACTATGGATCACTGGGGAGGCCTTGGGGAGAGAGATGACTCCTGGGGACAGGGTGGAAATGGTACAAAATATACAGTACTGTATATGTGGTGAAGCCCTTGAACATGTTTAGAAGAAGCCAAATAATATGCAGCAAATATCACTGGACTAATGCATGAATTTGGAGGCGTGGAGGTGAAAAGGAAGTCTGGACCAAAATAAGTGAATGGGGTCTGAAAAAACATTTTCATTAAATTAATATCACATTAAATTAATTATATATAATTAGTTGGCGATTTTGCTTTTAGAAACATAGAAGATTGACGGCAGAAAAAGACCTCATGGTCCATCTAGTCTGCCCTTATACTATTTCCTGTATTTTATCTTAGGATCGATATATGTTTATCCCAGGCATGTTTAAATTTTGTTACTGTGGATTTACCAACCACGTCTGCTAGAAGTTTGTTCCAAGGATCTACTACTCTTTCAGTAAAATAATATTTTCTCATGTTGCTTTTGATCTTTCCCCCAACTAACTTCAGATTGCGTCCCCTTGTTCTTGTGTTCACTTTCCTATTAAAAACACTTCCCTTCTGAACCTTATTTAACCATTTAAGATATTTAAATGTTTCGACCATATCCCCCCTTTTCCTTCTGTCCTCCTTTTCTATCATATTAAAATATAAAACATGACATCTTTTGGAAGGGGTCTGAGGACCCCACCTGAGGATTTCAGAGGCTGTTCATGTCCTTGGGTCTCAAATTGTATATCTCTACTTTTGATGGACCAGGTGCCTGGCCTGATCCAAATCAGCATCCAATCATCCTAAAATCTAAGATTCCTCTTTCTAACCCACAAGGCTGTTGATTAGGTCAACTCTCAATCTGTTCTTGGAATCAAGGCCATTTCTCCAGAGAAGGTCTCATTCAACCCACTGTTGTATCCCAGGGCTGGCCTCAACTGAAGAAACCTGAGCTCAAGAATCTGTTTGAGTGACAAATACAGATAAGAAGAAGTAGTAAAACAATGCTGGACAGCAACCTTAGTTAGTACCCACTTGTCCCGTATTTCTGTAGGTTCCAACAGCTGACCCAGCCCCAGTGGTTGACTGTCAGAGCTAAGGACTGGATTCAGTATTTTCCTTCTGTCTCATCTTTTTTCCTTTTCACATCAACTTTTGCAGCACATCTTGCTTGTGTACATTTTTGTATCCATAAGAAACCACAAGGGTTGCTCTTAGAATAGTCTTTCTTAAAAGAGCAATGCCTCTAGCTTTCCCACAGGTAAATGTGTCCATGAAAAGTGTCAACTAGCTGGACAAATGCCATAATACCAGCACTATGTTTGTCGTTTACATAATGGCAATGTGCAAGCAATGTTCCTATTACTCACAGTTGTTAAATGTTTTTAAACCTACATTCCAATAATCTCTTTAGATGACAGGCAGACAGAGACCAATGATAGACAGGCAGACAGATAAACGATAGATATATTTTTTAGAAAACGAATGCCAAAAGCCAATTATTTCTACAGTGTAAAATGAAGACATACAGTAGTTAAATCCTCCAGAGATCAGAAACTGTAGCTTTAACATTTTCAGCATTTTTTTTCTTCTCTTGCTTTAAACATTTGCATTTATATATTTGTGCAGTGGTTATTTGCTACATTAATTATTTTCTTTCCCCCCCCCCACCACCATCGTATAAAATAAATAATTGTACCAAAATCACCCAGGGAACTTCCTCCATATATAAAACTGGACTTGAAGCTGGATTTCCTGGGTCCTAATCCAAAATTTTAACTATTATATACCATTGGGTTATGACTAATGCAATGCACTATGATGGAGGAGGAGCAGGAGGAGGAAGAGGAGAAGGAGGAAGGGGGAAGAGGAGGAAGGGGGAGGAGGAGGAAGGGGGAGAAGGAGGAATTTGAAACACCCAACTATTCATATGATACTTGTGAAAAACATTTTAAAAAGAATGTATCAGATAGTATATAAAGGTTTAATGTTCTCCAATTTGATGTCTTCCAGTTGTTGATATAAAGTCTTCCCAAGTTGAGCTTGATTCCATACATCTTCACAACTGTATGTAAGTGGTTTACCACTGTCTTCTTATGGAATGATTCTTTTTTACTTCTCAGTCTAGTAGTCTATAGTCATGAAGTTCCCAGCCAATTGCTAACCAAGCTACATCTTACTTAGTTTTTCCAAGCTTGGCAGTTTAGCCATATGGTGCCGCATTCTATGATTGCACCTCAACTCTGATAAATTCCATCCAGCACTGTCAAACACCACATTAAAAAACAAAAAGAAACATTTCATCAGGTATTGCAGCCATATGCTCTATTCCTGTGAAGCCTGAGTGGCAATGTCAATTGATTTTCTTTATCAGCAGAGGAAACCTTTGAAATTGCCTTTCTGAATGATAAATTGGTAATGTTGAATTTTGATCTTATACTGTACTCCAATAAAAGCACTGAGATTACTTAGGAATCAGTCCTAATACATTTTAGGGACAAGGAACAAAATGCATTACATAGTTAGGTTTTAACATTTTAAAGAAATAAACAATAATAGTGAGGCCACAGCAGCAATGCACACACCATTTGCCACTTGTATAGGAGTTGTACAGCATACTCCACAGGTGTTTCTTCACAACAGTAACAATATGTTGAAAATTTGAATTCCTTGGCATTTTTCCATGACAGCAAGGGAGACCGAGTACACCGTGCCCCCCCTCTTCTCCTTTTATCCTCAGAGCAGAGCAAACATTTAAAAATATTTTGTTGGGTACATAATGGATCTAGGCATGCTGGCAAGCTTGCAAAAAAGTGTCTCAAAAATGTTTGGACAAATAAAATTTAACAGATTGTCTTTTCCTCTGTGTTATTTATGGTGCAACCCCTTAAGATGTAGGTTGCTAAAATTGTAGATCTGTGCTTTTTTTTTTTGCTTCTGTATGTGTTTATGTGTCTGTATGGATGTGTCTGTATGGAGGCTTTTAAAATGTGTGAACCCATGCTTGCACACCCTTTGTTACATGTCACTTCATCAGGGCTTACTTACAGATAACCTCATTCTATTAAATTTCCACCATGCTTAGAAATCAACAATTATTGTACCAGCAACCTCGCAAACAAAAACAAAAGGAAGAATTCCAGTGAGGTAGCTGTGTTAGTCCTTTGCAACCAAATCGAACCATTTAAGGTGAACCAATTTCACAATATGGGGGGGGGGGGGATGGAGTTTTGCCAAGTTCTATCTGCTGGCTGAGGAATTTTGCTAGTTGAAGTTGACACATCATAAAATTGCCAAGTATGAAAAGATTGTGCTAAGGAGAACCACCTTGCTATAAATACCTTAGTTTGCCATGGGACATTGACATCCAACTATTATAGAATAAAACAACTTCAAAACAAAACAAAACAAAACCCTGCCACTGATTTGAGTGTCTTGGCCACATGGCTCTCTGCACTTTCACAGAGCAAAGCTGAAGGCAAATTATGGAAGGTCTCCCTTAAATACTTTAAAACTCCTGTCTCAACCATTAATGGCCAGGCCAAGTCATTTTCTTGCCAAACCCCAGTGAAAACAGGCAGGCAAGTCAGCCAGCAAGCAGAGACTATCAATGGATCCCAAGGATACAGTGAGGAATTTACCCATTCCGCCTAGTCCAAGGAGTGAAAACAAACAAGTTAGACACTGCCATTCAGAAGAAGAATGGGCATCAATTAATTATACCCTGGATTTAGGACCCATCCTGGAAGGGTGTTGAAAGAATCTAGTACCACCAGGGAGACCAAGAAAGGGGGAGGTGCCCACAGACAACTTTGTTAAATTTCTAAAGATATCTTGGGATCTGAGTTAAGGATGGGAGGGGGTTAAGATTAGAAAGGAATTCAGGAAAATGGAACTATATCAATGGAACTATATAATGGAAAACGGAACTGAAAAAGAATTCAGGGAAATGGACAGAGATACAGCAGCTCCTGCTATCAGGTTGCATCACAAGTGGAAAAAAATTTCTAGATAGAAATAAATAAATCCACCTTCTCTAAGCAGAGTCCAAGTTCCTTTAGGTCAGGAGGCCAAAGGTCTCACAGATTTTGAATGGCATGTCAGGGGTTGCATTCCCCCAAAGTAGAGAGATGTGGTTAGGGGAAAGAAACTATGTTGATTTCATTTCATTTAGTTTTAATGAAACCACTTCTAGGGTTTGGCCTAGTGGCTACTTGGGATCGCCGATTGTTCACTACTCCAGATAACTCATAATGGGAAATTCTGGAAGTCTCTAGTCTCCAACTACATCTGGCAAGAGTGTCAGATATATATTGGAAAACCCGGATTGTAGCTAAAATGTATATGCCCCCTCCCACCTGCTAGTCCCTTCATTGGTCATGTGGAACTCTACAACATAGAAACACACGTCTTCTTTTAAACAAGTATGTGATCTAATTTATCTATATCCTATTGCCATCAGGACAGGACTGTAGGACAAAACCCCACAGTTTCATAGGTTAAAATCAGAGATGGGTTCCTCCTGGTTCGGACCAGTAAGCCTGAACTGATAGCGACCTGCTGGTGATGTCACAATGATGTCATAGAAATGGTTCGGTTGGTGCTGGTCTGTGGGTGTCACCATCGGTTGTTTTTTTTTAAAAAAAAATCCCCCTTCTGAGCATGTTCAGAAGCTGAGTTTCCATCACTGTGCATGTGGTCGCCATCTTGTTTTTGACCTTTCCCCCCCAGATTTTTTGGCACTGCGAACGCATGCGCCCACGAGGCACGCCCACATGGCACAGGAGGAAGTGAACCAACAGCTTGGTAAGTTGGAACCCACCACTGGTTAGAATGATTCCCCCACTCCTAACTCTTGCAAATGCAGCAGGACTGTTCTACCCAGTGAAGGGCTGCATTTTTTTTTAGTACCACACTCTGGGCATGGCTTATTTTGTGGGTATGGCATGCTGGCCATGTGACCAGCTGGGAGTGGCTTGATGATCATGTGACCGGGGATGGCTTAAAGGCAGTGAAAGGCTACCAAAACGTTTACTACCACACTGTGGGCGTGGCTTATGCAGGACGCCCTGCATTTTCTTTTAACATCTATCAGTGCAAACTGGGTGCTCTGGGATGGAGCTCCATTTTTGCTACCCCACTGCGTTCCCCCTCTCCACATCCGGGCAGTAGCCCACCCCTGGTTTTACCACATATTAATGTCACACTCATGACTTTATAAAATGAGATAGGGTGAGCTATAAATCCATTACACTTGGAATCAAAATTTGGTGATAGTTGTCACAATAAATAACAAAATCAAATGGGTTCTAGAACTCCACAAAAAAAGTAGCAAGAATTAGGAGATTTAATCTGTTCAAAATGTACTTTAAACCATTTGTATTCCAGATGAGAAACTCCTTGGTGTATACTCACCATTGTCAAGCAGCTTTCCCGTTATGGTAAACCCTCCCTAAAACATTTAGACATGATTTATTTTAAACTATTAAAAAGTTATTTAACCTTCTTGTACTACTCCAAGAACATTCATAAAGGCAAACTTTGTTGCTATTCAAAAAACTGTTTTGTGGTATTAGATTACATGAGCCAGTAAAATTATTAGTCAGGAAAAGGGGAGGGGGTTTTCCCCTTGAAATTATAAAAGTCAATATTTTAATGTTACAATAAACCTGTCAATTATTCATGAATCCCAAAGAATTGTGTAATAATCTTTTTCAAATTTGTCACTAAATCAAGACTAGAAATTAGAAATCCACCGAATGGAGTCTGATATGATACACAAATTAGAATAAATAAACATTGCATTCAGACAGTTGTCTTCAGCATCAAAATTAAATGCCATTTACAACCTTCCCCCACAAAAATCCATCCTGTTAATTTCACTTGTAAAAAGAGATAGGGTTTTTTTTCTCTGTGTTTGCTGCTGTTATTAAACAATTGGAAATCAAGAGTCTTTTCAATCTGTCGCAAATCGTTCAGAATCTATGGAGGTTACCTCCTTACCACAGACTCCAAAGGCTTATGTCAATAGATTGGTAAAACAGAAAGTCTTTTCTCAAGAAGTTTTGCACTTAGCATTCTGATACTTTAATAGTTGATAGTTCTGGTTCCGAAGCATTATAATGACACTGGATCACCCAACATTAGGAAGTGGAAACTGTTCCATTACTGCTATTATTAGTGGGGCAGGTCATACTATTGTGTTCCGTATGTATATCTAGTGGAAAAGTTAAATTGTCTTCTGGAAGCATCAGATGATTTTAGTCCATTATGTTCGAAGAGGACCTTGACATCTAAATTGTGGGGGATGTCAAGACTTGCGCATGAATTGGAGGGAGAGATGAGGTGAGCATAATCATACTCAGTCTTTCTTCCCAGATTCCATCTTGCTCCAATAGCTGGACAAGCTTCGAGACAGTTAGAGATGGGCTGGGTGCAGTGGTTGAGCAGGGCGTCTTTTGTGTCTTGCCATGCTCTTAGCATACCACATCGCTTGCAGAGACTACCTTCAAGACCGTTGTCCTATTCTAGTAGATTTCATCTGCTCAGCCTGCCGGAACCTGTCTTCACATGCTCGGGATAGACAAGTCCAGGGGTGGTCTGCTGCCCGGATGGTAGGGGAAAATGCAGTGGGGTAGTGAAAATGGAGCTCCACCCCAGAGCATCCAATTTGTACTGAAAGATGTTGAAAGAAAATAATAATAATAATAATAATAATAATAATAATAATAATAATAATAACAATAATAATAATAATTTATAATAATAATAATTATTATTATTATTATAAATTATTATTATTATTATTATAAATTATTATTATTATTATAAATTATTATTATTATTATAAATTATTATTATTATTATAAATTATTATTATTATTATAAATTATTATTATTATTATAAATTATTATTATTATAAATTATTATTATTATTATAAATTATTATTATTATTATTATTATTATTATGATTATTATTATTATTATTATTATTATTATTTAGATTTGTATGCCGCCCCTCTCCGAAGACTTGGGGCGGCTGGAGGCAGGAACTCCTGCATAAACCACGCCCACAGTGTGGTAGTAAAAAATTTTGTAGCCCTTCACTGGACAAGTCCCTATCTGGTATGTCAGTATGTATGATTGGTTTCTTAAATTGGGGTTCTTTTTAAAATTAACTTAAATATTACATTTGTTTACATTGTATTATTACTGCTGTTAGCCACCCCGAGTCTACGGAGAGGGGCGGCATACAAATCTGATAAATAAACAAACAAACAAACAAACAAACAAACAAATAAATAAATTCCCTATCTCACTGAAGACTGATGACCCAACGGCTACTCTCAACATGATTTGACCAGCCTATCAAGGCTTTTGCCCGTGATGTGGTTGCTACACATGCTACAGCTAATAGGAGCCACAGGTGAGAGCTGAGTGACAGGTGGGGACCTAAGGTGAACGAGCTGCTCTAAAAGCTGCCCTAAAATGAGCTGCTGCAAAAGGACATGACATGCTCCTACACCAGAGGGGCTACCCCTCCCTGAACACCCCATACACCCCAGTGTCAAATAACTGCTAATGCAATCACATAGCATTGGCAATCATTTGGTGATGATGGCATTGGGGGGACACAGTACAGGAGAGGATTCCAGACTTTCAAATCACTTTGGCAGGTGATTTGGCAAGCGATAAGGCAAGAAGTGACCAACAAGAGTTTTAATAAACAGGCAAAATATGCTCAGTTAAGTGAAGTCTTTTTTCTGCTTCAAAGAAGATGCTTCTGGAGGAAAGGTTTCTTGGCAGGAAGGCTTGCAGCTTTTTACACCAAGGCAAAGACAGGAATGATTGGTACAAATAGACCAAGAAAAAAACAGACAAATTGTGGAGATGAGGCAATCTCAAGGTGACTGAGCATGGCCCTAGGAAGCTGCTAAATCATCACATGGTCAGTTCTGGTCCCTCTTATGTACTGTTGGCCTGTGTGCTGTGAAAACAAAGAACAGGAAATGTCACCCCTAGTAAGAGGACCAGCCAAAAGAGCATTACTGTAGCATCTTTTGTGATGGAAGGACAGGATGCTTTCAAACGTATTTCTTTCGGAGAAGCCAACAGGCATGGTTTTTCTCTTCCCCAGTCTTATTTCTATGCTGGATTGGCAAGGAGTGGAAGGTGGCAGAGGACAGAGAAACGTTTAAAGCACCAGGGGTAGCATCCATACACAGAGAGGGGGGGGGGGGGAGAGCAGCATAAGCTTCTCACGAATTATAATTAATCACTAGGGAAGAACTATTTCATTGTCTTAAATCTGTGACTTGTTTTCAACTAACGTTTGGCCTCTGGATCCAAAAATAACCATAGTTTTGGTCTATCACGTCAACTTTTTAAGCTACAGGATACCCTCAAAAGTCATACTAATTGTGCATATAAAGAAAAGTAATGTAAAAACTTACCAAATATACTGTTTACAAAGAATAATTTTA
The DNA here is from genome assembly GCF_031021105.1 of Erythrolamprus reginae. NCBI lineage: Eukaryota > Metazoa > Chordata > Lepidosauria > Squamata > Dipsadidae > Erythrolamprus > Erythrolamprus reginae. The sequence continues at coordinate 48,768,188 of NC_091952.1, forward strand.
TTCATACCAAGGCTATAATAGCTACTGAAAGTTAAATTGCATTTTTAATCAAATGGTAATTATACATATTAAGGTAAACATGGACATTCTCATGAGGTGTAGAGAAAAAAGCTTGAAGTGGTAGAAGAAAACAAACTACAGTTTTGAAACCAGCATGCCTAATTAACCATAAAAAAGCTCAAAAATCAAACTCAACAGAAATTGTGTTACAAATTGTTCCCCAGTGTTATAGGCAACTTCTGTGGGGCTCTTGCATCACGTAAGCCAGTGTTTTTCAACCAGTGTGCCGTGAGACGTGGTCAGGGGAAATTAAACATGGGTCCCCAAACTACGGCCCATGTGCCAGCCACCTCCATCCAAACATAAACATTTGCCTCACAATAATAATAATAATAATAATAATAATAATAATAATAATAATAACAACAACAATAATAATAATAATAATTTATTAGATTTGTATGCCGCCCCTCTCTGAAGACTCCGAAGAATCCTTCCAGCTATCAGTGACAGAAAGAGTGGAGGCACAGGGAACGCTCACTGACCAATCACCTTCTAGGATTCATCCCGACCAGCGATGAACCAATAGCAGGCCGCCTCTCATCCACACCCAGGAAGGTCCCCGCTCGGGCTGCCGCGCACTTGTTATTGTGTGGCCGCGGTGAGTACTTGAAGCTGCTACTCCTCCCCATGGTCCCGATTTCTAATCCTGGTCTAATATGTACTGTGTTAGAGTGTCATTTTGTGTCATTTTGGTTGGTAGTGTGCCCCAGCATTTTGTAAATGTGAAAAATGTGCCACGGCTCAAAAAAAGTTGAAAATCACTGACGTAAGCCATCGTGCAAACAATCCTCCTTTAATGACCCTTCACATTTTCGATGATGATGAAGAAAGTAATTTTACAATTAGTCCTTAAGTTCACAAACTTTGCATCCCTGTAAAGCAAAGGAAAGCTGAAGTGGGATCATAAATACAGTTGCAGTTTCACTTTGCAAGCACTTTACTTAATGACCCAATTTCCAGTTCCAGTTGTGGTTGCGTAACAAGGATTACTTGTATTTCTTTTGACCATACTTTGCTAATACAACAACATCAACAACACAACAGCTTGGTTTATGTGTCACCCTACACCATAATCCATGATTTATAAACCTTGTGGGTTAGGGCTGAGATTAGTAAACAAACTTTATAGTTGCTCTGAAGCAACTCTGAATAGCAAACAAGAATCAAAATCACAAAATAGTTAAATCAACTGAGCAAAGAAGGGAAAAAACCATAAAAACCAATACTGAAATTCCAATAAAACTTCCATTCATCCTGGGCCCATTTTCACTGATTTCTCGGATAGCCAACAAAATCAAGTCTATCCATATATGTTCCATAAAGCTGATGCTACTACATTTCCAAGGCCCCACCGGACAAGACTATTTCACTGAGGGGATTCATAGCATATGCTCCCTGTCAGTTCTAGTTGGTAAGCAGAAGCCATTAGAGATAGATATTTTCACAAGTAACCTGGCCCCATGCTATGAAGGGCTTAATGAGCACCACCCTGAAAGCCCACTGGGACCCCAAGCAGTTCATGTGGCAGTAGTATTACACAGCCGCACTGTAATACACTCACTACTGCCCTTGCCACTGGATTTATTTATTAATTGGATTTATATGCCGCCCCTCTCTGAGGACTCAGGGATTGTAGACCAGCTGCAGCCTCCAAAGGATCTTCAAGGGCAGCTCCATGTACAAGCAGGTTGCAATAGTTCAATTGGGAGGTGAGTGATGCATGAAGAAATGTGAGCAGTGCCTTTCAATTTTATTTTTTTTAAAGGTACAATTTAAAAATGCATTTGCAAAGCCAAGACTGCCACTCGTTCTTTAGATAGGAGACCAGACTCCAGAAGAACACCAAATTGTGCACCAACTCTGATTGGGAGGGAGGGGGGAGGAAGGTGTAATGTAGCCAGAGTTAAATATGGCAAACTATGAGATACCGGTGGCCCCAAACCTCACAACTACTTGGTCTTGTCAGGGTTGGTTTCTATCCAGATCTGTATTACTTCCAAGCACTGGGAAAGTATCTCAGCAGCATCACTTGAATGGTCCAGAGCAGAGATGTACAACTGAGTATTATCAGCATAATGATTCTTGACCCTGTGCAAAAATATAGCAATAGCATTTAGACTAAATATACCTCTACATAGTGCTTTTACAGCCCTTTCTAAGTGGTTTAGAGAATCAGCTTATTGCCCCCAACAATCTGGGGCCTCATTTTACCCACCTTGGAAGGTTGGAAGCCTGAGTCAATTTTGAGCCGATGGTGAGATTTGAACTGCTAAACTACAGCTAGGAGTTAGCTGAAGTACCCTGCAGGGCTGCACTCTGTGTAATCCCAGCTCTTGACTTCATCCTTCACTTCATCCAGTGGTTTCATGTAGATATTAAGTAGGAATGGAGAGAGAGAGGGGAGCTCTGTGACTCCCCACAAAGCAGAGCCTAGAGCAGTGATGTTGAACCTATGGCACGGGTGCCACAGGTGGCACGCGAAGCCATATCTGCTGGTACATGAGCTGTTGCCCTAGCTCAGCTCCAATGTGCATGTGTGTGCCAGCCAGGTGATTTTTGGCTTGTACAGAGGCTCTGAGAGGGTGGTTTTGGCTTCCAGAGAGCCTCCAGGGCAGTGATTTTCAACCTTTTTTGAGCCGTGGCACATTTTTTACATTTACAAAATCCTGGGGCACACCACCAACCAAAATGATACAAAATGACGCCCATACATATAGTTAATAATATAGTTTCTAAATGTATTTAGTGTGAAACCTGGGCCTGTTTCAATGAACACAAAAGAGATATCCTGGCAGGAATGGTAGTTTGGGGACCCATGTTTAATTTCCCCACGGCACACCTGACCATGTCTCACGGCACACTAGTGTGCCACGGCACACTGGTTGAAAAACACTGCTCCAGGGAATGGGAAAGAGCATTTTTACCCTCCCCTAGCTCCTGGGAAACCTTTGGAGCCTAGGGAGGGCGAAACAGCCTATTGGGCCCACCAGAAATTGGGAAACAGGCCATATCCAACCACCAGAGGGCTTCTGGGGGGGCAGCTGTTTTTTCCCTCCCTAGGCATTGATTTATGGCTGTGGGCACTCGTGCATGCATGACAACATGTGCCCAGGCTCTTTTGGCACCCGAGGGAAAAAAGGTTTGCCATCACTGACCTAGAGCCAGTGATCCTCAAGTGCCGAAAGTATGTTTGTGCCCACACCCATATAATGCCCACCACGCACCACACACCCTACCAGACCCATCAGAAGTCAGGAAACGTGCCATTTCCAGCATCTGGAAGGCCTTTGGGTAAGCCTCTATAGCCTGTGGAGGGCAAAAAATGCCTTTCAAAAACTGAATCATCCAGAAAGTATGATGTTGATCCATAAGCATAGAAACATAGAAGATTGACGGTAGAAAAAGACCTCATGGTCCATCTAGTCTGCCCTTATACTATTTCTTGTATTTTATCTTAGGATGGATATATGTCTATCCCATGCATGTTTAAATTCAGTTACCATGGATTTACCGACCATGTCTGCTGGAAGCTTGTTCCAAGCATCTACTAGTCTTTTAGTAAAATAATATTTTCTCACATTACTTCTAATCTTTCCCCCAACTAACCTCAGATTGTGCCCCCTTGTTCTTGTGTTCACTTTCCTATTAAAAACACTTCTCTCCTGAACGTTATTTAACCCTTTAACATATTTAAATGCTTTGATCATGTCCCCCCCCCCTTTCCCTTCTGTCCTCCAGACTATACAGATTGAGTTCATTAAGTCTTTCCTGATGAGTTTTATGCTTAAGACCTTCCACCATTCTTGTAGCCCGTCTTTGGACCCGTTCAATTTTATCAATATCCTTTTGTAGGTGAGGTCTCCAGAACTGAACACAGTATTCCAAATGTGGTCTTACCAGCGTTCTATACAGCGGGATCACAATCTCCCTCTTCCTGCTTGTTTTACTTCTAGCTATGCAGCCAAGCATTCTACTTGCTTTCCCTACCGCCTGACTGCACTGTTCACCCATTTTGAGACTTTTTGAGAAGGAACCACAGCCCATTTGTACCCGCACGGGTTTCTTTCTAGTTATTCCTAGGTGCCTAAACAAAACCTAGGACATGGAATGAACAATTACAGTCATGGCCAAGCAATGATTCTACTGATTGCAGTAATTTGGAAAGAATATCTTTGCATGCATTTGGCAAAGTGCCTACCAGGGAAAGATTGGATCTGCTAGTATGGGAGTAGAAGCAATTAGCTGAGTCGACCCCTAGGTCTATAGGATTTAGGTGGCCGCCTCCTTAGCTAGAAGCCAACAGAGATATTAAGGCAGTACTTTGTTCTTTGAACCTAATGAATAGTTTTATATTACTGATGAATGAAGCTGAACAGGTATGTTGGAGCCGAGCACAAGGTGTGGGAAGAGAAATCCAAAATGAACGCACGTATGGACTGAATGCAGTCAGTCAATCTCCTAAAAGTTTCCATGGCAAGAAAACAAAAATTGATCTAAAAACGATTCTTTAAATTCCAATTTTACAAGAGGCTCATTTATATATCTTAATAGAGTTAGCGCCACAGTGAGCCTGCCAGCTAGGCTACACAAGAGCAATTTACCCATGTGGGATCTTACACATCCATTGTCAAACCTACGTATGAAAAGTCATCCAAATGTGTGTGTATGTTGGGGAGGTCGGTGTGTGTGCTAAAATATATTTTGCTCAAAAAAAATAAAGGGAACACTCAAAGAACACATCCTAGATCTGAATGAATGAAATATTCTCATTGAATACTTTGTTCTGTACAAAGTTGAATGTGCACAACAGCATGTGAAATTGATTGTCAGTCAGTATTGCTTCCTAAGTGGACAGTTTGATTTCACAGAAGTTTGATTTACTTGGAGTTATATTGTGTTGTTTAAGTGTTCCCTTTATTTTTTTGAGCAGTGTAGTAAAATTAAATTAAAATAATAAAGTAATAAAAATAAAATAAAATAAAAATGCTGCCTTGTTTAGAAAAGAGGTAGCAGTGAGGTGGAAGAATGGATTCTGAAACAGTATGAGACAGAAACTTACCATTTCAGAACTCATCCCAATACAGTGGTACCTCTACTTAAGAACGCCTCTACTTAAGAACTTTTCTAGATAAGAACTGGATGGTTTTTTTGCCTCTTCTTAAGAACTATCTTCTACTTAAGAACCTGAGCCCAGCAAAATTTGCCAGGAAATTTTGAGAGTTTGAGAGTGGCACAAAGGCCCGGCCAGTTTCCTGCCATTCTCCCTTTAATCTTGGCCATCTCAGGCTTTTCTGGGCTACCAGAAGAGCCTTTCGGTGGCACTTAAGGAGGCTTTGGCAGCCCAGAGTGAACAAAGCGCTTTTCTTTCTCTGGGCGCTGCCTAAGAGTCCCTCTTTTTTTTTTTTTAAGCCTTAAAGTTTTGGATTTTTTTAATTCACCTCACCTCACCTTCTTCCTTCAGCAGTGACTGTCCTCCTCCTCTTCTTCCTCCTCCCACCCAAATTCCAAGTTTTTATTTCTTTCCTAATGGGTTTGCACGCATTATTTGCTTTTACATTGATTCCTATGGGAAAAATTGCTTCTACTTAAGAACGTTTCTAATTAAGAACCTGGCCACGGAACAAATTAAGGCCTTAAGTAGAGGAACTACTGTATTATGCTAATCCGGGCGGGTAGGGGGGGGAAATGAAGGCATCATGGATCTCTCACACTTCAAGACAGCTTTTAGACACATACGAATAAGTTTAACAGAAACCTGTTCCACTGCTAAAAGCTCTCAGCATAAAAATACTGTCTGTTATGTCATGGCTTGGACAATGCTGTCCATCCAAACCATCCACAGAGCAAAACCAAGCCACCATGTGGCAAGCACAATATGAATGCACACTCTCCCTGCCCCCCCCCCCAGTGTGTAAGTGTGGGGGGAGAGGAAGTTTGTATGCTTTTAGAGCATGGATCAGTTTTCATTCCCTTTGCAAGTCGTAGCTTAGGCTGCTGCTTTACAAGCAGGTTCATGTCACTGGGATAAGAACGATGAAATTGCCTTCAGGGTTGTTCTTTTAAAATTGGCAGGAAAGCAGCGCGGTTGGGGGGCAAGAGGACTGCCTAGGCCTCTGCCTTGTAAGTCACCTACCACTGAACAGACAAAGTGTGAAGCTCTTATCCTTTTTTCTTTCTTTCTTTCTTTCTTTCTTTTATTTTTATTTATTTATTTAGTCCAATACATAATACACAATGAAGAGAATAGATATATAGTAATATAAATAAAGAAAAGAATAGAAGAAAAGGTATAAAAGTATAGGTGAACATATTTCAGAGGAAGAAAAGATAAATGAGATGAGGAGAGACAATTGGACAGGGGGCGGAAGGCACAGTGGTGCACTTATGCATGCCCCTTACTGACCTCTAAGGAACCTGGAGAGGTCAATCGTGGATAGTCCAAGGGAAAAATGTTGGGGGTTAGGGGTTGACACTACTGAGTCAGGTAATGAGTTCCACGTTTCGACAATTCGGTTGCTGAAGTCATATTTTTTACAGTCAGGTTTGGAGTGGTTAATATTAAGTTTGAATCTGTTGCGTGCTCTTGTGTTGTTGTGATTGAAGCTTTCTTTTTGGAAGCAAGACAATTGCCAAACTTGGATTCAGCGGGACCCCCACAGTGGAGGAAAAAGCCAGCATTGTAGGAGTTGAAGTCCAAATATCTTCAAGTTGCCAAGGTTGGGAAACACTGGATTAACCTACTTCCACTAACCACCATGCTTAGTTCTGTTCATTCAGACCGTTTCAGAAATCAGTTCCCAATTTCGCAAAACAGGAAGCATCTGTCGATCTAGTGTTTGAGGAGAAGAGAGGAGTAAATTTGTACAATACAGCCTTCCCTTGACTTTCACAGGGGATGGTTTCCAAGACCGCTCGCGAAAGTCAAATTTCCGCGAAGTAGAGATGCGGGAGTAAATACACTATTTTTGGCTACGAACAGTATTGCAGGACATGCCCTAACACTTTAAACTCCTAAATTACAATTTTCCATTCCCTTAACAACCATTTACTCACCATTATTACTGGTACTCACCATTGATTAAGACACTTAGTGATCCTGATATTTATTAACATAATTATTTATTAACAATAATTTGGCAATGATGTATGATGTCACAGGCGGGAAAAACCGTGGTATAGACTTTTTGCGAATGTTGGACCCGCAAAAGTCAAGGGAACACTGTAATTTCCGTCCACTCTCCTTATGTTTGTGGATTCAGCCATCATTAGACTGGGTGAAATCCTGTTCACGTCCTTTTCCTCCCCCTTTGCAACAGGGTTAGAAGAACCAGGAATGTGAATTTCCAAGCCCACTTTTTGAATTACAAATGGGAGCCTCTCCAAGCTGCTCCTTTTGTTCTCCTTTCTACTTAGCATTATTCCTCAGTGTAGCTGATCAAAGAAAGCTAGGGCGAAGTGCTCTCAGTCAGAAGGATGGAAAGCCAGTGGCCAATGAACTGGCTACCCCTAGCTCTCTGGGTACCAGCTGCTCTTTCATGTGCAAAATAACTGGGCAAAACTTCTTCTTTTTTTTAAACCCAGCTACACAATTAATAAGATCAATCCCTCAAAGTGCACAAGCGTTTAATGGGCCTCACAATGTAGTCTGAAAGAAACCCTCCCTTCTCAAGCCAGCCTGCATATTCTCCTTCTCCATTAAATGTATCACAGACTGTCTACTTTCCCAGGTCGATACCGTTTACGAAGAAGGCTGGCCAGAAATATTTTCATCAAAAGAAAAATGAGAGGCAATTGATACTAATTACCATTTTCTCCTACTTTATTTTTGCTTGTGGCACAGGGGCAAAAGCAGGACTGTAATAACTCACAGGCTGGAAGCTGTGGCAAAACTTGTAATTGTGGAAAAGCGAGATCGACATTACCATAATAACTGGCATTCAAGAAAAACACTGTTCATCTCACCACAGGATGAATCACACGAGGCAACCTGTTCGAAAACATTTCCCTGCGATGAAAAAGTTCTCTTGAAGTGTGAAAGGGACTCTCCGCATGACCGGTTGTTGCTTGTGCAAAGATTGTCTGTCCGAGTGTGGGAGGCCTCCACACCGAGAAAACTGGTTTTGCGGCTGTTTTTCTTGTTTCACTTTTCCAGTTAGTCACCACATAATTGAAAAAAATAGGTTGGCATCAGGAATCCTGTGTTGGTTATTGTTCAGGAAGCCATCCCCAAAGTCTGATTCGGAAGAACAGAATTCCATGATAAAATCTCAGTGAAATAGAAAACGGTTAGTGGATTTCTGAGTCCTCCAAGTGGGACAGCATACAAATCCAATTAATAAATAAAATAAATAAATTTCACTGAGGAGAAAGATTAAGATATTAAGATTAAGAGGATTTAAGACCATAGCAATCAAGTTGTCTCTAGATTATCGTAGTAATCAAGTTGTCTCTAGAACAGGGATCTCCAACCTTGGCAACTTTAAGACTTTTAATTCCCAGAATTCCTCAGACACAAAGCTGGTTGAGGAATTCTAGGAGTTGAAGTCCACAAGTCTTAAAATTGCCAAGGTTGGAGACCTCTGCTTTAGAAGGTACAGCTGTTCACACAGGCCCAGCACAGGGTCCAGACTGACAAGCAAACATAATACTATATCTTAACGTTTTTCAATCTCAGCAACTTTAAGATCTGTGGACTTCAAGTCCCATAAGTTTTATTTATTTATTTATTTATTAGATTTGTATGCCACCCTTCTCCGAAGACTCAGGGCGGTTCACAGGATACAATATAAAACAGTGCATATAAAACAAATCTAATTAATTAAAAAAAAAACTACAAAGCTAAAAACCCAGTATATTAAAATCAATCAACCAATTCAATCACAGCCATGCATCACATTTATTGGTCAGGGGGGTCTAGATCTAGTTGTCCCAGGCCTGGCGACATAGGTCAGTCTTGAGACTGTTGCGGAAGGCGAGGAGTGTAGGGGCAGTGCGTATCTCTGGAGGAAGCTGATTCCAGAGGGCCGAGACCCCCACAGAGAAGGCTCTTCTCCTAGGCCCTGCCAAGCGATATTGTCTGGTTGACAAGACCTGGAGAAGGCCAAGTCTGTGGGACCTAATCGGCTGCTGGGATTCATATGCCAAAAGGCGGTCTAGTAAGAAATCTGGTCCAATGGCTTTATAGGTCATTACCAACACTTTGAATTATGTCCGGAAACCAATCAGCAACCAGTGCAGTCCACGGAGTGTTGGAGAGACATGGGCATATCTGGGAAGTCCCATGACTGCTTGCGAGGCTGCGTTCTGCACGATTTGAAGTTTCCGAACACTTTCCAAATGAAAGTTCTCCAGTCAGCACAATGGAGATGAAGTCAGTTCTAGGTTTCCCCCCCCAAAGACCTGGTTGTTCTTCTGTGAGCGGGAGAATGCTTGTATAGAAGTAGTTATTAATGCACCCGATGTGTTCTGATTCATGGATCTGATTCATCCATTGTATGTTATCCATATTATATTTGTATCTGTATCAGGTACATACAATGCTTATTACTGTATCTGGAGTTGCATATGCATTCAATTCCTCACACTGCTGTTTTCAGAGAGTTGAGTTATTATTTTTTGCTTTAGACCTACAGAGCTTGTCCCAGACAGAATGTAGACTTCAAGTCCTCCATAATTCAAGCTGATATCCATTGGAAATAGAACAGGGTAGACGATTCTATTCCCCTTAGCTCTATTTCAATGGGCTTTTATGTTTTTGTAGACATTGTAGGAGAATCACGTTAGGCTACAGCAATGTTTCTCAACACTGACCACTTTAACATGTATGGACCAACTCCCAGATGTGTTGATTTCAACTTCCTGCAGCATGCGGGCTAGAAATTGATGTCCACGCTTCTTCAAAGTTGCTAAGGTTGACAAACACAGTATCAGCCCAAACCACCACGCATCTAATGAAGTGCTCTAGCTCACAAACACTTACCGGTAGGCCATTTAATAAAACTGGTTAGTCTAAACAGGTGCAACGGAAATCCTTCTAGCGTTTTTAGTGGCATGTGTGGGTGTGAATGCCCTCATGTGATGTGTGTTTAGATGGAAGCTAAAATTGCTTTTAAATAGTAAAAAAATAATAATAATGCATGGATCATACTGTTCAGAAGTGACAAGCAACAACAAACATAATCCTTGAACCAGTTTAAAAGCAACTACACCAAGAAGCAAAAGATTAAAAACCAGGAAAGAAAATTGGAAGGAATGATTATAACGATGGCCAGATACTCCATCATTTTACTCTAAGGCATTATTGCGTCTCTTTAGCTTGTGTGCCAGTCATTATCTTCCTAAGCTTACGTTAAATTAAACAAGGCTGTATTTCTTTTGGTCACATACTATGCTATTTCCCTTTTTAGGCAGCACTCTCCTCCTTACACACTCAGCTTTGCATGATGTTCAAATACAACTGCTATGTAGCTAATGAAGAACCCGAGAATCTCATCCATTTTTTAAAAATAATAAAAAGCATGAGACAAAGCAGGTTGCCCTAAAGCAGGCAAACTATTGGTATTTTTCCTAATATTTAGAACTCGCATACTATATAGATCCTAAATAGCTTCTCAAGAGTAGGAAAATAAATCAGTTTTTCCTGCTTTATTGTATTTATGTTATCCCATACAACTTTTCTCTCTTCGTTGAGAGAGAGAGAGAGACAGAGTGTTAGCAAACTGAAGAAAAAATTTTCCCCATTAAAAAAACAGGAGATGCTGTGATGGAGAGAACAATATTTGGCCATCACCATAAATGGCAACAAAGGGAACTTTTTATGGTTAGCAATAAGGGTGAGGCATTAGCAGGTACATGTTTGCAGCTATTAACTGGGCAGGTGCAATTTCCTGATGTTCCAACCAATTACTTGTAAATTGTGTTGATGCTACTAATCAACCTAACACAACTGCCAGGAAGAATAATTGTTGAGATTACAAGATTGTTTTCCTTTTTGTCTCAATGTTTAGAACCTAGCAATGCTGCTACCTATTGGGCACCAAAGACAACCAAAAGGTGCTGCCAGTCACTGATCTACTTATTCTACCTCTAGATCAGGGGAATTAAACTCGTGTGTCACTTCACGTTACATATTGGGACTTTCCCCCTCTTCGCTAAACTGGGTGTGGCCAGTGTGTGATTTATCTGGCCCATGGGCTGCAGCAGCTCTGCTCTAGATAGTAAAAATGTGATGCTTAAAGAATACAGTGGTACCTCTACCTACAAATGCCTCTACTTACGAACTTTTCTAGATAAGAACCGGGCGTTCAAGATTTTTTTGCCTCTTCTTAAGAACCATTTTCCACTTACAAATCTGAGTCTCTGAAACTGTAACTGGAAAAGGCAGGGAGAAGCCTCCTTGGGGCCTCTCTAGGAATCTCTCTGTGATTTCCCCAATCACACGCATTATTTGCTTTTCCATTGATTCCTATGGGACAAATTGCTGCTTCTTACAAACTTTTCTAGTTAAGATCCTGATCACGGAAAAAATTAAGTTTGTAAGTAGAGGTACCACTGTATTCTGCTAATGGCTTGACTGTGTTTATCAGCCATTGAGACCATCAAGGACATTTGCCAGTAATATCATTCTATTGCTTGAATAAGCTCGACTCCTGACAACTACATGGAGATAGTTTGGCATTGTCTTCTCCTAATAGAGAGAATCACACAGCCGTATTTACTTGCTGGCCCGCCTCAGAGTCCTGGGATTTCCAAATTGTTGCCCATCAGAATCACTCTGTGAGTGAGATGGGCACAGGGATGGTTTTTGGATTCTGCTACTGGCAGTTTGCTAAGGGACGTGCCTTGCAGGCGTGCAGGTGTTGTAAGCTGTGCGCTTTGCACATGGACAGTACTAAAAAAAGCTTCTGTGCATGTACGGAACCAAAAAACAAGATGGCGGCGCCTATGGCACCAAGAGAACCGGCTCAGGAGCATGGCAGCCCTGGGTTGCTGCCAGTTCCAGCATCCAGGCCACCAAGTTACTAACTGTTCTATAGAACTGGTCCAAACCAGCAGGAACCCATCTCTGGAGAAGTATCCAAATTTGATATATAACTAAAATGTAACTTTGATCTCATCCTGCTTAACTTTTCTGAGATCAATCAAGATTGGTCAGATGCTGCCACCTGCTGAGAATCCTGCATGACATAATGTCACAAATAATTTTTTTGAGCTCCCAAGTGAGGTTCTATGGTGGACTGCATGTTCCTGAAGGTGCAAGAACGGCATTGCGGTGGAGATTATGGTGAGTTTTAACCGGTCCACTCTCACCATTCAGAACACTCCCTGCGAGGAATCTGCAGGAACTGAAGTTTTGCAGTCAACTGGTAAATTGAGTGGCTGGAGGAATTTCAATCAAAGTCACATCCAATATGCCGCCTATATGTACACAAGGTTGGCAAAACCTTCACTTTCTTAATCACCATTGGAAATAATCAATTTACAAGTAAAGAGGGATTTTCTGAGCAGGAGGATAAAAAAAATATACTTGGGGAATCAACTGTCTTTCTGGATTAAAGGAGAAGAAAAAGGCTTTAAGAGGTTTAAATGTTCAACAAACAGCTTAATAAGAATTAGTTCTAAGGAAGTTTCAGAGATAAAGGAGACAGTAATTTTGAAAGGTTAAATTTTTGTGCCAGTGCTTTTTAAAACATCGGAATGGAATTAAACAAATAGGTCTGACAATTACCAGAAAAGTGGCCAAAACAGGACAAGGGAGGAGGGGATCATTAGAATAAACTGCAGAAAGAATTACACTAGATTTTCCCCCCAGGAAATGTTTAGGGAATTAGTTGTATGAAGATACAGATATAAGAATCTGTTTGGGATGCAAGGACAGTGTTCGTGTATTACTTTATACAACATAACAGTGAACTCAAAAGGACAAGCTTCAAAAAATATCTATTTACAATCTGGTCTTGAAGTTACAATTGCCACCCAGAAACACATAGTGCCACACAACTGCATTTTAGGCACCTGCCAGCCAGTTTGCATTTTTGACTGGTTGGAGTGTCCATGGCCACGACTGTAATTTAAAAGTTTTTGCTCTTTTCTGCCAAAAGAGGATATGCTAGACTTGCTTAACCACCACACAACTTGCTTCACTATTGCAGTGATTCATGTTATGACCATTGTAAAAATGTAGTAAAATCAAGACCAGTCACATGGTACTTCAACTTATGACCACAACCTATGGTGGTAATTCCAGACTCTATTGTAGTTTTAAGTCAAAGACTATCTGCATGAATTTTGGAGACAATTTATTTATACATACAGTGATACCTTGTCTTACGAACTTAATTGGTCCCAGACGAGGTTCGTAAGGTGAAACGTTTGTAAGACGAAACAATGTTTCTCATAGGAATCAATGGAAAAGCGATTAATGTGTGCAAGCCCAAAATTCACCCCTTTTGTCAGCCGAAGCGCCAGTTTTCGCACTGGTGGGATTCCCCTGAGGCTCCCCTCCATGGGAAACCCCACCTCTGGACTTCTGTGTTTTTTCGATGCTGCAGGGAAATCCCAGCATCACAAAAACAGGTGCTTCAAAGGAATCGCAGCATTTTGAAACAATTTGTACCATTACCTTCCTCCATATATTATTGAAAAATAAACTTTCTCAAAAGCCGAAAGTAGTTAAATGAATTAGAACTTTAGAGAAAACGTATTGTTTATAAAATCACATCACAGGGTAAAAAAGAAAATGGGCATCTGTGATTTTATAAACAATGAGTTTTCCCTAATGTTCCCATTCCTTTAATTTCACAATTAAAAAATTAAGATCAAGTGTTGGACACTTCCCCTCTTTTACTTCTCTTACAAATTCAAGTGTAAGATCTCCCTCAGACCATCAAATATAAGTTGACCTCAGACTTTCTAAGTAAATTTACTGTAGTGCAATATAATCAATTTAGTAGTTAATTTGTTCTATATTCAACATAACTGAACTAATGAAACCTACTTTTGTGCATAATTCGTTTTTATGAAATATAAAGACAGGAAGGAGGAGAACAAGCTTTCTATCAAATCACACTATATAACGAAGGAATCCTGAAGCTTGGCAATCTGTACCAGTTAAGTATTTGATTTGAATGTTAGATGATCTTGATATTTATGCAAATTATAATCAATTAAAGATGCATGTTAAGATACATCAAACCCCCTGAAAGATGCTATAACTATTTTTGTTGTTTTAATTCTGGATTTTTAAAAAATTCTGTTTTGCTAGCCATCAAGAGCTAGTTATATATGATAGGTGGCCTATAAATTTATTAAATAAACAGAAATATAATGCATGATATAAGGAAGTACATTGCCAATAGGAAAATACTAAAAATTCTTAATCTTGTAAACTGCTGTTAAGGCCACATAAATTTCAGCAACTGTGAGAATTAAAAAGGACTCCAAGAAATATGGAAAAATAATTAACTTTAAAAAAAGTCAATTTCTTAAATCTTTGCTTTATTGACCAAGTCCCTCTAAGTCAGGAAAAATCCTATGACATTTCAAAAATCATGATGATAAAATTACACAAGTGCCTATATTTATTTCTCCTTTTGATATTTGCTTTTACCTCTTATTTCAATATGCAGATTTTTTTAAAAGCAAATGAACATTATACACAGGGTTTTGTTTCCTCTGCTTGAATTTGCAATTCTGGGCTTGGACAGAATTTTTTTCTCACATATAATTAACATAATTTAAAATGGGTTGGGGGCTGGGAAATCAACAGCTTTTGTACTGCTTTTCACTTCCACAGTGTAAAGAAAAGCACATATAATCACTATGTGAAGCTTCATCTTTCTGTATCGGAGGGTAAAAACTGAGACAGTAAAAGTAACATGTTCCTGACGTAGGAAAGAGGAGACAAAAAGCAGCAACTAATCCCAGGAACCCCGACACCCACACTCGCCTCCCTCAGCTTTAAGAACTCCACGGTGCCTCTCAGCGAGACTAGCTGAGTTATTGTCAGGGGCTGTTCACACCCATGCTTTGCATCTTCCCTTCTAGAGCACAGTCTCCACCAGCTGATTTCTTTTTGCCTCCTTCGTGCTGTTTCTTTTGCTTCTTAGAAATTTCTTGATCTATTGGTGCAGGTTTCACAAATTTTATCATTTCCTTTAGACCTAGAGAGAAGAAGAATAAATACAGATGGATGCCAAAATGGGTATTACCAAGCATCATTCTTTCAGATTAGTATTTCCCTTTCACACAACCCAAACCACTATACAGTGATACCTTGTCTTACAAACTTAATTGATTCCGGGACGAGGTTCTTAAGGTGAAATGTTTGTAAGACAAAACAATGTTTCCCATAGGAATCAATGGAAAAGCGATTAATGCGTGCAAGCCCAAAATTCACCCCTTTTGCCAGCCGAAACGCCCGTTTTTGCACTGCTGGGATTCCCCTGCTATGATTCCCCTGCAGCATCACAAAAACACGGAAGTCTGGAGGTGGGGTTTCCCATGGAGGAGAGCCTCAGGAGAATCCCAGCAGCACAAAAACAGGTGCTTCGCTGGCAACCAAAGTCTGGAGGGGGGGGGGTGCGTCCCAGCGGCGGCAGTGGGTTTGTAAGGTGAAAATAGTTTGTAAGAAGAGGCAAAAAAATCTTAAACTCCGGGTTTGTATCTCGAAAAGTTTGTATGACGAGTCGTTTGTAAGACGAGGTATCACTGTATATAAAACTATTTCAAATAGTTAATCAGAACTACTTGAAATAAGGATCAGAACTGCAGCAAAAGCAATTGCTACCAACCTGTCTTCCACTGAGGACCTGTATACTGCACGAGTCAAAAAGAGGGTTGTGAAAATATTTACAGACTTCTGACATCCTGGACACAAACTGTTTCACTCCTACCTTCAAAAGGACGCTACAGAGCATTGCACACCAAAACAACTAGACACAAGAACAGTTTTCCCCCGAGTGCCATCACTCTGCTAAACAAATAATTCCCTTAACACTGTCAAACTATATTTACTAAGTCTGCACTATCATTTATCTTCTCATCGTGGCTATCGCTCATCCTCTCTCAAAAATGACTGTATGATGTAACTTTGTTGCTTGTATCCTTACAATTTATATTGACTGGTTCCTAATATATTGCTTATTTGTACCCGGACTATCATTAAGTGTTGTACATTATGATTCTTGATGGACTTTTCTTTTATGTACATTGAGAGCATATGCACCAAGACAAATTCCTTGTCTGTCCAATCACACTTGGCCAATAAAAAATCCTATTCTATTCCAGTTACTTTACTACATAAAGTAGTAGTTGCTGAATATTATAAGCATCCAAGCTCTCCCTTCTCTCTCCAGCAAGTGTCACAAGTAGCTAAAAGGGAGGAAACTCTTAAGCGAAGTCTTCCTTCTCAGGCTTTCTTGGGCACCTCTTCTATTTTGTCACTGATTTCCTCGACTGAAAAATTAATACTAACAACTACAGTGCAACTTCTAAAATATTCTGATTCAGGAAAACTAGAATAAAAATGGATCTTCTTAGTTTAATATAGTAAAGAAACACTGTTCAAGTCAGCCTCCCATAATTTACTGGCATTCAACATACTTGGATTACTATCAAGGATCCCACCTATACAGGTTAGTTCCCGACTTATGACAATTGAGCCCTAAAATTTTGTTGCTAAGTCAGACGTTTGTTATGTGAGTTTTGCCCCATTTTACGACCGTTCGTGCCACAGTTAATAAACGAATCGCTGCAGCTGATCAGTTATTAACCTAGTTGTTATGTGACTCTGGCTTCCCCGTTGACTTTGCTTGTCAGAAAGATCACAAAAGGTGACCTTAGGATACTGCAACGCTCATAAAGTCAGTTGCCAATCATCTGTATTTTGATATGATTATGGGAATACCGCTACAGTCATAAATGTGGAACTCAGTGCCACTGTATATTTGAACGGTCATTAAATGAACTGTGGTTTAGTCCAGGACTACCTGTAGTACCCATGTAGCAGATGATCAGCCCATAGGTTTCGTGGAATATAATTCCATGCTTTAAGGTCAGAATTATGAGTTTTCAAGGGGGGGACTCTAATCTTCAAGGACAATAGGCATTCAGACACCAAAAGCAAAATTACAGAGGCAGGAAATGGAAATGAGCATTATTACCCGGTGGCATGAAATCCTTTAATTTATCTGGTATAACGATTCCTTCCTCTGTCTGGTAATTCTCCAGAATAGCACATATAGTCCGTGTTGTAGCACACATGGTGGCATTGAGCATATGTACAAATTCCACCTATCAAAATAAAACATTGCTATGTGTCATGCATTTCCCGAAAAGCAAACATATATTTCCAGAAACCTTACTAAGTCCCCAGCATTTAGTTAAAAGTAATTACTATGATTTATATAACTGCCCAGTTTTTAAAATAAATTTACAACTTATTTTTTCACATTAAATCCACATTTAAAATATAAAATATATTATTATTTTAAAATATAAAACGTATTAATACAGAGAAAACACTGCCACTACGTATATCTGGCTAGCTAACCATTCTGCAAATAATTTTATTTACAAATGCCAAAGCTCTTTGTACACAGGTATGTGCTCATTCGTTCATTCTAAACTTTATAAAACCCATGATAATCCAATGGTTCTTTTAATCTATAAATCTCAGTTTCTATAATCTTTAGAATATTTCTTTTCCAAGTTATCAATCCTATGGCTTATATATAGCTTATATAATGGTATGTATACTACCTATTTTATACTAAATGGAATATATACTATTTTATACTAAAATACCATTATTTTAGTAAGTTAGATTACATAACTGGCATGTTGCCAATATTCAAATTGGATATGCATCTATACATTTATCTCAGTCTTTCTCTATCATTTCTACCACAACAATTCCAAATTATTATATTTTGAGCAACTGCCCCAAATGCTGAATGAGAAAAAATCACGCTATGACAAAATTGCAGATTTTCTAAAATAATAATAATAATAATAATAATAATAATAATAATAATATGTAAGCTGCTCAAAGATAATCCTTTTGACTATAACACTAAAAAAGTTATTCACAACTGTATAAATGCTTCCAGAGTGCTTGAATGATAACACAACATACTTTATCCATCATCTTTTTGGTTTGGCCATAGCGTATCCGTAACCGACGTGCTTGGTAATCAGTACAGTTTGAACAAGAAACAAGTTCACGGAAAGCACCAGAACCAGGGAACCATGCTTCCAGATCCAGTTTCTTACTGGCAGCATGATTTAAGGAACCTGTAATAGCAGGAGACAGCATTTAGTGTAGTATTAGGAGAAGTAATATTAAGAAATAATCTCTCGATCCTCTAAAAACGAAAATGTTAGGATGGCCTACGACTTTGACAAATTAATACTGGTACACAACTACGTATTTGAGAAGGCATAGAGGTTCTATTTTTATTAGATGTTAGTGGTAAAATACTGTGCATATATACTAGGGAATCACCCCCCACAACTAGAAATTGTTCTGAGAGAGAAGTACCTGAGACAATATTCACAATGTGATAAGGGATGCCTAGTGACTGGTAGAACTGTTCAGCAGTGGAAATCATCTCATCAAACATTTCCCAAGATTTATTATCATGCGGTGATGCATAGACAAACTGCTCAATCTAAAAAAAGAAAAGGGGGGGGAAGAGAATTAGAAATCAAACTAAAAAATATAAGAAAGAGACTCAGATTTTGAGAGAACAGCTGTGAAACTAGTGTTGTATTAAGAATATCAGAACTTAAGAAAGTTAATTCATTTCAATATTATGGAATCTGACACTGCTCTTAGTGTTAATGAATTGAGATATAATGACTTTATATATAAGCAATCTAAACCAGCAATTTGTGTAACAAGAAATATGCTGCCCAATATTGAAAATCTACCTTAGTAAACCACTCTAAATTTGTTACCATTGAGCATGCCATTTAACTGAAATAAAATACCTTGCAAATGTTATATTTAACAAACTCATACACAGAATCTTAAACACAAATATACATTGTTTCATTCTTATTAAAACTGTTTTATTCTATTAAAAAGCTTTGGGTTACATGTTCATTCCTCATACATTTTCCAAAGAAAAGGTTCCTACCTACCACTCATTTAAAGAAACATTTTTGTTAGTACTATGTACAAGATGGTTGTGTTTACAATAATGAATGCTTGTACGTATTGAAGTACAATAGCTTTAATAGGTAGTGTTGCAAATTGCCATAAGAGGGAGCCAGAAAGCATGGTTCTGCTCTCTCTACTCTTTCTGATTCACTGTGATTGATGTAGTAAACTCTGTGATTCGTAAGCTGTAATGCATGTCTGATATGTAAGACAAAGACAGGCTTGTAATATTATTATTATATTGAGAGAATTTCACTGATTTGAATATGTATGACCAGACTGCTTAATTTGACTTTGCTACTTCTAAAGTAAACACTATTTTATACACATTAATGTATCTATGTAATTATATCTCCTGGATATCTGCTGGAATCCCACATTTCCTCTGTGCATTTCCTTAATAACTCAAGGCTCACACAGACTCCTTAACAATTTTCATTTCTTATTATGACACTGAATCCTGTGCAGACTGAAGAAGGAAGCTGTACAAAGACAGAAAACTTTAAGCATAGTTACAATTAAGAGGAGCTGTTGGAATTTTAAAATTATACTTCTGCTCCACTCTGTAAGTATAGGTCTCTAGACAAGATTGTCAAGTTAACTATGAAAAATTCTGACAATACAGATAATAAAATCCCAAAAGGTGTTACATGGGCATACTGAGCATATCCTTTACTGCCCATTCCGCTGCATTCTAGATCTTTTGAAAAATCTGATTGGTCTTTAAGGGTAGCTCTGTGTAGACCACATTGCAGTAGTTAAACTATAAGGTAACCAAAGCATGATTGACAGTCTGAAGGCATCCCAATCTAGAAAAGAGTGCAACTGTAGCACCAGATTAAGTTGGCCCAAAGCTTTCTGGCCATAGTTGTCACCTACTTATTGAGCAACTATGAGTTTCAAATTGTGCACCATTCTTGAATGGGGAAGAGTAATCCCATCCAAGGTCAAGTTGGTGCTGGTGAGACCACATTTGGAATACTGTGTTCAGTTCTGGAGACCTCACCTACAAAAAGATATTGACAAAATTGAACAGGTCCAAAGACAAGCTACAAGAATGGGGAAGGTCTTAAGCATAAAACCTATCAGGAAAGACTTAATGAACTCAATCTGTATAGTCTGGAGGACAGAAGGAAAAGGGGGGACATGATCGAAACATTTAAATATGTTAAATTAGGTTCAGGAGGGGAGTGTTTTTAATAGGAAAGTACAAGGGGACACAATCTGAGGTTAGTTGGGGGAAAGATCAGAAGCAACATGAGAAAATATTATTTTACTGAAAGAGTAGTAGATCCTTGGAACAAACTTCCAGCAGACGTGGCTGATAAATCCACAGTAACTGAATTTAGACATGCCTGGGATAAACATATATCCATCCTAAGATAAAATACAGGAAATAGTATAAGGGCAGACTAGATGGACCATGAGGTCTTTTTCTGCCGTCAATCTTCTATGTTTCTCAGTTCCCAGATCTGAGTGGTCCAAACAAAAACATATAGAAAATAATTTGCAAATAGATTAAGAAATATAACTGAATCAAGACTTTTACTGTAAGCACATGATATACTTGGACAACAGGATGGCATAATAGGGAACTAAGAATTCTGAGCTGAGGAAATAGGCCCAAGGGTGGGTTCTGGATCCTTTTGCTGCAGGTTTGCTTAGGGTCGCACAGTTTGCTCGTGTGCCCGCAACAATTAAAAAATAGCTTCTGTACACGTGCAGAAACAAAAAATAGCTTCTGTGCATGCACAGAAGCAAAATCTGGAGACCTCACCTACAAAAAGATATTGACAAAATTGAACGGGTCCAAAGACGGGCTACAAGAATGGTGGAAGGTCTTAAGCATAAAACGTATCAGGAAAGACTTAATGAACTCAATCTGTATAGTCTGGAGGACAGGAGGAAAAGGGGGGACATGATCGAAACATTTAAATATGTTAAAGGGTTAAATAAGGTTCAGGAGGGAAGTGTTTTTAATAGGAAAGTGAACACAAGAACAAGGGGACACAATCTGAAGTTAGTTGGGGGAAAGATCAAAAGCAACGTGAGAAAATATTATTTCACTGAAAGAGTAGTAGATCCTTGGAACAAACTTCCAGCAGACGTGGTAGATAAATCCACAGTAACTGAATTTAAACATGCCTGGGATAAACATATATCCATCCTAAGATAAAACACAGGAAATAGTATAAGGGCAGACTAGATGGACCATGAGGTCTTTTTCTGCCGTCAGTCTTCTATGTTTCTATGTTTCTAAATCCAAGATGGTGGTGCCCGTGGAGACACTGACAGAACCGGCTCTGTGACATCATCATCAAGTTACTAATGGTTCTAAAGAACCGGTTAGAACCGGTAGGAACCCACGTCTGACTAGGACATCTTGTTAAGTAAACATACGAAAGTCAAAAGAAATATGGAAGGGTATCTCTTAAGTGGTCCCTCAGAACTCAACATGCAATCATTTTCTACTATTAGTCTTAAATAAAGGAGAACAGAAACAAGTTTCTGGTCTGTTCCATAAAGTCCAAACTCTGATGATAATGAGCATAGCTTGGAAAAACACAGAATTGGGGTGGTGGTTAAATGACTGTTTTTAGGTTAGGTGAAGATCAATAGCATAATCCATCTTCACATTTAAGGCTGAACTGAATTCTAAATGTACAGAAATATTCAGATGTGTTACTTGTATCCAATGATTGGGAATGACTCTTTTACCAAATCTTTCTTTTCAAAATACAGTGATGCCTCGTCTTACAAACGCCTCGTCATACAAACTTTTCGAGATACAAACCTGGGGTTTAAGATTTTTTTGCCTCTTCTTACAAACTATTTTCACCTTACAAACCCACTACCGCCGCTGGGATGCCCCGTCTCCAGACCTCCGTTGCCAGCGAAGCACCCGTTTTTGCACTGCTGGAAATTCCCCTGAGGCTCCCCTCCATGGGAAACCCCACCTCTGGACTTCCGTGTTTTGTGATGCTGCATGGGAATCCCAGCAGGGGATCCCAGCAGTGCAAAAACTGGCGCTTCGCTGGCAACGGAAGTCTGGAGGTGGGGTTTCCCAGCGAGGGGAGCCTCAGTGAAATCGCAGCATCGCAAAAACACAGAGGTCCGGAGATGGGGTTTTGAGGACTTCGGTGTTTTTGCGATGCTGCGATTTCACTGATGCTCCCTTCACTGGGAAACCCCACCTCTGGACTTCCATTGCCAGCGAAGCGCTCATTTTTGCGATGGTGGGATTCTCCTGCTGGGATTCCCCTGCTGCATTGCAAAAACACAGAAGTCCGGAGATGGGGTTTCCCATGGAGGGGAGCCTCAGGGGAATCCCAGCAGTGCAAAAGCAGGCGTTTGGCTGGCCAAAGGGGTGAATTTGGGGCTTGCACGCATTAATCGTTTTTCCATTGATTCCTATGGGAAACATTGTTTCATCTTACAAACTTTTCACCTTAAGAACCTCGTCCCGGAACCAATTAAGTTTGTAAGACAAGGTATCACTGTATGTTCTTAAAATACAATTTTGACTTTGCCTTGTTGGACTTGGAAACAGTACTGAATGCATGAAGGGTGATCTGTGCATTCTGTGCTTTCAAATTTTATTTTTTATACACTGAAGGTAGGTGCAAAAAAACCTGAAAAACATTCCCCCCCCCCCCCCAAAAAAAAAACTAGATAGCATTACCTTTTCAAACTGATGTACTCGGAAAATGCCTCTGGTATCACGACCGTGCGATCCTACTTCTTGGCGGAAGCAAGTAGACAGCCCAGCATATTTGATGGGTAAATCTTCCGGTTTCAGCCATTCATCCCTGTGCAATGCTGCAATTGGCTGCTCAGATGTAGCAATCAGATATTTTTCATCAACGGTATTATCATCGCTCTTCTCACTGCCTTTTCCCAGGACCTGGGAAGAAGTTTGGAAATCAGACAACTGCAGCAGCACACTGTTTTATATCCCCAAACTTTCTACTTCAGATGAATGCAAGTTTAAATTAACTTAAGTATAAACATTACAAATATATGTACACATTTAAAATATCATTATAAAACTACTAGTATCTAGACATGGGCTATCTCTTTTTGGTTACCTTTAAACATACTTCAATTTATAGTAGGAATATTTCTTTTCCAACAGAAGGGTAAACATTTGAAATAAAATATACAGGTAATTGCCCTATTTAAAGATTTATCAAAATATGTGAAAAATTTCTATGACTCCATGGATAATCTGGCCGCATGAATCCCAGTGACCAGTTAGGTCCCACAGAGTGGGCCTTCTCCGAGTCCTGTCAACTAAACAATGTCGTTTGGCAGGACCCAGGGGAAGAGCCTTCTCTGTGGCGGCCCCGGCCCTCTGGAACCAACTCCCTCCAGAAATTAGAATAGCCCCCACCCTCCTTGCTTTTCGTAAGCTCCTTAAAACCCACCTCTGCCGTCAGGCATGGGGGAACTGAGATATTCCTTCCCCCTAGGCCTCTACAATTTATGCATGGTATGTTTGTATGTATGTTTGGTTTAATAATAAGGGTTTTTTAGTTGTTTTAGTATTGGATTGTTACACGCTGTTTTTATCATTGTTGTTAGCTGCCCCGAGTCCATGGAGAGGGGCTGCATACAAATCCAATGAATGAATGAATGAATGAATGAATGAATGAATGAATGAATAAACAAACAAACAAACAAACAAATAAATCTAATTACCCACTGAGATAGCAACAAAAATAGTCTTGCACGAAGATTTAATAGAAAAAAATAACAATGTGTATGGAAATGGATAAACTAACAATGGAATTTTAAAATAAGGATGATTCAGAATATTGGGATAGGTTCTGAATGTTGGGATAGGTTCTATTGTTGGCTGGAAAAAAGGAAAATGTAAAGATATATAGTCAAAAAAGAACAGAAAATTGGGGACTAAAAAAAGAGGATTGGTGAGAAGGGGGAAAAAAAGGAGAGACACCAAAGTAAGATCAATGTACAAGATGTATAATAATAGATATGTAATAGAGATTGAGCAAAATAAGAATTCTAAAGCAGGTATGTCACACAATGTCCAATGCTTTTAAATGTTTTGTGTTTGTATATCTATGTATAAATAAAGAATAAATAAATATTTTTAATTTTTAAAAAAGTCTAGCAGCTCACAGCCAACGCTATTGAAATGATACTGTTCTTCTCACATCTTACCTTGTAGAGCTCTTCATCAAACTGACTTAGCTGGGCCACTTCCTGCATCACTTCTTTTCTCATGAAGAAAGGTGTATAAACTGGGGTGTATCCCTGGCTATGTAGTGTCTGCAGAGCATACTGAATGAGGGCTTGCTCTAGAAAAACCAAAGGTCCCTACAACGAAAGAGAAACAGATTAACACCCATGCTTTTAAAAAGGTCTGGGGACTCTATATTCAGATTGTCTTCTACAATTAAGTAAAAGACCTATTTACAGAAGCTTCATTCATCCAATTTTACTTTAAATGCATGTGGGGATCATATTCCTCCCCTCCCCACATACTGTAACTGAAATACTTCAGTTATACAACTCCTGAAAGTCACAGCCAGGTGAGAGCTTCTGTGAGGTATATTTAGCAAAAGCTGGAAGGAATTAGGTCTCCCACCTTTTCACGAAAATGATAATCATTACCTTAAGGAAGTATCCTCTGCTTCCAGCTACAACAGCTCCTTTTTCTCCCTCGTAGCCATCCACCATGACAACCAGATCCACGTGAGAGTACTTCTTCCTCTCGGTGCAGTCTCCCCATACTCTCTCTTCTTTATTATCTACATCCTACCAATTTCAACAACAAAAAAGAGAGGATACTTTGTGTGTCTCAAAAAGCATTACCTGTCCAAAGAAGAATCTACTGCACATTTTGTTTGGTTGTAACATAACATAATTAACTTCCATTTAATTACACACTAGCATTTAATAAACTGGCCAAAACAGTGTCATGCAGAAGCCTTTTTGCATTATACTGTTCTCTGCCTCAGTGTATTATGATAAATACTTCAAGAACTACCAAGAGATGACAGATCAGAATTTGTTCTAATATGAAAAGACAATGGTGCTCTGGGAAATAGAGATTACATTCAGTGATTTCCCTGTACTGGAGAATTCCTTATAAAGGAATTCCTTATTGCAAAGCTCGCCTCGTAAAATGTGCTATTCTGCAATCAAACTCAAACTCAACCCAGACAAGACGGAGTGGCTGTGGGTTTTGCCTCCCAAGGACAATTCTATCTGTCCGTCCATTACCCTGGGGGGGGGGGGGAATTATTGACCCCCTCAGAGAGGGTCCGCAACTTGGGCGTCCTCCTCGATCCACAGCTCACATTAGAAAAACACCTTTCAGCTGTGGCGAGGGGGGCGTTTGCCCAGGTTCGCCTGGTGCGCCAGTTGCGGCCCTATTTGGACCGGGAGTCATTGCTCAAAGTCACTCATGCCCTCATCACCTCGAGGCTCGACTACTGTAACGCTCTCTACATGGGGCTACCTTTGAAAAGTGTTCGGAAACTTCAGATCGTGCAGAATGCAGCTGCGAGAGCAATTATGGGCTTCTCCAAGTATGCCCATATCACTCCAACACTCCGCAGTCTGCATTGGTTGCCGATCAGTTTCCGGTCACAATTCAAAGTGTTGGTTATGACCTATAAAGCCCTTCATGGCATCGGACCAGAATATCTTCGGGACCGCCTCCTGCCGCACGAATCCCAGCGACTGGTTAGGTCCCACAGAGTTGGCCTTCTCCGGGTCCTGTCGACTAAACAATGTCGTCTGGCGGGACCCAGGGGAAGAGCCTTCTCTGTGGGGGGGCCGACCCTCTGGAACCAGCTCCCCCCTGAGATTAGGATTGCCCCCACCCTCCCTGCCTTTCGTAAACTCCTTAAGACCCACCTCTGCCGTCAGGCATGGGGGAACTAAAACACCTCCCCCTTGCCCATGTTGTTTTGTTGATTGATTGACTGTGTGCCTGTTTTTTATATATACTGTTTTTATGAGATTACTAATTTTAAATTGTAATTAGATTGGTGGGCATTGGATTTAGTATTATGTACTGTGCTGTTTTTTATTATTGTTGTGAGCCGCCCCGAGTTCGCGGAGAGGGGCGGCATATAAATCCAATAAATCTAATCTAATCTAATCTAATTACTTACAATCTGACAATAACTACTAAAAATTCTAAAAATAACTGAACCAATAGTAGTAATTATCTTAAAACTTGTCTTGCTGGGCACTGGTTCTTCTGGCTACTTCTGCTCATCCTTAAATTTACTTACCAGCTGTTATTGGGCTACAGAGCACAGGAAGGAAAAGAAGGACCAGTCTATCAACTCTTTTGGCTGCTAATAAGAATTCTATCACTTTCAACAATAGATGTCACTGTGAACTTCATTCCATCTTTCTTATTCTTTCTGGATCACAGGTTTTAGATTGTGAGGTCAGTGGACAGCACTACCTTACCCTTACTTGACCTGTGAGCTGCCCCGGGTGCTTGTTTTTGCCTGAAGAGCAGAGTAAAATGCTCTAAATAAACAAAATGGAGTTGATGTTACACAGTTCGCACTTACACTGTGTTGATCCATATGGTTTGTTTCTCATTTATATTTTAAACAATAATGTGATTTAGCACAGGGTTGGTTCTTTTATATTGGTAGCTTCTTTCTTTGAAGGATAATTGCATTATAACGCAAACCATATTAAATCCTCATCTTCCTCACCAGGGATTTACCCATACCCACACTACAGCTGTGCAAAAGAGCACCTGAAATTAGATTGTCACTATTGTTTCAAACAGACCATAACCAATCACAATGTACAATTACATGCGGGGCATGGAAATTGTTCCTACTTCATCATTGCTGATTGGCACAGAGGGATGAAGAAGATTTCCAATTTCTCGGAGATTTTCAAAGCGCTCTGCTTCCAGTTTCAAGCGTTCTTCGTCACATTTCAGGATTGCTTCATCAATCAGGAGACGGATTTTCTTGATTTGGTTAACTTGAAGGCTCTGAAGCACAAGAGAATGGCTGGGTGTGTCAGCATGTCATAATGAGAGAAGATTTGAAAACACTCCATGTAAAAAGTGGATTTTAAGGGGGCAGGACTGTAACTTTAGGCTCATCATATTTTAGCTGAAAGTTATCATACCAAACAAGTGGTCAAGAAAGATGTTTGATTTACCTGACTAATATATCACTACAAGCTAATTTTGACAGACTTTGGTTGAATAAATGTGACCATTACAAAAGCTAGTTGGTAAAATTACTAATCCAAGAATGAAAAGGATCAGTAGTAAGATGCAGCAGCATGGATGTGTTCAGGATTATAGGCTTTGTCCAGAAGTTCCTCATTTTATTTTCCGCCTTCCCTGACTTGATATATCTTATGAATAGGACCATTTTGTTGTATGAGCCATGATAGATGATTTGGCATATCATTCAAAACACAGCAAATTATTTATTTACTGTCAAAAGTAAGCCAAAGGTTAGCAACATAGAAGCATAGAAGACTGACGGCAGAAAAAGACCTCATGGTCCATCTAGTCGGCCCTTATACTATTTTCTGTATTTTATCTTAGGATAGATATATGTTTATCCCAGGCATGTTTAAATTCAGTTACTGTGGATTTACCAACCAAGTCTGCTGGAAGTTTGTTCCAAGGATCTACTACTCTTTCAGTAAAATAATATTTTCTCATGTTGCTTTTGATCTTTCCCCCAACTAACTTCAGATTGTGTCCCCTTGTTCTTGTGTTCACTTTCCTATTAAAGTGAACCTCCTGGCCCTTATTTAACCCTTTAACATATTTAAATGTTTCGATCATGTCCCCCCTTTTCCTTCTGTCTTCCAGACTATACAGATTGAGTTCATTAAGTCTTTCCTGATACATTTTATGCTTAAGACCTTCCACCATTCTTGCTAACACAGAACTGCCAATACAATACTCAGATTGAGGATTCCTTTTCCCCAAGTGCATTATTTTACATTTGGAAACATTAAACTGCAGTTTCTATTGCTTTGACCATTTATCTAGTAAAGCTAAATCATTTACCATATTACAGATGCCTCCAGGAATATCAACCCTATTGCACACTTCATCGGCAAATAGGCAAACCTTTCCTACCAAACCTTCCTCTATGTCACTCACAAACATATTAAAACGAATAGGACCCAGAACAGACCCTTGTGGCACAGCGGTTGTAACCTGTCTCTGCTCAGAATATTCACCATTAACAATAACTCTCTGATGTCTACGCTTCAGCCAGCTGCAAATCCATTGAACTATCCAGGGATTAAATCCAATCTTCACTAATTTATCTATCAGCTCTTTATGTGGAACCGTATCAAAGGCTTTGCTGAAGTCCAGATAGGCAATAATGTGAATTAAAATAGTGTTCTTGCACTATCTTCAGCTCACAGTGCAAGAGAATTTGAAGTATATCCCTAAAACCCCCACTGAACTATACCTTAAAGACAAGCAAATAGCACAATAATGGAAATACATTCAAGAACACACAAAGAACAGAAATCTGTACAAACATCCCTCTCCCAAATTTAAATCATAATGTATATCACTTTCTCAAATATAATACAGGCATCGAAAGTCAGTGAATAGCAAAATAAGAAATGAACTTACTGTTAAGGTGTCCACTGAGAGTTCGTCAAGATTTTGTGCCTGATCTGGTATATCATCACTGTTACCCACAGGTTCTTTCTTCTATAAAAAGAAATATTAATAAAAAGGAAAACACGTCAGCAAAGAAAAAACAATAGGAAATATTAAATTGCTTTTGAATTCCATTTCTAGATTTTCAGAACAAAATAGTTACCAAGACAAAATACTAGTGACCTGAACAAGGCATTATATTTGATGAGGAAAAAGCAGTATGTCTTTTGTCTAAATATATAAAACCTTAAGGAAAGAAAAATCCGAACAAGAAAGCCCACCTCCCTCCCATTTTTCCACATTGGTTTCATTTTTTTTTGTCAGGAAAATATAGATGGGGTTTATTTCAAATTTTTCATACTGTAGTGAAAGCATATCATCTAGCATTATTTGTTGTAAACACAATGGCTCTCGTCTCTTTATTTATCAATAAAGGAAGAAGGGAAGATGACCCATTCTTTTAAAAAGGGCATTTCATTAAAAATTTGTCAGTGCTACGCATTGTTTCCAATCATCTTTCTTTGTAAAATTGACTTCAAATGGTACTCAAATTGTTCACACAAGACAAAATGAAGCAGCTCATCCAGTGTTTTCTTTTTAGTTAGGGGAGAGAGGGAATCATTGTCTTTACTATTCCGAAAATCAAAATGAATTTGGGATGCTCTGGGATGTTCATGTTCAAATGTTGAGTACATGTCATGATCACAATTCAAGTGTGCCCTTTTTCTCCATGTTAGTTCAAATACCACCTGCTCAGCTAAAATGTCTCTGGTGTTGTTTTTAACACTGCTAATCATATAGTAAGGAATCTTTATTGGAGCACCTAAGATTCTGCCCTGAGGGTGTATAATATCAGCGCAAAGAGTCAGAGTCTTCTCACCACACAAACACTGTTCTTTTCAGGCCTCTGTCTCTATGCATCAAGAGAGAAGGGACAACTGTTCCAGATTACTCTTTCCTATTAGGATATGGAGAAGGGGATGGCATTGGACCAGATTACCTCCGGAACCGCCTGCTACCGCACGAATCCCAGCGACCGATAAAGTCCCACAGAGTTGGCCTTCTCCGGGTCCCGTCGACTAAACAATGCCACTTGGCGGGACCCAGGGGAAGAGCCTTCTCTGTGGCGGCCCCGGCCCTCTGGAACCAACTCCCCCCAGAGATTAGACCCTCCCTGTCTTTCGTAAACTACTCAAGACTCATTTATACCGCCAGGCATGGGGGAGTTGAGATATTCCTTCCCCCTAGGCCATTACAAGTTATGCATGGTATATTTGTGTGTATGTTTGGTTTTATAATAGGGGTTTTTAGTTGTTTTATTATTGGATTGTCACATGCTATTTTTATCATTGTTGTTAGCCGCCCCGAGTCTACAAAGAGGGGCAGCATACAAATCCAATAAATAATAATAATAATAATAATAATAATAATAATAATAATAATAATCATAATCTATTCAGGAGAGGATGCCTAGTCACCAGCAGGTAAAATGGAAAGCTTCACAGACTGCATTCATCTGAGGGGGGTTTCTAATTCATCCCTTAGCAATTTAATCACATAATAAATCTTCTTATATACAGAATTTTTTATAAAAAATGAATCTTTTTCTGCTGTCAATCTTCTATCTTTCTAGGTTTATTATGTGATTAAATTGCTAAGGAATTGTAAAAGATGAATTGTAAAGGCTGTATGTATGTGTGTATGTTCCAGCACAACATACATACTTATGCATATTACGCTGAATAACATACGTATGTATGTATGTGTGTGTGTGTATATGTATGTATGTTCCAGCATTGAAATTGCCTGGAGCAATTTCAACAAAACTTGGTACACATGACTTACTATCTGGTGGCAAATACTGTGGGGGGTAAGACACCCCTAGCACCCCTAGGAGTAGCGTTTTGGAATAACGGTCGTCTTCTGTACACTGAGCTAGCTTCGCGTTAGGCCATGGTGTGCTCAAAGGCCTCTGTACTGGCCTAATCTTGGCTCCCTTCACTTGAGGGAGGCCTAGGCCTGAGTTGGGGCGAAGGATGATCCTGGGAACACAGGCCGAAGCAGCTCCTTGTGAGATCATACAGGGAACGAGGTCAGCACAGAGGCCTTTCATTGAGCACGCCACGGCCTAAGCCAGGGCTCGGGAACGTTGGCTCTCCTATGACATGTGGACTTTAACTCCCAGAATTCCTGAGCCAATTATGCTAGCTCAGGAATTTTGAGAGTTGAAGTCCACAAGTCATAGAAGAGACGACATTCCCTACCACTGGCCTAAGCAGATAGTTCGCCTCATCTCACAGCTTTGGTCCGTCCTTCATCTCATCTCATAGTGAGGAGGACAGGACCAACCCAACTGAGGTGAAACAAGTATGGAGGCCAGAGAGGAGACCCAGCCTATTTCCGCAGGGGTGGAGAAGGCATAGCATGGGCCAGCTCAGGGATTTATATTCCAGACACAGGGCCAGTTTGAGGAAATGCTAAAACGGCTGGTGGCAGAGGCAGGAGGGGTGATACTTCTAAATCCCCCAGCTGTCTACAGGTTACGTAGTTGGGATTTGAATAAGGTCCTTATATTTTATTTATTTATTTATTGGATTTGTATGCCGCCCCTCTCCGAAGACTCGGGGCGGCTAACAGCAATAATAAAACAATGTACAATAATAATCCAATAAATACTAAAAATG
This sequence comes from Erythrolamprus reginae, assembly GCF_031021105.1. Classification (NCBI taxonomy): domain Eukaryota; kingdom Metazoa; phylum Chordata; class Lepidosauria; order Squamata; family Dipsadidae; genus Erythrolamprus; species Erythrolamprus reginae. The sequence continues at coordinate 48,799,764 of NC_091952.1, forward strand.
ATTAAAAACCCATTAATATAACAAACCAAACATACATACAGACATACCACACATGAAATTGTAAAGGCCTAGGGGGAAAGAGCATCTCAATTCCCCCATGCCTGGCGGCAGAGGTGGGTTTTAAGTAGCTTACGAAAGGCAAGGAGGGTGGGGGCAATTCTAATCTCTGGGGGGAGTTGGTTTCAGAGGGCTGGGGCCGCCACAGAGAAGGCTCTTTCCCTGGGTCCCGCCAAGCGGCATTGTTTAGTTGACATTTTAAAACCCTGTAAATAAAATTATTTTCATTTGACACTATAGATATAACTCATTCCTTTTCCTGACTAATACAAGAATGGGATAAATAAATACAGAGTAATTAGCTAGCAATGTATAAAAGTTTGGATAAAGTAATCAAAACAGAGCACGTAACTTCAGTTTACTATGATTCTGTTCAATGAAGTAATAACATTTTTGCTTTTAACAAAATGTACTGCACCTTCATTTTTTCTCCTATGGTTTTGCTGCACAAGTTCTTCAGTTTGTTCAGGTTGTCTGCCCGGAATCTGCCTAGAAGAAATGCACCGAAAAATTTACAAAACCTGATGTTTAAAGAACAAACTTTCCAAGCAATGTTAAGTCTACCTTTTGCATTACTATTACTGGCAATTAAGTACATTCATCAAACAGATGGAGCAAAGTACTGAAGAAATATTAGAAAATTATATTTTTTTTGATAGAAGGGGAAAACTCCTTCTACACATAAACAATACAGATAGTCCTCGAACTTACAACAGTTCATTTAATGACCATTCAATGTCACGGCACTGAAAAAATTGACTGACTTGTGACCATTTTTCAAACTTATGACGGTTGCAGCATCCCATAGCCACATGATTGACATTTGGATGTTCGACAACTGTTTCATATTTATGATGGTTGCAGTGTCCCAGGGTCATGTGGGCATCTTTTCCGACCTTTTGACAGGCAAGGTCAATGGGGAAGCCAGATTCACTTAACAACCGTGTTACTAATTTAACAACTGAAATGATTCACGTAACAAATGTGACGAGAAAAATGGTAAAACGAAGCAAAACTCAATTAATAAATTTCTCACATAGCAACATAAATTCTGGGCTCAACTGTAGTCATAGGTCGAGGACTACCTGTATTAATAACTGGAAAAACTGAAAGGTGTATAAATGTATCGTGCCGAAAGTGGCCACGAGAGCCACCGTGGGGCTTCCCAGATTCGCCCACGTTTCTACAACACTCCGTGGCCTGCATTGGCTGCCGATCAGTTTCCGGTCACAATTCAAAGTGTTGGTTATGACCTTTAAAGCCCTACATGGCATTGGACCAGAGTACCTCCGGAACCGCCTGCTACCGCACGAATCCCAGCGACCGATAAGGTCCCACAGAGTTGGCCTTCTCCGAGTCCCATCGACTAAACAATGTCCTTTGGCGGGCCCCAGGGGAAGAGCCTTCTCTGTGGCGGCCCTGGCCCTCTGGAATCAACTCACCCCCGGAGATTAGAACTGCCCCCACTCTCGTCTTTTGTAAACTACTGAAGACCCATCTATACCGCCAGGCACGGGGGAGTTGAGACACCTTTCCCCCGGGCTCTTTATATTTCATGTTTGGTATGTATGTGTTGTTTGGTTTTTAAATATGATAGGGTTTTATATGCTTCTTTTTTAATATTAGATTCGTTTCGCTATAATATTGCTTTTTTATTATTGTTGTGAGCCGCCCCGAGTCTACGGAGAGGGGTGGCATACAAATCTAATAAATAAATAAATAAATAAATAAATAAATAAATTCTACACTGATTCAACAGATCCAAATGTAATTCTGTCCTATTCCTTAGAATATCTCACATTAGAGCCTTTTACTTATCTTTTAAAATATTTATTAAAACATTTCTACATTATGCATTCATGAGATAGCTTAGAGATGGAAACAAAATGATTAATTTTCAAAGGACATACAGGTCTTCTCTTTCTCTCTAAAAAAAATTAAGCAGCACTGCCAAAAAGAAAATGAAACTGCAACATGTGCATTTGCAGCATCCAGAAGTTATCTTCCAGGGTGATGACAAACACAGCAGGATTGCATCAGACTCAGATGCACCAGTACTTGAACTGTGTACTCTACTGACAAGAGCACCGCAATGCTGAAAAATAAGGCAAAATCTAGGGAGGGGATTAACTGCACTATACATTTGCCATGACAAAACAGAAAAAAAATTGCCTACAAGTGTATTTGTGGGATGTTTTTTCCCCTTAGGATGGCATAGAAAATAGGGAATTCCAAGGAAAAACTGAACTCCCCTTCTCAAACTTTCTGGATGTACTGTACAGTACTTTTTTGTTCACAACAGATTTCACTTTAAATCTGTTTTCCCAATTAGACCTTCAACGTTTACAACAATATGGGGACACATTCTATTGCATGATATTAGCTAAGGCAGGGATCTCCAATCTTGGCCACTTTAAGACTTGTGGACTTCAACTCCCAGAATTCCTCAGCCAACCTTGGCCTTAAGCTCTGGGAGTTGAAGTCCACAAATCTTAAAGTGGCCTAGATTGGAGACCCCTGAGCTAAGAGACGCCTGCCCTAATAAGGCATCCTAGGGAAGGAAGGAGATACTTTTACTGGGGCGCATTCACCTGTAAACAATGAAAGGGTTAAGGGCATCCCATGTGGCTAAGATCAAAGGCTCCTAAACAGATGTCGGATGGAGGGGGCATGTCAGGGACACGTGAACCCCTCCACTTCCAACGCGATCCAGTCACTGACATGACCATTAACAAAACAACATCCTCCGGAAAGTCAGTTGGCATCCTTGATTTTTGTGAACAGATGTTGCCTTTCCAACATGCTCTGGAAATCTCACACTACTTACCGGAACTCACAAAACGTTTGCCAGACCCATCCTAGAATACAGTGATCCCCCGGTTATTGCGTCCCCAACCATTGCAAACAGGGTAATTTGCGATTTTTGAACCCGGAAGTCAAAACACCATCTACGCATGCGTGCCCTTTTTTTCTATGGGCACGCATGCGTAGATGGGGCCCGGCAGATCAGCTGCTGGGCGGCTTCCCTGGGTCTTCCCCCTCTTGCTGGCGGGAGGGCGAGCAGCGGGCATCAGCAAGGAGTTTCCCCACCGCCCACGCAAACTCCTCGCTGCCGCCCGCCCTTCGCCCGCCCACGCCGTTCATTCTCGCCGCTTTCGAGCTGAGTCCTGAAGCGAATTCGCTCCAGGACTCAGCTCGAAAGCGCCGAGAGCCAGCGGGGACAAGCCGTTCGCTGGCGCTGGCTCTGGGCGCTTTTGAGCTGAGTCCTAAAGCGAATTCGCTCCAGGACTCAGCTCGAAAGCGCCGAGAGCCAGCGGGGACAAGCCGTTCGCTGGCGCTGGCTCTCGGCGCTTTTGAGCTGAGTCCTGAAGCGAATTCGCTCCAGGACTCAGCTCAAAAGCGCCGAGAGCCAGCGCCAGCGAACGGCTTGTCCGCCGCCTGCCTGCCCGCTAGCGAGGAGCCGAAGATTGGGGGCGGCGCGGCTGTTTTAAAATGTCGCCGCCGGCATGGGGGGCTTGCCAGCACCCCCCGGACCTCCAACCCGGGTTTGGGGGGCTGCTAGGAAGCCCCCCATGCCGGCGGCAACATTTTAAAACAGCCGCGCCGCCCCCAATCTTCGGCTCCTCGCTAGCGCTGCGGCAGATGGTGTTTTTACTTCCGCAGCGCTACTTCGCGAAAACCCGCTCGTTGCGGGGGGTCCTGGAACGGAACCCTCGCAACGAGCGGGGGATCACTGTACAGCTCATCTGTTTGGAACCCATACTGCATCTCGGACATTAACACCCTCGAAAATGTTCAAAGATACTTCACCAGAAGAGCCCTTCACTCCTCCACCCAAAAAAGAATACCCTACGAAACTAGTCTCTCACTATCCTGGGTCTAGAAAGCTTACAACTACGATGCCTTAAACATGATCTAAGTATTGCCCACAAGATCATATGCTGCAACGTCCTGCCTGTGAACGACTACTTCAGCTTCAACCACAACAACACAAGAGCACACAACAGATTAAAGCTTAATATTAACCGCTCCAAACTTGTCTGTAAAAAATACGACTTTCGTAATCAAGTCGTCGAAGCGTGGAACTCATTGCCGGACTCTGTAGTATCTTTTCCTAACCCCCAACATTTTACCCTTAGACTACCCACAGTCGACCTCTCCAGATTCCTAAGAGGTCAGTAAGCGGCGTGCCTAAGTGCACTAGCGTGCCTCCCGTCCCGTCCTATTGTCTCTCCTATATCGTATCTATTATTCTATTCTATTGTTCTTATACTACTCTCATAATATCCTTCTATTCTGTTAATGATATATTCTCCTAAATTTTCACTTCTATTCTTTCTCTAATATATTTTACTCAAGTATAACCTCTATAACAGAGGTCTTCAAACTTGGCAAGTTTAAGACTTGTGGACTTCAACTCCCAGAATTCTCCAGCCAGCTGTGCTGGCTGGAGAATTCTGGGAGTTAAAGTCCACACGTCTTAAACTTGCCAAGTTTGAAGACCTCTGCTCTATAGCCTTCATTGTGTATTATTGTGCATTGGACAAAATAAATAAATAATAATTAAAAAAAAGCCAGATGGGTGTCAAGCCGCTCAAAGGCGGAAGGGAAGAGCAGAGGCGCCTCTGAATGGGAGGCTCAAGCAAGACCAGGAGGAAAGAGCCAGGCGAGACCCAAAGGGAAGCCCGGCGGGCGGCGGCTCTTCCACGCGCTTTCCGTCCAGCCCCGCCGCGGAAACGGGTCTCGGCGGACCCCGCGCCTCCGGCTCACTCACATCTCCTCCAGGCCCCGTCGGCGGCCACCAGCGCGTCCACGAGAGCCGGGTCCTTGAAGCGCTTCAGCTGCGTCTCTCGCACCAGCTCCGGGTCGCCGCCTTTGTCGGCGCGGAAGAGGTCCAAGTCCAGCACCATGGCGGCGAAGGCGGAAAGGAACGGGGGAAAAGAGAGGAGCCCGGCTTTCGCCCCCTCGCCACGGGCAAGCGAACGGCGACGAGGCAAGGACGGGAGAGCCCAAGGGCGCCTGCGCAGTAGAGACGCAGAGGGAAGGAACTGCGCGCGCGCACCTGGGCGTGGATGAGAGGGAAGTTGGTGCTTCTCTGCCTGCGTATAAATACAACGAGAGCCGCTTTTGTACAAGGCGACTTCACGCCTTTCTGCAGCGTAAGGCTTAGGTAAAGTTTGAGGACTGACAAGCTTAGGAATGGTTCTTTGTAAAGTTACGAATTCTCCCCGATTTCAATGCTCGCACTATCCGCGTTGAATTGCCTCTAATGCCGATTAATAATCGGGTAAGCCGAGTGGAGTGGCACACCGGGAATTTTAAAGACTTTTTTTTCTTGGGAGGATCTATCTATATCGGTCTGTCTGTCTGTCTGTCTATCTATCTCTATCTATCCATCTATCTATCTACCTCTATTCATATCTGTCTGTCTGTCATCTATTTCTTTCTATCCATCCATCCAGCCAGCATAGGATAGTAGTTTATATAAACATAACATAGAAAGTAGTGATAAAAGAAGACAGGACAGGGACGGTAGGCACAATGGTGCACTTATGTACAGTACACCCCTTAATGTTTCATTGAGTATAAAGGAACGCAATTAGCAATAGAACTTAGATTTATATACTGCTTCACACTGCTTTACAGACCTCTCTAAGCGGTTTACAGAGAGTCATCATATTGACCCCAAAAATCTGGGTCCTCCTATTACCGACCTTGGAAGGATGGATGGCTGAGTCAACCTTGAGCCTACTGAGATTCAATCTGCCAAACTGCTGGCAGTTGGTGATCAGCAGAAGTAGCTTGCAGTACTGCACTCTAACCACTGCACCACCGAGGTTCTGTAGTTGAGAAACCTTGGGCTTTTATACGATTAAAGCTTAATTGTAAGCCTCTTATAAAGTCTCTGTCACTATACAAGTGGGTAAACTGTCCAATATAAATGCTATGCATTAAATGTGAAAACAATCTGGGTTACAAGTCTTTTTAATCGTGCATCATCTAAAAGTCACAGAAAGGACTTAGGAAGGGCAATCTGCAGCCCTTGGGTCCAATACAGCTGAACTATAACTCCCAGCTCTTATCTTGTGTGCTGGCCAGGATTGCTGCAAGTAGTAGTTGCGTTTAGGCAGCTGCAGGATGACTATCCCTGCCAGCCATCAGTTTGGTCTAACCTGCCTTTGGTTGGTTTCATTGCACTTGAAAACCAAATAAGATTGTTGTAGGTTTGGATGGAACCTTTTGTGAAGGTGATTTATCAATGTTTCATCGCAGGTACTGCCTCTATGAAAATTAATAATGGTATACTCATTCCACTATCATTTACCAGGCAACTGATCCAAAGATATATTAGAAAATAGGTTTCTAGCATATGTATAATGTTAAATATTATATATAAAGGATTATTACTAATGTATTCCATAGAATGGAGATTCAGTGCTATTTCTCAGCTTTCCATAGGGTAGCAGTCTCCCTGCCAGATAGAGATGACAGTGCAAAGCATCATTGGAGAAACATCTATGGAGATTTTCAATTATCGTGACCACGTTTCTATCTAAGAAAGTCCAGTTGGCCTTTTTTTTTTTGCAAAAAGCACCTTTGGGTCAACAAATTGGAGAATGGTGAAGTCAAGATATATCTTCTGCTTGGGTTTTGTCTTTTTGCTCTTAGATGTTCTCAAGTTATGTTCAAGTTGGGTTGATCAGAACTGTGTAATAACAGATGCACTTTGCAAATAAAACATAACAGATGCACTTTGCAAATAAAACGTCCTAGCCATGGCATCTTCATTGCATAGGCCCAGAGAAACCTGAGATCTTACAGCATTGTTTGGTAGGATATTAGATGCAGGGCAGTTCCTGTTTTATTTTCTATAGCTTGAATATTTTTAAAAAATTATTATAAAAATTGATTAGAGATCAGAAGGTTTTCTTGTTCTCTCTTTTTTCTGTTCATCTAAAATGAACAAAAGGGTCACATCAAAAGTCATAAACAGTACATTAGTCCTTAATCAAAAATCCACGTGCAATGTTGTCTCCATTAATTATAAAATTGTATTTACCTTATAAATAGAACCCATCCCATTATGCACATAGAACAAAATAAGCTGCAGTTTATCATCACAAGGCGGAAAAGCTCCCCCACAGATTTATAAGTATAATTAAATCAATTTTATACAGCATTGCAAAAATTCATTGTCATATTTTAAAGAAATGTTATCATATTGTAGTCCCTGAATAGCATTTTTATGATTCATCCATGTTCTGAAAAGTCCTTGAAGATTACTACTAGAATAATAAAATATCTGGCATATTATTACTTATATATTAAAAAGATTACACTTTTTTCAAAACCCCCAAACATGTACAAAAAAGTTGCAGAAGCAAAATCCCCCAGCATAATAAATCACAACAATACAAAACAGTAATGCTGTTATCCTATTAAATAGACAAAAGTATTTTTCCGGTCTTACATGAATTAAATTTACAAACGTGAATTACAGTTGGCCACATTTTCATAGATGACATACCAGAAAATTTAGATGCTATACAATAGTGCGTTCCCCAGCCTCTACATTAGGTAACATTAAGTAAGAATAAATATACTTAACCAATGAGCAGCATTAATATCTTTTGAGAAAACATTAGAAAAATCTAAGAAAAGGGCATTTCTGCATCTTAAGAAATATGGCTGCTGTTCAAGGCCCATTTCCATACTTCCGAAAAAGAATATTCCTATTGCTCACTGCTCTACTATGGAATAATTCAATGGCTTGTTTTACACATAGTAGAAAAGCCATAATATGTTTATTATTATTATTTGCTTATATGATGTGTGGTTGCATCCAATATGGCTTAGCATTTAATATACACCAGACAATTACGGCTTGTTCAACAAGCCACAATTAATGTTTACAAATTCTGATTTGGTATTATATTTATTATATAAGAGCCATTCATATATTGATACCATTAAATGAACTGATACCATTAAATGAACCGAGTCTTTTTTCCCTCCTTATGTTAAAACACATATTCAGCAACATACTGTCACTGAATGTGATCAATTATGTTAAGTTGCATACACAAATCCAAAGGAAAGCTTCAAGTATACTATTTTATTTGGACTGCTGCTATCACTAAGCTTCCTACAAGGTTAGTATTTGGTTTTTTAAAAAAAATTACTTTCACACACATATACTTTTCCAAACTGATAAGAAAATGACACATCATTTAGAAATGTAATAAATATATAATTTTTAGGAATAGCTTTGCAGCCCTTTCCCCATTATTAGTGGTTCAGCCTCTTTTCCCTTTTGATATTTTATAGTTAAATTACTGAAACATCATGTTTTGATGTTAATAATATGTTAAATTCAAGATTCTGAAATTATTTAGAAGTGATGCTCTGAAATGTGCAGGTATACAGATCCACCACCTCTCTCTGATTCATTAATGCAGTTACCCAAAAGCTGCTCTGGTAGCCAAACAATGTAAAAAATCCTGTTTTAAGGAGTGCTAAATTAGTGCTGTGTCTATGTTCCCTTATCTTCTAGACTAGACTAAAGCCTCTTTTTCGAATTGATTAGGAACAATGCACAATTCTGTTACTGTATGTTTTAATACAAGTGATGGTCTTGCTGCTTTGAATATGATTAGAATTTAAGTGGTCTCTTTTTAAAAAAAGAAACAGGTTAAAACTTTAGGCCTTTTCAAGTTTGGATAGGAACAGCTTCATTGGGGCATATAGGCCCACCTAGATCTTTTTTTATTACAAACTATACTGAATTCTATCTAATCTAATACCAGCCCTACCTTTCTTTATGCCTATGAGCTTCATTTGCAACTAAAAAAGAAATCTTCCTGTCCTGAGCAATAAGAAACTCTCCTAAATTATCTTCATGACTTGATAAATTTGTCCCATAATATCTTACTGTATTATACGAGTATAACCTCAGGCAAGAACTTTTGTACCGAAAAGATCAGAGATTTTCAGAGGAAAAGACTGCTGCTTTTCTCAGCACTAGTTTGATATATACTGTACACACACACAAATGCACACTTGTTTTTGTAGATTTTCACGGGTATAGGTATGTAGGTCTTGACATATTCAGGTCTTTTCCCATAAAAAGGTTGATGGAATCCTGGTGATGTTTTGACGAGGTCCCACTTGTCATCTTCAGGTTGGTGCTTTTGGCTTTGTTCGTGCGAGCAACAGCCTGAAGATGACGAGTGGGACCTCGTCAAAACGTCATCAGCATTCCATCAACCTTACATGGGAAAAGACCCGAATATGCCAAGGCCTACACACACACATATACACACACACACACGAAGATCTTGGCATATTCGGGTTTCTTCCCGTGTAAGTTTCAGAGACTCCTGGCGACGTTTCTACGAAAACATACATACATACACACACACATACACTAGTCCATTCCAGAATACTTTGATGTTATACAATGCTAGAGCAGCAGTTTAATTTCTGCAAATGACAATACCAAAGGGCGATTTTTCTTTAGTGTCCCTTAAAGTCCCAATTTCTCATCCTTCCAATATTAGGTTACCCCGGCTTCCTACCTATGTACATTTTCAGCAAAATAAGTTGGAACATCCTCTGACATAGACAGTTAGAACTGCCAAATTGATTTGGTAATCCTAGACAAGACTTTTATCTAATGTTTAAATAACTAAAGTTCAGTTGGGGAAAACCAGTCCAGGTATTACGGCAACCTTCCATTATAAGACATGTTCTAGTCCAGAGGTGTCAAACTTGTGGCCCATGGGCTGGATGCGTCATGTGCTGTCCAGTTTAGCAAAGTCCTGATATGCCAAATGACACCGCCGTGACGATGCGAGTTTGACACCCCTATTCTAGTCAATGTTATGCCAACAATCACTCTGGTTTGTAACTACCCAATAAAATGAATTTGCCTTGCCATATACAGTGGCACCTTGGTTTTGGAACGATTTACAATTCGAATAAATCGGTATTCGACCAAGAAATGTGAGAAAATTTTGCCCTGAAATCCGAACAAACATTTGGAACTCGAACACCCGAGACCTGAGGACAGAAGCTGGCAAGCTAGAGAGAGAGAGAGCCGGGGATAGAAGCGGGTGAGTGAGAAAGATAGCTGAGGGCAGAAGCCAGCAAGCGAGAGAAAGAGAGAGAGAGAGAGAGAGAGAGAGAGAGAGAGAGAGAGAGAGAGAGAGAGAGACGGACAGGAACAGAAGTGGGCAAGCTAGAAGGAGAGACAGCTGAGGAGGGGAATTTATCTTATGGGATAAATTGTTTCGGTTCTTGATCAAATTGGTTCTCGACTACACTTCCAGAACGAATTGTGGTTGAGAACCGATGTACCACTGTATGTCCCTTGGGTGTTCCAAAATATGGCTGTTACTATAGACACTAAAATAACTGCCCAGCCATAATTGAAGCTATATATAACATTACATATTGTGAATTGTATCGAATGTCTCAAATTATTGCAACTAGCAACAACCGATTCATTCCAATTTGGTTGTGCAGTTTTCTACTGGGTAAGTAAGCACAATTGATAAGCACTCTCTCAGAGCAATTTCTGTCTCTTCATCTCTGTATCATTTTTAAGAGGCTGCACAGTCTCAATTTTTTTCAATTACTGTCACAGCAACAGCTATTAGGCCTTTTAACTGCAAAGTATGCCGATCTTTAGGATTATACTATTTTTCAATTTTATCATGCATTAGTATTTAAAAGCTATTTATGCAGTAAAAGCATTTAGCTTGTCTCATTTGAAAACAATATTGGTTATTTTTCTTGAACTAGTATAGCTGTATCCCAATACATATAATCCATTTCAAATGATAGCATAGTCTTGCTGACTGATTTGGCAAAAATGGATTAAACCAGGTTTCCCCAAAATTGTATCTTTCAAATGTGGTGGAATGCAACTTATGTTACTGTCAGCAGCAGCATCCTGCTATACTGGCTGGGAGTGATAGTGACTATGGTTCCAATACATCTAAAAAATATTTGATTGGGAAGGGTTGATTAAACATTTTTAAAACAAAAAATAAAAATAAAACCATGTAGTGGCTAGTTACCATCCCCCCCACAACCAAATACTCCATTATACAGTAGAAGAAAGAATCTACTACTGTACTTTCAAGATACGTTTAAAGTGAAATGTGGATAGCAATCTATATTAGGGGGTACTTTAAGTACATACTTGAAAAAGTAATGCATTTCTTTTACAGTGTATTTGGACAGTCAAAGGAATCTAAGGGAGATTTTTTTATTTGGAGGAAAGCCCTACTGAATCCAGTGGGAATTATTTCTGAGGTAGAGAAGTATACTGTTAAAAAATGAACTTGGTTTTTGTATATTCCTCTGTTTAACTGCAAACAGAACCCTGAAGGTTATTCTAACTTGCCAAAACAAACAAAGCAACTAAATCAGTCACTTTTAACTTGACAATTGCCAGTTATTAGATGGTGCCTGAATCCCAAAGCCACATAATCTCTAGCTAGTTGCTCTGAAAAATTCTGAAAGAGAATAATATCAAGATAAAATCACAATAGAACATCTGAACTCAAAATATTCCTGTTATTTTGGGCCATTTTCACTCATAAGTCATTTAACAAACACAAACTCATATCAGCAGGCCTTGTTTTCGGGTCTTCTGCATTATCCTTTGTGGTCCTTAAGTATTCATTCAAAATAATTCATGTAAGTACTTAAGTTTAAGGCAGCTTCTATGATCCGATGACCCCATTGTCCCCAATCAGCCAATATCTTTGAAGCGTGCCAGATTGGAGAAGATCTTTAAAATTTAGAAGGCACTGAAAACAGCAAGAAAATTAGAAGAGTCTGGTATGACTGGAACTCGTCCTATAGGATAAGCTTTTCTGGATGGAATCAGGGCAGGAAAATTGCCTGAAATATTAAACAGACTCAATAGTTTCCTACAAACAGTGAGAATGGGTTTAAAATGGATATCTGAATTCAGAGTTGGAAACATGTTTCTCAAAGCTATTAAACTAACCTTGGATGTGATGCAGAACTTTTCAAGTACATATAATGCCCTGATTTTGGCTTGCTATGCTAGAGGTTTTTTTTAATCATTGCAGTCATTGTTATACCATTTACAACTCCCAGAGTTGAGGAATGCGATCTGGAATTCTAATCTGATTGGGTTGCATGATGTGGCAGAAACTTTATTAGGCCATGGAGCTTCACATATGCTACTGTCATGATAGGTGCACCAGCAGCACAAGTCCTTGACCACAAAATGCATTTTCCTGAAGGGTCAACAGCAAAGTAAATAACAGCGTTTTCAAGTTTTGGAAAAAGTTAATGCAGATATTTTTCCTTGTTTTTTTTTTAAAAAAATAAAAGAACTGAAAATAGAGAGAACTGCAGAATAACCAGGTATCCTGACGGGAAAATAGGGCTGCTTTGTTGAGGAGTCCTCAACAGTACAGTAAAATGTTTAGAAAGGCAAATTGTTTGATGTAACGGGTTGTTATACTAGCTTCCTTAGGAGGGGAGTTTGTTGCAAGATGGAAAGTTTTACAGCACAATTCTGTACATTATTCTTAACACTAAGACCTTTTGGTGCAATAGATGTCACAGAGACAGTTTGTGTTAGCAGAGTGACATGACTTAAACCAAATTTACAGTGTATTAACTATTAAAGAGAAAATGTGTATAATGTCACTAGCTTTACTGTGGGAAAACAACTTTTTGTGGGGGCACAATGTATGCAATAAACATACAAATATACATCTACACATAATTTTAAAAGCACAATTATATTTGGCACAGGTTTTTTTTGGGAGGAATGTTAAAATGTTTGACTTAAAAAAGTACAGTAAGAAGCTGAAGTTAAAAGATATTCCAATAAGGCCACGTGGCAAGTTCATCAAAGTGCCAGTATTAATCAAGGAGAATTCCCAAAGCATCCTCCAGGAAAGATGTGGGAGAAGCAAACCACTTCTAAAGATCCATGTCGGTAGTGCCAGATGAGGTCTTCAGGGGCACAGAATCAAAACCATCAGATGTTCTCTAAAGATAATACAAAAAGGAGAAGTGAATATAACTAGAATACATGAAGATTTTCTACACTTTGTCATTCAGAGTCCTATTTTTATAGGAATCAGCTCAAGTATTGCCATAATCCTTTATTTAGTGACTGGGCAAACAATGCAATCCTGCTCCTTATATTCAAAGAGTATAAGACATTATGGTGAAACAAGTGTTTCAGGTATGATAGAAACTGTACACCTGTTTCAGATGTACAGGGTCTATATCTTTCAGAGTTCCCTGACAGCATACCAAAGCTCAAGCAAGCTGGGAACTCAATAAGTGCAATTCCAACACATTAGTAGCAAGTCTAATATTTCTCTACCAGTTGCCTCCATGTTCTTCTGAACATATTCCAACATGGGAGGAGCATTCAATAGCAACTGAAGACTCTCTGATTCTTACCAGAAACTTGCTTTTGATGCTTCTTCCCCAGATGTCCACACATGATTTTGCTTCTACTGGGAGGTATCAGTGCACTGGGGGCCAAAGAAGGGTCCATTTGAGGATGCTTGCAGTTAAGATACAGTTTAGCTGCTTGTGAATAGCACTGGATATTTCTCACAAACCCTTTTCTTGAGAGTGACATCATTTTTTAGAAAAAATATTTACAAGTATTGAAAATGAAGTTGTTGTCAGCCCCAGATTTTGGTATGTTTTGTTTACTCAGCCTTTACTTCCTATTTCTGAGGTTTTAAATGACCCCAACTGCAATTTTTAATAAAAATAAATAAAGGAGCAAACAACTGCTTTAAATATAAAAGGCAATAGAAGCTAATTAAGAATCGGCTTAGAACTGCTGATGAGAGAAATGAATGGGAAACAGATTAGGACTGCTTGACAGAAGTTGCTTTCAGAAACATAGAAACATAGAAGACTGACGGCAGAAAAAGACCTCATGGTCCATCTAGTCTGCCCTTATACTATTTCCTGTATTTTATCTTACAATGGATATATGTTTATCCCAGGCATAACAAGCAGGAAGAGGGAGATTATGATCCCGCTATATAGAATGCTGGTGAGACCACATTTGGAATACTGTGTTCAGTTCTGGAGACCTCACCTACAAAAAGACATTGACAAAATTGAACGGGTCCAAAGACGGGCTACAAGAATGGTGGAAGGTCTTAAGCATAAAACGTATCAGGAAAGACTTAATGAACTCAATCTGTATAGTCTGGAGGACAGAAGGAAAAGGGGGGACATGATCGAAACATTTAAATATATTAAAGGGTTAAATAAGGTCCAGGAGGGAAGTATTTTTAATAGGAAAGTAAACACAAGAACTAGGGGACACAATCTGAAGTTAGTTGGGGGAAAGATCAAAAGCAACATGAGAAAATATTATTTTACTGAAAGAGTAGTAGATCCTTGGAACAAACTTCCAGCAGACGTGGTAGATAAATCCACAGTAACTGAATTTAAACATGCCTGGGATAAACATATATCCATCCTAAGATAAAATACAGAAAATAGTATAAGGGCAGACTAGATGGACTATGAGGTCTTTTTCTGCCGTCAGACTTCTATGTTTCTATGTTTAAATTCAGTTACTGTGGATTTACCAACCACGTCTGCTGGAAGTTTGTTCCAAGGATCTACTACTCTTTCAGTAAAATAATATTTTCTCACGTTGCTTTTGATCTTTCCCCCAACTAACTTCAGATTGTGTCCCCTTGTTCTTGTGTTCACTTTCCTATTAAAAACACTTCCCTCCTGAACCTTATTTAACCCTTTAAAACCTTTTGAAAGAAAAAAAGGAAGTATCTGCAGACTGAGGGTTTCAATCCTAGCTGTTGTTGGGAAATACAGAATGATGATAATTCTGAATAACCGAGATTTAAATATGGCCATGAATATGAATGGAGAACCTTACACTTGGAATGCAGAGGAACAATACTCAGCAGTGCTAAAGGTCCCATATGTGGAAGCAAACTCTGATGGATCTCGGCGCATTCATTCAAACGAAGCACCTGGGATCAGGAGAATATAAGAGCTTTTAAATATCTTTGCACACCGTGGTTATAAAGGAACCAGTCAATAAGACAGGACCAATGCCACTCTTTGCCAAGCCTCACTAGGAGCTTTACACCCAGTTATCTGTGCCATGAAATAACCATGAGTAGGACCATTACTTCAGAATGAGTAAGAAAAATGGAGGCAAGGAGCAGTCAACATTTGACTGTGTGCACAAATGTCTTGCTAAATAACTATTTATTATTATTATTATTATTATTATTATTATTATTATTATTATTGGGGAAAACCCAAAATAATAATAATAATAATAATAATAATAATAATAATAATAATTATTATTATTATTATTATAATTTATTAGATTTGTATGCCGCCCCTCTCCGAAGACTCACGTTTCCCTCTAATCTCAGGAATTTGGGGTGTGGGGGATTTTTCATCTGAGAATTAAATTCTCATGTCTTATTGCATTCATGGAATTTAAGCATCTAGAGCCAGGTTCCATGTTCTGCTTTGATTCTTCAGCTTCACAGGAAGTTAGTGTAGAACCCTGGTTCCCAACATGGAACCGTCCTACAGGGGGGCAATTTGATTTTTGAAAGGGGCAATTAGAACCTTGTTTAAACCAAGGTAATGGCCTTTTTGGCTTCCTATGCATGAGTAGGAGTTCACTTTTTGAATAATAAGAATTATATGTCGCCCGGGGGCGAGAGGCATCAGGGTTTTAGAGATGCTTAGGTGGGGCACGGCCAAAAAAAGTTTGGGAATGACTAGTGTAGAGCCTGGGCTCTAGTTCCCAAATGAGGTATCTGAGCTAAAGGCCAGAAGGTAGCAAAAAATACTCATTAGTCTTATTCTGAAGAGCGTTAATAAGCAATCACTTCTTCCAGAGAGAGGCCAGGGCTTCTCATCTTTTTCTGGGTTACATATACAATCCTGTATTTGCAGTATGAGTTTGAAGTCTCCTATGCAGTCTTCCCTATCCTGCCTCTTCCACCTGCACTGCATTAAAAGTCCAATAATTCCATGTTAGTCATGCCTATTGGGAGTTATTGGAGGTTTTAGTTTAACACTTCTTGAGCATAAGTCTGAAAAGGTTGCACTACTATATGACTTCAAGTACACTATTTCCTCAAATGGAAATATTCATCTCTAAGAACGAAGAGTCTGTGATTTTAAAGGGCACAGACTAGCCTTCCCCACAATATAGGCCTTCTATGTCCCAGCCAGAGATCACAGGCCGTGCTGTCTAGTAACATTTGATTGTGGCACACCTTGGATCAGCTGGCCTGTTCTTAGATGTATCTACATTTGATCTCCATCTACCTGGAAGATTCTTCCTCTTAGTTTATTGAGAACAGCCCTACACACAGAGTCCTGCCATGCCTGACTGTACATAAGAGAAGCCTATAGGAAAACAAATAGCCACATTAGAAAATAAGCATTAAACGATAATGCACTATTAATTAGAATGTACGTTAGAACAATTGGAAACATAGCAGTAAATGTGGAGAGGCTTTGAGGTTTGATGGTACTCGCAGATTTATCCCAGAATAATAGGGATGCTACTGCAGTATTTTGCCAGATCTATATTAGCTATTATTGGGGATGATCTGTTGCATCTTAGAACTTTAATATATTTATCATTGGGATGGGTGAGGAAAGGCCCTTTTAACTTTTGCTAGTCATCTCTGCCAGAAATACTAGCAGGGGGAGAGAAGGAACAAACTCAAAACAAATTCTATTGGCTTGACTCATGAGGCTTGTACAGTATGCAGCCTATGGTAGCCAAGATCATTAATTGCAAACAGCCCAATTTTTTTTAAAAAAATAGCTTCAACAAAAAGACATATGCACATCCTGGGAATACTTCATACACTAGCTGAATTTTGAAAGTGGTAACTCAGAGTGGACTCAAAAGTTAAATATGACAGATGAAACATCCGTCAGGGTTAGATAAACATGGGAACTAAACCAAAGGTTTAGTTTACTTTCACTCTGGGCACTTATGAAAGCTACTTCCCCCCCCCCTCCCCCTTTCCCTCCCAGCTTACTTTAGAAGTGAATGCCTTTATTTTTCCAAAGAAAGAATTCTTGCTTGTGTATAACAGGTCGTCCTCTGCATCTTCCCCTTCCATAATAGCACAACTGTCAGCTGCAGGCAGTTCGCTGTCCTTGGCACCAGCATTCATAACCAGCTTAGAGTATTTATACTCTAACCTAAAAAGATATAGACATGTCAGAACCAGACAAAAGGATTATACTTCTAAAGCAGACTTTGGATTCTTCTGTGTCCTTCTTCTATCCATGTCTTTTTTCATTTATCTTTTAAAAAGATGTTTTCTTTTTAAACTAGACTAATCTAGCCTTCCTCTAACCAGGTGATTCTCCTAACACGTGCACTATAACTTCCAGAATTCTCAGCAATGGCTAAGTTAGATGGGCCATGAAGGCCATGCCTCTGCAAAGCACTAAGACTGGAGAAGACAATGCTGGCTTCTCTATTTCAAAGCAACACAAGCATCAATTGGTGTTACAAATGCTAAACAGGGACTTTACTATAAAGACATCTCTCACGGACACTTTTTCTTTTTTGAGAAGCCAGGGAATATATATTTGTTACAAATTTTCTAGGTTGCTTCAAATAAATAACTAAGCAATTCATATCCTAATATAATTCATATAATACATTATATTAAATACAAGTATGTAATGACTGAAATTCAAAAAAAGCAAATAGAAAATAAAAACAAATTATTAACATGTGTGTAACTTTACATACTTTTGCACGGCCATTGTGCAAAATATTAACATTTGAAAACTGACTTTTGTTATTGTCTGTTGTGCTGCTCAAAATTGTTTTAAAAAGTTAACTAGGATGGGAGCCTTAGGTAAACTACCGTAATATAGAAAACCCTACATTTGAGAGATTAGGTTCAATGAATTTCATATAAAATGAACTTTTTCCCCCCAAGGCAAAGTACAATTCATTATTAAATCTGAATGTTGATTACATTTGTAAATGTTGTTCACATATCTATTTCCATCCATATTCTATGCAAATAATACCCTGTTTCCCCAAAAATAAGTCGCCCCCGAAAGTAAGACATAGGAGAGATTTCGTATCGCAGTATTCCTGAACAGAACATATATAACATATTTGAAGAAAGTATAATTGTTCTACATGGAAATAATGGTATGGTAGTAGTAAGAAATTCTTGATAGAATTCAGTTTGTCTGGTTATACTGGTTTGTGATTACAACTACTGTACAGTATATAATAAATGTTATTTTTTTGTTTTGTTCAGCAATAAATGTGAATTCTTCTTCATTGAAAAAAAAAATAAGACATCCCCTGAAAATAAGACATAGCACATCTTTGGGAGCAAAAATTAATATAAGATGCTGTCTTATTTTGGGGGAAATAGGGTATAAAGTCACCTTTGCATAAATATCTCATTATATAAACAATGGAAATGAATAAAATATATCAATCTGCTAACTCAAAGAGTCTATTAAACTGAAGATCTGTAGTCATAGTCAGAATTTATGATAAATGGAGTGAAACAACTTACTTTTGATTTTTCTTCCAGAAGTAGCAAGTCAGGACGGTCAGCAGGATAGCAGCACAAGTCCCAGCTGAGATGCCCACCTTAAGCCAGAAGTCCATGGACTTGCAGATGCTGACTCTTTCTTCTGGAAGCAGGACGCCTCCTGAGCATAGCTTTGGCTTCCGCCATACATAGGTGGTTCGCTAGAGTGAAGAAAGTCTGTTATAGTTTCTGTTTGATAAACAGTAACACTGTCACGGCAAACATTGACAGTTGTACCACTCTTGCACACTACAGGGATCTTGAAGGACACAAGCACGTTTAGGAACAGATATCAGAGTTTTATTAGAAACATAGAAACATAGAAGACTGACGGCAGAAAAAGACCTCATGGTCCATCTAGCCTGCCCTTATACTATTTCCTGTATTTTATCTTACAATGGATATATGTTTATCCCAGGCATGTTTAAATTCAGTTACTGTGGATTTACCAATCACGTCTGCTAGAAGTTTGTTCCAAGGATCTACTACTCTTTCAGTAAAATAATATTTTCTCACGTTGCTTTTGATCTTTCCCCCAACTAACTTCAGATTGTGTCCCCTTGTTCTTGTGTTCACTTTCCTATTAAAAACACTTCCCTCCTGAACCTTATTTAACCCTTTAACATATTTAAATGTTTCGATCATGTCCCCCCTTTTCCTTCTGTCCTCCAGACTATACAGATTGAGTTCATTAAGTCTTTCCTGATACGTTTTATGCTTAAGACCTTTCACCCCAAGATCTTCCATTACTGAAATGGTTGCTGAAATAGAGTGTCTCTCAGACTGGCTAAGCCAAACCCGTGCATTAATGATGTCAAGACACTTTCACAATTATGGACTTCAGCTTCAATTGTGCTACAAGAGCTCAGACCACGCCGCACCAATTCAGGTGAAAGTTAGCGCTGAAAGCATCCGCCTCTCAACGCTATGATGCAAATCTTCATCATCCCCCATCACCACCACCAAACCATCGTCTGGCACTACAAGCCCTCCTCTCTCAGCTGGTCATTGGCCTCACAAATTGTCTTTCTGGCTGTAGCTTCGCTTCACTCAAGTTTCTCTGTGTCTCATTTAACATGACGTTATCCACCGGCGTCAGGCTTTCAGCCGCTGAGAATAGTTCATTGTGTTGGCAACCATCAATCCCCGTTATCAGTGTCTCTCCCTCCCACCAAGGTGTGTATGTTGAGTCTTGGCACGACAGTATCACAAGCCTTCCCTCCTACCTGGCAGCATCCATGTGTGCCATGACATTTTCCCCATTGTCCTCAGGCATATTTCAGTCCAGCACTGGCTACATCAGACGGTTTATAATGTGAACTCCTGTGCATTTCTGTGAAATTCACTTGCTCTCTAAGTAAACATAGTTTGGATTTCCAGCACATTTTTTTCTTTTTTTCCCTTTTCAATTTGGGATCTCTACATACATATTTTTAAATGCATGTTTACTGAACATGTGGAGCACAATAATGAATTGCATATTTAAACATTGTATAGTGAGGAAAGTAGATCTGTCATAGTTTCAGTCTGATAAGCCATTATTATTTATGAAACAAAAGTAATAAATGTATGAACTATTTGGTGCCAAACACAATTTAGAACGCCTGACCTAAACAATGCAGGTATTAGCAGAAAGCTCCTATCTTGGGGTGGGAGGGAAAGATTAATTCAAACGTACTAAAGAAAAAAATTTCCCTGTCCAGTCTGACTCTAGGGCATGGTGCTCATGTCTGATAACATTTATTTATAAAACGTATTGGCCATCCATCTTCTCAATTGCTTCTCAATTATTTTCTGTTATCCCCGCCCACAGGAAGAAGTAAATATTTCACCCTCCCAAAATACTCTCTGCTGGGACAATTGTTTGCAATATTCATCACATTTTCGCTGACAAAACTGAAGCAGCTTATCAGAGTGATTGGGGTGTAATGTGTTTAAGTGACACCTTAATTTATTTGGCTTCCTGCTGTCTGATGCCAACATTTTTAGACATGGTAAACATCGTGATCTTTCCTCGTCTCCTACCATAGTCTCAGTAAAGCCAAGCGCTACATAAGCTTCATCATATTTCCTGAGATACCCCTGGGCTTATATTGTTTATGTATGGTATGATTGTTATGCATGGTTTTAATAATGGGTTTTTAGATGTCTTTAAATATATTGGATGCGCCACATTGTTGTTACTGTTGTGAGCTGCTCCGAGTCTCCGGAGAGGGGTGGAATACAAATCTAATAAATTATTATTATTATTAATTATTCTTCATCTTAACTTTCAGGAGATTTACTTTTGTCTCATTATCTCCATCTCTCTCCTCCTTTCTTTTTATCTCTGTTAAATTATTTTTCCATGGTGTCTCTTAAGGGTTTGTTATCTACACTTCATACCTCCTGCTCTATGCTGTGTTCTATTGTAAAAAAAACCCTACTCCCTGCGGCAAAAAAAAGTAGGTTCCATGGAGTCATCACATTGTTGTTACTGTTGGGAGCTGCTCCGAGTCTCCGGAGAGGGGTGGAATACAAATCTAATAAATTATTATTATTATTAATTATTATTAATTATTCTTCATCACTCCACATCCCCCTGGGGGGGGGGCATCCCACTATTAGAGAAACACCACCTCAGGGCAACACTTTGGTAAATCTATTATCAAATCAGATAAAGCTATATCTTTCAATGTTATATACTTACGCTTTTTGGCTATCCTTCCTGCAATTAAACCTGGGAAGGTTTGAGAAAATGTTTTTAAAAATCAAGAAAGAAAAAAGACGTGCAAAAAGTGAAGAAAAAAGTAAATAAAATAGAAAATAAAGATTTTTTGACTTTCTTGGGTGCTAGTGTCGATAAATGTGTGTGTGTGTGTGTATAGATCTTAGATTAATATTTGTCCACATTATTACTATAACCCTTCGCAGTTTTAATCTACCTGTATCCCTGCATCGCAGACACTGACAATGGCATGGTAATCTTCTGCAGAACAGAGTGGGCAGGCTTCAACCGTCTCCCACAGGAAGTGGAAAGTGCATCCATCACAGGTTCCATCAGGACACTTGCTATTTTGAAATTTTAAGAAATGTTTTAAACAGAACCAAATAAAGACACACTTGTGCAGGGGGGAGATCACAGATCAAGAGCTAACTGTTGAAGGTTTCAGCAAAGATAATTTTCCAGCCCTACCATCAGGTATCCCTTAAACTAGCTCCCTTCAACCTAATGCT
This sequence comes from Erythrolamprus reginae, assembly GCF_031021105.1. NCBI lineage: Eukaryota > Metazoa > Chordata > Lepidosauria > Squamata > Dipsadidae > Erythrolamprus > Erythrolamprus reginae. The sequence continues at coordinate 48,821,672 of NC_091952.1, forward strand.
GCCCATAAGTGTTGGGAATTCTGGAAGTTGCAGCTCCAGTTTCCCTTAATCAATGATCAACATACCTCCTGTACAGATTATGCAAGAGTTGCTGAATGACAAAGCAGTTTAATCTGACCATTCTGACATATTTTATTGTCAAAGCATTTGTAAAAGCTCTTTTAAAAAATATAGCTGCTGCGAGGAATGTAGCATATCTTTTAGAGACAGTGCTGGAAACAATTTGAGAGATCAAATTGGTAAATGTGAATAAACAAACTTGATCCAAGAAAGTATACTTCCAAACTAGATAGGCAACTTCAAGTCCAGAAACGGGAAATACTTCTGCCTGAGATCCAGGAGAGCTACTAGCAATCACTGTTGACAGTATACACTAATGCAGCGTTTCCCAACCTTGGCAACTTGAAGACATCTGGACTTCAACTCCCAGAATTCCCCAGCCTGGCTGGGGAATTCTGGGAGTTGAAGTCCAAATATCTTCACGTTGCCAAGGTTGAGAAACACTGTACTAATGAACCAATGGTCTGACTCTTTCACAAGGCTATACAGGTAGTACAGGTATAGGTAGTCCTCAAGTTCCCTCAGTGATCATTTAAAATTACAACGGCACTTAAAAAGTGACTTTTGACCATTTTTCACACTTATCACCATTGCAGCATTGTTAAGCAGGGATGCTTGACAACTGACTCACCCTTATGATGGTTGCAGCATCCCTGCATCACATGATCACCTTTTGCCACTTCCTGACAAGCAAAGGCAACGGGGAAACCAGATTCATTTAACAACCATGTTTGTAATTTAACAACTGCCATAATTCACTTAACAAATGTGGCAAGAAAAGTCACAAAAGAGGGCAAAACTCATTTAATGAATTTCTCAATTAGCAACGTAAATTTTGGGGTCAATTTTGGTTGTAAGTTGAGGACTACCTGTAGTTTGCTGATAACTGTAGAAATTCCCTCAGTAGTATAATATGTTTTAAGTCTCGTTCTGACGGAATAAATTCAGAAGTTAGCTGAGCACTGTCATATTAAGAAATCCCACACTGCCAAGCAATCTTTTAAGAACAGGGAGGTTTCTTAAATTTTATAAAAGCATATACACTTGACACTTCAGAAAATATTCTATCTGCTTGAAACAGAGGAAGGAGGGGAAAATATGACTTTAACAATCGAGTTGTCAAAGCGTGGAACTCATTACCGGACTCAATAGTGTCAACTCCCAACCCCCAACATTTCTCCCTTAGACTCTCCACGATTGACCTCTCCAGGTTCCTAAGAGGCCAGTAAGGGGCGTATATAAGTGCACTGATGTGCCTATCGTCCCCTGTCCAATTGTCTTCCCTTATCTTAAATATCATACATATTCTCTCCTTATCTATCTATCTATCTATCTATCTATCTATCTATCTATCTATCTATCTATCTATCTATCTATCTATCTATATTTGTTTTCGTAGATTTTCATGGGTACAGGTATGACGGTCTTGGTATATTCGGGTTTCTTCCCGTCTAGGATTTGGAAATTTCTGGTGACGTTTCGATGAGGTCCCACTCATCATCTTCAGGCTGGTGTTTCTGTCCTTGTTCTAAGGCGAACATCTGTATAGCCTTGTGTTCGCCTTGGAACAAGGACAGAAACACCAGCCTGAAGATGATGAGTGGGACCTCATGGAAACGTTGCCAGAAATTTCCAAATCCTACACGGGAAGAAACCCGAATATACTAAGACCGTCATATATATATCATATATATTCTCTCCTTATCTCTTATATCACATATATCCTCTCCCTCCCATCCATTTCTCTTCTTTTTTACTTTCTATCTTCATATATATTACTTAATGTCTATTCTCTTCCATATGTATTGTATATTGGACAAAGAATAAATAAAATAAAAATAAATAAATAAAATAACATCTCAGTATCTTGACATTACCTTGGTAAAGAGAGTGCTCCAAACTCAAATTTTAGGGGATCACATCTCAGTCTAATGGTAGTTACTCTTCCATCATGGCATGTCTGGGTCACATCCTTGGATCTGCAGTTCAGAAATGTCATTGTTTTAAGAAAATCTAAACCAGGGTTCCCCAAAATGATCGATACTGACCTCCCTCCCCTATAACCAAGGGATCAGTGGTCAGCTTCTCCTCCTCCTTGACCCCCCCCTCCTCCTCTGATAGGAAGAGAATGGGCATGGCTTATACAACTGTATAAACTTTAGGTCCATGTGCATCGTTTGAGGCAGTCAGCGCCCTCTCGTTATCAATAAAAATGCAAAGAATACATACAAAATAACATTGCCAGTGCGTGAATCAAAATCAGCTACCAGCCTTGGCTATCTCATTTTGTCAAATTCAGATAATACAACATTAGAACAACAACATAATTTTTCTGCTTATATCATTTCTAACCATGTTCTGGTTTTGAAAGTAAGATTCCACAAGCTATAAATTTCCCAAACTTCTGCAAAATCCTGAAATATTGCAAAGACACCCCCCCCCCCCAAAAAAAACCCCACTTGACCATATCCTTATTTGGTAGCTCTTTGGCTTACCTATAAAAGAATATGACATCAGGTAAATGCCCATTTCCAGCAGGGAAATAATCAGCATGAGAAGTTATGTTGTCCAGAGTAGGTTTTATTGTTACTCCTAGAGATTAAATGCCAATCAATAAGAACACCACCGCATAGGAAAGATAAAGAATACATTTTAAGGATAAATACATTTTGTTCCCCCAAATATATTAAGTTAAAGGTTTTCTGCATCAGAAGGTAAAACCCATGTTGTATTAATTACTGTGTTTGATAAATACATTTGTTTTGTCCATAGTTGTTCTCAGGAATTGAAACTGGAACCAGAGCATCTAGCAAACTATTTATTTTGCACAGTATATCATATAGCTAGTAGTATGTCATCGGTTTTTGGCTATTTATTTTCCAGTTACAAGATTTGTTGTATATTTCACTCAACACACTAAATGTGTTGGGTGTGTGTATGTCTCTGTGTGTGTGTGTGTGTGTGTGCATAGAGCATTACCTCAGGGACCGCCTTCTGCTGCACGAATCCCAGCAACCAGTTAGGTCCCACAGAGTGGATCTTCTCCGGGTCCCGTCAACTAAGCAATGTCGCCTGGTGGGACCCAGGGGAAGAACCTTCTCTGTGGCGGCCCCGGCTCTCTGGAACCAACTCCCCCCAGAGATTAGAACTGCCCCCACCCTCCTTGCCTTTCGTAAACAACTTAAAACCCACCTCTGCCGTCAGGCATGGGGGAATTGAGATCCTCTTTCCCCCTAGGCCTTTACAATTCTATGCATGGTATGTATGTATGTATGTTTGGTTTTTATATTAATGGATTTTTAATCATTTCTAATACCAAATTACTATTGTACACTGTTTTATTGTCGCTGTTAGCCGCCCTGAGTCTCTGGAGAGGGGCGGCATACAAATCCAATAAATAAATGAATTAATTAATGAATTAATTAATTAATTAATGAAGGAAGGAAGGAAGGAAGGAAGGAAGGAAGAGTGGAAAGAACCATAACTTTGCTTTTCTAAGAATGAGAAGAACTAAACTGTAAAAGGGCCAAGAGGTACAGGCACTGGGGTCAGGTGTGGGAATGGCTCTACTATGAGTGTGTACAGCATGTGTGGTCAAAATATTCTGGGTTTTTTTCACCATGTGTCTGAATTGGGAGAAGGTTTTCCTTGTTATTAAAAAAATCCATTAAACCATTAATGGTCAGAGATTATGACAGCATTTTAATTTATGGCGTTTGGAGAGAAGTCTGGGGAGTGGTCAAAAGGGAATTAATGAGCCTCAAGAAACTGTGGAGGAAGAATACTGCAAACTGCGGAGAGATGATGGAAAAGGGAACAGAGAATGGACACCTGGAGCTTTTTTAAAGGGAAATGCCTAATATTTTCTATAGAATAGTTTTGTTCTTCTGTGCCAGTGATTAAAAAGTGATTCTGCCAATACTGGGTCCAGATTTGGCTCAGTACTATTAAAGATCACCTGTATGGCACTTCCATCTGACAACTGCTTTTGACTTCTGTTCAGTAAAGAGACTATTTTTTTTTCAATGGCTCTCACCCACAAAGGTATCTGCCAGGCTGACAGGCTGAGAAGAGACCATGGTTTTGTAGCCCATCACTTCAGAAGGAATCATGACGGACTGGCATATATAGGATGAAATTGACTTGGAGAACTCAGTGTCTTTGTCCAAAAGATGACTATCTGTGACGTTATCTGTGCAGAGAGCAATCTTTTTTCCCTTCAAGAAAAACACAAAAGGAGAAACTATTAGCTGGGTAATGTAAAACTCTTCAACACCACCGATAACACAACTACTCTCCAAAAAGACCTTGATGCTGTTTCTGAGTGGTCTAACACATGGCAACTCCAAATCTCAACTAGCAAATGCTCTGTCCTACACATTGGGAAGAAGAATCTGAACTCCAAAATACGAACTGAATAATCAAATTATCACAGAAAATCCCCACTCGGTTAAAGACCTTGGTATACAGTGATCCCTCGGTTAGCGCGGGGGTTACGTTCCAAGACCTCCCGCGCTAACCGATTTCCGCGTTATACTGGATGCGGAAGTAAAAACACCATCTACGCATGCGCGCCATTTTTTTCATGGCCGCACATGCGCAGATGGTGGAGTTTGCGTGTGGGCGGCGGGGAAGACCAAGGGAAGGTTCCTTCAGCCGCCCAACAGCTGATCTGCTCCGCGCGGAAGCAGCGAGGAGCCGAAGATGGGGTAAAGGCAAAGGGGAAACTGAAGCTTTCTCCTGTGACAGGGAGGGAATTCCGGACAGCCCTATCCCTTCAACAGGAAGGCGGGACTGGCACCGCTTCTTCTTCTTCTTCTCGCTCGGGAAGATGAGACAATCGCCGTCGCCCGTCCTCGTTCCCGCCCTTTCCCACCCCGTCCGTCTTTTCCTATCCAAACGCGCTCTAGTCACGAAACTTCTGGCAAGTCGTGCTCAGTTGGCAGCCTCCGATGCCCCCGAAGGTGCAACCCCGAGACGGGAATTGTGGAGGAGGTTGGACGTCCGAAACAAACGTGCTGTGTGTGCGTGTGAGGAGAGGGTAGGTGGTGGATGGTGCGCGTGCGTGCGGGAAATGATCCTCGCAAGCTTTTAAATTAAAGAAACATAGAAACATAGAAGACTGATTATTATTTTGATTATTTTATTATTAATTATTTTTTAATTAATATTTTTTGAAAAACCGTGTTGCAGCGTTTCGCGCTAATCGAGAATGCGCAAATCGAGGGATCACTGTACTAATAACAAAAGATTTAAGTCCCAAAGCCCACTGCAACAATATAGCCAAGAAGGCTTCAAGAGTAGTAAACCTAATCCTACCTAGCTTCTGCTCTGGCAATCTCACACTACTTACCAGAGCTTACAAAACGTTTGCCAGACCCATCCTCGAATACAGCTCGTCTGTTTGGAACCCATATCGCATCTCAGACATTAATACCCTTGAAAATGTCCAAAGATACTTCACCAGAAGAGCCCTTCACTCCTCCACTCGAAATAGAATACCCTACGAGACTAGACTTTCAATCCTGGGCCTAGAAAGTTTAGAACTAAGATGCCTTAAACAAGATCTAAGTATTGCCCACAAGATCATATGCTGCAATGTCCTGCCTGTCGGCGACTACTTCAGCTTCAACCACAACAACAGAAGAGCACACAACAGATTTAAACTTAATATTAATCGCTCCAAACTTGACTGTAAAAAATATGACTTCAGTAACCGAATTGTCGAAGCGTGGAACTCATTACCAGACTCCATAGTGTCATCCCCAAACCCCCAACACTTTACCCTTAGATTACTTACGGTTGACCTATCCAGATTCCTAAGAGGTCAGTAAGGGGCGAGTACAAGTGCACTGGGGTGCCTTCCGTCCCCTGTCCTATTGCTCTCCTATATCTCCTATACCTTTCTTCTATTCCTATATCTCTTCTTCTATTCTTTCATTGATATGTTCTATTAGTATACCTTCTTTTCTAATATTTCTTAGATATATTTTACTATGAGTATCTCCTCTATAACCTTCGTCATGTATTTTACTATGTGTATGTAGATATATACCCACTAAAACCCTCATTGTGTATTGGACAAAATAAAAAATAAAAAATAAAAAAATAAAAATAAAAAAAAAAATTCTGGGAATTGAGAAGTTGCCACGGTTGAGAAATACTGCTCTAAATGGGCAAACCGCACTATCTCCAATGCTTCCACTAATGCTAGCCTCATGAAAATGTACATATACTTACATAATTTCCACATAGACTGATGTTGAAGTGATGAAAGTACTTCAGGCCTTTTGAAGTAAAGCTTGGCCCTTCTAAAAAGGAGGTGCTGTTAGACAGTCTGGAGAAGTCATAATCCAGAGTCCTATCCTTCGTGCTGATAGAGAAGTGACAGTCATTGTAACACAGAGAATGAATCTAAAGAGAGAAAGAAAACACACCCCAGCAGAAGAATTTAGACACTGGTGACTTTGTCAGCAACAGTAGAAGGACACTTATGTGTTACTGATATGTCTAATTCCAGTTCCTGAATCCCTTAGGGTTCTGCTCAGACAAGCCTTGCTTGTCCAAATAAACTGGATGATTATAGAAAGCAGAAAATTGGAGATGAAGAATTTAGCAGCTCTTTGTGCTATTTCAATTTTGGCAGGAAGTAATTAGTACTTCTAAAAGAATATAATTTTATTTGTGTTTAAGAAAAATCTCCACTCATTCAAGAAAGCAAAAATCCATAGAAAACATTTGATGTTTTAAGGAAAATGAAGTTAAATCTAAAATACTTATTATGCAATTCTTACAGATAGCATTTTACTCTTCTCTCTGAAAGACTCTGTTCATTGATGGACAAACCAATTTAGCATATTTGATCACTGCTATTCATACAGTCACTGCTTATCTAGGCCCCCAAAAGCTATATCAGTTTTTTAAAATATTACAATAATTTAGTAACAGGATCAACATTTCAGATTCAGAACGTTCTGTAAATTTATTGCCAACTGAGAAATTATACCATGCTCAGCACTGTATGACGGGCGAAAGGAAAGATTACGTTTTCAAAGAATATTCTGCTCTTTGTGTATGCACAGTGTATAACTGAAAATGTAGCTCCAAAAGAAATCAGGAAGTTTCATGAAGCTCCTACTACTGTTGAGCAAACACAATAGTTACAGTATTTTTGCTCAAGGCCAAGTTTTGTTTGCTATTTTATGCACTGAACTTTGGATTTGGCACTCCAACACCTACAGGAACCTCCTCCCACACAAATGCCATCTTATGTCATGAGGAGTATACAAAAAATAAGTGGCAAAAAATCCAACCTCAGGGGTGCGTTCTAACTTAGCTTCCTACTGGTTTGCTTCGACCTGCGCCGTGTGGGCATGCTACATGGGCGTGCATATGCTTTGCGTGCGAATGCATGTGCAGTGCTGAAAATTCTCGTTTAAAAAAAAAATCCAAAAAAAGAAATCTAGGCCAAATTCACTTTTGGTGGGAAGAATGGCCATAGGTGGATTCCTCCTGATTCACACCAGCTTTATAGAACCGGTAGCAAATCACTGGTGACATCGCAGTGATGTCACAAAATGGGTTCTGTTGGAATTTTAAATAATTTTTTTAACTGGTTTTGTTTCTTCTGTGAACCGAAATATGGCCACTCTTCCCACCAAAAGTGAATTTGGCCTATACACAAAGATTGCTATCCTTGGCTTAGCTCTTTGGGTGATTAATGTTGGCTGACAAGCAACACATACAGAATAGTCCGCTACTTACAAGAGTTCATTTACCGTTTGAAGTTACAACGCACTTAAAGTGACATGTGACCATTTTTTCATACTTACCCATGTAGCATCCCCACGGTCATGGGATCAATTTATGGGATCATCTTTTGTAACTTTCTGACAAGTCAAGTCAATGGGGAAGCCAGATTCAATTACCAACAGTGTTACTAACATAACTACGGTGATTCACTTAACAGCTGTGGCAAAACACGTCATAAAATTGGGTAAAAGCTCACTTAAGAAATGTCTTATTTGCCAACAGGCATTTTGGGCTCAATTGTAGTCATAAGTCGAGGACTACATGGACAGTATTTCATAAACATTCATATTTTCTGTAATAAGATAGATGCTAGTTTGGCCATCTGGAAAATTGTCAGAAGCACAGAATAGTATTTTATCTAACATCATGTAAGCTGTTGCACGTTCCTTCATTATAACTGAAAAGAGCCATCATTTCCTCATTCAATAGATGGCAATTGGAAAGCAGGTAAATAAAGAAGTTTCCACTTGAATGTGCTTTGGGACATATTGGAGACAGAACGCAGTTGCTGACATTCTTAAAACTCAGCTTTTCTCTGTGAATTCTGCTAAAGAGACTTTCTGAGAGTTGTGTTAGGAGAAGGATCGTGCTTGGTTTTCAGCAGAGGTCAAGAATTTGACAAATTGCCACTTTCTGGCAATGTATCTGAACCTAATATTTTATTGGAATTTATTGCCCTGGTATTGCTTTCATTAATTTAAGTGACAATCCTTTGTCAACTCCAATATTTGCACCTCTCATGTTGCATTTTATTCAAATAATTATGTAGCGCCAGTTGTACAGAAATTACAAACAGTAAAGAAGACAATATAGTACCTTGTTATTTTTTGTGCCAGGGCCACAAGGGATACAAGCTTGATGGCCATAAGGCTGGTGAGCTTTCAGGTAAGTGTTTGGTGGACATGGAGAACAACCACCAGATGTTTTGTCAATGTAGTGTCCATGAGGGCAGGAAGTACAGGATGAGCCAGAGGTTTCCAAAGCGCACTGCCGGCAATAAGAAGCTACACCATCTATGACATTGGTCACATTAATGGAGTACAATCTGGCAACATCTTTTGTGTATCTTCTTCCCTGGAAGAAAACATAAGTACCTTTGTGTAGGAAACATAAGTACCTTTGTGTAGGAAAAGTATTCCTATACAAAGGTGTTGTGGTTATCTCTGGCCCAGCTCCTGCCCCAAGGGCTGTGGATGTGGGGGAGACATCCACATGCTGCAGGCCTGTTTTGCCCCCGGTGGAATCTGATGATGAAGGCTCCTCTGACCAAGAAGACATGAGTGACAGGGAGGAGAGTGTGGCAGACAGCTCAGAAGGAGATCCATTATCTAGCTCCTCCTTGGATTCAGAACAAGAGTTAATGATACAGCCACGCATGCGGAGAGCGATGCATAGACAACAACACCTGAGAGATTATTATCAAAGAAAATGAGGCCACCTGTGGTTGGGTGGGGCTGTGGTAATTAGTGAGGCTGCTATAAATAGCAGCCTGTGGGTTTGGCCATTGTGGAGGATTATCTGATCATTGTGTTTCGTGACTGCTTTACTGACTTTGACCTTTTGTGTGCTGATTTTTCCCCGCTTTGAAACTAACCCAGAGCAAAGTGTGTTTCACTTTGTGAAAGAAGAAGGACTGTGAATTGCCTCACAGCTGCAAGCTAAGTATCACAGAACTGATAAGGGACTTGTACAAATTACCAGTTTGTTTGGAGACCAGTGCTCTTTGCTATACCAAAAGAGGGCTTGGTTTAAGTGGATTTTCATTATAAAGAACATTGTTTTGAATTTTCAAATGTGTATGTGTCTGAAATTTGTACCTGTGAATTTTTGGGAGGAGTCTACCAGAGAGCCCGACAGAACACAAAGGTGGGAATGGCAGGACAATTGCTGGAAATGGTAGGCATATTCCTAACTTTAATGGCCTCTGTTTTTTAAGAATAAACCTAATTCTTGATTAAGATCATTCCCTAAAAGGATATTTGAAGAACCATTAAAAAAAAGACTTGTCAATCTTTACCACTTCGTCGAATGCTGTCCTCTGGAAGGCCCATGTGAAACTTGTGGTAGCATTCTTCTCAGCAATGTATGTATAGGATTGCTTTCCCTTGGAGCCAAACCAGGTTTCTACAGGAGAATTGGTTCTAGAATTCATGCCCTACCAAAGATGAAATAGTATAAATCTATGAATAAATGAAACACTTAAAAATTTCTTGGTTTGAGATGTTGGATAAAAACTTACCACCATAAAATATAGTTCACAATTCACACTGCAGATGGTTTCAAAGACAAAGGTGATTTCTGCTACCTTCTTATTTTCAGAGTCTTCCATAACTGATTGTGGTGGACTGCAAAAGAATAAGCAGGACTCATAAATTATAGAAACAGCTATAGATGAAATATCTCAATTATTGTTGTTTATTTCAGTAACTAAGTACAGTAATCAGAATATCTATTTTAGTAACTAGGTAATCAGAATATCTACATTCTACTTCAAATATATTCAGAACAAACTACAGTATTCCAATGGAATCACACTTCAATCATATAGATGCACTGTATGATTCAACGTACAACATGTCAGTACACTCTATGCACATTTATTTGATTGTGAGAAAACAATAAAAACTGTGCCCAGTTTTAAAGATTGCGTTTTAAATCTATGTTAAAAATCAGTTCAATCTTCCCTTCATTGTCTCCTTCTGCCATCTATTAATTCTGCTATTACTAATCCTTGTGAAGTAATGCAAGCAGAATATTGACTGAGAGAAATTAAATTTGTTATTAAGAAAACTGCATAAAACAGTATAACGGGTTTGCCTCTATACTATTTTGGACCCTTTCTATTGATTTTTCAGTGCAGCATACTGAGCTACACTGTATTTCATGTATTGCATAGTAATTTCCCATCCAGGTTCTAACCAGATTCAGCCCTGCTTAGTTTCCAACCCAGGCAAGTTTAGCCAGAAGCTACTATTGACTTAAGCTTACCTAGAAATTAAGCACATAGCTTAGATTAATTCTTTATCTGTACTTCCCACTAACTTACTGCACCTGCTCACATTGCTTTACCTAATCCATTTCCAAGACATAGCTTAATTTGGACTAGTGACCTCACCTGAAGCCAGGAATCACCAATGTTAAAATCATGAAATCATTGTCAGATGCTCCTGCAACTGTGTAGATGTAGTCACCTGCCACTTCCCACCCTGAAAATGAAAACCAAGAGTTAACCACTTAACCAGAATTTGAAGAAAGGTTATTTTTTCCATTATGTAATATCATAATTAATGTGAAATTTTGTACATTCTCTTCACAGAGACACAAGGAATCTATTATTCTCATCCATTCCCTAACATTTTCAAATTAATTTCTCTAAAAGAACCTGGATCACAATTTGAGTTTTCCAGCGTTCGGGGCTGCTACTAGCTGGGGAATTTTGGAGGCTGGAATCTCAACAAATCTGGAAGGAAGAACTCAGATCATAGGAAGTTATGACAACATATAGCAATACAGTAGAGGTCAGTTGACAACTGCACATTAAAGGGGATTCCAGGAGAGGAATGGAGAACTGAAAATGTCTCCATGAAAGTGGAGCTGACAACTGCAGTGAAAAACAAAGAGCCAGTAAATAGACCTGCTCTTCGGAACCTCTCTGAATAAAAGGAAGACAGGAGGTTGTCCATATAAGCTCCAGGTGGCTGCTCCTTGCAAGGAGACTGAAGAACAGCTATGTCCAATTGCACATTAATTACTTTTAAATGATTAGAAACCTTTGGAGCAATGATTTTGAGAACACTAGATGAGTCTGCTTACAATTCTCAACAGAAGAAAAATTCAATCATACGCTTAAGAATTTGAAGCATGAGAAATAAACAGCAAAAAGCTAAATAAAGTTTTGAGCTTAGAAAACTATAAATGGATTAAGAATCCAGATAAAATTGGAATATTATAAGTTTTACAATACAGTTTTGGAATTAATTATAAAGAACACACAGCTTCTCATAAGAAATAGATTCTGTTTGGTTTTTTCAAGATACAGTATAACAAAATTAAGCAATTTCATAATTTCAAAAAGTGGACACTAGAGGGAGTACAGTTTTTAAGTAAAGATTTACTAGTCTGTAAAATGTAAAAGGATGTAAAATATAATAAAAATACAAGAGACTTTTGAATAACGCAATCAGAAAAGAGTAGTCACAATATCAACAATATTGATAATGATGTCATCTATGGACAGACTATGTCCAAAAGTTGCTATCTACAGATCTAGAACAAATTTTATCTGACAAGATAGAGATGGTAACAAAAGTGGATTTACAACTGACAGACCAAGACAATGACTTAGAAAAGGAAGTTTTCAAACTGGAAAAGATTTTCTAGATAAGAGATGGGATCTAAGATGAAGAGACAATGGTTTGTAACCTGAAAGTGGATGAAGAGAGCCACTAAATTTATTTATACTTGTAGTGATGAAGTTTAAAAGTCACTCATATGTGTCTTTTTTCCTATTGTATTCTTACTTTTTACTTTCTTTTTCCTTTTTTCCTTGCAATAAAATGAAAAACAGAAAAATCAGGACATTTAGAGATGCTAATTTCTGAGGTCGTCATTCAATTCCTGTAATATTTGATTATCATAGAATCACAGAAGAGACTTTGGAAAATTTCTTCTCTAAACCTAGAACAAGGCAGGAATCCTACGAGCATTGTAAACTCTGCATAATGCAATGTGTTTTGAAATAAAACCACTCTTGATAAGAATATCTTCTTATCAAGACTAATTCTTTATAACCTTGAAACCAGTCTAGAACATTTATAGCTCCTAATTATGGTTGCTTTTCTGGTGCTTAAAACTCAATGCAAATAGAAATTTGAGTTTCTTTAGTACATGTAATCTTTGAGTTATGACCAATTTGTTCAGTGACTATTCAAAGTTACAAGGGCACTGTATGAAGAACAGAAGTGGTATGAGTAAAAAAAAACTGCTACCAGTTCTATGGGTGTGGCTTGGTGGGTGGGGCTTGGTGGGTGTGGCAAGGGAAGGATACTATAAAATCTCCATTCCCTTCCCACTCCAGGGGAAGGTTACTGCAAAATCCTCATTTCCTCTCGATCAGCTGGGACTCAGGAGGCAGAGAATAGATGGGGCGGGGCCAGTCAGAGGTGATATTTATTGGTTCTCTGAACTACTCAAAATTTCCACTACTGGTTTTCCAGAACTGGTCAGAACCTGCTAAAACCCACCTCTAATGAAGGGGTTTAAGACAGTTCTTGAAGTTCCAGCTGCTGTGCCTCCTCCATAAATATAAAGCCCTTCATGGCATCAGACCAGAATATCTCCGGGACCGCCTTCTGCCGCACGAATCCCAGCAACCAGTTAGGTCCCACAGAGTGGGCCTTCTCCGGGTCCCGTCAACTAAACAATGTCGGTTGGTGGGGCCCAGGGGAAGAGCCTTCTCTGTGGCGGCCCCGACCCTCTGGAACCAACTCCCCCCAGATATTAGAATAGCCCCCACCCTCCTTGCCTTTCGTAAGCTCCTCAAAACCCACCTCTGCAGTCAGGCATGGGGGAATTAAGATAATATTTCCCCCTAGGCTTCTACAATTTATGCATGGTATGTTTGTATGTATGATTGGTTTTGTAACAAGGGTTTTTAGCTGTTGTAGTATTGAATTTTTACATTCTGTTTTTTGTTAGCCGCCCCGAGTCCACGGAGACGGGGGGCATACAAATCCAATAAATAAATTAAATAAATAAATAAATAATCCTATGAACAAAATTTGGGCATTTGGCAACCAGGTTGTTTGCCAAAGCTTTGCTCCCAGCTTCCTGCAAGCCAGGTTAATGGGGACACTGGTAGAGTAGATCATAAGTTACTCAGGAAAGAATATGAAGTAGGTTTCTTTGATCAAGTTTAAAATTGAAATGTAGTTATGAATGAATGAATGAATGAATGAATGAATGAATGAATGAATGAATGAATGACATCAGGACTTAAATGATGAGGCTGTAAGGATTTGTTTATTAAAAAGAGATGAGATAAATAGATCGTTTGTTGTATTTTAAGAGAAGATGATAAGTTAATAAAATTATCTATAGTTATGATGAAGTAGAAGTCATTTTGTTATTTCATTTTTTCTTTTACTATATTCTTTTCTATTTCTCGGGGTTTTTTTCTTTTGTCGTTCTTTTTTCATTTGTATTCGTTTTTGCTGCTGTAATTGTAATCTTTAATAAAATTACTAAAAAAAATAAACTATCCACTGTCTGATGGTACAACCTAATAAAGACACATAGCAGAACTATGTCCCTTGCATTATCCAAATGCATTAGGTAAAAATACACATTTTGGGAGGATACCTGCCATTCTCTTATATTCGAAAGTGAATCCACTGAGGACTGTAGTCTCCATATTAGCTGGCAGCGTGTTCCACCATTTGTATTCAAAGCCTAGTGCGGGCTCGGTGCCAACTGGGCAATTGATACAACCTGAGAACCAAATAAAATAAACAAACACCAAACACATTTACAGTCAGGAAAAGGATCACTACTACTAATGACAGTCTTTAATTGGTGCTGTGGTTAACAGCACTTTCTGAAACAATAGTAAAATATAGTACAGCTACGATAGTAGCAGTCTTTTAAAAAAATCTTTTTAAGAACACCCACTAAACCGGTATTTGTCAAACTTGGCAACTTTAAAACATGCAGACTTTTAACTCCCAGAATTTGAGACATGCTGGCTATGGAATTCTGGTAGCTTGATTCTTGATAAATTTATATTTTCTTTTATGTACACTGAGGGCATATTCACCAAAGACAAATTCCTTGTGTGTCCAATCACACTTGGCCAATATAGAATTCTATTCTATTCTAGCTAAAGCCACCGTGTCCTAAAGTTGTCAAGTTTTAGAATCACTGCATTAAGTGTTTTACTCTGGCTTCGTTTTCTTTTATAATGTCTTGAAATTTTTCGTGAAAGCAGGCAGCATTTTTTCAGACATATAATTTGTAGAGCAGTCCCAATGACCTTTTTAATGGTTTGGTTTTTTCATTTGTTTTAATGGAGTGAATTGTCCTATAGGGAGTAATTCTTCATGCTCCAAATTAGTCAGGTATATCAAGGTCAAGAATAAATCAGTAATAACCTGTGTAAATCATTGCTAAAATTCTTGACAGAAAGATTATCTTTATTCGTTTGGCTCTTCCTTCTTTTTCTGCTTTGTGAATGGTTCATCAGAGAAAAATCTGTATTATAGTGTACTGGAAGGCACACAATTTGGAGCATCATACTGGGGAAGGTTAATCTAAGTAAACCAAGGAATCACCTATCTACTGGGATTATTTATAGTCCCATAGCCCTATTGCCTTTAGAAAGAACAATGAATTAGTGGGGAAAGAAGAAAGAAAAACTCCCACAATAAAACATTGAATTCTCTTTTATTCCACTATTGAATACAGGAAGTGCCCAGTTCATGCTTTTTAGAGGAAGTTCCTAGTGATCAGAGCACAGTGCCAGTTTAAACCACTTAGAGGACCTTATTCATGTTTTACCTAATTCAGAAAGAAAGAAAAAACAGAATAGCATTACCAGACCCATTTGAGTATGTTCCATACGGGCAAGGCTCACAGGTGCTGGCATTTGTCTTAAAAAAGCCAGGATTACAAGGGGGGCACTTCCTTTTTACACCCGATGCAGGTAATTTTGCTGCGTTGGGGAGGTCCCCATTGCAGATCTTAGGCTCAGCCCACTTATACATTAGTTGTGTCTGTGAAGATAAAAAGTATCACTCATTTATCCATTCAGTCAATCATTCATTCATTCATAGAGAAAACATTTTACAGCATCTTTATATGCAAAAGGATTTATAAGTGTCACTTCTCATACAGTAATATAAACAATTTCATGCTATCCAGATATTTTGGTTCACAATTCCAGCACAATTCCTTGTTGCTGGTCATATTAACTGTGGTTAATGGGAGTTACGGTCTGAATTATCCAAAAAGCAAGATATCATAATTCTGTGGCATGCAATGCATACAGCCTACAGTTCTCTAGAACAGCGTTTCCCAACCGGTGTGCCGCAGCACACTGGTGTGCCGCGAGACACGGCCAGGTGTGCGGCGAAGCGCCTAGGGAAGCTCCAGCTGGGCGGGGCGCTGCCGGTGCTGACCTGGAGCTCCCGCTCACAGCTGTCCCCCGGCTCCTGCTCGATGCCGCGGTTTTCGGCGCTCTCCTGCTGGGCCCCAAAGAAGGAAGGCAGGAAGAAGGAGAGCTTCATTCTTCGCGCCTTTTTCCCACCTTCCTTCTTTGGGGCCCAGCAGGAGAGCGCCAGAAACCGCGGCATCAGGCAGGAGCCAGGGGACAGCTGCGAGTGGGAGCCCCAGGACGGAGGCACCGGCAGCGCCCTGCCCAGCTGGAGCTTCCCTGGCGTCGGCGGCAAGTGTCCTTTGTGGCCCGGCGGGAGGGCACTGGCGGTGGGAGCAGGGGGGAGGGGTGGTGGCTGCAGCGGCCGCAGGCAGTCGCGGGGAGATGGCGGCGGCGAGAGGGAGCTCCAGGCGGTGGTGAGAGGGAGCTCTCTCTCTCTCTCTCTCAGCTGACTGCAAGCGGGAGCCCTGACGGTGGCGGTTGGATGTGCTGCTGGACGTCGTACATGCTGGCGCTGCGGGCCTGGCATATACGGTGTCCAGCAGCACGTCCAGCTGCCGCCGTCAGGGCTCCCGCTTGCAGTCAGCTGAGAGAGAGAGAGAAAGAAAGAGAGACATATAAAAGAGGCAGAGAGAGAAAGAAAGAGAGACATAGCAAGAGAGGCAGAGAAAGAGAGACAGCAAGAGAGGCAGAGAAAGAGAGAGAGAGAAAGAGAGAGAGAAAGAGAGACATAGCAAGAGAGGCAGAGAGAGAGAAAAAGAAAGAGACATAGCAAGAGAAAAACAGACTTAGCAAGAGAGGCAGAGAGAGAGAGAAAGAGGAAGAAAGAGAGACATAGCAAGAGAGAGAGAGAGAGAGAAAGAGAGATAGCAAGAGAGGCAAAGAGAAAGAAAGAGACATATAGCAAGAGACAGTGAAAGAGAGAGAGAGAGCAAGAAAGAGAGAAAAAAGCAAGAAACAGATAGCAAGAGAGAGAGAGAGAGAGAGAGCAAGGGAGAGAGAAAGACATAGAGGAAGGGAAGGAGGGAGAGAGAAAGAGAGCAAAAAAGAGAGGAAGAAAGAAAGAAAGAGGGATGGAGAGAGAGAAAGAAGGGAAGGAAGGAAAAGAGAGAAAGAGGGAGAAATAGAGCAAAAGGGAGGAAGAGAGAGGGGTTTTTTGTCCAAACTTTTCTTTAGCGCCCCCCCCCCCGCCCCGCCCCCTTTCAATGTTCCCCAGGATTTTGAAAATATGAATAATGTGCCGCGGCTCAAAAAAGGTTGGGAAACACTGCTCTAGAAGTTGTTGAACTGTGACTTTCAGTGTTGCTAAGATAAGAACAATTTTCACAGGTATACTATGGTATACTCAATTTTCACAAATATACAAATATGTATGAAGAATAAAAAGGACTGAACTTAGTTTTAACTGGGACCTGTCTGCAAAAACTATATGTAATAGACACAATCTACATAGACTTTTATAAAGCCTTTGATTCAGTACTGTAGTTCATGACAAACTACCTCTGAAACTGAAATCTTATGGCATCTCTGGACCACTACATGACTGGATAACAGTGTTCCTCTCTAACAGACAACAAGTGGTCAAAATAGGAAGTGCCATATCTAACACTCCTCAAGGCAGTGTTTTAGAACCAACACACTTCATACTCTACATAATATAATTCAACCCAGCTAGACAGAGAGAAGTGACTTATTTGCTACCTCCAAGAATTTTAGAGGGCCCACACAGCTCTTTGAAGTCCAAGATTCAATACTCGTGGAACAGATAACAAATATTTTGACTCTCCTTAAAGTTTATTAGTTTGTTTGTTTGTTTGTTTGTTTGACTTTTATGCTGCCCAACCCCGAAGGACTCAGGGCAGTTTACAACAGTATAAAATACAAAAACAGTAAAAAAGAAGTCAAATATAGAATCTAAAATATAAAACCATAACAGGCCTACCGCAAGGCCACAAAGACCTGGCTTTAGCCGGCAGGCCTGGGGGCCATGAATTGTCCATCTTTCATGCCCAAATTTTATTTTATTAATGGTGTGCATGCATAAGATTTGATTTGTTTTTAGATAAATGGGTTTTATTGGGGTTAGAATTTACATTTGACTTCTTTTTTATTGCTGTATCTTTTTGTATAGTTATTATGTTGTAATAACTATACAATCCTTGGGGATTGGGTGGCATAGAAGATAAACAAACAAACAAACAAACAAACAAACAAACAAACAGCCATAATAAAGTAACCCAACATGCATACTTATGACAAGTTAACTAAACACTGGCAATATTTGTATGTGAATCAATCCTTATCTATTTTAGCTCTTGGTAATTGTTCTGATTATTGTATTCACAAGGAAACGTTTACTATTCCCTACCTTATTTAAATGCATATGATACTTTGCAACAAAACATTTTGAATAATGCTGACCATCAAGGTTATGCTTCAAAAGCCCCCCAAAACAATATCCCACTACTGTATGGAATTCTAGAGGTTGCATACCTCCCCATTTGTATCACAGGTAGTGTGGGTATAAAAATAATCCTTATCTGTACAGGCCGGGCGAGTTTTGCAGGATGAAGAACCTGGTGCTTTATTGGGAAAAAAACAGCAGTTAAATCCATGCAGACATGAGAGACTCAGGAACATTTTCAGCAATAAGCTATACAAATGATAAAACTATATAGTGTATGTGTATCCTTCAAGCATAACTTTGATAATAAGTTATCTCAAGTCACTGGTGGATTAATGTGGCATCATCAACAAAAACAACATGTTTGAGAATAAGGCAGATTTTCTCAATCTTCACATGTTCTTTGATTACAATTATTATACCCTATCAACCTAGCTACTGCTCAAGAATAATTAAAGTGATGAGGTT
Source organism: Erythrolamprus reginae (assembly GCF_031021105.1). NCBI lineage: Eukaryota > Metazoa > Chordata > Lepidosauria > Squamata > Dipsadidae > Erythrolamprus > Erythrolamprus reginae. Next base: position 48,840,565 of record NC_091952.1, read on the forward strand.
GAGGCTACAAATCCTTGAATTTAGGTTTCAAATTATTTGCCTCACAGGTTAAATTATTTCATATAGGTACAAGCTAGCTCACACTGAATCTACTAACCTTTTCTGAGAATCCCTCACATGTAAAAAAAAGACCCAGTATGATTCCATATAGAGATCTTCTAGGGCTACCATGCCATATTTCAGAACCAGTTATAGAAAACATTTTGTGTTTTGTATGGAATTATAATCTCATTAAATTATGAGAATGGTGTGATCATACAATACAGGCCTTTTTAAAAAGCAATCCCAAATTTAGAGGGTCCACAAGAAGGTTTTCCTTCTTCTCTTGTCTCTTTTCTCCAACTTTCAAAATTGCCAGTGAAAAGGGTAAGTTCAAATAAATAAGCTTGTAAAAATTGTAGATTCTTCTTAAATTTCTAATTCTCTGTCATCAAAGTTTCAAAGAGGGCTAAACCAATTCACTGTAAAGGAAACTCCGATTTATTTATTTATTTATTTATTTATTTATTTATTTATTTATTTATTTATTTATCCAATACACAAATACATAGGAAGAAAAATAGACATGTAGTAATATATATAAGGGTAAAGTGAACTTAGAGGAGAGGATATATGAAAGAAAGGAAATATATATGATAAGTGAGAGAAAAGAAAGACAATTGGACAGGGGACGAAAGGCACACCAGTGCACTTATGTACGCCCCTGAACAAAGTTTCTAATGACTTTTAGTAATAGGGCGGGAAGAATTCAAACAATACAGTATTGTATATACTAGTGTTTGTGTTAACAAAAGCACAGAGTAAATATTTCAATTTTTGTTGTTTTTCTTTTTCTTCTGAACTTTGGAATTTTGAAAAGGGTCAGAGGAAACTGAAAGGAACGAGTAAATCAGGTATGCTAAATTATCGCCTGCAGCCTTTTTGTTCCTTTTCTGTCGTCTCCCAAACTACATTATCAAAATTCAGCAGCAAGATTTTCTACAATATTTCAAACACAAGAAGTAATTATAGGTTTCTTAAGGCTATCATTTCTTTTTGCTTTTCTTGCTAAACCCAAGATCCACTCCTCCACTCAAATTACTTAAAGAGGCTTCAAATCCTAGACACAATCCTTCCAGTAACATCACTGCCACGATCTCTGTGACTGGCGACTGTTAGAAACCTTATTAGAAAAAAAGGCAGTCCCCTGACTACCTTTGAGGCTGCTGCTGAATAAGAAGACATTGAACAACAAAGTGAAGCTGAAACAAAATCTAGCATGCAATATTGTAGAATTTAGGGCAAGGATATGACAAACACAGAGAAAAATGGATTAGCAATACAAGAGAGAATGATACCTGCTTTTCAGTTTGTACAGAGCACATGCAGTGAAGTTAAAAAGCAAAGAGGGCTGATGTAAGATGACAATTTATACATCTAAACCTATCATGGCTGGGAATGGGATAACTTGCTTAAGAAATACCAAAAAAAATAAAAATCAACTACACATCAAAGAAATGGATGAGGCATAGAACGTATTACCTGAGTAATTTGCTGGCTCACACTGCTGGCAGGAAGTAGCTCCTTTGGAAGAAAAACTATTTGCTGGGCACTGCTCACAGGAAGAAGAACCAGATTTGGCAGTGTAGGTGCCGGCTTTACAAGGAAAGCATTCAGATGTATAAGCCACACCTAGAGAACATGGGGAAAAAGAAGGGAATCCTGTTTGCAGCAAGCAAAATAATCCTTGGAATGCCACCAGCAACAACTTGCACTATGAACTAAACTAGAGATAGGCAATATCTTTCTGATCCATGAGATTAATTTCACACAGATAACCAATCAACCAATCTTACACAAGGTCCTTCTCATAAAGTTCCATCTCCTATTTCCAAGTCCCCTCACCAATCTGTCACAATCTGTAGCAAAAACTGTACACCTGAAATTGCGATTCTGCCCTGACCACCTCAAAACACTCTGGGGAGAGAAAATATGGAATACAGACATGGTTGATTGGAGAAGTCTTCAGAGTACTTGTGTCTCTCTGAATCATCTTCTTCTAGAATGGAAGATGGTGAATTTTGTTCCGTTCAAGGGAAGCAGAGTGGCTATCTGAACTTGTCATAATCCTGGTCCTCACCATTTCATTAGATTCAGTGCATGCTTACCTGTAATCCTAACGTTTCTCACCAATACAGGCTTGGGGGTTTTGGACCAAACAGAGAAAGCCGCTGTTTTCCAGTATAAGACATTGTTGCCACGACTTAGCTCCACCTATAGATATTAAAAATCTAGTTAATATGCTCAGATTATATTGAAATGGAGTGCTAGTTTCCAGTAGCTTGTACATTTTTCCTTCCTCAAGCTATTGCTAGTTGAAGTTTTAAGTTTAAATACACTGTATACTTACGCTGTGTTTCTCCCAACCTCTTTCTGTAGTTTTCATCCACCGAGAATCCACAGTTGGCTGACACTGGTCATTCTGAACCTACAACAAATGAAGATACAGATAAGGATGCTATTTCTATTCACGGGAATAGACATGTATTGGATTCTCCATAGCACCTATTTAAGGTGACACAATTAAATACAATTTGAACATATGCTTTACTTTTGATGCTAGATGGAAACTTCTTTTTACAAGTTTGTATAATAAAAGAGATTCCAGAGGTTGACTAACTATTTAGAACTGTGATACCTTTCAAAGAATCCTGAAAATCTTGGGTATTGTGTAAGAACATTAAGAAATAACATTTGACATACTTTAATATTAATATTAATATTGGTTACCATTTTGGCACTTATGGCTCAGCCTCTATAAAAGTATATATTTAAGGCTGCACATTGTAATACAGCATGTTTTTCTTGATTAGTAAAAATATACAGGCTGTTTAACGTATTCAGGCTGATTCTAGCACACCTAGACTGTTTTATTTAGATTGCAACATTTGAGTTGGAATCTTTTAATGCCTATTTTATCGATCCATGGGAATCTTTTCTTTTACTACTACTTTCAATATAAAAGAATAGAGCCACCAATATTAATTAAAACAACACTTAAATGCATTGCAATATACTTTTGACTTGCAATGTCATCAAAAGTGCATTTTAAAGAATATGCCAGCAACAGGTTCTGGACTAGAAATAAATATTGAAAAAATCTTCGTAGTTATAACATTATTATAGTTATGGAAAGAAGTGCCAAAATAACAAAGTTGTTTCTTCAAGGAGCACAAAAAACTTTCACTTTGTTTTGAAAGCTCAACAGAACATTATCAAAATCCATGAGCAAATGCAATTCATGAAAGAAAGAATATCTGGAAGGTGTTAACAGATTACTGGACGTGAATTTTAGTGGTGTCTGATTTAAATAAAATAGAATCAGTTTTATTCAACCTAAGAGGAGATACCACATCGCATGGAATGAAAATTCTGGAAAACAGTGATTAGTTTATGAAAGGCAGCACATAATTAAAAATTTCTTTTATGTAACATAAAACCTATATAGAATTTTTTAGTCGAATTGCAAGAAACATACAAAGAATTCAAAGACAATGTTGCTGTCTGGGTAGAGATAGTCAAAGGAGACGGTCCCAGTTTGCTTGAGGTTAACAGCGTACATCAGAGTAGATATGCACTCATCCGTGTTGGAGGCAATATAATCTCCCTTAGGGATCCATATTGATCTGGAACAGAAGAAAGAGCCCAGCAGTTGTGAGGGTACTACTGCACATCATCACCAGCAAGCAGGTATTTCCAAGACATTACAAGAGAGTTATATTTGGACTGAAGAACTTACACATTCAAATACCAGATCTTATATTTCCACAGAAAATGAAATAATATTTATGAACGATTAATTGTAATTTGTTTGTATCAGGTTTAATTTGGACTTGAAAACAAGGTTATGTAACAAAAAAACTTCACACCTAGAGTAGTTGCGCTATATTGATATTATACCAATTTCATGATGAACAGTATATAATCTATACTCATGATGGCAAATACATGTACAATTAGCACAGGTGCCCCAAGGCTGTGTACTCTCACCACTTCTCTTCTCTCTATACACTAATGACTGCATCTCATACGATCCATCTGTTAAACTACTGAAGTTTGCAGATGATACAACAGTGATCAGACTCATTCGAGACAATGATGAATCCACATACAGACGGGAAGTTGAACAACTATCCTTGTGGTGTGACCAGAACAATCTAGAACAGAACACACTCAAAACCGTAGAAATGGTGGTAGACTTTAAGAGAAACCCTTCCACCCTTCCATCTCTCACAATACTAGACAACACAGTATCAACAGTAGAGACCTTCAAATTTCTAGGTTCTATCATATCTCAAGACCTAAAATGGTCACCTAACATCAAAAACATCATCAAAAAAGCACAACAAAGAATGTTCTTTCTGCGCCAGCTCAGGAAGCTCAAACTGCCCAAGGAGCTGCTGATACAGTTCTACAGAGGAATAATTGAGTCTGTCATCTGCACCTCTATAACTGTCTGGTTTGGTGCTGCAACCCAACAGGACCGACACAGACTTCAGAGGATAATCAGAACTGCAGAAAAAACAATTGCTGCCAACCTGCCTTCCATTGAGGACCTGTATACTGCACGAGTCAAAAAGAGGGCGGGTAAAATAATTACTGACCCCTCACATCCTGGACAGAAATTGTTTCAACTCCTACCCTCAAAACGTCGCTACAGAGCACTGCACACCAAGACAACTAGACACAAGAACAGTTTTTTTCCAAACACCATCACTCTACTAAACAATTCCCTCAACACTGTCAGACTTTCTACTTAATCTGCACTTCTATTCTACTATTTTTTTTCATCATTCCTTTCACCCATTTCCTCCCATGTTGACTGTATGACTGTAACTTGTTGCTTATATCCTAAGATTTTTATTAATATTGCTTCTCCATTGCTTATTTGACCCCTATGACAATCATTAAGTGTTGTACCACATGATTCTTGACAAATGTATATTTTATTTATGTACGCTGAGAGCATATGCACCAAGACAAATTCCTTGTGTGTCCAATCACACTTGGCCAATAAAAAAAAAAATTCTATTCTATGGCACGCATGCCAGAAGCAGCACACAGAGCCATCTCTCCGGGCCTGCCAGCTGTCACCCGTTGCTCTCCTGGGTTCCAGTCTTCGCACACATACAAGTGGCAGAAACCGGAAGAACATGCTCAGCTTCCCAGTATGCGCATTTATGCAAGGGATCTGCTCTTCTGGTTTCCGGTGCTCCTACACATGCGCACCAGGGAGCTGCTCTTCCGGTTTCTGCCACTCCCTTTTTGGCACTCAGTGTCAAAAAGGTTCGCCAGCACTGATCTATACACTCATTTCTACTACTGTATATGGATAAAGCCACCTGAAGGCCAAAGAATAACAATGCAAGATAGCGTGTGTACAATGTAATAATCACTCTTGATTAAAATAATGGAATGCGCAGAAATGTCCAAACTAACAATGGAACTGCAAAACAAGGATGAGACAGATTTCTACAAAGCTTGGGATAAATGGTACCTCTGGTTAAAAAAAAGCAACTATCTAAAAATTATCCATCAAGAAAAATATCCAACAAAAACAACTTGAAAAAATAGCAATTTACATCACAAATCATAACATCAAATTGAAACAACAAACTGTAAACATCGATCGACACGAACTCCAACTCTACAAAGAAAATAAACCCCTAAATGAATTATATATATTGGCACTAAAAACTACATTCAAAACATATCGATAAAACCTTAGGGTAAAACACACCAACTACGAGCTCAAACTACAGGCCGCAAATCATGAAAGACCCAGCTCTAACGCTGGTTTTCGCTTCTCTATCCCCCCCTCCTTCTTTTCCCTATCCCCCTTCCTTCTCTATCTACTTCCCTCCCTTCATAACCCCCTTCTCCCACTCCCCAATTACTACATAAGTAGAGTGTAAAAAATGTACAATATGCATATCTGTTTTATCTTTCTGTATTTGGGTTTTATTGTACAGTGGAACCCCGACATAAGAGCTGCTCTACTTAAGAGCAACTCGAGATAAGAGCTGGGAGGGGAGAGATATTTTTGTTCTACTTACAAGCCCAAATTCGAGATACAAGCGCCAAGGAGCTGTCTCCTGAAGCCAAACGCTAACTTCCGCGTTCGGCTTCAGGAGACAGCTGCAAAGCGGCGCGCGTGTTTTAAAAGGTTGCAGCCGGCCTGGGGGGCTCGGGGGGGTGCTTGCAGCTTTCTTTCTTGCTCTTTTTCTTTTTCTCTTTTACCTTCCCTTCCTCTATTTCTTCTTTTCTTTCTCCTTCCCACCTTCTTCCCTCCCTCCCTCCCTTCACTCATTCCTCTCTTACTCTCCCCTTTCATAAGTTTCCTTGCTTCCTTCCTCTGTTCCTGTCCCTTCCCCCCTTCTTTCTTTCTTGCTTTCTTTCTTGCTCTTTTTCTTTCTCTCTTTTACCTTCCCTTCCTCTATTTCTTCTTTTCTTTCTCCTTCCCACCTTCTTCCCTCCCTCCCTCCCTTCACTCATTCCTCTCTTACTCTCCCCTTTCATAAGTTTCCTTGCTTCCTTCCTCTGTTCCTGTCCCTTCCCTCTTTCCTTCCTTCCTTCCCACCCTCCGTCCATTCATTCACCCATTCCTCTCTTGATCGCTTAAAGCCGGTCCCTGGTGCAAAAAGGGTTGGGGACCTCTGTCCTACAGGATTGGGTGGCAGAGAAGTTGAACATATGTAAATTTAAAAGTTTAAGAAAGTTTACAAGTTAAGTGAAAGAAACTTCATTATTCATTTATATGTACATGTACATTTCTTCATTAAAAACATGTCTTTCTGCATAATTTAGACTAACTTTGTGAGTTTTTTGAGGGCTGGAACCAATTAAAATTATTTACATTAATTCCTATGGGGAAAAGTCGTTCGAGATAAGAGCTGCTCGACTTAAGAGCCCAGGTCCGGAACGAATTAAACTCGTATCTCGAGGTACCACTGTATATATTTAATAAAAATTTATTTTCAAAACAACAACAACAATGTAATACAATCATGAAAAAGGGATGTAAGTACCTTTTTTTTTGTTTTAACTGATTATATTGGAAAACCTTTGTACACTCTGAAGTATGGCAGATCCAGATGTCTGCATACATAGAAGGCACAAAGTTGAAAATAACTGTTTTAGAGCATTTCTTAGACTAGTTTCTCACCCCTGCCTGATAATTTTATTAATTACATTAAACAGATATTACAACTTAATTCAGGAATATGTCAAAAAGAATGACATTTGTTTTTAAAAGTGTAGGAAAAATTCCTGCCAGCAAGGAAGTAGCAAGAAAAACAAATTTCTATTAAATCAGTTTTTCATCTAAACAGCATAAAGGTAAATCACTATTGAGAGATAATTTGATGTAGTGATTACCAGGTTAGAAAATAAGAGAGCATGAGTTTCAGTTCTACTCTAGGCATGAAGCTAGATGGGTAACCTTGGGCCAGTCATTGTCTTTCTTTGAACTGGCAGATGCTCATCTTACTTCAGTTTTCAGTTTCTTCCCCTATTACTTTCAAGTAAATAAGGCATTAATATTTGAACAAAATCTGGAAATTCAATCTAAAGCAGAAGACTCAAAGCACTGGTGGCAATGTACAAAGGAGATAATGTTATTCTGAGCTCCCACGCTTAGAGATAAATTAGCTGCAATGTTTCATAAACACTCCTACTCAAAATGCTGTCAAGCTTTAGAATTTGTAGCCTTAAGGTCACTGGCTGGCATATAGGTTGACTTTCAAAATAGACATATCCCAGCATTAATAACAACATGTTCACTCACTTGGTGCAGTTTCCCAGGGAGTCCAAGAGGTTGTAATCAATTTCAAAATTGGTTGCTATGTTGGCAAATCCATGGGGCAACTCATCCCATTCATCGAACCTGACACCAGTCCCAAGAGAATATGTGCCCTCTGCACATGGCTTGCAAGATTGATCTTTCATATACAAGAATTCACCTGCTTTGCAAGAAAATGCTGAAATACAGAAAATTACCAAAACAAAATCAGGGCAAAAAAGAATCAAATCAACGCAGGTAACTTCAGTGAATCTGTTACAGATTACTTTATAAAATGACACTTTATAATGTCTTTGAGTTCTGTTTAACATCTGACAAAGGGTTTTTTTGTTAGATAAAATAAAAGACATGTTTATCAGCTAGATTTTATATTTTCATTGCAAACAAGTTTTCAATAGATACCGTCCACCAAAACATAACTGAAATAAATCTCTCTCTCTCTTCCTCCCTCCCTCTTTCTCCCTCTCTCTCTCACACATACGCACGCGTGCACACACACACACACACACACACAAAGAATTAAAGACACTAAGAGCTGTTCCATATGACCAACCAGCCAACCCAAACGTTTCCATACCTAAAAATTAATTCAAGTCAATGGGCCTTTTTAAAAAGTGAATTTCTATGTTTTTAAAGGAAAACTCAATAAAGACTATTTTAAAAAATAAAAATAAAAAGTGGATATCAAACTGAACAGTAAGACTTTGTTTTATATGAATACAAGCTATTTTCCCCATGAGTAAAATATAATGAATCTCATGTTCACACAATTTAACCCTTCTTTTCCTTTGTTTTCATATTATAGATTTAAGTATCGTACCAAAGCATGTTTTAACCAAAAATAAGCCAAAAAAAATCATACTGGTATGCAACTGCACAAAACATATGATATTCTTTTAAGAAGAAAAGAGTGTAAACTATGTCAATGAACATATGGGTAGGGGAGATTTTTTTAATGTCCACGATGAGCTCCAGCCATATTGTCTACAAACACACTCCACACACACTTTGCAGGAATGGATAGGAGAAAACAAAACAATTCTGCACCATGCATACAGCACTTGTCTTTTGTAAAAAAGGTTACAAACATTAAAATTTCCAATCAGGTTTATCTTTGTTGTTCAACAAGAGTTAAGGGTATTTCTCTGATTACAATATATCCACAATATTTCAGATGTCAAGGCCCTGTGCTTACAAATGCAAGTACATAATATAGGTAGTCCTCAATTTATGACCACAATTAAGCCTAAAATTTCTGTTAATTGAGAAATTTAAGTGAGTTTTGCCCCATTTTATGATCTTTCTTACCATACTTGATAAATGAATTGCTGACATTGATATAAGTTAGTAACCTGGCTGTGAATCTGGTTTCCCCATTGACTTTGCTTATCAGGTCACAAAAGGTGATCACATGACCTTGGGACATAGCAACGGTCATAACTATGAACCAGTTGCCAAGTCTCTGAATTTTGTTCATGAGATCATGTGAATGCTGCAGAGGTCGTAACTGTGAAAAATGATCATAAGTCACTTTTTTCAGTGCTATTGCAATTTTTAATGGTCACTAAAATAACTGTTGTAAGTTAAGGACTACCAGTAACTTATTGAAATTAATGGGAAAACAACAGAAAACCCTTTATCTAAATGGAGATGGAAATTTGGACACCCTAATTCCTTTTTTATCACTTCTCTATGAAACTTAAAAAGAGAGCAACTGGATGATCTAAAAAGGGCAGAAAGGTCTATCTGATATTTTGTGTTATTTAAATATTTATGTCCTATCCTTCTTTATAAAACGCAGAGTTAACAATGCCAGAGTAGGCTATTGCTCATTAATATGCTAGCTCCAGAAACCCTCTAGGCATGTGATTGATAGAATGATAGACTATAAAAAATAATGATGCATGAACAAGATTGAAGGAAGTAGAAGACAGAGAAAGATAAAATAGATGAAAAGGATCAAACAGATGACTGGAATATTTTTGGCAGATCTATGTTACTAGTACATAGATAGTTCAAGATGGAAACCAGTTGAAGCAACTTGATGGCACCTTATGAAATAATTATCTTTTAGAAGTGGGATGTATCTCTAACTATTGATAGTAACACTGGAAATAATAATATGTATTGAATAAAATAGAAAAAACAAAAAGAGCCATGTACAAATGCACTGGCTTCAATTTTTAAGTCCCATTTGCTATCATTGTGCTATAAGTAGTTCTGTAATAAAGATGAACAATTTTATGCTTAAATTAAATCAAAATTATATTTTGAAGTAAATGTTGTATGTTGTATGTTGTATTTTCTTGTGTAGATGGATATAGAATGTCTCTTTTAATATAATATTTGCCTTTTTCTATTTTTAAAAGCATATGCCAACAAATTTACAATTCTTTAAATGTATTTGTGGCTCACTTGATTATGGACAAATTAATATCTAACATGGTAGTCCTAATTATAGTTAAGTCACGATTTAAGGATTTTTTACTGATGAGCTGCCTTGTATACAATATAACATTTTAAATGTCTGAGATGCTTTTTCTTCATACGGGACCACCTTCTGCCACATAAATCCCAGCGGCCAATCAGGTCCCACAGAGTTGGCCTTCTCCAGGTCCCGTCGACCAGACAATGTCGTCTGGCAGGGCCTAGGGAAAGAGCCTTCTCTGTGGCAGCCCCGGCCCTCTGAAACCAGCTCCCTACGGAGATTTGGACTGCTCCCACCCTCCCCACCTTTCGCAAAAGCCTTAAGATCTATCTATGTCACCAGGCATGGGGCAACTAGCATATGTCCCCCACACTTCTGACCATTAAAGGTTATGTGTGGGTGATTGTAATATTGAGTGTTGATTGTGTATTACTGCTTGTTTTTAAGATAATGGGTTTTTTAGCCATAGTTTTAATTATTAGATTTGTATTTATACTGTGTTATTGTTGTTGTGAGCCACCCCAAGACTTTGGAGAGCGGCGGCATACAAGTCTAATAAATTGTTGTTGTTGTTGTTGTTATTATTATTATTATTATATCCAGAGGTGAGTATTATATCACAAGGGTTGATCACACGTCACCGTTCCACCTTAGCAGTCCACCTCTGGTGTTGCTCCTGCTCTTAAACAAAGTGTCTTGTGGCGTAGAGTAACCTTTGTCTCAGCTTTTGATAATGTTTGAAATGTCAAAAGAAAGAAATCAGTGGCGAACAAGAAAAATGGGTGGCAGCAATAATGACTTACAGCATTCTGTGCCTTTGATGGGATCCGGCAGGCCAGTGCAGAGTCCTGGGGCGTGGGGCACTGCAACTCTCCATCTGGAGCCGAAGCTGTCACATGCTGTGTATTCGTAATAGTATTCAGACTGGAAGAGCGGGAGGGGGGGGGAGAGAAAGAGAGAGAGACCAAATAACAGGGTGTGAATTTAGTCCAGGTGACAGACAGTTTTTTTCTTATTTCAGAAAATTGTTTCTCTGCAGGACATAAGAGAACTTTATTATTTTAAAATCTATAAACTACAACAAGGGTGGGGAAAAAGAATCCAACTCTCCTAGAGATTTCAAATTGTATTTTTCATGTGAAAATAGCATATAAAACAAATCATGGACCAGTCTTCAAGTTTCAGTTCCTAGAAATTTATCATTTCATGATCTAGAACAGTTACTTCTAAATCTATAATGGTTTCTACAGAGGTAACCATTTAACCAAAGCAGGGAAGGAAAACTGCAGTTTTATAGTATCTAACATACTAAACCACAATCACTATCAGAAAACGCATCGGGCATTTTCTTGCAGGATATAGGACTTTTTTGAGTGGATGGGAGAGGACCCCTATACATAGTCAAGAGATATAGAAAACTAACTTGTGGTTGCCATCTAGTAGTTTCCTGGATGTTGAAGACCAGACCTCTAGCTCTTTTACACACAACTACTATCCTAATATGCCTAGTAATCAACAGAAACAGATTGTGCTACTGACCATACTACAAAACTGTGAAATCTAGATTCCAAAGCTATCTCCATATTTCCTCATGTAGCAATAGAATAGGACATAATACAATCAGCCCAACTTCAGACCTTCCTTCCTTCCTTCCTTCCTTCCTTCCTTCCTTCCTTCCTTCCTTCCTTCCTTCCTTCCTTCCTTCCTTCCGTCATTCATTCATTCAATTTTTATGCCGCCCTTCTTCTTAGACTCAGGGCGGCTTACAACATGTTAACAATAGCACTTCTTAACAGAGCCAGGCTATTGCCCCCATAGTCCGGGTCCTCATTTTACTCACCTCGGAAGGATGGAAGGCTGAGTCAACCTTGAGCCGGTGATGAGATTTGAACCGCTGACTTACAGATCTACAGTCAGCTTCAGTGGCCTGCAGTACCGCACTCTACCTGCTGCACCACCCTGGCTCATTTGCTTCAGTTCTGACCTTATATGTGCCTATTGTATGCCAGTAATGGTGGATTTTACAGCAATCAAACTAGACAATCCCAATGTCAAAAATAATTGAAGCCAAATCTGACATCTAAAGAGTAAGCCTAGTACTATAAATGTTTGTCAGTAGGTGTGGGTAAAAGAATCAACATCAATTCCAAAGTTAATTGTTACCAATTATGCAAGGATTTCTGTGAATTTGGGCATTACTGCCCAAATGAGCCTTGGTGGTGCAGTGGTGACAGTGTGGTATAATATAAGCTGCTTCTGCTGACTGCTGGCTGTAGTTCACCAGTTCAAATCTCACCAGTCTCAAGGTTGACTCAGCCTTCTGTCCTTCCGAGATGGGTAAAATGAGGACCCAGATTGTTGGGGGTAATATGCTGACTTGTAAAACTGCTTAGAGAGGGTTATAAAGCACTGTGAAGTGGTATATAAGTCTAAGTGCTATTGCTAAATTAAACAAATACATTAACTTCATATTATCACTCAACTTGCTTTCCGTTTCTCCCATACACATTCAGGAAGTTATGTAGTTTCTGATTCAAAATGATACAGGAAATCTTTCAAACACAACTTGAAAAAGAGAACACTAAAGATCTAGGACCAAAATGTTTGTTTTAATATCACGTGTGCTTGTAACTGCCTCTCTTCAATACCATTTTAATTTGCATTGGTCCCTTTAAGACCTAAATATTTCACCAAACAAAATTATATTTATTCTAGGACAATAGAGATTAACATAACAATGCACATTATTCATGAAACACTTCCCTGAAACCCCAGATGTGGAGTTTTCCTGAGAAAGAAAAATAACTCTATTTCTTTAGTGTTCTAAATGGATGAACACTCAAAATATATCTGTGTCTTGCAGTACAGTATTCTAATCTAAACAGCATAAGATTGCGCATCAATTGAGCATCAATGCAAATGCATACACACTATAAATGCAGAGTCCTGGTAGCACAGTGGTTAGACTGCTGTATTGCATGCTAATTCTGCTGACAGCCTGGAGTTTGATCCTGACAGTGCTCAAGGTTGACTCAGCCTTCCATCTTTTCGAGGATGATAAAATGAGGACCCAGATTGTTGGGGGAAATATGCTGACTCCATAAACCACCCAGAGACCACTATAAAGCACTATGGGGTGGTATATAAGTCTGCTATTGCTATATAAAAATCTCTTCCACTTCCTTGCCAACATGCTGTAAATTGTTAACTGGGGGGCAGAGAAGAAGGACTAGGAAATGAGCCGAGTCCTTTTAAGTACCATATTTCTATGTTTTTACTGGCTAAATCAATCAATCACTGGATTTCTGCAACAGAGATTTTACAGATTGTTCTGCATATGTATTATGATATTTCTTTGGACTATAAAATGTGGGCATGTTACGCTAAGCTTGGCTAACCAAGCTACAAATAGCCTGAAAACTTTATTGCATCCATGGGTGGAATCAGAGGAAAAGTACAAATGGGTATGATGGTGAGCACTTTGGGTTTAATGACTGTAACTGCAGGTTGGATGTAGTTAACTTACATGGCTACCCTAATATTGGATTGAAACCTTTCAACTATCCAGGAAGTTTAAATAATTACCTTCTTCAAATAAAATAATGGTTATTAGGTCAGGTTGTCTAAGTTCTGAGTCAACAGAAAGAAAACATACAGCTGTGCCAAAGAATGACTTCAGGCATAACAAGCATTGCCATCTGAATGCATGATTGGCTCCACATGGGAAGCATGCTAAGACTGCATCTGCCACCTGTGCAGCTGCCCTTACTTCAGACTGATCTAGTTTTGTTTAAAAAAAAATCTATAGGCAACACATTGTACGGCAGGAATATGTGAACTGAACTACAATGCATAGATAGCACCCTTAGTATTGATCTATCTCCAGCTTACTTTGAGCTCTTTGAGAAACTTTGAGATGACTGGACCTTTGAAAAGTGTTCGGAAACTTCAGATCGTGCAGAATGCGGCTGTGAGAGCCATCGTGGGGCTTCCTAGATTCGCCCACGTTTCTGCAACACTCCGCGGCCTGCACTGGCTGCCGATTGGTTTCCGGTCACAATTCAAAGTGTTGGTAATGACCTTTAAATCCCTACATGGCATTGGGCCAGAATACATCCGGAACCGCCTTCTACCGCACAAATCCCAGCGGCCGATAAGGTCCCACAGAATTGGCCTTCTCCGGGTCCCGTCGACTAAACAATGTCGTTTGGCGGACCCCAGGGGAAGAGCCTTCTCTGTGGCGGCCCCGGCCCTCTGGAATCAACTCCCCCCAGAGATTAGAACGGCCCCCACCCTCCTTGTCTTTCGCAAATTACTTAAGACCCACCTTTGTCGCCAGGCATGGGGGAGTTAGGATATTCCTTCCCCCAGGCCATTACAAGTTATGTATGGTATGTTTGTGTGTATGTTTGGTTTTTATAATAAGGGTTTTTAGTTGTTTTATTAAATTGGATTGTTACATGTTGTTTTTTATCATTGTTGTTAGCCGCCCCGAGTCTGCGGAGAGGGGCAGCATACAAATCCAATAAATAAAATAAATAAATAAAATAAGATCCCTCCCCAACCCTGATTAAAGCCATTCCACAATAACTCTCTCTTTCTAATAATCTACAGAATTCTTAGAAGATATAAACCAAGCTTTAAATTTATTGTTAAATAAAAATTATATTGTCTGAAGAACACTTGGTTCAAAGCTAGCAGAGTGGGGAGTTCCGGCTTCCCAATTTAAAGATTAATCTAGGGTTGTAAGGAACACATAAAGCCAATTTTAAGCAAAACAGCAACAACAACAAAAGATAGCTCTAGGGGTAAATATTATTTTCCCCAAGATGTGAATTTCATGAGGATCGATCAAGCCCACACCTTTAGTCTCCCATTACATTTTCTAACCTGGTTTAATCTTGTTTCTTGGACCTTGCTGTGTACATCCATATGGAAGAACAGCTGTTACATGGGCGAAGTGTTCTCTGCAGCTAATCACCTTGAAAACGAATACCTTCCCAACAGAAGCCAGGAAAGGGATGTTTATGCAGGAGTTAAAACTAACACTGAAAGCAAATACAGTCAGCTGGAAAATTGATCATAACTGTATGACAAAAAGAGAAATTAAGCCTATTGCTAAGTATTTTGTATCATCATCACCCTTATCTTAAAACAAAGAAAATGGCTTGGACCTTAAAGTGCAGGAAATTAAATATGTTATTTTGGAATTTTTTTATCAATAACAATGTACTGTATATATACATATACAGTATATTCAAGGCTTATTTTATCTGCATAGGACATGCTAGAAAAACAACAGGAACAGTGAAAAGGGACCTTGTTTGTTTGTTTGTTTATGTCCCCTTTATTTTTATTTATAAATAACTGAAGGTGGCAAACACGCCCAATACTGCTTCTTCCTCCCATTTTTCCTACAGCAACCTTGCGAGGTCATAGCCTGTATTGTATTGAGCTGCAGACTTCATTAAATACTTGGTATAGGTTTTGTTCCCAATTGCCATTCACACTTGGAACTTAGTATGTGCACAAGGAGGCTACCTGTGCAGAATCAAATGTACAAAGACCTTATCTGTGCAATCTGTAAATACACAACCACTGTACTTTTGGAATCCAAGAAATCTCGAACTGCAAGCTCTGAAGAAAATGGAAAGAGGATAAGAGATCAGAGTTTTTAAATACCCCAGTTTGGGAGAGAGGTCAATATTGTCCCAATAAACAGAGCACAGTGACCTTCTGTATATTTCTGTAAGCTCTCTTCCCCATTAGATCGTCAGATAACATGTTACTCCAAATGACCATAAGCAACCTAGTTCTGTAACAAAATTGAGAACCATTTGAGAACTGGAAGCAATACTTAACATTGGGGTTTTTTTTATGCATGCATGGGTCACAGTAGTAAACTATGCAGAATGGAGTGATAATTTTTTTTGTCTTGGTTTTTCAGGAGAATTTTAAAGTGTTCGAGTTTAACACTTTAAAATTTAACATTAAAGTTTAATTTAACACTAACGAATTGAATTTTTAAATTGTTGTTCATTTAAGTTAAACCTATTGCTTTGGATTAGGTTTGAGTGTTTTGTCTCAAATGAAAGGAAAGAAAAACACACTGCAATTTTCAGTAATTATGGAAGCTGGGAGAGTTATAAAAATGGGATTTGATTAGGTCTTCAGTTGACCTACGTATAGAGCACAGGAGCCGTTTTTCAGTGTAGGGCCCTAATTAATTTATTTGTTCAATTTATTACACTCTCAATCACCAAGGCAACTCCAGGCAGTTTACAGTTTAAAAAAAACAAGTTTAAAACATGCAGTAAGAAAATATCGCTCACCTCTCTGGAAAACCAATATTGTAATACAAAACAAGATAGACCATGCATAGTCACAATGCCCTGTCTAAGTTTTGAAAAAAAAACTCAGGTCTTAATAGCTTTTTTTACTTTTAAGGACAACACGATTGAAGCTCTACAGAAATCAGGGGAGGGGACACTAGATCACAGGTCTGAGAGGGCAAACAAGGAAAGTTGTTGAGGTCATACCATAAAATATGATATTTCTTTACTGATGGGGCCTGGAATACACCAAATAAATGGGGGTCTGGAGTAACCCAATAATTTCCCTCTTGACAGTAACTATTCATAGAATTAAAAATGGTAGCCTTAGTTTCTTAGAAAAATCAAAGGTGCCATTTTGGATTGAAAGAATACTTTATGCAGATGGTTGTTTTTGTTAAAAAAAGAACCATTAACAAGAAATTGTATTGAGCAGCCCAGAACTGATTGTAGAAACATCTCAGTTTTTGCAAGCTCCCAAAAGTTTCAAAATATTAAGAAAAGATCATCTAGAAAGGGAAGAACTGAAAAATTGCTGCAATATAAACTATTCCAAGCATAATCAAGAAAATAGGATTACTTTACAATTTCTGAAATGTTAGGCTAGTTACCTTAAAGATTAGTAAAAATCTACTTTCTGAGAAAAATATATATATATATAAGGCAGCCCCCCTGCATAACAAACAAACAAAAAAGGCAAACCAAAGCTTACTTGAACTTCCAGAAAGATACAATAGATGTTCAGTTCTAATAGCAATAGCATTTATTATTTATTTATTATTTGTTGATTTGACTTCTATGCCGCCCAATTCCGTGGGACTCAGGGCGGCTTACAACAGTATAAAAATACGACACAATACAGTGGTACCTCTACCTAAGAACGCCTCTACTTACGAACTCTTCTAGATAAGAACTGGGTGTTCAGGATTTTTTTGCCTCTTCTCAAGAACCATTTTCCATTTACAAACCCAAGCCTCCAAAACTGTAACTGGAAAAGGCAGGAAGAAACTTCCATGGGGCCTCTCTAGGAATCTCCTGGGAGAAAACAGGGACAGAAAAGGTGGGGAGAAGCCTCTGTGGGGCCTCTCTAGGAATCTCCTGGGAGGAAACAGGGCCTCCACCCTCCCTGTGGTTTCCCCAATCACACACATTATTTTCTTTTACATTGATTCCTATGGGAAAAATTGCTTCTTCTTACAAACTTTTCTACCTAAGAACCTGGTCACGGAACGAATTAAGTTCGTAAGTAGAGGTACCACTGTACCAATAGTGAGAAGAAGTTGGTATTTGTTCTGCCTGACTGGCTCAGGCAATTCGTAATAGTCCAAGGGGAAAAAATCAAACACACACCTGCTCTGCTAATCAGCAAACTTGTATTAAATAAACAAAAAAGGGTTACTCAAAACAGTTCTTAGTGTCCAAAAACAATGATAGTGCAAGGCTTACTTCAGCCGCATACAAAAACACAGGAAAAAACAAACAAAGACAACCTGGAATGAGTAAAGACGTTTCAGGAGTCCTTTTGAATCTTTGAAGCAAACAGCAAGTCCCAGAGTTTTCACCTCCCACTTGTTTGAAAAAGCTGGGTTGAAAACTCCCAACGGCACGGAACAGAAACTTCAGAGCAGGAACCACAAAATAACACAGATAAACAGCCACAGTTTGCCTTGGGCCTCTGTTCCCTTTTATCCCTTTAGCCCTCATTAAGGAAACCACACCCAGCCCTCAGTATAAGAACCACACCCAGCCCAGGTGCTACTATGATGACTTGTAATACTCCTTCAGTCGATCCCTTCTCTGCATAGCTCTTCTGCTATGCAGATCAATATATTGATCTGCAGAAGTATCCAGAGACGAAAGACTGTCTGAGGGACTGTATGCCAAATCCCCTGGGCTGTCTGCTGAATCCTGCGTACCAGTGGCCTCGTCCTCCGGGCTGTCTGCCACATCTTCCTGGCTGTCAGCCAGGCTTTCGCATTCAGTGTGTGCCGCGTCTCTCCCATCTGTGGGAGCAACGGCTGGCCCAGGCCCAAACACAACAGTATTGAATTCTAAAAACACTAAAGCAATAAGAATATAATAAAACCCCAATTGTAAAACCCACAAACAATCCAATCAACTAAACATTCTTACCTATCAACACAATTTGGCCGTGACAGATGGTAGTATTCACGGCCCCCAGGCCAACTGGCAAAGCCAGGTCTTCACAGCCTTTCAGAAGGCCAGTAGGGTGGGGGCACTCTACTGTCTTTATATACCACACCGATACTGCTTTACAGCATGCCCTAGTTTTATTCATACTGAATTACAAAAATGTATTTTAAATACTGTAGAACTGCCTTTGAAGACAACTGTGCTGTCAAAGTTACCATGGGTTGTGAATAACTGGGTCATCCTTCCTTTACCATTATCATATTACATCTTTATCAGATACACTAATTGCCAGGGCATTTCTCAGAATACCAGTTTTGATCGTTTGGGTCCCGGTTATTTGAAGCATCAAAAATATCTCAACAAGCTCATCAAATGTTAAGGGAGACTCCTTGGCCCATCACGAACATCAGAGGGCTGGCAAACACTAAAGCAGAAATCCTCAGTTGTTTTGGAGGAGTATGAATTTTGAAACTATCGCGGATGTCTTCACAAAATGGCACTCACGTGGGCAAAGAATGTCAAAAAAGCACTCGTTTGGTAAAGCAACCCTAAGGCAGACATGAACCTGCCAGTGCTTCCATGGGATGTGAAATAATGTTTGGCCTCCAAGTGTATTCAATTACCTAGTGCTCTACAGTGGTACCTCTACCTACAAACACCTCTACTTACGAACTTTTCTAGATAAGAACCAGGTGTTTAAGATTTTTTTGCTTCTGCTCAAGAACCATTTCCCACTTACAAACCTGAACCTCTGAAACTGTAACCCGAAAAGGTGGGGAGAAGTCTCTGTGGGGCCTCTCTAGGAATGTCCTCGGAGGAAACAGAGCCAGAAAAGGCGGGGAGAAGCCTCCGTGGGGCCTCTCTAGGAATCTCCTGGGAGGAAATAGGGCCTCCACCCTCCCTATGGTTTCCCCAATTGCACGCATTATTTGCTTTTACATTGATTCTTATGGTAAAAGTTGCTTCTTCTTACAAACGTTTCTACTTAAGAACCTGGTCACGGACCGAATTAAGTTCGTAAGTAGAGGTACCACTGTACTGGAGAAAAATTGATACTATATTAATATTTTTGATATGTATTCTTTTGTACTTGTAAACAGCCTTCAAAAGTCTATGATCGTGAAAAATATTTCTGTATATAGACAGAAAATTATTGCCTCCCACGAACACTTATTCCATAGTGTCATCTCTTTAAAGTGTCATGGAACTCTATTTTTTTTTCAATAAAAAGAAATGTCAAGTTAGGAGAGAAAATATAATATACTCTATTTGGTGCTTTGATTCTGCTTTTGGTTAATATGTCAGTCTTAGCTCTTGTTTTTAAAAGAGAATGACATTACAATTAATTCTTGGTTACCTTTTATGACACTTTTCTTCACATGTCATTTTATCAGCATCACATTTCACTGGAAGTTTTTATATTAAGTTTCAATGCTTTGTCAACTCTTCCAATACTTTTTAAATAGCTTTTTGAGATATGTTTCAGCTTTCTTCTTCAACTGACATTTCCTTTTATGAAAAAAATAATATTGCAACCTTAAAGAATCATTATTGTAATATTTTTTTTCTCAGGAAGCAATCAGGGATGGGCTGCTGGGGATTCATGGAGGGTTTGGAAGAAACTCTAGCTAAGATGCAGTTTGGAGAATCCCCAAATTCCACTCCTGGCTGGCCCCGCCCTGCCCACCCCTCCCAGGAGTTCCTATGCGGCCCATTTTGGATGCGTGTAAGTGCAAGGCACGCTTATGTAGTTGTATGTGGAAAACATGCCGGCCTTTAAAAGCAGCGCTTCTTTGGAGATACTGTACTAAATTTTATTATTTGCCTAACAAAAACAGTAATGAACAGTTGTGAGTTTATTGTGTATCAGTGGCAAAACAACAACACTGTAGATCTGTAGGTCAGCGGTTCAAATCTCATCACCGGCTCAAGGTTGACTCAGCCTTCCATCCTTCCAAGGTGGGTAAAATGAGGACCTGGATTGTGGGGGCAATATGCTGGCTCTGTTAAAAAGGGCTATTGCTAACATGTTGTAAGCCGCCCTGAGTCTAAGGAGAAGGGCGGCATAAAAATTGAATAAATAAATAAAAATCGAATAAATGAACACTTCTGAAAGAACTTTAACATTCTTTAAAGATCAGATCTTTTTTAAAAAAAAAAATTCACTGCATATAGTAGTCATTTAAAGTTACCCTATTTTTCAGAATATAAGACACATCTTTTCCCCCTAAAAAAGGGTGGAAATGTCAGTAGGTCTTACATAGCGAATGCAGTCATTTTTCCTGTCCCGAAGCCCCACCTCCTGCCTGCAGAGAACACCTGGGTGCTGGGGAATGGCCAAAATGCCCCCATTTTTGAAAAAAAATGGGGCTGTTTTTGCCTTCTAATTAGCCCATCTAGCATGACTGGAGGAGGAATTCTAGGAGTTGAAGTCTACCAGTCTTAAAGTTGCCAACCGCTTCTTTTATACTTTTGCGGTTCCCGCCAAAGCAAGGAGCAGCCGCGTCTGAGCCAATCAGGAGCGACTTCCTGACTCAGGCTCAGACAGCGCTTTAAACAGGACGAAACTATTTACATTTGAAACAAGGTAGCCATTACGGACACAACACTTTGGGTTAGGGATTAGAGGTGCAAGGGTATTTAAACCTTAAACTTGGCAAGTTTAAGACTTGGGGACTTCAACTCTCATTCCTGAGCTAGCATGACTGGGGGAGGAATTCTGGGAGTTGAAGTCCACAAGTCTTAAACCTGTCAAGTTTGAAGTTTGTAAAAAATGTACATAGTTGTAAAAAGTATACATGTTTGTAAAAAGTATTCTGCTACACTGGTATTTTAGTAAATAATATATTACTACACCATTTGGTTCAGAATACGTTTTTCCTTGTTTTCCACCTCTAAAACATCTTATACCCCAGTGCGTCTTATACTCTAAAAATAAAGTAATTCATCACATTTAAATGAAAAATACATGCATAAATATCTTAGGGACTTAAGATGTGAAATATATATTTTTTGACCATACTCTGCAAACACTCCTGTTTTTAACTTTTTTTAACAGATCCAAATCTCTGGAACTGCATTCACATTTTCTTAAACAAATAAGAGACCTTTAAATGTCATTCCCCAAAACTAGTTGTCAAACTAGTGTGTAGAAATACTTTTGTTTTTAGGCTGATGGAAAATTATATGTAAAACACTAGCACTTCAAAATAGCAGTTGAAAATAAAATCCTTTGAAGTTTTACTATTGCAGCATTTAAATAGGCCGAAAAGGAAAAGGGTGTCAGCAGTTATTATATACTGTCTATTTGATAGGGATGATTTTTGAAATCCTTGATCTTACTCAGCATATTTACATCTCCATACTACAGAAAGATGCAGCTATATGCAATTTCTTCTGGTACGTTTTATTTCAGTTGAGCAACTTCAGTCTTCAAAAGAAAATTCATTTTCAGGTGACAGAACACTCTAGATATCATGCTTTGGAAAAATATACAATTATCCTCTGTATTTCTCCAGAGAATACAAATATTCCTTCAGATAAACACTTTCAAGGAAGGAAAAAATGTCCCCCGGTTCCTAAACACTCCACGGCAGAAGTGGGTTCCTACTGGTTGGGAGTGGTTCTATAGAACCGGCAATAACTTGGCGAGAAGCTGGGAAGTTTTCACTCCAGTCCGACAAGGAAGTGGAGCAGGGAAATTCTGATTGGCTCCTTCCCAAAAGAGCTCCCTATTTAAACACCTGCCAAAAGCAGGCAGGGACTGATGTTTGCTCACTATAACCAATAAAGAGCTGAAGTCTCACTGCCAGTCTCCTGCTTCTTCAGTATCTGAAATCAACAGTAGCGATGGTGGAGGTGGGATACTGAAGATTTTTAAACAAAGGCAATGCAGCCCGGCTGGAAGGAAGTGTCGGACCACAAGGCGCCAGATTCAAACTGATCAAAAAAGCAGCAGCCAACTAGAGCATTGTGATGTCACCCTACCATCTGCCAACCCCACTTGATAGAGAAAATGAATCATGGGACAACTATAGGGCAAGATTCTGCTGTTTCCTGGGAGCTAATTATTTGGTGAATCTTACAGATAACAGGAAGATGGACATGTTCCTGAGCCATTGTGGGCCCAAGGTTTTTAATAGAGCAGTAGCATTAATGGAGCCCAAAACTATAAAAATAGTTACTTGGACGAAGCTACAGGAGGTATTCAAGAAGCACTATGATCCGGCACCTTCAAAATTTGTTAGCCGGTACGAATTCAGCGATCGCTTGCAGCAGGAACGAGAAAGCATAAATGACTCAATGGCTGAACTGAGAAAAGCTGCAATCCGTTGCAAATTTTAGAATCTAGATGAAGCACTACTCTTCCAGCTCATTCGTGGGGCGCATGATATGAGGTTACAAAAAAAGACTCCTAGCGAAGAGCGATGAGTTAATCCTGAAGGCAGCAGTAGAGGAAGCCAGGGCAGCCTAGACATCTAATAAGGCTGCTGAAGCCCTGCGCCGAAGGAGCACTCCAATTAAAAGTGGGTCCTGAAGTTTGCAAGATTCAAGAAAAGGACATTGCTGCTAAACAACCTGAATGTGAAGAAGACAACGAAGAGATATACTACATGGGCCATAGAAGATACTTTCAGTGAAAAATAAATAGAAAAATATGTTACACTATCATTATGATTTGTTAATTAGAAATGATCTATTTGTAAAATGAAAGGAATGATATAATGTTTAAGCAAAGAAAGAAGATAATATAATTTAAATTCTTAATAATAACCTTCCCCCCCCCCCATATTGCTATTGTTATAATTAGATCAAAGGCATGATATGAACCAATATTTCTTTTTCTTGTTGTATGAAGAGAAGTAAATTTGGAAGTTTCCTTGTAAAGGGCAGTCATATTAAATGAGGGTTAAAAAAACATGAATGAGATAAGTAAGAATATAAGAAATGAACTGAAGCACTATGGCATAGTTTTAGTAGAAAAAAGCAAATAGTCAAGAGAAATTTTGATAGCTAATAGCATTTTGAACCCGAATGAGAACAGAAAACAATCTTTGAAATCCGGATGACAAAATTAGAAAAGGAGGTAGCACAAGATAAATGATGTATACTAAAACAAAATAGATAAATAATTAAGAATTTTGATTAAGAATTTAGCAATTGATACTATATTGTATTGTATTTCTAATTTGAAGGTATATGAATTTGTATTTCTGTAAGGTGTGGAGGAAAAAAATAAAAAAATAATACCCCCAGAAGGGAGGTGCGGAAACCAGGGTCTTGTTTTAGTTGTGGGGGGCAGCACCCCCAAGCAAATTGCCAGTTTCGCAACACCATTTGCCGCAGATGTTGGAAATTTGGACACATAGTGAGAGTTTGCAAAGCACCGTGTTTTCTGTCCAGAGGTTCCGGGTGAAACTACTACCTGACTGAGCCGAGGAGAGATGAGAGAGGCCTAAACAGATCAGCCAGCAGCTACATTCCCCAACCAGGGTTAAATTACATCAGGGTCAGTAGTGAGTTGCTACTGGAATGGGCCACTCTATAGAGTGATATGAAAATTGAGCTGCACGCGTAGCTTCACATGACCAGCGGGCGCATGCGCCCACCCTAGATTTGGCTTCTGCACATGCGCAGGAAACCAAATCTCACGTGAGGATGCTCATGCATGCAAGATTTCACTGTTTTTTGGTGTTGCGTGAAAGCAAAGAAATTGCCAGAAATCTTGTGCGCATGAGCATCCTCGCACAAGATTTCGCTTCCTGTGCATATGCAGAAGCCGAATCTTGCACTGACATGTGCGCGCCCGCGCCAGTCTCCGGGAGCATACCAGTAGCATCGGCGACGAGGAACCCTTGCCTGATCAGGGTGAACTAAGTGAAGGATCAGAACAGTGCACCGATCTACATTACTGTGTAGGGGAAGGTTCCCCCTGTGAGATGCAGATAGATAAGGGCTCATCAATAACGATTGTGTCCTGAGAAACTGCCAAGCGGACCATGCCTAACCTTAGCCTGGTGAGGATCTCAGACCACCAAGGAAACCGAATCCCAGTGTTGGGAATCAAAAGGATGACCATAAAATATGATGACCAAGAAACAAGCCTACTGCTGACAATAGCCCGTGACCACATTCCAAGCCCACTGGGTCGAGATTGGTTCAGAACTCTCCAAATGAAGGTGACTCAAGATGAGAAGACAATTATGGGCAGTTGTGGTGACCTGTTACAGGAGTTCCAGGATACCTTCGACTCAGCGCTGGGCAAGTATGTGGGCACCCCAATTTCCTTTAATTTAGACCCCAACACACAGCCGATAAGGCTAAGGCCCCTTTGCACTTAAGCCATTGATCGACAAAGAATTAGATAGGGTAAAAGCTCAGGGAGTCTTAGAACCTGTCAATCATGCTAAATGTGAAACCCTAGTACAGTGGAACCCCGACATAAGAGCTGCTCTACTTAAGAGCAACTCGAGATAAGAGCTGGGAGGGGAGATATATTTTTGTTCTACTTACAAGCCCAAATTCGAGATACAAGCGCCAAGGAGCTGTCTCCTGAAGCCAAACGCTAACTTCCGCGTTCGGCTTCAGGAGACAGCTGTGAAGCGGCGCGCGTGTTTTAAAAGGTTGCAGCCGGCCTGGGGGGCTCGGGGGGGTGCTTGCAGCTTTCTTTCTTGCTCTTTTTCTTTCTCTCTTTTACCTTCCCTTCCTCTATTTCTTCTTTTCTTTCTCCTTCCCACCTTCTTCCCTCCCTCCCTCCCTTCACTCATTCCTCTCTTACTCTCCCCTTTCATAAGTTTCCTTGCTTCCTTCCTCTGTTCCTGTCCCTTCCCCCTTTCTTTCTTTCTTTCTTGCTTTCTTTCTTGCTCTTTTTCTTTCTCTCTTTTACCTTCCCTTCCTCTATTTCTTCTTTTCTTTCTCCTTCCCACCTTCTTCCCTCCCTCCCTCCCTTCACTCATTCCTCTCTTACTCTCCCCTTTCATAAGTTTCCTTGCTTCCTTCCTCTGTTCCTGTCCCTTCCCTCTTTCCTTCCTTCCTTCCCACCCTCCGTCCATTCATTCACCCATTCCTCTCTTGATCGCTTAAAGCCGGTCCCTGGTGGAAAAAGGGTTGGGGACCTCTGTCCTACAGGATTGGGTGGCAGAGAAGTTGAACATATGTAAATTTAAAAGTTTAAGAAAGTTTACAAGTTAAGTGAAAGAAACTTCATTATTCATTTATATGTACATGTACATTTCTTCATTAAAAACATGTCTTTCTGCATAATTTAGACTAACTTTGTGAGTTTTTTGAGGGCTGGAACCAATTAAAATTATTTACATTAATTCCTATGGGGAAAAGTTGTTCGAGATAAGAGCTGCTCGACTTAAGAGCCCAGGTCCGGAACGAATTAAACTCGTATCTCGAGGTACCACTGTAGTGCCAATATTAAGCAGCAATAGGTCTGTGCGCTTATGTGCACATAGCAGTGGGTCTGTGTGCTTATATACACCTGGAACTGGCAGCAACCCAGGCCTGCCATACCCCCAAGCCAGTTCTCTTGGCAGTGCCTATCTTGTTTTTTGCTTCTGCGCATGCGCAGCTCTTTAAAAAGTACTGCACATGTGCATCCAGAGCCATGAAACACGTTCATGGTACACAATGCACCCTGCACCACGTATCCCTGAGCAAACTAGCAGCAGAATAATCCAGAAACCACCCCTGCTCCATAGGCTTAACTTCCCTAAATCTCCATGGTTCACTTTCTCCATCTATGGTGCTGCTGCCCAAAAGTCAATTTAGTATTTGAAATTATGATAACAAAATACAAAGGTGAGACCTGAATAAAACCTTTATGTCATTTGTAAACAACATAGGAAACTAGGATTCTCAAGTGAAATTTTCTGATTGTTTATGCAGAACTTTAATCTGCGATTTTCGTCCTCAAAGTCTTCTAAAAGCTATCATTTTAGTTAGATACTAAGGGAAATAATTTAATACATGAAGAGTAATAAAGTCATTTGCATTTAATGAGTTTATTATTAATTCAATTCAATTAAATCAAATTTACCCTGGCTCCACCAATTTCATGTCTGTTCCTGGCAAGCTAGACTTTGCCTGAAAAAAGTCATGCAGGCCAAGCAATATTCAACTTTTCCAAGCCATTCAATTCGATCTTTATTACAGACACAGACTAGCACAATTCCAAGCAATTTTCTTGGCACACATTTTGGAATACACTAGAAAAATCAAATCAATCTTCACTACAGACATGGGAACAAAGGTACAAAGTTCTCACATTGTTAAACTTAGAATAAGGAGTTTCTCAATTCTCTTACAACTACATTCCAAACTATTCCAGTTGAAGCCCAAAGGATTACAAGCATTTTTCCAATCAGAAAATTAAGCAATGCATCTCAAGTTACCCATCTAGTTAGAAGTTGAGTGAAAGATCAACATGACATTCACAATCATGCAGCAGAACTAATCTACTTGGAGGAGAACCCAGTACTCAGAGTAGCCTCCTTATCATACCAAGATTTTAAAAGGTCTAATTCTCAGTCATGCTTAATAATGAGGAATGAAATACCACATTGCACTCTAATAAATTGTATTTATTTAATGGATGTACAGCTCTTCTGGTTTCACTGTGTACCTAAGTATTACTATTGCTGATAGTTTGGGAAACAATGTTCCTTACAAGATGCCAATTTTATTTAATCCTTTTGTTTAATCCTGGAGCAAAACTGAACATTTTCTATCAGATGCAGGATAGTTTGTATATGATATGTTGAACCACAATTTGTTGGTGATAAAAATAAGGGATTGGCATTGCACAATCCAACATTCTAAATCAGGACAATGGATCAGTTTTATTCATATCTCTTAGGTTACGGGGAATATTTAAAATGTACAATTCCATGCAAAAAAGAATATATTTTTTCCTGCCAGTTTCCTTCAATTTAATAAGAATGTTTTTGAAATTTATTTCAAGTGAGAAGAGAGTGTTGATAACCTGTGATAACTTGTATTTATATAATTGCAAGCTGATCGGGGTTTCTGCATGAAATCTCTTCCATTTCATTCCTTCATCTTTTGCCCAGCATTTGGCAGCTCCCCTGCCTTCCTATACTGTACTTCCTTTTCAATCCCAAGGAAATTTTCTCATTGAGCTTTCAGATAGGAAAATCTAAACAATTAGAAAAGCTTTAGAATAATAGTGAGATTTCCAAACAAGAATGTGAATTTTTAAAAATCTTTTAGCAACTTATTGCTGACAAATGGTCAAGCAGCAAAAATAGACCATCATCTATAGAAAATAGACAATAGGCAATTTTTAAAAAGATCCCCCAGGTTTGATTCAGCACGTGGTTTTAGATGATCTGTAGTTCAATCATATAGTATAAATTCTGCATACAAAAACAGCAGAGACTCTATCTCTGGCATCTCTCAAACAAAGCACGAAAAAACTCTTCTAGGACACCTGTTGCTGTAACTAGTGAGAACCCCTTGAAGACTATCAGAAAATTGAGTAGTTATGAGCGTGCCAAGCTTTGATTATGCTCCATGTCTCCCGAGGGAACTGTATTAGAGGCTGGTAAGCTTCTGGGTTCAACTAAAAAACCTGTATAGTTTGTGTAGCCTAAATTTCCCAGAGACTGCCTGCTTTTGGTAGAATCTGTTATCCATTCAGATCAAGGAGAAAAGCAATGCTAACAAATTCTATGAAACGTCTTTCTTGGGATGCCTACTTGAAATAAACTTCTGGATACAAGAACTATTGAGGCAACATTTATCAAGAATATCTGGTAAAGTTCTTTATATAAAAGTAACTTCAGACTGACTCCAGCACCCGATTTTTAAATCTCCTAGGGATATTTATGGATTAAAAAGGGGTTTTGTGTTTTTGCTAAGCTTAATGACGGTTTGGAAACAACTAGGTCTCTTTGTAAGTCACAGACTGATGCTTCTGGTTTTTCCAGTTTTGCTCAGAAATTGCATTCAGCCTTTTTTCAATGTCAAACATTTAAAGAATTTTAAAAAAATAGAATCTTCCCTGACATTATAGCTATGCCTCCTTTGTCACTTCTTGTCATATTGCTTTTTCGTGGGTATCGTTACGGATATGGCATGCTTTGTTCACTAATTTTTTTAGAGGGAATTCACATGGTGCTATCATCAATTCAGCTTCCACAGGAACCTTCATATTTTCAGAAACTGGAAGTTATTTTATATTTCCATGAAAACGGAAAAGAGGCATGATTTCAACAAGAATAATTTTAGCACTACTTGTATGACTTATTTTAAAGTAGAGTTTTGAAGGTTTTGAAATTTTTAAAAAATTAAGTCTAAAATATGTAGTCCTCAATGTACACCCACAACTGGGACCAGAATTTATGTTGCTAAGCAAAGCAATATTAATTAGTAATAACATAATAAAAAGGAGATATATCTTGATACGTGGTATTTATTTATTTTAATTTTAATTTTAATTTTAATTTTAATTTTAATTTTAATTTTATTTTATTTTAATTTAATTTATTATTTTATTTTATTTTATTATTTTATTTATTTATTTATTTGTTTGATTTCTATGCCACCCCTCTCTGAGGTCTTGAGGCGGCTCACAACATATAATAAACAATATATAATATCTTGAAACCAATTAAAAATCTAAAACTCCAAAAAAGCATTAAAAAAATAAAATAAAATCATTCCATACACTCAATATTCTCTCAACACATTCATTGGCCAGATGGCAAGAATCTAATGGCCCCAGGCCTGGTGGCATAAATGAGTCTTCAGACTCTTATGGAAGGCGAGGAGGTTGGGGGCAGTATGAATTTCCGGGGGGAGCTGATTCCAGAGGGCTGGGGCCCCCACAGAGAAGGGTCTCCGCTTAGGCCCGCCAAACGACATTGACTTGCTGACGGTTTGCTCAGCGATGTGCTGGGGGAGCGCGCACGCGTGGACATGCATTACTTTTAAAAAGCTTCTATGCATGCGCAGAAGCTAAAAACAAGATGGTGGCGCCATAGGCACCGCCAGGAAAAGCAGCTTGGGGGCATGGCAGGGCTGGGTCGCTGCTGGTTGTAGCAAACCAGGCTGCCAAAATACTACCAGTTCTTTAGAATCAGTTCCAAACAGGAGGAACCCACCTCGGATATGTTTGTGCGCCCACAAAGAACAAGTAATCTAGATATTGTTGGACTACATCTTCCAGCAATTCCCTAAAAGAATAATGGTGTATGATGGGAGTTATTCAACAACATGTGCTAAGTCATACATGTATTAATTTAAGGGTTTTAAGGTATTAAAACCCAAGGTGACGGTATGGCTTTTATTATATGGTTTTTAGCATTTCATATTTATTTATTTATTTATTTATTCATTCATTCATTCATTCGTTTGTTTGTTTATTTATTTGATTTTTTTTAAATGCTGCCCTTCTCCTTAGACTCAGGGTGGCTTACAACGTGTTAGCAATAGCACTTTTTAACAGAGCCAGCATATTGCCCCCACAATCCGGGTCCTCATTTTACCCACTTTGGAAGGATGGAAGGCTGAGTCCATTATTATAACTCCACAGTTGACAAACTCATACATTATTGCGGCCAAGTCCTCAAAATGCAATGCACATGTGACCCCCCCACATGTGCCCCCCACATGTGTGCATGGCCTCCTCACAAGCCCCGCCTCCCCACACATACAGAGACTTGACGACCATCTGTCTGGTGGGAGGTACAGGTACATGCATGGCGGAGCTGAAGTGGGGCAACAACTGACATGTCCACAGAGTGGACGCTGTTTGCTACCCGTGGCACATGTGCCATAGGTTTGCTGTCACAGTTATAGACCATGCTTGTTATATTTTAGTACTTCAAAAAGAAACATCACATTGTAGATTAGATTATTGGATTTATATGCCGCCCCTCTCCACAGACTCGGGGCGGCTCACAACAATGGTAAAAACAGTACATAGTAACAAATCTAATATTTAAAAATCTAAATTACAGTTTTAGATTAAAAAGTCCAAAAAAGAAACCCCAATATATAAAAAACAACACACAATCGAATCATACACATATTGTATGATTATGACTTAACAATATGGACACATCTGCTTAGCATTTAGACTGGTTAAGACAGTGCTTCTCAAATAATGGGGCACCCTCCTGGTGGGGTGCAGAGCAATACCAGGGGGGGCGTGTGTGTGACCTCAGGGAACATGTGTGGCCCCTCTCCCCTTTCTCCCGGAGGGGGTGTGTTTTCCCAGTTGCACGCTGCTCCAAGCCCAGAAGAGACGTCAGTCAGGTGGGCATCCTCTGCAGGTGGGCAAAAGCTTTGAATGACACCCTAAAGCCTCCTTCCACACCATTTGCTATGAGCGCCTGGCAGAATGGGCCAGGCCGGCGACCCCAAAACATTAGCTTGGTTAAGCTGGCCTGGCCCTGTGTCAAAAGAGGGCCCTAACCATGGTAACCTATGCCTGCCTAACCGAAAACAGACTCCACTGAGTTCAGTGTGATTTACTCCCAGGTAAGTGGATAGAGCAGCCTTCCCCAGCCAATAGTTTGCTTGCAGCTTATAATAAGCAAAATGATAAATATTAACACTAAAATTCTATTGGGGCTCAGATTGGAGAGTTGGGGCCTCCTGAAATGTTTACTTCTTCCTAGGGTGTGTGTGGTGAGGAGGGCGTTTGCCCAGGTTCGCCTGGTGCACCAGTTGCGGCCCTATTTGGACAGGGAGTCATTGCTCACAGTCACTCATGCCCTCATCACCTTGAGGTTCGATTACTGCAACACTCTCTACATGGGGCTACCTTTGAAAAGTGTTCAGAAACTTCAGATCGTGCAGAATCCGGCCGCGAGAGCCATCGTGGGGCTTCCTAGATTCGCCCACGTTTCTGCAACACTCTGCGGCTTGCACTGGGTGCCGATCGGTTTCCGGTCACAATTCAAAGTGTTGGTAATGACCTTTAAAGCCCTACATGGCATTAGGCCAGAATACATCCGGAACCGCCTTCTACTGCACGAATCCCAGCAGCCGATAAGGTCCCACAGAGTTGGCCTTCTCTGGGTCCCATTGACCAAACAATGTCATTTGGCGGGCCCCGAGGAAGAGCCTTCTCTGTGGCGGCCCCAGCCCTCTGGAATCAAATCCCCCAGAGATTAGAACGGCCCCCACCCTCCTTGTCTTTCACAAATTACTCAAAACCCACCTTTGTCGCCAGGCATGGGGGAGTTATGATATTCCTTCCCCTAGGCCATTATAAGTTATGTATGGTATGTTTGTGTGTATATTTGGTTTTTATAATAAGGGTTTTTAGTTGTTTTATTAAATTGGATTGTTACATGTTGTTTTTTATCATTGTTGTTAGCCGCCCCGAGTCTGCGGAGAGGGGCGGCATACAAATCCAATAAATAAATCCAATAAATAAATAAACCAAAAATAATTGAGAAACTCTGGATTAAGGGCAACAGCCTTAACCAAGGAAAGATTGAAGGCAAACGAAGTCCAGGTGGAAGAAGACGTCATGGCCTCAAATCTAAGGGACTGGTTTGGACAAAACTCAGCAGCACTTTTTGTGCAGCTGTTAATAAAAATAGGATCACCAACGTCCAATGACGGATATGACAGAAAAAGGAGGAGGAGGAGGACAACACCGACTGACAGTACCAATCAGACATGGACTATCAAGCCCCTATTTTTCCATCAATATGCTAACAACTTTTATAATATCTAACCTTTATTTTTAGATTGATTTATGTTTTATAGAATTTAGCAAAAACATTCAGGTAAGAGATCAGCATCACTATACCACTACATCTTCATAGAAAATGTCAGAAATAAATGCCAGAAAGAAGGTAATAATATTAAAGATTCAGAGGCAGAAATGGATCTACTTTTAGTTTCTTTTGCACTATAATACACCTCATTTGTTGAAAGACCAATAATCACTTAAATCTAACTAAGCTGTTTGTCAAGGCTTGCATGACATGTACTGCATATATTAAACTACAAGTACCAAAACATTCCTCTTAATTATAGTTTGATTCAAGGGCTGGACTTGAACAAGGCCAAAATAAAGTACTGTATAACGAAACAAATTTGTTTATCAGACATTTTAACAGTGGCTATGCAAAATTCAGATCACATTATTGTTAATTTAGCTATGATTTATTTTCTAACAGTAATACAATTCTTTGAAAATATTAATGTCAATGTGAAGTATTTTTAAAAGTCATACATTGAATCAATTGCAGATTTGATGTAAAAACGTTTGTCTCTTCCTGGCATGTAGAAGCAGCTAGTTGTCTAATGATAATTTTATAAAAGATTATGGTTAATAATTCAGTTTCATTGTTAAAAGCGATATACAGTATTAAGGAAGTATCCCTTCTCTAATTTTAAATTTACATATTTTAATCTTGGTAAAGGCAAATAGGTTGTGCTGGGAAGTTAAGATATGTATCAAAACTGAGACACAGAAATATTCCTAGATATTGTGTTTATCAACATTAAATGATTCAGATAAGATTCTATTATCACAAAAAATGCCAATAGTGAAATTATATAAAGGCAGAAAAACATACTCACTTTCAAACTTATGCTAGACTAGACATGAAGGGGAAACAAATGACCTTGAAGATAAATTGCTCTCATTTGTCTTCCAGAGCTTCTAATTCAATAGCAAATTATACAAGGGAAGTAAAAGGAGAATTTACTCAGAAAACACCTTAAAGAAGCCAGAAGATTGCTGAAAGAGAAAGAGCCAAGAAGTCCTAGGACAGTGATGGCGAACCTTTTTCCCCTCAGGTGCCAAAAGAGCATGCATGTGCTCTATCGCGCATGCATGAGTGCCCACACCCATAATTAAATGCTTGGGTAGGGCGAAAACACCTTCCCCCACCCCCTGGAGACCCTCTAGAGGCCGGAAACGGACTGTTACTCAATTTCTGGTGGACCTAGTAGGCTTGTGTTTCGCCCTCCCCAGGCTCCAAAGGCTTCCTTGGAGGTGAGAGAGGGTAAAAAAGTCCTCTCCCATCCCCCCCAGGCTCTCTGGAAGCCAAAAGCATCTTCCCAGAGCCTCTGCGCAAGCCAAAAATCAGCTGGCCGGCACACATGCGCATTGGAGTTGAGCTAGGGCAGGGGTCCCCAAACTTTTTACACAGGGGGCCATTTCACTGTCCCTTGGACTGTTGGAGGGCCAGACTATAAAATAAACTATGAACAAATCCCTATGCACACTGCACATACCTTGTTTTAAAGTAAAAAACAAAATGGGAACGTACTATTTAGAGGGGGAGAAGAAGTCTGAAATTCATATATGTTTATGTTTTGTTTTGTTTTGATTTTTCTTTTGTTAACACCTGATTGGCTATACAAGGTTTTCTTGGTTTATAGAAAAATGTATAAAGAAAGAAGGAAGCACTTTGGCATAATGGTTAATAAGTTAGAAATATAATTGGTGGTGGGTGTACTTTTTGAAGGAACATTAAGGAGGAAATTTAATTAAAAGAAAAGTATGTATCTGTGTTCTGCCGGGCTCTCTGCTAGGAGCCTCCCGAAAATTCAAGGGTACAAATTTCAGACACACACAGACGTTTGAAAATTCAAAACAATGTTCTTTATCACAAAATTCAAAATAAACTAAGCACTCTTTTTGTATTGCACAAAGCACTCGTCCCAAAACAAATATTATCTTATCCTTAGGAAATCATTCTGGCTGCTACTTTATTATATAGCAATTCATTTGAGGCCTGTTAGCTCTTGGAAGCCTATACATACATTTTGGTTCAATCATGACCTAGCAGTTGTCTTTCCACAGAAGGAAAGCTTCTTGGTTGCTCTGTTTTATCTATGGACATTTTGAACAACCCAGACATGCCAATATATTTGTTAATTTACTATTATTTATTATCACTTCTATCATTTTTTCCTAGTAAAGCTGAAGGGGACAGAAGGCAGCAAAGAAGTGACATATCCACTTTCTGAGATTGCTACCAGCTCTACAGGGGCCTCCCCTCTCTCTAACTTGTCAGCAAGAACAACATCACCATCTATTCTTAACCTTGCCTGAGGGCCTCAGTTTCTTCACAATTATTGGAAGAATCATTAAACATTAATAACTGTTGACTGAGATCCTTGTTTTGCTTTGTCCACTCCATCAACTTTTCCTTCGGTGTCTTATCCTTGTAGGTTGTAAATCTAACCACAGAGATTTACTTCTCTAGAAACCTTTAACAGTAAAGACCAGGATAGAAATTAATACAACCAAGATTCTCTAAATGTTCAATAAACTGCCTTAGCTTTCACTGGGCTATAAGTACAAAAATGTTAATAAAAGTTATTTATTTATTTATTTATGTGTTTGTTTATTTAAATAGTATCATAATTCTTTCTAATTTTTACTTATACAGTATTTGGGTTGTGTGGCATATCACATACCATCCAGCCTCATGCCATCATATAGCCCATAAATCCAAATAATCTATTATGATAGATTGTTTGTACAATCAGCCAGGTATTTAGACTGGATCTGGCATTCCTTCCCAAGGACCTTGAATAGGTAGATATTGATATTTGATTATGTTTCCTGATTATTTATTTGTACCCTATGACAATAATTAATCATCATTCATGATTCTTGACAAATGTATATTTTCTTTTATGTAGTCTGAAAACATGTGTACCAAAGACAAATTCCTTGTACTGTACTGTATATCCAATCATACTTGGCCAATAAAGAATTCTATTCTATACCAGCATAGGATGTAAACTATTCCAAGTGAAACTGCTTTTTGCAACTGGTTTATAGTTATTTTGTTTTGGTTTTGGGATTGAATCCAATATACCTATTACTAGTGGAACTATTTTTGGTTTTTTTTGGCGTAGTTGTTCTATTTCTATTTGCAGATTTGTTTGGTTTTTTTCTCATTTTCTCCAGTTCTTACCTGTTGGAATTCTAAAACTAAAGCACTTGAGCTTCCTAGTTTTCTATCACTTTGTCTATTTTGTAATCCTATTATTATTTACACAAAATGTCAAATCATAGCTATCACTTCTTTAACTAGTGTTGGCCTTCATTCACATCGAGTTCTCCTCAAAAGCCTAGGAGATCATAATCTATTGGCGTAGTTTATGTGCGGATACAAGCCTTTTATAATTGATCAATGGAATTTTGTTATAAGTTGAGGATGATCTGCATTTTATGATCTTCTCTAATACTTTATCTCCTATTCTACTGTATGTCCCTGGTATTGTCAAAATCAATTATCCACACTTTCTTCCTTTCAACCACAGTTAAATCTGGTATGTTATGAGCCAAGACCTCTATCAATTTGTGTTTGGAAATTCCATAATATTTTAATCTGTTCATCTTTTGACAGTTTTTCAACTCTACGTTCCCATCAATTTTTTTTATTACTAGCACATGATAACTTTAATAGATGTGAATCATTCTGGTGACTGTGTTATTTTGTTTATTATCAGTTTGTGCTATCTTCTTGCATGACCTGCATATATGAGCTGCTGTTTCTTCTGCCTCTTTGCACAATTTACACTTTGAATCATTTAATGATTTTCCAATTCTGGCCTTGATTGCAGTATTGAACAATTTGCTGTTATGATTTTGGCTCTTTTTTCTTGATTTTTCTCATATTTTTATCCTGCCTTTTATATATGGTGGTCAATAAAAATGGTGAACAGATTTTGTAGTCTCGCTTTCTATTTACCCCACAACAATTACTCTGAGAAACAAAGAGAGAATGATTGGCTCAAAGTCCCCCAATTTAGTTTCATGCCTAAAGGAAGACTGGAACTCAGAGTCTCCTGGTTTCTAGGCCAACATGAAATTCTATACAGTATATGCCAGATGTTGGAGGGACAGGAACAGACCATTGCTTTTGTCTGTTTTGTTCTTAAAACTTTCTAATCTGATATATTCCAAATGTCATTGTCAACATGCCTAGCGAATATTGCCCAAATCTTTTTATTCTATTTTATTTTTAAAAAGCAACCACAGGAATAGAAGCTTACTTTCTCAATCCTTACCTCTTATTTTTCTGTCTTAAAGATAACTGAGCAGTTATGATAGGATTTGGAACAATGCTTGGCTCTTCTATGGCTACAACCCTAAATACTTTATCTCCTATTCCTAAATAGGGTATTAGCTAGGGGGGGGGAAATCAAAGTTCTTCACCACCTTCTTTCTACCACATTATTATTATTATTATTATTATTATTATTATTATTATTATTATTATTATTATTATTTATTGGATTTGTATGCCGCCCCTCTCTGCAGACTCGGGGCAGCTAACAACAGTGGTAAAACAACATGAACAATCCAATTAATAAAAACAACTAAAAAACCCTTATTATAAAAAACCAAACATACACCCAAACATACCATGCATAACTTGTAATAGCCTAGGGGGAAAGGATAACTTAACTCCCCCATGCCTGGCAACAAAGGTGGGTCCTAAGTAATTTGCGAAAGACAAGGAGGGTGGGGGCCATTCTAATCTCTGGGGGGAGTTGGTTCCAGAGGGCCGGGGCCACCACAGAGAAGGCTCTTCCCCTGGGGCCCGCCAAACGAACATTAAGTGATGCTTTCAAGAAGTGCTCTTTCAAGTACTGCTATTCTGAACTGAACCTGCCAGACAAAACACCATCTTCTTTTACTCTTGGCCCACAATGCTCAGCATGGAAGGGGTGGCCCACATCAGTCTATCTGGTGACACTTGACGGCAATCTTCCACTGGCCAGAAAACAGGGCCTTTGCAAAATGCATCTAGTTGCTCCCATTGCTCCAGGACATCTGTAGGCAGAACTAATCTTGCCAATAACTTGAAATCCTTAAATGACATGTGTTGTTCTTAAATGCATTTATTATTACTTTCCTTTTCTCAGTATCCCAGCACACTAAAAGCAACTACATATCGTTTCCATTTCAGGCTTGAAGTTGATGAGATATTTATATACCATTCATATGGTATCATTAATAACAAAAGCTAAGCACAGTAAGTAATGAGAACCAATTGTCTTCATCTAGGTTTGCTGCAGAAGGCAGAGTTGCAGAGTACTAAGCACTGTAGTGCTCCCATCTACACTTTAAGAAATCTTTTTTTCTATAAACTCCAAAACTATGACAGTTATTAAAACCTGGCAACTCCTAGTACCTACCATAATGGTAGTATTACCCGAGGGGGTCAAAAGCTGTGCGGGTCTTGCAAGTAAAAAAAAAACCACCACAGTGCACTGCTTGGTATTTAATTTTAATCATCTTTTTTGACCAGTTAAAAAGGAAGCAATTAATAAAAGTCTTTTTATCAAATGAAAAGCTAAGTACATAATGTAATTGCCAAGTTGATCATAGAGCCATCTGGCCATTAGCCAAAGCACATGTTCCTTGGAAAAAGTTCCACTAATCTTCCAAGGGACTCACCTTCAACAGAAGTCACGTCCTATTTTTGAATGGGAACCCGAAATGATTTGGAATAAATCTCTAACATTTAAATAGAACTTGTTTCTGAGAAAATTAAATTTCTTCAGTAAGCAGCACTTTTTAATGAAACAAACTTTAGAACAATTGAAATCATAAGAGTTTTTGATGCCATAGTTAAACCAAATATTTGTTTTTATGTAATTGTGGAGAGAGAAAAGAGTGTTCATAAATACTTTTCCATCAAAAAGTGCTGATCATTCTGAAATTATTCCACATTATCCTGGGATTTACATTAATCTCTTAGCCTACATGACAAGAAAAGCATACTATGTAGCTCCTCTATGCCATTGGGAATGGTTTTGCATAAACCCACGTCAAAATAATCTTTTTGCTCTGCTCACCACTACAAATTCAACCAGAAGAGTCTTTGGTAGTCAGAAAGTCAAAATGGTAACCATAACACAATAAAGGACCTGTCCCTTTTATTTATTCATCATGTAACACATATAAACAATGGACAGATTTTCGGTCAAGTGGTTCCAGCTAGCATTTTGATTTTTTTTACTCCTGACCTTCTGCTCATGGATACTCCTTTACCTTCAGCCTACAGCAGAGGTCTTCAAGCTTGGCAACTTTAAGACTTGTGGACTACAACTCCCAGAATTCTCCAGCCAGCATAGCTGGCTGGAGAATTCTGGGAGTTGAAGTCCACAAGTCTTAAAGTTGCCAAGTTTGAGGACCCTTGGCCTACAGTATTGTTAAAGATCGAATCTACAGTTCCAGTAATAAATCCACAGCCCCATACAGGTCTCACTTTCATATATATTTACAACCACCCCCCCTATATTTATAAAAGGCATAATGAATTCATCAATGTATTGGTCCTGTAACCAAATGCATGCATACATATCACTGATTCATAAGCAATATGTCTTTGAGGGGGGGAAACTAGTATTGTAACTTTTTCATAACCTCTTAGTGAGTCTTCAGAAAAATCTGGATGATCTCTATCACAGCTTAACTGTTTACTTGCTGGACTCCTTGTTTTATCCACTACACTCGTGTTTCCATTAGAATTGGAATTGCAACATTCACAAACATACCAATAATACAGCTTGCTGAAAAATTAATTGATGCTCTTTGGTTATAGCTCATTCTTGTATTGATTTTTAAAATATTCAGGATTTTAAAAGTCATATTTTCATAATTTTATAGTTTGTCTATTTTGAACTACTATATTGCCAATAAATAAATAAAACAAAGAAAAGATTACTTCATAAGCAGTAATAACATAAAAAGCGATCTGTATTGTTTTTATAGATACATATATGCATAATGTATATGTAAGATTTCACTGTAAGTTTTCTTCAACTAGCTACCCTTTAGATAAGGCTACATTTCTCGCCTGGCATAGCTGTTAACATGTTGGCTGGGAATTATGGAAATTGAAGTTCCAAACAGCAGGGCACTAGGTTGACAAAAGTTACTACATTCAGCTTCAGAAAGTCCTTTCTGGCAATTGCAATAACTTTTGAAGTGGTTCAATTTTCAGTGTAATGACATGAAAAAAATATAAGAAGCTACTCATAAAACTGCAATAGGGAAAAAATACTCTTTTCAATAAATTCAGAAAAGTGGCATTTCCAAAGCAATTTTGAAAAGGGAACCATATGGCAAGAAGTGTCACTTGCCTCACCCATTTCAGCCACTGGAATGCAACAATCGTCTTTATAACAAAAGCAAATACAAGAGTATTAACTCTCATGCACCTGGCTGCTCTTTTACTATAATTATTTTACCCCATTTTATTTCACTGTATTTAGTTTCATTTCCATACTTTAATATCCTTCAGAAAGAAACAAAAACAAGCTCAGAAGACATTAAGGTAATGCTGTATTAATCTAGTAGGAAGTTAGTACTGTCTGACTCAGTGACAATCTGCCACGTAACCTCAAAGGAAAAAATAGGCAAACATTTGGTTACTTTCCCAAGGTAAATTGCAGACAGCACCTAGTGGGTGTGGGACCCAGCCAAACAAATATTCATGCGCTAGAAAGTTAAGCAGCAGTTGAAAGGCACACTCCTTCTTCTGCTTTGCAAGTTGTATTCTAGCAATTCCCTTTGCTTTAAGCCAAGACAGGCATTGCTGTTGCTGTTAGAAGATTTACTTAGGCCAAAGAGACTGTTAAATGATGGGGAACACAGCTGCATCTTAAAGGTTAACACATTTTTAAGTGAAAGCCCATATCACCATAAATACGCTGCAAAGCAACAGCTATGGTTTGAGGTAGAATGGGTGGGACTTTAGAGATCATCAACTCCTGTCCATTTCTATGAGGATAACAAAGAGGTCTCATAACAAAGAGGCAGCATGTACAAAATTCAGAGGGCAATGATTTAAAGGAAACGCCGACTCTCTGGAATCAGCTACCTCCTGAGATCTGGATTAACCCCACCCTGTTGGCCTTTTGGAAAGCTGTAAAGACCTGGCTTTTCCCGCGGGCCTGGGACTGCTGATCTGATGGGGTACCATTGAGCGCAGCCATAAATTAACATGTGTTTTTTTTTAACTGTTGGATTTAAATTGGTTTTAAATTGGTTTTTTTAGAGGTTTTGGAGTAATTTATATGTTTTAATTTTTGTTGCGAGCCGCCTGGAGTCCCTAGGGAGATGGGTGACAAACAAATCAAATCAATTAATCAATCAACCAACCAATCAATCAATCAACTCAACCTCATTGCTGATTCATTGCTGTCTAAAATTTTGCTCATTCTGAAGTCTCCGTTAAGGGACGCATGGTATGAAGTTAGTTTGCTTCCATGTTTCACACACACACACAGTTAGCCCCTTACATAGAAACTGATCCTAAATGGTGTTATTTCTTAGTCGTCCAAAATACTTGGGGAGGGGGAGCCAGATGTTTATATGCCAATGCCCACATCTGTAATTAACATAAATGTAACAAGTCTACAAATACTGTGAGACATGATAGTCAACAAAGAGGTTGACCTGTGTCTCTTGTATATATATGTCTCTTCTTTAACTCTTCTTCTTTACATTTTTCTTTTTATTTTATTAATGTGTTGACCTGTGTCTCTTGTATATATATATGTACAGTTTCCATCTCTTTTTCTTTCTTCTTTTCCTCTTCTTCTCTTTCCTCTTCTCTTCTTTAACTCTTCTTTACTTCTTTACTTTTTTTATTAATGTGTTGAACTGTTCTCTCTTTTTGATTCAATTAACACATTAACTACCTATTGCGGTAGAGGTTCAATGCAAAAATAATGTACTGCTCAAAAAAATAAAGGGAACACTGAAAGAACACATCCTAGATCTGAATGAATGAAAGATTCTCCTTGAATACTTTGTTCTGTACAAAGTTGAATGTGCACAACAGCATGTGAAATTGTCAGTCAGTGTTGCTTCCTAAGGGGACAGTTCACAGAAGTTTGATTTACTTGGAGTCATATTGTGCTGTTTAAGTGTTCCCTTTATTTTTTTTGAGCAGTGTATATTTTTATATTCCTCACGCTCAAATTTCTCTTTTGTGATTTGTACGTGTAGGCACACACCTATTGTGGTGGTGTTCTCTCTTCGATAAAGAAGCCCACCTCAAAACCAACCTTTGCCACAGCGTTTTGCTCCCTCGCGCATTCAGACCTAAAGCGAAAGAAACCGGGCGCCTAAGAGTGGCTTTTCCTCTACTTTGATGGGAGAGGGGGGGTTTGGGGGGAGGCACCCAAGACGTAGACAAGGCTATTTCGCCCCATGATTTTAAGATTCCCCTCTTGAGACCTGATGACAGAGGTGACCCCTCCCCGCCCACGCGCTTCCCGCCACTCAGCGACAGTAAGATGTCACCCCGTCCCCTCCCGCAGGGTTACCTCTTTGCAGGCGTGGAGATTCTCCCCCTGGGCAGCGGCGCCCGCCCAAAGCAGCAGCGACGGCAGGCAGAGCAGGAGGAGCGGCAGGCGCCTCCAGCCGATCCCAACCGGGTGGCAGCAGCAGCCGATCATCCCCTCAGCGGGATGGAGCCTGCCAGCCCTGGCCATCCGTGGCGCAGCACAAAACAAGCGAAGGAGCCGGTGTTTAATCGCGCTGCGCCTCGGGCGGGCAAAGACAGTCCCCGGCTCAGGTGCGACGGCAGCCGCGCTCTGGGGCAGAAAGGGATGAGGAGAGACCGCCCCGCCCCGCCCCCTCGGACCGCCCACACCTCGCTGCCTAGCAACCCGCGGCTGCCTCCGCCGCACGGCCCTCCCGAGGCCGAGGAAGCACCTGAGGCTTCGAAAGAGGGGCGCGCGAGGCGGCGCGCGCGCGGCGAAGGAAGTGGGGGGGGGGGGGGGGATGAAAGCCGTTTGCTTTCGAAGCGCTCCTTCAGCGCCCCCCCCTCCACCTCAGGCAAAGGTCTCGTCGGAGTCGCTGAAGCCGCGCGCGCCGCGCTAAATGATCCAATCCTGAGCCGGGTAACGGGTGGCGCTTTGGGAGGGAGGGTGCGATGGGGGGACAGCCGTTTTCGCCTCAAGGGGCGACCAGAGGGGGTTCGAGCTCCGCAACTTCGACTCTTCGCCCTGGGAGCTCGCTCTTTTTTTTATAACCCGAGTTTATTCCCGGGTTCTGAAGCTAATTAAAACGGGGCGCCTTCGCTTTCTCGTTTCGATGTGCCTTTAACGGTTCACTTCCCTTGCTTGGTTCACTAACTCTTCGGAATAATCCCTCCTGGGGTTTAGGAGAGAAGGTTTTAATTGAACGGGTCCAAAGACAGGCTACAAAAATTGTGGAAGGTCTTAGTATAAAACTTATCAGGAAATACTTAACGAACTTAATCTGTATAGTCTGGACGCAGGGGTCCCCAAACTTGGCAACTTTGAGACTTTTGGACTTCAACTCCCAGAATTCTCCAGCCAGCATAGCTGGCTGGATCATTTGGGGAGTTGAAGTCCACAAGTCTGAAATTGCCAAGTTTGAAGACCTCTGAGGGATAGAAGGGAAAGGGGGGACATGATCGAAACATTTAAATATGTTAAAGGGTTCAATGAGGTTCAGGAGGGAAGTGTTTTTATTAGGAAAGTGAACACAAGAACAAGGGGCACAATCTGAGGTTAGTTGGGGGAAAGTTCAGAAGCAACGTGAGAAAATATTATTTTACTGAAAGAGTAGTAGATGCTTGGAACAAACTTCTAGCAGGCCTGGTTGGTAAATCCACAGTAACTGAATTTAAACATGCCTGGGATAAACATATATTCATCCTAAGATAAAATACAAGAAATAGTATAAGGGCAGACTAGATGGACCATGAGGTCTTTTTCTGCCGTCAATCTATGTTTCTAATTGTTTTTTAAAAACTTTAATAGGTTTATAGTATTATTCGGATGTTAGATTTTTGGTTGTAAGCTGCCCAGATAGAGTCCCTAGAGAGTTGGGCGGCATAAAATTCAAATAAATAAATAAAGAGAATTGTTAAAAAGTGCTTTCAGAGCTATTCAATAATCTTAAAACATGAGCCGTAAATATGAAGGAAAGGGAGCTTCGACTTTATAAGCATCCTCATAAAGGCGGGTTTTTCTTTATTTCACGTGGAGTATAAAGCGCGCGCCGGCTTGTGTCCTTTCCAGCCTCGCGCCGTTTTTTGTGCTTTGCTTTATTGCCTCCCGAGAGCTTCGCTTTTCTTTCCAGCCATTAGAGGGCGCTTTAATACATAGTGACCGGAAGGCTCTCAAAGACCCCCGTCGCCTAGCAACCGCCATCCTATCCCAAACAAAACTGACAGGCGGAGAGAAAGAAATCGGCATCGCAATTGACAGCTTGGTAACCCGACTGCTGAGAAAAGTTGGAGTATGTCACCCGCTAGGAACTCTTTCTCATTCCCTCATTACGAAAATGAAAATACATACAGTGGTAATAGGAATGCCCAGGTAAGAGAGATCCCTTTATTTTTTAAAAATTTTAAATATATAAAGCATTTGCAATGTGATGCGTTTTGTTTATCCGAAGGAAATTTAGAAGCCAGATGCTGTGAACACAATGATAGGGCAGCCTCCCTTTAGCGTCTTAATAATGTTTTACAGA
The DNA here is from genome assembly GCF_031021105.1 of Erythrolamprus reginae. NCBI lineage: Eukaryota > Metazoa > Chordata > Lepidosauria > Squamata > Dipsadidae > Erythrolamprus > Erythrolamprus reginae. Next base: position 48,884,817 of record NC_091952.1, read on the forward strand.
TGAGGTTGGAAATTACTTTTGAATTTGAGATAACACATTTTGTAATGTTTATTAATACAGGATAAAATGTGGAGGTCTGGCTTTAAAAATAGCCCTAAACATAACTAGTTAGTATGTGCAAAATGCACATCTGGGAAATGTATCCTATTTTTCTTGCTTTACAGACAGTTACTGTCCCTTATGTTTATATTTCACTGAGGTAATGAGAACTTCCTTGAACAAAGGGATTAGAAAAAAAATGGAAAGGCAAGCATAACAATAAAACCTCTGTCAGAATGTATATCGAAGATCTAATTGGTAAAATCTGAGTTAAGACAAGCAATGAGTTTTGTTCAAATCAAACAATTTTGGGATATGTTACCAAGTAGGCAAGTTAACATTAGTCTCCCCCAATGTGATGCCCTTCAGAGGTGTTAGACTGCAAGCCCCAGACTAAAAGTTTGGTAAGATGTTTATGCATTTTATTTCAACTTCTCTAGAGGGGAACAATTTGAGGAAGATTGCCTAAAATATGTTGAGAATCCTTTGTAACATACAATCTTAAAAACACAAGACACAATAACATTTTAGATTTTTATTTAAAGCAAGAATGGTTTGATATTATCCATCTGAAATTTGCTATGTTGACCTTTTCTTTGATTAGAAAAACCTGTGTATAAGTAGTCTCAACTTACTACCATTCATTTAATGACAAAAGTTATAACAGCATTGAAAACACGGATTTATGATTGTTGCTGTGTCCCCATGGCCATGTGATGACATTTTAGAGACTTGTCATTTGGCACATATTTTATGATTGTAATGTCCTGGGGTCATGCAATCACCTTTCACAATCTTCTGAGAAGCAAAGTCAATGACAGTGTTCCCTCGATTTTCGCAGGGGATGCGTTCCAAGACTGCCCGTGAAAGTCGAATTTCCGCGAAGTAGAGATGCAGAAGTAAATACACTATTTTTGGCTATGAACAGTATCTCAAGCCTTCCGTTAACACTTTAAACCCCTAAATTGCAATTTTCCATTTCCTTAGCAACCATTTAGATTATTACTCACCATGTTTAGTTATTAAAGTTTATTAAAAAAAATATTTATTAAAGGCAGACAAAAGTTTGGCAATGACATATGACGTCATCGGGCGGGAAAAACCGTGGTATAGGGAAAAAACCCGCAAAGTATTTTTTAATTAATATTTTTGAAAAAACGTGGTATAGACATTTTGCGAAGTTCGAGGGAACACTGTTATAATATATAATCACATATAAACCATATTACAATATATCATCACATATAATGTGATGATGTTTATATGTGATGATATATTGTAACATGGTTTATATGTGATTATATATTATAACATGGTTTATATGTGATGATATATTACATGAATCTGGGTTCCTCATTGACTTTGCTTCTCAGAAGATTGTGAAAGGTGATTGCATGACCCCAGGACATTATAATCATCAAATATGTGCCAAATGACAAGTCTCTAAAATGTAATTAAATGGCCATGAGGACACAGCAACAATCATAAATCCGTGTTTTCAATGCTGTTATAACTTTTGTTATATCATCATATATAGACCATACTTCACAACTTCAGTGATTCATTTAACATTCATTTAACAACTGTGGCAAGAAAGGCTGTAAAATAGGGCAAAACTCATTTAGCAACTGTTTTGCTTAGCAATGAAAATTTCAGGATCAATTATAATTGTGAGTTAAGGACTAGCTGTATTTCTGTCTTACTGCATGTGGCTATCTGGACTAATCCTATATTTTAAACATACACAAGTCAAGAAGACTGAAGTAGTCAGGAAAAGGTCAATATTTTTACTGCAGGTACACACTCCTTGGATCCCAACTTCAATTGAAGTTAATACAAATAGTAACAGTTAAGTTTTATCTTTTTAGGGAGTTAGTATAGTATAGTAACTATAGTGTGTGTGTGTGTGTGTGTGTGTAACATAGTATCATTCTTATTGATCCAGAAAAACCCCTATGGCATGCCCCCCCATCTTTCTCAGCAACAAGACACCTGGAGTCGGCTACATGGAACAGCAACTTTGGCAAGCATTAAAAGAGAATGCTGGTACTCAGACACTGAGGTAAGAAATAAATATTGCCCTCTTTGTTGTTTTTCAAAGTGACATTTCTTTATTCTTTAACCCCTTACTACCCTTTCTTTAAATGCCTTAGAAATTGGTATTAAATAGACCTTGAAAACTTCAAAGGACATTTCTTTTTGATAAAATGTTAAAATAAATAAAAAATAAAAAATTGCTATCTCCTTGGGATTTATTTAAGGAGTCAATGAGTCTTTCAAAATTTTGGCAAGTCCTTGGGTCAATTTTTATCAAGCAGATGTGCCTTTACTAGCTTTGAAGGCTTCTAGGTGCATTAATAGGGAAACTGTTAAAATGTGAACTCCATTCACATGAGAAACAGATCATAATCTTAATTTGAAAATGGGAAAAATGTTCCATTAGAAATTCTCCTTAGTAGGAGATAGCAGCCAGAGTGGATTGACTCATCCGTCAGCCAATGAGGACTGAGCCTGTTTTTCAAAGACTTTTTCTGCCCGGTAGCCATTCTCCCGCTTTTGGCTCAGTCCTCGCTTCAGTTAGGACATGTGGTCAACCTCTCTGGAAGTTATCTTCTTTACTTACCTGCTCCAACATTTCCCTTCTTCTTTTCAACCTTTCTCCATTTTGCTGTTAGATACGCAATTCCTGAAAAGATTGCATACACTATTTCACTTTTAAAACATTTCTACTATACTATCCCTAATTTATATTTGTAAATTAACATGTTCCTCTTATCAATCTGATTTGCAGATTTCTAAAGACAGTTTGGATTTTAACCTCAGTGCTCTATACAATCATCATGAAGACCTGCTTAAAAACAAAAATGAAGTAGTCTTCCATAAAGAGACCATGCGGGATGAACATGGGTAAACATAAGCTTTTATTCTTCTATTTTTTTTAAAAAAACCTATCAGACTCCAGTGAATGCATAGTGCTGCAATTTCTGTAGCCATGAAACCAACAGTAGGATATACATTATGTAATCAATAAGACCAGTCCTAATCCTATCAATTTTTATTAGATTATGTTTTTACATTAAACAAATGTTGTCTATACAACCACATTTCCTTTTCTTCAACATAGATTTCAACTGGTATCAGACATGTAATATATATATTTAATTTAATATTTAATTTTCAATTTGAAACAAAGACAAATGTGTATGTCAAAACATAACATAGATGTTTCCAAACTCTAGAATGCAATCTGACTATTGTATAGACGTATACTTGAGAATACCAGGGAGTTTATTTTCTGTACTGAACAGATGATTAGACTCCATAGTCTAAATCAATAATTCCTGTTTGAATTCTAAGTGTTCTCAGACATATGAACAACGCTTTTCCTTAGCTAAATAGCCCTATCCTTCTTCTTTTATTTAATGAAAGATTATTTACAAAATATATTAATTCACATTAATGTTTATCATTCAACAATTATCTCTGCCCCAAAAGCAACACTTTCTTGTTTATGTATGTCCTTTGTTTTTGAACACGGCAGAATACCAAAGGGTTTAGAGCCTCTTTTTGAGCAAGGCAGAACACCAAAGGGTTTAGAGCCTGTGAAGAAATACACTTCAATTCAGCCTCCTACCTCCAAGGGTATTACTGTGAGACACTGGGTTAATCCTGTAAAAGAATCTATCCACCACATTGAGGGAGCCATTGGTAAGCATGACTATTACATGCCTCTTTTTGTTGAAGAGGAGCTAAGAAAAGAACAGAAACCTTTTCAGTAGATAGATTTTCAAATACACTTTCCTTTCAAGTTAGTTTAGATTATTTTATCCATCTTTCTTTTAAGACAATATATTACAGTGGTACCTCTACTAACAAACTTAATTCGTTCCGTGACCAGGTTTGTAAGTAGGAAAGTTCGTTAGAAAAAGCAATCTTTTCCATAGGAATCAATTAAAAAGTGAAAAATGCATGCAAACCCATTAGGAAAATCCAAAACGTTAAGGCTTAAAAAAAAAAGCGGTGGGCGGACAAAGTGGAGGCAAACAGAGTGGGGATAGAGGCGAGCCGAGGAATCGGAGGGCAAGAGGGGATTTCCCCCATCTCACTGCCAAAATGTGTCCATGGGAGCCCTGGCCATCTATCGCCCACCGCCCCCTCCTGCCAGAAGCCCGTGAGGGGCCAAAGCCGGGTGTGGCGAAGGGCGGAACTTTCGGCTCCTGGATGGGCAGGAGAGTCTGGAACCACCACCTTACCACCAGGGCTCCCACGGACACATTTATTTGTTTGTTTGTTTATTTATTTATTAAATTTGTATGCCGCCCCTCTCTGTAGACTCGGGGTGGCTCACAGCAGTAATAAAAAAACAATGTACAATACAAATCTAATAATTAAAACTAAAAACCCATAATTTAAAAAACATGCACACAACATACCATACATAAACAATATAGGCCTGGGGAAGTTGTCTCAGTTCCCCCCATGCCTGACGGCAGATGTGGGTTTTAAGGTTACGAAAGGCAAGGAGGGTAGGGGCAGTTCTAATCTCAGGGGGGAGCTAGTTCTAGAGGGTCATGACCGCCACAGAGAAGGCTCTTCCCCTGGCACCCGCCAAACGACATTTTTAGTTGACGGGACCTGGAGAAGGCCAACTCTGTGGGACCTAATCGGTAGCTGGGATTCGTGCGGCAGAAGGTGGTCCCGGTCATAACCAACACTTTGAATTGTGACCAGAAATTGATTGGCAACCAATGCAGACTGGGGAATATTGGTGTAACATGGGCATACCTAGAGAAGCCCATGATTGCTCTCGCAGCTGCATTCTGCACGATCTGAAGTTTCCGAACACTTTTCAGAGGTAGCCCCATGTAGAGAGCATTACAGTAGTCGAATCTTAAGGTGATGAGGGCACGAGTGACTGTGAGCAGTGGGTCCTGATCCAGATAGGGCCGCAACTGGTGCACCAGGCGAACCTGGGCAAACATCCCCCTCACCACAGCTGAAAGATGGTTCTCTAATGTGAGCTGTGGATCGAGGAGGACGCCCAAGTTGCATACCCTCTCTGAGGGAGTCAATAATTCCCCCCCCCCAGGGTTATGGATGGACAGATGGAATTGTCCTTGGGAGGCAGAACCCACAGCCACTCCATCTTATCCGGGTTGAGTTTGAGTCTGTTGACACCCATCCAGACCCCAACAGCCTCCAGCCACCGGCACATCACTTCCACTGCTTCGTTGACTGGACATGGGGTGGTGATGTACAACTGGGTATCATCTACGTACTGAGGATACCTCACCCAATGCCTCTGGATGATCTCACCCAGTGGTTTCTTGTAGATATTGAATAGCAGGGGGGAGAGGACCGACCCCTGAGGCACCCCACAAGGGAGTAACCTTGAGGTCGACCTCTGACCCCCCCACTAACACCGACTGCGACTGACCGGAGAGGTAGGAGGAGAACCACTGAAGAACAGTGCCTCCAACTCCCAACCCCTCCAACCGGCGCAGAAGGATACCATGGTCAATGGTATCGAAAGAAAAATTTTGGCTGCGAGATGGGGGAAATCCTCTCTCGGCTCGCCTCGGAGTGGAGGAAGCGGCGGGCAAGAGGGGAAAGTGGCAGCGAGATGGGGAGGTTGCGCAGAGCTCCTTGGGTGCACCATTCTTTCTCTCCTCCGATGCCTTTGTGCTTTGCCGTGACGGTAGCAGAAGGGATGGGGGGTGGACTCCTCACGGCAAAGCCTGGCTCCAGTTCCTTGCAATCATCAGAGCTTGCAAACTTAAAACCGCTTGTTTTGGCCACTGCTCACAGCCACAGCAGCAGCTGAAAGAGAAGTGAGGGTTCGTAAGTTGAAAATGATTCGTGAGAAGAGGCAAAACTTGAAAACCCAGTTCGTATCTCGTAAAGTTCAGTAGAGGTGTTCGTAAGTAGAGGTACTACTGTATAACCTTAATCACAGCTGTGTTAAAAGCTTCATTCAAAGTGTATAATAATAGAGTGTTGTAAACTTTGTATTATAAATATTTAAATTGAAATAGTGAAGTAGAATCTAAAATACAATAAAAATGGTAGTTCTTTAAAAACTGTTCCTGGCCATATAATTACAGTATTTTAAAGATTAAAAAGTTAAAGCAGTTCTTTAGGGTTTGTTCCATTGTAAGATACCAGTTAGGTTTGTGTGTGTGTGTGTGTATGTGTGTGTCTATGTGTAGGTATTGGGATGGGGTGGGGTCAATTCTCAGTAAATAACAGCTGACAAAATGATTTGTCTTTGTTTGCAGAATCTCCACATACTGCTGCCACAAATAGTGGATATTCCCGTAAAGAGAATGGTGGGATCTTCTATCATTAATGATTTTTTCAGGGTCATGTTGCAGCTTTATCCCCTTCACCCTGTAATTGCTGCCCATATGCTAACTCTTGGCTCACTGTATGGTTAGTTTTCAGATCATCCATTAAACCGGCTAGCTTCACTTAATTCTCAGCTGAACTGTGCTGTATTTGAAAAAGCAGTTTAGTTTGTTCTTGCCAATGGAATCAAGCCTCAAACATATCAGGCTTAATAAATTCAAATATTTGGTTAGGAGAATTCAAGCAATAGACTCTAGTCTACTTTGGGCTCAATTCCAAAGAAGATACTATTTATGCTGATCCATAAACAGTATTAATTTACACAATGTTATCTAGAAGTATCTTAGTTAACATCTCCAAAGCAAAATATGAATACTGGTTAAATTTTCAAAAAAATATTTTTCAAACACAACATACAAATCACTTCATTCCTAAATTATTCCTAATAGGAGTACTTCAAAACGTAAGTCCCCACAAGAACAGAGCGATCTAAAATCTGAAGATTAAAACAATCAAAAGTTTTAAGATCAAAAAGAATGCCAACCAGGAACAAAGGCTGGATGCCAAAATACACAATTCTATAACTTTTAAAGTTCTGCAAGTACAAAAACTGCCACAGATCAAGTGGACAAAGTACCTGATGTCATTTATAAACGCCACGGCTGTGTGCAGACAAGTTTTAACAAAAGCAAGCTGAAGCCAAAGTTTGCCAATACAACCGAATTTCAAATCCAGCGCATTATTGAACTGATATTTTCCCTTGGAGCTTTAAGCTTGGTACTTTTGAAACATGTTAGAATGTTAGCTATGCTAAGTGTGGGTTGTGAGAATTTTGCTCTAAGAAAAAGGACAAGAGAACCAAGAAAGACAAGTTTCTATATCTCTCAAGTTATTCACTTCCTGTCTCTTGCACCGAGTTAAATTTTTATCCTTTATCTTCATATATAAAGCCATACTTTTAAAGATTTTATTTCTTGTCCATTTTTTCATTTAGTTTTAACTCCCTATTACATTTTTAAAAATTCCTGGTCCAGTAATATTCCCTTAGAATCAACTCATTCTCCTCTGCTGATCTTTTTTTTTTTTTGCTCTAATACGCATTTTAATTAATCTTTTCATCTATCTTTGATGTTATTGCCTTCTGGTTTCTGTGCTGCAATTTTTCTGTTTTTCAAAAAATAAAATAAAATTGGTAGATTCCAGATAATTGTTTCACATTTTAGTTTCAAACCAACTATATTTCTTCTTGTATACGGTTATCAAGTCATGCAATTTCATGAATAAACATTCTGAACATATCACCTCAGCTAATCAGCATTAAAGGTTTCATTATATATTTGTATTTTAAGGACATTTGGAACATAATCTCTTCCCAGGCTAGTTCTTGACAATTTGAATTGAAAATGCATTCATCTGAAGTCATTTTTCTCCTGGTTTAATATATCACAATGCTGGCTTAATGGCTTAATAGAAATGGAGATAGGCACTGCCCCTAAAGTTTCCTATGACTACAAATTAAAAACCCCTAACATGTTTTTAATTTTTTAAAAATGAAACTTTAAACAAATGTGAAATTTCCACTCTAAATTGCTTGGGGAGAATTTCCGGGAAGACACACTGAAATAATGCATATTGCTAAATGTATTTTAGGCATTTTTTCAATTAACTGCAAATATCTACAATTAAGCACTATCTGAAATTAGCTTGCTTCTCCTGCTAGAACAGAGATTCCCAATGAGGAGTTCACACCCCCCGGTGGTGTGAGATATTCATTTATTTATTTATTATTTAGATTTGTATGCCGCCCCTCTCCGCGGACTCGGGGCGGCTCACAACAAGGCATAAACAAATCGTAACAAATCAAATATTCCAGGAAATATTCCAGATGATATTTAAAACTTGGGTTTCAAAGTATCAAAATTAGTGTATAGGCATAATTATATGAATAATTATTGTATTTACTTTTTAAGGGGTGTGAGAATATATCACAACCGTTAAGGTGTGTGGGCGCAGTGTTCCCTCTAATTTTTTTGGGGGGTGGGCGGAAAGTATAGTGTCTGAGCGGCAGTCCCTTCGGGACTGGGCGGCACAGAAATAATAAACAAACAAACAAACAAATAAAAAACCCACCCTGTTTTGCCTCAGAGAATTTCAAAATAAAATACTGTACTGTGTGTCTATAACAGTGAGCCCATAATAGGGCAACTCTATCAATATCAAAATGCCACTTAAATAGTTGAGCTAGTTTCAAACTAGATTTTCATTTTCTTTCTCTATTCCTTTCTCCCATTCTTTTTCTTTCTCTTTTCCTTCCTCTCTTTTTTCTATCTGTTTCTCTCTCTTCCTCTCTTCCTCTCTCTCTCCTTCCCTCTCACTCTTTCCCTCTCGGCTTCTGGGCAGGTTTGGAAAACTCTGAGTTGATGATGATTTTTAAGTGAGCGATTGCTCACTGCTCAGCTTAGAGGGAACTATGGTGTGGGGTATAGAATAAGAAGAGAACAAATAGAATCAAATAAAATAACCAGTTGGAAGGGATCTTGGAGGTCTTCTAGTCCAACCCCGTTTAGGCAGGATACCATACACCACTTCAGACAAGAAATAGAAAAAGTCTATGTGCTAAAATGTGCAAGATGGTAAAATTTACAGTAAGTTTTTTTTAATGATTGCTTATTACATTCATGTAAAAAGTTGGATTCAAACTGGTTCTCCCTGAACATTATATTTTCAAAAGAGCACAAACTCTTTGCAAGGCCAAGTTTTATAAAAATTCTACTTCTGCATATATTATTTCTCATGCTATTTTAAGCTTTTCAACATAGAAAACAGACTTTCTAGGGGGCTTTGGATTTACCCATAATTTTCTCAATCTACTTGCAAATATTTGCATGCTTTCCAACTTAGGGAAGCAGGATCTGGGACAAGTAATGGAGGTCACCTTGGCATGAGCACTCTGGTTTTGGCTAATCTAATGGCAGGAAAAATAAACTGCTGTCCGTGGCCGGCTTGGTTACAGGGAAGCTCTTAAAAGCGGCTTCCCACAGCCTACCGGCAGTTTGCATTGCATTAAGCCAGGAGAATAAAAGGTGCTGAACTGTTTCTGTGTCTTGCTCATTTCCTGCGCAAATTTAACGATTATATTGTACTGTATTTATTTGATCCTTTTTGTTAGTTTTTGTTTTTAATGTGGTTTTATATTCTGTAAGCTGCCTTGATTCACCATGGGAAAATAGGCAGCAATATAAATTCAATAAATAAATAAATAATAAATCTTATTTGCCGGGAATGCATACCAAGACATGAAAAAACAGAAACTAGAGTTAAAAATGAAGTAACAGAAAGTACAACCCAAAGTCTTCATCTTGGTCTAATCTCATTTACAACTGTCTTCTTGTTTGAACAAATAAAAATAAGAAACATCAGCTAGGGTTATTAGTGATAGGGTTTGTCCCATTTCAGCAACTTAACAAAGGTTTCAAGTGAGTCCCATTTTGATATTTCAGAGGTGTTTCTGGAACTTTTAAAACTCGATTCCTCACAATTAATAATAGTAACAGAGTTGGTAGGGACTTTGGAAGTCCTTAGTCTAACCCCCTGCTTAGGCAGGAAACCCTACACTACTTCAGACAGATGGTTATCCAAAATCTGCTTAAAAACTTCCACTGTTTGAGCATTCACAACTCCTGGAGGCAAGCTGTTCCACTGATGAACTGTTCTGGCTGTTCGGAAATTTCCCCTTAGTTCTAAGTTGCTTCTCTCCTTGTTTAGTTTCCACCCACTCCTTCTTGTTCTACCCTCAGGTGCTTTGGAAAACAGGTTAACTCCCTCTTTGTGGCAACCCCTGAGATACTGGAAGACTGCTATCATGTCTCCCCTGGTCCTTTGTTAAACTAGCCATGCAACTGTTCATGTTTTAGCCTCCAGGCCCCTAATCATCTTTGTTGCTCTTCTCTGCACTTTTTCTAGTCTCAATATCCTTTGCGACCAAAACTGAATGCAGTATTCCAAGTGTGGCCTTACCCAAGCCTTATAAAGTGGTATTAACATTTTGCACGATCTTGATTCTATCCCTGTTGATGCAGCCTAGAACTGTGTTGGCTTTTTTGGCAGCTGCTGCACACTGCTGGCTCATATTTAAATGGTTGTCCACTAGGACTCCAAGGTCCCTCCAATTGACCATATTAGTTGGGGGTTTCTCGTTCTGTTTTATGTTGGAATTTTAATTTGGATACTAGAAGTAGCATTTTTATTTAAACCAAAAAAGCAACTTCTCAAACCTGATGCACAAATTAGTTCCTGAAGAGGAAGCTCTTTGGAGCTGTTAAGAGGCAGCACCTTACCCACCCCGAGCACCATTGAGCTTTGATAAAATCCATTTTATCTTTTTTTCCCTCAAAGGCGCACACTGTACTCAGATGTTCATCATCGCCAGCCTCTTGGGCACATTGAACTTTGGTAAAAAAGATTTAAGAAAACCAGACTCAACTGCCAGCGCGGGACTGTTGATTAAGGCAGTGTTTCCCAACCTTGGCAACTTGAAAGATATTTGGACTTCAACTCCCAGAATTCCCCAGTCAGCGAATGCTGGCTGGGGAATTTTGGCAGTTGAAGTCCAAATATCTTCAAGCTGCCAAGGTTGGGAAACACTGGATTAAGGAAACTCGAATCCTGTCTTTACCGGAGGCCGGTGCTTCTAGCCCGAAGAATTAAAGGCCCCCCCGGAACAAAGGAAGCTCCTCGGCTGAAGCCGGATCAGAATCGCTCCGATACACATCGGCCAGGAAGAGGACCTTTCCAGCCTCATCTATCTGATCAATTCATCATCTCCGACTATACTGCCGCGCACGCTCATTTAAACCCCAGCTTCTTCGTACAGCGCCCGAGGGCTTCACAGAAGCGGCTCTTCTCATTTCAGGCCGGGAAGGCGGCGACCTCGCGGCCCGATCAAATAAGATCAACGTGTAAAAAGGAATGGAATTGTTGCAGATCAGGGCCAGACACACACCTCACGTAACACACACAACACTCTACAGACGCGATTCAAGCATATCTTTCAAACCACTCATTCCCCCCGCCCTCCCGCCCCACAAGGACATCACCGACACTCGCCCTGACTGCCAACACAAAGAAGATGGCCGGCAGGCTTCCGCGGTTTATCTACTCCGCGTTGCATTCTGGGTGCTGGGCGGGGCTTGGCGCGCGAGCTTCGGCTTTCCGTGAGAGCCTACGAGGGAGGAGGAAGCGCTGCGCGAAGAAAAGCTGGCACCTGATTGGTCCGTATTAGTTAGCCGGTGTTCGTACGGCCAGAAATTCGAAAACATTTTAGAACAGGGGTCTCCAACCTTAGCCACTTTAAGACTTGTGGACTTCAACTCCCAGAATTCCTCAGCCAGCAAAGCTTAAAGTGGCTAAGCTTGGAGACCCCTGTTCTAAACTGTTTTCGAAATTCTGAGAGTCAACACAAGTCTTAAAGTGGCCAAGTTAGCTGAGGAATTCTGGGAGTTGAAGTCCACAAGTCTTAAAGTGGTCAAGGTTGGCTGAGGAATTCTGGGAGTTGAAGTCCACAAGTCTTGAAGTGGCCAAGGTTGGCTGAGGAATTCTAGGAGTTGACGTCCACAAGTCTTAACCTTACCAAGGCTGGAGACCCCTGGTTTAGAAGTAGTTTCAGAATAACATATTCGGGTGGGAGTGGGGGGGGGAATAGTTGAAGTACTTGAGGTAGTTGCCTTTTCATTTGAATTTACTCTTCTTCCGCCACGCACCCGTGATTATTTGCCTGCTGCATTTCCACGTTACTTTCCAAAGGTTCACCAGAACTAAACCGATCATCAGTCGGCACCGTAAACAGTATGTTCTATTCGTTTTATTTCTGGATGTACAGTAAACGTATGCATTTCTAATGGGCATCTTAGTGTGCCTAGATGTTTTAACTATGATGTTCATCAAAAAGTCATCAACAATGAGCCATCAACAAGAACTGATATAAAAATGTATTCATTATTATGTGCACAGTATTTATACTAGTAGTATAAGGTGACCAGACGTCCTGCTTTTGGCTGGACAGTCCCACTTTTTACCAATTTGTCCCACGACGTTTTTTAAAAGTCCCGATTTTTTTATTTTTTGAAAGACATATCGGTACTAGCCGGTGGCTTGAACGCTGGCTGGAGATTGTGTTGGAACTGCTTGCTGTGTGATCTTGAAGGGATCGCCCGGCAAGCAGCTCAGCTTCCATACTGGGGGGCTGCCATGGGCGCGAGGGACGTTGCCAGGGGTGGACTTCTGCGCGGACGTAGTGAAAATGGAGCACCATCGCAGAGTACCCAATTTGCACTGAAAGAAGTTGAAAGAAAATGCAGGGCGTCCTGTATAAGCCATGGCCATAGTGTGGTAGTAAAAATTTTGGTAGCCCTTCACTAGATGTCCCAAAGGCCCTGGCGGCGACACTGCTGAAGAGGTGCCGACGCCAATGCTCCTCAGCCTGCCTGGCTCATCGCTGAGCGGACGATGCCGCACCCGCTTGCAGGGAGAGAGAGACAGGATGGCGGAGGTGGCCGGCGAGTCCCGGGTGGCTTCCCTTTGGGAGAAAACGGCTACACCAGAAGCAGAGTTAAGCGCCTGCCGAAGCTGCTCAAGCGAAAAAAGAAGTGGCGCCTCCAAGCTCAGGGAAATATAGAAAAAGTATACTAGACAAATATACATTGGAAATGGGATATATTAATAAGGGGAAAAATGTGAAAGAAATAGAAGAGGCGTTAAATTATTTATGAATTGAGGCTTGCTAGAAGACCATCCCTCGATCTATTAGAATAAAAGAACATAACAATAGAACGAGAAAGAAGAGGGGGAAAGAAGAAAGGGAGAGGAGTCTAAGAAGGGGGAAAGAGGATAGCAGAGAAAGGAAAAGGAGAGTACGTAGTAGGAGAGAAAAATGGATGTAGAGAAGGGCGGGAAGGAAAGGAAAGTAAGAGTGGAGGGAAGAGATGAGGAAGAAGGGTTGTGGGAAATAAAAAGGAGGCGTAAGGGATGGCAAAAAAGCAGTCTTGATGGTATAAAAATAATAGTTTTAATAAAACCAAAAATATGTATGAGTATTATTGAGAAAACGAAATCGTATATTTGTGATGTAAAGATGTGAAATAAAATTTTAAAAATTGTAAAAAAAAAGGAATAAAGTATATATTTTAGGGTCTGTTATTTATCTTCATTAATGGAATAATCCTAGCACTGATCTTTCATAGCATTATAGTTTCCCAGAATGATGTACTGGTAAAGTATCTGTAGAAAGGTTCCCTAAATTACAAATACAATCAAAACCAGAACATTTCTGATAGATTTTTCTTCAGAAAACCATTAAGATTCTAAAATTTTCTTCCAATCATTGTCTAGATAACTAGCTTTCATAGCAAACATGAACATATCTTCAAATAGATAAGAAGTTTTTTAAAAGGTTGCTTTACTGATTGCTAAGTTATATCATTAATATGGTCAAATGTTTATACAATTTGTTAAAAGAAATGTAACATTTCCATTGAAGACATGCCTTGAAGTAAAATCCTCTAAATGCTGAAAGTAACAACCCACTACGCAAAGTAGCACCTCTATTTTTGTTTTTCGAGTTCTATATCAGACTGACAAATTTTTTATTTTCATAGTTTCTAACAGGAAGAAATCTCACAGGGTTCAAATATATATCAGATAGAAAGTACAGGGAAGATCAAAAAAGGCAGATTTATTCAAACACATACTGTATTGCTGGAATACCAAAGGCCGAATTATGGCTTTAGTGTTCTTGCTGATTTATAAATATATAATTAGTACTGTGACAAAATGTACAACGTTGAAAAAGAAACTTGGCTTTCTCAGGTTGAACTGCTATACAAAACAACTGATTAAAATTGTTTAGGGCCAACCTTGAAAACATTTGTGAATCAGCCAGATGCTTACAACATTATAAGTCAAACATGCTTTTTTACAGTAATGCTCCTATTTTAGAATAGAATCTCCTACACTTCAAGCACATGTTGATAGGTTACTATCAAGAGGGGGGATGGAATGAGGAAAATTGAAAAGTATAGTAAAAATAGACTAGAACAAATCTTTAAGTATGTACAATCTCAAAATATACATGTCTTTATATGTAATTTAAACATGTTAGCGTCTTATATAACAGCATATGCCCCCACTGTTTTCTCCTATGCCCTATCACATTTTAAGTTATTTTAACTCTTACTTACTTGCACTTACTTACAAAATAACATGATATTTTAACCATACTAAGCAATTTATACGAGGTGGCAAGATTAATTATAACAAAAGATAAGTGAACGCCACCAAATTGTATTTTGTTTCCTTTTTGTTTCAATTCAAGAATTCCATAATGCATAAATGTTTTGTTCTACCATTGGCTAATTTCTCATCTTCAGTTGTAACAGAGTTTTGGTTCAAAAGGTAGTAATCAAAGAAAAAAAACCATACCACCTTTCAATACTGCTACATTTTGGGGACAAAAGAAACACTAGCGTAACCTTTCCACTTCCACATTCTATCAAACTCTGGAAAAAGCATCACACATTTCTACTTGTCATAACTTGTGATATTTCTCTTGCATTGACTAATATTAATTTTAATAATCTGCACATAAAACAATCTCGATTTTTGTTGAAACTCTCTTAGATGTTCTATCCCAACAACATTCCCTTGGTCTCAAGCAAGACATGGCCACAGACGAATTTCTTCTTGACATCTGTATAGGTTCTTATGAATTCTGCTAGGAGGTACAGTCCTCTGAAGCAAAAGAGCATCGTGTCTTCATTTAAACAGTTGTCCATCTGAAGCAATGGGATTCATTTTATAAATAGGACATAAAAAGCCATGACAATACAGGATATTGCCACTGCTGAATGAAGTCTGGTACCAATGATTGCCGCTGAAAAACATCAAAGACCATTTATTATTCAAACAATAATAAGCACATGTTATTTCATATAATTGAGCAGGGGGGTTGGACCCGATGACCCTCGAGGTCCCTTCCAACTCTATGATTCTATGATAATTCTTCAACAATGAAGAAAAATTAAAATGCTTTCTTGCAATGCACAATAAGAATGCACTGCCCGCTAACTCCAAATCTTCTGATCTAATATTTCAAGCCAGTTTTCTGCATTTCTCACAGAATCTCTTTTAAGGTTTTTTTATTTGTTATCACTGGCATAGAATCCTTCTATAACACTGCCAGCACCTTTGAGCTACACCACTACAATAGAAGTTTACCTCTACCCAACATGACCTCCAGTCAACCAGTGAAAAGTGATATTCACCAGCACATTGTCCTACCATCTTTGTATCATAAGGTTAAGCATGATTAAACCCTCTGTCTTAATATATATGCTATAATAAGGCTAAAGCTGAATGAAACGTTTGCTTTTATATAAGCAATACCTACCATTTCCAATTATATCAAATGTCAGCACCCCTTATTTATTTACTAATCTTTATTGATTGATTGATTGGTTGATTGATTGATTGACTGACTGTAGTTCTATGCTGCCCTACTCCTGAAGGACTCTGAGTGGCTTACAACAGGATATAAAATACATTTTAAAACATCATAAAAGATTAAGAAAAAATAGTTAAAAATGACATGCATACATATCATTCAAGGCCGGACCTCGTAAATATTATGAGATCAATAGCCCCAAGCCCTGCCAGAAAAGCCAGGTCTTCAATGCTTTCTGGAATGCCAATAGCATGGGGGGAAGTCCAGATGTCAGGGGGTAGTTGTTCCAGAGAGTCGGGGCAGCCACAAAGAAGACCCTTCCCCACAGGCCCACCAGCTGATACTGTTTAGCTGACGGGACCTGGAGGAGACCAACTCTGTGGGATCTTACCGGTTGCTGGGAACTATGAGGTCGAAGGCGGTCTCAGAGATAACCTTATCAAATATATGTAAAGAGATTTAAAGCTAAATCACAAGGGTAGCATATAACTAACTTCTATTCCAGTCCGATTTACACACCAAGCTATCTGCCATCTAACCCAAGGTTTCTCAAACTCTGAAAGGGGGGGGCATCTTCCTTAGGGAAGTGCAAAAAGAGTTCCAGGGATTGGGGGGTGGGGGGGTGGGGGAGAGAGAACCTTTTAGTTGTTCATTGTCACAATAAAATCCACCTATTCCAAAGTTTTATTGTACTATTTTTCATTGCTCGTTTGTGTTCAGATTTGTTTTTAAACAGAGATGTACATATACACTAAAGTTATAGACTATAATGGAAGTGTGATGGCAAAATAGTCGTTTGATCAGATGGCATGCCATCGGGATCCCACCAGTAAAGATATGCATGGGGCTTTTTAAACTGTTCTAACTGTTAATTTTCTGCTTTTAAATTGTTTTGAACCGTTTGGATGGGTGGGCATTATATTATATTTTATGTGTATTTGGTTTGTAAAGCCACCCAGAGTCCTTTGGGAGTTGGGCAGCATATAAGTCTCAATCAATCAATCAATCCATGCATACATAAATAAATACATAAATAAATAAATACATAAATTAATACACAAATAATACCAAATGAATGAATGAATAAATGAATAAATAAATAAATAAATAAAGTTGGTCTAAATTAAATTGTCCTTCCTGCTGAAGATGCAATCAGCTTGACTTTTGCTACTAACGCCACGCTTCTCCGACAGGTCTTAATTCCCGCTTGTCCAAAGTTTTCCCTCTACTTTACTCTGTAGGGTCATCGACAGTCTGCAAAGGTGATTCCTACCTTTGTAAAATACACCCCAGATGCCCCTCTTCTCCGACAGAAGCCAGTTTTCAGGCGAGGCACCTTCCGGAAATAGGGCGCAGGTGCAAACGAAGAGCAAACCGAAGACCAAGAGCCCGTCCAGAGAATACACTGCGAAGAACAAAATAGAATAGAATAGAATTCTTTATTGGCCAAGTGTGATTGGACACATCAGGAATTTGTCTTGGTGCAGATGCTCTCAGTGTACATAAAAGAAAATATGCATTTGTCAAGAATCATGAGGTACAACACTTAATTATTGTCATAGGGGTCAAATAAGCAATGAAAAAACAATCAATATTACGGTAATAAAAATCTTACGATATAAGCAATAAGTTACAGTCATACAATCCTGAGTGGGAGGAAATGGGTGATAGGAATGATGAGGAAAAAACTAGCAGAAATAGAAGTGCAGACTTAGTAAAAAGTTTGACAGTGTTGAGGGAAAAGAAAGTCGGTGCCGTTAGCGTGAAACAAGAGGTCTCAAACCTTGGGCACTTGATTGGTGGACTTCAACTCCCAGAATTCCTCAGCATACGCATGAGCTGGCTGAGAAATTCTGGGAGTTGAAGCCCACCAGCTAGCATGCGCATGCGCTGGCGGAAGAATTCTGGAGTTGAAGTCCACCAATCGTCAAGTGCCCGAGGTTGAAGATCCCTGGCGTGGACCGTTCCTGCTTTCGGGGGCTTGCGGGGCGGGGGAGGAAGCATGAAAGGGGGACTGACCCACGAGGCTTTGGGGATCCCGAGACGAGGGAACCGCCCCACTCTCGGGAGTAGAGGTACTCGGGTGGGCCGGCGAGCGGGGAATTGCCCGACATTGGCCCGAGAGAATGGCCAGAAGATGGTTTCAGGCGAGAGAGAGAACCGGACTAAGAAACAGCTGCTCACCATTAGCCATGACGGCCGCCCCACCAGCCAAAGCTGAACTCGTCACCGCATCTCCAAGGAGGAAACGAACGGCCAGCGCGGCACCGGAACCGCCAAGGGGTTGCTAATCGAGCTCAGATAGGCCAAGCCTTCTTGATCTCTTGAGAGTCCTAGAGAGGCGCGACTCTCGTTTCAAGGCAGCAACAAGCCAAGGCCGATCGAACTGATGGGTCGGGCAACCCGCCCGCAGGTTATTGTTGTTGGTTTTTTTAATCTGTGGATCGGATCTCCCGCACGTTTTGGAAGTAATGTTTGTCCTTTAAAAAAAAATGTAGTTCATAAAATCATCTACCACGATGTCCTACCTGTCAATCAATACTTCAGCCTCAACCGCAACAATACACGAGCGCACAACAGATTCACATTCAATGTAAAACGCTAGAAATTCGACTGCAGAAAATACGAGTTCAGCAAGAGAGTGATCAATGCCTGGAATGCACTACCTGACTCTGGTTTCTTCCCCAAACCCCAAAAACGTTAACCTTAGATTGTCTATGGTCGGCCTCATCCCATTCCTAAGAGGTGTGTAAGGGACGTGCATAAGCGCATCTTTGTGCCTACCGTCCTTGTCCTATTGCCTAATTTACCTGTACCTACTTTGCTAACTGTATGTATATATATATATATATATATATATACCAATACCTGATATCTTGTACATGTTTGACAAACAAAATAAATAAATAAATAAACAAATAAACATTGGCTCCTAGTTGGGATACATATTAAATAATGTTAATGACCACTAGCAGTCAATGATTATAATGATTTATTTATTGATTTGATTTTTTTTTAAATGCTGCCCTTCTCCTTAGACTCAGGGCAGCTTACAACATGTTAAAAATAGCACTTTTTAACAGAGCCAGCCTATTGCCCCCACAATCCGGGTCCTCATTTTACCCACCTCGGAAGGATGGAAGGCTGAGTTAACCTTGAGCCGGTGATGAGATTTGAACTGCTGACCTGCAGATCTAGCAGTCAGCTTTAATGGCCTGCGCCATCTTGGCTCAGGGAGGCAACCACTGCCAAATCAAAATTGAAAGTTGAAACAGCTGTCTCATTCTCTTGAAGCAACTCATCGGAACTAAAGCTTGTTTATCTATTATTGTATTAATATTCAGATTTTTCTCTTCTGCACTCCTGCAGTCTACTGACTAACCTAGAATCGTATTCTGGGCTCGCTAGATATGGATTTGCACTACTTAATCATATAAGCAAGATGAATAAAAGATAAATCATTCTTTTCAAATCATTGATGCTGTGGAGACTTTAAAATGAATCTGAATTTGGAGGTGCTAGTTGGGCTCTACTACAGAGTTCAATGTCTTCCTCCATGCACAAATCCAAATTCAAACCTGTCCATCTTTTCTTAAAACACATCCAATGAAGATGACCTCATCACTTCTCGATGCAATCGTTTCTACATCAGATTAGAAATTGTTGTGATTGCTCCATGTTAGAAGTTATTTGATATGCCTTGTAATAATTTATTAATTGGATTTGTATGACGCCACTCTCCGAGGACTCTTGTGAATGGCAACCAAAACATCTCTAGTGGCCAGATTGAACAAGGAGTCCACCTTGGGAAAAGCCATAATGTTAAAAAATCTGTGGATACTGTATAAGGTTGCTCAGCACTCATGAGCAAATTCGTGGCTCCCAGTGTCTTCTAAGACACTGCAGTAATCAAACCAACATGAAGTTAATATGCTTTCTTAAGAAAACGGAAGTGCTTGGTTTCATTAAGATGATGTGTGCATGCAACTGTGAGACAATTGACACTAAGGATGAGAAAGTGCAGAAGTTGGAAATGCTACAAAAATAGACTTACTGCGTTTTGATCCTTATTGAGAATCCTGGAGTGTGGCAGATTCCTGGAGAAGGAGGATCCAAAACTGAGGATACCTGAGCCGAATATAGCAAATGTTTTGAAAAGTGAAAGAGAATAGCTAGCACCTCATAATCACTTAAGACACTTGAAATAATAGGTTATGGCTAAATTGCTATGGGGAAAAAACGTGGTTGGTATGAGCTGAATATAACTTGATGGTACATAATAAATTGATCTTAATCCAATTTGCCGGTAGTCTGAGGACCAAGCCTTATACCAGGGGCTCTTCTATGAGCTACTAAGCAAAGGCAATCTACACAGTCAAATTGAGAAGGCTTGAACTGACATTATCATCCCTGGCTGACTTTTATCATGGAGCAGAGGCAGATTGCAATCATGCTTTCCTGTTGTGCTTTAACAGTGGCTTTTTGGGGTTTTAAACTTATGCTGGCAAGAGTCCGACTTGTGAGGTTCTCTGCTGTGGCCAATTGGTTGCTGTATGAAATTGCTAGCATACCTCTTCCCCTCCAGTTACTAGATCATTCATGGCCATTTTCAGGAAAACTGCCTTCAAGGAAAGGAACATGATCATTTCAAGCCTGCCCTCTGCTTTGTGAGACAGACCCTAGGTGTTACATGAGTTTCCTCCCTATCTCTGGCAACCAGTAGCCAGTCTGATGGGCACAAAGGTAAAAATAGAGTTTTGAACTACTGTAATTGCCTGAGTCCCGTGTCTTAAGAATTTGCCTATTGTCATTGGCAGTAAACACCATGTATTCTTCAGAAAAGAAATTTCCTGTACACAGAATTGCAGCTTAGATAGGCGTGTAGCTATTTTTGCATTCATTTCAAAAAGCCTTTAAATATTTTTGTGTGATCTAAATAGGCATATATAAATTGCATTGTATTTACTTATGATACCGTGGTGCTCTACTCCAGCACTAGCTTGTGCCTTTGAGATGGATGAAAAGATATCACCTATTGTAGAATGGTGATGCATTCTATCATTGTCAAAGAATATTGCTGAAGGCAACCAAGGAAAAAGAATGAGAAGAAGAGAAGAGAATATAAAAATTCCAACCATCAAGAAAAACAACAGCAAAACATTTACAGAGCAGAAGAACTTTGCTGTTCTTTTTGGTTTTTGATTTTTTAAAACAAAGTATCATGCTCTAATGCTAATTTGAATAGTTCATTTTACTGTGCTGTAAGTTAAATTGATCCAGGCCAGGGGTAAGCAAAGTTGGCTCTTCTATGACTTGTGGACTTCAACTCCCAGATTTCCTGCTAGCTCAGGAATTCTGGAAGTTGAAGTCCACAAGTTATAGAAGAGCCAACTTTGCCTATCCCTGAGATTCCAGGCCATCATTAACCTCCCTGACAAACCTAAATTATCCTTATCTATGCTCTTCGAAGTATTTTCATAAAGTTTAGAATTTTTATTTATTTATTTATTTGATTTTTTTTTAGTGCAGCTATAAATGTGTTCTTGGACAATAAAATATGTATTTATTGTTATTTACATCAAAATGTGCATAAATGTATGCACATACAAACACACACATATAAATTTCATAACGATGTCTGCTGGTGTATATGCATGTCACAAAAAAACCACATAAAACAAAAATTTAAAAACCATTAACTACACATAACTGAACTACACAAGTCTTCAGATTCTTACAAATGAAATGTTCAATGGCAGGGGAACTCCAAAGTAGGCAACTTTTTAAGAGTTGTGGAATTCAGTTCCTAGAATTGTTCAGCCAGCCATGCTTGCTGAAGTCCACAAGTTTTAAAATTCCTTTTTCATTGTTTATTTTATTGGCTCTATTATTTTACTTCTGTTTAGGCTGCTTTCATTTTCTTCATTTTTATTATAAGTAAGCTGCCTAGAGTAGCCCGACAGCAAGATAGATGACAAAACAACATTTTTTTTAAAAATCAACTGGTTTAGCATTACTTACTTACTTACTTACTTACTTACTTACTTACTTACTTACTTACTTACTTACTTACTTATTAGATTTGTATGCCGCCCCTCTCCAGAGACTCTTTTACTATAATATGTACAGTAAAAGCAATTGTACCATCAGATGGCAGACTTCACCCTCTATTTTTTACTTACTTATACTAGAATTCTTTATTGTGCAAGTGTAGATAAACTAAAATATACATTTGTCAAGAATCATAAGGTACAACATTTAATGATTGTCATAGGGGTCAAATAAGCAATGAGGAAACAATCAATATTAATAGAAATCTTAAGGATACAAGCAACAAGTTACAACCATACAGTCATAAGTGGGAGGAAATGGATGATAGGAATGATGAGAAAAAAGTAGTAGCAATAGTAGTGCAGACTTAGTAAATAATTTGACAGTGTTGAGGGAATTATTTGTTTAGCAGAGTGATGGTGTGCAGTGCTCTGTAGCGACGTTTTGAGGGTAGGAGTTGAAACAGTTTATGCCCAGGATGTGAGGGGTCAGTAACTATTTTTACTGCCCACTTTTTGACTCGTGCAGTATATAGGTCCTCAATGGAAGGCAGGCTGGCAGCAATTGGTTTTTTCTGCAGTTCTGTTTATCCTCTGAAGTCTGTGTCGGTCTTGTTGGGTTGCAGAACCAAACCAGACAGTTATAGAGGTGCAGATGACAGATCAATGATTCCTCTGTAGAACTGGATCAGCAGCTCCTTGGGCAGTTTGAGCTTCCTGAGTTGGCGCAGAAAGAACATTCTTTGTTGAGGTGGCATGTGGAGCCATATCTGAGGGCACCCAAGGTTTTGTCCTATGTCATCTCCAGTGTACATGTGTGCAGTGGCCAGATGATTTTCAGCCTTCTGGAGGGTGGGGGAGGCCATTTTCGCGCTCCACAGGCTTCAAGAAAGCCTATAGAGCCTAAGGGTGGTGAAAAACAGACCTAATGGGCCCATTGGGAGTTCAGAAATGGAACCACCCCTGCTCTTAACATAGCACAGTAATAACCCAATTACACCAATTTCCTACTTGTTCCTACAAACCTATCTTTACTCATTCTCCTGTCCATGAGAGAGTCAGGCTCAAGTTGATCATGAATAGTACCATAAAAATGTGACGCTTCCCCCCATATCTCAACACTACCCAAGACCTATCTCAGAAGTCTTCGGAGAGGGGTGGCATACAAATCTAATAAATTATTATTATTATTATTATTATTATTATTATTATTATTTGCTATTATTCTAAAAACCAAGTCAGATTGCAAGTGTAGGCATACTCCTTCTCCTTTGATCACTAGGCATTTTACACCCACATATTTCTCTCCCAGCCTTTGCCTTCAGCAAAGTCCACTGAGTCTACTGGAGAAGGACGGCCTAGCAATTCAATCAATCAATCAATCAATCAATCAATCAAATTTGTCAGTCCCACTTGGTAAAACAAACCAGGAAATTTTGCAGGTCTGGGTGTGCGTCCTAGTCTCTCAATTCCAACCTGGAGGCTAAAACTACTTTTACTGAGGTTGGCTATTATAGCAAAAATCTTGCAACTTTGTGCTGTCCCTCCTTCTCATAAGAACATAAGAAGAGCCATGCTGAATCAGGCCAAAGCCCATCGAGTCCAGCATTCAGTGGCCCACCAATTGTACATGGGGGTCTTGAGCAGAAAGAGAAGGCAAGACTCTCCCTTTCCCTTGACCCCCAACAAGTGGTACTCAAAGGAATCCTGCCTGCCTCAACCAACATAGAGGCAGTACTTGGACATCCGTTCCAATAACCATCTATATGCTTGGCATCCATGAATCTGTCTAATTCTCCTTATACTCCAATAAAATAGGAAGACATTTATTTATGTATTTTATTCATTTTGTTTGTTTGTTTTGTCAAGTACATAATGTAGGTTTGTGAAGATGTAATCATAATAATATAAATGAATAAAAGATTAGAAGGCATTAGAAATAATATAGAAGAAATAAACATCTACCTATGTTATAAAGCCCTTCATGGCACCGGACCAGGGTATCTACGAGACCGCCTTCTGCTGCACGAATCCCAGCGACCGGTTAGGTCCCACAGAATTGGTCTCCTCCGGGTCCCGTCAACTAAACAATGTCGGTTGGTGGGACCCAGAGGAAGAGCCTTCTCTGTGGCGGCTCTGACCCTCTGGAATCAGCTCCCTCCAGAGATTAGAACTGCCCCCATCCTCCTTGCCTTTCGTAAACTCCTTAAAACCCACCTCTGTTGTCAAGCGTGGGGGAACTGAAACACCTCCCCCTGCCTATGTAGTTTTCTGTGTATGATATGACTGTATGTATGTTTTTTATATATTGGGGTTCCTTGTTTTTAGACTTTTTAAAATGTATTATTGTTATTTTAGAGTTTAACTATTAGATTTGTCATTACTGTATACAGTATATTGTTTTTATCATTGCTGTGAGCCGCCCCTGAGTCTACAGAGAGGGGCGGCATACAAATCTAATAAATAATAATAATAATTTTATTTATTTATTTATTAATAATAATTAATAATTTATTATTTAATAATACTTCCAAATGATATCCGGTCATTTTGGACTTAAAAAATGTTTCAGCTCCTTTTGCCTAGGAAACAGTTCCTGCGTATCTTCACCAAAGTTATCTTCCTTACTCTACACACCATTAAAGCTTGGCGTCCTGAATAAATCCCTTTATATAGAATTAGCATCAGACCAGTAAGGTAGATCAGACTAAAGGAATGCATGCCAAATGGGTCAGGGTTACTTTTATTGTAACAACTATAGCAACAGAATTTTGCAGATCTGGGTGTGTTTCCTAGTCCCTCACTTCATTTTAGTATGAACCAAGAAGGGGCTTGTTCGGGGTGTTTTATCAAGTTATTTTCTTCACCCAGGCTGAAGCCTTCCTTATCTGACAATTGCTATCTGACCTTGGGATAGCCATTTCTCTGTCTGCCTAGGGAAGGGCAATGGCAAACCACTTCTGAAAATCTTGCCAAGAAAACTGCAGGGAGATTGATTGATTGATTGATTGATTTAATCAAACATGTAGAGGATAGTAATAGTTTGTATAAACATAAGTTTTAAAAAGTAACGATAAAAGAGGACAGTAAGACAGTAGGACAGGGACGGTAGGCACAGTGGTGTGCTTATGCACTCCCCTTACAGACCTCTTAGAAATGGGGAGAGGTCGACTGTAGACAGTCTAAGGTGAAAGTTTTGGCACTCGCTCCAAGAGTTGAATGTGATTTAATGTTAGAAAAACAAACTGATTTAAATACTGATTTACACAGTGGATCTTGGAATTCTACACTGGAGAAGATTTTTTTTTTTTTTAAATCTTCTTCCAGGAAAAGACCAACATTTAGACAAGGGTTCAGAAAGTCATGGTTAATGTGAATTGAAATAATGTATTATTTGGTTTAGTGCAAATTACAAATTGATGACATCATATGTTTGAGTAATTTGGGACTTCCTTATAAGTGGGCTGCTCATATATTCTCTCTGCTTAACCAGCAATAAAGAGCGTTATGGTTTAGGGAGTGGTCTATGCCCTTGAGGTTAACTGGAGCTATTCTAGTTTCGCAGGATGGGTGTAATCAAAGCAAATATTCAATACAGTATATTCTTAGGCTTTTAGTAATATTTAAGCAAAGTTTTTTAATAGCTTTACCTAAATATAGCTATTAAAAGACTAAGAATAAATATTATTTAAAAATAAAGAACTAAACTTCTTCCCCAAATTAGAGAAAATTCACAAAGCCACAAATACCTAAAGGTATTTAATAACACCTAGAAAATTGAGTTTTATAATGCCAGGAATTAGCTTCAAATAGTACTGAGAATTTAATCAAATTGGAACTTATTTAGATATATGATGATTTAAAAAAAAAGAATTCAGATTTTTCATTCAAATAAGGAAATACCAATCAAAATATTGCACTAGATATTTCTTTAGCATTATTATTAATGCTAATAAGGAAACAAAAAACTGTGTAAATAATTGATAATTTTTGTTAATGGCTGCAAGACTATTCATAATTATCCCAAACTGTGTTTGGAAGACAGTACAATTTCTGGTATCTTTTTGATATGGCTTTATTATGTATGCATAAGGTGGAACCAATTCTTGTGCTCCTCTAACTCAGAATTAGCCAGGTATTTGTTATTTTAAAAGACTTATCAAGCATTGTATTATTCTATAGCATTATTTAATATGATAATATATTTAACATTTGGAAGTTTTATTGTGAAATAATGAATTATCTCATTTAGTTACCTCTTCCTTAAGGACAATAAAAATATTTATTCAAATTCTTATCCAGCATTTTCTCTACACACTATGAAAAACTACAGGTTTTTTTTAAAGCAATGTGGTTCTAAGCCCCCACAGTTGTGAGTGCTGTTATGAGAATTGGATATAATGTATGCATTTCTGGTTTTATACAAAGTACATTTTGAGTTGGAATTCCTTGATATTGATAGTTATAGTTATGTAACGGCCAGAAGTAGAAGTTCCTTTTCTACAAAACAAGTGGGAAAAAATTAGAAGAAGAATATAAGAAATTAGAAAAAGAACTTCAGAAAGATACTCAAAATAAAAAGATTAAAAATATGATGGAGCCGAAGAAATACAAGATGAATATGATGGAATAAAATAGAATAGAATTCTTTATTGGCCAAGTATGATTGGACACACAAGGAATTTGTGTCAAAGCATATGCTCTCAGTGTACATAAAATAAAATATAGATTTGTCAAGAAACACGTGGTACAACACTTAATGATTGTCATAGAGGTCAAATAAGCAATGAAGAAACAATCAATATTAATAAAAATCTTAGGATACAAGCAACAATGAAAATGAAGAGGTGGCAAGGAAAATAAAATTGACTAAACAAAGCTTTTTTCAAACATGCAAACAAACAAGGAGATGGTGAAGAAAGAAAAGAAAAAATGGATTAATAAAATTGGAAGATGTGGAAGGGACTATGCAATATTGAAATGAGGAGGAAAAATGTTTACATTTAAATCTGAATTCAGTATTACTTGCAGTCTTCCAAGAAGCCACTTAAATAAGCCAATTACGTCAGCCTGTGATCCAATTATTTTATTTGCCCGAACTTTTCCCCTTATATTTTTCCTCTGGCTATGTCCACCTTTTAAAATAGCTCAGATTAAGAAACAAAAGTCTTCCAGGCCAATACAGTAGAGCGTCTGACCATGACCAAATCAGGTTCTGACCAAAAAAATGCACTTTCTTTCCTTCATGGCCGACTTTCCCTTCCGCACCATTTTTTTTTTTTTTTGTAACCGCCAAATTTCCAAAATTGGGTTCAGGACAAACTGCATTGCAATTAAAGTTATGGAATGAATTAAAGTTGTGACCAGAGGTTCTATTATATTACTTTTATTATATGGCTATAGCAACAGAATCTTGAAAGCCTGAATATGCTTCTCCCCTGCCTCAGTTTATCTTTGTGAGAACTAGGAAAAGTTTTGTCTGAGACACTTTCTCAGCCTTGTTATGAGGAATTATATAAACAAGAACAAATAACAATATTTCCTCAAGTCTAATGTCTTCTATTGTTCGATTTGTTGCTGATGCATTACATATATCAAATTTATGCATAGTGGGTCTTCCTCTTGTCCCTCAAGATCATTTCTACTTCCCAGGACAAGTTTACTGCAGATATTGGGTACTGTTGTGAGTGGTCCACATCCAGCTCAGCTGGTCATGGATTTTGAGGATCAAGAAACAGATGAGTATTGGCATCACAGGCCAGTGTTCTTGCCATCTGAGTCCGAGAGTGAGAGTGAAGGGGAGTTAGAGATTGAGGAACCACTAGAGTCTGTAGAACTCCCAGTTATGGGATCAAAAGAGTCAGAGGACGATGGGGAATTAGAGGAACAGGACCCTCTATTAGATGCAAGGGTCAGGAGGACATTGGCTAGGCAGGAATACCTGAAAAGAAGGGGTTCTTGGCATTAATAGATCTATGAGACATTTGGCCACACCTTGCCAGTATATAAGGGACAGCTTAAGGGGAAATGGGTGTGGCAAACAATGTTTGTGATCATGGCTGTGTGAGATCTCTGGAAAAAAATGAGTACTGCTTTAAAATTAAGTTGTTCCGCCCCAGGCGCCTGATGGATCCAGAAGGCTTTCAGAAGGCGCTTGGGGCTCTTCCAGATGCACTCGTCCACAGTTCGGCAGAGTCTCTGGCTGAGGCCTGGAACAAGGCTGCAGCGGAGGCCCTTGACCGAATTGCACCGCTGCGACCTCTCCGCGGCACTAGACCCCGTAGAGCTCCATGGTTCAACGAGGAGCTCCGGGAGTTGAAACGCCAGAAGAGACGTCTAGAGAAGCGATGGAGGAAGAATAAGTCCGAATCCGATCGAACACTTGTAAGAGCTCATATTATGACTTACAAAGTGGCACTCAAGGCAGCAAGATGCGCGTATCATGCCACCTTGATTGCATCAGCGGAATCCCACCCGGCCGCTCTGTTCAGGGTAACCCGCTCCCTTCTTAACCAGGGGGGAGTTGGGGAGCCCTTGCAGAGTAGTGCCGAGGATTTTAACACGTTTTTCGCTGATAAAATTGCTCGGATTCGAGCAGACCTCGACTCCAATTGTAAAACAGAGTCAACTGACAACGAGTCAGTCGAGGTGACTGGGGCTAAACGTCTTTGTCCATCTGTCTGGGAGAGGTTTGACTTGGTGACACCTAAGGAAGTGGACAAGGCCATTGGAGCTGTGTGTTCCGCCACCTGTCTACTGGATGTGTCCCTCTTGGTTGGTTTCGGCCAGTTGAGAGGTGACGCGGAGCTGGGTCCGGGAGATTGTCAACGCCTCCTTGGGGAGTGGGTCCTTTCTGGCTCCTTATAAGGAGGCACTTGTGCGCCCCCTCCTCAAGAAGCCTTCCCTGGACCCAGCCATACTCAATAACTACCGTCCAGTCTCCAACCTTCCCTTTATGGGGAAGGTTGTTGAGAAGGTGGTGGCACTTCAGCTCCAGCGGTCCTTGGAAGAAGCCGATGATCTAGGTCCTCAGCAGTCTGGATTCAGGCCCGGCTACAGCACGGAAACTGCTTTGGTCGCGTTGATGGATGATCTCTGGCGGGCCCAGGACAGGGGCTTGTCCTCTGTCCTGGTGCTTCTTGACCTCTCAGCGGCTTTCGATACTATCGACCATGGTATCCTTCTGCACCGACTAGAGGGGTTGGGAGTGGGAGGCACTGTTCTTCAGTGGTTCTCCTCATACCTCTCTGGTCGGTCGCAGTCGGTGTTAGTAGGGGATCAGAGGTCGACCTGTAGGTCTCTCCCTTGTGGGGTGCCTCAGGGGTCGGTCCTCTCCCCCCTGCTATTTAATATCTACATGAAACTGCTAGGTAAGATCATCCAAGGGCATGGGGTGAGGTATCATCAATACGCCGATGATACCCAGTTATACATCTCCACCCCATGTCCAGCCAACGAAGCAGTGGAAGTGATGGGCCGGTGCCTGGAGGATGTTAGGGCCTGGATGAGTGTCAACAAGCTCAAACTCAACCCAGACAAGACGGAGTGGCTGTGGATCTTACCTCCCAAGGACAACTCCATCTGTCCATCCATTACCCTGGGGGGAGAATCACTGGCCCCCTCAGAGAAGGTTCGCAACTTGGGCGTCCTCTTCGATCCACAGCTGACATTAGAGAAACTTCTTTCAGCTGTGGCGAGGGGAACGTTTGCCCAGGTTCGCCTTGTGCACCAGTTGCGACCCTACTTGGACCGGGAGTCACTGCTCACAGTCACTCATGCCCTCATCACCTCGAGGCTTGACTACTGTAACGCTCTCTACATGGGGCTACCTTTGAAAAATGTTCGGAAACTTCAGATCGTGCAGAATGCAGCTGCGAGAGCAATCATGGGCTTTCCCAAATATGCCCATGTTACACCAACACTCCGCAGTCTGCATTGGTTGCCGATCAGTTTCCGGTCACAATTCAAAGTGTTGGTTATGACCTATAAAGCCCTTCATGGCACCGGACCAGATTACCTCAGGGACCGCCTTCTGCTGCATGAATCCCAGCGACCAGTTAGGTCCCACAGAGTGGATCTTCTCCGGGTCCCGTCAACTAAGCAATGTCGCCTGGCGGGACCCAGGGGAAGAGCCTTCTCTGTGGCGGCCCCAGCCCTCTGGAACCAACTCCCCCCAGAGATTAGAACGGCCCCCACCCTCCTTGCCTTTCGTAAACAACTTAAAACCCACCTCTGTCACCAGGCATGGGGGAATTGAGATCCTCTTTCCCCCTAGGCCTTTACAATTCTATGCATGGTATGTCTGTATGTCTGTATGTTTGGTTTTTATATTAATTGATTTTTAATCATCAATACCAAATTACTATTGTACACTGTTTTATTGTCGCTGTTAGCCGCCCCGAGTCTCTGGAGAGGGGCGGCATACAAATCCAATCAATCAATCAATCAATCAATCAATCAATCAATCAATCAATAAATAAATAAATAAATAAATAAATAAACAAACAAACAAACAAACAAACAAACAAACAAACAAATAAATAAAATCAGCTCTGAACCCATGTAATCAGCATTCTAGCAAAGTAAGTGCCATTACAAGACCAGAAACACTTCAAAGAGAAATTAATTGAGTCTGTGGAATGCAGCTCTGCTCGAGCTTATCTCCAAGACCATTAGCTCTGAAACACTGGAATACATTCTTGGCAGAGTGTAACAATGAGAGAGCTTGCAAGCCAGTAAGAGCTGGGAACATCATTAGCACCTGGTTAGGGCTGGAAAGAAATTTACTCAGAGCAAGTTAGAGTAATGAAAAAAACCTTACAAAGTCTTAGGGCTTGGAAAACATTCTTTGCAGAGAGAAACAATGAAAGATCCTGCAAGGTAAGAGCTGGGAAGATAGTTAGCAGCTAGTTAGGGCTGGGGGAAAAGAGCTATTTTCAGAGTATAAGATGCACCCTAATTATCAGCCTCTTTTAGGGAGGAAAAAGGTGCGTCTTATACACTGAATAATAAGGTAGCTCTTAAAATTGAACCTTGTTTGTGTGGCTTTTTATTTGCCGCTATCGAGCGTAGACAGAACAGGTACCATCAGTGAAATCCAATTGTTTTACTACTGGTTCTGTGGGCGTGGCTTGGAAGGCGTGGGTTGATGGGCATGGAGGGGAAGGATACTGCAAAATTCTCATTCCCTCCCCTCTCTGGGGCCAGCCAGAAGTGGTATTTGCTAGTTCTCCCAGCTACTCTAAATTTCTGCTACCAGTTCTCCAGAACCTATCAGAACCTGCTGGATTTCACCCCAGTACCCATGTTTCTAGTGCCTAGGTTATTTCTTTGCTTTTCATGATGAAGCCTGTTGTGGTTCAGCCTGAGCCAGATCAAAGACCAGCTGCGTCTCTGCTGGCTCCATGCCCGGGGGAGGCTGAGAGCGGAGAGGAGAATTCTTGGCAGTCAGACAGTGCAGATAGCAGTCACGAAAGTGCAGGTGATGCAAGGCCTGGGAGCCCTGGGGAGGGGCTCTCTCAAGCAAGTAGCTGTGAGTCTCTGGAGTCCCTGGATGATGATGCACAAGCTATCATTCGTATGCGGCAGAGACGCATAGCTCAAAGGAGAGATCAATTGCGTAGATATTATCAGCAGTGAATGAGGAACACCAGGGGGTTGGGTGTGGTCCTCATTAGCAGGGAAGGGTTTATAAGGCGTACATAAGTGCACTGATGTGCCTTTCGTCCCCTGTCCAATTGTCTTTCCTTTCCATTTTATCATGTATATTCTTTCCTTCCCACCTACTTCCCTTCCTCTTCACTTCTTATCTTTTATATATCACTTAATGTCTATTCCCTTTCATATGTATTGTATATTGGACAAAGAATAAATAAAAATAAAAATAAAAAAAATAAAAAGGCATGAGAACCATTCCGGCAGCGTGGAGTGTTATGAAAGGGGAGTTGGTGTTATCTGCATTTTCTCTCAGTGTTTTTGTTCCTGGCTCGTGGCCCAGCAGCCTTGAAGACTGGTGGGAGATGTATGTCTGTTAGCACAACAGCCTCGTCTGGCATCAACGATCCTGTGTTTCTGCATGAACAATTGCCTTCGTGTATCTATTTGGAGTTCCAGTGTTTTCCTGATCTGTAAGGACATTTTCTGTTGGCTTTACCATTATAAAACTGTGTTTGGATTCACCCGTGTGTCTGGCTTATCTTTTTGGGTTAGTCATAGCTTCCGGAGTGACCCAGACAGAACAAAGCCTAACCAGTTTGCATCAGTTTCCTCATTTCCTAAGTTTACTGCAATCTTTTGGGGTACAAGGCTTATAGTTTCAATGGGTTTAAAAAAAATATTTATCAGAAGTACATCTTTGTAACTATTCTTCTCAGGGTTTAGTCTACACTTAGTATACTATTTAAATGCCTTAGAAAAGAACAACGTGACATATTACCTAGATTTTTAGATTTTACTTTGAGCCAAAACCATTTCCTTTGTTGTGCAAAAAATAGCCCTTTCACAATGTGTTTTGAAGGCTTGGAGTGTTATAAGTTCAAAGGACTGTCTGAAAAGGAGAAGGTGCAAGATATTTTAAGGGTGCCTTTCTTTCCTCAAGTCTAATGTCTTTTATTGTTCGATTTGTCTCTGATGCATTACATATATCAAATTTATGCATCGTTTATTTCTGCACCCTATATAAAGACCTGGTTTCTCCCCTTAATAAAATATCTTTTGCTTGGCACGAATTAATTGTGGTTTGTATGGGAGGGGGCGAACAATCCCACTTGCAATGGTAATTGGGTGTTTCTAAAATTTAAGAACTAGGTTCTTTCCAACTCCAGGCATCTGGATTTTATGGGCAACAGATTGGCTTGCCTCGATTACTGAACACACAACAACTGGCAGGGTGAGTTTAGTCCTGTGTCTTCAGAGGGGACAGACAACCAAGGAGCCAGAAGGGATGGTAGTTCCTTGGGAGAAAACCACTGGGAAACCCATTGGGGTTCATAGTCTATTGTGCTACCAAGAAACCCTGTCAATCTTGCAGGGATGGTCAAAAAGAGAATGATCACAGTATACACAGGGAAGTGGACAAGATACATTGGACATGTTTCATGAAAGGAGGGATGGCAAAGTAGGTTTCATTTTACTCACAGGAACTACCCATGTGCAATTAGCAGAACAGAACTATCAGACACACAAGGAATTTGTCTTTGGTGCCTATGCTCTCAGTGTACATAAAAGAAAATATACATTTGTCAAGAATCATGTGGGACAACGCTTAATCATTGTCATAGGGGTCAAATAAGCAATGAAGAAACAAACAATATTAATAAAAATCTTAAGGATGCAAACAACAAGTTTTAGTCATACAGTCATAAGTGGGAGGGAATGGGTGATAGGAATGATGAGAAAAAACTAGTAGTAATAGTAGTGCAGACTTAGTAAATAGTTTGACAGTGTTGAGGGAATTATTTGTTTAGCAGAGTAATGGTGTTTGGGGGGAAAACTGTTCTTGTGTCGAGTTGTCTTGGTGTGCAGTGCTCTGTAGTGACATTTTGAGAGTAGGAGTTGAAACAGTTTATATCCAGGATGCAAGGGGTCAGTAAATATTTTTACAGCCCTCTTTTTGACTTGTGCAATATATTTATTATTTATTTATTAATTTGACTTCTATGCAGATGATCTCATTCAACCTACATAGGTCCTCAATGGAAGGCAGGTTGGTTGCAATTGTTTTTTCTGCAGTTATACATTTTGCCGTTAAATATATACCCAAATATTTATCTTGATGCCCAATTTCTCTTCCACTTCTTTCTTTTGTTTTTCTATCATATTTTTCACTATCATTTTCATTTTTTCTTCATTAATTTTTAACCCAGCCACTTCTGGGATTGTATTTCAGTATCTCTAAGACGATAGTTTGTTGTTGCTTTCAGTTAATCAATGTCAGACCCCAAGAGCAAGAAGGAAATCTGGAGTTACTTAAGAGTAGTTTCCTTTATTGTTCTTCATCTAGACCAGTGGTTCTCAACCTTTCTAACGCTGCGACCCCTTAATACAGTCTCTCATCTTGTGGTGATCCCCAACAATAAGTTTAGTGCCAATTCTTCCAACAGATCTTTAAGCTGATTGGCAAGAGGTCAGAGGGACACCCCCCTGTAAACATCTGATTGGTTGGATTGTAAAAATATGTTCTGAGATGCCAGAATAGAAGCTTTAGTTGCTAACACCATTGGAAATTTGTCTTTTCCCATGGTCTTAGGTGACCCTTGTGAAATGGTCGCTGGATCCCCAAAGGGGTCCCGACCCCAAGGTTGAGAACCACTGATCTAGACAGATTTTTGCCAGATTAAACCAACTATTAGCACAATTACAAATAGGCAATATAGTGATATCCCAGTACTCAACTGCTTTGAAACTTGTCAAATTTGGCAGTTGACACATTTTGACAAGAAAATTTTGTTCCAGCACTTGTCATTGTCATTGGTTCTTGATGTGCAAGCTAGAATTTGTCAATGTCGGTTATCTCATGACAGTTATCTGCTATCTTTTCCAGCTCAATCATAGGGTCACTCTTGTGCATATCCTCTTGCCATCTTTTCTTAGCTTCTGTGGTAATTTTTTGTATTTTTGAGCTCCCCCGCCCCTCACTAAGGTAAACTAAAATATTTGCAAACTCACCAGCAATAATATCTTGCCACCTTATCTTTTATCCGCCACATTTTTGTTTGACTTATATTTTTTTCAAGCACCAGCAATTCTCTAATGGCTATGCCTTGGCATAATGTGTCTAAAATAACAACTGTAAATTCATGATCAGTGTTTATTAATTCAGACTTTCTAATTGTCTAGTGTTCACACTGATGATTTGGCTGCAACTTATTATTTGCATAGAATTACCTCAGGAGATGACAACTTGGGGTTTTTTTTATGTTAGGCATAGAAAAAGATGTTAGCCTGATTAGAAGTTTGTATTCGATTTGGGCGGGAACTGAGAGAAAGAGGAAGATATCCATCTTTTATTAAGTGTTTTTATTGCATTTCTGAATCAAGTACTTTCTATATCATGCCAGGCGTTATATTATACAGTGATACCTTGTCTTACAAACTTAATTGGTTCTGGGATGAGGTTCTTAAGGTGAAAAGTTTGTAAGACGAAA
Source organism: Erythrolamprus reginae (assembly GCF_031021105.1). Lineage (NCBI taxonomy): Eukaryota > Metazoa > Chordata > Lepidosauria > Squamata > Dipsadidae > Erythrolamprus > Erythrolamprus reginae. The sequence goes on from NC_091952.1 coordinate 48,919,895, forward strand.
CAATGTTTCCCATAGGAATCAATGGAAAAGCGATTAATGCGTGCAAGCCCAATATTCACCCCTTTTGCCAGCCGAAGTGCCCGTTTTTGCGCTGCTGGGATTCCCCTGAGGCTCCCCTCCATGGGAAACCCCACCTCCGGACTTCTGTGCTTTTGCAATACTGCAGGGGAATCGCAGCAGGGGAATCGCAGCATCGCAAAAACAAGTGCTTCGCTGGCAACGGAAGTCTGGAGATAGGGTTTCCCAGTGAAAGGAGCATCAGTGAAATCGCAGCATCGCAAAAACACCAAAGTCCTTGAAACCCCACCTCCGGACCTCTGTGTTTTTGCAATGCTGTGATTTCACTGAGGCTCCCCTCGCTGGGAAACCCCACCTCTGGACTTCCGTTGCCAGCAAAGCATACGTTTTTGCACTGCTGCGATTCCCCTGCTGGGATTCCCCTGCAGCATCACAAAAACACGGAAGTCCGGAGGTGGGGTTTCCCATGGAGGGGAGCCTCAGGGGAATCCCAGCAGTGCAAAAACAGGTGCATTGCTGGCAATGGAAGTGCGGAGGCGGGGCCTCCCAGTGGCGGCGGTGGGTTTGTAAGGTGAAAATAGTTTGTAAGAAGAGGCAAAAAAAATTTAAACCCCGGGTTTGTATCTCGAAAAGTTTGTATGATGAGGCGTTTGTAAGACGAGGTATCACTGTATTATATTAACTTATATTATATTAACTTATATTATATTAACTTATATTATATTAACTTATATTAACTTTTATATTATATTATATTATATTATATTATATTATATTATATTACATTACATTACATTACATTACATTACATTACATTATATTATATTATTACATTACATTACATTACATTACATTATATTGCTCAAAAAAAATAAAGGGAACACTCAAAGAACACATCCTAGATCTGAATAAATGAAATATTTTCATTGAATACTTTGTTCTGTGCAAAGTTGAATGTGCACAACCGCATGTGGAATTGATTGTCAACCAGTGTTGCTTCCTAAGTGGACAGTTTGATTTCACAGAAGTTTGATTTACTTGGAGTTATACTGTGTTGTTTAAGTGCTCCCTTTATTTTGTGAGCAGTGTATTTAAATGTACTCTTCTGTGTTGATGTGCATTTTTTTTTTCATTCCTAAAAGGTATAATCTGGCTTCTGCTGTTGTTGTTTGCATAATTTGCAAACATAATTGGCTAGAAAATATTTATTCACATATACCTAAATGAAAATTTTAAACATATATTACTTTGGATTGGTGTGGAAGGAACCATATAACAGTATTAACAATTTAATGGTTTGAAGAATTAAAGTCTATGGAGAGGGGCGGCATACAAATCAAATCAAATAAATAAATGAATGAATGAATGAATGAATGAATAAATGTGAAAGAAAGGAAGTCTCAGGGCACCCAGTAGCTGAGATGAAGAACAAGTTGGCATTTCTCCTATTTTTACAAAAGTAGATGGGACTGCAATTTTAATTTAAATTGACACAATAAAAGGACAGAATATTTAATTAATTCATTAATTAATTAGGCTTCTATGCCACCCAATCCCGAAGGATTCAGGGCAGCTTACAACAATATAAAATACAAAAACAATAAAAAATAAGTCAAATGTACAATCTAAAGCAATAAAATCAAACCCATAGTTAAACTATCTATCTATTTTATCTCATTTAAATGCAACAAATTAGCTTAAGCAATGTGGAACTGGCCATTGTTGACTTCATAGGTTTGTCATGCAAGATGAGGATGCTACCAGTCTCTCTACACTAATTGAAAGCAATGATTTAATTTTGCCCATTAGGAAAAAAACTGACTTTGGAAAAAAGACAAACTGTTCCTTAATAATTTATTATGGCCAATAATTTTATAACTATTGTCATGTTGGCTGAAATTTTAAGACTTGTTATTCTAATTAGATCAAAGTCTTCTGAGAAAGAACTTAAACTGTCCAATGAGTAAAGCAGCTTGCAAATAACTACTTGCTCTAACTTTTGCAATAGATTATACCAAGAATGTAGCTACTCAGCCATACCAAAATATATTACTAAGTGTTTTTTTATTGTTATAGAGTTTCAGGACTTCTATCTAGTACTTGGCATCAATTTTTTTTTCATAAAAACAAGAGGAAGTTACCGCAGGTGCTTAAAAACAAGAAACCACTGCTTTATTTAAATACCACCCAGCCAAATATGGGGCATATGTGCTTTGGCTAGCTGCTGCAACTCTAGGCTGACAACCTTTTGTTGAATCTCTGATAAAAAATGAAGATTGCTGAGTTGGTAACTGACTTGGCCATTACCACAAATTGGAGCGGAGACTTGGAATCATTCATTGTAGACTTTTCTGATTTAGAACTTACCAATGACAACTTCTGCTTGACGGAAAAGCTGCCATTTGCCTCTATCTTTATCTCTGTCATCTACTTCATGATTTTCTTCATTGGCTTCTTTGGGAACCTGTTTGTGATCCTGGTGATGGTGCAGAAAAAGGGCAACCAGAAGCTTGTGGACAACTTTGTCCTTAACCTGGCCGTTGCAGACCTTATCTTTGTATGTACTTTGCCTTTCTGGGCTTTGACTGAAGCATTTGATTCCTGGTGGTTTGGTGAAGAGCTTTGCAAATTTAGCAGCTATGCAATTTCTGTGAACCGTTGCTCAAGCATCTTGTTCCTGATGGGCATGAGCGTGGAACGCTTCCTTGTGATGAATAAGCACTGGGTTTCCAGGTCTTTCGGAACCAAGAGAAATATCAACGTTACCTGCGGTTGCATCTGGGTGTTTTCCTTTCTCTTAGGAATACCATCTTTGCTCTACAGAAAGCTCATCCCTGTGGGAGACAGGTTTGCATGCCAGGATAAAAACCCTTCTACAGTCTATATTTTCACCGTACTTTGTTTGACTTTCCTGCTACCCTTGGGTGTAATCTTATTCTGCTACTGCTCTATCTTCTCCATGCTCAAGAGTCATGTCAACATAGGCAGGAAAGCAAACCATGCCCTTAAAATCATTTTTGTCATCATTGGGGCATTCATCTGCTGTTGGTTACCCTTCAATACCTTCACAGCTGTCGCCACCTACGTTAAGGTACAGAACCCTGACTTTTCTTGTGAGGCATTGAACGCTCTCACAAGGGGACTTATTATCAGTGCTTGTCTGGCTTTCACCAACAGCTGCATTAATCCTATTATCTACGCCTTTATGGACCAGCAATTCCGGCAGAAGGTTATGAAGAATTTCCTAGGACGTCTTTGTCATCCAAAGGAAAATGCGCAAAGCTCAACATTGTTCCTTTCATCTACAGAATCAAGTCTTCTCTTTGGCAGCAAAAAGAGGTTTATACCAGCTACAACTGTTCCGGTTAGCATTGAGACTGATTTATACACCGCTAAAGGACAGATCTAGTTGTTGTTGAGATCATAGAGTAGAATTGTTGAGCCAGTTTAGTTATGGAAGAGAGAGAAGGGAGATGACTTAGACTCAAACTGGTTTTCTTGATAAGAAAAAAATGTTGTTTTTAAAATTTCTGATGTGTTTTTTTAACTTTTTTGCTTCTAATGACATTTTTAATGATGCATTACATATACTCTGCATTTATAAAATAAAATTTTATTCATATAAATTTTCATTTGGTCTGTAGTATAAAAATACAGATTTATAAGAGCTTCTTCAACTACCAAGAGACATTTTATAAATGAACAAGAGTGACTTGTAATAGTATTTATATCCTTTGCTAGAAAGTACATGATTTGACAGTATGTCTAGTCATAAGCTTACCTGCCTGTCTTAGCTCTTTATTTAGATATTTTGGTAGCTTTTGCAATTTGACTATTGATTAATGATTGAAAATGTGTTTAAATGGCTATAAAAAGAAATGATGGGTAAAAATCTTTTGATAACAATAATTCTTTAACATAATAAGACATGCAAAGAAAACTACCACAATCCGTAATAAAACCAAGCCTTGTATATTTAATGAAGAATGAATCTATAATTGAAACTTTTGTCTTCCTGACTCAAGCTGTTAAAGATGTATATTTCTGAAAAAAAGTTCTACTGTTTAAATTACTGTAGGTTTTCTTGATTTTAATTAAAATTTGAATTACAAAACTCTGGTCTGATTTTTATTCATGATAACAATGGAAATTGCCTGGAAAGTTTTGAATGCAAAACTTTCAATGAATGTGTCAACTTTGTTGCTATCAATATCCAGCTTTCACATCAGCTTTTGAAACTATGACTTTTCTTTCTTTTTATTTGCATTGTTTGTCTGGTAGTGAGAAATAACATGAATTGTGAGTTATGAGTTATGGGGTGTCAAGTGCACATGTGCAGGTGGCATTGAATTATGGGTTGTGGGCACTCATGTGTATGTGATAGTGTGCACATGCATTCTTTTGGTAATCAAGAAAAAAAAGGTTTGCCATCACTGCATTATATCATCTTTTTTTTCAGTCATATTTTAATTATTTACAAAGAAATAATAGACATTCTGTACATATTCCTAACTGGGATTTTCATATATTTTTACCAGTATAGCCAAATGGTTTGAAGTTATGTATTTTATAACCTAAAACATCTGGAATATACTAATTTGCTAAATATAAATCACATTCTTTCTCCAAGAAACTCAGCATACACACCCTTATATTTTCACAACTGTATGAATAAAACAGATTATGTGAGAGTCGATGATTGCCTCAAGTCACTCGATGAGACTCATGGCTGAGTGGAAATCTCCCCAATTCTAACCGAATATCAATCACTTGCATCATAACATTGGATCTATTTTGAGATACTGTACAAGAAAAACTGAAATAATTGGGAGTAGTCCTTTACAAAGTAAATGGAAATTGTTATAGAAATATTTCCCAATTACAGTGTTCCCTCAATTTTTGCAGGGGATACGTTCCGAGACCACCAGCAAAAGTCAAATTTCCGCGAAGTAGAGATGCGGAAGTAAATACACCATTTTTGGCTATGGACAGTATCACAAGCCACTTTAAATCCCTAAATTACCATTTCCCATTCCCTTAACAACCATTTACTCACCATTATTACTGGTACTACTCACCATTGAATAAGACACTTAGTGATCCTGATATTTATAAACATAATTATTTATTAACAATAATTATTATTTTTGTTTATTTGCAAAAATTATTACTTTGGCGATGACATATGACGTCATTGGGCGGGAAAAACCATGGTATAGAAAAAACCCGCAAAGTATTTTTGAATTAATATTTTTTGAAAAACCGTGGTATAGACTATTTGCAAAGTTTGAACCCGCGAAAATCGGAGGAACTCTGTATTTTGGAAGGATTTTTCTTGTTCTCTTTTTTCCTTTTGTCTATCCCAAAATTTGAGAGACATGCTGCATTACTAGTAGATCATTAGATTTTGTTTATTATTTATTAGATATTAACTACATGTTTCTAAATCTTGACAACTTTCAGATGGAAACATAACTGCCTGGAAAATTTTGTGAGTTGAAGTCCATACATTGACAGAGTTAAGAAACAATGCGTTAGCTTGAGCTGCCTACACGAACAGGGTGGGGTTTTTGTTGTTGTTCAAGTCATTTGAATTCTCAAACTTAATCAATATCCAACCCTAACTGAAATGATTTACCATCTCCTAATATGTGCAATCTATATTACTCTGAGAAAACAAGAGAAATAGATTGTAATTGTGATGCCATCGTTAAGAAAGCTTTGTCAAATAGAAAATGCCTAATTTTGCGAGTTGACATGAGAGATTTCACAGAGTCAAGACTTTCACAAGCATGTCTGAAATTACTACATTACTACAGCAGCAGCAGCAGCAGTAGCATTTGGAAGTGAAAGAACATCACATGCCAACATGGGAGAAATGCAAATAAGTTTAGAGTGAGGGCTATACTGTAAAGCAGTGTTTCCCAACCTTGGCAACTTGAAGATATCTGGACTTCAAGTCCCAGAATTCCCCAGCCAGCATATAGAGCCGGGGTGGCGCAGCAGGTAGAGTGCTGTACTGCAGGCCACTGAAGCTGACTTGTAGATCTGAAGGTCAGCGGTTCAAATCTCATCACCGGCTCAAGGTTGACTCAGCCTTCCATCCTTCTGTTGTGATTCCGTCTGAGGCCTCTCAGGGAACGGCTGATCCTCTGCCGGCTTCCTGCTCAGAGGGGGAGGATGAGGAACAGGAGGTTCAGGCAGACGGGGAGGAGGAATCTCAGGCTGAGGGAGAGGGAGGACAGCCAGAGTCCCCCGAGAGGGAGCTCTCCCCAGCAAGCAGCCTGGATTCCTTAGATGAAAATGCACAAGCAATAATCGATCTCCGGCAGAGAAGAGCAACACAACGAAGGGGACAATTAGCCAGGTACTTTCAGCACTAAAGAGGCAACAGCTGGGTTTGGGTGTGGTGCTCTCTGGAAAGGCTGAAAAGGCAGACCCACCCTTCCTGGCTTGTGGAGTATTATCTTTGGGAGTCCTGGGACCTGGCTGTGATCTTTGGCGTCTTGGAATTCTGGTTTGTGACTTTGAATACTGAAACCTTGGGGGGAAAAGGTGTGGGTCTTATTCTCTACAGTGGTGGGTGTGCCAGCAAGAAGTCTGCTGTATTGTCTGGCCATCAGGACTCTGCTGTGAAGTCTCATAGCCTGCCTGTTGGGAAGAACAGGTTTTTCTCTGTGTTTATTTTTCAAACTATAAAGTGCTTTTGCTTTTACCAGCGTGTCTGGCTGCTTTTTCCAGTTGGTGTTGAAGTCTGGGGGCACCCAGACAGAACACCTTCCGAGGTGGGTAAAATGAGGACCCAGATTGTGGGGGCAATAGCCTAGCTCTGTTAAAAAGTGCTATTGCTAACATGTTGTAAGCCACCCTGAGTCTAAGGAGAAGGGCGGCATAAAAATCGAATAAATAAATAAATAAACAAACAAACAAATAAATAAATAAATCTTCAAGTTGCCAAGGTTGGGAAACACTGCTGTAGAGATTACAGAGAAAGTATTGTATCTTGTCTAATTGTTAGACAAATTACCAAACCAACACTGTTATGTACTTCCAGAAAGGAACCTTTGGACTTACTATTGGGAAAGGAGTAAACCATTTTATTCTGGGAAAGAAAAAGACCTATTGACATTTTATCAAAATTCTAGGTTTTCCTCCCCTTTTTCATTACTGACTAGTAATGATCTAAAGCAAGGGTATCAAACTTGATTTCATGGAGGGCTGCATCAGGTTTGTGTCTGACTTTGGAGGGGGGTGGCCAGGGTGAGCATGATCAACTTGACATCACTCGTGTCGAAGGTGCCTATGATGGCCCAAATGGTCCGCCAGTGGAAATGGCCTCCTGAGCTCCGGTTTCAGCTGTGACTGCCTCCTGCAACCCTCTGCCAACAAAAACAGTGCTCAGGTTGACTACATGTGGCCCACACAAGCTCTGTTTTTGCAGAGGCACTGCAAGCTGGTCCTTCACTGTTTCCAGGGGGCCAGATCGAAGCACCCTACAGTCTAGATCTGGCACCCGGACCATGAGTTTGACATTCCTAATCTAAAGAAACCATAATTTGAGAAGACACAAGTTGTTAAGTCCTATGTATGGGTACTTAACTGTGGCCCTTACATCTGCCTTTCTATGGTCCCAGCCAGCTTGTTGATTAGTGGAATATGTGGGATATCTTGTGAGCAGGAAAGAACAGTGAAAGATTAATGGAAGAATTCACAACTTTAGAATTATAGTGAAAACATAGCTGTTTCAAATTTTTATCAAGAAAAAAGGAGAATCATCAACTTTTTTCTTCTTCACAGGGATCATGATAGTATATATATCCATGATGGCAAACCTATGGCACATGTGCCACAAGGGACATACGGAGCCATAATGGTGGGTGCGCAAGCTCAGGTCCGGCGTGCATGAGCGCACAAGCCAGCTGATTGTCAAGCGTTCTGGGCCCAATGGGTTGGGAAACAGCCTGTTTTCAGCCTCTGGAGGCAGGTGGAAAAATTCAATTCAATTCAATTTATTAGACTTGTATGCCACCCCTCTCTGAGGACCCGGAGAGGCTCACAACATGCAATGCAAACAATATGTATACAAATCTAATAGTTAAAAACTGTCAACTAAGAATCCCATTATATAAAAAAACAGTCTACTCAATCACACCCATTTGACGGTCAGAGAAGAAGGGGGAATGATCTAGCTGTCCCATGCCTGGCGACATAGATGGAAAAAGCCTGGTTTTTGCTCTTTTCAAGCCTTTCTAGGAGCCTGGGGAGAGCAAAAAAAAAAGGGCCTTTTGGTTCAACTGAAACTTGGCAAATGGGCCATTTTCTGCCTCTCCAAGAAGGTGGGGAAGGCTGGTTTTGTCCTCTCCAGGCTTCTAGAAAGGCTCTGAAACCTGGAGAGAGTAAAAAACAGGTGTGCTATCAAATGCTGGGAGCAGGGGGGGGGGCCTGCATGGAATTATGGGTGTGGGCATACACGTGCGTGCCCTCCATCCCCCCTTTTGGAATGTGGACCAAAAAAGTTTCTCCATCACTGGTATATACGTATCATCTTTAGTGTCATACACAAACTATAATTCCTAGTTCAGTTTTTCGGGATTTCACCAGAACCACTTTATCATATTCTCTTTAACACTCTTAGATTGCAGAGAAATAATAATACAGATTATTATTTTTGTCCTATCATTATGCAGAAATAAGACATAATTTTCTTTCGCAAGTTATGGGGAGATATGGGTTTCAAGTCAGTGTTACAAAATGTATGGGCATTTAATAACCCTGACTGGAAACCCATAAAGAATAAATAACTCTATTCTATTCTGTTCTATTCAACAGCCCTGTGAGGTGAGCTGGGCTGAGAGAGGGTGAGTGGCCCAAAGTCACCCAGCAGGTCTTCATAGCCAGGGCAGGACTAGAATTCAGTCTCCTGGTTTTTAGCCTGATGCTTCAATAACCAGTAGACCAAACTGGCTCTAATTTTCCTTTACTGTCTTTTGGTATTTTTTTTAATTCCTGAGTTTTGGAACCCTTAGCAATTTTATTAGGCAATCTAATGATAGTGCCATTATGACTCTGACGTTTTTATTATAAATGATTTTTATATCTTAAAGACATTTTAGCAAATTTAGATGCCTATAAATGTCTTCGGAGAGGGGCGGCATACAAATCCAAATAATAAATAAATAAATATGGGTGATTCAACATTTTGACAAGTATACTGGAAATTTGTTTTACTTTTGCCTTAGCTTGTGAAGTTTCAATAACCAATGCAAAGACATAAGTATTGTAATTGTTACTTAATAATATTACCTATTCTAGGAATTTATATAGGGAAGAAATACACTACAAGTTTTAGAGAATGCGCTCTGAGATATTCAGTAGAATAGAATAGAATACTATTGATAAATGATTAGGGGAACGTGAAACTATTAATGCTGCAAGATGGTAAGAAAACAAAACAGAAAATATGATGCAAGGGAGCAGGAGTTTATTCTTAAAGTAATTCTGCTATTTATTGAATGTTATTTGCAGGTTATTTGATTATAGTTTGGCAAATTTAGATGCCTATTTGAGGATAGTTTTGGAAAAGTATTTACAGTACTTGGAATCAATTTTCAGTGTTATTTTAAAAGAAATTGGGTAACAGTGAGGCTAAAAATATTTTATAATCCCAGGAGAAGGGCGGCATAGAAATCGAATAAATAAATACATTTAATTTGTGGTTCAGATACTCCGAAATTATAGCAGTCAAAAAGACTATTCGTAAAGAGATTATTCTTGTACCATGACCAATACAATATTTATGTTGGAAATTTTACTAATTCAGAGAATTGCTCTGTACCTAAATCTATCTGACTCTCGAGCAGTGTTCTCTCTAAATTTTTTTTGGGGTGGGCGGAAAAGTATAGTGTCTGAGCGGCAGTCCCTTTGGGACTGGGCGACACAGAAATAATAATAAAATTTCCCTCTCGGCTTCTGGGCAGGTTTGGAAAACTCTGAGTTGATGATGATTTTTAAGTGAGCGATTGCTCACCTGCTCAGCTTAGAGGGAACTATGCTCTCGAGTCTAATAGAAGTTGCTTGACAGAACCCTTTCTTAGAAAGCGACCCTAAACTTTGACTTAAGACGTATTGATTTATATTAAAAATGTAAACGCCGCTTTAAAAAAATACCACCAGCGTGCATTTAATATCCGCGATAAAATCCGCGAGTCCTCGGAGTGGAGCGGCATATAGATCCAACAAATAAATAAATAAATTTTAATTCGTTCTGCAGAAGATTAAATCGTGGGGAGATGAAATTCTCAACTTCAGAAATGCACTCGGAATTCGAGTTTCATTTTTCCTAACGGGACACCCTCCCGATTATCTCGAGATAATCGATTCCCAGGACGCCCAGCCAGTAGGAAGGAAAGCCTAGAGATTTGGGTGGGGGGAGCCTAGAGATTTGGAGGGGGACACAGACACTCAAATGAAGAAAATCAGTTTTACTATAAAGATGAATCGAAGGGAGGGGGGAACACTGCTGAATCTAAGAAGCCGCAAGTCCTTTAATCACGGCGGCTCGACGGCTGCCAAAAAATAACCAAAAAGAGCGATCAAAGCATTGGCGATCGCCAATTATTTCCTTCGTTTGCAAGGTATTTTCATATGGGCTTCATATAAACGTTGAATTCTACTCCGGCAGAGGCATCTCCCCGCCATCCCTCGCTCCAGGTTGGCCGAGAACAGGGTTAGGCAATGTTGGCTCTTCTATAACTTGTGGACCTCAACTCCCAGAATTCCCGAGCCAATCATGCTAGCTGAGGAATTCTGGGAGTTGAAGTCCACATGTCATAGAAGAGCCAACTTTGTCTACCCTTGGCCCGGACCCCGGCAAGTTCGCACCTCAGTCCGGAAAGTTTTGCGAAAGTTGCGCAAAAATAGGAGGGCTAGCGCGTCCGTGAGCGCGACACACTCAGTTCTGGGGCTTGAGGATGTCGGCGGACCTAACGAAGGAAGACGCCGGGTTGAAGAGAGGGAAAACGGGGTCCATTATCTCCCGTCTATCCAGGCGGCTGAGGTTTGGGCGCCAAAATTGCCTCAAAACTCTTCACAGCTCGGCGTTTATTCCGAACGAAGTAAGGCGCACTGATTTTAATTAACTTCACTCGCGAGTTTTGAGGTGCAACATTGTGGGTTTTCCCCTCTCTCCCGCCCGTAAAATTGCATTTCAAAAAGGGTAAAACCAATAAAGAACAAAGCGAGGAAATACTCCAAAATGAAAATATGACATTAATTAAGCCATAAATTAGGAGGGAGGGAGGGAAGGAAGGAAGGAAGGAGAGAGAAAGTGACAGAGAGATGAATGAATGAAAAACTATTCTTGAGTCCTCGGAGAGGGACGGCATCTAAATCTAAATTAATCAATCAATAAAATAAATAACAACAACAACAACAACAACAATAATAAATCAGTCTCAGTTCTGAGGTGTGTATCTGTATGATGGCTCCCCCCCCCACTATAAACTGAAACATGAAGTAAATTCCCTACAATCTCATGTTCAGTCATTTAATTTAATTTATTTGATTTATAAGCCACCCAACTCCAACTGGACTCTGGGCGGCACACAACGGTCATCCTATAGAGATTTATAATAAATTTATTTATCTATTTATTCCAGAACTTTCACTGGGCTAATCAGACCAATCTGTTACAGCAAATTTAAGGGGTTTAAGCATTTTATTAACAAAATATTTACATAAGCAGGCTGTAGTCAGCTAAGTTTCTGGGTAAATTTGTTCATTTTTGGTGATTCTTTGTGGCTTTACTGCAAATAATTTCCAAGTGTAAAGTGCAAAACCCAGGTCAAAAGACGTGCCATTTGTTCAGGATTGTCTAAGTAGTAAAATAAATGCAAATTCTATGCAAGTTCCAAAAGGAATATAACTTAAGAAATTATGTAAATACAGTGCGGAAAAACCTTTTCAAAATTATATTGTGCAGAATGTTCCTGAAGGGTTTTCTTTTTTCCTATTGAGGGTTATTTCTCATCAATCTGGTCTAGTGGTTAAACCAGGAGCATGTAAGTTAAATTAGGAAAATGTAAGGTCTTAGGTGTGGAAGCCCGCTGGATGACTGTGCCTCAGCCCACAATATCAGGGTCTAGTTATAAGCTGGTCGGTCAATTCCTGTTACAACCAATAGACCAACACTTGGTTAATTTGAAAAAAGTGAACATTTGCACTTGTAGATAAAACGCTAGGAAGAAAAAATATATTATTTGTCATTAGAGACAAAGATCTCTACCTTAAATGACTGACGGGGTGGATGGCAGTCCAAGAGATGCCCAGATTGAACAGATCCGAAGTGTTTTAAATCTGAGAACAACCAAAATACTATTGAAACTGAGAACCACCAGCAACAATTTCTGAAATGAATCAACCCTGATCACTTGAAAAACTAACTTTGCAGTTATTAGGCAAATGTTAGCTTTGCATGCTGTTTCAAATTCATAATGGATTTCCCTAGCGTGGCCATCTTCAGCTAATGCCAGCATAGACCAGTCTTTATTAAATAAAAAATCCCTTGCTTGTAATAATGTAATATCTATGGTACTGCTAAGAGCTTCTTCCAGTTCCCATTATATACTGTATTTTTCGGAGTAGAAGACGCACCTTTTACTCCCCTAAAAGAGACTGAAAATGTGGGTGCATCTTATACTCCGAATGTGGCTTTAACTAAGCTTTTTTCCAGCACTAATGAGATGCTAACGCCATCTTCCATGCTTTGCTAGCTAAGTGAACTTCCCTGTGCCTGCATTTTTCAACCCTAACAACAAGTGAAGTGATCTTCTGTGCTTTGCTAGCGAAGTGATCTTTCCTTTGTCTGCTTTTATCATTGTTTCTCTTTCTGTTTCTCATTTTTTCCTATTTTCCTCCCCAAAGACCAATATGCGTTTTATACTCTGGTGTGTCTTATACTGAAAACTGCTGCAATCCAGAAAGTAATGATATCTTTCTGTCTATACAAATTAAGAAAGAATGCTGAGATATCTAACTCTAGACAGATTAAGAATTTGTCTCCTTGAGAATGAGATCACTGTGGTAGCCCTCCCCACACTCTGGAATAGCTTGAGCCCTGATATCAGAATAGACCTCTACCCTTTCCTCTTTTGAAGATGATCACCCTATCAGATGGTGTTCAGAGAGAGAAATTTTAACTGAGGACAGTCATGGAGATTATCATATGTTTTTAATGCTGGACTGATATATTAATAATTTAAATCTGTTTCTTAATAGTGTCATATCACAAATCACAAGCAAATATGTATAGAGACCAATAAATAGCCCATCAAGGGAGAATTTAAAAAGTTAAGATGGCAGCTGCAACCACGCAAACAAAGTTTGACTCTTTTTTGGTCAAATTTTTTGTCATATCATGACTTGTTTGATCTTCCTCCCACTGCAGATGCCCTGAAGGTGCCATCAGACTGTTATCTTTGATTTAACGCATGTGTATCAAATAAAATGTTCCATTTAATATAAGTCAGTATAATATTGTATATTTCTTAGAACTGAAATGGTTTTTAGTTTTAGATCTGGGACAATCCAATGTTGACAATTATTCTAGCTGGTTCCCTAAATATATGTATGTGACTGTGTGTGTTAATTTTTAAAAATGAATGCCATGTTAAAATACATGCAACAACACCCGGAGTATTAGCATTGAGTGCCACCTAGTGACACTGATCTCTCTTACAAATTGTGAGTAACGGGAGAGAATGTGATGCTTTAGGAAAGAGGTGTCAAACTTGATTTCATTGAGGGCCACATCAATGGGTTGTGTTTGACCTTGGGGGGGGCATGGACAGCTCAACGTCCCTCATGTTGGGAGCGCCTGTAGTGGCTTGAGCGCTGTGCCAGGGAAAACGGAGCCCAGGAGAGCCACATGCATCTCTCCTGAGTTCTGTTTTTGTTGGCAGAGGGTCACAGGAGGCCATCGCAGCTGGGCCCTCTTGGGCTCCATTTTTTGCTGGGAGAGGCTGGATCTGAGGCCTCTAAAATCTAAGCACCCTGTGGGCCATGAGTTCAACACCCCTGCTTTAGGACAAAACTCTCTAAACAGCTGGAGTGTCACACAGAAAGCCAAGAAATGTTCTGTGTTCCAAAATGCTGAAAAAGAGCTTTATGTTTCAGGAAAGTAGAAGCTAATATAGAATGGAAAATGGAAAAAATTCCTAATGTAAGAGCAGGGAACCCCATGACTGAGAGAGGTACTACTGAAGGAGCTTGGGTGGCGCAGTGGTTAGAGTGCAGTATTTCAGGCTACTTCTGCTGATTACCAGCTGCCAGCAGTTTGGCAGATTAAATCTCAATAGGCTCAAGGTTGACTCAGCCTTCCATCCTTCCAAGGTCGGTAAAATGAGGACCTAGATTGTTGGGGGAAATAAGCTTACTTTCTGTAAACCACTTAGAGTGGGCGATAAAGCTCCCTGTGAACAGTATATAAATCAAAATGCTATTGCTATTGCTACCCATCACTGGATGACATAGGACTCTAATCAAATTCACAAAAATATGACACAAATGGCATGCATTAGATAATGTGTCAGTTGCATTAAGACACAAATGACTTATATATAGTTTTTGCAATGATATCATGAGATACCTAAATCCCTTTCTCTGCATCCTTGTAGGCACCTTGATAACATTCTTTTTAAGAGGAATTCTGTTTTCGGTTCAGCAATAATCCCACAGATAGGTAGTAGCTTTGCCTACTGACTCTCAGCTAGGTATAAATACCAAATGGGAAGTAAAATCAATTCTCCATGAGGTTTTGACCTATTGTTTTATTATTTCTGAACTGACTAATAAATTATCCTAATTCACAGTTAAAGTTGTTTGGATGAAGTCTAAATGTCCTCTTAGATCTCTACTCCATCACCATACTTATTAAGGCTTAGTAGCCTGGTAACTTTGTTAATTTGGATAATATACTGCTAAAAGAAATTAAGGGAACACTCAAATAACACATCCTAGATCTGAATGAATGAAATATTCTCATTGAATACTTAGTTCTGTACAAAGTTGAATGTGCACAACAGCATGTGAAATGATCAATCAGTGTTGCTTCCTAAGTGGACAGTTTGATTTCACAGAAGTTTCATTTACTTGGAGTTATATTATGTTGTTTGAGTGTTCCCTTTTTTTTTTTGAGCAGTGTATATTTATATTTTAATATATTCTGTTAGGACATGATCTTTGCTTAATTGTAACATTTTTAATAATTTTGTTGGAGAGAAATTGTCCAAAGACAGCTAGGGGGTTGTGAGAGCAGGAGGAGAGTCACCTGAAGTGAAGCCTCCACTGGGGGTGACAATTGTTCCACAGCACACAGAGATAGAAGGGGAGGGAGAGGGATAAAAAGAGATTGAGAGAGAGAAAGAAAGAGAGGGGAAAAAGACGTATACTGTATATCTATATCAATTTCAGGCTTATTTTCATTCCTACTTCCTCCAAAGAATATTTTTTTCAGCCCTAAGCAGGGGATAAAATAATGTGGTGAAGCTGACCAGACTAAGGAGGCTAGCCAGATGAATATCTGATAGGTAGATTTCCCCCCCTATATTCTTTGTCCAAAACTAAGATGCGTTTTATACTCCAGTGCATCTTATACTCCAAAAATACGATATATAGGAAATGCTTTGTCAATTATAAAGTCATTTCTTCCACCTTAAATAGCTTATCTCAAGAAACTGTCTTCCAAATATACAAGGAACTGAATCCTCCACACAGCAGGAAATCATCAGGTAAGGAAGAAGTGCCCCAAGGATAGCAGGTTTGGTATTTAACCTTTTTTTAAATATGCAGGTTGAGTTTTCATTATGTTGATGCAGAAACAATTATATATCTGGACGCTACTAGATCTCCTAAGGCAACTTAAGTCTAATCCATGACTTTAAGTGTATTTTTTCTCTCTTTAAATATGGAATCATTATTTGTGAACAAATATACAGAACTCACTGCTCAACATACAGTGGTACCTCGGTTCTCGAATGCTTTGGTTGTCGTACATTTCAGATACTGAACAAAATTTTCAGCAAAAATTTCCTTCGATATCCAAACAAAAATTCGGATACCGAACAGCCACAGAAAATTTTGTTCATTATCTGAAATGTTACCACCAGGGGCGGCTGAAATCCCAGCAGCTTCGGGGGGCTGAGGAGCTCTATAAGCGCTCCAAGCTGCAGGAAGGGTGGGGGTGGTTGCAATCCCGGCAGCTTCGGGGGGCTCCTTTCCTCAGTGCTTCGTCTTGTTACAGTACCTGTAGGCAGCTGCATCAACTTTCTCCTTCCCAGTGGCGGCAACGGCGGCGGCTTCCCTTCAAGGAGCAACAGCACTGGGAACGTCATGTGATGAAGGGAAGCCGCCAGAGCCATCTCAGCAGTTGCCGCCGCTCCAGCAGCTTCCCTTCATTAAGTGACGTTCCCGGCGCGGTTGCTACTCGAAGGGAAGCCGCCGCCGTTGCCGCCACCAGGAAGGAGAAAGTTGATGCAGCTGCCTACAGGTAACAAGGCAAAGCACTGAGGAAAGGAGCCCCCCGAAGCTGCCGGGATTGCAGCCGCCCCCACCCTTCCTGCAGCTTGGAGCGCTTATAGAGCTCCTCAGATTTTTTATCCCATAGGAAATAAAGAAAATAGATTTAATTGGTTCCCAGCGAATCAACAGGGGCTGGGAACCAATTAAATCCATTTCCATTATTTCCTATGGGATAAATTAATTCGGTACTCGACCAAATCGGTTCTCGACCACACTTCTGGAACGAATTGTGGTCGAGAACCGAGGTACCACTGCACTGGCTTTAATCGTACTGACTTCTTGGAATGGTGATGGATTGAACCAATCATAAGAATAAGTTTTAAAAGATATAATAATTCTACCTGGAATATATAACCAGAAGAATAAAAAGTAGTAAGAAGAAACTCACCATCTCCAAGTTAAGACAGGTGATCCTTTTGTCTCTGGTTCTCCATCATTAGCATGGAAAGGTTACAGACTGTTATAACTAGACAGAATAAAGAGTTACAGACTGTTATAAATAGACAGAGTCTTCTCAGCCTATCAATTTTTGAGCATTAATGCAAGTAGTACTTGGTATGACCCAAGAGCCACACTGCCAACTGCATCGTCTGACAACCGTTCACAGAGGATGTGGTCAGCTTAGCACAAGTTAACATTCAGTCTCTGATTCATATCATGCAGCATGTGGGCACAATCAGAGCATTTTCTCATGGGGTAGACAGACAGGGCAAACTGAACAGATACCCTGATTCTTAATCACTAACTATAATTATTGCTGTAAGGGAAAAGAGCTTGGTCAGTAATGCTCAGAGGGCAATTCCATTGCAAATTTACGTTTTTTCTGATGACATTGAACCAAACTTTTAGATTTACTGGAGCTGGCAGATACAAATCTCTGAAAAGTGTTCAGAAACATACAGTAGATAGCTGCTAAAGTTCACACATTTCGGCAATAAAACTAAGACATAACTATGGTATGGAAGTTCCCAGGTTATTTTATAGTTAGATAAGTTCTACTCATCATGGTGGTCAATTATAATAATAATAATAATAATAATAATAATAATAATAATAATGACAATAATAATGATGATGATGATGATGATGATAATAATAATATCTTCATCATCATCATCATAATCAAACAGCAGGTAATATCTGAAAAAATGGTCAATGGATGTTGGAATCAATTACCTTCAATTTTTGCTTGTGTCCTTGAATCTGTGGGATAGGCGAAAATTTGAAAAATAAAAGTTTCCCTTGTGTCTCTGGAAATATTGCTTGCATGCAGACTGTGGTTCTGCTGATTTAATCTAGGCTACAAATATTCCCGGTATCTCTCTTTCCTTCTCTGGTTTTTATCTCCATTGGCATCCACCATTCATTCCATCACAGTCATACATTCAGCTGGAGCAGGATGCCAATGCTCAATGGCCTCAAGCCTGTCGTTGAGTTTTTAAAACCTTACAAGAGGCCAGGAGGGGGGCGGTACAAATCTCTGGAGGGAGTTGATTCCAAAGGGCCGGAGCTGACACAAAGAAGGCTCTTCCCCTAGGCCCCACCAGCCAGCATTGCTTAGCTGACGGGACCTGGAGAAGGCAAACTCTATGGGATCTGACCGATCGATGGGATTCATGAGTCAGGAGACAGTCCCGTAAGTAACCTGGTCCTAAGCCATGTAGGGCTTTATAGGTCATGACCAAACACCTTAAATTGTGTCCAGAGACCAATCGGTAGCCAATACAACTCATGGAGTGGTCACTTTTCTTTTCAACACACAGATGGGCATTCTTGATTCAATGGCTTGTCATCAGTGAAGGGCTACCAACATTTTTACTACCACCCTGCGGGCGTGGCTTATGCAGGATGCCCTGCATATTCTTTCAACTTCTTTCAGTGCAAATTGGGTGCTCTGGGGTGGAGCTCCATTTTCGCTACCCCACTGCATCCCCCCCCTGTCTGCGCAGCAGCCCACCCCTACTTGTAACTATTATGCCTCCAAATTGACTTTATTGTAGATTCATCTTCCAAGCTGTTTTCTTCTGATACACCTGCTGCCATTCCTCTCATTTCAACCTTGTGCTCTTCATCTTCTGATTAACTTTTGCATGAAATGCAAGAGCTGCAGTGAGAAAAAAGATAGCGGAATTCCCCTGTCAACTTAAGTTTCTTAGCTGCTTTTATGTGAGCTGGAAAAATGGCAGCATATATATAAAATGTCTTGTGTAGAAAAGAAGAGTTGATACCTAAGCTGCCCAAGTCTGGAAGCATATTGAGTCATGTAAAATCTTACTTTGGGTGACCCACAAAACTTCAAGAGATATAAGAATATTCTGCACGGAATTGGCTTTGGGATAGTTTCTTCTTACAGTCATAGAATCATGGAGTTAATGCCCTGATTCCCAACCTGGGGCCCACGCCCCACAGGGGGGGGGGCAGTTTCCTTTTTAATGGACGTACTGTCAGGGAGGCTATCAGCATCCAAGTTTAGAGAGTGGGATAAAAAACCTAATTATTGGATTGAAGAAGATAAGAGACCAAGAATAAGGAAAAAGTGGTTAATAGCGAATGAAAAAGAGGATGGATGAGGAATTCCTTGTTTGGAGCTGTATAGGGAAGCATTTCAATTTGAAAGATTAATGGAGCTGCAATTATTTGAAAATAAATGGGCGAAACTGGAAAAACAGATAAACGGGATGAAGAATAGAGAATTAATTTTTATAAAGTGGAATAGGAGCGACTTAGATAAATTAATAGGTCCCATGAAAGGGACTATGGAAATTTGGAAAAAATGGCAGGGGAAAATAGGGTTACAGTATATAAATCGAAACTGTCATCGCTTTATGTAATAAATAGAGATAACGAAACAAATTTAAATAGGGTTATAGGAGAGTTGAAGGGAAGAGGGATAACTAAGATAGAACAGTTATATGAGAAGGATGGGAGGCCAAGTAGAAATCGTATAGAATTGTGGTTGGGTAAGGGAAGATGGCTACAAACAAATGCAATATGTAAATATCTGAATGAAAGGGAGAATAAAGAAGCACTATTTAGGGAGGAGATAGAGTTAGAGAAAATAATAAGAGAAAAAATTGAGGGTACAAAGGCGCAAGCAAGCAATATATATAAGATGTTAGTGTAGTCAGACGGGAATGTGATCCAAGGATTGAGTAAATGGTGGCAAAATGAGATACAAGTAGAGGTGCAAGAGATGAAAAATATAGTAGAGAATATAAGGAAAACTAAGAATACAAGAGTTAGGGAAATGAGAAGGAAAATATTACATAAGTGGTATTACACACCCGTTCAACTTGCACACTTTCAGCAGAATGTTAAAGGTATTTGTTGGCATGGGTGTCAAGATAAAGGAGTGTTTATGCATATGCTCTGGGAATGCCCAGTAGTGCAGAATTTTTGGCAAAAAGTGCAAGAGGATATTAATAGGATATTAAATATAAGATGCATAATTACTAAGGAAATGGCAGTATTAGTTAAAAGTAATGAGATGGGAGAATTCAGAGAAATAAAACAAGTAGCGATAGAAAGCGCTCAGGTGGTAATAGTCTTAGGTTGGAAGGACCGCGACAAAATGGACAATGCAAAATTGGTACAGGTACATGGTGGACCACATTCAATTTGAGATTATGGACAAAAGGATGAATTTGACTAATGAAACTGAATTGGAACAACTGATGGGGCGATGGGACAAGGTAAGACGATATATGGTGAGTAGGATCCGAGACCAAGCTATAAGAAACAAGTTGGAATCACTTTATAATATGTAAAGAAATATTTCACTCTTGGGTTAAAATGATTTATACAAAACACCCCCCCCCCCCCCGATTGGTGGTGGGTACGAATGTTTGTCTGGTGGTGGGCACAATCACTGAGCACTTGTTATATGTTGTGAGTGTGTTTTTATATTATAAAAATCAATTAAAATATTTTTTAAAAAAAGTAAAATCTTACTTTGGGTGACCCACAAAACTTCAAGAGATATAAGAATATTCCGCACGGAATTGGCTTTGGGATAGTTTCTTCTTATAGTCATAGAATCATGGAGGTAATGCCCTGGTTCCCAACGTGGGGGCCCACGCCCCACGGAGGGGGGCAGTTTCATTTTTAATGGAGGCAATTGGAACCTTGTTTAAACGTAGTTAATGGCCTTTTAGGCTTCCTCCGCGTGAGTAGTTCACTTTTTTGAATAATAAGAATTACTGTATATGCCATGGGTGGGGGGAGAGGCCTCAGGATTTTAGAGAGGCTTAAGTGGGGCATGGCCAAAAAAAGGTTGGGAGCCATGAGTTAATAGGAACATAAGATAATGTAATCCAAAATGGCTACCCAGCCTCTTCTTAAAATCTCTGGAGATGGAAATCTCAGCACTTTTGAATGAGCAAATAGAGTAGACAGCTCTCCGTAACTTAGATGTAATGTGATTTATTCATGGGCAATCCCTGATTTTGGGATAAGTACTGCTTGTGAACCCAGGCAAATGTGGTTTATGTTATAAACCATTCTTTGAAATTGCTTCACGTGAGGAAAAAAGAATAGAAAAAAGTCATTGCAGAAGAGGTTAAATCACTGTGTGAAACCATTATGTGAAACCACTATTTGGTTTCACTGAAAAAAAGGAAGCACACCCTGCCCACATAGAAGTTGGTGATACAAAGGAGAAAGATGTGGATGCCCTGTGAACTGGGAGTCTGCTCTCAAATGGAAAGATGGGGAAACTTTCAGAACTCCTGGGCATGGTAGAGATTTCACAGCAACTTGCACTGCATGGTGATGTACACACGTTGGTGTCCTCTGGTTACTCTTCCAAAGCAATGAAATCTGGTTCTGTAGTCATGACCACTTAGAGACTTATCATGGGCTCAGTACTCCCAATTGTGGGGGTAACAATCAATTTGCCAGTGGTGGCATTTGAAATGGATTCTCTATATTTGAGAAATACTACAGTAGTTTTTCATATATTGTGTAACGAGAGGCCCTATGTCCTTTTCTGGTTTAATATTCTGTGCTGTATAGCTTTTGCCTCCCTTACCATGCATGCTACAGCTGTGTTGATATCTTTCCAATAACTTGGAATAACTCCATGGTATCAACACATTATGCAGAATTGTGATATGCCCTGGCTGTTAAGTGAACACTCCGCGACTCATTATCCAGGACACAAAGGAATCTGCAAGCACACTCCAAATTGCCTTTTCCCTCCTTTTCGATTTCTCTAGTCATCCCATGTGTTTTGAAGTATGTGCTTGTGCTTTGACGATAAAACATAAGGCTGAAGAGTTTGATAAAACAGATTACAGCAGGGTATGTAAAGTGACAGAATTTAGGTTGACCAGTTGGCCTGAGTGTAGGCAAAACCTACCTGCATTTTCCTCCATCAGCAGCCAACCTTCCTCCTCCTCCCCCTCCTCCTCCTTCTCCTCCTCCTCTTCATCTTCATCATCTTCTTTCTCTTCTTCTTCTTCCTCCTCCTTCATCATCATTATCATCATCATTTTATGTAACATGTGTATGTTGTGCACTACTTCTTATATTTTAAGAAGTAGTATAACACAGGCATCTTTCACTGTTCCATTCTTTTCCTCCTAATAATTACTCTTAGTTTAGGAGCTCATGTGCTTGAGATGGTAGACAAGGGAAGCCTCTCAATACCTAGTGGTCCCCTCCTTAAGCCTCAATGCAATTCTCACATGCAAAATGAATTATCTGCTGGAAGGTGCCCACAAGCCCACATTGGAGAGTACCTGGAGGCCCACCTGAAAGGCGAGCCGAAGAACATGCCAGAGAAGATACCTTTATAGTTATAGAAAATTAGCACCCACCCCTCTCCTAGAAGAATGAAATATTCTAGATCTCTCTCTCTCTCTCTCTCTCTCTCTCTCTCTCTCAAACCCTGGGTTTGTATCTCAAAAAGTTTGTATGATGAGGCATTTGTAAGGCGAGGTATCACTGTATTGGCTGGATGCCCTTGTAGATATTTTTTTCTTTGTGCCCTAGGGAAGAAACACCTACTGCTTCCTCAACTTTCCGAATGGGAAGTGAGCATCTTCACCACTAGACCAGGGGTGGCTTCTAACTTACCTCGCTGCTGTGTGCATACACAAAACGCACGGTGCTAAAAAGTCCCAATTTTTTAAAGAGCCAAAAACAAGCTGGTGACACATGCACAGTGCCAGGAACTCTGCTTCTGCACATGCTCAGAAGAAAATACGAAATTAAAAAATCTCCCAGAAATTTAAAAAAATGGCAGTGCCCACAGACCGAACCAGTTCCGTGATGCCATCGTGACATCATCAGTGGGTTGCTACTGGTTCGGGCGAACCGGGAGAAACCCGCCTCTGCACTAGAGCCCTATGCTACCGTAGAATATTTGAAAATTTTTGAGGAACTTCAGAATGTGGGTTAGATATGTAATAAAGACATAGCAGTTAGAAAGGTTTTCTGGGATATGTCCATAGGTTGGGGCAATTAGGAAAAACTTTAGATTTGCTAAAATGCATATACAGTACCATAAAAATGTCATAAAAATTCAAGCAACCACTAGATGGCAGAAAAGAGTTGAGGGTTTTTTTGCAGTTTGGTTGCAGTAGGTATTTTTGCTAGGATTGCTAACATCCATCAGTCTATTATAGTACTGTATTTGGTTTCTTGTTAAGTAACCAGGTGTTTTACATCTGCTTCGCAGACATATTGGATTATAACTTCTCTTATTCCAAGCCACCCAATCTTCTGATTTAAATTTCTAAGTGCCATTGTTCAACATCTGCCAACCATAGAACTAAAGATTAAGTAGGCCAGTAGGCAAAAAATGCACTTCTGCAGAATCTACACTATTGTAGTGAATCTAACTGTTGCAGGGCTTTTTTTAAAGTAAACATGTCTCAACTCAAAGGGTTGCAAATACAGCACTGCTTGCAAATTTGCAATGAGAATAGTGTATTTTTAAAAGGAATAAAATAGATACATGAACTTGTTCCCATTTAACGAGAATAGTGCATTGCAATGAGAAGGAAGGGGAATAAAATAGATACATGAACTTGCTCACAGTTAATCTTATCTCATAGCAGTCATCATCTCTCAGCCTAGCCCCCCAGCAATTTTTATTTTATTTATTTATGTATTTATCAAACACATATAGGATAGTAGTAGCTTGTATAAATATAAGTAAAAAATATAATGATAAAAGAGGGCAAAAGGACAGGGACGGTAGGGGGAAAGGACAGGGACGCTTATGCACACCCCTTACAGACCTCTTAGAAACAGGGAGAGGTCGACTGGAGACAGTTTAAGATTTAAGTTTTGGGGATTTGGGAAGAAACCACAGAGTCAGGAAATGCATTCCAGGCATTGATCACTCTATTGCTGAAGCCGTATTTTTTGCAGTTGAGTTTGGAGCAATTTACATTTAGTTTGAATCTATTACAAGCTCGTGCATTGCTGCGGTTGAAGGTGAAGTCGTCATTAACAGGAAGGACATTTTGGTATATGATTTTATGAACTACATTTAGATCAGATTGGAGGTGATGTGGTTGTAAATTATTTAATTCCAGTATTTCAAGTCTGGTGGAATAAGATATTTGTTGCGAGTGGAGGAGTGAAGGACTCTTGTGAAATATTTCTGGACTCTCTCGATTGTATTAATATCTGATATGCAATGCGGGTTCCAGACAGGTGAGCTGTATTCCAAAATTGATCTAACAAATGTTTTGTAAGCTCTGGTTTTGTAACACAACTTTTGTAAATCGTGTTCCTCTTTAAAACAATAGTGACAAAACCGCGTGTCCTCTAGCTGCTTTGCCCACTGCAATTTGTGCAGAAGAGAATACATCTTAATTGCTCACCCCACCCAAAAAATAAACTATTTGAACAAAACAGTGGAAAATGTGACCTTTAGCCAACTGGCTGTGTACAGAGGGCTGCTGAATTTTTGTGGAAGAGGAAAGATTTGATTGATAGTCAGGTGAAATCTGTCTTTTAGTGGAATTGTCCAATTTCTTTGGCTTTTCACACAGGCACAAGATTTAGTATTGAAAGAACTGGAGTATTTGAAAGCCAATTCATGAAACAGTGGGTGCGTTTGGAATTCTGTTTCATGCAGTATCTTAATCCATTCATTTCAAGTGCTAAACCACCCACCCAATTAATCAATCCAGACTGGGAAGTCTAGTTTGGGAAGTCTAATTACTTGGTTTGTAAATAGGGCTTCACAAAGCACACCAAACTAAAAACGGGAGCTACTCAACAACTTTCCAGAAATGTCTGTGGGTTCTTTTACCTGTTTCTACAATGGCCTACAATTACATTACATTATATTATAATGGAACTGGAAAAGGTGCAAAACAGGGCAACTAGTATGATCAAGGAAATGGAGCACCTCCCTTATGAAACCAGGTTGCAACGCCTTGGTCTCTTCAGCCTTTAAGGGGCATTTAAGGGGTGACTTGATCGAAGTGTATAAAATCATGCATGGGATAGAAAAGGTGGATAGAGAAAAAATATTTTCTCTATCACACAATACTAGGACGAGGGGGCATTCCCTAAAGCTCATAGGTAAGAAAGCGAGGACAAATCAAGGAAAATATTTCTTCACCCAGAGGGTCGTTGGTTTATGGAATTCATTTCTGGAAGAGGTTGTGACAGCTGTCAGCCTTGATAGCTTCCAGGCAGGATTAGACAGATTCATGGATGCCAAGTGTTTCGTTGGTTATTGAAACGGATGTCCAAGTGCTGCCTCTATGTTGATTGAGGCAGGCAGGATTCCCTTGAGTACCACTTGTTGGGGGTAGAGGGAAAGGGAGGGTTTTCCCTTCTCTTTCTGCTCAAGATCCCCATGGACAATTGGGGGGGGCACTGTGTGATACAGAATAATAATAATAATAATAATAATAATAATAATAATAACTTTTATTATTATTATTATTTATTGGATTTGTATGCACCCCTCGTTGTAGACTCGGGGTGGCTAACAACAATGATAAAAACAGCATATAACAATCCAATACTAAAACAACTAAAAACACTTATTATAAAACCAAACATACACACAAACATACCATGCATAAATTGTAATGGCCTAGGGAGAAGGAATATCTCAACTCCCCCATGCCTGGCAGTATAAGTGAGTCTTGAGTAGTTTATGAAAGACAGTGAGGATGGGGCAGTTCTAATCTCCGGGGGGAGTTGGTTCCAGAGGACTGGGGCCACCACAGAGAAAGCTCTTCCCTTGGGGCCCTCCAAACGACATTGTTTAGTCGACGGGACCCGGAGAAGGCCAACTCTGTGGGACCTTATCGGTTGCTGGGATTCATGTGGTAGCAGGCGGTTCCGGAGGTAATCTGGTCCAATGCCAGAATGCTGGACTCGATGGGCTTTGGCCTGACTCAGCATGGCTCTTCTTAGGTTCTTATTCTGAACTGTCTCATTTCACATTAGAATTAGATGGAGAAGATTGTTTTGAATAGTTTGTCAGGGAGATTTAGAAACAAACCCGTGCTTTGTAAAAATAGGAGGCAGCTGCTTGGAGGTACAGAGACTACTGCTGGGCCTCCTCTTCTGCGCCCACATCTTGCCTCACGTCTACCATGGTCAAGAATGTGTGCAAAAGGGCTAAGAGAGCTGAGCTATAAAGATCAGAAGGACGCTATGCCATCAAGGAATTAAGTCTTTTGTGCAACTCTTCCAGAGGTAGGTTCCTACCAGTGCAGTGCAGTGTGGGTACTCCGGTAGTGGCCTGCCGATAATGCAATTTTGGTGCGATGGCTCCGGTGCCGTCTGTGCCTGTCCGTGTGTGCCGCCATATTTTTGAGGTAATTTTTGGTGATTTTTCGGCTCTTTGAACATGCTCGGAAATAAAACCGTCCCTCTGAGCATGCCCGGAAGTGAAATTGTGCAAGGTGGGCGAAACATCGCAATGTGCACCGGTAGGAAAAAGTAAAAGGAACCCACCCTTGAACTCCAGATAATCTGAATCCTCATCCTCGATTTGCAACTTTGCATGGTAAGCCAAGCACAGGGCCCCAATATGAAGAGCGACAAGAACGGAAGGAAAGAGGGAGACAGAGAGAGAGAGAGAGTGAGTAAAGGAAGAGCTGACACAGCTGCTGCCTTGAGTCACTTGTCACTAGCTAGATGGCAGAATTTACTGACAAGGGACAGGTTGGATAACTGAAGAGGGGAGGGGATGCCTTGCAGATCTCAATGGGAAGAATGAACTGGGTGAGCCTCTAGATCAGTGTTTCCCAACCTTGGCAACTTGAAGATATCTGGACTTCAACTCCCAGAATTCTCCAGCCAGCATTTGCTGGCTGGGGTATTCTGGGAGTTGAAGTCCAAATATCTTCAAGTTGTTGTTGTTGTTTTTGTTATTATTATTGTTATAATTAATTAATTAATTAATTAGATTTGTATGCCGCCCCTCTCCGCAGACTCGGGGCGGCTCACAGCAATAATAAAAACAATATACAGTAACAAATCTAATATTAAAGTTTAAAATAACAATTTTACATTAAAAAGCCTAAAACCCCCAATATATAACAAAGCATACACACAAACATATCATACATACAGCTACATAGGCAAGGGGGGGCATGTCTCAGTTTCCCCATGCCTGACCGCACAGGTGGGTTTTAAGAAGTTTACAAAAGGCAAGGAGGGTGGGGGCAGTCCTGATCCCTGGGGAAAGCTGGTTCCAGAGGGTCGGGGCTGCCACAGAGAAGGCTCTTCCCCTGGGTCCCACCAGACAACATTGTTTAGTCGACGGGACCCGGAGAAGGCCAACTCTGTGGGACCTAACCAGCCGCTGGGATTTGTGCAGCAGAAGGTAGTCTCGCAGATACCCTGGTCCAAGTTGCCAAGGTTGGGAAACACTGTTCTAGATTGCTGCAATGGAGGGGAAGAGAGGAGGAGGCAGTAAAGGGCAGCCATTTGCGACCCTACTGGAACGCTCCGGTGGGGGGAGGTGAGCCTGCACGCACCCACCCTTCAGCTTCCTGCGCATGCACAGAGTTGTGGCCTGAAGCAGTCCCGCCCAGGAGCCACCACCGGGAAGAAATCCTCCAGGAAGGAGAGCAGCTCGTCTGGGAGACGATGCTTTCCCGCCGACCTCATCGGCCGCTTGCCAAAGTCTCCCCTGTGATTCCACTGCTTGCCCCACCCATCCCCAGCCAGATGCCCTCATTTCCCCCCAAGCATTGTTTTCCCTACCTGATTGGCAGCTCCGTTGTGATTTTTGCTATTGTGTGCAGGAAAACAAAAGTTTGTGGGACTAAAAAAAATGCAATCGTGTCTAACTTTGCAAGAATCGTGTCGTTGATGTTTGACGTAGCAGCGGATGTACTGTTCCACCATGGCATTGGTTCTCTCAACCGCACCGTTTTTGGAGGGATGAAAGGAGGAGCTCAATCCTTGTGATGATCCAATCATGTCAAGAAATTTCCGCCAAAACTTGGCATTAAATTGCACTCCCCTGTCTGACAGTATCCTCCGTGGCACCCCGTGAAGGTGATATATATGGTCCATGAACATTTTGGCTAGTTTCTGTGCAGATGGTAGTCCTGGACTACTATAAAACAAGCCTATGGAATGGGCTTGTTTTGAAAACAAGTCAATAACTATCAGGATTACAGTGTTACCCTGGCTATCAGGCAGATCTATGATAAAGTCCATGGCAATTGGCTACCAATCAGTTTCCGGTCACAATTCGAAGTGTTGGTTATGACCTTTAAAGCCCTTCATGGCATTGGACCAGAGTACCTCCGGAACCTCCTGCTACCGCATGAATCCCAGCGACCAATAAGGTCCCACAGAGTTGGCCTTCTCCGGGTCCTGTCGACTAAACAATGTCATTTGGCGGGCTCCAGGAGAAGAGCCTTCTCTGTGGCGGCCCCGGCCCTCTGGAACCAACTCTCCCTGGAGATTAGAACTGCCCCCATCCTTCTTGTCTTTCGTAAATTACTCAAGACCCACTTTACCGCCAGGCATGGGGGAGTTGAGACACCTTCCCCCAGGCTTTTTATATTTATGTTTGGTATGTATGTGTTTTTTTTTTTAATATGATAGGGTTTTTATATGCTTCTTTTTAATATTAGATTTGTTCCGCTATAATATTGTTTTTACTATTGTTAGCCGCCCCGAGTCTCCGGAGAAGGGCGGCATACAAATCTAATAAATAATAATAATAATAATAATAATAATAATAATAATAATAATAACTCTCCACAGTTTTAAAAGACCAAATGGAAAAAAACCAGGTTGTTTTTTCATAGTAGCACACGCTGGAGTTGATAGCATCGGTCAAGGGTGGTGGTGGTGGTGAGATAAGGAGTGAGGGGAGAGGAGGAGCCAATCCACAATTTAACAATCAGTTCGGCTAAACTGGTGCGAATCGGTTGAATCCCAGCACTGGTGTATGTATTTGCATCTACTTGTCATAGAACAGGGCATGATGGATTTTATCTATTCACCTGTCTGTATAGTGTAGTCCACTATACCTATGGTAGGGGTGCCACAGGTGGCACCTGGAGGCATATCTGCCGGCACGTGAGCCGTTGCTTTAGCTTTAGCTCCAGCTGATTTTCGGCTCATTCAGAGGCTCTGGGAGGGCATTTTCGGCTTCCAGAAGGCCTCTGTGCTGGCAGGAGAGGGCATTTTCGCTCTCCCCAGAATAAGGAAGCTTTTGGAACCTGTGGAGAGCAAAACATGGGCCTACTGAGCCCACCGGAAGTCAGGAAATGGGCCATTTCGCAGGGGGGCAGGGAAAGCTGTTTTTGCCCTCCTCAGACATTGAATTATGGGTGTGGGCACACACACAAGTGCGATGTATGCGCTTTCAGCACCTGAGGAAAAAAAGGTTTGCCATCACTGGTATAGTCTGTATAATTCTCTGGACAAAAGTATCATCCACAGAGTTGGAGCCTAATTCAGGACATTGTGCAACAATGTTGAGGTTTTTTCCCCCTTAAATGATTTTTGTCAATAAAAAACCTGTAGGAAGTTAGCACCCACCCCTCTCCTAGGAAAATGAAATATTCTAGGAAATATTTAAAAAAGGCAAAATATTATATTTTCCCTAAAGGAGAAACATGTTTCTAAAGGTAAACTCAGAGCCTCAGCTCCCTGCCTCCCCCCACAGCAGATATTTTGGTGTCAACCTATTTACAAGAGAAAGACAAAGGCTGAGCCAGCTTATCTACAACACAAAAGACATGGTCCTGGGGACCTGAGAGGATTACCCCTCCCTCAAGATCCAAACCATGACAAAGCCATTAAGCCATAATAGGAATTGTCCAAAGCCCCCTTCATTACATCATCACCCGGCAAGATTCAACCAGCCCTGGGACTCAAGACAACTTACAAGGTTACCCTGCATGGGCCCATGGGAGTCTGACAACCAATCAGAGTACATTTCTATCCGAGGAACAGGAAGCTCCAAGAAGGCCCAGAGAGGCTGTAAATCTCTCCCCCTCTCACCCATATGCTCTTTTTGGCCCAGAACCTCAAACCATGTGGTCCTGTCCACCATTAAACCATCTTTCCAAGCAGCCTCTATGTTTCCAGTGTCTCTTCCTACTTAGAACTGAACCCAGATGGACATTTCTTCCAACAGACCTGAAAGAAGTGATGAACAATCTTGCCAAGTTTAACAAATAGCTTGGAGCCTATTTTTTGTTTTAACCAAGCCTGCTGCCAGAGAAGTTTTATATGAAATGATAATCCATTTATAAAAACCAAACTCTGCTATATCCTCATAGGTGTGTATATGGATAAACATATGCATGAGTGCTATGCATGAACACTCTGTGTGTGTTCATGCATAAACACACACAGAGACACCTGAAAAAAACTCATTGTTTCTTCCACATACTTTTCACTGGGTTCTTAATTTGGCATTGTGTGTGTGACTTAATTGACAGAGAATTCAGCTTAATCCATCACTAATACGACAGTAATAGCCAGCTGCCAGGCTCACTTTTCTGAGGGCTGATCTCTCTCTCTCTCTCACTGTGTGTGTGTGTGTGTGTAATCCATTCTTTTGCCTGATAGCCTTGGGTCTCGTAGCCAAAAAGAAGAGGAGCGGAGACATTGTGTGTCTTGGAAGTGCTTTTATTCAGCAAATGACTCCTTACCACTAGGGCTGAGGTAAACTAACCTCCAAAACAGGGACCCCCAGAAAATGTTGTTCCTACATAGTTAATTAATAGTTTTAAACAACAGCATAACCAGAGGAAAAGAGGCTGTGAGCGGGAATGTTTTAATGGGCCTCTATTTATGTGTTCTCCTAGCTGATTTAGTGCACGTTTGAAAGAATTTGGCTAAGATATTCCACCCCTCCTTTCTCTGAGGGATTGGTATGCCCCAGGGACAGATGTCTTCAGATCTTTTAACATTTGGGATGTCGCTAATGCCCAAGTTAAATGAAATACCTAGTGGGGGGTGGAGGGAAATTTTGCGAAAGCACTAAGAACATGGAAGCTGCTGCTGCAGCTGCACAACTCTCCTGCCTTCCAGGAAGTTAATGGAGAAGCTGAAAGAGAACCACTTCCTCCTTAAAAGGTAAGTGAAAACAAAGTGGAACTCTCTCTGGGTGTAAAACGTGGTCCTTCCACTAAATAATTCAACACTTCTGCACAGAGGAAACATTTTCCCTTGAAGTTAAGAGTGAATCATTCTCAGTTAACTGATTCCTGGAATTTATAACTTTTGTTTTCCCCCCTCTGAAGTTGTGAAATAACCACCAAGAATTAAAGGAAAGAATGTGGGGAAGCTGATTTCGTAGCAATTCTGTTGCTGAAAAAGCAAGTTAATGCCATTTTCCAGAGGTTATAAACCTGAATATCAGTAGTCGAAGCTCCCCACTTATGCACCCATAGAAACACACAGATTTAAAGCATGCAAGTACTGTACAGGATTGGTGAGAATTATACCAACTCTTTTTTTAGAAACTGCCTTTAAAAAAAACAAACCAGCTGCTGTGCCTTAGGGAGTTACTGAAGAGAAATGCTTCTGAATGCATGAACAGGACATGGACCAGTGATTGCTTTCTTGAGTCCTTTGTTAAGAGTGCATAAGGAAGAAAGGTATTGGGACAGAAGAACCATAGAAGCATCACATTTAAAAAAATAAATTAGCTGTAGGTTTCTCTTTTTACAAGGGAACTGGGTCTCTGAGGACCAGATTTTTTAGCTGATGATCAGGTAAACTTTAGCACCTGGAAACATGCAGAGTTTAAGAACCAAGTAAGGGAAACATTTACAAAGCTGAAACCAATCTATCCCCGAGTGTCACAAACAGGTTAGTATTCAGACTAGGGGGATGTGCGTTAAGTGATTGTATAAAATGTTACTTTCTTATAACAGCGTCCCTTGAAAAGTTTTGATAAATTTAGTAAGAGATAAGAAAGGGTTTCTAGGTTGATTTGATTTATCCGACTTACAGATTCACATATTACTAACATTGTTTTTATTAAGCCACCCTTAATATAATATAGTTCACCTTCTGATTGATTGAATTGCACTGTGTAATATCTGATTATGGCATGTGGATATTCCATGGGAAAAGGCCATCATTTCAGAAAACTCATGCAGTTTAATGTTGGTTTAGAGTTGTAGCATTTGGTTCCTGATTTCTGATACTCTCCAATGCTCATTAGTATTACACAGGAATGAATTGTTTCAAGGTAATTTAATATTTTGTAGCAATTTATAGTACGATGATCCCTTGGTGGTCTAGGATATTAGCTTATTGTCAGCCTTTCTTTGTCAACATCATAATATTGCAATGACGATATGTTAGATTTTTATATCGCCCCAATGTGTCAAATGGTTATGTCCCATACAGTGGAGGCACTTGCCAATGGTGGTTAATGATTCAAATACTGTATATGGTAAGTTTTGTTTAAGTTTTGATTCTTTTGTATCTTCCACTACAAATCTCATGTGTGTGAAAAGTACTCTTTTGTCTTTGATTATTCTGCAAGAATTAGAGTTTGACCTTGTGAATTCCTGCTTATCTGTTGACACAGTGAAATTAATCTAATTTTTTTTGTTTGAGGCGACTATAAATAACACATCTAGGATTTCTAGTGTGTTGATGTCATAATAATATGGATTGCATTTGTAATGAGCTAAATACCATTGATCATAGATTATCTCAGGGACCGCCTTCTGCTGCACGAATCCCAGCGACCGGTTAGGTCCCACAGAGTGGGTCTTCTCTGGGTCCCGTCAACTAAACAATGCCGCTTGGCGGGACCCAGGGGAAGAGCCTTCTCTGTGGTGGCCCCGGCCCTCTGGAACCAACTCCCCCCAGAGATTAGAATTGCCCCCACCCTCCTTGCCTTTCGTAAGCTACTTAAAACCCACCTCTGCCACCAGGCATGGGGGAATTGAGAGGTTCTTTCCCCCTGGGCCTTTACAATTTCATGTATGGTATGTCTGTATGTATGTTTGGTTTTTTATATTAATGGGTTTTTAATCATTTTTAGTATTTATTGGATTATTACTGTACATTGTTTTATTATTGCTGTTAGCCACCTCGAGTCTCTGGAGAGGGGCGGCATACATATCCAATAAATAAATAAAAAATTGATGCTGAGGAGTAGCCAGAAATAGAATTTAAGTCAGTTTGGTGTCTACAACTCAAGCCCATTTATTCATCTTTTTCATATCCCATCCTGGCTTGGTCATCTAATTTCAGGCACCTGAAAAGCTTTTGCATGGGGAAGTATGCACTATTTCTTTAAGGGTGAGTGTTTTGGTAACCAGTCATAACCCTAATACAGGATTCCATTCATTTATTGAATTGACTCCTAAATTCCTCTTTTCATACTCCCAGCATCCCTGGAAGATCCTGGCATAGACCTTTCAGCTTCCCACGGACAGGGAGCAGTAGCTTATCAAAGGACCCTGCTTGGATGATGCGTGAAATGCTTCAGGTTCTATGCCAGAATGAAGAAGGGCTGAAACACAGCTGTGACATGCTTTATCATTCTGGAGCAAAGGAATTGGCCTCCCCTCTTGGTCTTGATGGGATGATGGATGGCTGCATATACAGGGGGCACTAAAAGGGCACTTGTCCTTCACTGTTCTTTATTCTTGAAGAGCACATCTGGCAGCTCATTGAGAGGATGAGATGAATCCCTGCAGTGTTTTGAAGTTAGCTCCTGTATGGCTGCCTAAGTAGACAGAGCCTGGGAGAAGGGAGATAGGGCATAGCTTTTTAGGAATAAAGCCAAATGGAATGATTGGACCATTTATGTTGAAATTCTTTCTTGCACTGTAGCTGGGGAAGCTCCCCGGAACATCCCATGTATAACACAGGTTATTTTGTACCCTGCTTCCTTTGGCAAGGGAACAGCTGAAAGGAATAGTTGGCTTAAAAACCAGTCTGATTCTCAGGAATGAAGATATAAAGCTCAAAAGAAAAGACTGCTGTTTGCAGATCAACAGATTCTTTATTTTATAGCATGCTGCATTTAAACAGGAATATTCCATAGACATCTTCTAATTCTCATTGGTCTTTGCCGTGCCTCACTGCAGCAAAGAGCCAAAAGATCAGTTTATTATATCATACATTATTTCTACAGAACCTATACTCTTAAGTGTGACAGCAATACATCATTTTTTAATAATTGGACAAAAGTACGGTTTTCAGATAAAGGTTTTGCAATGGTAGAAGGAATTTTAGGAAAAGCTGTATAAAATACTGTAGAGCTCTGTTTTATTATGTGCTAAAGCTGGTGGGAGAATTCTGGGAGTTAAAGTCAACAAATCTTAAAGTTGCCAAGTTTGAAGAACTCTGTGCTCGAGGTTATCAGGTAATAGTGTCAACTAGGAGAATTTCAAGAAGGGATGATGAATCTTAGATACGGGAAGTTGATGAACTCAGAATTATGCTGATAAGTAATATTTCTGCATTAAATGAAATGGATACTTCCAAATTCTACAGAGAAACAATCATTTTTCATTTAATTTATGTCGTCTTAAGACGACACAAATTAAGTTCAGTAATGCTGCACTGAAAAAAGTGGGGGGTGTTATTACTACTTTCCTCCCCATCCATGCAAAATGAAAGCCATTCTTTGCCACGAAGAAGATCTCGGTGTGGAATGAAACAATTTCCTCTTCCTTAGAAAATGCCCGAAAGATCCAAGTTGAGAACCCCTATGGCAGGCTCAATATACTTCCAAGGCACCAGAGTATGGAAGATTGATGTAAGCTATTTTCAAAAGTCCTTGACGTCATTTCATTCCAGCTGGCCCAATCCCAGGCATTGTTCTTTAATACTCCTAAAGGTACCTGGGAAGTGGCAATTGTAGAGGTGGATATTCTTATCAGTAGGTATTGTGCAAATATTTACTTCTGGCGCTCCGTTTTCCTGGTACACCTTTTTGTCTTTAACAGCTCATTATTAGCAGATGTTTTTAACAAAGCTTTTGTTATCATTATATCCTGAAACAGCTTACCTGCTTGGTAGACTTTTTCTCTCCAGTGCAGGGTTTCTCAAATTTAGCAACTTTAACTCGAGGGGACTTCCAATTCTGAGATTTCTGCCCTAGTAAGGTGCGTAGAGTCAAGGCACATGGTTTTCCCAGCTGCAAGGTATGGACCATAAGAAAGGCTGAGCACCAAAGAATTGAAGCCTTTGAACTATGGGGCTGGAGAAGACACCCGCAAGTCCCTTGGACTGC
Organism: Erythrolamprus reginae; assembly: GCF_031021105.1. Lineage (NCBI taxonomy): Eukaryota > Metazoa > Chordata > Lepidosauria > Squamata > Dipsadidae > Erythrolamprus > Erythrolamprus reginae. Next base: position 48,955,170 of record NC_091952.1, read on the forward strand.
AAGGCAATCAAACCGGTCATCCCTAGAGGAGATCAACCCTGACTGCTCGTTAGAAGGCCAGATCCTGAAGATGAAACTCAAATACTTTGGCCATCAAGTGAGAAGGGAGGACTCAATGGAGAAGACAAGCCTAATGCTAAGAACGATTGAGGGCAAAAGAAGAAGGGGATGACAGTGAATGAAGTGGCTGGAGGGAATCATTGAAGCAGTCGGCGTGAGCTTAAATGGACTCCAGAGGATGGTAGAGGACAGGAAGGCCTGGAGGAACATTGTCCATGGGGTCACGAGTCTTCAGAGAGGGGCGGCATACAAATCTAATAAATTGAATTGAATGATGAGTCAGACATGACTTCACAACTAACAACAACAATAATCTACAGTTGACTAATTTGGCAACAACAAAAAATGCCTCTGGTTCCCCCCCACCCTATTGATATTGTATTGGCCTTGAAAATCAAATAGAAAGAAACAGATTACTCTATGTTTACTATTCTGTTACAAAGGCAGTTTCCTGTGATGCTCTAAAATCTAAACTCATATGAGTTACAGTAATTTTTCCCCTTCTTAGTAGTTTACTATGCTGACAGTGTTTATAAAACGTGCAGCTGCAATCATTTAAACAACGTGTATATGTGCTGGATCCATTACACCCGGGACTTTTCTGCATAGCAGCCTCAAGCTGCTTCACTCCTGTGTTGGAAATGAAGACAATTCATAGCAGTATTCCAGTATTTGAGAGGCTGCCATAAAGAGAAGGGGGTCAACTTATTTTCCAAAGCACCAGAAGGCAAGACAAGAAACAATGGATGGAAACTAATCAGGGAAAGAAGGAACCTGAAATTAAGGAGAAACTTCCTAACAGTGAGGACAATTAACCAGTGGAACAGCTTTCAGATGTTAGTCCACATAGGAATTGCCTTATCGAACCCTGCACCTGTTAACAGCAGTTTCCCCAAAGTTTCCCCAAGGTAGCGTTTTAGGACCCACACTCATTATTATTATTATTATTATTATTATTATTATTATTATTATCATTATCATTATCATTATCATTATCATTATCATTATCATTATCATTATCATTATCATTATTAATTAGATTTGTATGCCGCCCCTCTCCATAGACTCGGGGCGGCTCACAACAGTGATAAAAACAATACATGGTAACAAATCTAATAATTAAAATCTAGAATAACAGGTTTACATTAAAAAGTCTAAAAAGAAAAAAAAACCCCAATAGATAAAATACATACACACAGTCATATCATGCACAAAATTACATAGGCAAGGGGGGGATGTCTCAGTTCCCCCAAGCCTGACGACAGAGGTGGGTTTTAAGGAGTTTACGAAAGGCAAGGAGGGTGGGGGCAGTCCTAATCTCTGGGGGGAGTTGATTCCAGAGGGTCGGAGCTGCCACAGAGAAGGTTCTTCCCCTGGGTCCCGCCAGACGACATTATTTAGTCGACAGGACCCGGAGAAGACCAACTCTGTGGGATCTATATAATTATACTTTGCATAAACGTAGTACGTAAAATCATCTGTTACAATGTCCTTCCTATCAATAAATATTAAGTGTTGTACATAAGATTATCAGCTACAATGTCCTTCCTATCAATAAATACTTCAGCTTCAACCAAAGAGCACACAATAGATACAAACATATAGTAAATTGCTCCAAACTTGATTGCAGAAAATATGACTTCGGTAACAGAGTTGTCCATGCCTGGAATGCATTGCCTGACTCAATGGTATCTACCTCAGACCCCCAAAACCTTAATCTTAGATTGTCTACTATAGACCTCACCCCATTCCTAAGAGGTCTATAAGGCGGTGTGCATAAGCGCACTGGATAGCCCACCGCCCCGTCCTAATGTTCCCTTTTATTTGTATCCATTTCATGTATTCATAATCATGTTTATACTTGTATCCATTTTTTAATACATACTTGATGGAAATTAAAAAATAAATAAAAAATAAAAACTTCAATTTTACCATTCTATTATTGGGGCCAGAGGGGGAAATGGAGAACTCTAATCACCTAGCTTTTTAAAAAATAAAGGCCCAGGTGTTTCACTTTTTCTTTAATGGAGGGGGTAACAGAGGAAAGAAAGCACCCTAGTGTCCATTCGTCCTGTCACTTGATCCGGAAGGAAAACTGGCAGAACTGTTGTCAATGTTCCTTTTAATTTTTGTCAATCTTGTTATTGTTTCAATCACTCCATCAGTGAACTTGTAAAACAATGCAAGACACAGATCAGCCTTGTGACATCCCACCATTATTATTATTTTTTTTAAAAAACATTTCAAAATTTCACAGGCCCACAGAAGTTCTCCTGACAAGGTTAGGTCAGAAAGTGACAAGCTCTGGACAAAATGGCCATGATTGGTGACTGTTGTGGTTGGCTCTGGCCCAGCTCCTGCCCCAGGGAATGGGGAGGTGGATGCAGGGGAAACTTCAACATGTCACAGGCCTGTGTTATTGCCGACAGAATCAGTTCAGAGTTTAGTTTCCTCGGACAAAGAAGAAGGTGGGAGTGACTTGGCAGAGGAGGGCTTGGCACACAGCCAAGGTAGTCAATCTTCCTTAGCTTCTATTGCTTCAGATGATGACATTTTGGACCCACGCAAGCGCAGAATTATGCGTAGAAGAGACCAAGTAAGAACATATTACAGGAAATAAGGGAGGCCACCTGTGTTTGGGTGGGGCTCCAGTAATTAGGTCTGCTGCTATAAATAGCAGCATGTGGGTTTGGCCATTGTGGAAGAATATCTGTTCGCAGTTCATCAGGAATCTTGTGTGCTGGACTTCGTTGCTTTTTCACGCCTTTGAAACCAAAGTAGAGCAGTGTGTGTGTGTGTGTGTGTGTGTGTGTGAGAGAGAGACTTTGTTGGAAGAAGAAGGGGTGTGAAGTTTCTTCACAGCTGCTAGCTAAGTACTTAATGACTGCTTAAGGGAAATTGTACCGACTACCTGGTTGTTTTGGGAAGAGTGCTCTTTGCAATACAAAAAGAGTGCTTAGTTTATTTTGACTTTTGTGATAAAGAACATTGTTTTGAATTTTCAAACGTGTGTGTGTGTGTGTGTCTGAAATTTGTACCCTTGAATTTTCGGGAGGCTCCTATCAGAGAGCCCGATAGAACAGGTGACTGGAGGGCATTGGGCCAACTTGCCACATCACAAGGTACCAGGCTGGAGGGTCGATGGAGTGCTTACAATGAAATGAGCTATGACAGGTGAACCAGACATCACTGTTTATGCTGGTGTAGGAAAACACAACTTTTTGATGTGTAGCAAGAAGAGAAGCATGGCTTTGGGGTGTGTGTGTTGTGCCTTCTTGGTGGGCTGGGCGTGGGTAGAAGACGGTATCATGCATTCCTTGTGAAACCGCAGCTTGTGTTCCCACTGGGGATGTCTGGATGTGCACATCAGTCCACAATCCATTGCCACACGATTCTCCCTTCAGGGTTCTTTAAAGTGTGCACACAGCCAGGCAGTGAAAACACCATGTCAGGTTAAAAGCAGTTTAGTGTAAAGATCTCCCCTAACACCCCCTCCCCAATCCCTGTGTATTTTAACACTGTTAACTCATCACTTTGATTATGACAATTTCTTTTTAAAAAAATAATTTTTATTGCATATAAATATTAAAAAGACACTTAAAACATTACAATACAAACTTAAGACAGTACAACACAACACAAACCAAACCAAACCAAACCAAACCAAACCGAAAAACATAAAATACATAAAAACTTTTATATCACTTCTTTGTATGGTGAATTGCTTTGATGTCACTTTTCCATATATATATGGTATACATGTATATTAAACTGTATTTCTTTTACAGTTTTCATCTATCCCTCTAGTTCATTATTCTTTGATAGTTACCTATTATAATAAAGATTATATCTATTCTTTATATATCATTACAAATATATTCCTTCTTTAATTGAGAAGTTTGTTTTCCTTCACTTGTATTATTACAAATATATGCATTTATACATCCTGTTTTCCATCTGTTTTCTTTCTTTCCATCCATTTGTAAAACATATTCCAAAATTCGAAGTACAGTACTCTGAATCTTTTTTTAAAATTTAGTTCGATTGTTAATTTATATAGCTCTGAGAATTCTAATATTTTCTTAGTGATGGCCTTATATTTGGTACATCACCCTGTTTCCAATATTGCTGTTTCCAATATGTTGCTAATATTCTTATTGCTATTAATATATGCAATATCATATATCAAAGTTTTTTTTCTAATGTTTCATGGAATACTGCTAGTAAAAATGTTTCTGGTTTCTTGTTTATTTTGTGTTGTATCATTACTTCTAGACGTTTATGTATCTTATTCCCAAAATTTTTAATTATTGGGCGGGTCCACCACATGTGATAGTACGTTCCATTACTTTGATGGCATTTCCAACAGACAATTATGATTATGACAACTTCATATATTATAGAGAGATAAACATGGCTTGGAGAATTAAGTGTATCAAAACTCCATTGACAGGTGGGAAAATACCACAAAAAATTAAAGAAATGTAAACGTTTAAAAAAACATTCAGAAGAGAGGACTAAATGATTATCATTAAAAGAGCCTAGGTTCCTAAAAATTTGGAAGAAACGAAAAGTGATGTGTTGGGATGCCCATATCTTTAATTTGGGATGGAATATTTGGCATATAATGATTTTGAAAAGTGGAAAAAATGGCAGAAAAAAAAATGACAGAGGCAAAAGCGTAATTTGACTTATTACCATGTTAAGCCTTGGTAAGAATTATATTATGAACTCCAAAATGAACAGTGCCAAAGGTTTGTTCCAGTTTTGAACTGTTTTGTTTTATTAAGTGCAAGTACCATGCAGTAATCTTCACAAATTATCTTGAGAAAATGTGGCCTTTGATGAAAAAAAAAAAATCCCAAACCTGCACCTTCTCCATAGTTTTTTAGAACTTTAGACTATATGATGATAAACATTGGATGTCTCTCTCTCTCTAGCAAAGCTATTTTCATTATCCTTGCTGCAAGGCTTAAATGACTCCCAAATTCGGATTAGGTCAATGCTTAAAGATACATGTTACATTATCGGGATACCAGTTTTAATCTTTATCTCTTTCTTCATACTAATTTAAAATACATGAATTCTACCTGGTTTCGGTGTTCTGATCAAAATGTTATCCATAAAAAATGAGATCTTTTTTTCTCCCATCACCTTACTTCTTGACCCAGAAAACCTTGCCAGAAAAAAGGCATTCATTAGTTGTCACTCAACTATTTCTAAAGAGAAAGGCAACAGGTTGTTAGCTGTTCCTTAAAACGATATTAAGTTTTTGACCTACATTTTCAAAGTGAGGTGTGGCTACGCATTTGGAAATCTTCAATGGAAAATAAAACTCTTTACTTATTGTGTCAAATTGTGACATTAAAGAGAAAGAAAGAATAATATAAGAAGGCAATAGTTAATAATTTGCTGTCTTTCAGTCTTTCAACATAAGGGTGTATCTACAGAAATCACAGGAAATGACATTCAAAGATGAGGATTCATAGAAAGTTCTTGTTGTGAAGAATATCTATCTATCTATCTATCTATCTATCCATCCATCCATCCATCCATCCATCCATCCATCCATCCATCCATCCATCTATCTATCTATTGGATTTGTATGCCGCCCCTCTCCGCAGACTCGGGGCGCCTAACAACAGTAATAAAACAGTATATAACAATAATCCAATACTAAAAATATCCTTCTGGGTTCAGTTCCAAATGGGGAAAAAGACACTGAAAGCATGGTGACTTCTTGGAAATATGGTTTTAATGGAGGACAGCAGGGCCACATGGTCTGAGGCAGGCGGGGGTTCCACTTACCATCTACTAACGGTACGCCCTCCAGGATCATCGTGAATGTGTGCAAAATCGGCTCATGCACGCCCATCAGTGCCAGATTTGGCTTTTGCCGATTTTTGGCCATTTCTTTGCTTCACGCATGGGCAGAAGCAAAAAAAAATGCCGAAAAGAGGTGAAATTTTGCACGCGAGAGCATCCTTGTATGAGATTTAGCTGCTGCGCATGCGCAGAAGCCAAATCTCGCACATGCACGCATCAGGGCGCGGAGATGTATGCGCATCTCAATTTCTGTCACCGGAAACCCAATTCCAGCCATACCGGCTGCAACCCATTACTGGCATGAGGTCTCGGGGAAAGGGGATCAGATGCCTCAAAGAGGTTGAAGATAAAAAGGGGTGAGATGCTGAGAATCCCTTGGGGTTTTTTTACCCTCTCTTGCCCCCCCCCCCAGGGCCTCCTGCCCCTGTACAAGAAATACATTGATTATCAGATTCCCATAGGACCATGCAGGGCCAACTCTGTAGGCTCTCTTGAGTCCATTTGCCTGGCTGGCTGATGCAATTTTCCCAGCTGCCGTGTGGTCAGATGGGTAGAGGGCAGGGGTGGGTAGCAGGCAGGATGGGGTGGAACACAGTTCCACCAGTGGAAATTTATCTATTTATTTATTGGATTTGTATGCCGCCCCTCTCCGAGGACTCGGGGCGGCTCACAACATAAATGAAACTGTGTGCCCAGCTCCAACTGACCATCCCACCCTCCCATCCTCCTCCTCGGAAAGCGGCAGAGAGACCAGCACCGGCAGGAGTTGCAAAGGGCCCATTTTATTTATTTATTTATCTCCGTAGACTCGGGGCGGCTCACAACAGTAATAGAAAAACAATGTACAATACAAATCTAATAATTAAAACTAAAACCCCATAATTTAAAAAACATGCACACAACATACCATTTCCCCCCCCATCTTTTCTCAACCGCTGATTGGCACCCGTTCGCCTGGCTACTCAGCCTAAGACAGGGGGCAACCCAGGAAGACAGGGGGCAACGCAGGAAAGGCGCTCTCAGAGAGCAACACTGACTTAACAGTTCACTTGAACGATAATGATCGTTCAAACCACTCCCACCTGGTCACATGGCCGGCAAGCCACTCCTACCCAGTCACATAACCATTAAGCCACACCCCACAAATAAACCACACCCACAGTGGCAGTAAAAACTTTGGCTGCCCATTACTGGTAGAGGGCTACTCCTATCTATGTAGTATAGACTGCCCATTGATAAAGTGGGAGGGGGGAATGAGGGAGCTGGGCTCAGGCTTTGATAGTCCATTTTCAAAGGTGGGGGCTACTAAGAGTCTTTTTCTGCCTAAAAGCATGTTTCTCCATTTTCTCAACCAGAGATATTCTGTATAATATTCTGTCTTTTAAATATTTCCTAAAATATTTTATTCCTCTAGGAGGGGGTAGGTGCTAACTTCCTACATTCTAAAAGAGCACAGTGGACATTATAGAAAATATGTATTGCTTATATCAGAGGTCCCCAACCGCCGGTCCGCGGACCGGGCCCGGGCCGTTGGGGTTTTTCAGCCGGTCCGCGGCGCCGCTGACAGCTAGCTTTGGCTGCCGGGGGGGGCGGGGAGGATTAAATCCTCCCCCCCTCCAGGAGCAGCAAAAGCCTAAGCGGCGGGGTGCATTTCGGCAATGCTTTCCCTCCGCGGTGGGGGGTGCAGGGCAGGCGCAGGCAGCCCCAGGAGACGCCGCCGCTATCCGGGCGCGGCGAAAGCGAGTCGGTCGAAAGGCTGCCCGGGTCGCGCCTGCGGTCGTCCTCGCGCTCCCATCGCGCAACAAGTGCGGGCTTGTTGTGGCTGCCGCGCGCCGCTTTGCCTCCCTCTGCTGCGAGCCTTCGGGGCTCCGGGGCGGCGCGGCTGGCGGGAGGGCAGCTTCCAGCGGGACGTTGATGGGTCTTGGAAAGCTTTCTCGTGGCGGTGGCTCTGGTGCGGCTGCAGAGCGTTGGTGGGAGCGGGAACTCCGTCGGATCGCCCGAACTCCAAAGCCTCAGCGAGGTTTGGCTGCCGGGGGGGCGGGGAGGATTAAATCCTCCCCCCCTCCAGGAGCAGCAAAAGCCTAAGCGGCGGGGTGCGCCCTTTGCATTTCGGCATTGGCGCTCTCTCCTCCAGGAGCAGCAAAAGCCTCAGCGACTGATCGCGTCGTTTGCCTTTCTGCTCCATCACTGAGGCTTTTGCTGCTCGTGGAGGGGAGAGCGCCAATGCCGAAATGCAAAGGGCGCACCCCGCCGCTTAGGCTTTTGCTGCTCGTGGAGGGGGGGTTGGCGGTGCCGATACCAAATGCTTTCCCTCCGCGGTGGGGGGTGCAGGGCAGGCGCAGGCAGCCCCAGGAGACAAAGAGTGAATGAGAGAAAGGAAAGAGAGAGAAAGGGAGGGAGAGAAAGGAGTGAGAGATAGAAAGGATAGAAAGAGGGAATGAGAGAAAGGAAAGAGAGAGAAAGGGAGAGAGAGAAGGAAAGAGTGAGAGATAGAAAGGATAGAAAGAGGGAATGAGAGAAAGGAAAGAGAGAGAAAGGGAGAGAGAGAAGGAAAGAGTGAGAGATAGAAAGGATAGAAAGAGGGAATGAGAGAAAGGAAAGAGAGAGAAAGGGAGAGAGAGAAGGAAAGAGTGAGAGATAGAAAGGATAGAAAGAGGGAATGAGAGAAAGGAAAGAGAGAGAAAGGGAGGGAGAGAAGGAAAGAGTGAGAGATAGAAAGGATAGAAAGAGGGAATGAGAGAAAGGAAAGAGAGAGAAAGGGAGGGAGAGAAGGAAAGAGTGAGAGATAGAAAGGATAGAAAGAGGGAATGAGAGAAAGAGGAAATGAAGGAAATGAACCCCACCCCCATATGACCAAAGCGCCCCCCCCCCACCGGGCCATGGAAAACTGGTCTAGCTTAATGCCGGTCCCTGGTGCAAAAAAGGTTGGGGACCTCTGGCTTATATGATATGGATAATAATTGTAAACTGAGGCAAGTGCCTCAGCTTACAATTTTTATTCTATATTCTTTTCAATTTCTATATTGTATTCTTACTATTTATTTGTTTGTTTGTTTTGTCAAGTACGTATTGGTGGTATGCAAAGATTGATTGATTTATTTTATTTATTTATTTTGCCCAATACACAATGAGGGTTTTAGTGGGTATATATCTATATACACATAGTAAAATACATGATGAAGGTTATATAGGAGATACTCATAGTAAACTATATCTAAGAAATAATAGAAAAAAGATACAGTATAATAATATTTGTATACAAGATACTGTACTAGTAAAAGAGAAATATTAGGACAGAGGACAGAAGGCACTCTGGTAAGTGGATTAGTAAATGCCTTATTATTTCTTTTGAACCAAGGTACTTGGTTCATACTTGAATGATCATTTTGTCTAGCATCTAATGTGATATACAGAGTTCCTGGTCTACTTTGTATTCAATGTGGACCTATGTCCTTGATGTAATATTCTGCCTTTGTACTCAAGCAAGTACTGTACTAACAATTTAAAGAACAGGGTACATGGACCCTCAAATAAATATGGCAATGCAAGTTTAATGGGCTTTGACATCTTTCAGTAATCTTGGATGGGGTGGTAAAAAGGAAAGAATTCAGAATTACTTTTGGTAGACAGAAACATCAAGACAAAACTTGTTTGCGTGAAATAGAACAGGAAGGTTGCTTTGGAATGAGGAAACTGGGATGTCATACCACATATATTAGATTTTTCTTCTTGGATTTCAGTAGCAGTATTTTAGATAACTATGTTCCAAACTAGGTGGGGTTTTGAATTATGATTGGAAAAAAATAGGAAGTTTTAAAAGATGATATAATAATGTAATTAGAGACTCATGCTGTATTTACCAGTATAGTTTTTGTATTTTGAACTGTAGAAATTTTGGACTGTTTTCAAAGACAGATCCATGTCAAATAAATTAATAATAATAATAATAACAACAACAACAACAACAACAACATCAACAGAGTTGGAAGGGACCTTGAAGGTCTTCTAGTCCAACCCCCTGCTTAGGCAGGAAACCCTCCACTACTTCAGACAGATGGTTACCAACATCTTCTTAAAAACTTTCAGTGTTGGAGCATTCACAACTTCTGGAGGCAAGCTGTTCCACCGATCAACCATTCTGTCTGTCCAGGAAATTTCTCCTCAGTTCTAAGTTGTTTCTCTCCTTGTTTAGTTTCCATCCATTGCTTCTTGTTTCTACCCTCAAGTGCTTTGGAGAATAGGCTGACTCCTTTGGGACAACCCCTGAGATACTGAAACACTGCTACTTAACTTGGATCTGTCTTTTCCTAGAAAAAAACAAATTGGCATGTTGTATCACTGAAATAGCAACGCTTCATTGGCTACATTTCGGTTTGATCCAGATACAGAAACCCTTCTAAGCAAAACACTTGCTCATTTAGAAGGTAATTCAGGTAGTCCTTGTTTAGCGGCTGCCCTCATCAAATGACTACTCACAGTTTTCATCACAGTGGTGATGAAAAAGTAATTTTGTCTGGCGAGATCCAGGAAGAGAGCCTTGCCCCCAACCCTTTGAAACACCTTACCCCAGAGGTGAGGTGGGCCCCCCATTCTTCCGGCCTTCAGGAAGTGTGTCAAGACAATCAAAAGGTTTTAGGTAACCCTGGGGATGGATGGTGTTGTCTCCATTTTTTTTTCTTTTTTCTTTTTAACTTTTAATACTGTAACCCTATATTTTAATTGTGCGCTTTTTTAACTTTATTTTTATTTTATGCTTTTATATTTTATATGTGACATTTTTTTAAAAATTGTAAACCTGTCCAAGTCACTTCAGGAGCTGGGCAGTATAGAAATAAAATAAAATAAAAAATTTACAGCCAATCCCTGCATTTACTACCGCAGTGTCCACAAACAAAGAAAAGCTACTGTTATTTATTTATTTATTTATTTATTTATTGGACTTGTATGCCACCTCTTGTGACTCGGGGCGGCTCACACCATATAGCGAAACGCAGTTTCGCTGTATGTTGTGAGTTTCATAGTTTCACAGTTAATTTGGTACAGTTACCCAATTAATATACTAAAAGGTTCTTAAAATTCTAACTTAAAAGACATTCATTTTCATTCATTCATTCAGTAATCACACTAACAACATTTGCTGGACAGGGGAAGGTCTAATGTGTTTTTAAACCCTTGTGGAAGGCAAGGAGGGTGGGGGCAGTGTGAATCTCCAGGGGGAGCTGATTCCAGAGAGCTGGGGCCACCACAGAAAAGGCTCTTCCCCTAGGTCCCGCCAGCCAACATTGTTTGGTCGATGGGACCCTAAGGAACCAACTCTGTGGTACCTCAATCGGTCACTGGGATTCATGTGGCAGAAGGCGGTCTCAGAGATAGTCTGGTCTGATGCCATGTAGGGCTTTATAGGTCATAACCAACACTTTGAATTGTGTCCGGAAACCAACCGGCAGCCAATGCAGTCCGCGGAGTGATGATGAAATATAGGCATGCCTTGGAAGGCCCATAACTGCTGGCGCGGCTGTATTTTGGACGATTGTGGTTTCACTTAGCAACCCCTTCATTTAACGACCAGTTGCTAGTGTAATTAAAAAATCCCATTACCTTACAATCCCATTCTTTCCCCCTAGGCTTCCACAATTTATGTATGGTACGTTTGTATGTATGATTGGTTTTTAAAATAAGGGTTTTTAGCTTCTTTAGTATTGGATTGTCGCACGTTGTTTTTATTACTGTTGTTAGCCGCCTGAGTCTACGGAGAGGGGCGGCATACAAATCCAATAAAATGAAATGAAATGAAATTCAAGAGACACGGAATACTGAATAAGTGTCTGTGGAGATTCCCCCGTCATCCAGGTCACGGTTGTCCCATGAGCCGAAAAAGCTTATTTGATGAGCTTCCATTAAGCCCGGGAAGAAGTAAACATTTTGTACCTTTTCCCAACTCTCCACCGGGATGATTGTTTGCAATATTCGGCACATTTTTGCTGAAAATACTCAAGCAACTTATCAGCATGATTGAGATGTAATGCGTTTAAGTGATGCCTTAATTTGTTTCGCTTCATGCTCTCTGCTGCCAATATTTTTAGACACAGTAAACATAGCGGTCTTTCCTCATCTCCCACCATAGTCACAGAGAGGCCAAGCACTACATACACTTCATCATTATTTCCTCGTCTCAGCTTTCGGGAAGCTTACGTTTGTCTCATTATCTCCGTCTCTCTCCTTTCTTTTCATCCCTGTTAAATATTATTCCATGATGTCTCTTAAGGGTTTGTTATATGCACTTCATATCTCCTACTCTGTGCTGTGTGCTATTATTTGGTGCAACTCCCC